>NC_137695.1:37061705-38534205 GCF_964034855.1 Anser brachyrhynchus
CCACTGCTTCTGGCAGGCGGCTGGTGCGTGGGAAGGTGGCCGGGTCCCTGGGGACTCTCACTGGGGAACAAACACCCACAGTGCCACAGTCAAGCGAGGCAGGATGCTCTCTGTACCTGTCGCTCAGTGCAGGAAAGGATATCCTGCTCCTGTGTCAGCCACCGCAGCTGTGGGTCTAGCCAGGCCCCTGACCCGTGGATATTTGTTCTTTTGTCCTGTGGTACGTGCTGCAGGACAGCCCAGTGCAGCTGTCCAGAAATGGCAGGATGAGTCAATGGCTTACCCAGCAGACAGCATCCTTCCCTTCCCTGGGGATGGCTGTTTTCTGGTTTGCTCTGACACATCGCCGTGAAAAGCACGAGTGCCAAAGAGTAAGCATACTGTGCAGAAGAGAGTGAGCAGCTGGAATACTGCATTTTAGTAAGTCAGTGCTTGTCCTCTGAGCCATGGTAAGAGTGTTGGGATGCATTCCTAGCCCCTTCCAACACGAAGTGGAGCCTACATAAACCACTGTCACGGTTTCTTTTTCCCAATGAAAAAGAGTATTTCTGGGTTCTTTTTGTTTCTCATTTCACACTGTAACTATCATAAAGTGTTAAAAAACCTCAAGGAACTTCTAGAGTAGCTAGCTGGGAGAGGGTTGAGATCTTGCTGTTCCCGGAGCCTCAGGTAGCTTTGAAATACAATGCACCTGACCCCAGATCCCCCTGTTTGAAAGCAGCTGATACATGCCGGCGGTGAAAAACAAGGCAGCAACTTGAGCTGCGTATGGATGAAGGGGGACGGCATGCAAGTGGAGGACAAATGGGGCACGATGGAGGCAGCAGCCTGATGGGAGAAGTCAGGGGAAGACTAGTGGAAAAGGTGGGAGGGTGTGCACGACCTTGCAAGGTGGTGTGAAAGGACAGCATGTATCAACATTGATTTGCTGAATGCTGAATATTTATGATATCCTGGCAGATAACTGTCAGCGTAGATTATATTTATTTTATTACAGGAAAAATTGACACAAAATGAACGTGTTCACACTCTTCATAGTTTGTATCTATGTACTACATGTGATACACGAGCACACAAAATTAAAAAGTCACTAATGACCTAGGTTGTCTTAGGCAGATAATTGAAAACTGCTGAATTAAAAAGTTTTAGTTTAGCTTTTTTTTTTTTTTTTTTTTTTGGGGGGGGTGTCAAATGCTGGTATTCAGCTTTATGAATGTGTGAAATAACCCATAAGAATATTCTCATTTTATATGTCTCTGTACTGTACCTTAAATTCTAGTCTTCAGAAAAAAAAAAAAATCCGTGAATGCTTGAAAAATATTTCAGGAATCACTTAAATTTAGAAATGAAGGGGGAAAATAACTTCACCTGAAACTACGTGGCGATGAGACAAGTCTAATTACCTGCATTGAATTCTCCAGTCAGGCCCAATAGGGTAATGAACATCAATACTCTTTCACAAAGAGCCCTGGGATCCCTAATGGCTGTAAGTGGTCAGGGCTTTGGTTTTACATTTCAGGAGTCTGGTTGGTATAATCTTGAAACAAAATCTGCAGATCAGATCGTAGCCTATACACAGTCAATGGATTTGTGTGAGTGTGTGTGTGTGTACGCCCTTGAGCACTGCACATCTGGATGAAATCAAAGCACTTTTAACTGCACATGTATCCCATTTCTGGCTTGCTAGTAGCCCTTTAAATGTGCTGGGTTTAATCCAGGAAAAACGAGTATTCAAATCACACCAGTGAAGGAAAAAAAATGAACAGCAACAACAAAAAACCCAAGTTTTATATATTTGGATGGCATTTTTCTTTGAATATGAATGACTTAATCATAATCAGCCCTAGTGAGAGGTGGGCGATGAAAGTTCAGAAATCTTCAGACAGAGAAAGACTTTGAACCAGCCTTTCTCATGTCCTTGGTGTATATATTATGCTTGTGAGAGGGAAAAAGAAAGAAAGCAGCTTGCATCTTCTGTAAGAAAACTGAAGTCACTCTTTAAGGAGTCTGGAGGCTTCAGAGCAGTATTCAGCTGAGAGAAATTTGTACGGTGCTAATCCAGTCTGATCTTTGAGTACAGATTAAAATACTCAAACCTACAGCATTGTTCCCAATGTTAAAAAGTGCTCTGATTTGAGGCTTTGGTACGTATCTGGCTTGTATAGTCAACCCAACCTTCCTCTGAATTCAATTCCCACTTTTCTCATTTAATACATTCAGAAGTGTTCATTATGTGCTCAGGAAAGTTATATATAGCAATACGAGCACTGTGCAAGTACTTCCTGCTTTCATTGCACTAGAAGATGGGAACGTGGTTTTAGAAACCTGGTTACAGCCTTGGCTTGCCAGAACAAGGAAGACCTGAGCTCCAGCCCCTTGTCAGAGTCTTCCCAAGTATTTCATGTCCAACGTGAAGAGAGTTTGCTGTCTCTCAGCTCTGGAGTAGGCTGTAATATGGGCATTAAAGGACACATCTGGAAAATGTGCACTGCAGGTTCAGGTTTCCTCAAGCCCAAATTTTGCCACTTCTTTGCAGGGTGTAATACTGAACACTTTTATTGCCACTCTTCCTTTCCTTTCCTTTCCTTTCCTTTCCTTTCCTTTCCTTTCCTTTCCTTTCCTTTCCTTTCCTTTCCTTTCCTTTCCTTTCCTTTCCTTTCCTTTCCTTTCCTTTCCTTTCCTTTCCTTTCCTTTCCTTTCCTTTCCTTTCCTTTCCTTTCCTTTCCTTTCCTTTCCTTTCCTTTCCTTTCCTTTCCTTTCCTTTCCTTTCCTTTCCTTTCCTTTCCTTTCCTTTCCGTTCCGTTCCGTTCCGTTCCGTTCCGTCCCGTTCCGTCCCGTTCCGTCCCGTTCCCGTTCCTTTTTTATTTTTCTTTTCCTTTTTCTTTTCCTTTTTTCTTTTTCCTTTTTTATCTGTGTTTTCCGCAGGTGATAAGCTGGCAGGCATGATATGGGAATATACCAGTGATAAATCTGGCAGAGTAACTAAGCAAAAGACTGTCTATTTGGAGAATGAGGATGGAGATTAGATATGTACCTGCCCACTGACTGCAGGCACAAGCAATTAATCCCCAAAGTGTCAGGCATTTTGCTGTCAGAAACCTGCCTCTCCAGGGGTAGGTAGCTGCTAAGTAGCAGCTTCGCTTTTGGACTCTGGCACATAGAGGGGAAATGAGACAGAAGCTGGTTGTATTTTTTGGATCCTTCTGTTGGTATTGTATGTTGAAATTATATGACACTATTTGCCAGTAATAAATCATTTCGCTGTCTGTTGTGTGATTACATAATTAAATATCCCTTGTCAAGGATACAAATGCAGGGATTGACTTAGACTTTGTGGGAATTAGGGGTTTGATTTTTTGAACTTTACATTTCCTGACTCCTGTGCAAATCAAACCCAGTTGTTTAATACTGCATTGAGAAATGATTCATGCAAGAAACAGTATATAGAGAGAAGCACAAACCATATTTTCAGTGTATTTTCTGTCTTGCTTATTATTCATTTGTTCAGTACAATACATGTAGAATAGGCACGGAGAATTTAGTATTTTTCTACTCGTCATCCTGAAAAAAGGTGGTGCATTGCGCAAGGATAATGATGTGTGTGTCCTTGATAAGGTGCTTTGAGATGAAGAGAAGGAAATTGCTAGATGGGGATGGGATGTGAACTCACTTGTGCTTTCTGCTCTTCCTGGAGTTGCCATTCTCAATGACATGCTATCACCGGAAGATGGCAGTTCTGGCCAAGTTCCCTTGGGCCACCCTGGCTGCCACCTGCATTGTATAATTTAAGACTGGCACTAGTCCGGAAAGGTGTCACTTGTCTTGATGTCCCTGGGAAGCCAGGCTCCTCCGTGCCCTGAGTTTGGAGATACTGCAGCAGCTATTACAGCTGACCTGTCCTTGCTCAGCATGGTGTCTATTAGTTTTATTGTTGGTTTGATTGTTTGCAGTTGATTCTCACTGCTTTCTGCTGAAGTTCAATTCAGTTTGTATTTGGAAGGACAAGGGAGCAAATTTGTTGTTTTTATTAGAAACTAAGCTCTACTGAAGGCTTGATGACGATCCATTGTTAGTGGTGTTACAAAATCCGACTAAGTGGGCAAGAAAGCACAAAGGAAAGGAAAAGTATAGTTCAGATTTGCCAAACAGCCTGAGAATAATTAGAAGATTAGCAGTTTGGCACTGCTTATGGGCAAGTTGTGAATTAAATTCATCCCCCTTTTCACTTTACATTAGTGCGTGTCACTTTGGTTCTGGATTTCACATCCTTCGCACACCTCTCACTCTTCCTGCAGTCAATATACAGGACTGTCTTTTATTGCGTGAGAAATGAAGGAGCAAACGTTTAATGCGGCATTGGAGACTTTCTAATCGCCAGCCTCTGAAATGTGGTCATAAGTATCTGCAGTTCACTTACTGGGTGGAGATGAATCGCTTCCAATTTGCTTTTATGAATGCGAGTGGAACACTTGCAAACAGTGGTTTCTGTTATTGACACTGAAATGCTTGTAAGCAGCCAGCTATAAAAGACCAAAGTGGCATTTGTGCTTAAGTTCTCTCACCACCGTCACACTTTGAGGAAAGGATTGAATTCAGTGTGATGCGTTGCCGTACACTGAGCGACGCTCTGTTCTTCGCTTTAGCTGCCACGAGCTCAACTCCGTGTGTTCATCTTGGGTTTGCTGTTTGGATGAGAACTAGTGTAAAAAGATTTGACCATCACAGATGAGAAAGCAATATTGGTGCCACTGAAGTCAATGGGATGCTTGCCATGAAGTTTGGCTAAGCAAGATTTTCACCTTGTGGTTGTTACCTATTTGCAGATGTCTGGGGATGTTTGATGTCAATGTTTTTCTGATTTTCCATCTCTCTCAAGTCTCTTCTAACCCCTGTGTGGAATTTATTACATCCCTGTGTAATAGGGACTAGAATCACAGTCACTAGTACAAGAAAATATCTTTGAGATCACATTCCAGCTGCCTGCAGAAACCTGATAAAATCTCCTGATAAGAATATACCAGACATTAAGCTGATACTACAGCTGGTCTTGTCCCTTCTCTACTTCAGTGGGATTTGGGCAAGCAGACCAGGAAGGGAAGAAAGACTTTAATGAGCACAGCAATGCATACTTATTCAGAAAAGCTCAATCCCATTCAAAATCAGGGCTCCATGTCTGTCCCAACCTAAAATTCATCTGGATGACATAATAGCTTATTGCCTGATACAGCCACAGACCACTCAGGTAGTAACATCTGTAAAATTGTAGGGGATGTTTTCATTTCTCCACAAAGGAATAAATGGGAGGAAGTTGTATTTTATTTTCATGTATATATTATGGCATATATATAATATAATATTTATAGCCTGTTAAACTGTAAATATAACATGTTATAAATATTACAAATATTTATATAAATATGAAACCCCCAAAATGATTTGAGTTTTTAGTTGTGGGAAAAGCAACCTCCAAAATGACGGTTTTAATTATCTTTTTTTTTTTTTTCCTTCTAATAAACGGAAAAAATCCCAGTGATTTTTCACTAGCAATTTCTGAGAAAGAAAAGTGGGAAAAAAACAAGAACACCCTGAAATACATGTCACGATGAAGAAATATTACAAAACGAAACAATCTTGAACTGCAGAAGTGTTCAGGGAGCTGATATTCTTTTTCATTCATGATCTGAAATGCTTGCAGCCCATTTTTGGCAGACAGAAAATAAATTGTGGTCTACACTGATACAGAGAGAGACATCAGGCAATTCACTACTCTATAATGTCAGGCTTAAGATGGAAGAAACACTTTCAGAACCAACTGTTTCCCGAAAACAATATTCCAGGTACAATTATAGCTTATTTGAGATGTTAACTTATATGATATCCAGTGGGGTGGCTTCAAAGTAGATGTGTCAGTTAAGTGCATAACCATGAGCAATAACACAGGGAACACAATACACGTACCTGTGGAGCAATAATATCCATTGTTTCTGTTTCCTCCTAAACATCAAACACGAGAGTTTATGTGCTTCTGGCTTCCTGTAGGATCAAAAGGGAGTTTTCTTTATTTACTCGATCAGAGGCAAAGCAGACTGTGCTCTGTCAAATGGTTTCTCATCTCATCTGCGTCAGCGGCTGCCATGAATGGAAATGCCATGATGGAGTGGAAATCAGCTGTAACTGATGTTGGCTGATGTGTCAGTTTGATCAAATAATAATTAAAAAAAAATCAGTAAGGGACAAAAGATTGATAAGATGAGTACCTGCATTTCTTGTTGGCTTGAGTGGGATCTCCAGGTTGGGGGAAATTTTTTTTTAAATTGTACTATAAAAAGAATGAACTTGGGGACTGGTCTTCAAGAATCATTGTCAGTGAGGTTAGCAGAAATTTTGGTTTTTGGTGAGAACAGCTCTGAGTGGTGAGTCCTCTGTTTCAACCCCATTTGGGGAGCTGCTGAGTGCCCCCAGGTTCTGGTGTGGTCAATGACACAGTTCCTGAAAACCTGAATGGCCGCAGGATTGGGTCCTGGGTTATAATTTCATTCTAGATTCGATTTGCTAATGAAGTCAGTGCAGTAAGCTCAATTTTGATGCCATCTCATTTTATTTGACACTAAAATAAAGCAGCTGTTTGCAATTAACACACATAAAAAGAACAATAACAAAAATGCAGCCTCCCTTCCAGCCCTACACATACACAATGCAAAGAGTTCACCAAGTTCTGGTGATTTTTTCCCCCTGTGCTCTAAACTAAAACATCAAAACCAATTGATCTCATTGAAGACTGAACGAAAAAAAAAAAAAAAGTTTATAGTTCCCCAAATGTGTCTGATTGGCAGTGGTAACTTGTTAATGAAAGATAAATGCTGCCGTGGGTGCATGAGCATGCTGGGCTCTTGCTGCTGCAGAGCTGATCTAAGCACGAAGTTAAAGAGATGCGAGGGCCAGGCGATCGCTGCTGCTGCGTTGGGATGGGATGAGGTAGATAGCTGGTTTCTTACCAGGACTTGGATCCAGGGCAGCTGGCCCACCCTCCCATTGGGAACAGTGAACAAGGAGCTTGTAAAATACACAGACCAAATGGAAATGACCCCTATTGACTGAAACCAGCTGCACGTCAGACCTCTCGCTGTCTCTCTTGATTTGCTATCTCAAATAAATGGATGTGGTAGAAGGGGCTATGGAAAGAAAACAAAATAATTTATTCTCCTTGAAGTTGTGCCACACTAATAAGCCACAGTTTTTACAGCTGAAAAAAAATAAAAATGTTTATTTGCACATTAAGTTTTTCCCTCCTTTTTTTTTTTTTTTTTTTTTTTTTTGGCTTTGAAACTCTGCAGTTTAGAATACAACTTGCTGCAGTTCAGTTCCAGAGCTTTTTTGACAAATATAGCATTGATAGATTTTTGTTAGGTATTCATTGTTCATAAAACTGCCGTCTAATGACAGCTTAGTTTTGCATTGTGATTCAGAAAACAAAGTTACGATAGCTTTTGTTGGTGATTTGGTTTAGAGCTGTGTGGTGGCTCAGCCCCATGGAAAAGGTTTTAACCAGTTTAAAAGAAGAATGATGTGCAGACTGACTCAGCTGATTCACGTGGTGTTTTCTGTATTTTTCTGAATACACTCCTGGCTAACACCGGTTACTCTGAGCATTGTAGCTGCTTGCAATTACCAGGGTAGCACTTGAACTCAGAAATGTTAAGGATGACAGCTGCTCAAGTCCTCCAAACACCCAGGACAGGTTACTGCTGTTGATGTCAGATCGAGCTCATTTTGGACTTCAGAAGTAAATACTCAGCAGCAGGGTAAGAGGTATTTAACCTTGCTGCTATGGTTGCCTCGATCTCTGTTTGAGAAGATTGTCAGGTTGTGACATGTGCCATAGCGTGGTAATAATTTGATAGGCTTTCTGTGAGGAACCTTAAAGTCAGCAGTCTAGTTTTCCTTAATACAAACTGAGGCACGGATATGTCTTACAAAAGTATCTTTTCTTTTTTAAAGTCTTCTTCAGCCAATTGATCATTAGTGAAATAAGCTACCAAACTTGAATTAATGGATCTGTTAATATGCCTCACTGGAGTGACCTTCATAAAGTCTGCAAAAATGTATGGGATACAAAAATTATGGGATTATATTTTGAATTGATCCTGTTACTTTTTTTTCCTTCTAAAACCTTTTCTCCAATATTTTCATTTTCTTTCCTTTTTGTTGTTGTTGTTGTTGTTGTTAAGAATTTGTTTCTTCCTCACCCACAGGTGCACAAGTAGAACAGGGTAGCGGCTTTGAACGTAGGATCCTCTACCCATGGCCTTGCAGGGGTATTGCACGGACAGATGCTATTTCAATATAAAGTAGATTGAAATTCTTGTATATAGGTTCTGAGTGTTCTGCCAGGTTCATTTTGCTCTAAAGATGAAACCAAAATGCAATTTGATCTGGTCATCGCTCCTCCAACTGGCAAGACTTAGCCACATGGGCTGTAGGATTTTCTGACTGTCATCTGTGACCCACAACACTTGCTATAGGGAAAGGCACACCTCTGTTTCTCATACTTTTTCTTGCTGGCCCTCCTGTAGAAGGCATCTCTTACTGATGAGCTGTCTGCTCTTCATTATATTGTCTGGCTGGATAATGAATTATGAGCTATTTCACGGGTTATTCAGATCATGCTAGTCTGGCATCAAGTGATACTGTGAACCTCCTTCCTTCCATTTTCTTCCTACCATTTTCTGCTGACTAATTGTTTGGACTGGTGAGAGTGAAGCAAGTGCATGTTGACTTCTTCAAAGTGAAAAGAAGTCTTGGGTAACTGCCTGGAAAAAATGAGCTACATTCAGCAAGACACAGAATTATGGGTGTGAAGGAGGTTTCTACGGACTTAAAAGAAGCCCTTCTCTTAGCTGACACCTATCAGGCACTAACTTTGGCACACTCCCCTAAAACACTGGTGATTTCAGTAATCTGAAGGGTAGGACTGCATCAGCAAGGTGGCTGTATTCCAGTATAATTCACAGCTTTGGGATGGCTGTGCAAATGTGCTGAAAAGGAACCCTTTTTTTCTCTGTATTTCAGCTATCTATCACTTCGGTTCACAACGGCCCTATCCTGCAGTTCAAAACCTACCAGACCTCCCCATTGCCCTTCGGTGGTGTTTTGGTAAAAGTGAAAGAATCCCATCAGTATTACGGAGAGCATTGCCCTAGGCAGGGCTCCAGGGCCCAGGCCAGTACAAAACACGAGGAGAACAGGGGTTGGCATGCAATAACACAGCAGACTTTTGACCCTTCCAGCACAGAAAGTGGATCAGGTTGAGACCACCCTTACTATTTTCTTGTCTTTCTGATTTAAAACAACAACAACAACAGCAAAAACAACCAAGCAGATTGGGTGCTAATACAACTGTAGAGCACTTTGAACTTGAATTGGAAAAACACTTGTCAGTGCAATATATTTATAAATGTTTATTAAAATAAAATCTGTAGTAACAAGGAGAGGGGAACTATGTATCAGACTTTGTTTCACCTTTATTTTCATCAGACCATTCTAGTGAAAGAATACAAGCTTGGTGAAGCTAAAGCTTCTAAGCTGGCCAAACAAAGGAGAATGAAAGCCAGTTATTTTTCCTCAGCAGCACAGTAGGAAAAGTGCAACTGTTAAGTTTCAATTCAGATGTTTACATCTGTACATATTTACAGTGGAAAACTAGATTACAGCACAAGAATATGTTCATTCTCAAACTGAAATAAGATGCTTTTCATCAAGGGAACAGGAAAAAAAAATCTCAAAACACAAGAGAAGGGACCGTTTCCACAATAGCAGAAATCATCTTCTGAATGCTCAGAACTTTGTGCATAAACGTTGAATTTTCTTCCTTGCTCTCTTCCAGAGATTGAAGGCAGCACTGACTCATCACCCTGCCGCCATGTCGAATGGGAATATGAATACCATGGGCCACATGATGGAAATGATGAGCTCGCGGCAGGACCAGACGCCACACCATCATATGCACTCACATCCTCATCAGCACCAGACACTGCCACCTCATCACTCCTACCCACACCAGCACCAGCATCCAGCACACCATCCTCATCCTCAGCCTCATCACCAGCAGAACCATCCCCACCACCACTCTCACTCGCACCTTCACGCACACCCGGCACATCACCAGACCTCGCCGCACCCACCCCTGCACTCGGGCGGACAAGCACAGGTAGACCTTCATGCCACGCTGCATCACTGAGTTTTGCTGTTATGTGGAGTTAAAGCCTGCTGCCTCTATTTTTTCTTCTTGTACGCATGTCTTATTAGATACTAGCCCCTTTGGCTGCTCATAAGTGCCTGCTACTGGTGGCAGGGAAGCACTATTCAGAAAACAGAGTGAAGCAACAACTTGCTCTGGTGCTTAATTTTCTAGATATTTCTAATATTTTACTTAATAAGGAGCTACATGGGTTTTCTGTGCTCTAATCTCTGAAAATTGTCATGCATCCTTTTATGGATGAAGTATATTATGAAGATTAATGTATTATATATGTTGCTTAATGTGCTTGAACCTAAACTTCTCGGGCTAAGATTTAAAGAGCTGTATGTGTTCCATCTACAGAAATGCATAGCACAATATTTAGTGAAGTAAACTGGCCCTGCATATGCATACTCAAAGTAAGGAGTGTGTGTGTGTGGTATGTAAAGAAATAACCTCACTGAACTCAATGGCATATTTATTTCCTGTCAAGATCGGAGATGATAGATTGTTTTAAGGTAAGATACACTGGCTTAGAGGAAAAGAAAAAGGGTTCCAGATCTTGTGAAGGGGATGGCAGCCCCCAGCTGTAGAATATGAGGGCAAGCCAGGATTAGGTAAGAGTGCAGGCAATAGTTAGTGGATATTGTGTCAGGAGAAAGAGACAATCAAGCCAGTCCAAGGAGAGAGATTTAAATCAGGAGGGGAAATCTGAATTGGAATCAGATGATAAGAACTCAGTGAAGGTCTCCATTGAATGAGATGGAGGTCTCTGTTTTTAGACCAAGTATATTGGCTTCAGCAATTTGGGAAATTCAATATCTGAATTGAATGCTTCTTGAACTAATGTACTAGTGAGCAAGGACTTCAGTGAGCAATTTCTAAGAGGAATTCTACTAATATCTTAAGTTTCTGCATCAAGGAGATCAAACAAGAAAAACAGAACTCAGTGGCTAGTGACTGTAATGTGTCAGGTCTGGGAAGCAAATTTAAGGAGGACAAGTAGGTAGTGCACAGAGTGAGGACAAAGAGCCAGCCATAAGAAGTTCAGCCTGTGAAGTATTGTGTTGCTTGCAAATACCTTTCAGACAAGCTCTTAGAAAACATTAAAGAAAATGAGAGGATTTGGCTGACATCCCAGTGTCCCACAACATTAACTATTTACTAACATCTAGCTTTATTATTGCAGAGGCTGCAAGCACATGGGATTTCCCTAAAGCATTTGCTAATGTAAAATGAATTGTCAGCTTTAGAGAAACAGTCTAAATAAGAGAGTGGCAGACTCCCCTGTGAGAAGATGTCCAGAGCTTTCCTAAGTTTAGTTCAGTTTTTTACTTTGTGAATTCAATTATTTTCCCATCTGTTAATGAGTTATTTTCCTTGGAGTTGTTTAAAAACTCCAATAAAAACACATTATCTCATAACAGTGAAACCAAAAGTAAGCTGACGGCTGTCTAGGAGATCCATGAGAGAGTAAGGTGAAGCTGTGCTTAGCACTTCGTGCGTGCAGTAGAGGAAGTCACTCAACCTCTCTGAGGCTTTTAAAATGAGAGTAATAGCAGTGACACCTCACCAAGGAGCTGGGAGGGTAAACATGTTAATGCATGTGGTGGAGTCAGATACCACAGTGTGGGGCACCACTGCTAAAACATCATATTTTCACTTACAGCAGGTGAGGAGAAAACAAACCTCCCAGTTTTGAGAATAAGACATCAGCCGATGAGCCAATGTGCTACAGCTGCCTTTCCTTCTTAATGTATGTGTTGCTGAAGCCAGTTTTGAGTCATTTTGGTTAGAACAGCCTAGGTTCCTTGTGCTTTGCATTCCCTGTTAGCTAGGTACCCCCAAAAGACTTGCAGGCAGACACCAGGGCAGGTGGACTGACTGGCAGCCACAAAGCTATGCCAGATGCATCCTGGCGCCACGGAGTCTCTGGAGCAAGGCCCACACTGTAACTTGAACTTTGCAGGGCACAGAGTGTTACTGGAGGCAATGGGCCCCACCAGGGATCAAGGAGGTCTTCACCTTGACTGTAGGTGTAAGTGTCACCAAACGGCTGTGAACAGAGGGTGATGGCTGATGAGGCTGAGTAGGACTCCTAGGATCATCTGCTTCCTCGCTGCAAGTCTGCTCCCGTGGTGCAAAGACAATCATGATTTCTGAACAGATGCGTTAGTGGAGAGAGTAGAAGGGTTTGCTGCAACAGGGAGACTCAGTAAACACATGGTTATTACTTTTTTAAGCTCATCCATAGTCTTCATGGCATTGGCCACTTTGGGGGTCGGATTGCTCCAGAAGACATTAATTTAATGGTGCATTTTACTAATTATTAATCTCCTTATTCTTCTAAGCCAGATTCTTTGGTTCCAAGCTGCCTGCCAAAAGGCAGTATGGTCCACGTTGCTGTGGGCCATGTTCTCCCGTGTCACAACTTCTGTTATTTTACACCACACTCTTCTGTAATGTCAGCATTCATTTCATGCATTTAACATACCATTTCGGTACACGGGGAGCCCAATGCTTTGCTAGAATGAGTGAATGGGTATTAATTTTACAGTAAGTTGCAAAGAACAGAGAGGAACATTAGATCAAGGAAAAAAGTAGAAATTTCCTTCTAATAGGTATTGTTCTGAGAAAGATCTATTTTACCAAGTTGTAGTACCTCAACTACTATAATCGTTGTTGTGTTGGTCCCATTAATGTTTCTTCGTATCAGACTTACCAGAGTGATAGCTTAAGCAGAGTAGAGGTTTGGATGTTGCTTCTTTTTATTACCTGTCCTACATTTGTCTTGATTATGGATATATGATAGGCATTCTATAAAAGAAAATTAACCTTAATTTTAATATACGTTCATTTTATTCTTACCAGAGCATGCATGTCCACAGGCAGGGTGGGGAAGTCCTGCTAGAGAATGATGCTTAGACAATTACTAAGATATATCCTAACAGATTTCAGGAATAAGAGCTATCTAGTAAGATTCAGTTAATTGTCCCACGTGACATTATTAGTGATGTAATGCTAGCCTTTCTAATTAATATCTGCCAGAGATGGAGAGAAGATTTTGTTGTTGTTCTGAAAATACATGCTGACTGCCCAAACACTGACTGGTACCTTCTGAAAACAAACCGACTCACTACTTATACAGGAGAAAATGACCATAAGGAGAAAGAAAAAAAAAATCTATAGTCACCTTTTGCTGTCTGTGTTGCAGACAGGGAGAGTTAAGAAACAAGACTTTTTAATGCTAGATGAAAAAGGAGAGAAATGGGATAAGAAAAGCTCTTGGTGTCCAGAAACATAAATAACAGATCTTTGAAGTCTGGAAAGGTGTTGTATGTGAGAAAATGAAAGCCCTTTGATGCTCTTTTGACATTAAAAAGGATCTCTGAGGCCTCAGCACTCAGACATATTGCTAAAGAGGTGGCGTGCTCGGCCCCAGCAGACAGGCAGCAGCTGGCATCCCTCGGCGGTGATCTCCTGCGGGCAGCCGGGGCATCATGGCAGGGAAGGGAGCAGGCAGCTGCAGTGCAGGGACAACCCCAGTGTGGGCAGAAGACTGGAGACTTTACCTGCAGACATAAGGACTTAATACACACTGAAATTTTAAGAATCAGGCAGAAAGCGTGGGGTGGTTAATTTATTTTTAGAAGCTTTTAAAAATTTTGTTTTTTTTTCTGCTCCTGCAAGGGAGATTCCCTGACTGTGCAACTGAAAGCTGAGAATAAATCTGGCTTCATGCAAAAAGCATTGTCAGATGCATGGAATAATTACACCTAAAATTGCCACTGTAATTGACACAAGTCAGCAGGGGGAGGGAACAAACAGTTTTTTGAAGAGGGCACTTCACGGTTTGTGGAGAGATTCTAGACAGAAAAGCGACCTTGCAAGACGATAGTATCATTTCAATTGAGACAGACAGATGTGTTAGGCAAACACGTGTTAATTGCTGCAGTTGAAATTCAGAACTCAGCCTGACAAAGCACTCAGTATGTCCACTCCCTATACTCAAAAGGAAGCACCTTGGAGGTCTGGGCCTTTGCCAGAACAACAGCATTAATTTTGAGTCAACAATTTGGGTTTCCAGACTGTTCCAGACTCTGCTGGAGCAGCAGTGGCATGAGCAGCACCAGCGTCTCCAGGTGTGCACCAGCAATCCGACCTGAGCCCCGAGCAAAATCCAGAGCCCAGGGTCCCATGGCCCGGGCACCATGGCAAGGCAGGAAAGCAGTCCAAAAGCTGGTGACTCCCCAGCACCATTTGCTTCAGAAACACCGAGCGTTAAGTCTGAGGCTCATTCCTGACTGGGACGCAGACATGTATTCCACCCGCGGGGAGTCAGAGCTCAGACTGTCGGCCACTGGCCCCATCATGTGCCTCTTCTGTAAGGGCATGGGCCAGTTGCTCTCAGCAGCAGGACTGATAATTTCCTCCACTTGAAAAAGCATAAACACATATTTTTCCATATTTTCATAGCAGAGGGGCTAGGAGTGTTTTTTCATGTCTGCTGTCAAATAAATAATAAAATAATAAAAAGGAGTATAGCATCAAAAAGAGCGCAAATGGAAATGGCTGAGAAGGGGGATATAGCAGTACCTCCATGTAGTGCAGGGATACCAGCCACCCTTCAAAACCCAAGTTTGAATTTAGCTCCCTAAATCCTTTCTTCTGATTCCATCTCATGGACAGCAAGGTCTCCTGACTCCACCATCCACTCCTGTAGCTTCCAGAGTGCCCTCAGACATGGAGAGCGTTTGTAGCTCCCATCCCTAGAGGTTTTGAAGTATGAGAATGGAGGTGGAAGAGCATGTGAAATAAAAATGTCCCAAAATTTTGGAAGCAATTACCAAAAAAGAAAAAAAAAAAGAAAAAAAAGAAAAAGAAAAGAGAGACAGAAATAAGGCCCCTACAGTCTTCTGCTTTGATTAAAAGAGTTGCTGAGAGAAACTTGACATTTCAGCTTTGAAATAGGTGGTGGCAGAGAAAGTACCTAAGTGAAATGTTTTTAATAACTAACCGTAAGGGGAAAAATATTTTCCCTGCTAATATTCAGAGAATCATTTCAAAAAATCTCCCCTTTGACCAGTGCAACTCATTGCCAGCAGCTAACAGCGGTGGCATCTGGCGGTGTCTTTCAAGGCATGCCTTTCCCAGCCCTTGCCAGGAAGCCTGCCGTCCCACCAGCCGCGTGCAGGAGATGCCTCTCCTCCCTTCAGCATCCCTCCCTCCACCTCTCCCCACACCTCAGCACCGTGTCCGACCTCTCCCCCACCAGGTTTCGCCAGCGGCGCAGCAGATGCAGCCCACGCAGACGATACAGCCGCCGCAGCCCACCGGAGGCCGCCGGAGGAGGGTGGTGGATGAAGACCCAGATGAGAGGAGGCGGAAATTTCTGGAGAGGAACCGAGCTGCTGCCACACGCTGCAGACAGAAGAGGAAGGTCTGGGTGATGTCACTGGAAAAGAAAGCAGAAGAACTCACCCAGACAAACATGCAGCTTCAGGTGCGAGCTACTGTCTGCGCCCCCAAGGACACAGAGGCCCTCTTTGTGCTCAGCGCTAGCCCGGCACGGCCGGCGCAGCGCGGGGCTCCGGGCACAATCAGAGTAGGTTAACGGAGGTGTCTGTGTTTCAATTAGGGGAATAATTTCATTTTAGCAGGATAAGCCAGGAAAAAGCTGTCCTGGGACTTAGAAGCCTTCACTAGACAGAGTTGTATTTATTTTCTTGTCACTTTTTTTTTTTTTTAAGTGCCATTAACTCAGCTGTAAAAGACTGCTTCAGAGCAGGGCATGTAGCTAAGCCCTAACTCCAAGCCAGTGAGATGGGAGAGTAAATAGATGGGAAGAGGATGGATGTAACTATGACATAGTCCTGTGCACAAGGATTGGGAATGGTGCCCTTTTTATGGTGGGCACAGAAGTTAGTCCACATGTCAGCTTATGGCATCAAGTCTGGAAGCCAAGCTGCCCTCAGAAGATGTTATAAAATATTGTCAAGGACAAACATTACCATAAACCCAGCTACAGGCACCGAGTACGTCAGTGCCAGTTTTGCCCTGTTCTTACAAAGTTGTAGAGTAATTTCTGTGTTCTGGGATTTAAACTTTGCATAACAGCACATTTTAAGCTCTGTGGCAAACCCAACTCTCTATTTCTTTTCTAGAATGAGGTCTCCATGCTGAAAAATGAGGTAGCACAGCTGAAACAGTTGTTGTTAACGCATAAAGACTGTCCGATAACAGCCATGCAGAAAGAATCACAAGGATATCTAAGTAAGTAGCTGGTATGTTTGCACTGTCTCCACACCACCCGCAGGAAAACACAGTTTCTAGTTCTTCCCTCCAGAACCCCTTCTTGGCCATATATTATCACTTGAGCCTCTCTTCTCAAACGTCATCTGAGCCGTCCCATCTCCTGCCCCTATTTAACCAGCCCTGCTTAAAAACCAAAAAGCCATGGTTTGCATCCAGCACAGCACCGCTGGTCCCCCCCCGTCCCTCCACCCTGCACGGCGATGCGCATGGATGGACGCTGGCTCCCATGCGGAGGATCCCCGTTGAACTCAGAGCTCCAGACCTGCAAGAGTCCTCCTGGGCACAGCGCTGCCAGCACATTAAAATAACTCTCCAAAGGAAGGTTGTAAAGGAAAGCATTACAGGCCCCTCCAGCGAAAACGGTACTGTGCTCTGACAGTGGCGCAGACCAGGCTCGGCGCAGGTTTTCAAGGTTTGTTCTTTTTTGACTCTTAACTTGTGTATTTTTTTTTTTAATCACATCTAATGGAAACATTGAATTGATTATGTCTAGCTGATGCACTTTACAAGTATGGTAACTTATGGACAAATTCTTTGCTTGGCTCTAGAGCGGCTCAGAAGAGCCTTGGGGTTAACATTTTCTAGATTGCAACATTTTCTTAAAATAGAACCCTTTTCTATCTCCTCTGCATCACTATGCATCTGGCTCTTTAACAGTACTCGAAGAAAAAATACATAATTGCATTACATGCCTATCAACTGTTGCTTGAATTAGATTTTCTGTGATGCAGTGCACTGCACTGCAATTTTGATTTCTGATGGAGTGAATAAAGCATTTAAGCATCCCAACACCGGTTTTATAAATCTTAAGATACCAGAATTTTATCCTGGCGTTGGCTTCAGAGTCATTAAGGTACTCGAGTTTTTCCAAGGTCCCGGCTCCTGAAGCCAGGTGAATATCAGCTGGTTGAACGTGTGTTGTCTCTGTCCCTCACGCCCTGCCCAGGTCCCGAGAGCAGTCCTCCTGCGAGCCCAGTCCCAGCGTGCTCCCAGCAGCAAGTCATCCAGCACAACACCATCACGACCTCCTCGTCTGTCAGCGACGTTGTGGGAAGCTCCACTCTCACCCAGCTTGCCAGCCACAGAACAGACATCAACCCAATCCTTTAAGACTGGTTGATCAGAAACTGCTAGGGGAGTGTGGAAGCGTATCAAAGCGTCCTCTGTGCTAAGGACATTTTTGACCGTAACTCAAGCCTGGAAGATTCCTCAGTTCTTGAAAGACTCTGGCTTTCATTTTTATAGTTATTAAAATGTCTTTTATACTTAGTTACATAAAAGGGAGTTATGCAATTAATATGCTATCAGCTTGAGAAATGCTTTGGTGCTTTCTCCAGTTTTTTTGGTACCAGTTATTTGTTTGTAAACCTAACTGTCTATGTACATAGTCACGTTTCCTTCTCACCAATCTAGCCTGAAGCCTCAGAAATACGGAGTTGTGTTAAACTGCAGCTTGTTAGCCAATGTGAGGCATGAAAAGTATTAAACAGAGTCATATGTAGGTAACTAGGAGTAATTAGGCTATAAATATAGAGAGAGGGCATCTGCTGACAGCATCATAAAAAATGAGTTAGCGTTGTGCTATCACCAGAACCCTGTCTTGTATTCAGAGCCTCTTTCAACACGGTTACGTAGTTATGTGGCTATCAGAACAAAACCAAGCCCAAATACTGTGCCCTTTTGTCCAGCTTTCCTCCCAGCTCTCTCTCCCACCCTGCCCTGTTTGTCCTTCCGTTATTCTCACATCTTCCTCCTCCCTTCCCAAGCCCTCTGTCCTTCTCTTCACCAAACTTTTTCCTGCTTTTTTTTTTTCACTCCAAGACATCCTCACTTCCCTCTCTTCCCCTTCTCCCCCCCCCGGAGAACAGTGATAAACAAGCAAAAACTTCAAGCCCCTAAAAAGCCGCCGGCAAGGCTGCTGCTTTCACTAGCTCTTCACCCGCAGCTGGGCTGCGCCAAGCATTTCTGTTTTAAAAAATAGAAATGCTCCTGATTTAGTGCTTTTAATAAACAGGGAAAGGCGAAAGCAGTGCAGTCGCAGGTGAAGCAGGATTGAGAGCCAGCTGTGTTGACGCTAGGAGCCGTGTAAGCTGCTGAGGTAAATGGCTGTGGCACAGTGCAGGCATAGCAAGTAACACCTGAGAATTACAGCAGGGTTTTTTTTTTTGCACTGCCAGTCACTAACATAGCAAATCTCTGTAGTATATAATAATTCAGGAAAGTTCTGTTCCCTAACCTGCTTACATTGTTCTAGCACCAAAAGCTAACAGCCTCAGATTTCATGGGCTATAAATGAAAAATAAATCAGAGTAACCATTCTGACCAGTTGGAAAAACGCCATTTTTAATTACCAGGGAAAGTCCTGCTCTCTGCAGGCATCCCTTTAGATGTACATGGACTTGTCCTGAGCTGGCAGACATCAGTGGAGCTTCACTGACTTTAATGGCACTTATGCCAGTTTATAGCGGGTAAGGAATTGTCTCATAATGACGCTAAAATTTTTTTTTATAAAGCACGCAGCCGCTAAGAAGTGCTGCAAGAATGACAAATTCCACTGCACTCGCTGGATAAAATTCAGTCCTGCAAAGAGGGTCTGTAAAGGGGCTTTATGCCACAATTAAGGGTTTTGTTTGGACTATGCGCCTGCCCCTCAGCACAACGGATTTGCATCCCAGAGTACTAGCAGTGATTGATGGGAAAATCAGAGGGAGATGATGCCAGTTAATTATGCTGCCTTTCAATATCCTGGGACCTGGTTTTGCTCTCAGGGCTGGCAGCGGCAACACCTCCTTCGTCTGCCCCGGGGAGCGGGAGCGGGCTCTGAGTTGGCGATGAGCGTTCAAACATTTCAAACTGCATCTTTAAAAGCAAAAGCTAATTCATGCTGTTCCTGGCAAATGTTCCAGTCCTGAACACGCTTTGTTCTGAAGCGAGATTCTTGTCCTCAGCCGCTGCTTCTTGGGTTTGAGAGGAGTTGTGGGTTTTATGTAGCAGGCTGACTCTTCTCCATGTGGGAAGGAGAGCTCAACTAGTGAAGTGGGAGGCACTGTCAGGAGCAGGGCCCTCGTGGAAGGAAAGGCAAAATTCTGAGGATCATATGTTTCTGAATTAGTTCTTCTCTTGGTATCTAACTTTTTATCAGTATTCTTGAACAGCTCTCTTTCCATTTATGCAAATACATTCAAAAGAAGATTTTTAATGTACAGTATAAATCTTGACTTGATTATATAGTCTAAGAACCAAAAAAAAAAGTTACGAAAAAATACAAATGTAAAGGATTTTCTATTATATTTTAGACAAACGTATACTTTTAAAGTGTTTTAAATACTGAATCTATAATTTTTTTTAACCTCCAGTTGTAATAGCTAAATGGTCTTGCTTCATCATGGCTCCCAAAGGAACTTTTTTCAAATATGCAGTTGAGCAAAATGTTCCAGCTGAGTATCCACGATGTAAAAACAACAAAATAAGCCTTTCCCCTGTGTCTGAATTTCATCATTCACTGTGAAAAATAAAATGCCATCACAGGGTTAATTTAAAAACTTTCCCTCTATATGGGTAGCACTTAAATACATTAAAAAGTAAAAATCAAAGTTGTTGATAATATTAGAATACCCAGTTGAGCTACACTGCACTAGAATTACAGTTTAGCTTCATTTTATTCAGTCTCCTCAATTAAAATATTTAGCTGTTAAACTGAAAGCCTCTACGTTAAAAAGGGAAAAAAAAGGAAAAAAAAAAAGAAAAAAAAAAAAAGAAAAATACAAAAACCTTGCCTAAGTTTTGTTAAATTCAGCAACTTGACAGTTTGACTGATGTGTATTATATATAGCTCAATTATTTCTTTTTTTAATGCTAACTAGGCAAGCCAACCACACATGTTGGCCTAAATGTGTAATTACAATGAAATGTCTCCTCTCTATACTATTGGCCTTTAGGTATAATCATTGCTAGTGATGTGGAAATAAGTAAAGGATGAAAAGCTATTTGCTATTGCTTCTTGTAACTCTGTCGCAGGTTCACAGGCCAAGACAACATGCAGCATATTTATATTAGCTCTATCGGTAAAAGGACCAACCCTGCCAGGCACCTTATATCGCTCACCAGATTCACTTCCACGTGAAAATACTCTTGTTTTCCAGGGGAGGGGTCTTGCAGCCTTTCCTCAAGCCACCGGTCCGGCCGTGCACCGAGCAAAGACCGCAGGAGAAGCTCCTGCCCCTCAGCCCCCCGGGACGGGCCCTCTGCGGGCGCTGGTGGAAGCGGCCTGCTTCCGAGCACGTCACTCGCCATGCACTTACCGCGCTCTTTCGTTCGAGGAGAAATCCTGCTTTTCCACCAGCTGCTACTGGAGGCTGACACGCTTTTCTCTCAAGTCCAGCCCGTTGGTGGGCTCTGTGCCCCGTCCCACCGCCGCTGGACTTCTTGCAGAGCTTCCCCGGCCGGCTTTGCTCGGCACTGCCAGGGCTTTGCCAGGAGGAAGCTTCCCCATGTCACAGATACTCCTCTGGAGGGCATCTCTCGTTGCGTGACAGCCGAAGTATGTTGGAAATCTCAGCCACGGACAATTGCAATACTTGTATCAGACAGAAACTATGCTGTGATCCGGCTCCTTCTCCCCCAGCCCCTTCCCCAGGTCAACTTATGCAAGCCATATTCATAACACTGCCTGTGGGAGACAAGTAGTTTGTGTGCTATCATGGTGTGTTTTATAAGGACGATGAGGATGATTTGTGGAGAATTTCGTGCTGTTTGAAGTTAATTCCTGCTACGAAGCTAAATGTATGCTGCCCATGTTCTGAATAGTGGAAAGTCAATGGTTCAGTGCCTCAGTGCGTGTGGATTTCGTGTGTTAACTGACTCCGTCCTGTTAACTAACAAGCCAGCTATAACTGTTGTTAAATGCCCAACTTTTGAGGATTCATATTTTTTTAAGCAACAATATTTAGTGTTTAAAACTAGCCTTTTAGTTTAGGCAAAATGTGCTTTTTAGCAGCTAATACCTTTTTTAAAAAAAAAGCGTATAGAGTGAATTTATGAAAATTCATGAGGACCAAAGCAATTTTAAAACAGGAATCTATTAATTTAGTAATCACATAGAATTTTATAAAGTATTTATTAATAAATGTTATTTTAACACATTCCATTTGAACAGTATTCTTGTACAGAATCTGTTTCTTTTTTGTTTTGTTTTGTGGTTTTTTTTTTTAAGTTACAATATTAGTTTTGCAATAAACTACTCTAGGTGTGTGTGCATCTTTGCATCTTTATCCTTCAGGGTCTCAAGCAGAAATCATCCATCTAAGATGGAAAAGTTTGCTGAGGTCAGTTGTACAGAAATTCCTAGAATTAAATGTTTTCCTTAAAGCAGCATCTGCTTTTTTTTTTTTTTTTTTTTTTTTAGTAACAACAAAACAAATAATGAACCTTTAATTGTTTCCTTTGTATTGGAAAATGTGCTCTCTCGTTTTAGAAAGCATGGGTCAACATATAACTGGAAAGCCTGTCTTTTTTTCCTCCTTTTTTTTTTTTTTTTTAGGCTGATTACATACATCACCACAGAAGATCTAACCCCATCGTTGTTTCTTTTCTAATATCACATAGTGAGTTGCACTATACTGCCTTATCATTGCCTCTTCTGTCCTCTTACTAAGCAGTGTTCCTTAGACGTAGACCATTGAAACTCCATTATACATCAGATCAAATTACTGGAGGGGGAAGAAGAAAAAAAGATTGATCTATAGACATAAAAACTAAACTGTGCCTATAAAACAAAACCAGTTACAACTAATTAGTATCTTACTTCTACGTTTCAATTATTTATATTATTTTAAAATTGCACTTTAGCTCTCACTCTCTTTCTTGCTCTCCCTTGTTGAATCATTTATAATTCTCTTGTAAAACATTTGCACCAGATACATTTATATGCTTTCACTGGTGGCATATCTACAACTTGTCTCTCACACCTGCCCAAACAGAGAAGCTGAGAACAGCCAGTCTGCAGTGTGACTTAGACTTTACACCCTCTTCATGATAGCATATAAATGTTTTATTATGCAAAGTGTGTGAGGCAGCATCTAAGCTACATTTATAATCTCTCATCCTGAGAACCAAAGTGTCCTGTATAGCGTAAGGTCAGGAGACTGGCTCTGTCGTGCATGATAATGCACTTTGACTGTTGTCCAACCCACAGTAGCTGCGAAGCTGCAGTGATAACAGTGGCCATACTATGTATTAGAAGTTTAAATCAATAAAATATGTTGCCTTATAACTTGACTAGGGACAGCACCTTTAAAAAATAAAAAAAGAAAGAAAGAAAAAAGAAAGAAAAGAGACTAAAAACTTCTAAGGACAAACAAGAGCAATAAAATTTCAAGCGATCTGAACACCAAAAATATATATATATATATCACTTTTTCATCATCTGAAATAATCATGTTATTGCAAAGACAAAAGAGACTGTTTACATCAGTAACCTCTTTCTTTCTCAGAGCTTCCAGTTATCTCAGTTTAATCAGTGGCTTTAGACTAGAGCTAAATTGCTTACTGTTACTGGCTTTCCATAGCTTTCAGAACTACTTTATAGCAAATATTAAAACTCTGCGAGGCCAAAAATGTTGGTGTTCACACACACTCACAAAAAAGATTGATTCTCTAAATGGAAATGTGATCCTTTCCCAGGCTCTCCTTGGAGTGGAATCAATAATTGCAGCCCGCTATATTTAGACTGATGTGTAATACCTGGTATTCAGGATATCCAGTTCTATATTTATGCAAAATAAATGCTACTTATGCTAAGTTTCCCTGGGTGGAAGTCTTCCCGACCCCCCCATAACAGCATGCCAGCTCATGTTGTAAGACTATTAGACCCAAATCTCTTTTTGACTAAAATCTGCGCAACAGCCTTCTGAATGAAGACTGGAAACTCATTCTGCCTGTACAGCAACTGCAGCAGTGTCAGGAAACAAGGGAGGGGGGGCTGATAGGGCATCTGGAGGGAAATGTTTTCCTTGCTGGAATCTAGGAAATTCCAGGTACATTTTTCCCCCCACCCCTAGGAGCTAAGGTTGCAAAGAGATCCCTGTTGGAGACAACCTTTGCCATGCTTCCAAAAGACAAAACATTTTGCATGAGAGGTGTGCTCACTCTTCAGAGTAAGAATAATCGCCACTGAGAGTTTTGCCAAGGACTTCATAATCTGGACCCAAGTGTTTCCCAGCCCATGTTCGTGAGCTCTGTACTTTTCTCTATAACAGCTCATTTTAAACACTGGGTAGCAATCATCCACGAAAGTTGCTTCTTTGGAATATTGTCATTGTCCTGGTTGTAAGGAACTTTTAGCACTGCTTGGAGTAAGCCTAAACTATCGAAGTTTATATATAAATATATATATATTATATTAAAAAAGGTGCTGTCACAGTAAGTTTTGGGCTTGAGGTTGTTTGTATTGTATGCAAAGGTTTTGTGTTTGTTTGTCTGTTTTATTCTGTAAAGCAACCACCTTCCTTACTGGAGGGAGATAATTTTTTTTTTTTTTTGGTACATAAGTGTAAATACTTGCTGCAGCATTTAATATGTTTAATTTTATGTTAAGCTTTTTGTTGCATTGTGAACCCATTATTGTTGCAAATGGACAATGAGTTCATTGAGACTGTTCAACTAGGTCAGATTTTTACATCTCTTTCTAGCTAGAAGAGACAGGATTTTTGTGCATTTGTACAAATGTTAATAATATCACCGCAATTCCAATATAATAAAGCACTCAAATACAAATAATTCCAGTAGTTTGGCTGTGTCTATACCCCAGACATTTTACCGCACAGATAACTCCTGCAAGCTGCTCATCCATGATTTCTTTTCTTAGATGGTATCTGGTGGCTCGTATTTACTTTGTGCTTGGCTGGCCACATCCAGACCTGAAATCCCTCATCTCCCCCAAAATTGGTGGAGATGAGCTCATGGTGCTGGGCAGAGGCCTGTGTGACTGCGGGACTGAGCCGACCTTGCAGACCACCCCTGCACGGGGCCACCATGTGCCCACCAAGGAGACCCGGTGCTCCGCAGGAGCGAGGTCTCCAAAGGTCTTCCAAGCATGGAGGCCGCGAAGCCTCAAACAAAAAAGGCTTACGTGGTGGATCCTAACCCGGGGCCTCCGCGTAAGGATGAGACAAGCTGTTATTTTACTTTTCCTTGCAGCTGGAGTGTGCTTATATCAAAATACACTCT
The DNA here is from genome assembly GCF_964034855.1 of Anser brachyrhynchus. Lineage (NCBI taxonomy): Eukaryota > Metazoa > Chordata > Aves > Anseriformes > Anatidae > Anser > Anser brachyrhynchus. The sequence continues at coordinate 37,086,484 of NC_137695.1, forward strand.
ATGCTTGTTATCCCGCCAACCTCGCTTCTTGCCAAAAGCTGCCTGGAAATGGATTTCCTGCTGGGCTAATTAGCTCTAATTGTGATGCCCCTGTTATCTTGCCAACCTCATTTCTCACTATAAATTAGTCCAATACAGACCTTGGCACAACAATGCGTAAACCGCAGTCTTGAGCTCGTCAGGATGAACCCATCCTGAGGTTCATGTGATGGTGCTGGAGGTCCCAGGGTGATGGCCTGACCTGGCCATGCTCACGGCCTGCGAGGCTCAGCCTGGCCGTCGGGACAATCCCACCATGAGTGCTGGGTTGCGGTGTCACCCACCGGGAGGTGGCCCCAGGCGGCATGGCAGGGCTGCTCTCTCGGAGGCCCTGGCACGGGCGCAGCTCCTGCTGCTCTCCCCCTGGTTTTCAAAAGGCTGAATCTGGCCAAGAGCGTTCGCCCTCCTAAAATGGGTAGGAAAAAGGCAGAGTCATTTCACTGTTCCCATTCTCCCTTTGTAAGATCTGGGAGATGGGGCTGTAGACGTACATGGCTCCCTCTCTAAGGGGGTACAGCAGCTGTTTCCCCAGACATTAAGGCACGGCATTATCTAGAGTCATTTCTGAGGCTGTATGCATCTGAATTGCCTCAAAAGCAAGGCTGTCACACCACGGCTTAACCTGTAATTTTACAGCAGGGCTCTTGCTCTGTGACCAAATACTGGAAGAGGATCATCATCTCTATAAAAATAGATGCCTCTCATGAAGGCGTATCACAGGACTATGTTATTGTCCACACAGTTATATTTACACCTGACCGTATGAGCTAAGCAAGATGGATTCAAGCTGAGGTAACTCTGCCCTTTACAGCTGATTCATGGTTTCCCAAACCTGAACGCAGCATTTGTTGCTCCTCCAAGCAGTCTGCTGTTACCACTGCTCTCCCTGGGCTGCTCTGGACAGCAGATGTCATAACAAAGTTATTATTAGAAGAAAGTGGATCAGTGTGAGAGCACGCTCCTGCCCTGTCCTGTGTGGGGAAGCAGCCAGATCTCACCTGAGTGGAGGACGCACGGGGTTGGCGAGAGGGATGCTCTAACTTGCATCATCCAGATGTCATCTTTCAGCATGGGGTGAGAGGAGCTGGCAGACATTAGTGCTTTTTTGGTTGGTGTTGGGGTGAATTTTATAAATGCTGGGATAGAGGGAACACTGAACATGCTCTCAGCTACAAAGCTCTCCGATTACACTCTGACTCTCAGACAGCAGTGAAAAGGGCCAAGGCCAGTCAGGTCACCCCTCTGGGGATCCCCCTGCACACAGCACTGGGGAACACGCTAAGAAATGGCATGGCCGGGTGTGCTCCCCCATCAGCAACCCTCGCTTCCCAGAGCTCCAGCACTGCACTACAGACCCACCTTTACTCTTCTGTCCATGCTGGAGCCAGCGCTGCCCAGCTGAAGGCAGTTAATGGGCCTGTTTAGAGCAGAAAAAAGCATTCCTCCCCACCACAGCTACTGGCCGCTGAGGCCCCACTACAGCTCGGGGACTACCCCCAGAATTACCCTGCTGCACTCGTTTTTGTTGTGGGACGGCTTTATTCCCGCTCATTGGAAAGCTGGGCACATGGGAAATGATCACAAGGTTAAAACAAAAACTTCCTGAGAAGTACTTTCAAGGGATTAAAAAAAATAATAAAATTAAGCAAGGGAGAGTGGGAAAGGAAGAATCAAAGTTAAAACAGGACAGCTAGCACCCTTCAGATCAGAGCTAGCAAGGGAAGGGTTGGGGCTGCATGCTGCGTTCTTTGGTCTGCTTTGTTATTGCAAGGGGCCTAACTTCTTGTGCCTGACTGCAACAGGGACATCAGTTTTAGCAGTGATAAGCAGGGCATTAGTGCTTGTCATTTGCTAAACCCCCCTTCCTGCAGCACTCTTTGCACGTTTTTTTCCTCCAGCCCGCTCTATCCTCCAGTGCGACAGACACAAAGCCACGTTATGAGGCTGACCCTCAGAGCTGATAAAATATTGAAGACGTGTGTGCTGATCGTGTTAGGTAAGCAAATACCCTGCGAGCCCTGCCATTAGCGAACCCGATCAGCCCATTCCCTGGGGACATGCCGCAGCACAACCCCGAGCACAGCCATAAGCAGGCGGGCAGCTCCCTTCCCAAAGAGGGGGGCGCGAGGGGCTGCTCTGCAGAGGGCTGAGGAATTTGCAATCCGTGTGCCCTGATGTAAACAATAAAGATGTAGGTATACATCAGGTGTTATAGACAGCTATAGATGGTACAGCTACATGGTATAGATACACAGATGGTAGGGATGTGTGTGCATGTGTGTGTGTGCAGCAGGTCAGCAGGTGTTTTCATAGGGCATTGCATTCAGCTGACAGCACGTCAAGTTAAAAGAAACACAAATACTTGACATAACTGGCCAGTTCATGTAGGAAATTGAGTCAAGAAAAAATAAATAAAGGCAGAAACAGATTAGTTTAAATCTGGGGCCCCCTGGATTATGATGGATTGCATAAAAAGGCAGGCGGCTTTGTACGGAAGGGCACTACATCCTCCCCTCGCCTCTCTTTGGTTTCACTAATCATTTTTGTTCTGAGCTGCAAAGCAGCAGAGCCAGTTCTGGCTCAATAAAGGTTGTTGTTAGCTTCAAGAAGCCATGTGGAGAAGACAACATGGAGCTGTGCACGAGGAGAAGGAACTACCCACAGCAAGACATGGCCATGACGTGGATTATGCTGGGCTGTACCTCATACCATAACACGGGCTGTTGTTCCAGCTGGGTCTTTTTCTTGTTGTTGCTTTGCTGTAGCTGCTCCATGCACTTCAGTCTAGAAGGGAAGCTGTCAGGATTTAAGTTAAAGGCAGGCAGTTTTCACAAGCCAAACTCGGAGGCTGAGGCAGGGAGAGCTTTGCTTTTGTTTTGCCCCAGGGTTGGCTTGCCTTTAGCAGCAACGTTTTTATCATTCAGCTGGAGTGCGTGCAGACTGAAGTGACTGACACCTCCTTTGCGCCTAATTCCCCAAATCCTCCTAAATCCACCCCCAAAATAGCTGAGGGGCTCCTAACCCTCTGCAAAGGAGTTCCTGCCACCTCTTTTTGCTAGTATTTATTTGGCTGCTGGGCCAGTAAGCTGCAGTGGCTAACCAGTCACACCAGCTGGCAGGCGGGCATGGGGCAAGCAGAGCATGGGGAAGCTGGTGGAGGTGGCAGGGATGTTCACGAGCTGCTGTGTGGTCCAGGGTACCAGAGGGGAACTGGAGAGAGAGAGTATCCACAGCTTGTCCCATTGGTGGTGGTGGTGACGCCCCACTATCTTTGAGGGCTGTCGTCTTCTTTTTACAGTTGCCTGCCAGAGCAGAGCCCACATTTGTAAGTCCTTAAGAGGAGCTTCAGACATATGTCTTCACAATGGCCATTTCCTCTGCCGTGTTAAGCCAGGTGTCACTCAAGGAGGAGTGTATGAAGTCCTTGTAGCAGCCGCATGCTGACTAGTGCTGCAGTAACACGCCGCCCTGCTGCACCATTTTGGAGCCACCCATCACAATGCCACTGCTTCCCTCTCTGAGGGATGGTGCCCTGGCACTCGCAGCTCACTTCTGAGATGGGGAAAGAAATTCCCTTTGAGTCCCTTTCCTAATGAAGCCTCCTCAGCCTCCCAAAACCTCAGAAGACCTCAGGAAGGAGGTGGCCCCTCCTGCAGGACCTCTCTGCTCCCGAGGTCCCGGGGGAGCAGTGGGAGCCCAGCAGCAGCACCGCATGCAGCTCCTCCGGCCTAATCAAAGACAGCAGCTGGCAGAGGACGGCTTCTAAATGCTAAACGGTACAGAGAGGAATGAACAATATTAATTTTAAATGGCTCGAGGCCGGCCTTGGAACGAGGCAGGCAAACGTCCAAGCCTGTCAGTAACGAGGGCTTTTCAATTAGATGTCATCACCCGTCTGCGGCTGCGCAGAGCTTGCTGCGTATCCCCGGCACCTCAGGGAGACGCATGAGGCAATGCCTGCACTGCCCATGCACAGCCTCTTTCACCGTGTGCTTCGTGGGCCTTAATTCAGTGCCACAATTACCAGGGATGTAGGTAAATATAACTGTCTACATTTGTCCCCGGCAGCACACAGAGAGGAACAGACTGGCAGAACGAGGGACAGAAACCAGAAGACATAAGCAGGGCTCCGCTTCCCTGCCCCCATTTCCTGCTGTTGCTCACAGGCCGTCCATCAGTGCCCGGCCACCAGACTCCAGGCCCGCGGCGCCTCACCTGCTGTAGGCCCAGCCATTCAGTCCTAGCTACACACCGCAGTCCCTGCCCTGAGGAGAAATGAGCTGCTTTGCTTTCCATTTGTCTTCTTCAAAGCTCTGGCCAAGCTCGTCCTCATTACGAGGCTGTTATAACACCAATGTTCTTCACGTTACGATTTCCTCTTGGAATAGACGGGGATATTTTTTACGCACTGTAAAAAGATTCTCCGGTTCTGACACATCTTTGTTACTTGTCCAGACCAAGAGCTTGTGAGATGCATCACAGCAACACGAAGCCGCATCAGCCTTCAAATAAAATGTCCCAACTGTGCACGAAGGCGAGGGGAAAGCCCTGCAGCCTCATTACCCAAACTTGCACATGGTTATAATCAAACGGGTGGGAGGGAAACATTCCCTTGGCCACGGATACCACCGATTTTCTCCTTAGGTTCCAATTCTGTAACTCTTATTCATCCGAAGATAAACGGGCTTTTCAGGCAGGGAAAGAGTGCTTTGGGAGCGGGCTCTAAGGCTTTTCATGTATTCAGTTGTCACTTGCCTTTTACATTCAAATTCTGATGGGTCAGGCTTCCTAGACGGTGTCTTTCAACACCTAATAACTCACCCTGCAAGCTCCAGCGCTAATACACACGTCTTCTTATCAAGCCTGAAACAGCTTTTGGGGGATTATTTTAAAGACACTCTTTGGTGCTCTCTCCCTCTACGTTCATACTGACTACTTCACAAGGATTATTTATGTGGAATTTCTTTCCCATTACACAGCTGAAAACATCACCTGTTTCAGCAGCAGATTTCTGGGGTGAGCACAGAAATATTTTGAGGAATTTGGTCATGGGCATTTGTTGATGGAAAATCTAGTAACCGAAGTGTTGGTTTTTGTTGTGTTGTTTTTTTTTTTTAAACCTCAATAAATTTTATATTTGTTACCGCTAGATTCCCATTAAATGCATTAATTATAGGAGTGTTTAATGAAGCAAATAAAAAAAAAAACCACCATTATGTATACAGCACTGTGAAAAACAAGGTATTCAGCAGAGTGTGCTCTTATATACTCTTAATAAAAGGCCTTACCTTAAGGTAAAAACCCAATAAAACATACCATAATGTGCTATGGGACCCACCATTGATTTACAATGCATTACTCCTTTAGCAGTAAGCAACTTTTGCACAATACACAGCAAGTTTTTATATATTTATATATAAGACCTTTTTTTCTTCTAACAAAGATTTATTGAATTTCCCCAGAGTATATTCATTTTCTAAAAAGTTCTTTGTTTTGTTCTACTATGCTAGTTGTAATAAAGGAAAGGATTTCATTCCTTATTGACACTTGCAATATTAAAATTACAAAAAATGTGAGAGTCAATATCACAATATTTTCCATAGAAATATTACTATACATGTTCCACAATACTGAATGGAAACGGAGTTTTGACAATATCTGCTGTTTTGCAAAGCCATAGCACATTGGGCGAGGTCTAGAAATACACAGTCAAATTATTGTAAAGTCCCAGTTTTTAATTCCTCCAAGGAACTATAAATGAGTAACTTTCAATATGAGTTCCTACACCTTCCTCTGTTCCCCCCAATTTAAATGATGAATATGCAAAACCCCTACCAGCAATTTCAACCTAACCACCGAGAAAGTTAAATTATGCGTAACACGATGAACAAGATTTGAAATCCTTTAAGAAATAAAAGAGGATTCCCCGAAACGCGCTTGCCAATCCTTCACGTATCACCAAAGGCTGTTTTTCAAGCACGATGTAATGTCTCATGATATAATGGAACAGTTCTTGGCGTTCCGCGTTAGTCACCCCGACTATTATAGTTGGCACAGGGGCCTCTCCACGTTCGTTCCTCAGAAGTATTGAAAAGTTTCTGTTTGCTCTCCGATCCCCATTCACTTGACTATAAAATCCCTCAAGACCCAAGCCTGGTTTTGAAAGGGCCCCTTTTTACTGCAGCCTCACCTGTAATAACGGGAGGGAAGTGTGCAAGACCCTCGTCCTGCAAATCCATGCAAAGACATGCTGAGGGACCATGGGGATGAAGCCCTGTGGTTTACTCCCTATGCACGTGCAGGACTGTGGCCTCTTATCAGAATAAGTGCAAGAGATTTCTGGGGATCAAATGCTTCTCTGCTTGCTTTGGTCACCTGAGAAGTGTCTGCCTGGCAGAGAAAGCATTTAGTCCGCATTTACACATCTTGGGACAGCAGAGCAGGGAAGAGCAGAGGCAAGGCTGGCCGAGGCACATGGAGGTGCGTGGGCACGCCAGCGCCTGCACCCTGGGGATGGGATTTCTGCAGTGTCGTTTCCGCTGCTGCTTTCTGGTGTTTGAAAAGGCAAATGTTCTTCCCGTGACTGGCCACATGCGCTTTGTTTGTGTGAAGAAGATCAGGGTCCATACACAAAATCAGGTTTACATTAAATGGTTACCACAGCTTTTCAACACCCCGGATCAACTCCAGCAATGTGAAACAAGGGAAGGGAAGGGAAGGGAAGGGAAGGGAAGGGAAGGGAAGGGAAGGGAAGGGAAGGGAAGGGAAGGGAAGGGAAGGGAAGGGAAGGGAAGGGAAGGGAAGGGAAGGGAAGGGAAGGGAAGGGAAGGGAAGGGAAGGGAAGGGAAGGGAAGGGAAGGGAAGGGAAGGGAAGGGAAGGGAAGGGAAGGGAAGGGAAGGGAAGGGAAGGGAAGGGAAGGGAAGGGAAGGGAAGGGAAGGGAAGGGAAGGGAAGGGAAGGGAAGGGAAGGGAAGGGAAGGGAAGGGAAGGGAAGGGAAGGGAAGGGAAGGGAAGGGAAGGGAAGGGAAGGGAAGGGAAGGGAAGGGAAGGGAAGGGAAGGGAAGGGAAGGGAAGGGAAGGGAAGGGAAGGGAAGGGAAGGGAAGGGAAGGGAAGGGAAGGGAAGGGAAGGGAAGGGAAGGGAAGGGAAGGGAAGGGAAGGGAAGGGAAGGGAAGGGAAGGGAAGGGAAGGGAAGGGAAGGGAAGGGAAGGGAAGGGGAAGGGAAGCTCTGCCTTCCATGATTTCCACATCTTCCATCTTCACCCGCAGACACTACAAGGGGCTGTGCCACCCATTCCCAAGCCTTCACCCTTACAGCAGGTTGTCACTGAGTGTGCGCTCGACGAGGCCCCACGCTCCCAGTCCCGGCGGGCACAAGCCCCGCTCCCGGCCGGGCCAAACAGGCGGCTGGCAGGGGACAAACCCGGCGACGCCACCCGGGGCCGAGCCCGCACCGGTACCGACGGCGGCGGCGGGGCCAAAGCCGTGCGAACCTCGGGCACCGACCTCGGGCCTCGGTGCACACAGCGCTGCTGGCACGGCACGGCTTGGCCTAGACCCGCTTTGCTCGGCTCGGCTCGGCACGGCTCGGCACGGCACGGCCCGGCTCGACTCGGCTCGGCTCGGCACGGCACGGCACGGCACGGCACGGCACGGCTCGGCACGGCACGGCTCGGCACGGCTCGGCACGGCACGGCACGGCTCGGCACGGCTCGGCACGGCACGGCACGGCGTGTTCCCTGGCCAGCCGTGCCCCCCTGCGGCGTGCCCGGGAAGCTCAGCCGTCGGTCGCCGCTCGGCCCCGGGCAGCCCGGCTCGGCCCGGCTCGGGGGCGGTTCCGTGGCCGGGGAGCTGCTGCCTGCGAGGGGAGAGCGGCGCGGAGAGAGGGTGGGGGGCAGAGGTGGTGCGGGGCTTCAGAGCCCGGTGTCACCAGCAGGAGCAGCGATGCCGTTCCTCCCTCTCGCTCCTCCAGTTCGGCAGGCTGCCGGGCAAAGTGGCCCCTTGAGCTGAGCTGATGCAAAAGCGAGGCATCGAAACCCGGAGAAGGAAAAAAGGCCGCTGAAAGGTCTGCCTTGGGGACTTTGGGCAGGGACAGCGCAAGGCTTTTCTGCAGGGGCAGGGAAAGGTATTACCGGTTTGGTGGCAACCCCACGGGGCAACAGATCAGCAGCAATGTGGGAAGGATGCCCAGATTTACACAAAGACGTTATTTATTTAATTAATTATCTATCTTTTTTTTTTTTTTTTTTTTTTTTCTCAGGACTTCTCTTTAATCTGTGGGAGGGTACTGAAAGCCCTCATGTGTTCCATGGGCTGGCATCTCGCTCCTCCTGCAGTGCTACCCAAAGAGATGGGATACACAAAGAGATGGGTTGTCATCATTAGTAGCATCCATATATATATATAGCATGTATCTCAGCCTCTTTCTCTGTCATTTCTCTGCTGTTTCTGATATCAACTTCGACCAGTGGAGAAACAACAAACTGAAAATTTGACGCGAAAAGGCTCACCTGGGGTAAAGCTCCAGAGCTTATAAAGAGCGTACACAGCCATGTGCTGTGAGTAATGAATTTTTCCTTTCTCTACAGCAAGGACAGTCTTCAGCTTTCTGAAACTTTTCCTGTTAAAATGGTAATCCTGAAATAAATTAAACAAGCAGCTCTCTCTGCAGAGGGACTTTGTGGATTGGGCATAAATGGCAGGGTTTTGGTAGCAGGCGCTGGGGGGATGGCCGGTGCAGAAAGAGGACATGGGTGGCTCCCACTGAAACATGTGAAACCTGCCAAAACTTCTGTCCGTTGGAAGAGCACGTGTTGCCCTGGCTTGGACATATTCGAGAAAGCAAGCAGCAGCCTCCAGGGACAAAGCGATACTCTTGTAGACACGGGGCTGGAGATGCTGTGGAGGAGACAGCTGGGGACATGGCTAGAGTGATGGGGGCTTTGGGCAGGAGGTGCTCCCTGCCACAGGGGAGACATCTCTGAGGGACCAAGGCCCACTGGTGGCCCAGCCCTGAGGACTGCGGCTGAGGGTGACCCAAGTAAGAGCAGCAAAGGGAAAACAGAAAAAAGGATGGCAATGAAAGAAACCAATACACCCAGCATGGCTCACCAAAGGGACTGGGATGAACCAAGCGTAACCTACGTGGGAAATAGGGAAAGTTTTGATGAGACAGAGCTAGGAGAAGTGTTTGACCTAAACTGAGTACTGGGGAGAGGAGAACTGTGGAGAAGAAGGGAGTGCTGGGAGAGGAAAGCTGCTTAATTCAGTGTTTAATTGTTTGTACTTTGTTTTGCTCAGTACTTTAATCAGTAGTGAGAAATTTGTGTTAATTGGCAGTAAATAATAAAGTAAAAATTCCACAAATTGAGACTATTTCACCCATGACACCCTGAACACATTATGTTGGCTGACATGAATAAGGAGGCCACAACCCCTTATCACCCATTCACACCATAAATCTACCCCAGTACAACATGCTCTGCACTCACCATCTTGAAAACTACATTATTCATTGCAAAAGTTACTCATGCATTTGCAATGATATAATTCACCTTTGGACCAACATCTTATGGTGATCTGGCAAATTATCATTTAGGTTATAGATGCTTGAGGCATCAGTGAGAAGAAATCCAAATCTTCTTGTCACGTGGGACTTCTCAAAGAAACCAGAGGAGTTTTGAATAAAAATATTTGCAAGTTTTCAGGCCATGTGCAAATTTTTCAGTCCAAAGTGTTCGTTTCAGGAAAACCACTAAAATGAGGCTTTAAAATGCAACAGAAGTCTCAGATATGTGAAAGAAAAAAAAAAATCTGTGTTGCACATGTCTTACAGTTAAGTCATCAAAGTAAATAGGAAAGACAAATATTGTTACTATTCAGCAGTTAATTGGCTTTCTCCATTTTGGTGGGTTCCAGCAATTCCTTTTTACTGAAGGGATCCTTCTTAACAAAACAACACAGATATCCTTATTAATACCCTTGTTTAGAGTAAATGTCTGAGGCAGACAACCCAAGCAAATAAAGCAGCCCCTTGAATCACGCTACTGGAAGTGGGTTCTGCTGAAAACTACTTCTGAAAAAATAGTGATTAGACCAAAAGCAAGGCTGAAACTCCCCTTCTTTGCACTGGTACTCCAATATGATATAAGAACTACCTGTGCACAGTGCTGATTTTTATGCCTATGCTTAACTTTTACTCCTGTGGGACTATTTATGGTAGTGAAGATAAGCACAAGCATAAGTGTTTGCAGAAACTGAGCTTATCTCAAGCTGTATTAGCAGGATTCGGGGTACTCAAGCAGACATGAATTGCTCTCTCTCAGGAACCACAGGGTGAATAGACTCCAAAGTTCAGATCTCCCTTTCCACTCTAAAGTTAAAACTTCAAAAGTCTCCAGTAAGAACCTTCGGGGATTAATGTAATTCATTCTTTCCTGTCCAAGTTTTACATTGTGAGGCTGTTACGCTGCTCACCACAACTGCAAGCTCTTGGCCAGAGACAACTGTTTCAGTTTATTTTAACAGGGTGTTTACCTTATTAAAGGAATAACAAAGAAGGATGATTGCATTAATTACTACATCAGACTAGCTGCCATGGCACTCCCCCGCCAACCCTCAAATCAATTAGTTACATCTGTAAGTCAAGTGACTGAAGGGTTTTTTATTGTTATTCCTTATCCCCCTTTTTGAAAAAAATCCATTTTGCCATTAACAGTGTCTCTTGAAGTGAAAGCTATTGTTCTTCACTGAAAGGAGGGGAAGATTTAGATGGTTTCCTAACATGTGGTAAGAGGTTCAAGGCTTGATTCATGGTTACGCAGAACCATCTGAAGTGATATATACCCCACAAAGTGATTTTAAAATACTACTATTTTCAACTGATAGCAGTTTAAACTCACTTTCCCCTGGTGTAATTGGTTACAGGGGTGGCACCAATGATAAGCCTTGGGGGTTGTCATATCTCCATGAACAAGTGATATTACTAGTGTCACGCTGATATAAATCCAGCATTAAAAACATGACCAAAAATAGATACATTTCTTCTTTTTATTTTTAGCTCTAGCTTCGCAAGGAAACTATGGTTATGTATTGTATGCAAGGGAGTGAATATTCATCTTTATTTTCCACATAATAACTTTGAATTCATTGGACAATTTCAAAATGATGGCTAGGCAGCCATCACAAAGCTCCCACAAGCTTCATGATAGGCTGGATAAATGAAAGAGAATGCCTGCCCGTTGGTCAGGGAGAAGACAAAGATGTGAGCACAGTCTGCTCCATTCAAACCTGGGGCTCAAGCCCCCAGTTCTATCACTCCGAGGGCAGCATGGACTTAGCATGAAGTTTGGTGGTTTTGGGGACACTGATGCCTTGCTTCCCCACACACAGACCACTGTAGACAAGCACCCAGGGTGTTTCTTTGCCCCTGAGACTCTGAATAAACATAGGCAAATGGTATCTTTTAAGGGCAAGAGTTCATTTTTACTTCAGAGAAGGAGGGAGTGCCTGCAGAGACAGCAGTGTGCACAACCTCCTGCATCTCTGACAGGGATAAATAACCACTCCTTGGGTATTTTGGACAGTACCCTACATCTGCCAGTTGCAGCAACAAGGTAGGAGGAATGCAATGGAGCTGACTGCTGCTTCCCAATTTTATCTGAACCAGATCATGAGCAGTTCAAAAAAAGCCTTGAGGCGTCTCTAAGCTAAACCAGCTGTTTATCAAGAGCTTACAAGGGCAAGGGACAGCAGTACTAATCCTGTCATCTCCTGTCTTCAGCATTCTGTCTAACACCAGCTGCAGCAGCCACTGGGGCTAAAGATTTCCCAACAATGGAATAAATTGCATAGTGGGAAGATCCATCTCTCTCTGGTCCTATTGTTTGCTCAGTACAAAATGTCTCAGTGCAACAGAGAAATCTGGCTCTTCCCATCTCTCCCAGCTTCTAATAGGTTTCAGCAAGAAAATGTGTTGCTTGTCCCATTTTCTTGAGAGTACATAATCCCAGTCAGAGACATTTAATCAGATTTTGGAGAGCAGAGAATGTTGTACATTGGACGTGTCAACTTAGGTTGCTTGAGATGGGAATAGGGAGAAATAAAGGACAGGCCTCTGCCCTGTGCCAGGTGGGAGATCTTCACAGCAAAGTAGCCAAGGTGAGGGAGATCACTTTCTGATGTAAGTAACAACCTCAGTGTCACCATTGCATTCAAGTAACAGGACTAGGAATTTTGCTGGTATCGCTGGGTCAAATTCAGCTAGCGGATGCTTCCATTTGGCTTCCATTTCCCTCAAATGGGCCTCATGTATGCATCCAAGAGTAGCATTTGGCCCCAAAAGAGGAATCAGCACTTCTGTTATAAACAGAAGCATTTGGTACAACTCACATGGGATTTCATTCCTGGATGGAAAAGTCTGGGTCGATCAACAGGGTTCCTTTGTTGCCTAGCGATTTAAGGTGTGTTGATTTGCATGTCTGCATCTTCATCTTCTACCTTCCAACACACATGAGGCTTTACTGAATTAACTCAAGGAAAGGAGAAGCAGCAGAGGAGTGGGAGAATGGGACCATCCCACATGGGTTGTTCACGTATGCTGGTATTTGCAACATTAGAGAATGTGCATGTTAAGCAAGAAAAAGAAAAGAGCCCACCCACCATTGCTGCACCCTGGTGCTTATGGTATTACGCCATGCAAGTAGTAGAGGGTATGTTTGTATTTAAAAGAGCATTTCAAAGCCAAGTGTGGTAAAGAAAATACCTAGCATGATAATAAATCACTAAAGATGTTTACAGTCTTACAAAACAGGGATTGTTGAGAATTTTCATGTTTCTTCCAAATTTTCTTTCAAATGGATGGGAGTAAAGTTTTCGATTTGTCTTGCAGACGTGATTTTCTTGTTCACGTTATGTCTTTAGTTATGTTGTTGAGAAGCACTTATAAGAATTTGCTTCCATTGCAATACCGTCTGAACTGAAGAATTAGATTCCATGCTAGTTCTAATGATAGGAACATTTTCACCTTCATAAGAAAATATGTGTTCATAGCCAAGGCATTTAACTGGGACTTGGGACATGTAAGACACGACTCAAGTGCCTAAGCACAGGCACTTAATACAACAGACACAAAGTAGTCTTTGATGCCCTACAGTTCTAAGAAACCTGCTTGAGGCTGATGAGTGACATAAGACCCTACAACATATCAGCACTGCTTACCATTGCCTAGGCACTGGAATTGCTGCACACTATATTAATACATTCTGCACAGGACTGAAATTCTTCTGGTTCTGGAGTCAACGGTAAACACACGGGAATATGCATGCCTGTTTTACTTATTTTATCCTAGTCTGTCTCTTACTATAAAGTAAGTTCTGGTGTAGACTAGTGTCTCTTCTGTAGTATAATACAATAACTACATATTGTAGCAATCTTAAACTCAGTAATTCATCACAAAGTCAAAGACTGCATCTTTTAATACAGGCAGGTAATCTTATACAGTATTAGATACTACTTATCTACTCTGATGTTTCTTCCCCAGTACTGCATGGTACGCAATACTGATGACTATGTGATCAACAAGTGTTTATTTAAAGGCTGCAAAAGCATAACCCTTTGAAAGCAGGGATGAACAGCAGATTGATCAATGCAAATGTTAAATTTGAACTGGGATGTATTTGGTGACATGAATATACACTCTGAGAAGATGAATGTACTAAAGAATTTATGAAAGAATATTGAGGAATGGAAAGAAATAGGCAACATGTACAGCTGGCCAGCCACAAGTTGGAGTGATGGTGGTTGGAGAGAATACAAGTTGATGTAAACTAATAGAGGAGGTGTCATGTCTATGAAGAAGTAGATAGCAAGTAGACTGGGCAGAGTATTTTTACATAGTAGTGACTCTTAAGGAGATGTATGTGAGCATGAGAAGCATGGAAAATATGCATAGTGCTTGTTGGACTTCTCCTTTTATCTCTTTGACAAGATAAAGATCCATTAGGAGTTAACTGCAGGTGGGAAATTCAGAGCAAAGCCAGGGAAGGAAAAGGTGCTCAAAGGCATAAAGATAAATTCAGGAGCATTGGCGTCATCTAGGTTACTTTATGTAACCAGAATATTCCAATTGACAAGAGTTGTTCACCTTCACTGTGATCTGGGGAAAAAAGAAATCTCTGTCCTTTTTTTTTTTACAGTTGAGAATTTAGAGACTTAGCTACTCCAAATTGTTTCCTTAGTGATAGTTACCCAAAATGAACTGGGCTGAAATCAGAATTGTACAGAATAAGATTGGACTCATAGCAAAATAATGGTTCTAGAATAGCTGTTCCAGACAAACCCAAGATTAATCAAACCTATGGCCCTGCAAAGAAAATAAAAAAGAACTTAAAACAAAATCCATTGTGGTAGTGATTCAAAGATTTACCTCATTTTATTTGTTTTATTTTTTTGGCCCAGGAATTACATTTCAATTGGAGCTTTACTTCTCTTGGAGGGTCGCAAAGAAGACTCAGTTTTACAAAATCACGGAAATTAAACCTCCTTTGGCAGACTGGTGTGGTACCATTCCCCATAGTCTTATTTGGGAAAGAACTGCCCAAAGGCCAAATTGTACCTGTGAATGAGAGCACACAGTTCTCACCGGTGTTGATAGAAATTCAATATACAGACATAGGTAGTAAATTACACTGCATAGTTACAGTAAAAATGGATAGTAAGGAGAAACATAGGAGATTTTTCAGGAGCTTGCGCTTTGTGAGAATGATTGATACTGTCATGCATAAAATGTTGAATATTTAAATGGGTTGGGGAATCTCATCTGCTGATTACTTGATGTTAAAATATGTAATTTCAGAACTCTGAATACCCTTTCAAAGAATTTTCTAACTTTCTCACTCTCTCTGGAGTCATTAATTATACGGTTTTGAGAATCAGTCGAGGGACATACTCAGTATTTTCTCCAATAGGCAGCTAAATCCAGTTCAAAGTATTCTACCTAGTCTCTCAGCAAATTAATAGACTGTCATATGGGCTTCCTTGCCTAACACTTTTCACCTGTGACAACTGCAGGTAATTATTTTGCCCAAGTCAAACTGATTCTGGGCATTCTCAATGAGAAAGCCTTTCTTTCCAGGTTCAGTAAAATTTGGTATACTTTTCACCCTTGGAACTTAGATCTTTCATTAAAAAGTTGTATGGCAGTAAGAGCTGACTCTTTGCATTTGAATGTTGGTCTCCAAAGAGACAGTGATAATGGGAGCAAGAGGGCCAATGTTATTCTTTAAAGATAAGGTAAGTCACACCCTGCCCAAACTTCAGAGAGAAATGAATTTGTGACAGTTATTTTTATTATAACAGGACTCCTTGCAATCACTGGAAAAGAGAAAAAAAAGGCAGCTGCACCAAGAGACTTTTTAGGATAAAGTTGGAAAAGTTGAGCAATTCTCCTTTCAGGTAGAATTGGCTATAAACTGTCACTGAAATCTAAAGGCCAACAGAGATTTGGCTGAACCCACTATTTTAAAACTACTGATTTGTAGCTCAAATGCTAACAGAAAGCCTATCAGAGCAACAGCAAATGAAATCTCATGTTTTTCAGGTAGACCTTTGTAAAAATATGTTTTCCTCTGCAAACATCATTAAAAGTGAACAAGAAAAATCCTCAGATTCAAAACTGAAACCAAAGTGCTTTCTGCCCATTGTGTTCATAACCCACCCAGCAGACTGCATAGGTAATGCCTCGCTCCTAGTGCCACGCTTTCCAGACTGAAGCCACCATGTGTGATGCTGATGTCGCACCTCAAGCCCTGTTGAGTTTTCCTGTTTGGGGTCAGCTGTACTTTCTGACTCATATGGCTGTTTCAGCATCACACTGTAGACTAGCTCATTGCATTCAAAGAAATGTTAGGAGCAAGGAAACAATGACTCTGCTCAACTTCTCTTATGTTTTAAGCCATTAACTTTGCCTCTTCACTTAATGATCTGAAAGGTAATAAACAGTATACTAAGAAGACAGCATAGTAAAGCTTGTGCAGTCATGGTATTCTGATAATTTGTTTGTGAAGTACTTTCATTTGTTTAAATGCAAGATCGTGGAGGCTGGGTTATCATTAGTGAAAAATTCAAGCAACTTACTGAAGTATTCATGAGGTGAGTGCGAGAGTTACATCATTAGTCCTCTAAAAACTTTTCACAATTGAATTGTACAAATCAGCAAACAATGAAATTACTCCACTGGTTATTGGGCGCGGTAATATTTACTTCACCACTACAAGTTGCTTTTATTGGGCATTGTTGCATCAGCTAATCATTAGCAGGTCTGCCCTAAGGAAATTTTGTTTAGCAAACCAAAAATATATCTCTTTTTAATGTGAAACAGTTGACATGAAGGATTATGGATATTAGATGGGGGCTTGAATTTTGAAAGGGGGAGCTGGAATGTGAGAGGCCCCAAAGCACATATATTCCTGAGCCATCTGTTGTGCCAGCTACACAAAAGCCAAAGAGGGTCAGAGACTGCTTAAGCATGGGAGTGCTGCCATGAATACCAAGGGCAGAAGGACCCACAGTCCAGACCCTAACAGCCTAGACCTTAGGGCAGGGAGGGAAGAGGAACGTCTCAAGCAAACAGGATCCAAACTGCATCCACTTTGCTTTTCAGGCTCCAGCACTCCCACCATCCACTTACTAGGAACAATCACAGCCTTTAGAGCAACGAGTGCTTCAGAAACCTTTCAGGGCAGTGCTGCAATTTGGATGTTGGGGAGTGCTCAAGAAATTAATTTGCCCTATTTCATGATGAGAGTCTCTGCTACTTTTTTTTTTTTTTTTTTTTTTTTGTGAACACCCAGCCACTCTCTACCCTGGAAAAAATCTGATACTGATGAAGACTGAGAAGCAATTCAGAAACAAGAAAGAGAAAAAAGCTCCAGCCTTCCATCCTAGGTAGAGAGGAAATAAACCCACTTTCCATAACTTTGTCAGGAATATCAGAGTGGTTTCTTTTCTTTATGCAATAACACTGGACTTAGTTGTTTTTTAAAAAAAAATATCTTTAAAAGCTGGATTCTATTGTAAGCTTTTAGAAAGCAAGTATTAACTTCTTGAAAGGTCAAAAACTACTATAAGATTGATGGAGAATTAAAGTGTAGCAAAACAGATATGCAAAATAAGTTAAAAGCATAGAAACACTTGATAAAAGCTTCTGCTGCAGCAGAAACATAGAGTAAACACTCCCTGGCAAGTGGAAACAAATAAACAGTGGTTACTTCAAAAACCACATTTTTGTTCCCAATACCCAAACACTTCTGAATGCCACAGGGATTGCTCACAGGAGTAAATGCAAATTCAGTAGATTTCTCAGGATTGGAGTCCTTGAGTCAGAAGCTCCTTTTCCAAATGCAGGAAGATTGCATACATCAGTGGTATCACTGTATGAAAAATGGTGCAAATGCTGCTTACCAAGTGCGTTTTTTTTAAAGGAAAAACAAAACCAACCAACCAAACAAACAAAAAAACAGAAATTTAAGAAATTTGAATGACTGTCCTAAAATCTGAAGATTGTTATCCCTATGGGAGCTCCTGTCTAGAAAATAATAGGAAGATAATAGGAAGAAGGTGTCCCACCAAAGTGCCTTGACGGATGCTGGTGGCTCTGTCCACTTCTGCTGTGAGCCATTGCAACCAGCACCAGGTGACAGTTCACATTATAACCTGCAGCAAGCAAAAAGAGGAGTGGAATGCGTCTCGTCTGTCTTCATTTCACATGGAAGTAGATGGCTAGGTACAATTCGGGATAAATGTAAATTTTCTACTAAGTCCAGGATACAAAAAGACTTGTTCAGTCTTCCTGCCCACCACATGAGGTGTCTCTACCCATCCATGGATATCTGTTGTGGCGGTGGTCTGCTGGGATGTAAACATAAAACTCAAACACTCATATACTCAAAACACTCATAAAACAAAAAAATTCACTGAGTTTTTTTTGCACCACTTGAAAGAGGTGACAATTTTCAGTCCCTGGTTGACTGAGATTTAGTCTTAAATCCTATCTGTGGGAAAAAAACATAAACCTTCCTCAAACATTCTGTGTCTGACTTCCAGCTTCTAGATTTTCCAACTGGCACATATAGTTTAAGCATGTTTTGCTGTTCTTGTCACCTTTCACTGGCCCAATAGCTATGAAAATTAAGTGTACAATGCCAGTAAACCATAGGATATCAACCACAAACACTCTCCTTCTATTCACATTCTTTCCATGTCATATTGAGAGGCATAAATACAGAGTTCCGCCATTTCAAATCTGGGCAATAAAATGTTTATTTCTCACTTGAGTAGTGAACTTTTTGTTGTTGTTTTTTACACAAACCCACTTGTTTATTTTGGTGCATATTTACTGTCATATCACTAATGTCTCCCTTCCTTTCACACGTGCCACCACAGCTCCCCTCTGCTCCCCTCTGCTCCCAGAACCACATCACCAATGTATTCCCCAAAACAGCATGTGGCTGCAGCTCAGTTGGGTGTCCAGACTTTCTGGAGCTATTACCTTGATACGGATGGCTTACAGCAGCCGGCACCTTGCAGGTAGACGAGGCAGAGTCAAAAGGCAGTCTTTTTCCTTTCCATGTGTAGTTCATGAGGCAGCAGTTGGCTGCTGCTGCCAGCTGGGATATACTTCAACTACCCATGTGGAAATCTGTATCTAAAACCATGGAAGAGAGACAGCTTGCCTCTCAGGGTGTCCACTGTGGTACTGCCATTGACTTCAGAGAGGCTGTGAGGTCACCTCATACCTTTTAAGTGAGCTAAGTACATTGCCTGAAACCTCTGCTCCCTACAGACAATTTTCTGTGTATGTTTCTAAGTCTTGAAAAAGAACTTGATTTTCATTAATTTGGCAAGCAAAGAAGGTGAGATTTGCAAAAGAAATTCTTCATTGAAATTAAAAAAACAAAAGTAAAAAGAAAAAAAAGTAAAGAAACCTACAATGTTTAGGGAAGTTAGATAAGGTATCTAGATAAGATATGGAATCACCGTATGGAATCACCAAGATTCCACTATAAACACATTCAGTTTTACTGGACCATACTGTATGTAACCTAATTTGAATAAATAACATACATGATTTAATTGCTTTCCATCAAGCAAAAGCCAGTTAAATGTTACTGGAACGCACCCTGATTTTTTATTTACTTTGCCTTGTCAGCAATACACTCATAAATCAATGTTCTTCAACACTGAGGCTTGATGTCTGAAGATGAGTTTAATCATGAAGCTTCAAAGGCAACAGAGGGAAAAGAAATTAAGAAAAATCTATCACATTTAAAGAAACCATTAAATATGCTCTAATAATTTGTATCACAACAATTGACTAGATGCTTACCAGATTTCACCTGTGGTACAGTATTAAGAGACTGGCTGCAACTTTAATAAAAGAAATACTCAAGAAATCTCAAGACAAGACACACTGTCTCAGCGGTACATTTTTAAAACAACCCAGACCCATTATAATCATTTTGTTTCATAAGGACATTGTATAACTGAAGAGAGTGTTTCAAATTTATCAAATGCACAGAGGATTTGTGGATATGAAGTATTCCATTGAGTTTTTGCAAAGCATATAGACTATGTTAATTCTAATATCCAGCCAAATTCTAACTGGGGTAATTATTTATTATTTCTTTGAAGTGCAACAATGGTTTACAACCAAAAATAACAGCAAATGATAACACAACCATTCAGTGTCCATCCAAAAGATTTCAGAGTTCCTGCCTAGAACTCCTACCATAGAATACATAAAGTTTTCTACTTTTCAAAGAGAAGTCTCAAGTAACACCTCAGTTTTAGAATAACCTAAATACTGGTGATTTCCAGGATTCATATGTTGTGAAATCAGATTTCCAAACTGAAACATGATCACACTTGAAGACAGCTAAAAAACAGAAATATTATTTAGTGGCCCAAGCTTTGGTGTGGTTCCTGTGATGAGAAGCAATAGCTCCTAAAAAAAAATCATGTGGCATGTTTAGCTGGCATTTTAGAGAATCTGCTAAAGAATGTCAGTTTATTTATTCAAAATTACATTTTTATGATGCTTTGCTAAATACCTATACTATTCCTAACCACACTGTTCCTCAGTAGGGGTCCGACTCATAAGAATCTTCTATTGGACTTACAGAGTTTTAAAGCAAGCCCAAGGATAAATTTATCAAAAGACCATGGTTAAAATAAGAGCTTTGTTTAGTAAATAGAAATTCAAAGAAGCTTCTGATTCTGGGTGCACCATGCTGGCCTACTTTTCAAAAATGCTCAGCACCTGCAGTTCCCCTTGCAAAGGAGACTGGAGAATGAGACATTCCACACCTCAATTAGTGTACTGAGAGCACAAAAGCTTTAATTAACATAAAATCCAATGCAGTGATTTATGCAGATTAACCTTATTTACAGAGTTGAGCTTTAACAGGTGTTTTGTTGCCCTCCCTCCAAATCTAACAATGTTTAAGTTTTTCACTTAAGCAATTAAACTAAACAGAAACTAAGTTAAATAAATACATTACTCTGCTTTTGCCACTCTCACTTCACAAGTATCATTAAATCAGAGAAGACTGGACATCATCATAACAAAAAAGTGTGTCTTAAAACAAAGGAGAAAAGAATTATGAACAATCATGCTTGGTAATAGTGCCTTCCAAGAGGGACTGAATACTGAACAAATCCTTGCAGTCCACACAGGAAAGCTTCATGTATTGTACCTTCACTCTTGGATTGTCGGCATTATGCCTTGCCAATTCATAATTAACATCTGCTGTAGCTAAAGCACCCGATGCCAGACGTGAACCACTAAGGTCCTTTTAAAGTGTTGCACCATAAGTGCAAGAACCAATTTTCCAGTGAGGGAAAGAGAGGTTCAGGACATGCTCTACAGAATGATTCACTTAGAACTTGTATAAAAGCATTATTTAGCTCTGTTGTTTCTGTAGTTATCTGAATGAAATAATCAGCTGGTGGGAACAGACCAGAACATCACACTGTGTCCCCATCACCACAGTGAGCTGGCTTTGCATCTTCATTTTCACCTGGCACCTTAAATCAGAGAGGGTGTTCTGCCTATGTCTCACCCCAAGGAAAGGCTTCATGTCCATTTGGCCTGTTTGGTCATTCATGAAGGGTTTTTGTTCAGATCACCTAAAAACACTTCAGATGGTGACAGATAAACCCAAGAAACAGATGTAGGAAAATAACTTTGAGATCTCTGGTCAAAAATATCCTAATATCCAGTGAATGGGAAGGTGAATTTAAAGGTGACAAGAACCAGAGCCTCCTCCAAAATTAAAATTCACTGTGGTATCAGCAAGCAAAGCTGTGTGTGTGCATACAAAATTAACACTGTCTGTGAAAATAAATAGCCTTGGCAGCAACACTCCAGAGCTAGAGCATAATTGGCCTGCATTTTACTCCCTTCTTTTTCCTTGTAATTTCTTTGTGCTGCTTTTCTTTGTGTAAAGAAACCCTCATTCAAGGGATTTATAGCCTTTCAGGGAGGAAATTAAAGATTCAATGTCTCTCCATCAGTCACAAAGAGAGAGATTTGATTTTTAAAATAAATTATGGTTGTTACTTGTGAACGCAGTTTATCTGCATATCTTCAGACAATTCTAGCTGTTCTTGCATGAAAGCCTGAAATACAGCCACTAGTCAGTCTGACAGTATGGAGGTTAAAATAGGAAGCCTTTTTCTTTTCCCTCCAAGGCATATTCAGCCCATGGGGTTCATCCGAACAACGAGGAGACAACATGTTTTTGTACCTTCCCCCTCATGCTTGCATGGATCAGATTGATGAAGGAACCAGATCTGGGTTCATAGCATTCCTTTCTCTGCTCCTCCCAACACTTGATAAAAATAAAACATGGGCAACTGATTATAGATATTTATTTTTTTCCCTGCAGACACTGAAACTTCAGAAAAAGCGTATTCTAAAGGGGGCCTTAAAAAGCAGGATGAGAGGTTATTCATTACCTCCTGCAAACCGGGCTGCATTGAGTGCCTGGTCTTCAAATAGAAAGAGATCCTGAAAGAGAGAGAAGGCCTGGGTCCCACAATGGGCTCTGTGTGGCAGCCCCCCTAGCTGGCACAAAATCCCATTGACGGCAGTCAAACAATCTCCTCCACTGATGGACATGTAGAGGCCTACCCTGTACTGGCTGTGCCACAAGGTTTTTCCAAGAATAGCTACAGTTATTCATCCTTAATGGCCCAGAAAGTCTGGAAACTGCTCACATATTCTTGTTGAACATTATATGCACAAACATACACTCAGAGCTAGCTGCGGGCTGAAGAGAGAAAAACGTGAAGTTGATTCTGCCCGTTTAGATCCATTTTCTCTGAAAAGTGTGAGAATTAGCCTGGTGGTATAGCCGTTGTCTCTCTTCTGAAGGTTGCAGCAAATGGAAACAATGAGAAGTGCTAAAGCTAAATCTGACCCCTGGGTAAATTACATAAGCCTCCCTAGTGCCAAAACGTTGTCTGAGGAATTCCTCAGTTTTACACTAACCTGCTGTAATCCTTTTAGATGTCCCTTAGCTCTCATACCCCTCCCACAGGCATGTGAGACCTGGCCATTTTACAGAGCTCAAGTGTTGGGACTGCACAGAAAGCAAAAAAGAATTTCATAGGGAAAAGAAGCAGATATGTCATGATGCCAAACCAGGACTGTTTTTCAATACAAACAGCTTAGAGGATGTCATTGTCTCATTTGTTGTACAGGCCTCATGCAGAATAAAAATAGCTGCTCTCCTGACCTTGTTGACCATGGTCAAATTTCATTTCTGTTTCATCTTGCCTCATTAGTCCAGGACAGCCACCCATTATTTCACCAATAGGCCTTTCTCTTTTCATTCGAAAAATCTAATTAACAGAAAAAGCTCTCTTTGGTTTAAATTCAACTAAATACCGATCTGATTGGTACTGCCTTATGTTTGAAACTAATATGCCCCTTTGGGCATATATATCTATTTCATATAGCTACTTCCCAAGTGCTACAGTCATAGGGAATTATATTAATAGGACACTTCCAAGTTGAATCCAAAGGCAGTTTTCCTGAAGAAGCACTGAAGAAGACTTGAGCAAGGCTCTGAAGTACAGAAGGCCAAGCAAGGAAGGGAACTCATCACTTCTTCTAAAGGAGAGAGAGAAACCTGACTCTTCCAACTAACAGAAGAACAAAGTGGGTCCCTGACATATTCCATTTATTGTCAAGGTTTGTCACCTGTGAAGCCACAAAAGGCTTCAGAGGTAGATACAATAAAGTCATGCGTAAGGAGCATTATAGTCAGACTAATAATTCCCTGGGGAGTAGGGAAGAAAAGTCCCTCATGAATATAATAGAGTTCATTAAACAGACCAGTCAGCCCACAGTCAAGGAAGGTACATTTGACTATTTGATTTCTGAAAGGCATTAAACAAGGTGTCTCATCAAGACTGGAGAAGCTAAGCTGTCGCAGAGAAAGAGAGGAGGATTTTTTCAGACAGTATCAATGAATACTCGGGTTTCTCCATAGAAAGAGACCATCAGACACTCTGGTAGAGTCTGTTGCTGAGAGCCATGATGTCCAACAAATTCTTAAAATGTAGAAATGTAGAAAATATAGACAGTGAAGCAACAAAGTTGTTGAGGATAGTAAGGATAGGGAGCAACGGGGTAGAGATGCAGAAATGTCAAAGGATACTAACTAGTTGAAGAAATTGTCAACATGTAATTCACAGGGAATGTAGTAAGGAAAACAGACTTTGCTTGTATATTATGTACACAATAGAGGCTTCTGAACAATTCATGACCAGTCAGGGAAGAGTTTTTGAAGTTAAAATAGCTCCATGAAAATGTTCCAGTTAAGAAAGGCAGATCCTTTTATATAAAATGGTACCAAAGGAGGAAAGAATAAAATAGAGAACATTTCAGAGTTGCACTTACAAATTGGATATTGTTGTGCAGTTCTGATTCTGTCCCACCTGAGAAGATACAAAAGACCTAGAAAAGGTATGGAGAATGCAACACTGGTGATCAATAATAAGGTATACTGTCATATGAGGGATGATCAGGGAAATAGATTCTCTGGACCTGAGCACAGTATGGTATCCTACAGGCTAACAAAATCATAAGGGAAATAGGAAAGGAACGATTGTTCATTAATTTCCAATAGAAGTACTAAAAGCCATCTACAGCTACAAACAGCAGGTTAAGAGGAAATACTTCTTCATTCAGTGTATTCTTAAGCCACAGAACTGTGCCATGGGGCACTGTTGAGTTCAGATTTGTGGAGAAAAACCTACATACACCACCTTAGGTTCAGGCAGTCCTTGAGCATGAACAGCGGCAAATTGGGAGAGTCTGTCAGGGAAATATCACTATATGTTTTCCTCAACTAAAGTTCGCCCAGACATCTACTGTTGACCAATGTCAGAGACTAATAGAATTGAAACCTATATGTGAAGTAAAACAAACAAACAAACAAACAACAGGAACAACAAAACAATCTCATGTACTAGAGTTGCAGAAAAGTCAGGAGTTAATGCTGTGAGTGAGCATCTTAGTAGACAATTAAAGAAGGAAACTGGAGAAGTATATAAAATAAAGCATTATTCACAAAGCAGAGTCTAAAAGAAAAGTCCCTAATCTCTTTCATAACATGAACTCAGGGAGGAATTCTGTCAAAGTTAAGTGTTGACAAAACTATGAGCTGACTGAAGAAAACACCTTTCCACACGATGTGCAAGCAGGCTTCAGAATTCACTGCAATGGGAAGCTGTCAAGGCCATGAACTCAGCAAGAGGCAAAAACAAACTAAACATTCATGTGGATAAGTCATCGTTAATGATGATAACTTTGGATGAGATATTAAAATTCACGCTTCTGAGGTTAAGCTAAAAATCTAATGAGGGAGGGAAGTAAGTCATCAAACGCCTGTGTAGGCAGAATTCTCACACATCCCCTTCTTGTCAGGCAGGACATAGGCATATTTAGCCCATCAGATCAAATAACAGGCTCTACAATGGGAAGAGTTTCGTGTCTTTTCCTTTTTTGCACCATCTGTAATTTCAAAACTGAATTATTATGTGCTTCTTACTCTTTTTAATAACAATTAGTAAGGATATTGTACAATGTCTTTATGTTCTTTCTGTTCTTTGGGGAACTAGGAGTGCGAAAAGGCATGGAGGCTCCAAATGTACTGTCTGTGACCATTTGCTTTGGCCTGTAACTTGATTTATTGGCCATGTCACCACATCCTCGGTAATAATCATTACAACGAACCTGTGAGAAAGGGAAAGAAATGCCCAGCCATATCAAAAAGGAAAACAGAAAGGGTCAAAGTGATAAAGCATAGAGTTATTACCCAGAGTCTGTAAAGCAAACACAGTTATGGTGCTTATAGCAGGGACTGTAGTGGTAGCAACCACCAGCTCCAAATGAATCCATCCAATTAACAAAAATCACCATAAAATAGAAACTACTGGGAAAGGAAGAAAGGAAGAAAGAAGGAAAGAAGGAAAGAAGGAAAGAAAGACAAAGACGGAAGGAAGGAAGGAAGGAAGGAAGGAAGGAAGGAAGGAAGGAAGGAAGGAAGGAAGGAAGGAAGAGAAAGAGAGAGAAAGAAAGAGAGAAAGAGAGAGAAAGAGAGAGAGAGAGAAAGAAAAGAAAGAAAGAAAGCAAGAAAGAAAGAAAGAAAGAAAGAAAGAAAAAGAAAGAAAGAAAGAAAGAAAGAAAGAAAGAAAGAAAGAAAGAAAGAAAGAAAGAAAGAAAGAAAGAAAGAAAGAAAGAAAGAAAGAAAGAAAGAAAGAAAGAAAAAGAAAAAGGCAACATAATTAGCCTACCGAGTTTTTCACTTAAAAACACAAGACTGGATTGTGATTCCTGGACAATCAGTAATCCCCATTCCCTCCCCCCCACTCCCAAACTTTCTTCAGGCTGGGAATGGTGAAAATTATTTTAAAGCAAGGCAAACAGGTTAAATTTACCCACAAAGCCTTTATTTTCATAAAAGTGAAGCCAAGCTAAACCCATACCCCACAGAAATGTTTCCAAGTTAAAACCTGAAACAAAACTGATCTCTCCAGAAAGTAGTGTGTGAAAAGTATTTTGTGTCCCAGCAATTCTGAATCATTCTGTGAGATTAACTGCAAAAGGGTTTCAAATAAATTCAATTAATGTATTTGTATGTGTAAAAAAAAAATGGAAAAACAAAATACAATAAACCTAAGTGATTAAACTGTTTTCATATTTTGAAGTGTTCAAAAATCACTATTACTGATACAACAGGAATAATTCGCTTTTTTTTTTTTTTTCCATGCAAGTGTACCATTTATGACTGCTAATTTAGTCAGCTGCATGACCCGCTGACCCAAAGCTATCAGATTTCATTATCCACAAACCGGGGAAAGCTTGAATCTGTGGCAGAAGACACCTGCATCACTCATGCAGCCACCAACCACTCCCAAGGGCAGAGCTCATGAGCAGGGCTGGGAGCAAGTGGATGACGGAAGTGGAAGGTGAAGGACATGGTTAACCCAGACAGAACACAGCAAAAGCAAGGAGGTGACTTCAGTGATGGTGCTGGAGTCATAAACTTCAGTCCTGGTCCTCATTCTCCACCCTTTCCCAAGTTATCACACCCATTAACTTCATAAAGGTGGCAGGAGGCTTCACTAACATCTGTGAAGTGCCTTAAAATTATGTCATATTATTAAATGTGTGTTGTACATGCCAAAAGGACTCTAATCCTGCAGCTCTGGCTTGCCCAGAATGGTTCAGCTAAGGCCAGGGGGAATAATAATATCTGGGTGAGCAGGAAAAAAAATTCTTAAGGAAAAACACAGATTGAACCCCAGGGCATTTATTGCGAGAAGAAGGGAAAATGCTTATTTTATGCATTTTATGATAGCTGTTGCACAAAGCTGCCCTCACTTGCTTAGCCCCAAGGGCTAATACCCTTCCCAGTGACAGCAGCCTTTGCCGTTTTTATCAGCCATTTATCAGCCATCATCCCAAGCTCTGTTCTCATGGAAGTTAAAAGAAATTTTACAGGGGCCTCCCACAGCAGCCTCCCTAGGCTAGCCGTTGTTGTTGACATTTAGTGCAATCAATCTTATTTCCATCGCTGAAGTAAGGAACTGGGTAACCTTCTGTGCACATAGCTACCAAAATAAGCATTTATAAATGAATATACAAAGGACTTATTTAAAAGCAACACAAAGAGGACTTAAGAGGGTACTGGACTTTATGACCCCAGTACGCAGTTAAAGTGGATAGACAAAGGGGTGGGGATAGACATGAAAGAGTTAAGGAGTTGTAAGGATGTACTTTTAAGGATTTTTTTTTTTTTTGGCATGGAAATTAACATGAAAGTGAGACTCAAAAGAGTTCTTTGCTTCTTCATCATTAGATGTAAGCCATTGCTACACAGAACAGAGAAATGAAAACCTGTCATGCATATGTTTGAAGGCACGGTTGTGATTCAGTATTCTCCTTAGTCTGTCCTGCTGTGGAAAAAGATGTTTCCACCTTCTCTAACCTCTTTGTGCTGCTTGTTCTCACCAGCTCTTTCGTGCCAAGGTGCCTCTGTGGAACTGACCCAGGTGGAAGCAACTTCCCCAGGTATCTTCTTGGATTGCTCAACAACCAGATCAGTTCCCAGATCTGGCTTCCTGAACGGGTATTTGTGGCCCATGGTGGTGCAGGCAAGGAAATAGTTAAGCCACAAGTAAACAATGAAGGGACAGACAGTGGGAAGGACTGATTTATGGTAACAGGTGAAATGATTTACTAGGAATTGCAAGACAGAGATTTTTCCTGCTCAGAAAAAATAACAATAATAATAATAAAAATCCAGCTGTGGATTATTGTGAGCTAGCAATCTTAAAGGGGAAAAACCATACACAAACTCCAAAACTATGAAATTTCACAACCTGTCTGGCTGAAATGAGCATCTTTATCTACAGCACAAAATTGTGAATACATGAGCAAAATCAAAGATTATTGACTTTCTTAGAAGAATCGATAGATTTTGTGAGGTTGAAAGGAAGAGGCTACTGTAAATTACATTCTTAAGTGAAGATAAAATATAATTTACAGCATGCAATATTTTCAACAGAATTGTTGGGAAATAGAAAAAAAAGAAAAAAAAAAGAAAAAGTGTTATAAGTATCTTCTGTTCTGGCTCAGTGGGTGAATCTCTCCATCTCCCCAGCTTGTCTGTTTGTTTTTTAATTTGCCAGACTAGAAAGCTAAAATATTACAACACAATGGATCATGTTAAAATATTGCAGCACCATGGATCATGTTAAAATATTGCAGGATGAGGCTTGGTATTGAAATCTGGACTAAAAAGCTACTGAAAAGCACAGTGTCTTCCAGAGCCCTGTGTGTCAACATATATTGCTACTGACAGGTTGGGGGCATCAATGAGTTCTGAAATTAAAAAGAATGAAATAAATCATAAAGCTGTTGAAAGTCATAGGTGGAAAAAACATATTGGATCATATAATCCACCACCCTGCTGCTGCACAAAGATCTTAAGTGCCTTCTTTAGCACTCTCCACACATTGCATCTTCAACAGTCTCAGATGTTTCAGACTGCAGAAAATACCTTGTTGAAATCAATATTAATTGACTCTTTTTCTGTGTGACTAGGAGTATTTTATACCCTTCAAAAATAAGATACAAATGGGGAGAAAAAGCCACTATGTTAAGTATTTTTCACTATCTATGGTCCATTTAACTTTTAATTTAACTTTGTTCCTGGTTTCATTTTCATAGTTCACACACACAAGCTAATCATTTAATGAGTACATTAAGTTGAAGGATGGGCATTTTTTTAGTAATTTTTGCTGCCTTTTTTTTAGGAGTTTCATGAAAACCCCCTGCTATGTTCAAGAAGACTTTATTTTCACAATCTGTTTACGAATTGAAAAATTATACTTTTAATACATTTTCTTTGGCCTGGTGCATTGAAAAAAAAAAAAAAAGGTGAAATAGATACAGACCTGAGAATTCAATAACAGAATAATATAGTTAAAGATGATGTGGCAAATACAACATATGAACTTCTACATGTATTACTTTTGCAATATTTAATAATCATTCATATTTTTTTTTTTTTTAAATCCATGGGGAAAAAATGATTAAGGGCTTTTTACAGAACTCGAACAGTCTTTGAAACATTAAATAGTTCCATACATTAAATAGTGTTCTCATTTGCCGTTTACAGAGAAGCTATGGTCACTGGCAGGATAAAACCTTTTGGTTGGTTGTTTTTTTGTTGTTTGTTTTAAGTTGAGAGCAAAATGTTGGTGCTCAGACACCTGAGGCGTGCAGGTTAGTACACACATGACGTTTTGTGGAAATAGGGGTGGAAACAAACTAAAACAGCTTGGACCACCTCAAATCCAAGCAACTCATTTGCATCTGAAGGACGTAATGCCACATAGTTTTGTCTCTCTCTGCTGTTTTCTTGCCTCCAGCACTGGCAAGAACATTTAGCAGCAGAGAACTTAGATCACTTCTTTGTAGCTATTATTGGCCTCGTTTCTCACTACTTCTTCCACTACCAAGGAAAACATTGCACGTTACGAAACACGAGCCAAACTACACGAAATAAAGTTGTCTGCACGGGCCGGTTCCCACCGATGCAATAATCCACAGCACCACAGGGTGGTACTAGCTTTCTTCAGGTGGAAAGCGAGGCCGAGCGGTCGGGACAAGAAGCAGGGGAGGCTGGAGAGCAGCGGCAGCGAGGGACTCCGCCAGAGGCCAGCCTCGGCATGAGGACCGGGCGCCGAGCAGCGCTTCTCATCGCGCACAGACCGCACAGGTTTTATAGGAGCCACAATTTACTGCAGTCACAGCTCGTTCAGAGGGCTGGGGATGCTCTCTTGCCATCTGCCGGCGCTCTGGTTTCTCTCGAGAGGGCAGAGCATGGCAACGTGCAGATATTGCTGCTTTCATGCACACTTGGTGGTTCCAGCACCGCTGAGAAAATCCTCTTCCAAGGAAAAAATAGAGTGTTTTTTTTTTTTTTTTCCAGACAGAAATACCACTTGGAAGCCTATGAACAAAGATGTTCTTACATGGTAGTCCCACTAAAAGATGCAGCGAATAGGCACATATGCTTTTATTCATGTTTTTGCAACCCCAGTATCTTCACTTAAATAATTGGCACTGCTCTTTAATCTTAGAGAAACTCTTTTTAAGGAAGTACATCTCTTACCAGGCCAAATAGCAATGCTTTCAGTTACTTTATCCACTGCTGAGTCTGGACAGACCACTCACCAGCACTTGTAAGCAGATAGTGTCAATGTTATCTTCACAAGTAGAAATACTGATTAAGTTGCACTTGTCCCCAGTAGAGTCAATAGGGTTCCACAGGCATCTTTCAGCTTGTAGAAATGTTATTACTAACGATAGATGAGCTGGAAAAACACAGCTTCCATCTCAAACTCAGCTGAAGCATGGGACCAGGAGTCGGCAAAAGCATCTTTATCACTTCTGGAGAAATATGTTACCGAGTGATTGGAGAAAGCCAATCATGAGAGTAATGATCACCCTTTTAAGCTCTCTAGAATAGGCCAATGGTCTTGCTGCAGCTAATAAAGAAGGTCTGAGTGTTGTTAGTTCTAACAAAAGTGGGTGACATTAAAATCTTAAAAGTCTGAGGAGATCTGTCTCACGATCACATGCAGTTCTTTCACACTGCCGGAGTGCTGAGCAAGTTCTAGAAGCCTGACTACACTGTGGCTCAAGTGAGGCATATATATGTTCTTCCAGGAACAACACACTGTGGGGAAAAAAATGCATAAGGAGTGATTTATTTAGCAATAGGGAAATGCTGTATTAGTAGTCAGTGAGCTGTTGTAATGATCTGCTGCAGTAGCTCCCTGGCCTCTCTGTCTTGATCCATCAACTACACCAAACTTTCAGCATCCTCTCCAGCATAGATCAGTTAACCTGGTGCTTAAAGTACCATCTAGTTGCGCTTTGGGGCTAAAATTGAGTGTTGCAGTTGAAAACAACCAGTTCAGACTTTGGAAGGCTCCATGTTTTTGTTCTATGGACGAAAGGATCAGAGAAACTCTGTGACCATCTCACTGGTTTTGGCTTCCCCTTCATGTCTGGACATTGTGTGTTGCACTCCAGGGAAGCTGACTGTCTGAAAGCCAAGTTGTCTCCTACAGCCCCTGCTTGCAATTCAAGATTGCTCCAAGGAGTTTTTTTTTCCAAGTTCCTCTGCCTGCAGCGCCTGGGGTCAGCAGCAGGACTTTCCCTCTTGAGCTTGTAGCAGAGCTGGTCGAGTTCCAGCACATATACTTAAAACGCGCCTGGGTGATTTGGCTTCTGTGCCATTCCACCCCCCCCCCCAACACGCACTCTTTGCAAAAAGGGCTGTAATTAATGGTACTCTGTGCTCTGTGGATATCTTTATTTAATTAGTGTTGTTAAAATAGATGGCAAAAAGCAATCCCTCCTCTCCTTTCATGTGCACAAAGGGTCCCACAGACAGCAGAACCAGCATCTTCCTGGGAAGCAAACTTTTATGACATGAGACAGGAATTGTACATTCCTCAACACACCACAGACAGTCTCTGCAGAGACTGTGTGTGACTGTAGACAGAAGCAAGAGTCTGAACAGCATTAAATTGCTGTTCCTCTCAGAGCAAGGTCTAGTATGTTGTTGATTTCTTTCAGCCCTGTTGCTGGATTACTACTGTATTGAACAAGGATTACTTTTTGCTCTTTTTTTTTTTCTTTACTGAATTTATTTCCAAATCATAATATTAGTTTGGACAATGTACAGAGGAGTCATTGTCAAGTGTCCAATTAGCATGGCAACAGGAGACCTATCATTCAAAACAATGAGGAGGAAATAACTTCTGGGCACGTTTTAGGATTCTGTGATCTTAAAACATGATCTCACAAACACATTCCCCTTTCCAGGAATGGAGATTTCAGTACTTGAAATGTTATCAATGTTATCAGCTTGCTTGGTACCTGAATAAAATAACTTTCCTGCAAACGTTTAACTACTGGAGCTGGATGTTTTATTACCTTTGTTTACTTTACATCAAACTGATCTTCTCTAAGATCCATATATCATTCCCTGGTTAAAAGTACTGGTTCTGCTCCAGCACATCAAGCAATTTTATTCTGTAACACAGTTGTACAATGCAAGGAAATGAGAGGGGGGACTTCTCCATCTGGCAGATGATCCTCAGAAGTGGAAAAGAAGATGTGCAGGCTTATGCTATTAAACTTTTTGAGCTCAAATGGAATCCAGCTGTTTAGGATCCACAGCATTCTTGCAGTTTAACTGCTCACAGTATGTATATTTTCAATCCCTTTATTTTTGTTTTCTTTAATTGTTGGGGCCTGAGATCATAAACGCCTCAGTGTTTCAAACGTGAAGGGCAGCTCTTGGTAATTTGTTCTAATCAACTGTTGTAAGAAATGTCTGCTCCATAACCTTGAATGCTTTTTCTCTTCCCTGACAACAGAATATACTTCTTGCAAAAAATAAACATCTGGTTTGAATTGAACATCAAATTGCAGTTACTTTAAGTGCCAACTATTAAATTACCTCAAATGTTTTATGTTTGAACATGATTTTTCAAGACAGCTAAATTTTTTAACTGTAGCACAAATGTATATGTAAAATTACTTTAGGAGATTAACTCCCTTGAAAACACTTTTTTTTTTTTTTTAATTGTGTGTGGCTTGGTCATTTTTTATGGTTTCTGTTTTCAGAAATTGCTGTTCACAAAGGTTTTTTTATACCCAAATATGCCTCCGCGGATGTTAAGAGGAAGAAAAGCTCTATCTAGAACTCAGGGCCTTAATTCTGAACTGTACAACATATGGAGGGATTGTCACGGCTGTCCAGAATCCATTAAGTCAAGCCAGAAAGTCACATGTAGCAAGATTACATTCTGCATTTTGAATAGGAAACTAAACATTAAAATTCATATCTAAGACTTCCCTCATCTAAAACAACCCCTTTTTTTTATCTAACAATATTTTCTGGGGATGAATCCTACAATCTGATTTGCATGATGAAATTTCAGTCTTAAAGCTTTACACAAATTTTGCTGTTTTCCTTAACTATCAAACTCCTCACAAGTCATTTTTGTAAGAGAGAGTTCTCTTTTTTTTCTTTTCTTTATTTTTTGAAGTGTGTTTCCAGCCCTCTCAGTCACAGAGATATATTTTTTATGATAGAAAACATGACAGTCTGAACAACTGAAAACAAATTAAAATGAAGACCAACTATATTGTTTTGCTAATGCTCATAATTTCTGTATGATTGGGAAACATACAGTGTTGCTGCAGCTTCTCTGTGCTCTGGGGAGGAGAAAAAAAGTGAATATTTTACTCACTG
Organism: Anser brachyrhynchus; assembly: GCF_964034855.1. Classification (NCBI taxonomy): domain Eukaryota; kingdom Metazoa; phylum Chordata; class Aves; order Anseriformes; family Anatidae; genus Anser; species Anser brachyrhynchus. The sequence continues at coordinate 37,119,941 of NC_137695.1, forward strand.
CGAGGGGGTTCTAAAAGGGCACAGGGGAAGTGTAAATGAAAACCATTTCTGCATAACCCTCCTCCAAACCAAACAGAGTAACTGCAAGTGCAGACCAATACTGTCATTGTTTACTTCTTCCCAGACACTGATCAAAGTGAAACTACAAGGAGAATTGAAGAAAAAGAAAAAAAAAAAAAGCATAGATGACTGCATCTGGGCAAATTGCTGGCAATTACTCTAGTGACTTCTAAATTGGACATGACCTGGTGTCAGTTGTTGTCTATGCCTGTGTTTTCACAGAAGGTGATTGTAATAGCTGTGATGATAAAATAAAATTACTCCAAAGAGGAAGCAGCAATTACAAAGGTGGGGCCACCTGATCAGACATTTCATTGTTATTTAGATACCTATTGATAACACTGACTGGCTTTAGCTACAAAATTTGAATACTAAAACACAGATTAATTCTCAAAGACACTGATAAATGAGAGGAAAGCTTGATCATAACAAAAATCTACTAAATTGTTCCAAGGTACTACATGAGAAACACTCTAATGGTTTATGGACACTAGACAGATAGGAAGAATGACCTAATTTGCCACCTTTGATGGAAGTGATCTGAACAGACTTAAGAGTCAGAAGCTGAAATCCAATACCAAGATGACATTTTCATTCTGGGGAAAAAAACAAAAACAAAAACAAAAACAAAAAAACTCTTGCCAACCAACACCACCATTGCTAGACATACTTGATTTTCAGCAGCACATATACTCCATTTTATGTGAGTAGGAGAGAAAAAGCAACATCTTCAACTAGCGGTTCTGTTTGTATGAGTTTTCCTAAATCATCCCTTAGATATCAGATTATAGTTCAAGGTAAAATAGCTTCAATTACTACTTAAATAATACAAATGTCTACGTTTGAACCATGGCTATGGTTGGCTTAATTCAACTCCTAAGTCTGAAAGAAGTGACAGTCATATTTGGATTCTTGAGGAAAACTAGATCAGGAAGTGACATGAAAATAACTGCCACAGAAAGAGCATGATTGCAAAGAAAACATTCAGTGGGGAGGTAAGTCCTGGAGGCAGTGCCCCTTCTCACCAGAAGGGCCACAGGGCAGCTCGGCCTAAGCCAAGGGGTGAATAAGCATTCTGGGAGCAGATGTGGTGACTAGGTTGTGGCTACTTATACAGGCATGCAGCCAATACTGTTTGCAATTACATGCCTCAACATGTAGAAAGTGCATTTCCAAACACCCATTCAGCTATTGAGGCCAGTTTTAAAATCAATATTAATTACTTGCCTTCTATTTTTCCCCCAACTTCACCTGTCTGATTAATGTTAACAATAAAAAACAATGGAGGAACCAACAACCTTAAACTCCTAGTTTTCATCTCAGGTGTGTTATGATTCATTGAAAGCTGTGCTGAAGCAATTTCCAGGTTTCAGGGAAGCCTGTCTACTGCAGCTTCCTACAGCAGCTTCTTCTCAACGCAACCCATGAGTGTAGGTAGGCCCTAAGGATCTAAGGTATGTTAACATGTTAAGATGTTTTCTTGTTGAAATAATTTGTGGAAATCTATTCCAGTTGAAGTTATGACATCATTATGGAATAGAATTCAGTATCTGAGCAGGATTATTTCACGACTTTGCCAAACAGGAGTCCACAGTCATTCTTTAAACCTAACGTCATGTACTGAACTGGATATGCCTTGAGCAACATGGAGGTTAAAATCTAATAAAGCAACTATTTTTATGTCTATAAAAGTTGCTGGAGACTGCAAATTACTAATTTCAGAATAAATATACTTCCAAATTTTATGAAGGAGACATATAAACTCATTCACCAAGTCAAACAAGGATGTTTGGACAAGGGAAAGAAAAAGATAAGCATGCTTTTTCCTTGGGAAAGGGAATCCAAGTAAAACAGGGAGAAAAAGGTCAATGAAAACTATCCTCCCTAGAAATGTTCCACAGTTTTCTGGAGGAACCATGTACGATGGGAAAAGGCCTAGAGTCATGGATGTTGCAGACTGCTAGGGAAACTCAGGCAGAGAATACATATGCAGAGGCTTTCTGTGTCATCTAGTTTTGTATATACATTGTTGAATCAAAGGCTAGCTTGTTTATAATCTTAATATATCAGCTTTGTGATTATGTGCCACAACATCAAAACTCAGAAGAGGTAAGTTGTGCATCCCCAAGGATGACCTTGTGAGGCAACATTTTTGAACTAAGATTTTTCAAGGGGTTTAAATGAGTTGATTAGTAAGCCTCTCATTTTTACGAAGAAAGAAGAAAAAAGCTGTGCTCAGGAAACATTTCAAAGTTACCATGAGAAAATCAGTCAGTACAGCTGCCTCAGTCTTCAAAAACATATATATATTTATATATATATATTTTTAATACAATACAAAAGTTAATGAACATCCGGACAGAAAGAATGTTGCGAGGGTTCTAATATATGTGCAGGAACAATGACAGTAGCAGGTAGTTAGAGAAAAGGTAGAAGGAAAATACGGAAAGATAGGTGAAAATAAAAAAATGGAGAGAAGGAAATTTCAGACTGAGCACAGTAGAAGAAGACAATAATGATACAAAGACAAAAATCACATAAGGGTTACACTTTAAGAAATATATATATATATATGCTTGCGCATGTGTTTTTGGTTTGGTCCTGAAAATGAGTAGGGCTCCCTTCTCCCTATCCCTAGTTTCCAAACTGCCAAAACTTCAGCTATTATTTTGGACATCCAGTAGTGCTTTCTCTCTCAGTCAGCTTCCCCAGCTTTAGAGTCTATAGGGGTTTTAGCTTTTACTGGTCTCTGACTGTTAGGGATAAAACAGGGTATTCAAGGCAGAATGGACTTCTAGTGAGTAGCCAGGCTGTGTAAAACACCTGTGTGCCTTGAATCCTTCTCAAAGCTGAGCCTGCCAGGTTCACAAGGGGTACATCACCACTGTTTGAATGCTCATTTCAGGAAATTTCTTCTCCAAGGTCAAAAATTATCCCACCAAGTCCAGCCAACACCACCATTACCCTGTGGGAACTTACACATACACCTCATTCAGTAGTGCAAGTTTCCCATGACTTTCAGCAGCTTATAAAGAAATTACTTCCACCTCCAAGAAATGAGATTTTTGCCATTACTTGTGATTTAACAGCACCAACTCTCAGCCATAAGCCTCGTGCCAGGTGCCTGGCAAATCGAGTGTGATGTCCTGAAACATGTGCAGGGAGAAAGGGACAAGCAGTGATGCTGTTTGGCACAGGCAGAAACTTGGCTGTGGTGCCTCTCCTTCCAGCTGCCCCAGAACCAGGAAGAGCCTGGGATCCTCCTTAAACTGCTTTTAGCCCTGTTTACTGCTAAACAATGACACCGCGGCTGGAGGCAGCAATCTACTGTGCAGATGGGCCAATTTTTTCCAAGAAATTTTTACCATCAGAGATCTCTGACTACTTTACCAATAGAGGAGGGGGATGGGGGGAAGAAGGGAGGGAGAGAGGGAGGGAGGGAAAGAAAGAGGGAAGGAAGGAAGGAAGGAAGGAAGGAAGGAAGGAAGGAAGGAAGGAAGGAAGGAAGGAAGGAAGGAAGGAAGGAAGGAAGGAAGGAAGGAAGGAAGGAAGGAAGGAAGGAAGGAAGGAAGGAAGGAAGGAAGGAAGGAAGGAAGGAAGGAAGGAAGGAAGGAAGGAAAGAGAAAGAAAGAAAGAAAGAGAGAGAGAGAGAGAAAGAAAGAGAGAGAGAGAAAGAAAGAAAAAAAGAAAAGAAAGAAAGAGCTCTATCTCCTGCCTGTCAGACAGGGATATAGAGGTGGTATCATTCAGCTGGACAAAAACAACCTTACAAGCACTTCTGGCCTTGAATTTTCATAACCCGGTCAAAGGTTCTGCATGCTGCAACCCTGTTCCTTCACCAAGCCCTTCTTGGCTGTCCTCCCTGTCCTCACTGCAGTTTTGTCTCCAGGCAAAATCTCCCTCTCTTTTTTTCCCATTCCTGCCTACTGGCTACACAACAGGTCTTGACGATACAGTTTGTCCTCTGGGCTTCTTGCCCACACGGCTGTGGTGGAAACCTTGGGGTCCCCATGCTTTCCCACTCTCATTGCAGCTGCTCCTCCCAGGAAGACAGAGGGAGGCTGTCCTTTGTGTCCCGTCCAGTTAGGAGAAGCCTGCAGGGACTGAACACTTCCACACAGGGAAGGACTCCAAGATCTGAGCATGAGCAACTGCGGTGGATGGGAAGCAGCAGCAGCAAGGAGCAAGGCACATTGGAGGCAGGCTGTGACAATCACTTGTGGTACTAAACAGCCATTGGCAAACCAAGCCAACATACCTCTTGTGCACTGAAGGTCTAAAGCTGAACCTCCTTAGCTACGGCTTTGGTGTGTACACCTATAGCACAACACTCGCAGTCATTGTGACAACTAAACATATATCTTTCCTTCCCTGATGGCTGCTTTATCTCTTAACCTTTTAGAGGGGGATGCCATCTGATCATAGACCTATAATTTGCTCAGTAGAGCTGACTGTTTCTATTATCTGTTTATTGTCATTCATATATGCAAATAAGCTATCCAGTGATCTTGCCAAGGAGAGGCAAGGAGCAGCAGTGCATACCACCAGTATTGCTATTACCCAATGCATGCTGGATGGTAAGACAGAAAGAATGAGCATCCATCAGCAGCAGGACTATTACATTAACAGGGTCCTGGCTTGTGCTAGCCTAAATTGAGTGTGAAAGCCAGTTTGTTTTCCTCCTCTGTCTTTGCTCAGCACACCAACAAGTAAGGGAGTTGCAGATTTACACAAGCACAGGGACCCCTGAAATCCACAGCGTTTTAAAGAAATGTCACAAAAACAGTCAAAGCCAGTGTGTGCTAACATGCAGCAGGAACGCAGATACAATATTGAAGTCCACCAACAATATTTTTTTCTAAGAAATAGTTTTGAAAGAAAAACCTTTCCCCCATAATACCTTCTAGTCATTTGTTTTTCTTCATCTTCTTCTGTTTTTCTGCTACTTGAGATAGCCCTAGTTGGGAGAATCTAGACACACTTCAAGAGGTGCCAAATTACAGAGTTCAGGTTTTTCACAGTTAGTTGCTCTTTTCACTGCTGAATTCTTCTAAAGTAAATGGGAATGAGTTAATATGTTTTTACTTTATCTGTTCTTCTGCTCTTCTGTTTCCCATGGCCTAGCAGAGGAAGTCTGATTACCAAGTGTTTTCTCATTTTGTTTAATCTAATACAAAAGGTCACCTCAAGTGTCCTTTTGGTATTTGCTCTAGAGCCGAGTATAATAGGTGGCAGTCCCAAGAAGAATGCATGTTGCTAAACTTCAGAAATGTTTGGGGTTTTAGATACAAACAGATGTTTCCTTTTGGTAGCTTCATTTTCCGTGTGATATTCCAAGAAATATAATGGGCGTAGCTGAATCACAGATGAACATTTTCCAGAGATTAATTAGTTTCACACAGTGTCACTAATAATGAGAATATAACTATCCGGTTGGAAGAAAATCAATAATTGATCTGTTTAATCTGACTCCCGTTTAAATAGACCACCAATTCTTCTTGATATCCAGAACTAATTTTTGCAATGAAAGCAGGAAAAGAGAAAGACTGGCTCATATTCAAGTTTGATGTAGATGCACTAGAATTAGAAAAAATTGGACTGCTTTGGGATCCATTGTGCTACACCATTTTGGTATACTATATTTACACTGATAAACTAAACATTATAGGAAAAAACAACTTAATCTGGAGAACTAGTAAACAACTGTGTTTTTATGCTGTAAACCTGTAGTCTAAATTTGTTAGTAACATATAATAAACACAGTTTTAACTCCATCCCCACTTTTCTCCACAATAATCCCCTTTCCAAAGTGATATTTAACTTTATGTAATTTTAAATGGATGGTTGATAAAAGTCTTCCTGGATATATTGAGGAGGTTTCTATCCCCTCAGGAAAATATATACCATTCTGACCTTTCCAGATGCGAAGTGCTTGATCTTAAGAAGTTTATATTTATGGATTAGGCTTAGTGACTTCCATGGAAAAGATGAGTCAGCCCTACCCAGGAAAACTCCACTTACTTTTCTGGAAGAGTAAATTGAGAATTTGAGAACACAACAAGGGCAGAGGAATTATTAAACAAAAATTATTTAAAATGCTTCAGCTTTACAGTTAAGCACATAAGGCATTGATTCTAACTGCTGACTTCAAAACAGACAGAGGTCATTACCTCTGTCTTTGGAGTTCAGCTATAATGACCCTGTTGCTGCAGTCATGACGTTTAAAAACTTGATAAGTCAATGGAAGAGGGGGCATGGATAGGGCCTATTACACAGCAGGAAACAAACAAAACAAGAAACAATCAAAAACAAAGAAAACAAAAACAAAAGCAAAAACCAACCCCCAAAGGGTTCTGAGAAATGCAGGCTAATGCCAGCTGTGCAAAATAAGAGCAGTGTCTTTGAGTAGAAGTATGTTGGATTTGGAGATCCTCTGTAGGATGTATGAATTACTTTTGTTTTGATTATTCAGATTTATGAATAAAAATTCAGTTTCTGATTGTTTCTGTCTGATTCTGAACATTTCAGGTCAAAAAGGCACTGTCTGAAAAACACGCAGCTACCCAATCTCTTTGATGTGAAAACCCAATCAGGTGATAAAAGCCCTAATGCTGTCCCGGATGTCAGAATTTTACCTCCTTCTGTAAAGAAACTTAGGAAACGAGTTTCATCCAAAACGGAAAGATCAGAAACACAGAACAGGAGAGCTCTGACAGCTATTCCCCTCTCAAGAGAGAGGCAGCAGCCTTTCAGAAGAATCAGACCAAATTAGAGATCACTCGGTCTGTCTGCCTGGATTATTGTCAGCCGACTGGTAAAGCTTTAGGCAAGAAACACATTTTCTGAATTCATAATCCTTTTCCTCTTGTACTTTGTTTGTATGACATAAAAACAACATACAGTACGTGTACTGGCTGCTCTGGACAGAAAAGCAAACTGAGTGACTACAGTATTCAGGACCTGGTCAAAACACGGCGCAATAGGTACAGAACTTGTCACCTCATTACAGGTCACAGAGAAACAAAATGCAGCTAACCATGATAAGGGGATAAATGGGGAAGGTCACACCTGAATTTGGACAGCTATCCATGTAATGCTCCAAATGTTGAATTTGAATCCCTCCATAAGCCTATACTTTGCATATTTTCTAAGCCATTGTATTTTCTAAGCACCTGCATCTTCTCAGACACAGTAGATGCTGAACATTAAGACATATTTCAGATGGTTTTGCTGTAGTAATCCAAAAACCTCTAGCCAGATAGAGAAGGTAATAGAACAGGAGAGAAGACAAAGAATATTTTGGAAAAACAAACCAAACAAATGAACAAAATGGTCCTACAGGTATAAAATCAGTGCTAGTGATGTCTTGCACATGTTCAAATTTGGTTGAGTTCCTAAACTGAACAGCCAAATGATGGCTGTTCTAAATAATCATGACCCCAGGACGATGGTTTTATCCTGCCACGGTTGTACTATGTTTGTAAAACTCTAATCCAGCAGTTATTTACTACAGAGAAAAAAAATAGTAGGATAAAAAAAAAAAACATTTTGGGTGTTAGAGTTTGGTTCTGTTCAGGACACTGGGAAAACTGTTAATTCTCCTGTTTCATAAACTACTGCATAACACATCCTAGCAGCTTGTGGATTAAGATGATTTTCTATCATGATATAAGCAAAAAGGCTAGCAGTAAAAAGCTGTAAGTGAGAATATCAGCAGTTTTCCAGGTACCATTGTGCTAATTGGAATGCTTTGCACTTTTAGCAGGTTGCATAAAAACTCAATTGGACTGAAGTCCAGGAAAGCCCCATTTGCAAGCGTACATTTAAACAACAAATGCCTCCAAAATCTAAGGAGGTCTGTATCATTACAAGCTAACAGCTTGGAATTCATTACTATTTTCTGGCTGGGACATATTCTAAACACCTCTAAATAAAATATATGAGAAACAATTTTAACTGAATAAAGCATACCCAGTTGCATATTACAGACACCTCAAAGAGCTGTTAACACCTTCAGCAAACTGCCTGTTACTGAAGTCTGTACTGGCTTTTAAAGGAAAAGTAAGGAGAGGTTGTCTCTCAAAAATGTCATCTTTTTGATGATGCCTTTAGTGCAAAGCCTAGTATCAACAGCTCTAAACTCAGCTTAGGTCAATATACCTAGTGTTATAGAATAAATACAGCTCCTAGCCATCCCAGAGAAGAAGATGTTGATCCCGAATGTCTTTTCCATTTGAGCCACAGAACTGGAAGGAAGAGATGTCTTCAGTTCCCACTGGACCTCTACAGTCTCAGGTTCTTGGCGATACATCCGGGCAGGAAAAACAGAAGCCTCTGCCAGCAGAATCCTATCAGTGAGATCACAGTGAATCGTTCCAATCACAAATCATTCCTGAATAAAGTAACTTCCGTTTAAACAGGAATTATTTAAAATTCATGTATTCCCTCTTCCTCTTTCTCAGAGCAGACTCCACTTTAGACAGACGTTATCTCTACTTCAAATCAGATAAAACAAATAAAAATATCTCAAAAGAATTATTTCGCTTACTTGTTCCTTACTCAGGGCCTGGTCTCCACCCCTTCCACATGCTACAAAACCCCTCCCCATGCCTGCAATCAGAATTTATGATAGAATTATGTGGGCTAATCAGAGGGGGAAAAAATAAATTAAAAAAAAAAAATCCCATTATGCAGAATTAAAAAAAATAAGCTAAGAAAAAAACAACTGAATGGATATGAGGCTGAACAGAATGTCCCTAATCTGGTCTACTGAAGGAGAAAACCTTATGCCAATTAGTGAGGTGTTAGAAGTTTCTGCTGCAGCAGTAAGAGCACTTGGGCACAAGCCACAAGCAGCACTGAAGAACTGCCAAATATTTTAAATAATAAGTAGGTCTTGTTAGGCAACAGGAGGAGATGCAGGAGTTTGGTTTGGGGCAAAATGAGTTGCTGTGTGCTTATGATAATGTCATAAGCAATGAAACAGTTTGGTTTGGCATATTTGGGGTTCAGAATTAGCAACCTACCACAGTGATCATGAAAGATGCCCCCTCTTAGATAATTATCACCCAAGAAAGATGTCTCTGTGCCAGTTAACACTTAAGTTCTCACCAAGCTGTATTTTTTTTTCTTTTTTTCTTTTTTAAGACAAACACTGTGTTTTAGAGCACATCTCTGCAATACAATCAATTCTATTGCCACAGACCTGCTGATGGTTACCCATGTTAAGAGTCTTAAAATCTTGTCACTCTCAGAGTGAAAGCAGAAGCACGATCAAGCTGTTCCTGAAAAAAAAATAATACTAATACACCTGCCATATGTGCTGAATGACACTCCAAATTATCTCATAAGTCTAACACATGAGACATGCCATTTATTATTCTCATTCAAGATTTAGAGTGGGATATAGTAATGGCAAATAAACCATGTTATCCTTCACATACAGCAAAATATTTTTTTTCTGAAAGTATACTTTTCCTGAGTATATTCCTCTAGAATAAAATTGTTTCTGACCTTTGATGTGATAGATATTACCACTGAGTGTTCTCCCTTATTTCAAATAATTTTATAGTAGTCAGATAAGGGGTGCTACTGTGCTAAGTAACTTCAGTGTTTAAACTGAATTTTAATTTCAATATTTAAATACAAAGCGAGATAGAAGGAAAATTAATATCAGTGGTAGGATGGTAGATATGTCAACGGTAAAACAACATATTAAGCTAATGGTTGTACTAAAACATGAATTTGGATGTTTGAAAAGAATCTTTCTCACTACCAAGATGAACTACAGAAGTTTAACAGTGTATCTCTTAGTTTAAAAGTGACAGCACTGACACCATCTCAGTGAACTTTTCTGTATGCAGATAGGATATGTTAATATCCCCATGTAACACAATTTGTTAATAAAATTCCAGTCTTTTCTCTAATTGGCAACATATTGAATAAAATATTCATATAATTATTTACAACCTTCCTACCTTCTTCATGTTGCAATGAAAGAGAATACCTTTCTTGATATAAATCTAGCATTCAGGTTTATTTTAAAGACGACAACCCTGAAATATTTGTCCCTTAAGAGAAAAATCAGTTTCTTGGTGAGAACATTTGTTTCATTATCTTTCTGTGTGTGATTTTTATCTATTATACATATCCACATCTTCTCCAAATATTCAAATGACTTCTAAACATTCACTACAACTAAACAAACATATACCAGGCTAATGACAATGAAACAAACTTCATACAAGTTAATTAAATGAACCAGGAAAAAGTCTGGCTAAAGTCTGGCCAAAGTCTTGACAAAAAACTTATCTACTGCATTTCCTTAAAATTATTGATTCAGGTCTCATAATCAGGTCTTTTTTTTCCAGACTGGTGTGACAAAATAAAATTATCTATACCAGACTAGACTGATGCATAAGAAACTATATTACAGTAATACATTTTCCATAGTGAGAAAGCACACCCAGGGCCCTGTGTGTACATTTCATTGGTCAATTATTCTCACAAAATTACAAAAATAAAACCCTAACTTTACAACCTCTGAACACTTGCTACATTACAAAGTGGTATACATGACTGACAGATTGCTCTAAGGTTTGTTCAGAGTCTCTCTTTGTATAGGACCTACATGGATGGATCTCTGAAGAGATATGAAATATTTTGGAATATTGAATATACAAAAAAATGAGCTATATTGAAAAAACATTAATGATTTGAGAATATGTTTGTCTGAACATTAAAAACATTTTGGTAAAGTAAGGAATAGGATGACACCTATTTATCTTAAGTCAAAAGACACCATTTATTGTATTAGCTAAGCAGCAACTTCAAATGAGCTTTGAAATGAAAAAAACAGGTAACATGTTAGTAAGCATTAGTGCTTTTAACTGTACTACACTTTTTTTGGTAGCACTCAATAGGTTCTAAAAATCTATGTACTTGGGGACCTCCCATCTCTTGCCTAGTAACTTATTTCTGTGATATGAAGTTATTACAAATAGATTATCGAATTAAAAATAAATGTACTTTGAAAATCCAACAGCAAGAAGATACACATCAGATTATAAACAATCATAAATTCTATTTAAATTGTCAGATTTTTCATTGTTAATAAATATCCTTATTATGTTTTTTAGGCAAGTTTTATTCAGCTATATATTCCTACTGTATTATTCATTTTAATTCTTATGGCCTTGTTTGAAAAACAAATGAGATATAGAATTATTTATAAAAACATATCAGGGAGCTTTTATATAAATAAATTCATCTACAATGATACTAAGATAAATATTTGTGTTCAAAGACAATTGACTATTTTTCTATGGGAAGTTAATTTCTATGGGAATTAAAGCATGCTCTTGAGAAAAGTCAACTTTTTATGGAGAAAAACACAACAGCAGTATTTGGACAGGCTGCCAAATCTATGCTATATTTAGAATGGAGCAAAACGAACAAATCCAGCACCCAACACACACATGGTTTCCTTACATTTAGCCCCAATTTCTATGTAACAAATATCAGATTATAGATAACATCTATAGCAACTCCTCTAGAAAGAGTAGCCCAGATGAAAAATGAAGTACATCAATGCATATACATAATTTGGATAATTTGATTTTAAAACTTTTTTTTAAAGCAAAGCTTTGCTTGTGGACCTCACACAACATATGTACATCATTGATGGCCAAAGAAATATGAATTAGTGTGAGTAGCCAGACTTTTGGAATTGAGATCGTATTTCTCTTACTCACTGAAGTAGTTTACTGCAAGTACATAATACTATGAAAACAACTGACTTTTTTTTTGTGGACACATTCACTGCAATTTAAATGCAGGTTTACTAGTTACATAAATATCTTGATGAAATTGCAGTAGACTATTTTTTTTCCCCTCCCAGTTCCTCACTTTCTAAATCTCTCCCAGGAAACAACAAGAAGGAAAAGGCAGAAGAGACATATATAGAATTTAGCAGGTTCCTTCTTGTAAGAGTAATAACATGGTTTAAATGATGGTATTTCAAAAAGTGGCATTCACAGTGTACTGTGAAAACTGAAGATAGCACTGCATAAAGAAATCAATATTTTTATGAAACCAACTGCGTTACCACAGATTCTGATAGTCAAGCAGATTTATTTTCGGTACCAAGGGGTTTTCATGCACATCTAGACCTTCACTGACACAATTATAGCCTTGCTCTCTTCAGGTTAGAATCATAGAACAGCTTGGGTTTGAAGGGACCTTGTTTCTCTCTAATCACTTCACGATGTCAATGTTTTTAGGATTTTGTACAGATGTTTTAAGTGTTTTCAGTTTACAGATCGTTAATGATTTTCCAGTAAAGGTATGGACTCCTCTACACAGGATGTTAGTCTACTGAGAATAGGGTGCCAAGACTTCCTGAGACTGTTTAAGCAGCTTCATGTCTTTGCTTTTTCCTGCTTCTGCACTACACCCCCACTTTTTGTCACTACCAATACTTGTGCAAGTTGAACAGGATCAAAGAAACCAAGCTGGCTTAAAAGTAAAAATTAAAATTAAAAAAATAATAATAAATAAATCAGGGAGAGGGAAGGTACTAGGAAAGGTTATTTTCCAGGAGGATTAACTTTAGAGTTCACCTTCCAGCTGCACAAACAGCTGTGCCAGCTGCTGGCAGAGAAGGGTCAGGGATTGCGGTTGGGACCAGGAGGTGGGCAGAGGCTGCCAAACCAATCAAGGCTGCCAGCAGAGAAGCCCTGGTACCTTTGGGGACTTCCCAGCAGTAGCTCACTGAATTTGACAGGATAAGATGTGTGTGATTTTCAGTCTTTGATACATAACATGCCTGGTAATTACTGGGTGGGAGAAAAACACTCAGTTCACACTGCCCCAGACTGCATGGACTCCTGGAGGGAACAGGGCAGTAAAACTCTGTTTCTGATCAAAAAAGAAACATTTTGAGCACAAACTGATGGCAGTCTCAACCATTCAGAAAGGGCTGTTTTTACAGTCGTTCTTTAAAAAGGACCATCCTTTAAAAAGGATACAAATATATATATAAATACTACTGGTAAAAATAGAGCCATGCAACATTACTAACATCCAGTTATTGAATGTCACTGACATTTCTCCTTCCTCAACCACCCGCTAGTGCAGGCCTCCCTGAAAAAAAGTTGTAACATCTGTACACACAGCCTAAGTATTCCTAGAGTTACAGTACCTGTGACTTTTAAGAAGTCACCAGCTTCATTCTGTTAACCAACTTTTTGTTGTTGTTGTTACGTAGATCTATGTATTTACTTCTCTTGTTCTGGAAAAAAGAGTCACTTCATTCTAGCACTTCTTGAGAGGTCTGCATAAATTCAAAAAGACATAGTGAATTCTTAATTAAACAACAGGTGTATGCTCAATATGACATTTATATCATTAGTCTGATAATACTGAAAAACACTTAGGAATGTAACTTCCAATGAGTATAAAAAAATGATATTATCTCAAAGAATCTTCATTTCCTATTTAGTTTAGAAAGGATTGTTAGTTCACTGATGTAACAGTATCTTATTAGTCCATCTTAAGCCAGTGGTCTGTCTGTCTCAGAACTGAAAATTTTAATTCTTTTAACGTTTGCACTATCCTAGCATAATACAAGAAAAACAGAAAACATGGTGTATGGCAAAAAGGCAAGAAAAAGTGAACTAAGAGAAACTCTGAAGAGCTGCAGTCCTAAGAAATATCAGTCCTAGTAATATCAAGAAGTTACAGCTAGTCTATACATCTCATAATGCATCACTCTTCAGTCAATGTAAGACACCAGTTTTCTTTCAGCAAATGGATTTATTGACATAACTGATTATAACCATATACAGCATCTATGCATCTCCCATTGGAAGAATATCCAGTGATAATGTTAGTGTGACACACAGCTTTACTCAATAATTCCCATTACATTTTTAACAACAAACAGTGGTGTAATTCCATAGATTGTCATAAATGGCCAAAAGCACCCAGGTGTCCAAAAGAATAACAGAAATGTAAGATTCTTACAGAAGAATAACACCTGATTCTGGATTCCTTCAGCTGAATGAAATTTAAATACTGTATCTATGAATTTTAATCTACACGCTGGCAATTGAGTTTGGCCCTTGATATTCATGAAAACTGCTGCCTTTCAAAAATGAAAACCCGAAGGGCTTTTTGCTACTGACTCAAGAATTAAGACTTAACTCAGAAATCTCTCCATTTAAAAGGCAAAGATTAAGGCAAACTATTCCTACTCCCTCTCCACTCCTCCTGATTGAATAAAAATCCCTCAGAACTTTAAAGTTTTGTCCTCTCCATTCAGCCACTGAACTCCAATTGAAGGGAACAGTTACTATGGTGTCTTTTGTAAATAGTTGTAAATCTCAAAGGAAAGAAAAAAAAAAGGAAAGAAAAGAAAAATAAAACTCAGAATCATCTACTTGCAATTACGGTAATAAACAACTTGTAGTCACGAACATCTCATGTCAGCAATGAATGCATGATATTGAGATGAATGTCTCCATAGTCCACTAATCACTCCCTTCAAGCCATTCAGTTGCACAAGAGTTCATCTGAGGTTGCACATTAAATTCAAAGGAGCACAAGTAGTATCAATGGTCTCAACAATTGTCTCAACAATTTACCAAACTCCACCTAAAACATTTGCATTTAAAGTGTAACCACAGTTTGGACCTTTCTTAATTAGCTCATTTCTAGACCACACAGAGAGAATTATTTATGTAAACTAAACCACCATATTTAATAGTAACAGAACCACATTCTGTAAATATTTAGGAAAGTAAAAGTCCAAGAAAGTAGAGAGCAATTGATCATAAAATGATTAGCATTGCTCAAAAAGGCAAAAGTCCAATTAAAACAAAACAAAACAAAAAAACCCACACAACTCAAACATCATATACTACTGCATGAGGGTTTAACTTCAGCACTACTCACTCAGCTACACAAACCACAGAATCTAGATTAAGATACAAAACTGTTTTATTTCACAGTGAGGTACATAAAGCTTCTAACTTTAGTAGGATAAGGCTAAGAGAAAATTGCCTGTTAGGATAAAAACAGTTTCACATTTCTGAAATATCCTCACCTATTATTGTATGTGAAGAAAGGCACCAATATTATTTAACCATCAACAGTTTACTTTAACCACTCATTTAGAAATGAAGATGGATTATTTGAGCGTCAGTGATCTACTGACCATCATGGACCCAGAGAACTAAAGCACACATTCATGTGCACAAGTACCAAGCAGTATTTATTCAAAAACAATCGAAAAAATAGCTCATTTGTAAACATATTACAAAACTCTGTTAGTTTTTCCTAGTGGTGTCAGCAATATATTCCTGTAAAACTAATCAGCTGCATTATTGTTTCCCGTTTACAAAAAAGTACGAAAACACACTCGCACACATTAAATTGCCTCACATTCAATTTGAGTTAAAATGGCACAGCATTCAAACCGTCCAGCACAAAACATACATTTCCATCATCCCTCTGACTGACTTCCAGCTTGCACAGTTCACGAGTAGCAATGTTAAAAGACACTTAGTCCACATTTTTTATTAGGTGCCTTGAAAACGTCAGTTCAGACCGCCCTTGCGTGGGGCTGGGCTGCTCATTGTTAACTGCCATCCCAACTGCAGTCTGAAAAAACCACCTGTAAAAGATGACGCTTAGACGTATGGCTCTGAGTTGGCACAAGGGAGGCACCAGCTGCTGTTTGCTGCAGCTCCCGACGGTTTGCCCTCCTCACCAAAGAACAGTTACACTCATGGTCAGGGCTTTTGTCTGGGTTAGTGATGATTTTTGAGGAAACGGAGACCTCAGAGGCGACCGAGTAAGCACGTCTCACAGCTGGCCCCTGTCCCTGCCTGCGGTAAGGGCCAGGTGGTGGCTGAAGGCAGCAGCAGTGTCAGAGCTCTCCCTCTTGCAGGCCGCGACCCGCGGGACCCGCACCACCCCCTCATGAACCAACAATCGCCTCACCATGCTGACTACAGCTCCCAGCAAGTCTTGCCACATGGCAGCGCCCAACTGCCACCCTCCTCCCTCACGGGGCATGCCAGGAGCTGTAGTTGGGCAGGCTCAGTCAGCGAAGCGCTGCAGCAGGTGGTCATCGCCATGCCGGGCTCCACCGCTGCTGTCCATGAAGCGCTCGCAGGGGAACTCGATGAGGTCTGCCTCGCTGAGGGCACAGGCGGCACCACGGGGCGGCCGGTGGGACTGGAAGCCCGAGAAGTCGGCAGAGACACCAGTGCCCATGGAGCGGAGTGGCCGGCGAGTGGAGTAGAGCTGCCGGACGTGGACAGGGGCCGCCTTCCGCCGCCGCCGCCCCAACACCTTCTTCCGCAGCAGGCGGGAGGCCCAGGCCGCCAGCGCCGCGAAGAGCAGCAGCGCGTTCACTGCCAGCAGCACCAGCGTGAGCAGCTGCTGGTCAGGGCCGCGGGGCCCGCCCGACGCCGCGCTGCCCTCGGGCAGGGTGACCAGCCCTGCACAGTGGTCCCGTGGTGCCACTGGGCATACACGGCCACCAAGAATGCCCTCGACGCAGACAAGGTAGGGGGTGTCTGGGCGGAGCTCCCGCAGGGTGGCGGCCGGCTCCCCACGCTCCGGCAGGTAGACGAAGCGCTGGAACTTGACAGCGGCACCAAAACGGTCAAAGAGCAGACGGAACCGTGCTGGGCCCAGCAGGCGGGGGCTGCGGTGCGGCCGCACAGCCCAGCGCACCGTCACTGAGCTGGAGCCCACTGCCTCCACCGACAGGTTGCAGAGGAACAGCTTGTTGAAGTCGCATGGGTCGGACACCAGCGGTGGGCCCCCCGCAGACGGTGCAGAGCGGGGCTTGCCGGCACGACGGGGCCAGGGTACGCTGGGCAGCGCCGGCCTGGAGGCTGCTGGGCGGGCAGGCAGTGGCGGAGTGGGGCTTGGCACAGCCGTCACACCTATTGGCACTGCCACCTTGCCCTCAGGAGCACCCAGCAGGTGGGCAGTGGAGGCAGATGGCGGTGCCCCTGGGGGACCGTGGGGCAGCACCATGCCACCGCCGCTGCTGTTGCTGCCAAGTCCCTCAGCAGCTGCAGGGGGGGATGCAGAGGAGGGAGAGGCACCATCGAGGCAGGGGCTGCCATCAGGCGGCGGCAGCAGCTGGGCATCCTGCAGGTAGTCAAGGTACTTGCCGGCCAGGGTGGGCGGCAGGCTGCACTGCACGAAGACGGTGAGCAGGCGGCCCTGGGAGTGCCAGGCCCCCAGCCAGTGCTTCAGGCCATGGAGGCGGCAGTCGCAGCTCCAGGCATTCCCCTCCAGCTCCAGGCGGTAGAGGGCTGGGCTGGAGGCAAAGATGTCACCAGGAAGGGTGGCCAGCGCGTTGTCTCGGAGGCTGAGCTCCCGCAAATGACCAAGGGGGCCGAAAGTGGCTGGGTGCAGGGCAGTCAGCGCGTTGCGGCTCAGATCCAGCGCCTCCAGGCTGCTCAGCGGCTCTAGGAGGGCAGCGGGCAGGTGGCTCAGCAGGTTTCCCTCCAGACGTAGCTCCTTCAGCGAGCCCAGCCCCGTGAAGGCATCTGGTGCCAGGTGAGACAGTCGGTTGCCACTGAGCGAGAGCTTTGCCAAGCTGGGCAGGTGCTGGAAGAGCCCCCCTGTCAGTTGCTGCAGGCTGTTGCTGGCCAGCAGCAGGGTGTGGAGGGAGCGCAGTGGTCCGAAGATGTCCGGGTGGCGAAGGGAGCTCTGCTTGTTCCCAGACAGGTCAAGGAAGCGCAGCTTGGCCAGGCCGGTGAACGCACCGCGGCTCAGCCAGCGGATGCGGTTGGACTCCAGGTGCAGGTAGAGTAAGTTTGGCAGCCCCGAGAAAGTGGAGTCACCCAGCGAGCCCAGCTCGTTGCCGTCCAGGCGCAGCTTGACAAGGCTGCCGAGGCCGGAGAAGGAGGCGGCGCTGAGGCGGCCGATCTCGTTGGCGTTCACGTAGAGGATGCGCAGCTTGGCCAGGGCGCTGAGGGTGCCAGGGGCCAGCGCCGGCAGCAGGTTGTTGCCCAGGTAGAGCTCCTCCAGTCGGCCCAGGCGCTCAAAGGCCTTGGGGTGCAGCGAGCGGATCCTGTTGTACTGCAGGTCCAGGCGCTGGAGCCCTGCCAGGCGGTGGAAGTCGAAGGCGGAGATGTTGGCGATGAAGTTGCCCCCTAGGCTGTAGGTGAGGATATCCTGGGGCTCGGCAGCCTTGGGCACGGAGCGCAGGCCCCGGTTGGTGCAGAGGAGGTGCTGGTGCTGCTGGCAGTCGCATGGCTCGGGGCAGATGGGCTCGGCCGCGGGCAGCAGCAGGAGGAAGAGGGGGACGGAGCCCCACAGCACCCGCTGCAGCACCATCAGGCGGACCCGGCGCGGCGCCCCCATCCCGGGACGAGCCGTGGGCAGCTTCCCCCAGCGGCTCGGGGTCTCTCCGGCATCCCACCGCTCCTGGGCGGCTGCTAATCGGCCCCTCCTCGGCTCCGCGCCGGGCCGAGCTCCCCGCCGGGCAGGCAGGCGCCGGGGCAGCCGCGGCTCGCCGTGCCCGGCACCATGGGCTCCCGTCGCCCGAGCCGGCCGTGGGCAAGGGGCGTCGGGGAGGGCTGCAGGCTGCCTGGAGGAGCGGAGAGGAGCCGAGGGGAGGCTGCCCGCTGCTCCGCCGGCTCTCCCGGGGGCGGAGAGGGCGGGCGGAGCGCGGCGGCTGCGGGGGGGAGAGGCGGGCGGAGCGGGGAGCTGGAGAAAGACGAGCTCCGAAAGTCGCCGAGAAAACTCAGCGGAAATTCGTACTTCCCACACTGCGTGCCCTGGGGGAGCGGGGGATCGGATGGAGCGGGGGAGAGGGAGGACGGCGCGGCGGGGAGTGGGACGGGGCGGGGCGGGGGGGAAGCCCGCGGCCGGTCCTGGCTCTGCTCAGCCCCGGCAGCGAGCAGGGGCGCAAAGTGGGAAAGCAGGAATTGGAACCGGCTGTGGCTGCCTCCCAGCCACATGGGCTGCAGATAGAGCTGCTCATCGGGGAGGGGGAAGGGAAGAGAAGGCAACCAACCCCCTCCCCCCCCCCCTTTTTTTTGGTTGTATTTAGAAACCTGACAAAAGCAATAGCTCCGGTTTACCCCAGATTAAGGACTACGTTTTGTTTTAAATAGATGGCGATCAGAGGACTAAACCACCTATAGTACATCAGAGTATGAATTTTCATTCTTCTTCTGCACTAGCCTGCCTGGTAGATTCCTGACAAAGCTGCCAGTGAAGATGCAGTTGAGCTCCAGCTCCATGAGAGGCTCTTCAGTGATTAAGATGCTCTTTAGAAATAATTCCCATTTTAAAGAATCTTCTCTCTCAACAGCATACAAATTCGGAGGGAAAGGAAGGTGTCGGAAAGCATACAGAAAGCAAAATAGGTTGTGTACCCATCCATTCACTGCCTTGCCTTTTTTTCCTATTGACATTTTTTTGTTTCCTGAGATGCTGCCAAGGGTGTAAATGAGTGCGTAAGGGCAGGAGGAAATGAGTAGATATGAAAACTGTATAGGGTTCTCAAAGATGTTGAGAGAAAGAAGATAATGCCCAAAAATATCATGTTGCAAATCTAATAAATACTTTGGAAACTCTGTCATCATGTCAGCTTGTATCCAACTGCATGCGCTTTGAGTACACATCTAGACTAACGCACTGTACAAGCCATGCTCCTTCCTCTCCCCAGAAAGAAGACGTCAGATAGCTTTCATGGAAGCTGCGTTTGTAGTGGCAGGGTCAACATGAGCAAATAGCATGGTACAGTAGTTTGTGCTGAGGCCCTGTTGCCCACTTGTAGAGAGGCATTTCTTTGAGATAGCTTTGATTTAGTCCTGTCTTCTTGTTGGAGAATATGAAGCATGCTCCAGCTCTGCTTGGAGCATGAAGCAAAGCATTCTACATGGAGGTGATCAGCAGATTTGCTTCAAAAACACACTGTCAGGCAGAAGAAACCTTGAAGAGATGGAGCAAGTCAAAGGAACATCACTATCAGCATATTGATTCTTAGCTCTTATGGTTAGTTGAGGCTGAGCCATATTGAAGGGGAATCATTTCGTAGTGGTAACTGCATTGTACTGCTGTGGGAAGTCATATTTGGGGCAGGAGAGTGGCATTTGAGATAATCTGGGTGAATTTTACAGCTGTCTTCTGAAATCAAGTGAGTAGTTCTGAACTGTAACTTGCTCCTTGGGAAAACCCAGTGTACTGGAATACAGTTGTTGCAAGGTGAGTTGGCTAAAGGGGATTTTGAATTTAAAGCTAGATTTTTTTTTTTTTTTGTGAGAAATGACAGTTACAGTAGGAAGACTTGATATGCTAGAAGACTAACTGAAATATTAGCTAATTATACCCAAAAATCTGCTTATAAGGAAAGGAGTCATAGTATACTGCATCAAAAAATAAAAATTTCCAAGCAAAAATGGTGGAGGTTATAGCTGTCAGTTTCCAAAACCTGCTGACTTCTGAAAATTTGTGCTGCCATCTTGTCTTCAAACAAGCATGTTCTCAGGTTAACTTTATTTAGAATAGTGTAGTAAATTGTAGCCACATAGTTTTCTGAGGATGAACAAAAGTTTGCTTGTTGAGTAAAGTGGAAAGTTTGTGGTTTGACTATTTGTAAAAGCTTTATTTTGAGCAGTACTTGCTTAATTAGTAAGGCATTTTTTTCCTGAAATAAATCTAAGCAAGTTTCACATGAACTTTTTGCTGTCCTTTTTCCTTCTTTTTCTACATTACAAAAGAATCCCATCCAGCATCTGTGCATGATTCTAATGCCCATGGACTATGAATCCAGATCTTTTAGCTCATTCTCTTCCTTACTGAATGTGTGTTCACTTGCCAGGTTTTTCTTTTCAGTATCTATCACATCATGTCTAATATTCAAGACAAAGTAGAGTGTTTTCTCTACTACAAAGACTGTTTCTTTCCTCGTTCTCAAAGCCATTACAGTACAAGAGTGTACATCCTGTCCCTCAAAGTTTTGTTTAATTGTAAGTAAAGCCTAATCAAGTAATGATTTTTTCCTCCAACAAATTTGGTTCACTGTGATGTACTGTAAATAATGAAATTTGAGAACACCATTCTGTATAATGGTATGCTTATTTTTGGTTCCTTTGGGTTTCTCTTTTGAAACATGCTCAAACTTTTAAGGGCAATTTATGAACTGTCCTTCCTGTAGAAGCACTGTAGATCTTTTTCCAGTCATGCGTCATTGCAAATACTAAAGGTTTAAGTCAAATTATGTCTCCTGCAGTGATATTGCTTACAATTTAGGCATTCTGACACTTGACCAACACTATTGTTTTCACTGGGTTTGGGGAATTATAAGTGACATAAATTTAATTAAAAATAAAATAAATAAAATAAAATAAAATAAAATAAACACTAGTTTATAAAAAAATAAACACTAGAGAATTCAACATGCTCTTGATCTTTCTCTGCTAGAAGCAGAATAAACAAATACAGTGTTTTTTGCTGATTTTTTTTTTTCAATTCAAGTAGGAAGTTATTCAAAATACATTAGGAACACATCTGTTCAGAAAAAAAATGCCACATTTGATTTCCTACTTTGGAATAGAACTTCCAACTGCAGTAGTTCTTATTTCCTTATGCAAGCACACAATAACATTTTTAATTCATGATTGAAAAAAAAATTATCTTTTTTACTGCAAACTGAAAAAAAAAATCTGACTGTGTAAAAATGGTTGGGAAGGTAATTAGAAAGCAGTATGTATTTGGTAAGGTTATCTTAAAGTGTACCTTCATGATTAAGATTTTAAGTAAGAGGCCTTTTAAAGGCCTAAAACAAATAGCAAAAACAGAAGTGCTGTGCTGTCTTTCCACTGTTACATATCTATTCCTTTGATGATTATGAAGGAACTGATCTTAAATCAGGTTTTGTTTCATAACTAAACAGTATCCGTATGGTTGTTATACCTAAGACCTCATTTGGACTTCTATGTCAGTTTTTGATTTTTTTGGGGAGATGTTATATGTGCACTGATTAGAGGGCTGGTGGTTAAAAGCAGTGAATACATATTTGTGGGAAGAATGCAAAATGGAGTAAAAGGAGCAGTGTCCTTAGTGTGGTGTATCCCAAGATATCCTGGGACTATGGCAATATCCCTGTGAGAAGCTTCCATTAAACAAGGAAGAATTACTATTTCTTGATTCCAGAATAGCAGAATACTCAGTGCCAAACTGGTAAGTTTAAGGACTAATACCTTAAATTAGCTTTATGTAGTTACCTGGAATGGTAACTAGTTATGCAGAACTGGAGCTTTATCTCTCAAAAGAGGAATTTTCCATTGGTCTGTATAATTCCTCTACCCACTAAACGTTACAAGGTGTTCTCATCTGTATTTCTACAAAATGCTTTTTGAAGTGTTAGCTTTAACCTTTATTTCTGACTGAGCCAACTGACTTCATAGCAACTCTAAATGATTTGACTTTAGTGTCAGAATTCTCATTTAAAACAAGACAAAAAGCTTTTGTAAATTGATATATGGGATGCATGTGTTTTCTTGGTTACAATAAAAAAGCTTAATTTGCAGTTGACTTCCAGTGTCTCTGGAGGTTGTGGTATACTTCATAACTCCATGAGTCATGCTAAGTTCCTCCAAGGATGTATAAAGAAAAAACAGACTGAACACTACACCTTTGCTGTTTTCTAACTGATAAAGTCTTACCATAGGAATTTATAGTTTTTTAAGTATCTTTGCTTTTCAAGAGAGAAAAACATCATGGAGCACTGCAAAATATTAACAAAACAGTTTACACCATCAGTGCGACTTTGTTAGCTGCTCCTGCAGCTCATGAATTAAAGCATCTTTTAAGTGGTCATCATCTTTTGTGCTATTCTGTATGTTAGTGCCAGTAATGCAAATACCATAGTGTAGGAAAATACAAGAATTCTAGTGCCAAATGTGCTATTCTATTCTTTTTTCCTTTAAAATTGCACAGACAGTTCATCTGTGTTGTACAATTTATGCTGGTTGCACTTACAGTGGTAAATCACATTTTATATAAAACTTTTTTCCTGATATGGTGGTTTGTGTTCATTTATAATGAAATGTCACTTGTGACATCCAGTTCTTCAGAAATAAAACATGACTCCCAGGCCAATAGTTAATATTATGTACTTGTTCTGCTGCATGGAAAGAAAGCTACCAGATGTTTAATAGATATCTGGTCCTATTATCCACAGAGGCCTGTGGGCTACAAGGCTCTGATGACTGCAGATATCTTTAAATCTTTTCAGCTAAACATCTAAGTATTTGTGTTTTTTGACAAAATGCTAGTCTAGATGCGCTTTCAGAATTGTGTGCATGTTTTGTCAAACAACCCAAACCCGTTGAATTTCACAAAGAATAGGCTGTGTTTCTTAGACTTCCTCTGGGCAGGTAGTTCCAGTATTTTGTGTTAGTTACAGCAATTGATTACTTTATGTATATTAGTTTACTGACCAAACAGTTTCAATTTTTTTTTCTTTTTTTTTTTCCTTGGATTTCCTTGTGTAGGCAGCGTAAAACAAATTGCAGCTGAGTGCCCTGGTAGCATTGTATTCACATGTTCTGTCTGCAAGTGAAAATAAACTATCTCAATCTATACAGTTAAATGCAAATTGAGGAGTGAATGTTTGTTGCTAATATTAGTACTTCATAACAATAAATAGACAGGTAGGTATCTGAATTCTGATGTGAAGCGATCTCTGCCAGCATGGATCATTTATAAATTAGCTTTCATGAGTTATATTGGCTGACTCATACTTACAAAGGTCTAACTGATTGTTTTAGCTAATATATTTTGCATTAGCCAACACTTTCTTCCTGAAGGAGAAACTCTTTAACAGAAGTACATACTTTTCATGTTGTTCCACATCTGTGACAGGAAAAGGAGAGAACCCTACTTCTGTCAGGATAAGTATGGTGTAATTTATGTAAAACAAATGCTTATGTAGCTTTTGTAGGGCCAATTAGCTGTTGCAGTGTCTGCAATTCTTTCGCATGATTATCTGTTTATGCACTGAATCTTTGCAGTATTGTTAGGCTAGTTTTTCCATAACTGGGTAACAAATCAGGCAAATGTTCTTGCAAACATTTTCTTCTTCTCTTTCTCCATAAAAGGATATGTGTACTTAATGGCAATCTCTTTTATATTGGGTAATGCGCTCTTGCCATGTTTTAGTGTGATAGATACTCTTTTCTATTCCTATCATCCCATAATTTGGAGAGTCTGTAGGAAAAAAAAATAATAAAAAAATAACACTTGGATCAGAGCTCCTTTTGCTAATTGGTAAAACGTGTTCTGATATGTATGCAGAGAAACAGAAAACATTCACTGGTTGGCGTAATTGACCTGTATGGATCAGGTTAGAAAGGTTCTCTCAGTGTCATTCAGTCCAGCTT
The DNA here is from genome assembly GCF_964034855.1 of Anser brachyrhynchus. Taxonomy (NCBI): domain Eukaryota; kingdom Metazoa; phylum Chordata; class Aves; order Anseriformes; family Anatidae; genus Anser; species Anser brachyrhynchus. Next base: position 37,144,429 of record NC_137695.1, read on the forward strand.
CCCAGCTAGATCAGGTTGCTCCGAGCTCTGACAAGTCTTCAAGAAAGGAGGTATCAAAGTGTCTCTGTGCCAGCTTACTATAAAAATTTTCATCACCGTGTGGTCAGTGTTTTCCATGTTACAACTTTTGTTGATTGCCCCTGTAACCTCTAAGAACAGTCTAACTTAGTCTTCTTTATACCCTTCTATTAGGTAGCTGAAGACAGCAAAGATGGGCTACAGCTAAGCAAATCCTTTTTTTTCAGCCCCTCCTCATACACTGACATGTTTCAGCGCCCTGATCATCTTCGTGGCCCTACACTGGACTTGCTTTAATATGTCAATGTCTTTCCTGTATTGGGGTAGACAAAACCCAGGGGCCAGTGAGGTGATGAAGCGACAGGAGCACCTCTCTTCTGAGGAGATGTCAAGAGAGCTGGGACCGTTTAGCCTGGAGAAGAGAATGCTCAGGGGGATCTCATCAATGTGCATAAATATCTGAAGGGTGGGTGTAAAGAAGAAGGAGCCAGACTCTTTTCTGCGGTGCCCAGTGACAGGTCAAGAGACAACAGGCACAAAATGAAATATAGGAGGTTCTGTCTGAATATCAGGAAACATTTCTTTTACTGTGAGGGTGATGGAGCACTGACACAAGCGTCCCAGAGGTTGTGGAGTCTCCCTCCTTAGAGATACTCAGAAACCATCTGGACATGGTCGTAGGCAGCCTGTTCTACATGACCTTGCAGGGGGTTGGACCAGAAGACCTCCAGAGGTCCCTTTCAATCTCGAGCATTCAAAAATTGGGTCCAGTACTTCCATATGCTCATTAATGCTTAATAAAGGGGAGTACGCACTTTCCTTGACTTGCTGCCTGCACTCTTGCTAATCCAGCCTGGTATGTAGTTGGCCTTCTTTGCTGGAAGGACACACTGCCCACTCATTCATGGTGTTCATTTTGTTGTTTGTTGAGGGCTCTCGTGTCATTTTCAGCAAAGCCGCTTTTTAGCCAGCCTAGATTGTACTAACGTATGGTGGTTATACTGTCCCATGTGTGGGAGTTTACACTTGTCTCTGTTCAATTTCACAAGGTTTCAATCATCTTTTTTCTCCAGCCAGATGAAGTCCCTCTGAAAAGCAGCCTTGTCCTCCAGCATATCACATGCTTCCCCATATGTTATCATCCATGAAGTTGCAGTGTGCACTCTTTTCCATTGTGCAGGTTATTAATAAGGGTAATAAAGAGTATTAAAAGATTTTAAAGAGTGGGTAAATATCCAGTATTGGTACTTGAGGGATGTCCATAGTCACTGTCTGCTAGTTGGACTTCATAGCACTGAATACAGCCCAGACTGTCTGAGAGTCTAATTTTTCATCTGTTGTATCATCAGTTATCTAACCTGTGTCTCACCAACTTTTCTATAGTGATATTACAGGTGACCGTGTTAAAGGTTTTACTAAAGTCAAAGTATTTTGCTCTCATTTGTCCACTGAGCCAGTCATGTTATAAATCAAAGGCATTTAGGTTGCTTAGACACAGTTTTTCCTTGATGAATACATACTAGATGTTTTCAGTAACCTTTTGATCCTTTATGTGTTCAGAAATGACATGCAGGAGGACTTATTCCATAATCCTCCTGGGACCAGAGGTGAGGCTGAGTGCCATGTAGTGGTCTGGATTCTTAACGCCCTCCTTGAAGATGGCCTTTCTCTAGTCATTGGGAACCTCTCTCAATTCCCACAGTCTTTTGAAGGCAGTAGAGAGCAGTCTTGTGATTAAATCAACCAACTCAGATGTAGCTTGTCTGGGTCCATGGTCTTGCATATGTGCCATTAGCTTTAGTGGCCCCCGATTTTATCATCCTTTGTTATGGGTAATATTTCACTTCCACAGACTCTGCTACTAAGGTGAAGGAGCTGGAAGACCTAAAGAAAACCCTTACCAATAAAATGGTAAAATAAAAAAGGAGGCACAAAGGCACTGAATACCTCAAACTTTTCCATTTCCTTTATTATTGGGTCCCCTGCCCCACTGTTAAGAAGTGGTCTCACTTTTTATTTAGGTGGGGTTTTTTGCTTGTTTTGTTTTGGTTTGTTTGTTTTTGTGCTGGTATTGAAGCCTTTCTCATTTTTGCTTTTCTTATCTGTAGCTAGTTTTGGCTCCAGCTGTTCTTTGACTTTTCATGTCTGTATCCTTGTATACTCAGGCAATGTCTCCCTTTCTCTAGGTAGTCTGATCCTGCATCCATCTTCTCTCATTCCTGCCATACTTGCTTGGCTTCCTGAATGTTAGAAATGACCATTCCTGTGCTTTGAAGAGGCTGCACTTGAAAATCTGCCAGTTTTTCTGGGTTTCTTTGTCCTTTATGCCAAACAGATCTCTGAACAAGGCAAGGTCTGCTTTCTTGAAGACCAGGATTGTAATTGTTGTAACTTGTCTTGCTCATTTGACTCAGGCTTTAAAACTCCATGTATTCTGGTTGCTGCAGCTAAGGTTCCCTTCAGCGCTGATATCCTCAACTCATTCTTGTTTGTTCATGGAAGCAGATCTAACAGAGTACTCAGTTTGTCAGTAATACGTATCAAAAAATTGTCATCAACACTTCATCAACATGTGCTCTCAATGCCTGTTTCATAACTAGTGTACATGAGTCTTAGGTAATTGCAATCTACATGCTGGACCCTGAACTGGAATGACTTAACATAGCTTTGATGTTAATGGAGCCGTAACTCATGTGTTTTCACCCAAAGATCTGTCCTCAAGTCCTAGATTTTTTTAGAGAAAAAAAAAATATCTTGAAAACAACTAAGAAATCATTTAAGCATTTAAGCACATGACTAGGTTATGATGAGAAATACTGTCTGGATCATCAGACTAAGTCATCTGCTAAGACAGTAAAGTGTCATATGAGTCCTTTCACATCTTTTCAAGAAATTGTTTGTTTGTTTTTTGTTGCTTTCTTTTTGCTCCTTTTGCTGCTACTGAGAACATTCTGACAATAGTAGGCAACCTTCCAATTTCTGACATAAATACTTCCTGTTTAGTATGCATTTCTTCTTAGGGATCTAAATTATCATTTAATATAAAAAGCTGTACTTTTCTCCTGGCATTTTAGTATTCTGATATTTAAAGAGAGCCCAGTCCAATCCCTCCTGGCTGTTTCGCTGTGATAAACAACCTGATCTAGTTTAAGCTGCCTTGGGCAGATAGATTCTTGATTCCCCTGCAGGTGCCAGTGTGTCTCGTCCCCATTTGAATTACTCTGTCTTGGATATAAATGATAGAAATCTACACGCAACTCCAGATAAAGTCTTTGTAGTGCCTGAAAAGTATTTCATGTGCTTAAAATTGTGTTTGGTTTGATATCACTTAAGGCCATTTCATTCTGCCCTCTTCACTAACTTGTCCATTCGTGGTCATATGTCAACAGTGACACCTCTAGATTTAATTGAAAACTGGCAACTTTTTTGTTAGTGCTTCTTAATACCACATTTTTGCTATATATGGCAGCATGTGGCATTATATATAATATTTTTAAGTGAAAATTAAGGCAGTAAGGCAGCATTACATAATCATTCAGTCTTAAACACTGAACATTTCTATATAAACTGACCTGTGGAATATGCATGTATTTAGGGTAGCAGACATAAACATTCTGTCTTTCTCATAACACTGAAGGCAATAAACCTTTTGAGCAAAGAAAAACGTATTTTTAATCTTGTATTGCAAATAGTTCTGTGCATACACTTCATTTGTTTGTAGACTTTTTCAAAACATTTACAAATTAAAATTAGAGGACCTAGAAAAACACAATAGAAGCAAAAGCACTGCAGCCCTTGCATTTTTCTGTTTTTATAAATATTTGTTCTGATTACAGTGTACCTAATGCCACATGATGAAATGTCGTATTGGATCAAAACTGTTGCTCGTGCTGTAGCTGAGAGTCATTTAAAATGGATAATTTATTGGTAGTATTTGATTATACGTCACAGTACTGAGTTACAAATTACTACTGAATATGTTTCAGTTAGCTGAAAAAAAAGGAGTAAGTGATACCACACAGCATTGAAAACAGAAAAGATGTTTGCTATGACACATAACTTAATGTGTAGAGCTGGTGAGGAAAGATTTATAAGAATACCTAACATAAATAATAAGGTGCTCTGATATTCTCAAAGTCTAGGAACATGTAAGCTAGATGATAACAGTGTAAGGTGGAGCTAAAAGTGGCTGGAAAACGTCACCTGACGTGCACTGAAAATTACTCTCAAACTTGCCAGGCTTATCAGCTTTGGTTCTGCAAGGATTTATGCTGTGTCTGCTATGTAATATTATCTCTCGTTAAAAATCTGGATGGTGGAATAGAATATCCTCATTTGAATTGCTGGTAATGCTACGTAGAGGAGGAGCTACAGATATTGGAGGATAGGGTCAGAGTTCAAAATTTACTTGACAATGAACTGGTCTATGGAAAAAAGTATTTTGTAATGCCAAAAGGAATAGTGAAGGGGAAAATGCAGACAGGGAGGGCAGCAAGGATGATTAGGGTTATAGCAGTTTTGATAGTACAGGAGGATATGTAGCCTGGGGCTCTGTAACTTAGAGATGAAACAGCTGAGGAGATCATGAATGGTACAGAGAGGAAGAATAGTAAACAATTCCTAGTCACAGTAGAGTCATGGAGCGCTGACTGCCAAAAGCTGAGAGGGCATTTGAGGGGGAAATAAATCCCCTGCTGCTACTAGCTATGACTTTTGGGTTAGCTTGTTGGTTTGCTTAAAACATGCTAATGATCATTCTTGGTAGCAAGCTATTAGGATGTATAAAACTTCGGTTTTAGGTTTTCAGTAGTACATGTGATAGTACTAATTTTGTGATGTGCATGCCTGTTTTATTCACCACTGTAAATAAGAAGTCTTATCTTAAAAACATACTGGTGGGACAGGGTGGTATTACTTTTATTTTTGGCGTGGTTAACCGAGGAACTGAGCTCAATCATTTTTGAATTTGAGAGGCTCACCACCTGTTTTGTAGTCATTAAAATGTATGTAGTATTTAAATATTTAACACACAGCTTGTGCTAACTGAAGTTGCACTTTTAATTTAGAGGTCACTTCTTTTGAAAAGCAGACTTCACAGATGTTTCAGATTAGACAGCCATGAAATAAAGGACTCCAAAATTGTGGGAGCTTGTGGGTTGATCTGCGATAAAGACAAAGATAGAGTCTGGTTCTCTATGGTAGCATTTAAGTATCTGAACTAAAAAAAATCTTTTTCTCCTTAACCCTTCCAGTTCCTGTCTCCTGTACAGTTTGACCCTCATGTACTTCTGCTAACAACCTCCTCAAGCCTTTGCATTTCCTTGCCACTACTCCAAGATCCCTGCCAATTTGCAAAGAGTTCTACAATACTTAATATCAGAGTGTACGTTAAATATATGTACATAAATGCTGGTAAACTTTCACGGCAACCTAAATTCTGGAATTTCCTGATCTTTATCTTTTTGAATCGTGGTATATTTTAAAGTCATTGTTACATAATTTTAACATTAAGTTCTTAACATTTAAATATTCTAATACTACTGTGAACTGCAATGGCACTGCTTTTTTCTTATATATTATATAAAGAAAATATCTAAATATTAAATGTTTTTCTTTTCCATATCCTCATGCTTTCCCAGGTATCACCTGATGCTCCTGTTTGAAAGTTACACTCTTCTCTGAGTTCTGAAGTTACTTGGACAGTAGGTACTGATTTGTATTCTAAACCAGATGTTTTCTCTCTTTAAGAAGTTTTATGTAATTCTCACGTAGCACATGGTTTTTAGAATATAAATTTCTGTAGCCGTATATATAGTTTTTATTTCTGTAGACTTCTGTAATGCAATTAAAAAAACATAGAGTCTTGAGAAGTCTTACGCACCAAGTCTGTTCAATTAGTCATTGTAAAACTATGTGTCAAGAAAAAACTAATTCAGATCAATGCTGGATATGTAGATATCTGCATCAGCACTGTTCTGTTGGGGTTGTTTTAACTCATTTTTATTTTTTTGTTCCCTTCCCAGCTCTGCTTTTTATCATGATGGATAGTATTTGTGCACAAAATCAGGAAAATGAGCATGTACCAAAATTAACATTCTGAAAGTAATAAAACTTAATGGAAGCCACATCTGTGATGGACTGCTTCTTAACAGCAATCTGTAGGATCAGTGCAAATATATCATGTTACAGATATCTTTGTTCTTAATCAACATAGGTTTCAGAGGCAGAGGAAGGGAGTAGGGACAAAAGGGAGAACTACAGACATAGGAAAAGAATCTTTTTGATTTATATATTTTCTGATATTTTCAGTTTACTTACATTCATTCTGATCTTACATTTTTAGACCATAGTTTATTACTTTTATTGGCTTATTTGATGGTCCTTATTGTTTTATCAATTAATTTTATATTACAGGACATACTGTTGATTGTAGAGTACATTGAGGAGAGGGTGAGTTGGAGGTAACTGCTCAGTTTTCATTACTATATCCACAGAATCTAAACTCTGTTTTCTTGATTTTATTACTAAATACGAAATGAAACATGTGTGAATAATGCCAATAAGACACTTGCTTAATACAGTCCAGTGCTATCCAGCCTCAAAATATGGAGACGGATACACATAAACATACACATTTTTTGTAATGGAAAGTTTTTAATTTATTTGCAATAGTACAGAATGTTTGACTTATATTGATTTCTCTACCTCAGTGACTCCTCTGTTGAGCTGAATATAAATTATAGTTTGGGCCAGATCTTCAGTTGGCATAATTTATTATAGCATTACTAGTTTTCTTTACACCCGTTAAAGTACTGGCCCATCAACAAGATACATTTTTACTCCTGTAAACATTTTAAAATCTTCTATACCACAAAGAGTTATGTATGTGGCCAAATTGCCATAAAAAAAGTAAAATATGTCCAAGTAAATAAGGCTTTTTCTTTTTTCAGTGATTACAGTAACTTGTTCAAAAGTTGAAACATGATAGGAAAGATGGAGAAAAGATAGTTACAACTTCAGTTATAACATTTATTTTGTTCATACTGAAAGACAAATGATGATATGAAGCAGGTCATTCATTAAGATTTACTAGGGACTTCACCATGTATAGTAACCATGATACAAAGTCTTTAACATACAGCATGAATTAGTGATATCATATATCATATATACACCATGTATAGTAATAGATTTAAGCACATTTTTAAAGTTTCTAATGGAAGATAAGCAGCATCTAAACTTTGTGAGATAAAAAATCTCTTCTGATTACTCCCTTAACTTCAAAACTGAAAGAAGTTCCTCCCCTCTCTTTCACTGATATCTGCACTAAGAACAGATTTATTCTTAGTTGTTCTCTCCAGCTTTCCTCTTGGAGACAGCTTTCCTTGAAATAACCAAAAACTTTACTTGAAATTATGAAATTATGAAAACCATGGGATTGTTATTTTCATATTTGACCTATCACATGAAATATAATTTGTGTGTTAAAGAACTGTTACATATTTGAAAGGTGATCCTTCTCTTTTCCTACTAGTAACAAACAGTGCAATTTTATATTATGCCTTAATTATGAATACAATAGATTTAGAAATTTGCAAGTTAAAAGTAGCAAACTCAAATATCAGTTCCAAAAATAAAAAATATCTTAATAGAACAGGAACTAAATATCTGAAACAGGAGTAGTGGAAGAATTCCCATTATCTGCCACAGCATAAGGGCTGTAACTTTTTTTTTTGTCTTTTCATGTCAGCAGCTTTCAAACTTCCCTGTCTCAAGGAAAATTCTTTTTTTTTTTTTTCCCATTTCAGGAAAAAAATTTCAAGTGAAATAATAATAAACACATAATAATAATAATAATAATAATAATAATAATAATAATAATAATAAACAGCATAATAAACACAAAATGGGATGCTTGGAAAGAAGCTTGGAGTATAGCTGGAACTTTCTTCCTTCTGTTTTAGGAATGTCAAGGAGGAAATGCCACTGACAGTGGGGTCAGATCACACTCTCGCTTAATAAAACTAAGAGAGATTCTCTGTCTTGCTCCTATTTTAAAGGCATGCATCTGGCAGAAAAACAAAAACAAAACCAAAAAAAAATGGTAGGTAGATTAGAAAATAATATATATATTAAGGCCAGTAGACTTAATTTAACAAGGACTTCTGTCAACTCATAAACATAGAGGTAATGACCAAGTTTCTGAAAGAAAAAAAAAAATCAAGGAATAAGATTTCCCCCTGTACTTAGCTCTGGTGAGTCCGCACCTCAAATATTGTGTTCATTTTTGGGCCACTCACTACAGGAAGGACACTGAGGTTCCAGAGCATGTCTAAAAAAGGGCAACAAAGCTTATGAAGGGTCTAGAAAACAAGTCTTATGAGGAGTGTCTGAGAGCACTGGGGTTATTTAGCGTAGAGAAAAGGAGGCTTAGGGGATACCTATTCACTCTACAGCTACCTCAAAGGAGGTTGTAGCAGAGTCTGTCTCTTTTCCCAAGCAAATGTGATAGGACAAGAAGAATTAGCCTCAAGCTGTGGCAGGGGAGATTTAGGTTGGATAATAGGAAAAATTTAATCACTGAAAGGGTCGTAAAGCATTGGAACAGGCTGCCCAGGGAACTGATAGAGTCACCATCACTGGAGGTATTCAAAAGATGTGTAGACGGGTTGTTTAGGGACATCGTTTAGTGCTAGACTTACTTGCAAGTGCTAGGGTAATGGTTGGGCTTGATGATCTTAGAGGTCTTTTCCAATCTAAATGCTTCTATGATTCTAACTAAGATTGTAATTGTGTACAAACAAATTTAGGTTGGCCTTAAAAGCCCTTGTGTAACAGTGAAGCCAATGTATAAACATGGATATATTAGAACGAGTCCAGAGGAGGGCTGCAAAGATGATCAAGGGGCAGAAGCATCTCTCCTACAAAAACAGGCTGAGGGAGTTGGGGTTGTTCAGCCTGTAGAAAAAAAGGCTCCGGGGAGACCTTATAGCAGCCTTCCCTTACCTAAAGGGAGCCTACAGGAAAGCTGGGGAGGGACTCTTTGCCAGAGGGTGTAGTGATAATGTCTTTAAACTAAAGGAGGTTAGGTTTAGATTAGGTGTTCTGAAGAAATTATTTACTATGAGGGCAGTGAGGCACTGGAACATGTTGCCCAGAGAAACTGTGGATGTCCCATCCCTGGAAGTGTTCAAGGCCAGGCTGGATGGGGCTTTGGGCAGCCTGGTCTGGTGGGAGGTGTCCCTGCCCATGGTAGGGGGGTTGGAATTAGATGGTCTTTAAGGTCCCTTCCAACCCAAACTATTCTATGATTTTATGATGCTATAAGGATAGAATAGTTTCTGAAAAGAAGCCAAGGCTATATTTAAAGTGTTTTAGAAGAGGGCTGTTGTACTCTCAAACTTGACTGACAGTTGGAGACAGAAGAGAATTTTTGTGTCAAGATATTGAGGTAAAAAGTACAAAAAAAAAAAATTGCAGAGGAAGATGTAGAATAATCTATGCCACTATATCCATTAATATCTCCTCTTACTTGCTGGTGTCTACAAGCTTTTTTCCTTTTTTCTTTTTCCTTTTTCCTTTTTCATTTTTCATTTTTCCTTTTTCTATTTCCTTTTTCCTCTTTTTCTTCTTTTTTCTCCTATTTCTTCTTTCTCCCTTCTTCCTTTTCTTATACTTTTTCTTCTTTCTTTCTCAGAATATGATTTAGAGTTATCCATAAAAATGTCATATATTCTTACTTTTGACACCCATCCTAATTCTTTAGTTTGACTTAGATATAAATTCCTAGTTTCTGGAAATTAAACTTGGTTCTATGGTAAAGAAAGATTAATACGCTCTTTATTTACAGCTACTTTCAGTTCACTATAAAACTGCTCTAGTGCAGCCTAATCAGCTATTTCTGTTGGCACACAACAGAGCTGGAGTTTTGCCTAGAGTAGCACAATCTTTTTATTCGCTGGAGAAACAGCTAGTTACCACCTCAGCGATATGATACTCTGCCTACTGCTATGCAGGGACATAGTTGCTCACTGTTTGTGTTAGTGCCCACACCTCTAAAGCTCTGTGATGTTCACACTTTACCATTTCATTTCTTTCACTAGCACTGCTCTGTATTTCTGTTTCTTATGTGTTTCTGTTGGTTTCTTTCTGCTTCTTGCTCTCAGCTGGTGCCTGACTTGACTACTTGCTTGCAGTTGTCATGCCAACTCCCAAGCCTGGAAACTGAAGTAGAAAGAGGTTTCACTTTTTTTTTTTTTTTTTTGGTCAAGTACTCACTTCACAGTTACCAGACTGCATGAACTGAATGCATAAGTACTGGCAAACAGCTCTGTGACTTTGGTCTGACACTTAAACTTCTAAATATCCGTTTCTGCTTCAGGAGGATGTTTTTTCTACCTTCCTTAATCTCTGCTGCTTGTCCACATGCTAAAAAACAGGAAAATGAGAAAGAGATCAGTCAAGTGGGGAAAGCATTTTATAGACTAGTCATTGCATTTTTTCTTATTTAAAGAGAACTGCAGACATATTTCAAATGCATATTCAAATGCATATTATCATATTTCAAATACGTATAAGTAATTTTTGAAAAATCCATGAGACTGCTCAATCTTTCTGAAACTTAAGTATTACAGAATTTGATTCACTTTTCATGCTGAGTCATTCAAGATTTATATGCATCAGCTTTCCAAATAACCAAGTGAAAAATATAAGAGAAGTACAGGAAATTAAAAATGCAAACTCTTAACTCCTTATACCAAGGTCATATGTAATCCTTACACCTTATTATTAATGCATGTAACAAAGATATAGTTCTGTGAAATAACTGCTGTCTAGAAAAAACAGTAGTTTTAATAGCTTTGCTGTAATTGACAGCTACATTCACAGGTGAATTTCATACTGGAAAACATAACATGTTTAAAAGGAATTGGTTTCCAGAGGAAGAAACATGGAAAGTTCACCTCAGACAATATTGCTCTTTGGAGAGTCCTGTAGGTAAATTTGTTTTAGGGTTCACAGGAACCACCTGTATGGCTTGTGCAGTATTACATCTCGTGTGTCTTGCATTTCTCAAGTTCAAAAATTTGTGATTTGTCATTGAAGATATTTAATGTATAAATACTTACTGTAACTCATTACAGTTCTTATTTGAAATTGAGCTTTCCTGGCTGCAAACGTTTGTGAGAACATGCATTTACTTTGCATGAAGGACTTCAGAGAACAACATAAACTGGCTCGGCCTTTTCACAGGTGGTTAATAGTAATTTCCTTTTCTTCTACTGTATCAGACAAGTATGTTTGTTTTAACTGAGCCCAGTCTGAAGTGGAAGGTTTTTTATATCTCATTGAAAAAGGCAAGAAACCTCAAATACCTAAAGAAGCTTTAATCTAGCAGGCAGCTGTTGTGGATCAGTGTTCTAGAGCTATATTACACATTATCCTACACTTGGGCCACCTTACAATAATCTCAGATAGTTTCCGTCCAAATCCTGGAGACTATGTTGTTTACCTAAAGCATTGACATTTTATTCCCTCAAAAAGAACAGTCTACAACTTGCTTTGGCTCTTTACAAGAACAGAGGAATAGAGGTGGTTGCATTGGTCACCAACTCTAGACCTTAGTGATTGTAGAGAACTGTGGAATGGACATTTAATCTAACAGGACCTACAGACCATCTCATACCACCAAGCACCCTACAAAAGTCTGTAGGCCAAGTTATAAACTACTGTAAGAAGAAAGATAAAGCATTTAAAATGTCTGGGGAGCCTGGGGTAACACAGCCTTTGCTTAATAACTTCTGCATGATCTTTAGAAGTAGAGATCACACACTACAGTGGAAGGCAAAAAATCACAAATGGACCTTGTTTTTCTCATCCTAATTCAGGTGACTTGTTTAAGTGAGCAGGTAAGCAAAGTGAAACAGGGTGAGCCTGAGTTTAAATACTTTGAGGAACACCAGTAGAACCCAACTTGTTTATTTCTTCATGTAATTTCCATCCTAATACTTGATGATGAGATGTAGAGGATATAAAAACACATATAAAAACAGATGACCAAGCTGCACAATGACCAAGAAAGACTGTTTACATACTACATCTGTCAAGGGGAAATAAACTCTTGGTCTTCTATGATAGGAATGTAGCTTGAAAAGCAACACTACTTTCACGTCATTGGTACTTCCTTGATACTGTATTTTATGCAGCTTCTCCTAACTAGATTTATTGTGAGAAGATCCTGGAATGGGAGGAGGCAGGGCCAATTAGAAGAGCTAATCAGCTGGAATGCTGAGAACCATTGCTCTGAAGGCCTCCCATCTGTGCGGCTCCATCAAATGCACTTTGCTAAGGGAAGGACAGCTTGTTTGTTTTGGCCATGGTTCCTGTGAGCAGAGATAGCGAAAAACCAGGGAATCCAACTGGATAAAGAACATCTGCAAATGATGTTCTGTTAATGCGTATTATATCCAAAGAAGCCTCAATGCTTGGTCTCAGCTCCAGTCTTGGCCACACATGTTGATTCATCAGGTTCATTCAGAATCAACTTTGGTTCTCTGTAAACAAAGAGGGTGCAGAGTCTGTTTCATGCTATTCTACAATAACACCTTCAACTACTAAGTGGGAAAAAAAAGAGTTGGGTACATAGAAATTTAATATTGAACTAACTTTAAAAAAACGTAAATATGGATTTAGAAGCTCAGTCAAGTCTCTTGTTTGATACTTGCCTATATTTCCCTGTGTTTTTTTTGTTTGTTTGTTTGTTTGCTTTTTCTAAAACTGCTGTCTGAATTCTGTTTGGACAATTTCATGTTCTGCACAGATATTTTGCATGGACTCACTGGAATTCATAGATGATGTCCAAGGAGGTAATGTTCCAATATGTTTTATGAATATTCTGTCAAAAGGATTCAACCCTTGATTTAGATTATCTTTTTTTCAGGCTTTTTTTGCCAAAGAGAAAAAAAGATTAATCCCAGAGTGATCTACGATATTTTATTTTTTATGTCATAGTATCCAACATGGTAAGTAATGTGCTTATGACCAGTGTTTCACTGTCTAGCAACTGCAAACATTTGTATCTATAGTGTCCCCTTACAGTAATTTGGATTATTTGGTAAATTATGCTAATATTAAGATAATAATTTTATTTATTTTACTACATTTTAATTCGTTCTTAAAGCTACTTAACATTTACAGAGTTGTTTTGAACCTATTTTTACAAATCAAAGAGTTTTAATGAGAATTATTACTTATATAATAAACCATCATAAAATAACCAAGTGAGCTTTCTTAATTGATTTTCTGAACTAACCACTGTTGAGTCAATGCAAATATTTTTTCTCTCTTTTACAGTTGCTAATACATTCTGTGTAATGGATCTTTGTGACTTGGCTTACAGTGTTTCTTTTTTTTTTTGGTCTCGTGATGTTCTTTGATCTTCTACTTTTATTGAACTAATTGTGTTAAATTGATAGTGAAAAAAACATATGTTCTTTCTTGGCACTCAGCTGCTGTTCAGTAGACCATGGTGCCATGTTTCTATATTATGAAGAACATAAAAGAACGCAGTAAGATTTCCAATAACTTTTCATTTTTATGTGTAATTCCTCTTCTCTCCTCCACTTTTTCAATATTAACATCATGTTCAAATAATGAAAGATTTTATTTTTCTTCATAACTATAGTATACCAAACTGACTTGTCAGCAGTTTGGATACTTTCGGGAAAAAAATAACAGATTAAAATTGGAGAGCTTTAGCTCTTCATGCATATATCACTAGTCTATGAAAATTTAATTTTGTAACAACACAATTCTAAATCAGTTTATCAAAATTGTCAAATCTCCTTAAGGAATAGCTGAAGAGGGACCAACCCCACTGGTTCTCTGTCAGCTGAGAGCTCCAGTTACCCTAGCAAACATTTTAGCTGAGTATACTAGGCTACTTTGCACTTGAGAAATGCAAAGAATCTGGAAAGAATGGACCTCATTCCACAATGAGAGATTAATAAAATAGTTTCTGGTGAGATATGCTGCCTCTCTCCTTATCACACAAATTATTTCAGCCTATCTTGGGGAGTTTGTGAATTCACTCGGGGAGTTTGCCAATCTCTAACTCAAGATACATTAACAGTAGCATGAAAATTTTCTATTATCTGGACAGAGTAAGAGAAAAAAAATTAAAAGCATTTATATTAAGTTCATGAATCATAGCAAGTCATTTTATTGCATGCTTTAGCTTATATACTCAGACTAATAACTGAAATTCTCACTCTAGAACTAACTACATTGCATTCAAAATTATCCCTACTTGATAACATGCAGATCCAGGAATTAGGGCTCCTGTGCATGTATGTAATGTTAAGTAGTTTTAATAATCTATTTTATATCTCTTCAGAGGTACACTTTTTTTTTTTTTTTTTAAATTTAAGCACATTCATTATAAGTATAGGCAGCTTCAGAAAGTGAAATACAGACTTTTTTCTCCCCAGCATTTTATCAAAATATAATTTTCATCAAAGAATAAAGAAAGGGCACTTCCATCCACTTAATTACTGTCATTCTCGATGTATAAGGTATTTCCACATGCGAGTGTTCTCTCTGAAGTTCAACCATAATTTCCTTGGAAGGGCAGCGTGTTAGTACTGCTAATATTATCTTCTTCCAGGCCAGAGCTGTCCATCACATACAGTGCTCTATCAGGTAGGTCAGGGTAATGTATTCCATTTTAAACAAGTACCTTCAAGATGGTGGGACATGGATTAACAATAATTATTTAGCATCAAAAGGTACCTTTTCAAGTTCAATTACTGGTTCTGAGGATATACATTTTGGACAGTTTGATGATTTGGTTCTAAGTAGTGACTCATAGTAATTTGTAAACACACCCAGTTTTATTATAGTTGTGCTATAGGTATCATTTCCATTTCATCCGGGTAGACAGTTTGAACGGTAAAATATTTTTAAGGGTTATAATTCAAGTTTACATGTGGTTGAGTCCACATTACTGCAGGATTTAGAAGGGAATATTGGGGTATTCTGAACATGTATTAAACTGTTTCAAAATGGAGCTTGTACACCCTGCTTAGCTTTTGGTGTGGCAGGACTTGCTGGTGGAGGGTAGGGTGCTGACTTTCAGAAAGGCCATGTGAGTGGCAAGGTGAAGGGTTGGGTGATATGAATCAGTGAGTCAGTGTTACTGCCCAGATCTAGGTGTTACCAACCTGAGTTTAATTTTGTCACCAGCAGAAGACACTGAGGTGTGCTTGATTCAGAGTTTGACAGGTGTTGCTAATCTAGGTGTAGCTTTCATTTCAGGATTAGTGCTAATGTTAGGCTGACGTGGGCTGGGAAGGCTATAGCTTCTTGGTATTACCAGATCAGAGGTAGGGTTCATGTTTTGATGTTAGGATGCAAACATTGGCCCCAAATGTAACAAAGGCCTGTTTCTTAGACTTAGACCTATAACAAACACAGGAGCCCTGTTCATCTGACCGTAACCTCGTGCTTTCTGGTCCATTTCATCTGAGGGCAAGCCCATCACAGGACTCCATGGAAGAGCCTTGTCATGCGAAGATGTAAACAGAGAGAAGGGCTCCTGTTTACGAATAGTGTATGTTGGTTTTGTTGCTCCTCGTAACAGCTAACCTTTGTATTAATCTTTCAGTCTGAAACTCAAGGAAGAACTGCCGCTTCTCACACCGTCATAGCTGAAGCCTGGTTAGGCGACTTCTACAACTCAAGAGGTTAGCTCAGGGAAGTTCCCAGGCTGGGAGAATCTGTTAGGGTTTCAATTTACTTTTGAAAGCAGTGCTGACACCAATACTAAGATAAAATGAACGGCTCCTGTCTAGTCCAGAAGTATTTACATCTACATGGCCCTAGTCCCCAGCAGCTTTTTGTAGACTAAGCAAGAAGGCAAGTTTCTTAGGCAACCCTGATCCTTTCACTATCCCTAAACACTCCTTAAAATTCTGCCCCATTTGGAGGATGGTGGGTTAGTGTTGTTGGTAACATTACTCTAAGCAGCCTCCAGCATGTCAGGTTTGCCAACTGGTATCCCCTACCTACCCAGGGCTGTGGTAAGGGAATCTGCAACAACTACCCACCCACTCTGAACTCAGTTGTCTTTCCCAGACCTGCAGTGATTATGGCTCAGTCTAAACTGTAGTCTCAGTCCCTCTCTGAAATTTATTTTTCAGGCTAAAACCTTTTATGGATACCAAAATTAAGTTCAGTCAACTGTCCATAACAACTCTAAACACATGTTGATGGCCCCATCTTTCGTTACCCAAACTCTTCCATCCATCCTGGCCTGAAATCCAGTCCTCCTACAGCCCCTTAGCTCAGGAGAATATCACAAATCTTTCTCTGTGTCTGGGAGGTGTTAGTAATCCAATGCTTCCTCACATCATACAGAGACACTCGTTTCAGTGTTAATCAGGGGCAGAATCCTTCTGACTCAGTAGGTAGATCTTCCTGCTGAACTACTTTTTAATGACTAGTACTGAAAATGTCTTTGCAACCTACTGAAGTCCAGAGCAAATTCTGCTTACCTCGAAATCACCACAAAATCACCACAGCACAAAAAGGGCATGGGTTGAAGTTTCTGAATTCCTTTGATTAGCTAATAGAGGGCTTTGAAGTGACAATTATGGAGACTGATATCAAATGCCTTTAAATAATATGAAATTCTCTCTCTAGTTTTTTTTTTTTTTATGAGTGATTTATGAGTCCCACTTGCTTTTGAGAATAGGACGTTAGTAGCTTTTGAAAATTTCTCTTCATATTGTTAAAAGACTCTTAAAAATACACTTTAGTGAATATGCATTCATGAATTAATTATTCCTATACCATTTCTTTTGCTAAAATTTTTGAGTGCAGTAATCATGTCAAAAATAAGTACAGTTAACTGGGTGCATGTTAGATTGCATAAAGCTTCAGCAAAGTTAGATGCATCAAGTATCAAATGACATCTGAATGATTCCTCCAACTAAACATGAGCAAGGGGGTCTTTCTGTTAGCTAATCTTTATTATTTAAAGGAATGTAAAATCCACTAAGGAAAAATAAGAGAAAATCTGATTTACATTGTAGAATGACAGCTTTTCTTTAACTTCTCTGCTATGTTCTTGTCCAATGCATATATGTTAAACCCCATGTCATTTGTTTTGTTGCATTTAGACACAAACGACTGTAATCCAGACTATAACTTTCAACTCATAATGTACCCTTTAAAAAAAAAAAAGAAAAAAGAAAGAAATATTACTTTTATCCAACTCATTTTTACCTGTTTGATTAAATTCCTAGAAGAAAATTTCTGTATCTAACTTTCTAAGGTATGAGATTCTCTTTTCTGGAGAGATGCTTAAAATGCATATTTAATTCCATGGGAAGGTTAGATTTATTTTAAAATCTCCAGAATCTGGGATTCCTGACATTCACATCAAATAAGAAGAAAATTCAGGAGAAATATTACTCTGTTACTCCGTCCCTTCATCTTGACACTAACTAGGAAAACCCAGACTTGAAAGGGTGAGGGAAAGTTCATGCTTCATGCTAAATCAGTTTTGGGCCATGCTCCCAGGACTTGCCAGCTATGCCAATTTTTAAAAAACATAAAATATAAGATAAAGTTAACAGAAAGAAAACCACAGCCACCACACTCATTTTGCTTTGGCTTGGGGATCGGTTTAAATCCCCAGAGCAGCCAGTGCTGTATCCTTGCAGACAGCCCTCTCTCCCCTAATCCAATCATTCCCATGACCAGAAGCTGCTAACTGTGCTGTGGATTTCCAGATTTTTGCCTTAACTGTCGAACAGCAGGATCTGAAGGCACAAGACAATAGCTGGCTCGGGGAAACAAGTAAGCAGCTGCAGCCCCTGCTCTAGACCCTGCTGCAAAGAAATGGACGTTGCTGGGAGGGGATGTGACAGCAGAGCTCACATGCTGCAGCTGCAAGCGCAGTTGGTGTTCTCCTAAGAAACGACACCAGCACTGGGATTCAATGTCTCTGCTCATATTTACCGTGACCCAAACTTCCTCTTTGAACTCTGTGTTATTGGTAAGGACACTGGCTGTAGGATGGAGCTACCCTGTCTGACTGGGGACAGTTGGGAACTTAAATAAGGCCAACAAACACTGAGTTGGTTTAATGGCATCATCGCCGTGTGTCTTAAGCTGTTTGTGGTCCTGTTTATATTCAGTCCTAGTTAAAATCTGACCAGAATACTCTTTGGTCTCTGTTTTTAGTTTTATTATGACTTCCTTGAGAGATCGCATGCTCCTGCAGCAATCCATGTGTACCTCAGGCAGAGCGAACTACAGATAGAAATCATTGCCTTCACCACGTGTCCCATTACCATGGACAAGGACAGACAACGGGTTCAATATTGTCAGCCTCTCCACGAAACAGCTGCAGCAGCTGCCTGACCCAGTGCCACAGGGAATTCCACTGGCCAGCAACATGCTGGGCAGGACAGCATTTCTTTCTGGCTTGTATTTATTTACCTTCTGTTAAGCCACCTTCTGTTCTTTTATAAATGGCACAATTTAGAAGGAAACTGAAGCTTTTTTTTTTTTTTTCGCTATCACCTTCCCTTTCCAGTAGCTAAAATAAGTGTCTTCAGCTAGCTTTTTTGCACCCGTATTTCTATGCCTTCCTTCCCTCCCAGTGCTTTTGATAACTATTACCTCCTGGCTGAATCTTTCTAATGTCTGTGGTCAACACTGTTCTAGCAAAGAGCGGTCAGATCTCCACAGTGTACCTCCTGCAGAGAAGCTGAGATTGTTATGGACATAAATGCTGTTGTTATTTATGCTGCTCAACTATGGACTGAATCCTAACAACTGTCTCCGGAGGCTCACTGCCAGCAAGGCTTTGAGAAGTCCTTGGAGCACTTTCACGTGCTTCATGGGAAGGATCTGGAGGGAAGGTGTTTCTCTGCACTGTACTTCTGCAATGTGGAACAGTGCTGTCCTACATCTTAGAAGAGCAACAAAATCGAAGTCCTGCAAGTGACTTCTAAAGCTTAATCTGTTATTTTTTTTAATGGGAAAGCTTTTTGTTTAGAACAAGTACTAAAACAATCAGTGGAAGTCACCACTCTCCCAGAAGGATAATATTAGAGAATCAGTGTGATACTAAAGGGCAGTATTTTTGTCCTGGGTCTTACCAAAAGCAACCTCTTGCTGATATACTTCCTTTTCTCCAAAAAAAGTCTTCACCAAGGGCAAGTCAGAGATTTAAAATGAAGACTGCCGACTTTTTAAGTAAAAACAAAACAAAAATAAAATAAAATAAAATAATAAATAAAAGTGCTTCTAATTAGCAACATTTGCAGAGAGAGAATTTACATTGTTTATCTCTGTGATGCAAAAATGAAAATGATCATAAATTGATTTTTGTTAAGATGTTGCTATTTTTTTGCCTTTCTTTTCTCCTTTCTTCATTAGTTTGCTTTATACAAGTGGTTCCTTGTGGTTTGTCTAGGATATCAGTAAGCATGTACAATTAAGCCAGTGAGAGGAGTACTGCAAAACAGATGTGGACAGACCCAGGCGTAATTGGGGGGGTAAACTGCTGGAAGCACCGAGCAGGGAAGGCCCAATCATGTTCTTGTTTTCTGATCTCTGGCAGGGGAATGCAGTTGGCCGATAGTGGGTGTTTTAAACAGCCCTGTGGCTTTGCGGTAATACTGTGCAATATCATTTGGGAGACCAGATGGATTCCTGATGTGGAATTATTTTTCCCTGGCTGGGACGTGCTGTGGAAGCAGTGAGCCCCACTCCGAACCTCTGGGGGCAACCTGCCTTGCATAGGAAGAACGGGGGAACAAGCTCTGAAAAGAGACAGCTTCGCTCCTCGAGCAGATGGCTGGCAACTGCAGGAAACAGAGAATCAACGTGAAGTGAACGAGGCCCAAGAAGTGTGGGGTGGGTGGAGATCCAGGATCCTCAGATCAATTTGGGAATAGCTGTGAATGAGTGGAATGGGTGTCTTAAAGATACGGTCTCATCTGCCGTTCCTAGTAGCTACAGAAAATCAAGCTGGAGTACTGAATTAGCAAATATTGACATCATGTAATTCATATGTCAGGGTTTTTGCAACCAGATTTTGTGCAGATCTTAAACAATATTTGCATACTGAAACTATGAAAATTTTGTATTTTTATGTAAAGCTGTATGAGACATTCCAGAGACATGTTCAAGTTTTCTTCAGTGTAAATTTTAAGTTAAATATAACCACAGCAATTAGTTCCTTTTCTCTTAAGAATTTACTCTGGACCTTCTACAATGTTTTCTAGTAATAAAGATAGTGAGAATTTAATGTGAGCTGACTCACATACCCAACAGGAAAAGATGAAACAGCATACTAAGCAGTCAAACATCACCGTAAAATCTAAACCAATTGTACAGTTTAGAATAACAAATCCAAGTTTTTATGAACCAAGCAAGTGTGTTTCCTTTGTTGGCTCCTCACATCAGCACTGGCAAAGGATCATTTATTGTCCTTTGCTCCTTTACGTTTTGTGAGAGTTGATGCACTGGAAGAGGATCCTGCTTTCTCTAAGGAAGAGTGTGCAGGAGAGATTGGCTCCTCTCTCCACACCATACCCCAGAGAAGTCACTGCTGACTCATAATCAATGCTTGCAAAGGCAATATCTATTTTATGTCAGCTGTGAACACTAGCTGATATAAAGACTCTTTTTATTTGCTGCTACTAATTACTTTGAAAAAGAAAATGGTGCTATTAAAAGCCCCTTTTTTCTCTGCCAGCACAAATGAGAGTGTCTTCTCAGCTATTTTCCATAAAACAGTGGCTTGTGCCTGTCCATTTTGACCCTCACCAGTTGAAATGAATGTAGCAGTTCTTCATTCTGCAAATGCTAATGGCAATGCACGCTATATTTTGAACATGCTACATAAGCCACTCATTGTGGCCACACTTGTGTTTTGTGTAGTGGCTGTCAGCTGTGGCACTCTCATTCCCTTTCCAAGGCACAAGAACCCCTGGCGATTCAGCAACTAACTGTGTAAATTTGGAACTTCAAAATAAAACTGAGGTCACCAAGAACTTGTTTGAAGTTAGTTAAAACCATCAACTTTAAATAAATGCAATAAAAATCTTGGGGAGAGAAGGAGGAAAGAGGAAGAGGTGAGAAGAGTTGCCTACTTGTTCTATGAAGAAAGTCCCTTCAGTGAACTGGACTGGGTTCAATCCTGGTGTTTTTTGTTTTGTTTTGTTTTGTTTTATGTGAATATCAGTCAGAACTGGATCTTTTAATCACAAAATATAATTTTATGGTAATGCGTATGAAATACCTGATTAAATTTACAGTCTTCTTGTTTTACATACCTACTGGTGTAGGTATTTATTTGGAGTTCAGGGCAGGTCCTTGGGCTTTATTTGTAGTCCAATCTAAATGACTTACAGCAGGTCACTTCCATACAATATAAAATTATAGTGGGAAGATAACGAGTCCTATTTCTTTTCAGGAGATTTTCAGCATTCGCTATACACTTACTTGCGCTTTGACCTCAACCAGAAACTGCAAAATAACAGTTCTGTTTTTTTTGGTGCTTGTGAGTAACCCAGTTGGTTCAGTTACATCTATGTAAGTAGTTGAAGTAAGATGCTCACATTCACTTGATAGGCTGAAGGGAAGAGCAAGAAATTGACAGGGGAAAAAAAAAAAAGTAAATTTTCATATATTTGTTTTATAAAGGTAGAAGTTAAACTACTAAGGCCATGTTGTACTTCAAACTGTTAACAATGCAGGCATTTGTGTTACTCAGGCTACTGTGGGGAGCTTCAGCTGTTGCTGCAGAATTGCTGGAAGCACACACTAGGCAATTCAAGACAGGACTCAGTTACCATGTGTGGGCCTGCAGTCATATAATCCCAATTTTATGAACAACAGTTCAGGTGGAAACCTGCAAATCAATTGGCATGTTATGTTTTCTCAGTCACTGGGCAAGAAGTGTTTATTTAACACATTAGAATTAGAAAGACTGTGAAAATAAGCAGGGCAGCAATAAAACATAAAACAGAGTGGACAATCACCAGAGTTATTTTAAAATTCAAATTAAAAAGGTAATATGGTGGGCAATTATAAGCTATTGTTCTGCCACTTCCCAATTCCAGGAATTCCTTCCTATTTAAAATCGGTTGTATCTTGAGAATGCAGAAGACAGGTTAATTTCTATTGTGTTTGACTACACAAACAAAACCCTAGTGCAGTTCGGCTTCTCTGAATTCAGTCTTTGGTACACATGATTGAGTTTTTTGGTCATGGAATTGCAAAATGAACATATGCTGAGGATTACATATGAGGGAAGAAAGGAGAATCTAATGATGACAAAATATGTACCCATCCATCATACTGGGTTTGCACACACATGTATCTAGGAAGAACTAGTATCAAATGCTCAGAGGGTCTGTATTGCCCATGTGTTATACCCAAGCTGTCTACAAAGTTTTCTTTTCAAAGAGCTGTGCCTAAACAACACATGTGAATTCAGTTTTGTGCTTTGCAGTGCAGGCATCTGCATTTAACAATGACCACAATAAAATCAATGTTTTCTTTCTGAGAAAGAACAGCTCCAGAAATAATTATCCCAAATCTATTTAGCAGCTAGCGGGTTGACTAATATGATGTAGCGCAATACAGATGCAGTCATCCAGAGGAGCCTGAATTCTGCAGAATTCTGCCCTCAACAGGTTCTAGGGCATAGCCTTGTAATGGAATATTTTGCTCTAGTTCAACATTAAATATTAATCTGCTTTCCATTTGTAGTGGAATTTGTGTTGCTAATTTTTAATTCTGATGATTAGATAACTTTTTCTCCTAGGACAAGGGAAAAGCAGAAGTAGTTGACTAGCATTTAACAGTTTACTACCTGTATATTATATCTTTAAAAGATCTTGCTTAGAAAGATACAGAACATTTGCCTTCATTTATTCCATTGCTTTGGTTAAAATTCTGCACTACCTCCTCTGAGCTCATTACATGCAATAACATTTAGGCTTTAAAAATTATGGTGCAAACACTAAGTTTTGAACAATATCACATTTGCTTCACTGACGTTAAGCTAGCAGAGAAATGCCTCCCTAGGCAAAGGGATTTGGGTTTGTTTGGAGGATATTGGTTTTTGTTTTGCTGCCAGGCCAATATATCTAGATCTGTTCTAGTTTGGTTTAATAAACCAGCACTTGGGAGATTGACCAAAATTCCATTTTCAATGTACAAGTTTAGCAGCCTGTTACTACAATAGTGACTTTACCTCAAAAGCTTTCAAGTTCCAATGTGTACATATTTGCTATGTGTAAGCTTTCTGTGTTTTTTTTTTGTTGTTTTTTTTTTCTTATTTTATCAGGGTATCACATGTGACAATGCTGCAACTATTTTCCACTTCTATGTTGTATTCTCACAACGGCTGGAGGTTGGTGAGGTTATCCTTCTCCCCCCTACCCTCTTTTCCACTCATAAGGCTTGAAGTAGAATTGGGAAATGTGCAGAGAAGGGTGGGGAGAACAATAAGAGGAATGGAGCAGCATCCATATAGGGAACGACTGAGCAAACCATGTCTCCTCGGGCTGGAAAAAGGACAGTTGAAGATGCACATCAATTAAATCATGAGACGCAGGAAGAGAGTAGATGATAGAAATCTATTGTTCACTATCTTGAGCACCGTAGAGTATCTAGTAAAGCAAATATTATGCAAAGTTAAAGAAGGAAAAAAAAAAAAAAAAAAAAGAGGTGTTCTTTATTTAACTCACCGGCAAACTATGAATCTCTTTTTCTGACAGTGTTGTGAATACAAAATCTGATGGGGAGTCAAAGAGAGACTACACAGGAATTGCATAAAAATTACATGTGATGCAGAGAGTCCAAGAGTGATGAATGGTTGCAGGCTGTTAAAGCCCTTGATCAGCTCTCACAGTCTTCCCTAGGAATCTGCTTTTGGCCAGAGGCAGGACACTGGGACAGACTGACCTTTAGTTTTACACAGTAGGTCTGTTCCTATAATTCCAGTTAATGTACACACTCATCAGATGTGATAAGACTCTTATCATTGTCAGTATTAACTAATTAAGACATGCATTTACAGCATATCCTTACATCTCCATATATTCTCTTTTCTATGTCCTCATCTATACCAGAAAAGTCTACCGGGTAAAATATAAAGAGAGGGAGACAATTGTGCAAACTCCAAAAACATACCTACACTTAACCATGTTGAGCTTAACTTTTCTTAGTCCAGCTTAAGTTGGTAATATATTACCTTCATTTCATTTGGATAATGAGCTTGCAATGCATTGAAGATCAAAACTTTGACTGTAGACAGGTACTGGACTTGTGTCTTTGTGTCTTTGTTCTTAATTTTATGTCTCTTTTTTTTTCTTTTTTTCTTTTTTTTTTTTTATGATAACATTTTATCCCTTCTTTTTGATACACTGAACATAGACAGTAAGCATCTACCATACTGCAGTTTGTTTTAATGCAAGGAGCCAAAGGGTTTGGCAGAAAAATTTTTCATTTTGGTCAACACAAGCATATGCTTCTGTTTTATGTAACTAATGCTAAAATGAAAGTCCACAGCAATTACAGCCCATTTTTCCATTACCACACTCTTACCTTTTGTAAGGTCTCTGCAGATCCAAGTTTCATGGAGAATGCTTTTTTGTTACTGCTCAACAATTGTATCTCATTTTTGAACAGTGAGAAGACAGGATCTCTGCCAAAATTTTTAAATCACCTATATAAAAATGCAAAGGCCTGGATGCAGAATTAAACACTTCTTACTTATCGCAAACACATGTAAGCCTTTTTTTATTATTATTCCTCTGTGCATATTCTGAAATGTTAGAATATCTTCTCAACATATGCATAGGGGCAGTGTGGTCTATTGGGCTTTGAGAGTCACTGTGCTTAGTTATCTAACACCCAGATGGTCTATCTTTGACTTTGTGACAGACACCAGATAAAATCCTATCACTTCCGTCTGGCCAAGCTTTTAACTAGAAAAAAATATAGGGGTAATAGAATCAGCTAGATGGTATTATAATCCATTATAATTATATTATAATTGGTTGGACTTGATGATCTTGAAAGTCTTTTCCAACCTAGATTATTCTATGATTCTATAATTATTTAGGATTATGTGCTTTATTTTATGGGAAGAATTAATCGTAAACTGTGATTTTCTGGTAGTTTTTGATAAGGCTTTCAACAAACTAATTTTTCCTTCCTTTTCACATACCTGCAGTTGGCAAACTGGTTTGAACTGGATCAACCTCTCAGGCTGCTAAGTACTCCAAGAACACCAGTTGTCAAAAAGAAAACAGACGAACGTGGGAAGGGATGTACTCAGAAAGAAAATTCAGGAGAAATCTTGAAAGATTCATCAGACATTGTCTTTGAAAGGGGAGCTTATTTTTCCTAGTATTGTTTTTCTATCTACTGTTTATCTCCAGACTCAAAAGGGGAAAAAAAAAAAAGAGAGAGAGAGAGAGAGGGAAAGGAAATCTTTAAAATGTATGGTTTACACTCTGCAGTGGATTATACTCCAGGAAAGTTTATCTGTGTTTCTCTCTAAAGTACGTAATCGGGGACATTCAGGCAGGCTAAATGGTTCAACTAATCCTCCAGCTGCAGACCCAGAGTAAATCCATGGCCCTTCAAAAAATCACGGATGTGACTGTCCCTTTGGGACAGCTGTAATAGAGATAGAGCAACCATTCAGGCTGCCTTGGGGTGATTCAGCACAGCAAGGACTGAGATACTTGTACCGAGTATGCTCCTGTCCCCCACCTGTGGTGGGACGCTTTCTCCTGGGGCAGGAGCAGGGGCAGAAGCACCCCCAGCCAAGGACTGACCGTGTGGTGAGGCAGGGCAGCTGCTCAACAGACTCTGTGGAAGGACCTGCTTCATGAATATTCCCTGCTGGACAGGGTCTGTCATTATGATATTCACGAGACATTTCTGTGACTTCCCAGGGGTGAGGAGCTGAAGTGCCTTCAGCCTAGAGCTGTGCTTTCACGATGGTACGTACATTGAATAGGAGAAGAATGCGTGGGTGGAGGGCAGAGGTGCAAAAGGGAGAGACACAGTACGGCGGCAAGAGCTGAACAGCACAGAACATTATGGACTGATTCTCCAGAGATTACTTCAATTTGAAGAATAAAAAAAAATGTAGGTACAGACAAAATTCAAACCAAAGTGTGTATAAATCCATAGGATGCCTGTGCTCTCCAGGGGCACCATTTTTATATCATATCTCTGAATTGGATCCTGAAGGTCATAGTCAAAATTTTTCTTGGCTTTAGCTACAATATCAGTGTGTGTTCTGGCTCTTTTCTTTTTAACCATTTTGTGTTTCTTTTTCAATATATTTTATTTTTCTCATTATAACCAAGAAGCAACTACAGAAAATTTAACACATATTGTAGCAAGATGAGGTTCTGGGAGAATATTTAGAAGAAAAAAAAACACTCTGAGGTGCTATTCTTCTACTCTGGCAAATGTGAACTCATCCTTATCACACCGTTGTATATATCTTGGTGTTTTTAGAAGAAGTCACTGAAGAGATCAAAGAAGATATCAACTGTGGTAAGAATCTCCATTTGTTGCTAGCCCTCCCTGAGAGCTTGTCTTTGCTTATAAAATGTCTTTTAAATATAAAGCCATTTATTTGAGCATTTTGCCAGCTTGTTACTATGACCATAAGAAGTCTCAGATTCTCAGCTTTCATAACTATATTCCAAAACTAGAGTGTTTTCATGAACTGGCAAGTTTCCAGTTTCTGAGACAAAGTATGGCAAAATCCAGCATTTCAAGCTATTAACATTTGTCCCCAGTATCCAATGTCTAAGGACCTCTACAGTTGTTCTCCAGTTACCCAAAAAATTACCTGTACAGCAGTAAAGAAATTATGTATAGCTAGAACTGTAATTTGGTAAACATAATATTTTACAAGGGTCACAAAAAAGGTCATATTTAAGAAGAAAAATATCATAAAATCTTCATTAATATGCTTCAAATACAGTAAAGATCCCTGATCATTTTGATACTTGTATTTCCACTGTTAATCCTGGAATAATTTGGCTGGAGACATGGTGAAGAATTTAGCCAATCTGGTATGGACTTCATAAAATACTTTTTCAATTGGGGACCAATATCTTGTTTTAATTTTGAGCAAGAGAACAGCCCTCATGAGAAATCCAAGTCTTTTGTTGAATGCAAGGGTGAGACACAGTGGTGTTTCCTGAAGTTGTGGGCTGTCTTCTGCCCTTTTCCCTGGTCTGCATTGGTTGATGACTCTTAGTAGTTATTTCTCTGCTTGTATTCTGGGACTAGACACTACCTTTTCCCAAACCTAGAAGATGCTTCTCTTGGCAAACACAGATCCATTCCTAACAAAAAAGCGCAAAAGCAAGATGCAAATTTGGATTATATCTGATGTCAGCCACCTCTCCCAGCTCACATTCAGTGTTACTTGCAGTTACTTCAATCCTAAGGGATTTCTTGGCCGTACCTGTCAAGGGGCTTGTGTACTGATTTTCCATGCTGGCTCTTGCCCCTGACTTTCTAAGTTCAATAGACACATAAGTTCCATTTTACGGAGGTGTCTATGACTGAAATTGCATTTAATAATAGTACATATCTCAAAATTCATTATTAACTTTAGGATCTTTGTCTTGCAGTCTTGGTTTAGTAGTTGTGTTGGCTTCGTCATTTATGTTGCTGAAAAGCTACTACTGGGCTCATCTCTCTTAACAGCTTCCCAGGTTCATGCTTCTGATTTGGGAACAAGAACTAGTTGTCTAGTTCTCTGGTTATTCAGTATTCACCAGGATTTTCTAATAGTCTAATGAACTATTTATGCATCTGTGCAGATACTCTACAAAAGAAAAAAAAATAATCTCCTGTTTCAGAGCTGGAAAGCTAAACATGTAGAATAATATCATGGGCATTTGCACTTCTCCCTAGCTCATGTCTTTACAGCTGTTTCTCACCTGATGGAACCACTGAGCTTGGCTCATACACATAGCCACAGCCTTGTCCTGGATGTGCATCTCCTAGCTGAGCCTGTTAACACTTTTGTACTGATCTTCTCTTCCCCACAACACAAAAAGCAGAAAGTGCCCTGTCCTTTTGGCTGCTATTACAAAATCAGAATGTCCATTGTGTATCTTTGTCCCAGGAACAGCCGAAAAAAAAAAAAACAAAAAAAAACTCTTGCACCCCAAATGCAGGACTACAGCATTCCTGATTTAATGCGCTTTGTGTTAACGAGAACCTGTGTGTTAACACAGAATTTCAGAATAGTTGAGGTGGGAAGAGACTTTTTCTCCAGGCTAAATAATCCAAGCTGTCTCAGCCTCTCCTTGGATGTCATATGCACCAGTCCCTTTACTAGACTCAATCCAGTATGTCCATGTCTCTCTTGCACTGGGAAGGCCAGATCTAGACCTGACACTGCAGTTGTGCCTCACCAGTGCTGAATACAGAGGAAAGATCACCAATCTTGACCTTCTGGCAATGCTCTGCCTTACACAGCTCAGCATGCTGTTGGCCTTCTTTGCCATGAGGACACATGGCTGTCTCATGTTCAACTTGTCGTCCACAGGACCCCTAGGGCCTTCTCTGCAGAGTTGCTTTGCAGTCCTTCAACCCCCAGCCTGTCCTGGTGAATGGGGTTATCCTTCCCCAGCTGCAGGACGTGGCACTTCCTTTTGATGAACTTCATATTTCTGTCAGTCCATTTCTCCACCCTGTTGAGGTCCTTCTGAATGGCAGCACACCCCTCTGGTGTATCGACTGCACCTTCCAGTTTTGTATCATCTGCAAACTTGCTGAGGGTGCACTCTGTCCTATCATCCAGGTCATTAAGGAAGGTGTTGGACAGTACTGGACCCAGTAAGGACCCCTGGGGCACATCACCAGTTCCTGCATCTTTACTCTCTTGGGTTTAAACTTTTGAAGCTGCCTACAATTTCAAAGGTGAAAATGACTTCAAGCAATCTTTGCATGTATGCTTTGCCTTTCCCCTTCTTCAACAGGACTTCTATAGGCAATCAATCCCCAGACCTGCTCTTTTCTTCTGAGAAGTAAATCACTAGATGATGCTGTCATTTATAGAGACTGTTCTAGGCCCGACTTGTTATCAGAAAGAGCTAAAAATCCAGGTATTTCAAGGTATGTTTGACTCTAACATTCTCGATATATCCCTAACATCCTCCAAAGACTGAATAAAACTGAAAGCATTGCTTTTTGAGGAGTTTCAGTGGCAATATTTTATCTGATTGTTCATTTTCCTATATAGCATGCATGCGTTTTGTATTTCAATGACAAAGGAAGAATTCACAAAGACTCACTTCAACAGGGAGGCATGTCAATGATAGGGAGTTTTGGGAGGTGATTTAGAGCAGGAGCTTAACTTGAGACACACTGCATTGTACCTCTGAAGGAGCCTCTTTCTTTCCATTGCCTGTAGAGGAAGTGCAAAGAGATTAGCCTCCATCAACACTCCTCTAAATGTCAATGCAAAGGATTGCATATGATGGCAGTTAGGAAATCAGATATTTTAATGCAGCCATTAATTTAAAAAACAAAAACAAAACATTAAACCAGTCCCACCATACATTTTCAGAACTGTAAATGAACTAGAATTTCAATGTTTGGAAGGATTTTTGTAATTAATTGCATCTGTAGAGGCAATAAAATACTAACAGTGTCTGAAAAATTACTCCTCGATGCCCTTAGCACATTTAAGTGAGCAAAAAACCCACCCAGTCTTTTCATAAGTGCACTTACGGTACAAAAAGAAATAGTTTGAAGAACTGTCATTCAAAACACGGTATATAACTGTAGCAGGATATAAATAAAACAGGGTGAAAACTTTGTTAAAATATTTACACACACTGTAAGATTTAATGTTTCCCCAAAAAACAACATTTACAAAGATGTTTGATATAGTAAAAAAAGCACTTAACCCTTGGACTGTGTGTATGAGCATTTCCTGGTAAGGGTTCATGGTCGTAGCACAAGGAACCATAAATCCAAGGAAGACACTGAGGTAAATGTGGGAATTAGATGCTCTTGGGCTCCATTACATGTGGACTCCAAACTGGGGGAAGAAGGTTGGTGCTTTTTGCTCTCCTTTGAGCAGGGGTGAGGAGTAAAGAACTGTACCCATATTTTATTAATAGTCAAAAAAAACATACAGTGGGCAGTATTCCTTTCTAAATTCCAGGCTTCATTGGTATTTACATTTTGCATCAATCAGAAGCTAGCAGCAATTTGGTAGGATTTAAACCAAGATAAAGATCTTTTTGTGTGTAGAATATTAATGCATTTCCTATATGAGCTACTAAAAATCCGGAAGGCTTTTTTTAGAAGGCTCATCCCAACCAGATGAATGAATGCTTCCAATGTTTATATATGTAAGTGGTGTTGAGAGATCTGGACTGCTCTTAACTTTAAGAGAATTTTCTGCAGTTATATTTACCAGCATAGACACCGTGTATCTATGTTATACACCACATTACGGATGAGAACACAGAAAATTATTATACACCCAAGATTATGCATTTAGACTGTGACATTTTTCTCTAAAATATTATTTCCGAAATGTTAAGAAACAGTCTGATTACATTCATTATTAACGTTAATTTCTTCTATTGTTTGTTACTGTGAAATGTTTTTATTAGAGTGTAGGTAGCTTTATCTACACAAAAAATTCAATAAGGTGTATTCCAATGTAATGCAAATATGGGACTACAATACAATTCAGATAGGAATCATAGCCTTTCTCCAACATTTTCTCCATCAGTAACTGTTGCAATAGAAGCTTATTTGAGACAGAAAAATAAATTGCTACTTTAACGATTTTTTACTGAAAAGAACGAGACCTCTAACATGCAAGAAAACTCAGCAGGGCTGTATGAGTTAAGCAGACTATTAAAAGAACACAATGTAGGAAGATGAACTAGACTATTCTAGTGCATACAAAACATTTTCTCATTAATGCTGTTTTATTCAGAACCAGTCAGAGATTTATTAAATACATTATCAGTTTACCAGAATTTCTTCTATTTTCAGTTGCTGTAGTATTTTTTTCTCTCTCTCTTTTCTCTTCTTAAGACTCTAGGATCGCTCAGTGGTAATTATTAACATGATACCAGTATTTTGGCCCCTTATACGTAAATTCATATTAGATATGCAGGTACTGAGCCATAGAAACATCATCGATTTTCAAATGAGGAATTCAGGGGGACATTCATGGTGGTTGAGTTATGGCAGATTCAGTATTGTGGCTGGGCTCTGTGCCAGCCTTACGATCCCTCCCCTATTACCAGCCATTGAGGGCATGCAGTTGCTGGTGGGGATGTCAGCCTGAGGCTGTATAACAAAGCTGAGACCCCTGGAAAGCCAACCATATGAAAGGCAGGTCTGAGGCAGCTTGGCAGCAAGTCAGCTCCTAAGTAGTAACGCTTGTATTAAAGATATTCTGCCTTCCACACTTAATAGTAATAAAGTTTGATTGAAGACATGTTCAAATTGCACTCTGTCTGATGCCAGGTATTTAATATTAAGCAGTTTGGGGAGTTTTGCTATCTGAAGCAAAAGGAATTTAGATTTATTCCAGACTTTCACAGTAGAAACTTGCTTTATGGCCTAGAGCCACTGAAACAGAGGAAAAAAGAAAAAGACTACTGGAGGTCTGATCATCTTCCTTTCAGCAGAAAATCTCATGGTTCTTCACATGCTTTTCAAAATTGTTCCACTGTAGGAGGAGTTAGCTTTTGCTGCAGAACCAGGAAATCCCCATTTTGCCTTGAACTGCTGCAGGGTCCAATAGGATGATTTTTATTTTTATTTTTCTGAAAGCACGGAGCTCGGGACTCCAGTGACGATAAGCTTTTGTCCTCCCTCTGCCTCATGCACAAATACATACTTCCTACCCCTTGTGTTTGCAAAGTTAAGTTTGCTGCAAAAAAGAGGATCAAAAACAGAGAAGCAAATTAAAAGAGCTACAAGATACATATTGGCTTCTTTTTTTTTTTTTTTTGTTTGTGTGTGTGTGTGTGTTATTTAGAAAGCCTCCTGATCCTAAGCCAATCCAATTATATTTGAAGCCTTATTCATGATATTTGAACACTCGATGGCATATCAGATATCCTTGGGGATCCACAGCAGGCTATGGCTATCGCATAAAACCTGTGTTAGGTTAATACACAGCACTCCATCTAGAAGACAGATAGAGCGACAGCCTTGCCAGTACACATTCTTCATTTACTTTTCAGTGATGGGAAATACAATGCTTATATTTGAGACTCTTATTAAAGAATTTATTGGCTCAGCATTTCATATCACTAGCGAACAGCACACATGCAAGTATGTGTTATATTCATTTGGATTTGCAGTTGCATGGATGGTTTTACCTATAACGCCGCCACAGACATTTACAGGATAAGAATTGTCAATAAAGTAATCTGTATATTTAAGGAGATAAAGCCCTACCTGGAGCATAAACAAAGAATTTCAAATTCAGAACCATTGGCATAAAGGGTTTTGAAATGTGTCTACAGGGTAAGTCTGCTGTTGAAAATAAGTGCAGGCAGCAAGAGGAAATTACAGTGCATCCTTCCACGCTGATTTATGGCCTGGGAAAAGCAGGTAACTGGCTAAAGAATGCACACAAGTCACATCTTCTTGTGAGTTTTCAGTTATACCCTAGCAGCAACAGCTGGAGGTTGTTTCAGGCTCTCTGCTTAATGCAGAGAAAGTTTTACTCTTCCATCTCAATGCCTTTTGTGTTTTTAACAGTTTTTTTGTTGTTCAATCCTGGCCTACTTCTAGCACAGGATAATACTTTGCAGACAAACCTATGTGCCTCTCCTAATGACCCAGCGACCTCAATCTCCAATGCTTTGTGGTTTCCTGTTTGGGGAAGCGACAGAGCAGCAGCCTAAGCTGTTGCAGCAGATTGCTCCCAGTTGACTGCAATGCATCTGCATTTTGAATGCTCTGTATTCCCCGAACAAAATAGTCGGGATAGCAGTGAAACATCTGCAATGAAGAGTGCTTATTTCGTCCTTCTGCTGCTGGAGATGCCTGGCTAATTTGAGAAAGTTTTCAGCTACAGCAACACGATAGTTTCAGCTTTGTGCTGCTGCATGCAGCCTGTGTTTTCTCCTTGCTGCAGGGAGGAGGGGGGGGAGGAGAGGGAGTTTCCCTGATGTGATTACTTGTGCCAGATAAACTCTCCATAAATCTCTTCTTGAGGAATTCAGTTCATTAGAGCGCAATTAGACACCAATGGCTTGCTTTACCTCATTAAGGCTAATTTAAAGTAGCCCTAACAGCAAACTGTTCTTAGGGATTTACAGCCAGAGTTTTGGTGGACTGTGGATAGACAGATATCAAGGCAAAGGCAGTTCCTTTCTCTCACTTACACATTTGATCATAAATATATATCAAAAGTACGTTTACTAAACCTGCA
Organism: Anser brachyrhynchus; assembly: GCF_964034855.1. Classification (NCBI taxonomy): domain Eukaryota; kingdom Metazoa; phylum Chordata; class Aves; order Anseriformes; family Anatidae; genus Anser; species Anser brachyrhynchus. Next base: position 37,177,955 of record NC_137695.1, read on the forward strand.
GCAGCCAAACTCTGAACATGTAACAAAGAAGATATTACCAAATACAGTAATTCACCTGCAATTCTTCTTTTGTTTCTTTATTTGAAGCGTAATGTTTTTCCTTCTGCTAAATTAGGTGAAAAGACTAAGAAAAAAGAAAATTGGAAAAACAACAACAACAACAAAAGTTGTAATTCCCACAGAAAGTTCCTATAGAATTAGCATTTTTTGGTGTTGCAACCACCCAGTAGACTGCAGCACTGCAAGAACAGGTTTATTTAGCATCTGGAACAATTACATTTGCAAGAATCAGTGCAGTGAAGTCAGTGAAGAAGAAATGTATGGATATTATGAAATACTCAGAATTTCAAAAGCTTTCCAGAGCAAGGATTCCAGGTAAAAATGACCCAGGTAACATGCCCAGCATTTTCAGAGGTACAAGGCCATGTGATTATGAACTTTTGGTCTTTTTCTTTCCAATCTGAAAGCAGAAATGACATTAGCTGATGCTTCAAAGAAAGCACTTTCACAGAAACAGCTCCAAGAGCACTGCAGGAGACCACCTACACACATTTATGTGAATCTATAACTCTATTTATTTGAATTCATAAACTCATGTTCCCAGAGGCTTAAAAGCAATCAAGAATTTTGATATCTAATCTATACTGCTTATCCAGGTTCTCTCAAATGTTTCCAGAGGCATGAGTAGACTTGCATAGGTCCTCTCAAGAGGTGTATAGGGGTCCTCTTGTCTCTATTCCCAGCCTGCACATTGTATAGATGGGTTTGCTGAGGTACCTTGCTTTAGAAGTTAGACCAGGTCCCAAGCTGTCTTTTTTTTTTTAAATTTTCAATCAACCATGATATTGCAGGAGAATATTGTTTTCTAAAGTGGTGCTGACAATATTTCAGAGGGTTTACTGGAGGTAAAATTTCGAAATTTTGAATAGCCATATTAGACAGAAGACTCTGAATGTTGCACTACGCCACAATATGGGTATACATAGGCTTGTGTACACACACGTGTACCCCTATGTGTGTACCCTATCTGTCAGATACAGGATGTCACATTACACTCATTCCCCAAAAAGAGACAATCTCAGGAATTATTACAAGCCCAAATGTATATTCTTCTATCTAAGACTAAACATACTTAAATACTTAGATAAAAGTATTCAGGTACATCACTGGCATCAGCGCACTTTCTCAGTCTAAGACTCCTAAAGGCGAAGGGCCAGGTCACGTGAGTCAAGTGTTTGAGCGTTTGAACTTGAAGTCATCATTTAAGTTCATAATAAAGTTGGACAGCAGCAAGATGGAAAGATTGAATCATGTTATTTTGTTGTACTAGAGACATTGCAAAAATTTGATCTATCAAGGAGAGTTAATTGCTTAAAAAAAGCAAAACACGGTTCCTTTCAATTGAACCCTCAGACAAACTGCAGACTGGGAGCTCATCAAAGCCACCGAGCCATGCAAATATTAAAATAAAAAATAAAAATATTTATCCATCTCAAATGGAAAGTTATTTCTGATATTCTGACAGGAGGCTAAAGTTTTAGTAGCAAGAGAAAATAAAACATAACTCCAACTTCAAGTCCTCCAGAAGTTCTGTTAAAGCTTGATAGTCATGTATCTTAGTAACAAAGAGATAAATCATAAACTTAGACTTTTGGAAATTCCAAATATCCATAGTTGCCATAGCTCTCATTTCCCTTTGCTCTCTCTGACCCTCTCAGAGAGCATGGCTAGAAATTGGATCCTGAGAAAAGCTCTCCCAGCTCTGGAAGCTTCGTTGTATTTTTTTTTTTTTAATCTTGCTACTTTGTTTTTCCTAACAGTCACCGCTAAAAAATGTCCATCTTTTCTGTGCTAAAGCTCCATATCAATTTGAAAGCAATGGTACAATCTTACAGTTAAGATGTGCTTCATCTGGAAAAGTTTTCTCTGGTGAAGTTCATTGAAGAAATCTGGAGATCATTTTACATGGAAAACCTGAAACCTGTCATAGTAATTTAGGTGACATGAAGTCAGTTCTCCCAATTAAACTTAATTCCCATATTCCTCCCAGAAAATTCAGTATCCAAAAAAATTTACATGCCAGCTAACGGGAGTTTTTAGCAGGAACCATGAAGAATAGCTTTTCTTCAGCACTGCCTGGTTTGTGAGCAAGTCTAAGTTTACCCTAAAGTTAAAATCAACAGTTAGAAACTCTTAAAAACTCCAAACAATATGGTCTGGTGAGCAGCTGAGCCAGTCTGAGAGTCTGCTGCTGCCAGAAGGCAATGCCTTGCCCCACTGTCCCTCCTTGCACCCTCCTCCTCCTCCTCCTTCTCTCCCTGCTGCCTCGGCTTCTCGCCTGCTGCCCCCCCAGGTATTGCAGCCCCCCTGTACAAGAAGGGAAAAGAGAGGTGCAGCAACTAGATGACAGCAGCAGGATCACACAGTAAGCCAGAGGAATTCTGAGATATATATATTTTTTCAATTCCAGCCCTTGACATATGTCCATGCTGTGCCTTATCTAAACAATCAGCGATAGGCCAGCTTGCAAAAACAGGAAGAGGTAAAATAAGCACAGAGCTTTTTTTTTTTTCTCCCTCCTTTCAGGAAAAAAAGCAGCAAAATCAAAGGAGCTGATTTTCTGCTTATGTTTGGAGGAAGGCATTGATCTCTAGATCATGTTTCAGTTTGACAAGTAATACCAAATAATATCCAGGTTGTGCAAGTCAGAGATGAGTGCAGCAGTGTAATTTTTAGGCCTACATCCCAAGGATGGGAGGCTCAGCACTGGTGGTATCCATCTGTCTCTCCTCACTTCACCCAGTCATTTTTGAACCTGTTGGCCAATTTCAACCAAACGTTCATGAAAGGCAGTGGCTAAGGAGAGAGAAACCAGAATGAATACTCATACAAAAGCAGGGATACAGTCTGGGGTCAGTCAGGAGACAGAGGAGAGAGGCCATGTTGTTGTGGGATGATGTAGGAGCTGCAGAGGTGATTTAATGATATTGCATCAAAGCAGAAGAGGAGAGGAGCTGAGGCTATTATACTGAACAGTCATAGGAGACAATACCATAGGAGTCCAGGGTTGTTAATTCTGCTATTTCCTTCATGGATGAAAAAACAGTTTTGTGGGTTTTTAAAAACCACATCAGATGTCTGAAATTTTCTATTCTAAACCTTTTCTTTTGAGTGACTGTCTGCTGTCAAAGAGGCAGGAAGAGCTTATCTGTTTCTGTCTTTCCGGGAAGGAGATCCTACACAGAAAATAAATACCAATACATTTATATGATTTTGAATCCTCATGTCTGCAGTTTTCTGAAACAAAAATAAACCCACAAGGCCACAACAATGTCTGTATTTATTTTGTCCTTTCAATGTGATTTTTTTTTACCAATGTGTTCCCAGTTGCTAAAGTAAATGCAAAATTAGGTCTGAAATTTGAAATGAGACACCATAGAGACTGACCTAGGAAGAAAGCCTCTTCCCCTATTTGTTTTCCAATGAGTCAAGGACAATGCAATTCCACTCCTGAGAAGCATGATGAGTTCAAGAGAAAGTATAAGGTGATGGGCAGTTGCACATCGTGGATTTTGCCCTTTGGAAATTAATGAGCAAGATTCCCATGAAACAGTCTTAGCATTTTCAAGTCCATTCAGAATTAATGATGGAAAATCCTCCTGGTTGACTCAAGCCCAAAAAAGTAAAGGAATCCCACCTTGCCCTCCCTCTGCCACCCTGCCTAGGAGAACTTCAGGGTTAAACAAATCTGTCCATGGGAGGGCAACTGCCTTGAAATTCTCTACACTACCTAACAGGTGAGCAGCTGCAGCATTAGTAACAAACAGGAATTTTGTCAAGACTCAAGCAGTATCAGCTTTGAGAAGAATAATAGCGTGGACATGCTTTAGTTTATAAAACAGGCTGCATGAAGAATATCCCACTTAGTGCTCAATTGTCCTCTTGCCTTCAAACCAGACAGCAAGAAAAAATATAAGTCTGAAGGAAGATTTTGTGGCCTCCAGCACTTGATAAATTAATACAAATTAATAACTGATCTGTGACGAGCTGTAGAATCAGGACTGCACATTTGTATTGCTGCACAGAGGTATGTAGGGGTAGAGTGCCTCAGCATCAATCAACAGAGGAAAGGGAAAAGACTCCAAGACGGCTATCGCCCAAACAGCCAAGCAAAGCCCTTGTAGGCTTTCCCAGGGAAGCTGGAACACTGCCTCATTTATTCCAGATGTAACCTACAAGACTCATTTGTTCTGATGATGGCTAGATAGCTATATTTCATATATGTGCCTCAAATGGTAAGTGACTAGCAGTTAAAAATAGCAGTCCCACAAGCACCGCTCACATTGGCAAGCAGGAGATGTGGGATCATGCTTTACAAGACCATCTTTTGTTCTGGGTCCATAAAGGCAGAGAACATGCCACCAAGAGTGGCACGGGATGACTCAACTTGGTTGTCACATGTACTGTACCTCAGAAAAAAAGCACCAGCTCCTTAACATTTTACTGTGTTATTCAGCCAATGCTAACTTCTCTGGCTCTTGCATTTTTTCATCTATAAAATGAAGATATTCCATACATCACTCAAGTTCTGCAAGACCTAATTTGTTAGTAATTATAAACTTGTTCTGGTGTGGAAAATGTACAATGACAGACCTCAGGAGACACTATCAGAGTTCCAGAGTTTCTTCATAGGAACAACTGTGCTGAGATCCTCTTGGAACAAGTCAAAACTATTACCCAGGTATTGTTATTTGGCATCAGAAGATTCATGAGCAATCTTGCAGAACTGAATTGCCACTTTCTACACATAAAAGGGTAGTGTTTTTTGAGCACCAATATATTTTGGCCTAGAGATGTCTCCTGATGCTTGGTAGATTTTCAGATTAACTGCAATATCATTTATTTATTTATTTATTTATATTTATTTATGAGTTTTCCCCCTTGAGGTTTGATCTTTATTACTTTCAAAAATATAAAGAGTCTGAAAAGACAGTATGTAGGTAAGTGCAATATAATTAACAGAATTAATCAATGTTAGCAATATAGGAAAACCTAGTGAAAACAGAAGAAACAGCTAATGTGTTAACTGACTTACTAAAAATTTCATCTCTGTTTAGAAAATCCTATAGCAAGAATGTAGCTCGAACATGAGGTTTAAATAAGGATGTTCGTTTAAAAATACACCAAATCTTGCAGATCAAGATGAAATAATGTTGACGAAAATGTCAAAAAAAGCAGGAATTTGGTGAAAAAAAAACAAGACTTTTTAATTTATTTTGGTGATCTAAATGCAAATTATGATTGATTGTTCCCACTGCTGCATAAATTCTTAAGAAAACTTGCATACCAAATATGTGTATTACTTTCAAGATTTTATATTTAATAAATAAATAAATAAATAAACACTCAATTGAAATATACAGTTCTGGAAAAATAAGAAAAAAAAAAAAGCTGTATTTTCATCCTTTCTTATACACACCTGAAAGAGATCCATTTTTTTTTTTTTTAACTGCAAAGTCAAAGTCAATAGTTCTAATCAGGATAAAACTAAGCCCACTGTATGTTATCTCCATTTTCAATGACCCTTTCTGGAGAAGAAAGCACTCTGTTACAACTCTGACTTATGGATCGCTCCTGAAGTAAAATCATGTGAAAATATGAATGATTCTAAGTTATGAATTTTGCTTTACTTTTTCATAATAGAAAAATACACGACTTCATTAAAAGCGTCTGAGAATTAGATGTTATTTACATTTCAATAAAACAAGTGATGTATTCCAGCATGCCTTCTAAGTTAGACATTGGAAGCATAACTTTTTGGACAAGAACATTTATTTTGAGAGTTCTAATGAAATGTAAGGATATATTGTTTATAGCAAATAACTGCTAAATGGTCTTTTTTTTTTCTTTTTTTTCTTGTGATTTTGCTTAGGAAATATTTCTTTGGTTTTAAAAGAGACATGACTTTTCCCAACAAATCACATGATAACTAAATTGTGATAAATAATGTATAGATAATTCTTCAGAGAGTTGTTTATGGGAAAGGACAGAAGAAATGAGAGAAATACAATAAAAGATAAATGAAAAAGAAGCAACTTTCATACACAGACTGGAGTGTCTTGCAGTAAAAAAATAAAACAAAACAAAACATACAGAATTTGCTCTACATTTCCTGTCAATTCTGTGAAGAAACATTTACATCTTCAACAATGGAACAAACAGATTGAATAACTAAGGTGCAATTTTTCCCCTTACAATAAGTTCAACCTCTGCACACCATTTCTTTCTGTACAAGAAATGACTGAAATAAGGAAAATCATTTGGATTTTCAGATTTTAGTGTGCTAATTAGGCAGAGAAACATTAAGACCTGGATACTAGGGTGAAGCTGCAATTAGCTGAGATTTAATGAGCTGTGTAATGATAAGTGACAGGGCTATGTAACTTTACAGCCATAATTTCCTGACTAGATGAACTCTTAAACACTGCAATCTTACATCCTACCCCAAGGCACGTTGACCTTTCTAGCTGCCCAGAGGAGAAACAACTGCCTGCAAAGTTTTTAGGACCTACACAATATTTTAGCAACAGGAAATTCCTATAGTTTCAGGGCAATTTCTCACTCTGATCAGAGCAAGAATAATTTTCCTTTCTAGTCTAAACATTTTTTTCCTGCTCCTTATGATCTAGTTTATGTGGATAGAAAAGTTTGTCTGATGACAAGAGGATCGTCTGAAGTAGCCACAGTCAGATAGGATATCAAGGGCATCCAATATCCACAGCCACATCAAATACAGTTTGGGTGATGGAGAGGATGCACAAAGAAAGCCTATAATAAAACACCTCATAAAAGGGGACCAGAAATGCAATCCCAGAAAGAAAGTATAAACCAACAGTAGAAAAAATCAATTTGTAACTTTCACAAACATCAAGGAGAAAGCCTGCTAGATAAGCATGGGGCTGAGAATCAAATGATCTGAAACTATTAATTGCTTCTGATTATCCATGACTTTTGACAAGTCAGACTCTCTCTGCTAGTCTTAACATGGGGATGTTACAGCTTAAAAAGTTATTTAGAGTCAACGAAGTCTTCGTTGGAATAATTTACATAGGAATAATTTACATAGAATTTTAATCCTTCTAGGATAGATAAATTGTAACACATGCCATACCTGTGTGACCACTTTCAATTTTTTCTCCTCCACTCCCAGCTTGCCTCCCTTAGTGCATAGCACACATTTGTTGTAGCTGAGATAAGCACTCTGTGGAGCAGAGCCTGAATTTTACTCCTGATCTGTTGTCAGCTAACTCAGAGGGCATCCTGTGCTCTATCCCTGGAAAGATCCAAAATGCCTAGATTCTGTCCATATTGAGATTTTGGAAGAATTTAAGTATCTGATTTAATAAAGATGATAAAAATCCCATTCTTCTGCAAGAAATGTCCTTGGAGGCACCCAAGACCTTGCTAAATACCAGCACTGTGTGCTCATACATGCAGCAAGAGGCTGGGCTGAGCAAGTGGGCTCCCACTCATGCTCCACCATGGTCCAGGATTTCTGCATAAGTCATGGAGGCATCAAACATTTTGGATCTGGCAGAAAGCCCAGCAGTATGGGTCACATTTATGGAAAATATACACAGATTATATATACATATATATATATATACACACACGTATATAAAGTATAGATTTTTATATATAGTAATATGTAATACATATATATATACACACACACAGTATATGGCACTGCTTGGGGCTGAAAAACCGAAAACTTTTGAAAGTGGGTGGCAAGGGAGGAAGCGATGAAGAAAACAGATTAAACATGTCATTCCCCAAATGCCGCATCTGTTATCTCCGCTCTTATATAACAGTGTGTTATGGTGGGTCTGTAAAACTAGCAATGTGATACTGGTGGTACACTTACCAAAATTTCCATGCAGATAATAGTTGTTCAGTTATGTAGTTTGGAAATTTGGAGGCTGTGAAATGTGTGGTGACATGGCAACCCTCAGCCATGTTACCTTTGCCTTTCTCCGCTGCCCACCACTCTGCTTTCTCAGTGGCTTGACACGTAGAATGATTTCTTTTTTCTTTTTCTGCGGCTGACTAAAAAAATAGACATTTTTACTTTGCTGTTTTTCTTATTCTCTTCCCTGATACAGTGCCTAGCCTGGCTGGCAAATAATGTTTACACAGCAGAGAAGGCACAGCTGATGTGACAAAGAAGCAGGAGCACATTAAGCTGATTTTTCTATGAGAAGATTAATGTGTAATGATGCTGTGTGAGAATCTTGGCCTTATCTATCTGTGAAAGGAGTCAAATACAATTACAACTCAGTTAACATCCTTTGGAATTAATTACTAAATTGCTATTGTGCTGAAAAGCAGGCCTAGGCCTGGACAAGAACTACCAATGCTTCATTTGCAGTATTGCCAATACTGCAACTCCTCAAGATCACCCCACAGTGAAGTCTCCATTATTTAATTAATTAGGCAAGGAGGAATATGTGTAAGGCTGATCTTAGCATTTCAAGGCTGTAAGTACTTTGCTGGGGAATTCTCCTAAAATCTATTTACTTCTGGTTTGTCAGACCAACAAGATGGGCTGCAGGCAGGGCTCCAGGACACAGCTCCCTTCTGCCAAGCTTATTCTTGAGAGCATCCCTCTCTACCTACGTCTCTGGAAAAAGGCGAAGGCAAAGATCAGGCATGGAGGGCATGGATTTAGTTGCAGACTTGGGGAACTCACTGCACATTGATATGCTGTCTAGGTAGTATTGCTGGGGGAAAGGCAGAGCTATGATTTGTCTGCCTTTGGGAAAAAGGCAACCCATTTTTTTTTCTTGAGAAAGGACAGGCTTGAGAAAGGGCAGGATGTGAAGACAAAACCCCTTTTCAGCAGTACTGTATTTTGAGGGAGGGGAAGAGTGGGATAAGGAAGCATCCAAGGCTCTGAGACATCAGGTTACTGCTACTGCCTTTGACCCTGGCATGTCTATCTCCTGCTTCTAATACATATTCATAGGGAAGCTGCATATCCACAAAAATCAGAGTTAATGGGCTGCTGATAGGCCTTGTTTTTCTTTATTTCCTCCCTTATCTTTACAGGCCACTAACTTGTGCACTTACCAGACTCTGCACAACAGCTTTCAGGGATGGGTGGATAACATCCAACTATGACAAAAGCTTTCAACAACCTTCTAATGTCCCAGCTGAATAACTCAATCTGGAACAGAAAGACCACAGAACAAAGTGCCAGTAATGATTACATCCAACCTTTCCCAAATAACTGCCGCAACATGCACAGCTACCCCTTGCCAAGTAGCACAGGAGTGAATAGTGATGTACCACAAGCCTTCATGAAATAAGCAGAAGAGTCCCACAGTCCACACTGACAAAATCATTACTTCTTCCTCGTGGTACATACATTTTGTACCATGCTCATATACCAGTGGTGCAGCATAATCGTGGGTGCCTGGATAACCAGTTTGCTATGTTAATGTTGTGTTATGAAACCTTTCTCAGCCAGTCACAGGAGTTTGAAGAATACAGTGCATCATTCACCCCCCCCCCCTTTTTTTTTTGTTAATAACAGCAGCCAAACATTTAATGCCAGAAGATGAAATGTATGAGAATTAATTCCCAAAGTCTTTTTCTGATTTCAGTATGAACAGTAGAGCTAAAGTTGTGTGACAGCCTTGAAAGATGGCCAGCTTGCTCATGTGCCATATTTTAATCACTGCCTAAACCTGTTAGCATAATATTTCCTTGAAAGTGGAAGTATAAAACATCTTCTGAAAAATTTTGATACGAATCTGTAAATAATGCAATGAAATTCTTAAACAGCTGCAAGAGGGAAAGGTACCAAATTCTTTCTACTTTAAAGGCATCTTGATATACTCATATGTCCAAGCAACAGACAAAATACAACCTAACTTCCAAAGCATAGCCCAGAAAATTGAAGGGGAAAAAAAAATCTATATTCAAGTATTGCAAATTTTTTCATAATATTTTGCACACTTTATCACTAGTGAAATAATATGAAATAATTAAAAACTCCTGAAACACAGTGGAATCTAATGTGATTTGAGAAGATGAAGCAGCAAGGAATTCACCATGGTTTTGATCTCTCCAGAGGACTGAGTCTGATTCGGTCATCTGTTTTGTAAGACTTTCCAGCCAAAAGTCCTCCTAATGCAGCAGCTCCCTCACATATAACTGTAATTTATCAAAATAGATAAAATGATGGAAAATATCCATCCCCTGTTCCAGTGTGAGTAGTGCACAATGAAGAGTAAGTTACCATTTGGAAGCAATCACCTTCCCTCTCTTCTCTCCAGTTTTTCCCAGTAATTCCAGTAGTCCTCCTAAAATAAAATTTATTTCCAAAAAGAGGTCCCCAACACTTCTTTAGTTCACTAATGCTACTTGTTTTTTACACAGTAAAGGAATTATATATATTGATAATGCTCCACCCTTGGGACCACTTGCATCTAATATTCAAAAATAACTTGTTTTCAGCTTTCATTTTAATGCCACTTGATTTTGCTGCCATGCAGTGTATGCTCTACTGTGATTAGGACAAGAGTGAGTTTGAATCCCAACTAGTGTACCAAAAGCATTGAAGGCATTTTTCACCCAAGCGCTCCAAGGCAACGCAAAAGTTGTTCAACTGTCTACTTCTGTTCAGATTTCCTTGAAGTTTAATCTTAGTCTGGATTTCCTGAGGATGTAATATTTATCCTTGTGATAATTATATGGAAATGTATCATTTTTGTTGTTTAATGACTGGTTTATACACAATCTCACCTGCAGCTTAATGCTTGTTTCTAATAAAAGAACTTCCTTGTATTTTTACAATGAAAAAAATGTATATACATATAACCTAAATAAAAGAGTCAAAGAAAAATTTTGTGGTTACGTACCATGAGAAACCAGTTGCTCCTGTACATTGTCTGGATGGGTTTTCTAGGTCTGGCTGCTCTTTGGTGCTTTGGAGCATGAATCAGTGAGTACCCAACACCTACAGTGATTTCTTTTGGTGTCTGGCCAGGTAGGGGGAAGGGCCAGCACTGTGGCTCACAGGCCTTGGAAATGGTGAAGCCAACAAATACCAGTAGCTGCAGGAAGCTCAGTGGTGCATTTGGGCAGGCAGACTGTTAGGAAATTTCTGACTTGTAAAAAACCAAAAACTTATGTAGAAAGGGCCAAAACCACCAACTCCAGGGCATTCAGAAGAGTGACTAACATTAATTACAACATTCACTGAGAGTCTGGGAAACAGATATTTTCCTTCCATCCTTTCTTCCTCCCTTCTGTCCTTCTATCCTCCCATCCTTCCCCCCCTTTTTTCACACTCAGTGGCCGCATCCCCATAATTAGTAAATGAGCTGAGGTTGGGGCATGGTTTCCAGCACTGGCCCAGCCTTCCTGCACCCACCTCCATCCTGGCAGGAGGCTGGCCCTGCAGGAGGTGCTGCCTTCCTGGGAGGGCAGTTTGGGGGCAGCCACTCAGTTTTGGGGAGGAAGGGAGCTGAGGTATGCGGATACAAGATGAGCCAGGATGCTTTGCCGTAAGGACATTAAATAGCCTCAGGCATCTTTATTTCACTAGTGTTGATGTAGCTATTGAGTCTAGGAAGTACATAAAGAGGTAATTTTATAAGGGATTAAGAAATAAAGTCTGCTGAATGGGAAGTGAAGTCTGTGAAAAGGTAGCTTCGTCTCGGTGAGAAATGGGAAAACACAGCTATTATACATTCCCTGGAGGCAGCTAATGCATGAGATTTCACTGATTTTTAACTAAATGAGATGTTTAAAGGTCTATATTGTTATTCAGATCAAAGAGGTTTTTATTTAAAAAGATTACATTTCATTAAAGAATTCTTACTTAATTTTTACCCCAAGTAACTATTAAATCCCACCATATTCTGAAGTTTTCTCTGTAAGTTCAGGGCAAGTAGGCTATGTCATTTGTGCTTAATGAAATGCTTGAAAGCAAAATTTGGTTTATAAATGAGAAAAAGGGGACAGAAGTGGCTGAATTATTTCTTAGTGAATAATTTGCTCAGAGAGGAAAAAAACTCACACTGCAGCTGGGAAGCATGACAAAAGCTGAAAATTAATTCAGACACATGGAAAATAAAGCATATTGCAGAGGGCTTAAACTAATTGCAATCACTAAGTTAAAACCCCTTCTGGCTTTTGGACTCGCCTGGACCAGTTGCTCCCCTTTGTATTTGCATTCTACACAGATAAGCTGAGTAATACTTGCCCCAGCAAGCGCTCAGTCAGGATCTGTGTGCTCAGTTCAGTCCCTCACTTCCAGCTTGTGGCATGCAGATATGTTCTCTGACAAGGATCATGCTCTGCTTTGGAGGACAAAACATCCATCACTCAACAGCACAGACGTTGTGCAGCTAAAAAGCTTTGTAATTAAGAACCTTCGCAATTGGATTCCATAATTTATTCATAGTATCAATTACAGAATTCCTGGTAGAGGAAGTCAAACTAATTATATCTTTAAAAATTTAAATTAGTTTCTTCTGTTCAATTAAGGCAAGCCAGAAACTCTTCGGGGTACCCAGACTGCCAATGGCAAACTGTAATAGTTTTGCAGCAAGACGGCCTGCTGGAGCAGCCGGTGGAAGTAGGATCTTTGGGAAACAAAAGCTCCTCTAAAGCCATGTTAGCTAGTTTGTCTTGGGGGATGACTGCTTAGCCTGCTTTTTATGTAAAATACAACTGTCTTTATATACAGTTGTAACTCTACACCTTTTAGAAACAAGACCCATGGCCAGTACCGACCATACATGGCCAGTACCGACCTTTCAGGATGATGAATAACCTCTCTGGCCCAGATGCATAAACATGGGTGAAAGCAGGCGAGCTGTACATCAGGAAAAATTTGTCCTAGACCCCAGCTACCCTCTGGGGTGTGTCTTGTCCTCCTCACTAATGATGAGGGGCCTTTTCTGACCCCTCAGACACCTGAACCGAGGGTATGGATGCGGTCCTGTGTCCCCAGAGCACAGCCTGGTTGTGCGTTTGTGCCCCCCTCATGCGAAGGGGATCCCCACAGGCTTCATGCTGGCATTGATGGCTTAGGGGGGTGAGCTAGAGAAGCTCCCCTTCACACCCTGTGGCAGTGCTTCCCTCCCAAATGGCCTGGCACCTTTTCACTGTGCCAAGGACATATCTGTGGCTTCTTTTTTATTTATTTATTTATTTAAAGGAAGCTTAAGCTTTCACCCCAAACCAAAGCTACTGTATTTATATTAGACTGTCAAAAGAAAAACCTCACATCTTGCAAGGAGAGTGGTGTTACCAACAGTACCACTTATAGAGAATATTGTAAGCATTTTCCAATGTATTTTCAAGTACCAAATGAAAAAGCACTGGGTATAGAGTTTGTCTGTGTCTGCTCATGCCCTGATAAAAGAGCAGTGGGCCCCAGGACCCATCACAGCAGTTATTACAGGACATTCCTTCACATATCCCACACAGTGAGCTGCAGCTAGCTGCATTATAAATCCAGCTGTATTTTTAGGTGCATTAGTGGTCGCCTGACTACAGCTGAGGCTGCTCAGTAATCAGATGTTGGGTAAAGATTTTTTTTATTTCCCCCTAACAAGTTCTTCCTACTAACAAGTATAAACTCATTTTCCAGATATTTCACCCAAAAAACCTCAGAGCTGGAACTTCCATCTCCTGAGCTGGAGGGCTGATTACTTTAAGGGAATTTTCCAGGAGGATTAATACGCTGCCAAGTAGTTCATTGTATTTCCTGATTGTGAAGTGAGCACATTACCAGATCAAGCAAAACCAACACCTTGCCTTTGATCCATTCCTCACAATACATCAGTAATCTCTGGTAGAAATCCGCAATCTCTGGATCACTGCTGAGTGGATGGGCAGGAGGTGGGATGCAGGCAGCACAGAAACAAGAGGGAGGCTTATTTCTGCACAGCGGCAAGACTAAATACTAGGTGGTTGAAACCTCTTGTATTCATTAATACAGCTAACAAGGCTTTATTGTCTTCGTTGTATTTTCAGTTAAAGTTATGCAACTCAAGTCCAGTTGTAGAAAGTGCAGTTTCTCACATGGGTGGTTTTATTCAGTTCTGGGAGCAATGCAAATTGTGCAAAATCATGACAGTCTTCAGGCCTCTGTTGTAAGGGAAAATTTCTGGGAAAGTTGCTGTAAATGGAATTAAAAGTACCCCAAACAACACAGTCTGTACCTAGTTCCCACATTACCATGCAGAGATGCAGTGGCATATTACAAAAATCACAACATGAATAAAAAAACCCTCTCATGATTTTTGAAATCTCTCTTCACTTCAAAGTCTTAAATCATTTTTTTCATCACATTTGTGTTGGAACTGAGGAAATAAAAGGCATCAAATACCTTTCCAAGTTCAAGAAGATGGTGCATTTTCCAACAGCAGAGAAGGTGGAAAAAGGCTTTATTTCATTTTTTTTTTCAAAATAGTCATGCTTCAGATACCACAGCCACAATCCCACTTTGTTCCAAGACAAAACAACAGAGGAAAGCAAAGGTGTTATACACAATTCTTCTTCTTTCCCCCTCTGTGGGAAAGTAGGTACTTAATTTTGTTTCATGCATGCCATGCAATGAATTGAAGCTGATTATATTAAACCCACTTCCGGTAATATTTTAGCATACTCGTGGTCAGTTGAACTCCACGCTCATGAGGTCAGATCTGCAGTTTTGCTTCTGGACACTGTGATGGGACACAAAAATGTAGTTTGTAAAAAAGAGATGAAGGAGGTTTAAATTTAAAGTTTAGTCTTTTACATATCTCTTTGTAGTAAAACATAAAGAGTTTGAGCTGCTTTTTTATCTTTAGACAGTCAGTTGTAAGTCTTCTATAAGTTATACCAAACATCTGATCTCTTCCCAGAAGCAGCATGTATAACTAAGACTCATTTAAGATTTTGTTTTCCCTTTCTTTAGTTTCCAATTCCATACCGGGTGTAAAAAAAGGAATAGGGAGTGTAATTGGACATGTCATTTCAGCTTCTAATTTCATCACTGAAATTCAAGAAATCAACAATTGGACTTCAGGTACCAAGAACATCCAATTGCCCATATCACTGAATCTTGTTCACAACATTTGTTAGCAAGTCTACTGCAATCCTCAAATGACCCCTACTGTAAGGGGAAGTGCCTTGACAAAAAAGTGAGGTGGTGGAAAGGTGAGCCCAAGACCATGCAATTTTGTTGCTCTGTCTCTGATCTTTGTGGAAAGGAATGCCTCTCCAGGTAGACACAAAGCTCTTGTATAAAACATGATTGAGCTTGAACTAAAGAGATATCAAGAAAGTCATTAAATCTTCAAAATATCTTTACTGAAAGTGTCTTACGGTCTAAGCTTTAACCTAAATGAACACATAAGCCAAATTTTAAGTGTATGAGTAGTTTCTTTGAAATCAGCGGAGCTGCTCATACACTTGGATCAACATATAGTGAAATGCATGAGTAGAAAGAAAGAATAAACTAAATTTACACTAGCTGCATTTCAGATATTTCCCAATGTTGCTTTAAGAAAAAGACATTTATTTACATTAAACTGTATGTTTTTTGCTTGTACACTGAGTGGCATTTGTTTGAGTTATACTTGGAGCTTGCTTGGCAATAAAAGAAATTAAAGAAGTTAGTATGTTCTGCAACAGTCTTAGAGAGGGAAAGAAGATGGTTTTCATTATTATATAGCAAACCTGATAATATCTGGAGAAACAATCACTGTAAGCCAAGACAAATATCCCTGTTTAAAATACAAACGCTATAATCAAAATTGTCTTCTGCTTAAATGTGTTTTCGGTCACTTTCTGATGAAGTTTGAATTTGAATTTCATTCCAGTATTAATACTAAATGACTGTTTACATTTCTTATATCAACCCCACAGTGAGAGAAGAGAATGCTTTCATAGTATTATACAAAGTGCTCCTTCACACCTGAAAGGAATTGTATTGAAAGGAATTTTAATTTAATTTTAATTTAAGCAACTTCCAAATGATAACATAGCTCTAACATAAAGACAAGTTCAAAGTTATCAGTTCTCTGTGGAAGCTAATTTAGAGTCATTTGTACAGTGTAGAATGGATCTCTTACTTTTTTTTTTAACTACTTGCTTTTACTTATATTTGTTAAATATTCATTTTGTATTTCATTGGCTACAGGGACTGAAGTCTGTGCTTGACCACATAGAAAACTCAGTCTGAACAGAAATATTCTGCTCTTCCATGAATAACGGGTTTTCATTTTCATCTTTTTCCCACTTACCACTAGATTCTGTTTGGTTTTGGCATACAATCCAATTTGAAATATTAAGGTTTTCAGGACTTCATTACAAATTTTAGCTTCCATTCAAATATCTGTGATACTTTTGCCCAGTTCAAGGTGTTCTCATAGAAGCTTTTCAATCTGGATTTTAGCTCAAAAGAACTAATGTTTTTTGAAGGGATCCCTGTTTTTTTTCCAGCCCTAAAAAGACACTGAGAGAAGGTTCATACATCATACATGCATATAAATAACAAATCCCTGTAGGGCTGAAAGTGGACTATCCTTACCTGTGTTACCATGGCAGTTAAAAAAACGCATTATGAGACAGCTCCCATTCTGCCAGGCACAGTGCAAACAGACAACAAAAATGCAGCCCCTTCAACTACTTTATAGGACTTCAACTTTTATTTCATAAGTCACTATGTTATCCATGCATTATACTATAAGAAAAGTTCAACTACTTTGGATGTTGGCTAATTATCACAAACTGTATCATTCAAAGTAAATGTAATGCACTCTTTTCTT
This sequence comes from Anser brachyrhynchus, assembly GCF_964034855.1. Taxonomy (NCBI): domain Eukaryota; kingdom Metazoa; phylum Chordata; class Aves; order Anseriformes; family Anatidae; genus Anser; species Anser brachyrhynchus. The sequence continues at coordinate 37,194,790 of NC_137695.1, forward strand.
TAACAGTAACCAGTAAATACTAATTATCATTTGCCCTGAGGTTCTACTATAAAAGATAAATGATCCTTATGTTTGAACATGTCTTATAAAATGGCCTGGCATGTATTTCTGTGAAGTCTCTCACCTTGTTTAAATTTAGTCCTTGTGATTACCTGAAATTTAAGGTGAGTGAAGGTGCCATTTATCCCACTGTTTTATTGGAGGTCTTATCAGACACATTAAATCTCTTACAAAACTGTTCAGTTTTTCACTTTTGTGTCCCACAGCACACCTTTCATTTCTAAACACCAGAGCTTGAGGTTATTGAAGAAAGCACTGAGTCAGGTTTAGCTTTGGTCTGCAACATCTTGTATGACTCTATGACATTTCTGTCACAAATCAGTTCCCTTAAGATGGCAGCCAGTAGGCTCAGAAAAATAAATTAATGATATCTTCTTAGTCACTGAACTTCTGGCCTGAACAAATACCCCTTGTCTAATGTACTGTGATAGCTTTTATTACTCACAACGATGTAATATGTGAAAGAATCTCTCAAATATACTAAATCAGAGACACAAAATTCTTACTTACATTTAAGAGTTCATACATTACTTCATTTTACTGAGACAAAGATTAATGGAACAGCTAGTTAGTGTAAATCAGCTTTGTGGTCCAATAATTTTGTTATTGTAAGGTTATGCAAGTCACCTTCAAACATTTGTTTTCTTTCTACTTGACATTCTGTTGTTCAAAACATTTATTTTTCACGTGTGTTGTGACAAGTTAAGGAACATCAACATCTCAGTCCCACTACGACATTCAGAACCCAGCAGAACCCGGTATTTCTAGTCATGCCATTAAATACTATTCTTTTCTTTTAGGAATTTAGATATTTAGATTCTTGTCCACCCTGGTTTGGTAAAGAATTTGTTGGGCTGGAGAATAAACACAGTCTTTTGTGTTCCTAAGGCATCTTAAGTTCCAGTTTGAGATAAATTTTTCATGTGTTTGGATCCAAACATTATCCCATTATGGAGCACAGAAGCAGATTACAGCATTTTGTTTTAGGCATATTGAGGACAAAAGCAGGCCCTGCATGAACAGGCATTTGTGTAAGTTTTACCACACTGCTTTGCTTTCATTGACCTTAAATTTACTGATCTACATTCAATCCAAACCCTGTAATATTCTGAGTGACAATGTGGTGACTTTTCAAAAAGGCTAGTCTGAAGCAAAGAAAGGCAAGATATGTCAGGAAAGGTAAAATTCTTTATGTAGAAAATTTGAAATTGGCTTCCTGTAAATAAAGATACAAACCACCAAAAAACAGCCTTTGAGAATGTCCACCATCAAACTCTTGTTATCGTAAAGTTATGTCTGTATTTAGCCCCCAAACAGGAGGAACTTCTGACATATAAACATCTCATCACTGGAGGAGAGCAAGTGGCTAAATGTGGACATACGTTTACAGGTTTTTATCTGAACTTGTTCCTACAGTTTCTGAATTGTGTTTAATGAATCTGTTTTTGTAGCATCCTCATGAGATAAAACATGCAGCTTTTCCTACTTTACAGTGGGGACACCTGCACGAGGGGCCTTATGGGTTCATTTTAAGCCTTTAAGGGCATTGAGGTAATTGGAATCAGCCAGCACTGGGACTAAGACAGAATTTAGGTCAGGTGAATCCATGCCTCACTGAACCAAGAGATTTTACAGGTTTTGAAACAAGAGGACACTACACTAGTGGAGTATTTGCATGGATTCATCCCCATCAGGAAGACATGTGCCTTATGCAAATGGTCCCTCCCAAACCAGGTACAACCGTAAGAGCTGGTAGGTGCCTCTACTCCCATTTTGCTGGGCTGTTTTCTTCATCTCCTAGCTGAATGATATCAACATCTCCTTTTCCTGGACTGGATGTCCTGGCACTGAGGATGGGCTGCTGCAGGGCGAGCTTGTCTTAGCTGGTTGTTGTTGTTTTTTTTTTTTTTTTTTGCAAATGTTAATGAGAGAAATATTATTAAAAATATTTCAAAGGTTGGACTAGATGATCTTAGAGGTCTTTTCCAATGTAAATGACTCTTTGATTATCTGCTTACTCGAGAAGTTGTAGCCCAGCTACAAAGAATAGACAGTACTTACAAATACATGGGATGTAAAAATATTTATCAAAAAGCAAAGTAACACTTTTGACATACAAATGATAATATTAATAAGGTAGAACTTATTGGGAGTTTATTTGTGATTAGAAAATATCAATACCATAACCCTCTTGGCAGCTACAAGATGGCACCATCAGAAAGAGCAATATTTCCTTGTAGTCCCTGGCCAGCTGTGCCTTAAAACAGAGCTGCAACTCTTGAATATGAAACTTATAAAGCATGTGGTTGAGTATGCACCAGCTCTCTAGACTTCAGTTCTTCCGATTTCCACAGGATAAGTTAAACCTTCAGGGCTCGCTGACATTTAGTTAAAGGAATTAAAACATCTCATGAAAGATGGGATTGTATAAACGCAGTCCGAAGGCACTCTGTTTGAAATTATGGCCATGGCAAATGCTGCAGACTGCTCTTCCTTCCCCTCAGACCCTGTGGCACTGCAAGGGACTCCTCTGCCAGGTAGTTCTGACCCCCACAGGGCCCCTTCCCAACCCCCAGCTGCTTGTCTGCTTTCGATCCTGCTTGCAAAATCCCCATCAAAGCAGGCAAATGAGACCACTTAATTACAAATAAGAGAATAAAGAAACAAAGAAAAGGTAAAGATCATGCCACAACAGGGTCACAAAACCTACCATGATAAGAAACTGCTCTGAAGTTGCTCATAACCTTGGTGCTAGGATTATAGGTGTGAATATAGTACCCAAGAGCTGACACAGATTTCCCATCCCAAGACTGGAGGGAGTACTAGAATGAGTGATTCAATGAGATTTAATATAACATTACAGTGCTCTGTTGTGTCTTAGGGCAAAAAGATTTCTCTGTTAGACTGCCTAGCAATATATTTTAATTCAGCTTTCATATGATGACTATAGATTTCTGGTCTTTTCATTTTCCATTTCTTTGCAGCATTCACATAATCAATTCCTAATGAGCAAAAATTAGGAATATCATAACCAAAGGCATTCAAGATTCTGTGGGCAAAAGCTGTTGAATCATCTGGAGGGGCTGAATAACAAAACCTCATTACTTACACTGGAAATTGAGCAGTCCAACCGCATAGAAATCTGATCCTTTAGAGTATATTTTGCTGAATGATTTTATGTCGTTATCCAGGAATACAGAGGCATGGCACACAGTTGTTTTCAAGCTCCCAGCTCACTGCGTACAATATTAGGTTTATTTAAACAGTGTCTATACTGTTTATGACTGCAAAGAAAAAGCCCAATGTCTGAGGAGAAGAACAGGTGCAGAGCACCTGGAACAGTAGCACCAGGACCAGTGAACCACCTCATTCATCCCAGAGAGCCCAAGGTGTAGTTTTATGATACAGCTGAGCCCCTGTGGATGCAAACTGCTTGCAAAGTGGCCTGGCTCTCCTCCTCCCACTGCTTCCTTTGGGCCAGCTCTGGCAACTGCTTGAGCACAGAGTAAGACAGGTTGGGGAAATGGCACAGAAGAAAACTTGCCCTGCAGCACCAGTCTGCCCCCAGAAAGAGGGAAGGGTGAAAGAAAAGACTCTTCTGTGCACTAAGAAGATGAGGAGAAACAGCTTTGAAATGTAAGATTCTTACCTCTCTTTAGGTAAGGCTCAGTGTACGACTAAAAACCTTCTAGTAATAAATATTTGTTACCTTGTTAAAGATCCCTGAGCCAGCTCTGAAGGTGCTAACTTACCTACACAGCATTGGACCAGGTCTCAGATATGCATTAGCCCAGTGAGGTCCTCACTTGGGACCTTACATTCTTCTGGGCTAGCTCAGATGTTGTGCTGAAGGTCATTAGGGGGGTGACACATTGTATGCTGCAGTTCCCCAAGAGGCTTACATCTGTGACCTCCTCCTCCACCCCAACCAAGGGGTCCCACCCATCTCCTTGGGAAATATCTGTACACATTCCCATATTCACCCCTCCCTGTGTAAATACTCATGCAGCCATGACACTCAAGAGAGGAAAGATACACAATCTGGAGGAAAAGATAGAGCAGGGCTGGACTGGGTTGGATTGGTCCTTTTGGCACCCTTACATTGGCAGAACCCCAGGAGAAATTTTTGATGTGTGCTGGTGTGTGTTCATAGTATAACTATGGCAGCAACTCTTTCTAGACTGGACTGGCCAATCTATTGACAGTCAGCTTCCAATATGTGTCCTACATTGCTGTCATTTAAGAGACTGACTGCCTCCATTTGCTTCAGAGCCAAGGCCAAAGGGTCAGCAGAGCCCTTGGACCAGAGCCCTGTCAGCAAAGACTGTGTAAATCTTCTGCGTATCTCAGTTCAGAGTCTTGCATAGACAGACAATGGGGTGGTCCACTCTTTACCCCTGATTTAGCCTTTGGGCTTTCTGATAGAAAAGTTTTGCTGTTGAGTTCAATTATAGTTAGAATCAATGACCCCCTAAATAATAGTGAGACTTGCTTGTCTGTTATAACATTTCCTATTTCATCTAGTTTCTCCACCACAGCATCTTCAGGAAATCAAATGCCAAATGTAAAGCAGCTTGCACAAGCCGAACCCAACAGGAATGCAGTAATTCTGGTCAAGAGTGAAAAGGGAAATACTTCAAAAAGTCTGTTGTACATAACTGTTATCTTCCCTTGCTTCTATCTCTGCTCATGTCAGTATGCAGGCTCTAAGTCAAGCTAATCCCATCATCAAGTTTAACAAATCATTAGAGCATCAGCAAAAAAAATTCTTTGACTTCTTGTAAACAAAGATCTGATCTCAAACTGTTTCATCGTTCTCAATGCTAGAAAAGTGGAAGCAATGTGAAGAGTTTCATTCTGGCAGAAAAGTAGTCTACTTGTTCTGGCAGCTGCAGACATCCCTGATGTTCAGCCCTCTCTTTGTCTTCCAAACACTGCTGGTCAAATTTCAAAATTTAATCTTCACATTCCACCATCACCTCAAAATCCACATATCTGATTTCTCAGATTAATTATACAAGACCTAAAGAAAGTATTTTTTCTTATCAAAGGGGTTTAGTTTTCAAAAACAGAGTCTGTGGACTAAAGTTCTAGTAGTTAAAATTGAATTAATCTACCCTTAAAGCATTCCTTATCATTTCCTTTTGGAAAAAGATTTTCCCCTTTCGTATTATGTGCATATTTTCATTACCATACCTCTGCTTTTGCCCAAGGCAGGGGAGAAGAAATTTCCTGAAGCACAAACAAAAAAATAAGTTCAAGCATGATTCTATTAAGGGAAAGGCAAAGAACAGTGAACCAATTCTTATTTACTCTCATAAATCTGAAGAAAGACATATATGTTCAATATCATAAAAATCCAGGTACCCTATAATATTTCCTATGAACAAAGAATTTGAGGACATCATATTTGCTCTGAAGGTGGACAGCGCTTATGGGAAAATGAGGCCAGGTTTATGTTTCAGGAAACATGAGACCAGTTTCATACTAAGTCGGTGTAAAATGATCAGCTGAGGTGGATAAGTAGAACGACTGCATTTCCTAGCTTCTTTGCAAATAGCAAAGTTTGCATTTCACTTCTTTATAAAAAGAAGAATTGCTTGTTTATATGTCTTTCCTGGCCCGTGCTGTATGAATTAACCAATTTCTGTGAAAACAGACTGACCTATTTTCCAGAAATGAAAAGCATACTGAAAGGAGCCCTTATACACTGGCTAACCAACAGTAACATCATTTTTAAACAAAACCAGCCCTTGTCAGGTGGTTGGGTTTGCGTGTGTGTGTGTGTTTTTGCTGTGGTTCATTACTAATAAAGCAGCAGCTTTCCTAATGAAGAAGTCAAACAAGAATACAACACTTTGGAGTAGCTGCGGAGAACACAACTATAATGAAAACAATATCCTTCAACCAGGATTTTACATGTGTTAGCGGTTACTACTGCTGCCTCTCTCAGTATTACCCATCTACATAACCATGACCTGCAAAGTGAGTTTGAAGTGTTTTTGTACACATGAACTTGCACTGCACCAGGTACAGCATAGCACAGTCCTCTCTTGGACTCCCAGCCATGCAAAGCTGAAGAGAATACTTGGGAAAAGCAAAACCTGGCTTGGTTTGTGCAGAAAGAAGAACCAAGCCTAACCATTTAATTGTTTTCCCAAACCACCAAAATATACTATCAGTTCAAGAGTTCCCTGAGCCCACACAGCTTGTCCCACTGTTGTTTTCTTCTGCAGGTAGGTAGTGCTGTTGCTCTGTTGCCACAGGCAGGACCGTGGGCTGAGCAGGCTGTGAGTCTGACACGGACAACTGTCCGTGTACTCATTTGTTGATACAACACTTCATTTGGAGCAGGGATGAAGACTTGGGTCTAATCCCATAAATGGGACTTGGCCATTAACTTCAGGTGGTCCAGGGTTTCACCTTAGACCCTTAAAATCTAACAGTGCAGATGGTTAATGAATTTCAATTAAAAAAAATACATATTATAGAAAAGAATGGTAAAAAAGGAGCAGATCAGCTCTATCCTTTAAAAATCCATGCTGTCAGATAGAATTCTGACCCAAACTATTACACATGAAAAAAGTCCTTCAGATGTTGCACTCTAACTACCATACTATTTCTCCTTGAAGCACCCTAAAATCCATTGTGCCATTACTGAAAAGCCGATGGCGTGTGCTCCCTCAGCTGGTTAATTCATGAACATTTCCCAGAGCTATGTTATTGCTGCTGGCTGAGTTTTGTGCAGCTTGCTATAATATCTTTACATATGCAAACAGGTTTGTCCCCACAAAAAAAAAAAAAAAAAAAAAAGTTACTATAGAGATAACAGTGTGGTGTGGAGAAGCAAAAAGTACAACTCAGGCCCCTGCATATTATCTTGAGATAATGTCTGACAGTAGTACCTAGAGATCCCAAACAAAACATTGACTTTTTCTTCTCATCTCCACACACTCAATTAGAATTGCCCTGAAAAAAATATCTGTCCTTTAAATGAAGAACCTGAAGCAATATTTCTGTGCTCTTATATGTGCACTTAAGATGTGACTGTAATTCATTCAGGGAAATATAGTGTTTTCTGCTATGGAATTTTCTAAAGCTTTCATTATTATTATTATTATTGTTGTTGTTGTTGTTGTTATCTTCATATATATATATATTTTAAAGCATTGTCCTTTCAGTGGAAAACATGCAGGACTGAGCACATGCTCTCAGACACACAGAGTATGGATCGCATTCCCTGTAAATATCCAGTGCAGTCTTGAAGAAGCAAGCAGAGAGCTGCTCATCCATCCAGCTGTAGTTTTACTTGGGACATCAGGACATTTAGTCTTGTCTCTGTATCACTTTTTTTTTTTTTTTTCTTAACCAAGGAAAATTATTTGCCAGTATCTTTTATTCAGTTATTTCTTATACATGTTACTCTCTCTTCTTTGCCTTCTTTTTCATGTAGATCTAATTGAAATGTCATAGCCCTACTTTCTGTAATTAGATCGATGTAAAGTAGAATGCAACTTCAACATGTTTAGTGAGAATACGTAGTAACATGTCAGCAAAGCAATTTTAATCATTATTTTTAATGTACACCCTTGGGATAGACTGAAGTATTATATGCTTCAATTTAAGTGGATGTTTCCTCAGGTACCAAGAATTAAAATAAGAATTAAAATCAGGGCTTCTATGAACTAAATTTCTCCAATGTATATTGTTTTTCAGTACCTATGTTTCTCTATAAATAGCCACATATATTACAGGTATCTTTCATGAAGAGCTGTGTTGGATTGTTTGTTACATTTTTAGTAGGCGTCTCATGTTTGCCTGTACTAGACAGGTAAATTGAAGGAAAGTCATAGGAGTCTAACTGTCCTATTTACCCATACAAAACTGTCACGGAGAAGTGCTTCTGGAAAAGCAGCTTGCTCATATAATACCATCCTGGAAAAACTAATCACCTTTTTGATTTGTTCTTATCAGAGATACTGATAAGATATCCCATAGTACAAACAAAATGTTTTGCTTATAAGAAATTTTGGTACACAACTTAGAGATGAAACTAAGAAAACTTCACAGGCACAGTTGAATTCAGAGGAACGTAGCAGTCTGCCACAGCATCCTATGGAGACAGATTCTTGATTCTCCTTAATTCCAAAGTCACGAATAAAGAATTGAAGTCTTAGAAAGGTCTCAGATTCTTTTCAGAGTTTGCAAGTAAGCAACATCTAGCAAACTTTCAGATGAACTCCAGGGCTTGGTGACAGGGCAATTTTTCTAATTTCCAAATATGGTTGGGAGTGTAAATTTAGAAACCCAAGTTTGAGGATCCAACCTGATCTAAACAGTAGGAGCTGTGCTATCCAAATGGGAAACTGCTGAAAATCTGATAATGTAAAAGTTCCAGGGACAGTTTCATGGGATTATTGTAATAGTGAGTCCTATGAAGGTGCTAAAATGAAAAAGAATAAATAAATAAATAAATAAATAAATTCCAGTCAGGTCTCTGACCTTCAAGTATAAGTCCAGTGAGTAAGAAAACAGTAAAGGAAAAGCTTTGTCTGAAATTTACCTATAAGAAGATTTGGAAAGTTAGTTAGTAATTTATCTCATACCCTTGAACAGTAATGGTAGCATCCACTGAGAGACTGTTTTTCTGAAGTAATTTTCTGAAGGAACTGGGAAAGAATGTATATAAGAAAGATGTATGTGACTACTCTCCCTGTGAGGTATATAGAGAATTTACATCCCCCCTCCCCCCCCTTTTTGTCAGGTGATCTTTTGCTAATCTGGTAACTAAACTGAAATGTGCCAATAGAAACCTTAAGAAGTAGGCTCCAATGCAGAAAATTATGTTGTATTTCAAAAGCTTCCTATTCAGCTAGGAGGAGGAGTGCAGGGTTTACACCAGAAAATTCTTCCTACTCCACATTGCCATAGGAAGATCCTAAATCTTCCCTTTCATCATTCTGCTCGCTGGTCTCTGTCACTGAAAGCAAGGCAATGAAGATTTATTTCTCAAGCTCCCAAGTAATTATAAAGTAAGATAGTTTCCAGAGACTGGGGGCAGTACTATCCAAAGTCATTTCTCCACTAACATAGCAATCATTTTTCTGGTAGCATGGAAATTGCTAGGAAAACTGGTAAGTGTACTGGACTATAAATAAAAATATAAATCAGGCTTATATAGGAAATGTTCACCCTATTCAAGCAACACATTTTAAAGTACGATTACTTCAAATACACAGCAGGATTCTATACAGCCTTTTCAGGATGTGATTGTTTGCATTGGTAGTCTTACCATTAGAAAACTCATTTTGCTAAGTTTATGGCACTTTAAAAGACACACAGTTGTATTCTCTGTACTTGGTGTTGAATATATAACTCCAGACTGAGCAGTTATCTCATCCAGAATTCACATATTTTCTGGGAAATGCAGCCAATAGTAAAGGACATCACAGGTCACAACATTTCTAAATTGACCTTTGGAGAGAGCAATTTTTTTTTGCAATGAGATGATATTTAGCATTTCCTGGCTCATTTGAAGGAAATTTGCATGGTGTCTATGCAAGCATTAAAGCTGAACTAAGTTCTGTTTTTTTTTTTTGTTGTTTTGTTTTGTTTTTGCTTGTTTGTTTTTGATCCTGCATCTAGCCAATAGATATCATTCAGTCTCAGTAGAAATGGGATATGACAGTTTTCATCTGGTGAAGCTATAAACAGTATCGTCGAAGGAAACAGAGCTGTCCTTTTGAAAAGACAAGGGCAGGAAAGTGTAGCTGGCTTTGGCTGAAGCCCTGGCCAAAAGGGGGGCCATTTTCTCTCTGAAATGCTGTATATACCTCCATGGTTACAAGCAGGCAGCAAATATGTTTAAGGTTGGAGGGACCAGACCCAGGGCGATGAGTGAGAGAAGTTTGTCAGGCCTGGTGTCAACCGTCAGCAGCAACAGCAAAGACCACTTATTGAAGTGAAAGAATGGAGGGCATAAAGGTAAAAATGGCCCACTTACCCTTAATTTCCTGTAGATAGACATGCATTTCTGGAGATTTTAAACTTGCCTTTGCTTTCCTCCCAGTTTTAGGGAAGGGGACTGTATTGGGAGGGGGGAAGATGACTGAAAAATGTGAAACCTATCAAGAGACAGCTGAAATCAGTTTTCTGCACTAGCCTTTGATTAGCTGTTCTCCAGCTCTAAAACCCTGAAGCTAAAAGAACTAAAAAACCAGCCATAAACAATGAACGCTTTGAATTAGCTTCTCTTCATATGTCATGCAAGAGGAGGGCAGTCACGTGCCCTCAGCAAGTGGCCACACAGAAGGTCAGCCAGAAGCTGCAGCTAAATCCAATGGAGGAAACTAAAAGCTAAAGGCATCTTCAGGGACTCTCAAGCAAAGACTCATTATGATCAAGTCATCTAGTAATTAAGCAAAAACTACATTTGCTAATGGAGGAAAACAGCCATAGTGTCAACCTACCCGAAACTATGGATGGGGTGTGTCTCCAGCATCTGGCCCCATGCAGCCCAGCACCTCTGACCTGTTTCCTTCGGTGTTCAGCCTCCCATATGATCACTTCTGACTGCTCAGTGATACAAGGAGACAATCAATCTGGAGGAAAGTAAGTATGTCTAATACAGGAAATTCAATCCATCCACCAGAAGATTTTGTTCCTTAAAACACCACTAAAACTTCAAAACACCAGCTGACTATCTAGCTCAACTAGGAACTTAAAAAACCTTACTAGTTAATAATATAAATAACTAATAATATAACTATAACATAATAAAAATTGCTGACTGTTTTGAAGAAATCATTAACATTTTTTAAATCATTGTCCTATTCTGAAAGCCATTCAAATAGGCCTGCAGAGATCCAGGCTTGAAATCCACTGGTGGGCTTTTCATATATGTATGTTTATTTTAAAAAGAGATGAAGGGCGATGATAAGATACTGGAGAAAAAGCTTTTTAAAGGAAAAAAGAATCATTTGTACCAAGATGATTGGAGAAGAGCCTAAAGACAGACACCATACAAATCTTATGAAAAGTTTCAAATAATATTTGCTAGAGATAACATGGTTTAATTCTTGTTTGTGGGAACCAGGAATTATAAGTATGAATTATGAGCCAAGAGATTTTTTTATCATTTTGAATCATTGTTTAACTATCCACCACCAATTTTCCCTTAAGTTTTCTGTTTCTGATTTTCCTTTCTTCATGTATTACAGTCAATTTGATGCCCCAGAAAGATTTCTGAAGACCAATGATTATCACTAAAAGCAGTAACTTCTTCATAGCTCCTTTTTACTTAAATTTCTTTAAAGTGCAAGCGAGAAAAGTATGTTGAACTAAAAAGATTTTAGAAGTTACCCTGGAGATGTTAATGGTACCAACTTTTGGAAATCTAAAGTGCAAGTGCTCAAAAAAAGAAATATAGTATTATCAAGGAAACAGAATTTACCTGTATAAAACCCTCCTTACATCATATTCATTTATTATATATCCTGTTGCATTACTATAACTAGAGCTAAAACAAACAAACAAACAAACAAAAAAAAACATTTAGGATACATGAAAAAGAGAAGGTTAATCCTAGCTCTTCATCACTGGCAGTACCTGTGGGGTTTTGCCTACTTTCCTAGCATGTTGTTTCTTGAAATTAAAATAAGTAAGTTATGCTTAGGGCCATTAGATTTTATGGAATCAAGACAAGCTTTCCCATTTGGTATTCCAAACAAGCCCAAGAAACACAGACACCATATTCCATTTTATCAGCCATTAAAAAAAAATAATAATAATAATCAGAAAGGATAACCCAAACAGCTTTCCAGCTCCCATTATTCATCACTTGTGAGTTTCTGTCTGCCCCTCAGCCACAGTGCTCACCACACTCCAGGAACTAAGGGAGCCATCCAGAGGAGCAGGCTTGCATAGCACAGGATGGAAATTATTTTATTTTCTCTAGTCAGGAAGGAAATGTATGCTAAAGTGAAGTTGCTCATTTACCAAAGAGGTGCTCAAAAAAAATTAAAAAATGCTAGGTGGTTGTAAATAGATGTGTACTTTCAAAGATGCAAAGGCAAATGCAACTGCCATTTCCCTGTGATTGTACACGGTTCAGAAAGCGCCCTGTCTCCAATGGTTTCTTTGTGTTTTAAGAGCCTGTTGCTAAAAGGTAGTTGGCAAGCACAGGCCATTTGCTCTCAGGTATGAAGGAGGAAATATGTATTCAGTGTTTGCACTTGCAGGATTATCCTTGAAAGTATGAAAAACCTGGATACACAAGGTCACTTGCTTATCCATTGCTAACAGACTTTTTGTCAGCCCTGTCTCTTTTTCAATAAATGAAGTTTGCTATAAAAATATTATTACACGCAATATTGTAGATGTTTACTGACATCCACAAAAGCTAGATGTTTCCCTAAATTCGCCTACATGTGCCACCAATTTCAGTGGCACATGTTAGAAATAGCTATAATACCAATGTTGTAATATGAATATGGCTGTGGAAAATGTACACAAAAGACATGGCAGCTACTGTATTTTCCCAGTATGTTCTGTATTATAAGTGTTGGACCCTTTCCATTGTAAGACCTGTTTCCAGTTGCCCGATTTCACTCATGTTAAGTTGAAATTTTCCATGCCAGTGTTCTGATCCAAGACAATTTAGGGGAGAAAAAAATCAGCTTTACTTGTTATCATTTCCAAGAGTCATCTCAAAGCATCCTGAGGATATTCCCTTTAAACATGTCCTGTGTTTCTGGACTTTGAAGCAAGTACTTTGGCAGGATGGTTAGTAAGTTATAGTGTGCCAGAGGACATGAAGACTATGAGGAAAAAGGGGTGGACAGGAGAAGACGGTGTGTTTGGGATGAAGGTGGTGGAAGTGGTCCTCTTACCCACAAAGACAGGATATGGAAGTGCCTTGGGATGGAGAATGCTAAAACAAGAGAATAAATTGCAAGAGGGAGAGCTTGGGAAGAAGGTAGCAAGTGGAAAGAGGAAAAGATTGGACAAGGAACTGTGCTGCAGGGGAAGGTGGAGGTGGCAAAAGCAAAGTGTCTGAGATAGTCTGAGAAACCCAGAGCACGCTGATATTAGAAAAAAAAGGGGACAATTTTCAGACAACAGGACTGGAAGGATTGGCTGAGAGAGAGAAATTATGTTGGCAGCTGGAAAAATGGGGAGGAAAATAAAAAGTCAGGGCAGAGACAGGACTGGCATAGAAAGAGATGGGAGGGAAAAGATAGAGGAGAAGGTCCGACTTGGGCCTGGAAAGCAGTGTTAGAAGAACCTATGTCACAAGCACAAGGAGGAAAAATAAACACCTTTTAAAAGAATGTGATTGTCAAGTGAAGGACTCAAACATTACAAAGTTTTCATGTCAAGGTTGCCTGTGAAACCCCACCTCAATCTTCTTTGGGGCATTTTCATCAGAAATTCCAACTTAGAGTAGCACCCATTTGCTCAAGACACCTCTTCAGTTTTGTTTGACCGTGACAAGAAAATCAAAAAGAGGCTGAACAAGCCTTAATCTGTTATTCTGCTAGAAGTAAAACCAGACAAAATAGCATATCTGGATTTCTAATAGCTTAGTCTCCCATAAAATGGTACATGTTACAAAACACACCCAGTGCCAGCTGTATCAGAAGATAAATGTTAATTTTCAAGAGACATCAACAAGGAAGATGAAACATTATGACAGATTACACATGTACAACAAAGAAAACACAAAGAGGAGAGAAGGCTGGTGAAAACATTTGTTATCGAAGTATGAAAGTAACAGAGAAACAAGCATTACAGAGTTCATTGCAAAGAAAATGCTGCAGCTGAGATCCTTGTTAGCAGCAAATGGGCCATGTTCGATAAACAGCACAAATAAAGATGGCATTTCCAATCCACTTCAGACCCAGAGGGGAACAGACGCATTGTCTGACTGCAACTGTTTAAGAAAGAAACAAAAGAAGCTTTTATATTGCTTCTACAGTTAAACAGAATTGTGAGTTTTCATCCCGGATGCCATAAGTAGGTTTGCATTTGTCACAAACAGATTGTTTATAAATATCTGGGACAGTATGCTCTAGATGTGTGTAACTCATCCATAACATCATCCTTTCCTGAAAATTATGTACTAGGAAACACAACCTTTTTCAAACAAATAAGCAAGCAGCACACGGAAAAACAGGCAGAAACAGATTGCAGGGACATCTATTCGAGGGCAAAACGTAATTGTGATTTATGTTAGAGGTATGAAAACAAATAAACAAACAAAAAAAACCAACACATGTCTAGCAAAGTTTAAAAGGCTGCAGAAAAGTACAGAGAAATTATTTAAAGGCACTGTGAATATTTAAGATTTGCATCAATATCCCATCCATTATGATCATTAGGATGCAGAGTCACTATTTAATCAGAAGAAAAAGTCCAGCTCAGGAAATCCCAATATAAAACAGCAAGGTGAGAAGTAATAGGAGGTGTGGGGCAATAATAACACTGAAGAAAAGAGACGAGAGCATAGGATGAATTTTGTTCAAATGTGCCTTGTCAGATTCACTGTATTTGCTCTCATAATACAGCAAAGAAATGTGGGTGCTACTGACAGTGCTGTTTTCTCCTTTATCTTTGCAACCAGACTCTTCAAATACGGTTTTACCAAGATAATGTTCTTTAATACTTAAATGCAGTATATTTCAATATAAAGAAAATATAGGAATTTCTGAAACAGGTTACCTTATTTCCCAGAAACCTTTAAAACCTTCTAAATCTTATTTTCAGTGGTGTCTGAAGTATTTAGAAGTTCCCTTTCCCATGGCCTTCTCTCTAACTCTCTTCTGATAACAAGACTTTGGAGAATGAGTGTGCCTCAAAATCCCTTTTCTTCATCAAGCAGCCGGAAGAATCAGAAAAGATGCAGTGAAATGTCACTTTCATTCCTCTCTTCTAATAAAGTTCATTCTTCTGCATTTTGATGTAAGGGTGAAATACTTTTAACGGTCGCTATTGACAGAGTTACAGTCACAAAACTGTGCTCAGCGTCCACTGAATTCTTTTGATGCCCCCTGCAGGCCAAGCTAGCTAGAAAGGCTAAATTATTGTAGGAAAAAAAAAAAAAAAAAGTCGGGGTGGGGGGGGAACCCTGTAGATAGTATCAAAATACCGATTTTATTAAGAAACAAAGCTGCTTCCGTCTAATCTTGTCTCACGAAGTTACTGATATGTAGTCCTGCCTGTTCCAACACGCACAACCAGAACTCAAAGCAACTCCAGATTCCTTTGCGCTGACCTAATTGTGCAGAATAACGAAGGAACGAAGGCTGACAGCAAGGCAGCACAGAGATGGGCAACACCAAATAGGGGGATAAAATTGGATGTGCCCATGGTACGTGAGGCTTGGAGGAGCCTGCTTCATTGCATTGAGGACATGCAGCTTCCCCTGGAGATAACAGCTTGCTGTCAAACCCCCTGTCACCTCCCTCTGATTGTGAGTCGTACAGATGAGCAAACTTACGAAATTAGTCAAATCTGTCATGGCGCAGCAAACACAGGGTCAGTCACCTTGGAGAAGGTGAGGGATTCTCATCTTGGCAACTTCTCCCTGCTAAATGCCCTCCAAGGCTCTGTACTACTGGCCTGAGATTCAGCCTTTGCTGGGCTCTGTTCTCCAACTTGGTGCAGTGTGTCAGGATCCTTGGGGACAGTGTGATAAAACTGCACTAGCTGGTTATTTTTCATTATTTTCCCTTCTAACCTTGGAGACTGCACACTTTATATGTTTCTCATAAGGGATTTATTTTGCTAGCAATTTGGAAAAGACTGGTTTTCTGAGATGAAATATTCTACTTCAGTACTCAAGAGGAGGGAAAATCTGTAATCACACATCATTAAATGAATCACCCCACTACACCAGCAGAATGTAACAGGATACAGTGTGCTATGAAAACCTGCTTTAGAAAGTTAAAATGACTCTTTCTTTAAAAAACAGGATCAATCACCCGTCAATTTTTAGAGAAGATACATGAGACCTAGAAGGCATGATGCCAATATGGTGGGGTAATTCCCAGCAAAAGGGCAGATAAAGAAGGAGCAGAAGACAGAACTTTCTAAAGGATGTATGTGAGATGAGTTGCAGGGGAGAGAATATCACTGACAATAGATAATTAGCAATGGGAAATTAGTACAAAGGAATCTAAGGTTGTAATAACCTTTTTGTTCATACTGTCATACACTTTCCAGAAGTAAAAAGAAAAAGAAATCCCTCAGAGACACGTCATCTAAGTTTGATGTATGCACACAGACTGATCTGGGATCATTCTGGACCTCTTAAATCAACCTGCAGCCATTTGGAGCCAACAGGCAGCCACCAAGGCCCTTGTGGGTGGGAGGGGAAGGATGCAAGGTGCAAGAGAGCTTCTCCAGGGGGATTGCTGCTGTTATCTGGCCTCTGCTACACAGATGTTAACTCCGAGCTATTTTTTGTGCTTCCTTGATACCCAGTGTCTAAGGTATAGTGCTTTTCTTCTGAAATGTCATCTTTCTGTTGTGAACCGTGAAAGAACTGCCGTACAGAGGCTGGGGAGTGGTTTGCTTTGTTCTGTAGGGTTTATCTCTGCCGGCCTCTCACATGATAATTCTGCCTTGGCCAAGAGGAATGAGAAGGGATTGCTGTTTCAGGTCTTGCTTGATGTAAGGAAACCAGAATAACTTTTTGTATTTATTCCTTGGAGGGGACCAACAAAACTTAATTTCCTTCCCCAAAAGAGAGAGGAAATTAAAACAAGTGTTTAAAAGGAGTAGAATGTATGCTCGAAACACTTGTGAGAAAGTCAGTTCTGGTTAATCCACACCCAACACACCACTATTTTGATAAAGTTTTCAAGGCATTATCTATTTTTACTCATACGCTGAAAATTCAATATAGTTACAATTCAAAGGACTTCTTTGTAAACACCATTGTTCACCTCAGTACATCTTCTGATTTATTCTGCTAATGGACGTGATTCAGACTTCCTTGTGCCACAAAAGAAGCGGCTGGGTGAGAAAAGCCCTGGTTTCAATGGACAGTAAGGGCTGGTTAAGTTGTTCATCTATACAAGGTGCCAGTGGGCAGACACAGGGCATTCAGGTTTGTGATTCTGTCAGTATGAGGCATAAATTGATGGGCAGAGATCAGATATAAGGAAGAATCTTACATGGTGAGAGTGGTGAGGTTGCCCAGAGAAGCTGTGGATGCCCCATCCCTGGAAGTGTTCAAGGCCAGGCTGGATGGGGCCTTGGGCAACCTGGTCTGGTGGGAGGTGTCCCTGCCCATGGCAGTGGGGTTGAACCAGATGATCTTTAAGGGTCTTTTCCAAGCCAAACCAGTCTATGATTCTAGTCCAACATCGTGTATCTTATTCCCCCAGAAAATATTACCATTAAACACCCATACTTAAAGGATTTGATCTTTCCTTGACAGACCATAAAAGATAGAGAATAAGGGAAAATTCACACCACCGTCATCTGAATGAGTTTAAGTGCTAAAAAGACTTTGTTTCATGCACCAGTCTCTGGGAGACCTGTTCCAGTGCGAAGTGCTGAAGTTGTATGAGTTGTAGAATTGTGAGCCTTTGGGATCCAGCTGAAATCTCCCTATCCTCTCCATCAGACACAATCTCCAGACCACTGCAGATGTCCTCCTTACATTGCCCAGCTCTGAGCACAAATACAGCAACACACACCTGAGCCAGGGTCCTGAATGGGAACAGAAGTGCTTCTCCCATAAAACAGAACTTGTAAAATGGGGGGTGGAGAGGGAAAGCAATTTAACTTACTAACTGTCTTATTTCTTCTGGCACAAGGCACATTGCTTGATCTAATTTTATAGGATCCTGTGTTTTTACCAGATATTTAGTAACAATTTGGAAAATTTAATCAGTTTTTAACTTGTTACAAGAGAGCATGAAAATGAAAACCTCTTTGGTTAACACAAATTGTAACTTTCATGATTTTATTTTCCAAATTTTGAGCAAGTTTTCAAGGCAGAGGTCTCATGTTTCTAAGAATTCCTTTGAAAATGAACTGCTTAGCAGTGTGTGCAGTAATATTTCAAGCACCAGCAAAGTTAATGATTCTGCTGTTTCCATATGAGCATACATTAGGCGTACATTGCTGCAGTCTCATTTAATCTCTTGCTTTGATTTTTAGTTCCTGCAGTTTCAGAAATTGGCAGTGACAGGGGTCTCCAGATCCCCAGTGAGGCCCAAACAAGGAGTCTATAATGTTGTTTTCACTGCATTGTGTTTTCAAAAGGTGTAAGTGCAGTTCCCTCAGACTTCCTCTCGATATTTTGCAGTGCTCAACCTCTTTGAATGCAGACCTCTGCTGCCTTCTGAGGTCCCATGCCAGCTCAGCCAACCAGCAGAGCTGTTGCCTTAGACAACATCACTTGATCATCCGAGGTAGGAAAATGTATCACAGGTCTGAGACAGGAAAGGAATTGGCAGCTGTGCTTACTTTGCTTTGCTTAATGGTCTATCATGTCACTCAATTTTATACCCATCTTAACATGGTATGAAGAATCCTCTAGGTACCCTTTATCTAATATCTCCTGCAGAACAAATTGCTTTCCCTTCTTTAAGTTCTCACTTTCACAGCAATGCAGCAGAAAAGAGTTTCTGATGACTTATGGCAGGAAGCTGATAACGTGCCCTCCTGCCATAACTGAAGGAGAAGTAGAAAGCTTTCATAAACACATTTTTAAAAGGCAAGATCAAAAACGGTACTTTACAACTTCAGAGAGGCCCAAACTAAAGAGTTTGCATTTATGTCCTGAATCTCTGGCACTCTGGGATTGTTCAGCTCTCAGATACAGATATAAAGCTGTTCTTCCATGTTAGTACAAGATAATTCTGAATTTTAAAAGCAGCACTTCTAAACATTTTTAGTTACTGCTGTCATTAGTCTTTCCCCCAGAAAAATGAGAAAGGTTAAAAAAAATAATAATAATATAGGAGAAGAAAAAACAAACAAACAACTAAACAACAAAAACAACAAAGACTACAGAGGCTTCAAGCTATTCTGGTCAGAAGTCTTTTTGTTCTGTGTCTGCAGTGCTCTACCAACCTGTGCTCAGGATCTTGAGACTGTGGGAAGAATATTGAGGAATATTTAGTTAGAAAAAATCTCCCAGATAAAGCCCTGTGGACCAGCTAACACCAAAATATTTTTCAAATGCATGTTCGTTTCAAATCAATAATCACATAGTACAGTGAAATAAGCTCCATAATTTTGACATTATCAAACTAAAGAAAAAAAGTCTAAGCACAGTTTCATCTAAAGCTGACAGGCTTTCTGACTGTCCAGGACTGCTAGCAAATGAAAGGAAAAAACCCATGAATTTTGTGGAGTTTGACTTCAGATGTTATTTCAATAAAGCATAGATAATACCTCTTCCTTGAAGTGTTCTGGCATTACCTTTTTCAGCAGAAAAGAAATAAGGATTTTTTCGTAAGTTCATTTATACATTTATAAGTATTTCAGCAATATAATACAACAATAGGATACCTGTAGAAGATCCAACACCTTTGCATCTCAGGATTCAGGAAAAGGTAGTCCACAAATGGTTGTAGCTCCACAATGCATGCACAAAACTGGTGGTATAAAACAAGACCTGCCATTCATTTGAAGACAGGGTCTGTGGTGAGGTACAGCTCTTTTAGCTAAAACGCTGCAAAATAAAGCAGCTAACCAACATCACAAATTTGCACCCACACACTAACTTGTCCATTCAAAGCTTTAATTGCATTTATAAGAGACCATAACATATGCAACAGCAGTGCTGGAGCAAAGACCAGCTTCTGTGACTTAAGATAAACAGACACAGGAGTGTTGATTCAAAGGTCCAAGAAAATTGTCTGAGGCTGGAGAGGATGGGAAGAAAGGTGGAAACAGCCTGAAAATAGTATTAATGTGGCTTTGTGAATAACTTCTGGCCATTGTGTGAGTCCTGGGGAAAAGGCATTTCTTACTGCTGAAATGAAAATCTGAAAGAACTATTCTGGTGAGCAAGAAGGTTGCTCAGTGTCTTTGAGCACAGGAGGGTCCATTCAGCCTCAACCCACTTGGACCTGAAAGAAGAGCAACAACCTGAACAAGGAGCTGGAGTCAAATATTTGCTGGTGCTGTTTAAATGATTCATTAGTTAAAACCCAAGCCAGAAGAAGAAAGTGCCAGATTTTGTTAATTCTTCCACTGTCAGAGACTGAAACCAGTATCTCTTGCAGGAAAGATCCATTCTGATTTTCTTGTCCATGAAAAATGTCTACAGCAGACAGCACCAAAAGCTCCCTGCCCAAAATACTACTTAAGTGAGAAAACAAAATTCGGAGTTCCTCTCTTAATTTTATGGAACAAAACAGCCATCCTAAGGAAAACAAATAGAACTTCTTCACTCATCTACAACTGTAATTTACTGAAAGTCTTCATGATTTTGCAAAATATTACAGGTGAAGCCTCATTCATACAAAGGCCAAACTGTATTGCAAGCAAAGCAGCTTTCACATTGCTCTTTATAGATTGCACTAGAGACCCAGACAGGTTAGACAAAGACCTTGGTAAATCACTGGATTAGTTTGAGCTCGGCAGCTGTTGGAACAGAGCTGTTCTGTGTTTCATAACCTATTGCAGTATTAATTTGGATTGTAAAGGCTGAAACAAGAAACTTGGTGGTTACACCTAGAGATATTTCCTAACCATAAGAACAGGATGAGCTTAAACTGCTCTTTTAATCTGTCTTTAAATTTTTAACTCTAAAGAAAAACATTGCAGAAAAAAAAATAGTTGAATTGCAATACTGCTAAAATCTGAGAAAAAGCTTCAGCTTGG
The DNA here is from genome assembly GCF_964034855.1 of Anser brachyrhynchus. Taxonomy (NCBI): domain Eukaryota; kingdom Metazoa; phylum Chordata; class Aves; order Anseriformes; family Anatidae; genus Anser; species Anser brachyrhynchus. The sequence continues at coordinate 37,215,703 of NC_137695.1, forward strand.
TCTAGCATCTGAATTATATTGGAAGTGATTCAGCTGAAGATGATACTAACTGTTCATTAAGCATTGTTCACTCCATGACTTCTTTAGATGGCAGGAATCAATAACAAGCAGTCCATTCACCAAGAACAAGTCATTACAATTTAACTTTCCAGCACATCCTGATTTCCTGACATGGCCATTGCACAGACTGTTTTGCAAAGACATTTAATGCAAATCAGCCATGTTCCTTACCATTCACTTAATGTTAGTTGCCATGCACAGACCATGGAGATGAGATTCTTAGCAGTAAATCCTTGTGGTAGGACTTCCTCAGCATAGCAGCAAAAAAGTGAGGCTGCAAATCAGCCTCTTGGGACTTTAGTCACACCTGAATGCTTAAAAAGACACCTGCTTCCTGACCAAGCTTATTACAGTGCTCAGACAGGTTTTGCCAACCCATCACTTCTGTGGAAGCCTGGTTTTGAAAATTAATGTCCATTGGGTAATTAATTGATTTTAAAACAATTTGACAGCAAAAACAACTTGCTCTGCTGGGTTCCTCTTGACTGAGGTCCAGAGACATGCTACTCTGGTGAAGTATGATTAGCAAGACAGCAGGAGCCCACAGCTATGCTGCAGAACCTTTAGTTCACATTTTTACCTCTCTCCTGGAGTAGTATAGTCGCATGCAAGTGATGTGGATGAATGCTAACAAGAGGTAAGCTGATTTAGACAAGTTAATGTCAGTTACTATAATCTCATGACACAATCATACATGAGACAGTGGGTTTTGGTTGGTTGGTTGGTTGATTTTTGAACCAAATCTCTTACTTTCATATCAACACAGCTAATAATGTCACAGGTGAACGGAAGGTTAAAAGCACACTTTGTTTTCAAAGTTCAAGTGAGTGGTTAAAAGTCTATTTTCTCTTTTGACAGATCCAAGTAAAAATACACTGAATATGATGGAGTAAAATACTTAATATGGGAATGTGGGAAGGGCAGGATTCTAGCTCCCCAGAGCTCTCTGAACACCTTTCCCTCCCCCACTGCATCAAGGAATGCAGGACAGGGAGCAGAAGACCTGGTAAAGCTGTGCTTCCCATTACTTTGAGCACACACGGTGAGCCACGTGCTGCATTACTCTGCTGCACATCAGGATCTGGCTATTGCTTTTCATAATTTGTCTGTCAGAAAGACCAAATTTGGCTATCTTATAGTGGCAATGCAAAATTCATTTGTTGTGCTGACTTCAGTTAGAATTCATCACTCTTTCAGTACAGTTGCCAACACTCAGTCATTCTTACTGTATGAGTTTCCCAAAGGTTTGCTTTTAAACTGCATGTATGTGTATCCAGTGCTTATTTTTGTTCTTCTAGGCATTTATTACATTCTCCCCCAGTTCAGCACTGTAACACCTGATGAAAAGCAGGTGGGCAGAAGGCTGTTCAAACACCCCTTGCACAGCTGTGCAACAAGGCTGTGCTACTTGTAGTCTTCTGCACATAAAGGAGATGAAACAGAAAATAATGCTAAACTGTGCTTTTGCAACAAAATGAGAATCACATTTGTTCCACTCAGATAAAACCAGTTGACCTTCATTGAACAGACTGCCCATCACTGAGAGATTTAAAATGGATTTAAAGAAGGAAACAGTTAGCAGGAAGGCTAAGGTTTGAAAACACAGATTAGTGAGTAGACAACCAGGGCAGCCCAAGGCCACTTCCAATATCCAATACCAGTGACTCACTTCTTGAATTTCTTGACTTCATTTTATATGGTGCAATACAGTCACTATATTTCACTCAGCTAATCACTCACTATGCATTGTGCTGGGCATAGTGCTCCCAAAAGCCTAGGATGGTTTTTTTTAATGGCCTTTGCTTGGAGACTTTGCTTCTGGGAGGGTCAGAATTGTGCCTTGCACCACCATCCCAGAGGCACACATCTGTGGAAGGACTCACCAAAACCACAGCAGCATGCTGAGGAGGGAATGAATGAACCAAAACAGCAATTAGGGGCAGTACCTTGCTCGATCAATGCAAATGTGAGAGCTACTTCCTTTTAGTCCATTTGATGCTACTGCCACTTTTTGACTTGGGGAAAAAGGATGCAGGAAGTTGTTTCTGCTGAAGTTGTTAATTTTTATGAAGTTAAGACTCTGATGCAAAGTCAGGGAAATAAGTGGAACTTACTTCAAAATGGGATCTTTTGGTTCAGTCTGTCTAAAGATAATCTTAGTGACGTGAGTAAAACCTGTGTCTAATATGTCAGCTTAATATTTTGACAGTGTAGTGTTTATGTGTTTCTTGGTAAGCTCTATTGTAGCCATCTGGTAAGCACATTAATTCTTCCAGAGAAGGGAGAGTGACAAACACAGCACAAATTTGCTCAGTTCACATGAAGGCTTTAGACCCCACTGTGAGGTCACAGCACCCTGCCTCTGGAGCAGTGCTCAGCAGCAAATACCTTCACATCTGAGAATGCCAGCCACAGCCCTTGCACTCACAGGGACTGTGTGCCTTCCTTTCAGTGGCTGACTTCCATTTCTGGGAAGTACAAATACAAGGAAAGTAACCTCTAGCAGACTGCCTGTGGGACGTGCCATCAAGCCTCTTGGAAGTGCTACTGCAGCACTCCACTATGTGCCATTCCGGTGCCGTCACTGTTTCCACAACATAGCAGGAGCAAGTCACAGAAAATTGTGTTAAAGGAGTAACAGCATGCAGAGGACACCAAAAAACAGCTACAACTTGGATTAGTAGAAAACAATTGAAATAAAAGCTGGCAGGCTGTATCCAGCAGGGTAGAAAACAGGCAGGAAAGGTGTGAGGGAACATGACTTCCTTTCACAATTGTTGGTTCCCCTACCTTGGCACAAAAAGAAAGCACACAGATTTTGTGTTCTTCAAGGTCACTGGAACAAAGCACTTCCTTTCATTTTAAACAGAACTGCTAAACCGAATTCTGCTACTGCTTCCATAGGTGCTAGTAGATGGGCTTTCCCATTGCCAGCTCTGAGATGTTCAAAGAGGAATAATACATCAGGCAGCACAGCTGGGGATGACAGAGTCTCCACCTCTTTTTTTTTGGCAATAAATATTTCTGTCATCCCCTGCTATCCTCATTTAAGATTTTGTATGAAGCAAAAGGATCAGTCCTCTGACTATTGTCATCCTCATCTCCTTATTCTCTTCCATGCAGGTAAGACACTTCAAGTCTAGAGTTGTTAAGCAGGTCAAACAGGCTCAGGTGTAAAGGAATGTGCTTCTCACCATGGTTTGTCATCACTTCCAGCTAAGGCAATGGTTGTTTTTGGCAGTATCCCTTTAAGTCATCAGAAATTTCACCCCAATTCAGCAAAAGCAGACTTTTTTTTTTTTTTTAAGGTGCTTCAAGATGACTAAACTGTTAATATTCAGGTTTCCACATCTAGGAGTGCAGGTGCCAGATGGTCATTATAGAAGGATCTTTTAACTGACTTTCAGAAAAAAATGTTTGGATGTTTCCTATTGCCATTAAGTGAAGTGTAAATGCTCTGAAGCTTGGGTGGGCAGCAAGCTACAGTTTAAGAAAAGGATAAAATTCCTCTAACACAGGTCTTTCAGATGAGTGAAAAACAAACCACTTATTAAGATAGTAGGTAAAAGGGCCATCATCACCTGTCCAAAGTGACCGTGCTAGCATTTGTATTCCCAAAACTTTACATTTAAAAACTGTTGTTTTCATTGTTGTTATGTTGCTATATAGAGGGATGGGAAAACAGCCTTGGGGTGAGTGACATGTCTCATGAGCATTTCTGTGAAGGTGAAGAGGGTAAGAATTTGGCATCCAAGGCTGTTCTAACTTTACAGCATATTGCAAGATAAGGACAAGCCAAGACACTTCTTATTTATGTTGAAGTTGTTTCTCAGGAAATAACTAAAGGCAGAGGTCTTGCTGGTTTAAGGAAGTTCAGATTTTCTATATCTTTCGTCTACAAATAATAAGCTCACAGAGAAATCCTCTTTTTTTCATGTGAATGACAGACTGTTAATTTTTAAAATGAAAGGTCAGTTTGGAATGGATCTGACACAGAAAAAAAAAAAGAGAGAGATAAGGACTTCACCTTGCCATCAATTCACAGCTCTGGCGTCAGTGCTATTCCATTCACTTTCACTCACAGTCCTAAATAATACAGAGAATCCAGCTTGCAGAAACTAAATCTGTACATAGTTAAATCCGCAGCCATGGAGTTTGACATTACACTCAAAAATGATTTACTTCCTTTGGGTAAAAGCAAAATATGGAAGTTTCATCATACATGTTTGTCCCTGCAAATGAACTACTATAATTAAGGAAGGAGCTTGTGGTTAAGACATGTGACTAAAAGGCAGCAGTGACACAGGCTGTTTACAGCAGCACTACAGTTTACATAAGTTGTGTTTTGCATCTGTAGAATAAGGATAATTTAGCCATAACATAAAATAGTCAAGATAATGTTTATTAAAATCCTTCTGCAGAAATAATTCATAGGCGTGCTTTATACCATATGCAAACACAGTCATAGTGAGAAACCATATTTTAATTCATTGAAAATGCATTTTGCACATTTTAATGAATACTAAAAACATCAAGAAGTTCAAGTTACTTACACTTGATCTTCAAATTTTCCTCTAATATTGAGAGTACTTGATTTAAAAAGGAGTTTTGTTATGCAATAGGCTAAAAAAGTTTATAGCACCACTGATAGTAATTAATACATTCAGATTGTGGAAACCTCAGGTTTCAACACATGCTCAATAATCAGAAGGGCAATATCACTTCTGAACATCTTTCATCTGCCCTCACAGTAAATCATCAGGTTTTAGAAGAACAGAGGTCAAATTCAAGATTTGGTTATCAAACAAAGCATACCTGGTAGACAAAGAAGAAGTATAGATTAATTCACAATTCACAAAAGGAAAAATGCTAATCCTCTCCTGCATAATGTACTCGGCCCATAGGCCTTTCCTTTGAACAGCTTTAGCCAGAGGAATTCTGTATTACTCCCATACATATCAACTGTAGAGAATCAAGACTTGCAAATTAGAATTTTATTAGCCCTAACAAAGTTAAGAAAATAATCTTTCAGTATAATATTTAAGCATCATTTATTCTTCCATTTTATCTGACAAGAGCTCTTGGTGGCTTCAGGAAAGACTAAAGTAAGAAATTAATCACTGCTAGTGGTCACTATCACCAAACGTGGCCAATTATTATTTTTGAATGAGGAAGTCATAGTAGCCAAAAAAAATTATTCATAAACACAACAGCACAGCTTTGTGTCCTCAGCATAAACCTGAAAGACTTAAGCAATGAAATTATTGTATATATTTTCAGCAAAATCTCCTTCCTGATTAGTTTTGAATGAAAGTCTCAATAACTAAATAATTCACCCCTCAAGGACAACTGATGATATCATGTTCTTATCTGCTAATCTGAGAAGATTTCTCATTTAAAAGGTCAGAAAAGTACATAGAAACTTGCTTGTAGGGGCTGCAGCTACAACTGGGGTTGTTATCAGTGTGGAAAAAAAAAAAAAAACAAAAAAAAAAAACAGTGACAGTTCCAAACAAAATAGATAATCAGTGACTAAGCCAGGTGCTTGAAAGATACCAATACAAGTGTTTGGTCTTAGAGCATAGAACAGGCTGGCAGAACAGCTTCAGCTCCTGTGGAAATCTCTCATTCTCTACACTGAGCTTGTACCCACTTTCCTTTAAGAAACTTAAAAAGTCATTTTGGATGGCACGCTTTGACAGAAAAGACCTTATCAATGAGTGGTTTATTTTAAGGTCATCAATTTTCTACAAATTCCAGTATTCTTTCCTGAAAAGTATCTTGAAAGTGACATTGACAGAGAGATACCACTCTAGCACCAGCTTAACTGGTGTTTTTTCTTCTAGACTTATTCCAGCATATCTTTCTGGTAAACTCATTTGCTGGCTCTTTTTGCCAGGGGAGACTGAGACAATACTCTCCCCTTCAGACTGTAATAGATTTGCATTATGGGATTTATTTGCAAAGCTAATTCCAGCACAACTTTGGTTAGGATTCATTTGTCTTCTATTTTGCTTTGAATGCTAAAAGGAAAATTTAAGATTCGTTAATTTATTGTTTCAGTTTGGATGGTAGAAAAATAAAATAAAAAATCTCAGGGAGCCAGGACTAGAACAACAGTGTGGCCAGAACTAAAGCGGAGGAAAGGAAGTGCCTTCTCTTACCACACGTCTAAGTGAGAGAACTCGTTGACCCAGGGAGCTTCACAAAACCTAGAGAATGCATTAGAAAGTCTTTTGCAATGTCTCTATTGTAATGACATTGAACTAGACAAGGCTGTCTTACTTCCTCTAGTCTAATGATCTCAGCCACTGTAGGATCCCATTTCAATGTATGTAATATCAATCCTTATATACACAGACTTAAATAGATTAGGATTATTCTCAAACATGCAAAAGGCTCAAGTAGGGGCAATAAGACTGCATAGAATAGATATTACCTCTGAGATGCTGAAACCATCGCAATGCTCTTGCCTGAAACAAGAAACATGATTAGTAAAGAGAATAGATTGTCTTGCTAAAACAAATTCCTCATGCTAATCCCTGAAAACCGAGTGGACAAAAATCAGTAAGGCAGATGTAATCTCTCTGCACTAGAAAATCTGAACTTTATTTAGGTGAAAGATTTAGTAGAACATCCAATTTATGGAAACTCCAGGTGGGATTCATTTAATGGTTGGATTCAGTTCCAGCAGAACAGAATCTGTTCCTCACCCTAAAATAGACACTTATGACCTGGTCAGCTGAATGGCTTTTTAAGTTCTGTTGATGATACTGACAAAATCTTGACTGACTATAAAGGGATCTAAATAACTAAAGTATCTAGGTGTCTAAAAGTAGATGTATTGATATAGTAGATCCCACCCTCTATGGGGTGACTTAAATAGTTCTTCTTAGTCATATGCTCACAGACAAGAACATCAAGGACCCAAGAAGGTATCTTGACCTTTGTAAAGCCTGAAAGAAAATCAGAAGTCAAACCAAGAAGCAAAAAGTAAAAATTAAAAATCAGTTTTCCATATCTGCTTATTCACAAGCTATAGTTTTGACTTTTCAAGATATATTGAGATAAATTACAGCAATTAGAGAGAAAAATTGAAAAAAGTTCTGAAAAATAAGTACAACTAGGCATCAAATAGATTGTATCTTGTTTCAAGGTCTTAAGGACATTCTGAAGCATATTGAGTTTAGAACAAATATCTACAGCTTGGGAGAGCAAACTGTAGTTTTAAGAAAAAAAAATGTTTAAAGTTTATGAACTGCAGTGAAAAACTGCTGCTCATGTTAATAACACTAAAAGAATTAATACTAAAAAAGAAACTGATTATGGATTTTGGTAAAATCATTTACTGTTTTGACACCAGTTCTTCTCTGATGATTTGATCATAATTTATTTTCTCTGAAAATAGTGGCTTGATTCCTGGGTTTACTAACTTCAGTGACCTCATTCCTTGACTCCATCCATTACACAGGTACAAGTTCTTCTGGCTTCTTTACTCTTCTTAAAGACAAGTTCACACAGATTTTATCCAATACACTTCTTCCAAAGCATTTTCCAAGAGCTTATCTACAACAAGAGTTTTCTTATACTGTGGTATCTTCCAGTTTCTCATGTTGTAGGGATTCACCCATCTTGCATCACTTCTAGAACAGGTAGGCAGACATTGCCAACACAGTATTCCTCTTCCATTTGCAGTGGTAGCTGCATCTCTAGTTATGTCCTATGAAGTTATAATGCTTAATCGTTCTCTGCTACTGCAAGATCCATAGGAAGTGCAGTTTCTAAGAAGATAGTCCAATTTGTTTGATGTCATAGTCCCTCAGGGAACTGCATTTACGACTGAGTTGAATGTTAATGTTCAGCATTCCATATTCTAAAAATGTCAAAAGGTCCACTGAATAATCTCTGCTGCTATTTCTTTGATGCAATGTCAAGGATAAATATTAATAGGTCTGCTATAAATATAAGCTTTTGTCCTACAAAAAAACACTTCAAAGAGTATAAAATCCGCCCCAGAATCTTACATATACCAAATCATGTACAATAATGATTCGTTGTATAATGATGACATTAAAGTGCAGCACAGAGTCTTGTCAGTAAAAATTCATTTAGCATTTTTTACTTACAGGCATCAGAGGGAAATGAGTTAAGACAGTCCCAATACAGGCTGTGACAGAAGCATTTGTCTTCCAATGCTTGCAAATAAGAAAAAAAGGAAATAGGAACTGATTGAGAAAAATTTCACCGGATTAGTATGAAGCAACTGTAACTCATAGATATAATCTCTATAATACACCATACTTGGTAGAAAGATTTTCCATCCAGCCTAAGAATGAAATCAATAGTCATAAAAGCACAAAAAAACTGATGTTCAGCTATGCACTCAAGCTCTGACTGAAGCTTTTGGCAACTAGTTTCTGGTTCTAGAAGTAGGGTAAGGTATTTTATTAAGAGGCAAAATAATTTAAGATTCATTTAGTGACTAATGTTCTCTATTTCCAATGCTACGAGAACAACAGTGTGTGAGCTAATTTTAACATGTGGAAAGAACATTTAATTTTATCAGAAGGAAACAAAGAAGAATCTAATTTATTCTCCACATGTGTGCATAACCCCCATTGATATTAATAAGAGTTAAGCAGCCTATGGAGAGGAGAATGGGCCCCCAGATGTGGCAAAATGTTCAAAGAAAATTATTTGCAGCTTTCTAATGACCACAGAAATGATTTCTTCTTCTGTACCAGTGGAGAGAGAAAACGGGCTTCATATCCAGCCAGTTATGAAAGGTTTCTGGATTTCCCAAGGCTAGATGTATGCAAGCAGCAGTATACAAATACACACAGACAATCACAGATGTGTATGCGGGTGGTTTCTCACATTTTCATACAAATGCATCCTTCTCAATCATTGCCACTTTCCAACCAGGCTGGTCTATGGCATGTGATGTCTGAAATTCTGCCGTTCTTCCCACTTGCTGTTGTCTCCCAGTTAGGGATGAAAGGAGATAAATTTCACTTAGTTAATTTGTTCTTTGAATCTGAGTGTTCTACACACTGTCAGAGGTAGCTGACAGGACCAAGAAAGGCTGGTAAACAATTTTATTTGCCTTGTGCCCCATTGGGCCCTAATTCTACTGAGTAGCATCATTTTGGAGGGTTGAGCTTTGTCAGCAGCAAATTTCCTCAGCGGCCCAGTAGCACTTCTGCAAAGGGATGTGCTTTGACTTTGTCCTTCACATTTTTACCAGACATTTCAATTTTGTTTTCTGGATGAGCTTGGTTTTAACAGACAGATTTTAACTGAATGACTCACAACTTTCTTTTCACAATACTGAAATACTGCATTGCAGGTTTTTTGTATAGCCAAGAACTTAAGATCTTGAACCAAATCATCCTCAACACCTTCCATTCTACCCAGCTAGGCTCATGATGGGCCAATATTTTTGCACACATATGCTTATTTACAGCTCTTTCACGTACCCTTCCCCTAGTTTAATGTTTAATTTGATGTGCAATTCTAGAATCATATGATTTGTGGCACTTGCTTCTTAAAAAATTCTCTAGAATTTGCATTTCAATGTGTTTGCATGTTTCCAAATGTCAACATAATAATGAGAGCAGGACTTCTGAGCTTTATTATTATTTTTATTATTATTATTGATTTCTGTGGGAGAAAAGGCAGATTGGCCACGGACACCTCTGTTTGCTTTACTTTTGAGTTATGTATGACAGGACTTTCAGTCACTGAGGAAAGCTGATTTGTAATCTGGATGTTTTTCTGCCCTCTTCAGCTAGTTTTATGTATCATACAAAATGTTTATTCAACATTCAGCCAATCAGGCATCAAAGGGAGGAAGCTAAAGAACTAGCTTATCCAAGCATTTTTTTTCCCTAAAACAAATAAACAAACAAATAAACAACAACAACCATTTAAAAATAAGTAAAAAGCTATTACAGGTATTAAAGGTAGGTTCCCTCCCGCCTTGGCTGTCAGGAGAAATTGGTTCTCTTCCTGGTATCGTGGTATCATTGTTTACCTCTGATGTTGATTTTCAGTTGGAAACTTCACTTCTCCTTGGTTTTCTTTGTCAGCCATTCCCATTGTCATCCTTACATATTTATTTATCAAATTTATGGTATAGACCATGTACATATTTATGGCAAACTATTTATGGTATAGATGTATTCTTTACTACATTTATTAAAATATTCCCTCAGTGGTGCTTTTATCTTTGCAGACCCAATGTGCCCTCCTATATTACAAATAACAGGTTTTGAGATACAGATTTACTCAAGGTATTACTGTGAGTTTCAAGGGAGAGGTTTTGATGGCAGTGCATTTGACGAAGGTTTGGTTTTAAGTGCACTGGAACCAAGACCTTCGGAATCAATGGGAAAACAAAAACCACCACCACGGCAACAAAAAGCACAGGTCAAATTCTGAATAGCTGGAATAGCCATCAGAGGTGCCTACAGTGTCAAGGAATGCCTTGAGATCAAGAAAAAATCAAGTAATGTCTAGAGTTGAAAAGCCTCAGATCCAAGAGAAGGGAGTCACAGGCACTCTGTGTGGAGGGGAATGAGCTCTTGTCTTCCCTGTTTCACCAGAGCTGTTTCCCTTCAGGGTCAGGGCTGTCTAATACTTCAAACAGACATGACTCAGGAAATGAAAGGGGCCCAGCAGCCCAAAATGTTAAGAATTCCCATCCCTGTTGCTTGGTGTCTGTGTACTCTTTAGTGTCTACATACTAGTTAATTATACACATTTCAAAATGTGAGGTGAAGCTTGCCTTTTTTTCCTGGAAGCTTAAGCAACAATTGGTTGGAGCATACAAGCAGTTTTATCATTAACGTCTTGGTAGAACTCCATCGTATCACCACTTATTCATTGATTTATCTTTTTGACTGGATGCTTAGAGCTACAGCAAGGGATCTCAGGCTTAGGATAGATGCTTGGGAAAACTGAATTAGATTAACAAGGTACTCCATGATGTTGTGATGTCTTAGAATAAAATTGAGGTCTGGGATTCCCAGCACCTAAGAAATGCAGAGCTTCTTTGATATTGACCCCTTTCTTACAAACCCATTACTGCTCAAAATCTCATTTCTAAGCTTTTTTTTGTAGTTGAGAAATGATAAAAGTAGATTTGTTGGTAACTGTGCTTACTTGACAGCTGCCTTTTGTGTAATGGTACTAAGCAGGAATTGGGGGTTTTTATTACTCAAAAGGATGTATTTTCATTTATAAATACAGCAAAGCTCTGATCTGGGTGAGCAGGAACGTTTTTCTCTCCTAGTTTATTTTCTCCTCCCACTGCTACATAAGAATATATAGAGATGTTGCCTTTTGGCATTACAATTTTTACTGTGGTGTATTAGAGTTTCCAAAGCACATTGTTTTTTATGATACATGGTAGCTTGAAGGAAAAAAAACAGTATCCAGCAGGGAAATGAAGGGTGAAACACTGGCCTCTTTGAAGTCAGTGAGAAAAACTATTACTGCCTTCAGCAGAGGCAAGGTTTCATTCCAAGCATTAAGGGACAAACGTGGAGCCATATATTGATTTTATCTCTTAGGTAAAACTGTAGAGAAGAGAAATGCCTTCATCTGGAATCTAGGATGCTTAATATCAGTAGGCCTTCAGGAAATTGCATTATATAGCTGAATGGTACATTGGTCCAATGAAAAATCCAAAATCTCTGCATTTGACCTCTCACTCTGTAAATGAAAAATAAATAAATAAATAAGAAAGAAAAAGAAAAGAAAAAAAAAAAGAAGAAAAATGAAAAAAAAAAGAAGAAAAAGAAAAAAGAAACTAACAACTACAAAACCATCATAGTCTGTTAGATTTCTGTTTATTTATATAATACAGAGTATCCAAATCTGAACATATCTGAGAATAAAACAGCTGAGCTTGTGGTTTATATTAGTAAATTGCAAAGTGCACAAAAATACATCTAGACAGAATTGTAATAGAGGCAGAAAACACTTATTAAATCAAAAATGCATTAATATGGGATATCTCCTCTAGTAGCTGCCCCCTATCATTTAAAATCTTTTTTTTTTTTTTTTTTTTTGCTAATTAGGAGAATTTGGTATCGTAGTTAAACAGGGAAAATAGAGAGATAAATAATTCATGAACATCTGAAGTAAATAACTTCTAAATAGATATTTTGACTAATTTACTTTTAACAAATAAAAGAGCAAAGCTTTGTTTTTGCAAGAGTCTGATGAATGCGATTTTCTGTTCTGTAGCTGAAATAAAATTTATTTTGGGTAACTGCCCATTTAGTTTCTACCGGCTCGTAGCACATGACTTTTAGATAATAAATCAAATAGCTCCACCACTATTAATGAATTTTGAGTATCATTATACATATGTGCATTGAACAGTTGTCAAACAAATGCATTAGCCAAAATTTGTCAGTATAAAGAAATGCAGTAAGGATGCTGGAATGGCAAATTAATTATTTAATTAAATCTTTATGGGTTTGCATACAATTCATACATGAGAAAAAAATGACAGACCAGTAAAAACTGTTCTGCTCTGAGCCTCATTCTTTTCTCCATCCTAATGAAAGAATAAAGCTGGAGCTTTGATATCACTGCATTGTCATGGTAATTGTGAAGCTGTGAATTCAACATGATGACTTTACTATAGGTTCAAGAAAGAAGAAATTTTGAACTATGAGAAAAGAATTTATTTAAATGTCAGTCTGGATAAAAGGACAATGTTTAATAGAAACTAAGCATTGCACATCATAGAGCTTCATTTTATTTTTAAGTATAATCTACTTGAAACAATTCCAGAAGAAAATCTGAGCTAGTAGCAGTACATCCGTATTTCATGTTGAGTTGGTTAGCACATAGTAACATGAGATCCAGAGTATTCAGCAAAGTGGACTGACTGTTAAGTTCTTCAACATCATTTCTGTTCTTCTTGTTCCACCTCTCCACCTACATCAGAGTCTGTCACAGTGATACCATTTTCAGTAATTACAGAAAAGAGGTTGAGAATAGCTTATATACAGGCCTGACCTTCACACTAAAATGTGATTCATTTTATTCAGAGAGAGGCACTGCAGAAACATGGAGAAAAATCCTCTTTCCCTATCTATGTGATACTTGTCTGATACCTGTTACCTGGAACAATAGAAAGCTTCACTAATGAGTTCAAAATTATGAGTATTTATGGTTCATTAAAAAAGAGAAAAAAAAACCACCTTAGATACAATTTAAGTATGATCTCTATAACAGATTTTTACTTTTTAAAATTGCATGAATTATATAAAAAATTAGATATCTACTTAAATATTTAGTAGCCTCAGGTTCCATTGCTGGAAGAATTTAAAGAAAATGCTGTCATGCTCCAAACTACGAGTAATTTATTACTCTGTAAATGATAATTAGTTTGGACTTTTAAATTCTCTTCTCCAAGGCAAAAAGGATTTGAAAATTGCTGCTTATTATTAAGAAAGGACAAGCCCACTAAAGTTCAATTTCACTAGAATTTTTTTCTGTACACTTTATTTTTTTTTTTTCTGATCAGGTCTAATGGCAGTTATGTAGTTGACTCTAGTAATTTCAGAATCTTTATCTGCTTCCAATTACAGTTTAGAGCTTCTCTGTATAGAAAAACTTTGAAAACAACATAATAAGGAAATTCTCTGCCCCAGTGAACTCTCAATCTGAGATTTAATTAAAATAGGATGTATGAGACAGGAAGAAAGATGAAAGGACAAATAGGATGAACATTCATAAATTAGTCATGGCAGCAGGTTTAGCATTCACGAGTGATGACCAGGTTATTTGCTACTTTTTTTTTTTTTTGGCAGAGCTAATAAAATTCGATAGTTGTCTCTAGTTTGTTCACCTATTAAAGATGCAGAGCTAAAAATTGCACTAGGTCTCAGGGGTCTCAAACCTTACTCTTTGGAGTACGAGGAAAAAAGTGAGAAATCACAGAGAGTTTTGAGCTACATCACCACCTGCTGTTGCAACCATTATGGCTCACATAATTTATTCATACAAAAATGCAGTGTGCATCTGCTATTTACTGATATTTTGGTTTATGTTTCTTATTATGGCTTCTGCTTATATTGAGTAAAATTTTCAAGTACCATGGAAAGTATATAAATATGGATTATATATTGCTTATAAAGGTCTTTCACTTTTGTAATATCAAATAATGAATAATGCATTTCCTCCTATTCCAGCTAAGTAACATAAACATCAAAAGAAGGATTAGCGTTTTAGGTCTTTAACAACATTAAATCTTTGTGTCAAATGTCTTGCTGTCTTGTGCAGAACATTTATATTTCTATACCTATTACATAATCAAAGCAGTGGGCCAAACATCTTTACTTTCCTCTAATTTACATAATTAATTAAAAGCCAACATTTCTTGCCAATATATCTACACTCACACTGAAATAATAAATGCCAGTTTTCATCCTGGAATACATTTGCTAACTAGGTTTCAAACTCCCATCCTCCCCACAAGGCGAAAGTTTATCATGCAGTGTAAGTCATTGCTGCTTTCTGATAATAACCCAGCCTTCAGATACAGTGGATTATGCAAGATGCCATAAACGTAATCCGAGATGCCATGACTGCAAAGCTCAAAAGGCTGTATGGATCATACTGTGATGGTCTACAGAGGCTTGGCTGCCAGGAGTCAACATGAAGCTTGTCTGTTAGCATTGGATGAGGGGGGACTCATGACTAAGGAGACTCAAGGTGCACCGATTGCAGGCCAGATTCTTTTAGAACTCTTATGAAATGGCTCCTGTGTAATGGAGACTTCAGCAAGTAGAAGATAGTGATATAAATGTTTGTTATAGATGAACTTATTTCAGACTGACTAAGCCAGGCTGATGCAGAGCTTCATGTCTCTACAGGCCCCATCTAGTGACCTACCTAATCAAAAAAAAAATTTTTGTCTATACTTGTATTTCAGACCTCTTTCTCTGCAGCTAAGCAGGAAGCACTCTGCCAAGTCATTAAAATGAAGGAAGTTCTAAGCGGAGGTCTTTGCCTCCCCAGTGAAAGTGCCTACTTTGTATAAAGTTGAATGAGAGGAAACCAGGATGTTAAATATGTGTGAATACTTAGATATGCAATATGCAATTTAGTTAAAAGGGAAAAATCTCTGGAGTCTGGAAGGAAAGCAGCATAGTTCTGCCCACTTTCCTTTATTTGTTATTTTTAGGTTTTCATCCTGCTGTTTGGGGGAAGGGTGATATTCTGTTTGCTTTTATCTTATGGAAGCATAGAAAACTATCAGGTAGAATTTGCCTTCTCAACTCCACAAAGTCATTGTAATGAGTTACCTGTGATACTAATGACTCTGTGTGGTAGGCAGGTGGTCTGTCTGCAGAGCCTTTGGAAATAAGGACACTAACCAGGCTGTACCAGTTGTCTGAGGAGCCAAGGCCACTTCTGAGGCCACCTGATAGCATGAAAGAAATATAGACATACCCTCATCTGTCAAAGTCACAATGGTTTATATTGATGGATCTCCAAATGTAGGCCCTTATCCTGCTCATACCTATAATTTTACTAAAATATGCCATTCCACCAGATATAATGGGAAAATGAAATTATGTGCATACTTGCACACTTACAGATTCAGGACTGTACCATGAAAGATAATTCTTTCTAAATGTATCACTTAGGTTTTTGCTGGGATCAATAGGTCTTGTGCTACTTGCTGCAGTTCTATAGTATTTACTCATTATTGGTTATTTGAGAACAAAATGTGCATAAACTCTGGTTTGAACAGGAATCCTACCCTGAAAAAGTAAGACAGTGGATAATTAAAGAAAGGTACAGAAAAAACATAATGCACTGACAGTTTGGAGAAACTTTTTAGATATTTTCATAGATTTCTTTGGAAACAGCAGCAATACTTCAGGGTTCCTGTAATATTCCAACTATTACTTTGGGCTTCCCATGTCTACCAGCTTTTGGAATGTTATTTTAAATATTATATTGCTAGCTCAGGCAGACGGTCACTTCTTCGGAATTTAAGTAGAGTCCAAGAGCTGATTTGGTAAGCTTTCTAATCCCTAGGTAAGCGCTCTCTCTCTCGCGCGCGCTCTCCCTCTCCCTCCCTCCCTCCCTCCCTCCCTCCCTCCCTCCCTCTCTCTCTCTCTCCCTCTCTCTCTGTATATGTTGAAACTCTGTCATTAAAAATTGCATTGAATGATTCTAGAAGCAAGGCTACCTTCAAGAAATCTTCCCCAGGAATGAAAACAGAGAAGCCTACAGATCGTTCTCACTTGTAATACAAAGCATAGATTGGTATTTCCCCTCTGCAAGTCACTGTTAATGTCAATGGCAATGTCCATACATGTGGAGTTTCTAAGATCATATATAGGGAAAAGTCATTTTACTGAGTCACCCAAAACTTCTGGATTATGGGGCTTCTCATGAAAGTTCAGATATGCAAGCAGACAGTATAATCAAGTGCCATCAGGAGTGTAAAGAGAGAGATTTTTATCAGATTTTTATGAAGCATACAGGTGCAGAAAGCCTGTGGACAGTCTACATCAAAGAGAGTATCCAGTCTACAATTTATAGTTTATTCCTGTTATCTGAGTATTCCCACTTCTAGCAATGGATAAAGCCAGGCTCTGCACTAATTAGATGAGGACAGAATCTGTTCACAACTTCTGCAAAATAAAACTGGGATTAAACTACACTGCTTTAACTTTTGCACTTGTACACTTAACAAGGCTACTTTTGTTTCTTTCAGATTTGCTTTCCCTTTCATCTAGTAATTTCCCTCTAATTTCATGGCTTTTCTTGTTCTTTGCTGCTCCCAAGGAAAAGGCCATCCTATCTTGAAATGTAAAAGTTTCTTCTAATCTACAGGACATTTCACTTAACTTTATTAATTTACCTCTAAATGTTGCAGAAATTGAGGTTACCTAACCTTATGCCTGCTATTATCACAAAGATACCAACATTTGCCTATCCTTCAAAGGTATTCAGGTTTGTTACCACACAGTTCCATACTCAAGGACTTTGCACAGCAAATACTTCATTTGTATTTATTGGAATACCCGGAGTAGTCATTTTCTGGCAAAATTTCTCTGTTGCTTTGTTCAGATTTATGGCTGGAAAGATCATTTAAAATTAATCATGAAAATTCTTTTCTCTCTACAAAATCTCAGCAGAATGATTTTTTCTCTTTTTTTAAAATATTATTTACCAAATTACTTAAATATTATTTACCAAATATTTCTGGTCTAATATTTAGCAATATGATTAAATTTGGGGATCAAAATTCACTTTATTCTGAGTGAATAGATAGGTTCCCCTGTAAGGATAAAAGCATTATCTAGAATCAGATCTCTAGTGTAAGTGATCAAAACCAGGAGCATGAATATTCAACTAATATTCTCTAACACCTGCTATTTACTATTGCCAGGAACAGTCCACTAAATTTTATCACCAGAACATTGACAATAAGCAAACTCTTAAGCACTATACATTCAGATGGTACAAATGGAATATAGTTTTGGAGGTAGTATGCAGGTAGGTTTATTTTTGCAATATTCATTCAAAGTAAATGTATATATGTATAAATATAAAATCACTTGTTGAGGTCCTTCAATATCTACTTAGCTAGCATGCTCCAGTTAAGAGGTTAGGGAGAACCCTCTTTCTTTTTGTCTGTGCTATCTTTCCCACAGATTCTATTAGTTTTGTTAACAACTCTGTATGTCCCCAATCCTATGACAGTTTTCTGACTGTTTGTGGAAACAGATGAGGGCAGGATTATGAAGAAGAAAAATGAAGACATGTAACAGACTATGAGGAGACAAATTAGAAAGAAAGATACAGCAGGAGGAGCAGAAAAAAATAAACATGTAGGAGACAAGTGAATACTACTTCATAACATGATGTACTGTATGAGTGAACAATTTACTATTAGTCTTGACATTTACCATATTGCATAGCATACTACAATATTTTTCTACATCCCAGGTTTCAGCCAGCTTTTATGACCTAATCCAGAAGTCAAAAGAACCCTCTGCCTTTCTCGTTTTTTTCTCAGCATTTAATCTTTAAAACGCATGACACTAAATATTTGGCCAAGGACCAAAAAGCAGCGACGCGCCTGTAGTGTTTTTCTGTACGTCAGGTGGTAATTTACAGATTAATATGAGTTAGCGCCAAAGCTGGTTGTAAAGGTTTCTGCATCTCACATGGAGTGAACTATCATTACAAAAGCAAACCTGGAAAAGCAAGTTGCACCAGACACGCCCCCGAGCTCCGTGCGGGACTCCCGATGGGGTCGGAGCCCCGCACCGCTGCCGGCCGGGGCGGCGGGGATGGCGGGCACCGGCTGCGCGCTGGCCGCTAGAGGGGGTCTCGACACCTTTTTTCCCGAGGAGACAGGGGACCCGGCTGCCTGGTGCAGCGAGCACGGGTTTGATTTTGGCACGAGAAGGAGGGGAAGGGGCTGGCTGCGGGTTACAGCGAGGACACGCCGTTTGCACGATCGTTCGAAAACTGTGCGGCTGGGTGGATAGGGCTTAGCTTGCCGGAGAAACTTGAATGCGATTCCTCGCTCGTCCCGAAGTAACTTTATTTTATAGCTTCTCTGTTATGAAACATGGAAGGCTTTCATAAATCATCATCAAGGCAAATGGGTTAGAGGCTTCTTGCAGATCACATGCCAACAAGACTTGCCATGCCGCTCAGCTTTTGACAACCATCTGACAGCTGACCACCTTCCTGCTGCCTTTTTGCCCTCATTTAATAAAATGAGATGGAAGCTTTGGCTGGCAATAAAGCGCTATGAAGGAAACATAAAGAGCGGTCAGCAGAGAGGAGCTTTCAACTGATGCTTTCTTGGCTCGTCCTCTTTGGAAGTCGCCCATTAAGAGGCCGGCCAGTGCCCTCAGCACGGCTGCCAGGCACCTCCGTGGGGGGCCCCACGGCCCCCACCCGAGCCGCGGGGCCCCAGCTGCGGCCGGGCCCCCCCACCGCACCACCTGCGGCCCCTGCTGGGCTCAGGGAGAGCCCAGGAGTGGCAGGGAGAGCCGGGGAGCTGCAGGGAGAGCCCGGGAGCGGGAGGGTGTTGGCTTCTTTTTTAAGAAAAGGGAAGCCATGTGCGGAAAAATAATAAAAAAAAAAAAAAGGGGAAGAAATGTGAGGGTGAGAGGTGCCAGGCGGAGGAGGAAAGCAGCAGGCAGACAAAGGGCTGACACATGCCCTGCCCCAGGTGCGCAGCCCCGCTGATGGGGGCGCGGAGCCCCCTCGGCGGCGGAGCCGTGCCGAGTCGCTCAACAGGCTCCGGCGGGGGCACGGGCACCGGTACCGGGCAGGAGCCGCTCTGGCCACCAGCCCCGTGCAGGACTGGGGCTCGGCAGCCACTCGGTGGGGCCACCGGGGCTCACCGGAGCGGGACCCCCCCTGCCCGCCGCCGCTTTCTTTGTGTGCGCGGGGGGAGCGGCGGCGGCGGCGGGTCCCCCCCGGCGGGCTGTCAGCGCTGCCCGCCAGGAGGCGGGGAAGGGAAGGGACGGGAAGGGAAGGGAAGGGAGGAGGAGGAGGAGGAGGGAAGGCGAGGCAAGGCAAGGCAAGGCGCAGGCAGGCAGGGCGGCTCTCCCGTCCCCGCCGCGAGGTGACCCCGCTCCCCGTGCGGAGAGGGGCGCTGGAAGCACCGCGGGGCCTTTTGCCGGCCCCTCTGAGCAGCTTCGCCCAGCCCAGCCCCGCGGCGCGGCCGGCAGCGCCCCGGCGGGGCTCCGCCGCCTGCCGCTCCCCGGCGGCGCAGGAAGCGGGGCGCGGGCGGTGGCATTTGGCCATGGGCTGGCGGCAGCAGCGGCCGGGCGGCAGCGGGGCACCGCGCGGGGCTCGCAGCTAAGGGGCGAGGAGGAGGAGGAGGAGGAGGAGGAGGAGGAGGAGGGACCATGGCAGCATCCAGTAACTCCAGTCTGTCCGGCTCGTCCGTTTCCTCCGGTAAGTTTCGCCAGCGGTGTCTCCCCTCCCTCCATTTTTACCTGTCCGCAGCTCGCCGTCCCGCCTGCCCCGAGCTCCTCCGCGGTGCCCCCCCTGTTCTCCCCGATACCCCTGCGGGGGCGGCGGGGCTCGGCTCGCCCCCCGCTCCAACCTTTCCCCTCTGCCTTTGTGTGGGGTCAGGGAAGGGGGTGTCAGCCACCCTCTCGGCAGGTTACCAGGAGAGCCCTCCGGCTCCCACGGGCACGTTTTTGGGGGGCGGGAGACATTCGGGGACCGCCTCACCCGCCTGCGCTCCCCCCGGGCACAGCGCACCCCTCTCAGGGCACTGCCGCCGGGAGTGCCCCTGGCTGCGGGTCGCGGCACCCAGGGCGTTTTGAAACACTTTAGAATACCCGCAACTGGTTCCCGGTTGAAAACGAACTCAGTAATTAACTAAAAACGTTCCGGGTCAAAATATAAAATAAATTACACGCGCGGGGGCCGTGCGGGGGGCTGAGGATGCGCTGCTTGCCCTGGGGATCGGTGGTGGTGGCATGGGGCTGGCATCCCGCCTAACGCCGGGAAACAGAAAAGTTGCGTCTGTGAGCGAGGCGGTCTGAAATGGAAAGCCGTGGTATAATAGTACCGCCGTCTGCTTCTTACCTCATTGAGTTGTTATTTTAATGCGTGAGTGATAGTAGACCGAAGGAATTGGCAGGGAGCGTATCCTCAGCGTTATCCTGGCGTTTATTGGGCAGAAGAAGTAAATAGAGGGATGAACAACTTTGGGGTTCAAAGGACTTGTGACTCAGTGTTTTATGTGAGGTGCCAGACTGAGAATTTGTAAAAGCTCTTTTTAAACATAGCAATATGTGCTGTGAAAAGCAGACAAGCTCCTTTGGCTATCAATACAACTGTAGAAAATATAAATAAATTTAAAAAGCAACGAGCAAATGTTTCTTTTAAAGATGGTGTATGACTTACACAACTTACTATATGTGTCCCTGTTCCAGTATGTGCCACTTACAGCCAGATCCAAAGAAGGAACTGGCTCCTTAAAATACATATTTATTCCAACCCTTTTAATAGCAAACACTAACACTGCAAGCCCTGACTGCCTAAACTAGAAAGCACCTAAAAGAAGTAGGCATGAGAAATTGTGTTGTGTTCACATTCATGATGCAAGAGTCGCAAGACTGGAATGAAAACAAGCAAGAGTCTACCCAACTCAGTAGCCTACTAGTTAAGGTCCTCATCCAGGCAATGTGACTTTTATTTGATGGATTGTGTATATGATTTATACATCTCAGTTATGTGAAAAACACAGAAATAACCCTAAAAAGCTGGACTGGAACCCATGATTCTCCTCCTTGGTGATCTAAGCATTAAGCTGCAGAAGCATGTTCCCTGTGTGCTTAGCTTCTGTACTCTGTGAGTCTCCAAGACTTTCTGGCACGTTGTGCCAGCCTCTGAGAAACATTGCTCAGCACAGGCTTCTGAATCCCCTCAGGCTGTACTGAGTCAGGCCCCAGGATTCATCCAACACTGAACCCTTGCAGTCTGGGTTCAAATGCCTGATCTGAAAAGAAGAGTGGGAGTTCAGAAACATGATAAGTGTGGGCATTTGGTATTGGCTAACTCGAGGTGGCTTCACCTGCAGTTAGGTGAATCCAGCACCAAGCTTAGCGTCTAGCCTGGGAACTGAGCTCTGAGCAGATGCACATATTTGAAAGTTAGGGGGGCTGGCTCTTGACAGCTCTCTGCTTTGTATGAAGCCCTTTGCTACAGCCTTCAGCAGTTTGTGGTCTATATTTTGGTTTGTATTTTTTTGCAAGGACAAGAACAGCTGAGCCTTGGCCCACGCTTGGGGCTCTTAGATGCCACAGTAATGCAACTAATAAATATTGTCAAGTGCTTCATAAAATAACAGAGTGCCCTTCACTTTCATACTTTACAATGTTGGAGTGCTTTTTTTTTTTTTTCTTCCCAGTGCATTCAGTCTGTGGTGTGTTTTTTTTTTCTTTATATGTACTAATCAGAAGTTAAATTTGCTGCAGCATGCTGAAGTTTCCAATATTAGCAGACACACCATATCTGACTATGTGCAGCTGTATTTTGGCTGTCTGTGGTTTCAGTTCTCAGAACTCAGCAAGTCTTAGAGCATACTTTTTTACATAATCTAACCAAACAGTCTTGCTTTTAAATTTAATTTGGTAGAATTTATGTGTATGTTTAACTTACCAGTATGAAGACTTCCAAATGACATAATTATTTCTACTCAGGAGAAGAGGGAAGATTATAGCACTACGCTACACTTTACTAATAGAAATAAAGTTCATGGCTGATGGCAGAACACCAAGTTGCAGTACTCAGCTGTACCACTGACTTGATGCTTGGCCTTGATCAAGCTACATAATGTGCTGCTGGATCATTTGTCCATTTCTAGGAGCAGTGTAGTGTTTGTCCACCTCATACAGAACTTCTGAAGCCAAATTAAAACATTGCTCATATAATTCAGATCTTGAAATAATCTAGGAACTATTTGAACTATACTATTAGACTATACTTGCAAATGCATTTTTAGCTTCAGCAAAAAAAAATATATATATATATGTGTGCATATATATGTATCTCAAGATACACCCATACACAAACATTCTGAAAATAAATAGGACTGTTCTTCTTGAGAGCATATAAATAATTCAAATTTGAGAGCACTGCCAGGGTTTGCTCTTGTTTTGAGGTAACAACAGAAGTCCAGAAAGTAGTGTCTATAACATCCAAATATGTGGTTAGTTTTGAGCACTAAAATGTGATAATTAACAATGAAGTCTTCCTTAATTTCTTCTGGGTACTTGTCAGGGTACTAGCTAGTAGGAAGGGGGCATATGCATGAGTACATGTTGAGCTGATAGATAGCCAGATTCTGGTCCATCTGAACACAGTGTGGTGCTGAACATCTTAAGGTTCTTTCTAAGATTTCGTTTAGGCTCTACTACCTGTATGGAAAGGCAAGGGTTAGCTAGAATCTGTCTTCTAAGAAGTAAAAGGTTTTATTGACTGAGTGATAATAGTGGGAATTAGCGTTTGAATGGCAGATGGGAATTTTCATTCCCTTTTTTTTAAAGGGATGATTTCTTCCATCTCTTACATACCTTTCTGAAAATCCAGATAGTTCTCCATTCTTTAATGTTCATCTCTACTCTTCTTTTTTAAAAACAGACATTCATTATTCTGGTAAGCACAGCTGTATTGTAGGAACAAAGTAGCCCCATGAAGCCCTGGGCAGGGTGAAAAAAGTTAGTTCATGAACACTGGTGCTGAAACATGGGAATTTGTTTCTGCAAATGACCATTTGCCTTGTCATGTTTCTGTTTTGATTCCTGCCAGTTCATGTCAATGAGAATGTTCAACAAGTCAAAATGCTAAACAATTCAAGAACATGTCATGTGAGAAAGCTGGCCAAGAATTTTATGGTGTAGATATTTTGCCTTCCCACCTACACTTCTGTAAAGGTGCAAGTGGGATTTATAGCCTTCACTTGAACTTGTGTCTGTGTAAAGACCAGAATTTCGTTCTGTCCTGGAGCAGTCATTTGTAAGTACTGCCTGCAAAGTGGCGTGTCAGGGTGGCTCATTGTAACTGTAGCAAATGGGCTGCTGACATGTCTGAAGACCTATGAGATATAAACTAATGTTAATGCAAGTATTAGTACTTAGGGATGTGTAGCTCCTTTGCTTTCACAGCTTGAGACCCTGTCTCTTCTTCAGTTAGTGGTTTTGGTGCTGGTCCCAAGAACAGCTATGAGGAGGCTAATCGTAGTTCAGGAGCACTAGGTACTCATCATGGGGCCCATCTGACTGGAATCTATGATGTGTTTTTTTTTTCAGTAAGCTAGCAGTTGGTGACAACAAAATCTACAGGAGAGAGCAGTGGATATTTGTGTTGCATTTCTCCATATATAACTCTCTGCTTTTGGAGACAGAACCTATGCTGCTCTTTGGTTACTAACACTTGCATTTAAATGTGTCTGGGGGAGAAAAGGATATACCGTGCCAAGGGAAGAAGGTGGATCTGCTAAGCAGTTAAATTAAGTACTCTTCTTCGGACCTTGGGTAAATCTGCAAAGCATACGAACTGCTCAAATTATAATTACTTTCACTGGGAATTCCACTTCATTTTCCCACAATCTCTTCTATAGCAAATGCCCAGGTGGTCTGTTAGCTTTATGCCTTGCAAGCCCCTTAAATTTTGTGATTTTCTCTAGCTGAAGTGCTGATTCAACCACAAGTGGCATCTTTTTTTGCTATCCTGTCCTTGAAAGAGGACTGTACATGTTTCTGTGCTTTCCTTCATGCTGCTTTCTCCTTAAGACAGACCTATTCCCTTGCTGCTCCCCATCTTAGTACTGACCCTTATTCTCACTCATTTTGATCTTTTTTATTTTCTTTTATTTTATTTTTATTTATCTATTTTTGAAACTTCTCATCTTCTCCTGTCAAACCTTTTACTTCTCGCCCTTCATCACCAGCTGTCTCCAGTTTACCCAGCAGCCAAATACTGATTGTTCATGACTGATGAACTTCAGGCTCCACTTTGTGGAATTTGAATTCAGTCTTGCTTGAAGACACCTCTGTACCTCTCCTCTGCTTTTCTGAGGAACAAAAAAATCCAGCATGCTTCCCAACCTGTCTCCATTTATGGGTGTCAGATGTCTCAGCCTCCTCACTGTTGTGCCATCCTAAGCTAGCAAAATGGCTGGAAATCCCAGCTGCCTTCAAGACTTTGAGTTCTTCTGAAAAAGAGCTCTGTGTGAGAAGCCTTCTGCCAGATAGCCTCCCTGTAGTGGGCAGGAAGGTTAGAGAGCTTGGATCTGTCAGGTAAGAGAGATAGTTGCATCCACACCAAAGGCAAGTATAAATGCAAGTCTGCTAGAGGGTAGCGTGCCATTAGGCTTTCTCTTCCAGCAGGACTCAGACTGTGCCAAAATCTTTGCCTTTACAAGGCAAATATAAAAATATGTTGTTGGTGTACCCAGAGCTCCACAGATAAATTTTCAGGTGCCAGAGAAGCCATGGATGCTGAAGGGATAGCTGTGCACCTTTCCACTTCCCACCTGAGCCGATGCTTCTTCACGTGCTGTTTGTGTCCCAGGTAATAGCTGTCACTAGGCCATATGACTGAGTTGGAAACGCATAGGTGAGCTTTCTGCTGCAGGCCTGGAGATGGGCTTGTGTGTCTTGTCTACATATTTTTACTTTTCAGCTGTATAGAATAATTAGCTGCTCTAAGATGCCTGTTCTCCCTACAAACCTCCAGCTTTTGTAAACTCTGATATCTATATAAAAGATGACTGTTATAAATTCTTCTTTTAAAATCGCCAGTTATTGGTGATTTTTTTTTAAATTGAAAATCGAAAACTATATTTTTCTGTCCCGAAGCTCACGGAAAAAGGCATTTAAGTATCATTTAACCAGTGATCCTAAATTAATAATGAAGTTTATGGTTTGAAAACTCATTCTTGTCATAAATTGAAAAACGACAAATTGCTTTTTTTCATAAATGAACAGAGGTATGTTGTTCAAAGGCAGCATAGTTCTCAACTATGTATTTTCACACATACTGTGCATTTCAGGATAAAAAATGGCTTACTGAGGGAAGAAGAAAAATCTTTGATGGTTCTGGTAACTTAACAAGGTCAAAATAAAATATTAAAGGCTCATGACTCTCTAGGGGTCATGAAGGTGCTATGATGTGAAATAGGCAGATATATTGTAAAAATGAAAGTCAACAGAAGCTGATTTTAATTAAGATGCTAGCAAGTGAGAAGAAATGAAATTACTGTTGTACACAGATTCAGAGAGATTCTAATTGGGGAAAAAGATTAGTAAATGAAAACAGATGTTTATTCTCAATGATCTAATAGAAATAGTGTTGTGAAAATGGTACATGAAAGCTATTTAAATAACGCTGCCATTATGCTGATAAGGTGTTACTTCTGATTTTTAAAAGGGCAATAAGAGTGGTTTTTTTTATTCCTTTTTTTTTTTTTCTTCCTGTTCCTTATGCCAAGCTTCTGCTGGCCAGGGTGTTCTTGCTCTAAATTAAAGCTGAAGTCTTTTGTATTTGGTGATTATAAAAAAACTCACCATTCTTATTAAAAATAATGAAAATTCAAAAGGGAATAATGGCAAAGTACCCCATCCTGATGTAATGATTGATCCAACAGTTAGCTACTGAATATGTAGGCTGTGATTACTGAGAATAAAACATACTGGAAACTGGTATAATACATCTCTGCTTCACAATTTAGCTTATATTTATACTTGGTGAAGCAAAAGTCTTATTTCTCTTATGGATATGCTTGTTTCAGAGGCATATGTGTAGGATCAGACAAACAGTCTTTCATGCTGTCATGATGACCTTTTTGGATACCAGTTCAGTTGACTAGTCCTTGCCTTCTGTTTGATGGTTTTAAGAAGGTTTAGCTATGCCAAACACTGAGCAATGATAGGAAGGAATATTTTAAAATATGCACAATCCTCCTGTACGGCTGCACCCATAGTGTTTCACAAGGCACTTTTCAAATTATAATCATTTGGCTACTATTGTGTGTAGGTAAGTTTTTAACCTGCTGTTTTAGGTGAAGAAATACGGGTTTTTTGAGTCACTTTGTTTATATATACAACCAAAGCATCCCTTTGGCTAAAGGGCAGCCATAGCAGGGTTTGCCTCGCTTGCAAGGCTGAGTGCTGGCAGAAGGCATTCCCATGCTGGGGAGCCAGTCTGTTGTCGTTTGCTCTTCTCTCCTACAAAACAAAGAGGTACTTCAGAGATTAAATATTTGGAGAACTGTGTGTTAAGGAATGGCACATTAATATTGCATGAAGAAGCTTTTGTTGCAGGGAAATGTAGCAGGATTTATACAAGAAGCTACAAATCTGTAGTTCTGTGTATGTCACATTCTTCACAGGTGTAGTCACAGTTTGTCTAAGAATTACATACAGTAGCTTGTGTAAACATATAGCTTTAACTGCTAGGAATAATAACCCATTCTTGCTGTCTTTTTCTGACCTTTGATTATGAGAATGTAAATTCAAGTTTTATATTTGGAGGTAGTTATTACAAACTATGAATCATGCACAGTTCAGCAATAATAGTTTTATCACCCTGTTTTACTCAGCAATAATCCAAATCCCGGGGCTGGAAAGTGACTGTAGTTCTGGTACCAGAAAACTGATGCTGCAATAGTGTCCTTGCAACACTGATGTGCTTTAAAGTTTGCTGGTGATGGGGATGAAACTAGGTCTCATGCATTTGGTGAGGTAAGGACAAGTTAAGGGGCTTTTAAAATGCAGAAGAATGTGCACGTGTCCCTTGCTTCACTCCTGTTGTTATTGGTCAAGGTCATCACAAAACAATTAGTTCAGTAAATAAGACATCTCTTCTGAGGATATCATTATCTAGCAGTCTGATTCCCCCGAGACAAGGTGTCTCAGTTATAGTGTTGGTACTGACAGTATGGAAAGTACTATGTGGGCCCTTTCTTACCGTCAGGAAATCACACGTCACCTACCATGACCTACGTGTCAAGTCATATTTCTGAATTTGTTCTTACAAGCTTGTCATGTAGCTTTTCCTCTCCTTTCTTCTCACCTTCTTGTGTTTAAACATTGCTCTTAGCTTTAAAAAAAAAAATAAAGTTATGAAGTGTCTTTGTGGTGGAAGTGTGTTTGTGGTGTTATGGTTTTTTATTTCATCAAAGAAGAAAATCAAATGCTAGAGTTAGAGAACTTAGTTTGTAAATGAGATTGAGCTTGTTGAGCAGACGTTTAATTGCTAAAAATTTGTCTTATCTTGACAGATCAATTGGTTAAATGTTTGGCTTCATTTTATGTCAAGAAAGAAAAATGAAAAGCACGTGTCATCGGTGTGCATACTGGCAATGGCCATTGCAAGGGCAGGCAGAAGTTCCTGGGAGAATATGGTTCTCTACCAGAAATATTCTGGAGGGCCTATGCTCTATTCAAAAGCAAAAGGAATCCACCAGCTCTTTAAACATTAAATTTTCCATCAAAAGACACTGAATCTACATTGTAATATTTTCCTGCTGTGTGGAGCTGCACTGAATCCACCTTAATTCCCTAATAAACTAGATCAGTGTGCCCCAAAGCAATGAGGAGAGGATGAGGGAATCATCCCTCAGGCCCAGGCAAATCCTCCATTTTCAACTTTTCCAAGGAATATACATGGTTGCTGTTAAAGGCAGTAGTATTTTTGTGTGTGGCTGAAGTACTGCCTCATTCAGAATGAAATATATTTAACCCTGCCTCTTGAGGGTGGCTGGTCCTGCATCACCTTGTGGAAAAATGTGTACAGTGAAACCTGAGGAGTGCTGGTTATCAATTCAGGTTGAATACGGAGTAGGTAGTGTCTACATATCGTGTGTGAGAATGTGTAGATTAATAGTAAACATCCCAACTCGCATTTGGGAGTTCAGGGTTGGGTACTGCCTAGCATAGAGGCATATATAATCCATGAAACTCTTTAACACATAAAAATAGAGATGCTCATGACTGATGTGGGCTTTCAGGATGTTTAGATGACTTTATAGGCCATTCATCCAGTGCTGTTAAGCACAATGGTGTATCATTTCTGTCTAAAGTCCCTGAGCTGTATGTAGGCTGGGAAACTGCACTGGTGAGGTATATACACTATATGCCTGCCATATCCTCTTACTCTTCTTTAGGTATCCACTGATAGTCACTGTGGGAGATAATCTACCCATCTGACCTACTGTTGCTGTTCTTACAAATATAGCGGGTAGAGTTACTGCTGAATCAACACTTCTAGGTCATGCTTTCTACAGCCAACAGCTTCTGAAAGATACGAGAAATTTGAGGGTTGAAATATGGGGTGCTGACATTCATTGCTCCAGATTTAACAAACAAACGGAAAAAAAAGAAAAACAAGAAAAAAAAAAAAGAAGAAAAAAAAACACCAAAACCCCCACACCTATGTTGCAAAGAGTTCTGATGGGAAGATCTTATTAAGGGTGTGTACTACATAGAGCCGTGTATAGAGTTAATGACACATGGAGCATTCACCTGTTTCTGCCTTGGCAACTCAGAATAGATCAGGGAGAAAGTTGTCTAACTTCTCTGTGCTATGTTGTTAACTCGGTGCACAAAAATCAGTCAAAGAAGTCAAAACAATCAGACTTGTCTAAAATCCTCTTTCTTCTTCAGAATGAAAAGCTTTTCCATTCTTCTTCATTGCTCTATGAACATACAACCCAGCTGGATTTATGATCCAGCTCTAGTTTGATCACATTTCAGTCTCTTTGATTCATTTATTAAGGCTAGCAATTAATGAACCTCTAAGAGCTAGAGCAGAGTTTTTCATATAAGGTTCCAAGATTTAGGGCTTTACAAAAAAAAAAAAAAAAAGTGAATGTTGCAATCAAATTTCTGTAAAATCCAGGACTTTTTTTATTATTCTTCAGTGCATGGAAGTGTCATAAAGCTGAATTAATTGTTTGTAAATGATTTTGTTTTTCAATGAAAACCCCTTTATGAGCACAAGGTATTCAGTCCTGACCCTTCAAGCTGCTTGGTACCTTCTGTTCCCACTGCACTGAGGTACTAAATCAGCAGCTTGCTGGATTGGGTGGTTGCTTATCTGAGTATTTTTATGCATTTTCCATTAAAGCAGCATCTGCTGTTATGATGGGGCAAATTATTATAGGCTGCACAGGAAACCTCCCCTCCTCCAAGTACTGGTACATAACATATTTAATATTTGGTGCATTTATATCATAGATATATAATATGTCAATTCATCGATGACGAATTTCCAAGGATTATGTACAAGACTTAAATTATACATAATTTGTATAAATACCTGTTTCTCGAGAGAGCATGCTCTCCATAACTCCTGATCTCTTGCCAGGCAAACCAAGATGATGGACAGCTTTTGGCTTCATGCTGTGATAGCTCTCTATTTTATTTAGCAATCTGAAACACACAGTTAGGTTGTTCTGTGTTGACAAAATTATTTACTGAAAGAATATTGAACTTTTTGATGTCTTAACAAAACAGAAGGACAAATTTCAATTTTAAGCTTCCTCTGACCATATCCTCTAACCTCTATCCTCCTTCCTCTAACATATCAATATGTGTTGGAAATTTTGCTTAAGTTCAGAGAATAAAAATAAGTGATGACTTAAATAGGAGTGGCTGTCGTGAATGAAACTGCAACATTCATGGGTGAGTGTCTGGGGCTCGGAGACAAATTAAAGCTATGGAAATGGTGATTGACAAGCATGTTTTTTTTTCCTCTTCAGTTATGACACTAACAGCACTTAACCTGTAAACCACTGAGAAATAAAACTGATGAACTGGAGAAGGACTGAGGCATATAGATGTCCAACTAATTAGGTTTTTTGAAATTATGCAGACGGGAGAAGGGGATATTTTGACTTAGGTTGTGTAGACTGAAAAGTAGAGATTTCTGGATTCTCTTTACAAAGTGGGCTGCTGTGTCAGACCAAGGCATTGAGCAAGGAAGAAATCTATAGGTTTTTAACGTAGGAAGTCCAGGCATTTTGGTAGTAGATAAGTACATCTCAGCATGTTAAAGAGAGAAGCCCTAGGTGCACTGATGGTGTGTTAACAAACATTGTGTCATTAGTCCACATTGGGTTCAGGCCATATCAAGCATTTCTGAGGGAGCAGACAAGCAGAGGAGGTCTAAGATATATCCAAAAGTGTCACTTATTGGTTGTGGAAAAACTAGATAATACCTATTCTTCCTGTGATTGAACTAAAAGTTGACCCTCAAATTGAAGAAGCATCCTATGCAACAGTAGCATTTTAGGTACATATATGATAGATAGAATGGGATGTCAAGGATAGGAGGTTTAAGGTGGAACTCCAAGAGCTGCGTTTCCATCGGTGCAGCTCCTGGTGTGATAGCCATAGTGGATTTCTGTATTGCAGTTTGTGATTTCTCATGCAGTGTGAAAAAGTATCACGAACACAAAAGGAAAGTGTTTTCTGTGCATGCTGTTGGGTAATGCTATGTCACATTGCTAAACAGTTGTTTTATTTCCTTTCAGAAGTGATGGATTATTTGATTTGATCAAGAAAAAAAAATCTCCCAAATCCATTACATTGCTTTATACCATTGGTTTTAAAAATAAAGCTAAAAAAATAAATTTTAAGTGCAACCACAAAGGGTTAAAGGTATTATTTTTAATGATTAATGTAACAGTAAAGCTTTAAGCACTGGAGACTTAAGAAGTCAATGCATACTGTGCAATTTCTGCTAGAACTACAAAATTTGGCAGGTATGTACAGTTTATATATGGGTTTATTTGCACGTTAAAATTATTTGAACATACGGTCTTAAGAGCTGTAATGACAAAATAGTGTTCAGACACAGAAATATTCTGGAATAACTATCCCTGACCACTATTCTGTTAAGTTACAGTAATGTAGATCATCAGCTTGAAAGGTGTAGAAATATAGCATTAATTATACTCATTTGTCAAGTAACACTAAGCTTCCTTTTTTATTCTTTTTGCCTTTCTGCTGAACATATTCTTGAAGGCTGGTTGCTCCCTCCTTTCAGAGAAAGAATACATTTCTGTCATCAGAGACTTAAACCTGAATCTGAATTTTCAAGTTTTTTTTTCTTCTTTTATTTAGTTTGGTGTTGTTTAGCACAGGACCCAAACGTGTTGTGGTTAAACAAAGAAAACAAATAATAAAAGGGTAAAACAGCATGAAGATAAGCTGATTCATTTCAGTAAAACTTTGTGAAACAAAACAGCTTGTTATTAGTTAGAAGAATTCCTACCATGCATGTAAAAAGTACACTCAGGGCTGGAGGTCTACATTGCTGAATGTTGTTAAAACATATATATAATAATTACTGCATTTTTATTTATGCTGAGATATTTATAAGGAGACAGTGGCTTTTCCATGAAAACAGGTTGGTGACTGTGTAAATGCAGACTAGACAACAATTTGGGGTCCAAAGTCTTGTAACTTGAAGAATACTGGAAGCATTATCATAGTTGGTGTAAACTCCAGTCAAAAGGGTGAAGAATTGACACTGTTATTAATTACATGTATTGAGTGAATGCATGTGTAAGTTTAAGAAAATATCAGCAGGAATGTTTAGGAAAATAGCAGGAATGCGCCCCCCACTCCTTCCAGCCATTTCTTCTTTAATTCTGTTAACTAAGGAGGAGGCACGTTGCCTTCAAAGAGCTGCTGTAGAGGGCTTTGACTCATGAAAGCCTTCTCTGTCTTGTATTTGTTTCACTTCCTTTGATCTCTTTTGGCTTGATGAGTACGTGTCATCGCTTGGTTTTGCAATTGCTTCCTCTTGTGCAGATATGACAGTAATAAATATATTCACTGAAGGGTGTAATTTAAAATTTATATTATTCACAGTTATTGGCAAGTACTTTAGCCTAAATGGTGAAAATGAGGGGCAGTTTGGTTCAGTTCAAGTTTTTAAAATAATTGATCAGTCTTATCAATATGCATAATAAGCTTATCAAAACAGACTTCTCAAAAATTAAAGATGAAAAAACTCAATATAAAATGATTGTAAGTGTAATTGAGTAGTGTAATTTACATTCCTTTTACAGGAAAAGGCTTTCAGCTTCATCTCTTAAGCAGCTTTAGAAAACTGCATGCTGACTCCTGGCAGTAGTGTATTGATTGAAAGCTTCCAGAGTGTCTAGAAAACAGAAATGTACACAAATTAGTGTGAAAGTGATGTGTCTTACAGAAAGTCCATCACTGTCTACGGTTTGTAAGAAATATGTTAACTTCAGAAGTACTGGATTTACTGCTCTTATGTAATAATCAAGAGTTTATTATCAGCAGGATTTTTTTAATCTTTTTTTTTTTTTTGCATCATTCTGTAAATCCTTAACTAAGCCTCACAGTGCCTGTTTCATAACTGGGGGACAAAAATGACAGAAAAATGAAACCACTTATTTACTACCAGGGGCTATAACTAAAATCAACATGGAGTTTAAAAAAGAGATTTTTCAATAAATATTCACAATTTTTTAGACAGTAACTTGGGGTGTTTTGCCCATATAAGAGACATATTTAGAACATTTTTTCCCTTTTGTTTGGTAAAATACAGTGTCACAAATTTCCTATATGTTGTGGTTCCCTTCATAAAAGTAGTTTAGGGAATGCTTTGTCCCACTACAGTTGAATTACATTTCTCTTTGCTTTTCCCTCCTTTCTCATATATACTCATTCCCTCCAAATGTAGATATGTGCTACGTTCAGGCTTGGGGTTAGAATAGAACTATGCTTAAACCAGTGAAGTGACTCCAAGTAACGTCAGTGATGGGAGCAATTTTATCCTGCATTTGTGTTCCAACAGTTATTTAGTCTGATACTGACTTTCCCCATCCTTGATGATCAGACTCTTCACTAGTAAACATTTCAGAACAGATTTATTCATTGATACATACTTGAAGAAGTTGATGCTGTTCATTTCTGAGGCTGTTGAGTACCATTTGGAATAGCAGCTGCTGAGGTAGTGATTTGGACGTGTCCCCTACTACCATTGAAAGGAGAAACATCGTGGGCGCACAAAACCTTTCCAAAGTATCAACGACATGCAAGTCTGAAAGCATTTGCATATTTTAACAGATTTTTTTCCCCACCATGAATGTATTTATCTTGCTTGCAGATACAAGTCTGATAGTTTGATGTCAAGCAGAAATGACTTCAGAATTTTTTTGTATATCCAAGCCTCTGTAAGCCTATGAGTAAGGGCATTTTCTTTCTGATCATCTGCCAGGCAATGACAAACTTAAGGAAATGCGATCTTATGGGTAGGACTCCATAGTCAGCTCAGTTTACTGTATCCTGTGATTTAGCAGATCCTGCAGTCCATGTAATGGGAGATGCCAGCTCCCATTTGAGGGAACTTTAAGAAGGAATGAGGAGCTTACCTCCAGGTCTGCAACAGCTTTCTGAAATACTAAGAAAAAAGAGTTTTGTAGTGGGGTTATTATTTGAAAACAAACAAATTTTAGACCAAATTTTCAAGCTTCCACAAGTCAACAAGCTGTGCTGACTAGCCTATATATCATATTATCTGTGTGTCTGGTAGTATTGTTCGTTTTAATAGTTTCTACCAATTTACCAAGTGCAGTTGTCAGGTAACTGGGAGTTTTTTGTGGAGCCCTTTATAAAACTGACAATGTTAGCCCTCTTCCTG
This sequence comes from Anser brachyrhynchus, assembly GCF_964034855.1. NCBI lineage: Eukaryota > Metazoa > Chordata > Aves > Anseriformes > Anatidae > Anser > Anser brachyrhynchus. The sequence goes on from NC_137695.1 coordinate 37,249,984, forward strand.
TCCTCTGATAATGAGGCAATTTTAAGAGACAGTCAAAATGCTGTTTCACCTCTAAGTTTCTTATGAAGTCTTTGATAAACGTCTTCTGATCCGTACCATTTGTTACTCTTCATGTGTTTGTTCCGTAAATTACACAGAAACCTCAGTGTGAAATGTATGTAGTCCCTCCTAAAGAAGTGTTCTGTTCTGGGGGCTTCCCTGGGCCCTGTGTTCTCTATGTGCACATCTCAAAATACTCAATTATTTTCTGCTGTGGCCTGTGAGAGCTCCTTTTATGCCTTGATCATCTATTGGCCAGAGTGGTAGGCTATGAATTCAAACATGAAAAAGGGGTTGTTGTTAATTCTCATGTCTTCTGCAAGTCATTTCTCAGGCTGTATTTTGGCTTGCTGCATTACGTTTTGAGTTTGCTTTGGATTTATGGTTGTTGGTTTTTGTTTTGTTTTGTTTTTCATCTAACCTGCTGTAGTTGATGAGTCTTTCTACTTCCTTCATTTGGACATGACTCCAGCTTCCAGAAGGATGTTTCCTTGCTTCCAATAACCCCTTGTGTACTGCAGTTTAGCTCTGCTGTCTTCCTTTTCCACTTTTTGAAATCTTTTTTTGATAGGTGACATATATTTGCTCTGGGCTCCAGTATGGTATCTCTGTTTACCATTCAGCCTGGAAGGGTTTAACTACGTTAGCTTCCCCATTTAGCTTCCTTTTAGCAAGATTTAATGTATCCTCCAGGGTAACTTATAAATCAGATTTCAAAGGTTTTATCAGTCCTGTCAAAATTTCATAGTACATGTATCAACACTACCTACAGTTACAAATCCATTAAAAATGTCCAAACTGTAAAAACCATGTGTGAATGTGTAAGCACGCATGTCTGCGCATCATAGATAGGGAACAGATAATAGTTCCTGACAGGAAAAATAATTTTAAATGTAGAATCTGGGCAGTCAAATCTGTTTTCTGTTTGTTTTTATCAGGTTCTAAAACAGCAGAAAGTGTTACTTAAGGTGTAACATCGCCTTCGTCAGCTGACACCGCCTTAGGGATAGCCCAGCTTCTCCTGTGTCTAAGGAGTCTGGGAAGTAAGGTTTCGGTTGTGAGTTATTGCAGTCTGGAATTGGGATCAAGATGGTTTAGCATGACAACCTGTACAATTATAAATCTCATTTGGAGCCAAAGTACTCAAACATTTATTCCTATAAGCATTTGGAGCACTCCCCCCAGCATCTCATTGTCACAACTGACTATGGCAGAGCTAGTGGGTGGTGAGTATGCATCAATGGGCCATAATAAGTATGGACTGAAGTGGTCTAAACAAGCTTAATAAAGTCCTGACACTTAAATGGTTTTTTTTGTTGTTGTTGTTTATTTGTTTGTTTTCTATGAAAAAGCTTTTTAGAGACAAAAAAAAAAGGGCGGGGGGGAGGGTAATTAGATCACATCATTGTTGACAGTCTGGTCAAAGGGAGGGAGGAGCAGGGTTAGTCATTTTAAAATATTGTAATAGAAGAAGGTAAAAGACTTCAGAAACAGTGAAACAAAGAGCAGACACATGTTCTTTAAATAAAAATGATGCATTTTGCTTAAATTTAATAGTAGAGTGGATATACATGTATTCAAAAGCTCTCATGTTGATTCTGGCCTATTCCAGGCAAGGAACAGAGTCAGTGAACTTTTTTCCTTAACCTTCAGACATAAGCTCCATTTATGACAATACGGTATTTTCCACGCTGTTTCTGAATCTTTCTGTATGTGTTTGCTCTTCCGACACTGACTGAGCTTTACCCAAAAGTGAATTTATTTTTAGAGCTTGCAAGAGGAATGGCTCGGTGGCGTGAGTGAGGTTCAGAGGCAGAGCAGCCTGGTGGTGCACCTTGCTGAGAAGCTCCTCTCCTTGCCTGGCCAAGCCTGAGCAGAGCCACCAGCTTGTTGCTACCTCAAGGAGGGCTCTCAGCCCACTGCCCACGCCCAGTCCCCGCTCTGGTGGTACTCATCGCCTGCTCCTGTGAGCTGGTGGAGGGCATGGGTTTAGAAACAGGGCTGACAGTGAAAAGCAGAAATATCCTTCTATAGCATGTGCTGGGCAGGGCGCTCTGCTCATTATTCCAGTACCTAAATCTGTTTTTTCCTTCTCATGGCATGTCAGTCACTTGTAACAGCTGTTACCCTCAGGCTTTACGAAGTGCCAGTTCCCTCACCAACCGCTCATTTTCTGAGGGGAAAGTGTGTCCAAAGCTTCTTTTCAGTCCCTCTTCTTGTCCCCATTTGCGTATATGTTCTCATTAATGCCTTTAAAGTCTCTTGATGCCTGTAACAAGCCATGGCTTTCATGTAAAAAGAAATATTAGTTGTATGTGCATTTTGCTGATTCCTTATTGTTTGAGGCATTCTTAGGTTTTGATAGAGCACTTCTTTTTTTCTTTTTTTCTTTTTTTTTTTGTTTTTTTCTGAATTTTAGCACAGCAAACCATACCGGGAGCTTTCTAATAAAGAAGGACAATATTTGGTATTAAAAAAAAAAATAAAGAAAAGAAAAAAAAGTAAAATGAAAAAATTTGTACTAATAAGAGCCTATTACCAAGTGATAAGAAGCCACAAAGTTCCAAAGTTGAGAGCTTTGAAGATATACACCTGTACATCTGAGAGTTGAGATGTACACCTGTACATCTTCACAGGCCACTGTCAGCATCAACATTTAAATGTTATTGTTAGCCAATTAAACACTTTTTCAAAAAGCAAAATGTAACATAGTTTGTGCTTACAATATTGGCACCTCTCTGAAACACTGTTTTATAAGGTGTGTGAGCTGGAATTCAAGAAAGCTATTTAGATGAAACATTCTTATCAGACAGAGGTGGCAATACCTCTGTAACACCAAAGAATTAGGAGAAAAAGGGTTGGGCAGGGCAGAAGTGCACTTGTGCATGAACATTTTAGAGACCTGTTTTGCCATCTGAATGAGAACACTTGATTTATTTTTATTTTTTTTTTGCTTATGATGCAACCTTTTTTTATATATATATATCTTATTTTTCCCATTCCTTTGAAGCAGCAAACTGGAGACTGCAGTGTCGTGTGACCCCTTGTATTAACTTGGACAAATTCCAAGAAAACTTTTCTGCTGGGAGAAGTAGTGCCAATTTTCAGGTTCGATATTTCCTATTACCTGGGTTATAAAGATACTGTGAATTTCTGTGCGGCTGACAGTTTGTCTTTCCGATTCAATAAAGCAAATACTTGCAACTTGTTAATTATTAATCCTTGAATTCAAAGTTTTCTAATCCTTTCACTTTCTGTTTTCTAATCTAAACTGTCCTCTTGCGCCACTCTAGATAAATAACACCTGCAAGATATTATAGTTTACAGTGAGAATTTTTAAACTGCAGTTTTCAGGTGAAGAATTAATTTAACTTTCATGTGTAAACTATTTTACAATTGAGACTAAGAGAATTTTAAAAGCAGAACAATTACCAGAGTCATGTTCTTTTAGGAAGTGTATTCTAATTTAAACACGCTCCACAAACATTTTTTTAACCTGTCAGTAACTTGACAAGTTTAAATTTTCAGATTCACAATGATCTTAAGTGACATAATAGATTAAAGTGAGGAAAATAAAACCTTTATTTACATGAAACACTTTGGTTCCATTGAGATTTGGGAAAAAACTCGTTATACATCAAATAGCCTCATAGAGAATTCCAGAGATTACATATATGTCAATTATACTTTTTGGAAATATATAAAAGTGTTTGAAAAACATAAACTTTTATATCTTTTTAGCAGGAAGTAAATGCCCTTTATACTTAATTTTCTGGAACCTCTTAGGTGGAAGAGTAAAAATGCTGTGGAGAATGGCAAAATGGAATTGGCTCCATATTTCAGCATATTTGATCCCTGCAAATGTTCAATAACATATAATGAGGGTAAGTGAGAAATCCAACCAGGAGTATAAAGAGAGGCTCATTCTTGCAATGAGCACCATATGGATAGACATTTCTGCATTTGCAGAGCATCACTGCTATCAGCGGGTCCCTGCATAGTCCATGGGTCAACAGCATAGAGCTGACTGCATCATCAAAATGAAGTGACAGCATGTCTCAATTGGTTGGCTAAATGTTGTGTGATATTCTTGATAATGAGGATGAAGCCTGTGATTATTTTGTTTCCATTAGCTGTTTCAGCTGTGTGCTTCATGCAGCTATTCTGACAGTCTTTATTTACTGTCTGGGATAGCACAGGCATAGGCTTGGATTTGGATTGAAACCGCCTAGTCCTAGCAGCAATTAAGGAATGTCTGGTGGACAGCTCGGGGGAGGGAGGGCTACAATAAGGAAATCTGTGACTAGAGGGGCATCTTAATCCCCTTTCCTTTATCTTGAGTCCTCTGAACTATCCATATCCAAAACATCAGGTCCCAGTTACATCCTGCATGAGACTCTACCTGTAACATTCCAGGTACTGTCCCTATCTGCCTTTTCCATGCATTTGCTCCTATCTTCCTTTCTACCATGACTTCCTGCAACACTCCCTAGTTTCTTCCACTTCTTCACAAATCTGTAAGCTCCCTGTTGCAATACCTTCGATATTTATTTGCTTTCTTGGTTGTCCAAAAGCCACACTGTCTTTTGGTTACTTTGTAGTAACCTTTGTGCTTACTGGCAAGTAAATGTGTGCTTGCTGAGCAGGTGGGGTGTTTGCAGGGTGATATCCCCTGTAGGGATTTCCCATTGAAACCCATCAGTAGCGTTGTAGCTTTGGCTTTTGAGTTCTCCCTGTCTATTCCTCTACACTGAGTCTCTGTCCAGCTGTGGGATTCCACCAAACCTGCAGGAACTTAATGACTTTCAGATCTCTTTTGAATGGAACTGGGCAGCAAGATCAGAAGTTACAGTAAGCCCTATTTGCCTAAGGGAAAAGCTAAATCTGCCATTTCAGAACATATGCTAAGTGAAACTCAACTTTCCAGAGATCTAAAAGCTAGTTTATTGTTTCTGTTTGAGTGACAGAATGTTATGCCTTTCAGTTTGACTAGCTACATACTTCCAAATAAAAGGGGGGGGGGGGAGGGGAAGTATTTATTAGAATTTGAAGCATGTCTATGGATGAAACAGTATCAGTATTAATGAACTTTCTGATTAATTAGAACACTGAGAAAATTCGTCTTCCTGTGACTTCAAGTCAGAATTTTTCCCTTTCATCTTGGAGCCTATCCTAGCAATAATTGCTGTATCTTTAAATTATATCTGTTTAGTAAAGAGATTGCTGTTAAATCCTTCCATTCATTTCCAAGATGGTGCCTGTTCTAGGGCCAAGTCATGTACCACCGCACGGTTTGATTGATGGCACTAATACCTTATGCTCATGGAAGGCACAGAAAATTAAGGAATACACTATAAAAAGGGTTTGGGGGGTTAACTCCTGCTGCAGCCTTGCAGCACAGAGCAAGGTGAACAGGTTGGCAGGGGAAGCTGGGAAGTATTTGCTGCTGCAAGGGGGATTTGTAGGTAAGGGGGCTGTAAGTGCCCCAAGAGGAGCTTGGCGATGATGCTGGAGTCATTGCTGCATCTGCTGTAAAATAGGTCATGAAATGAAACCAGTGTGCTAGTTTACATCTTCTTCTAAAAACTGACACTACAGACAACATGTCTTTCCACGCTGTGCTGGGAGATCAGTGCAAATCCAAGGGAATATCTTATGGTCCCCTTCAACCCAAATGACAAACCGGCTCCTCCTTCAACCCAAATGACAAGCTGACTTCTGAATGATCACTTCTCAACTCTAGCTGTTTTGTGAGCAGCTGTACTACCATTAAAGTCTATCATACAGTAGCTACATTTTAAGAGTCCAGAATGCGTTGATTCATGCAGTGGAAGTTGAATCTACTTTATTCTGTCTAGACGTGCTTTTAGCTGCAGTGTCCTGAAATAACAGAATGTAGTTTTGTAAAAATAGAAATATGGCAAGTAGTGTCTGGATATAAGTGTGGGAAGGGACTACATAACTGTTTGATTGTGATGGTTACACGTGAAATCAGAACTTGTTGGCTGATGATAATGAATGGACTAACACCTTCCCCCGCAGTAAAGCTGTGATTTTGAAAAAAATACTTCTTGCATGTAGCATGCATTTGAATGATACACATGGACACGGAAGCTCCCAGTTGCTCTTTTTACATACATTTCTGAACACTTCACAAATACACTTGAAGTGCGATGTAATAGATTTCAGAGAGGTATTATTTATTCTGAAAAGGATTTGGCATGTATTAGTTGGGGGGTAGGGAGATGAGGGGGTCCTTTTTTTTTTTTTTTTTTTTTTGCTGCTCTGTAAAGTACTAAGTTTTCACTAACAATTTCTGCCTTCGTAACCGACATGTGGAAAAGCCACAATGTTGGCATGAAGTTATCTCCCAGTAATAGTGCCAGCGGGGTGTTACTTCGCTGTGTTGTTTAATGCAGGAAACTACTTTGTGTTCTGTCTGTAATTTCGGCTTTTCTGAATGTTTATTTTTGGATTCATAATGCTAATATTGACATTTTCTTCTGCATTTTGAAATGCCTAATATAAGGGATAATGATATCATGTAATATTTCCTATTGATCTTGTGTTTTTCTTTTTGTTTTTAGTTCTGTCTCCTTTATGTATCTGTGATAAGTTTTTTGTGGCAGATATTTAAGAATAACTATTCTAGGAAAAGTTGCAATACAGAAATGCCACATTTTTATGTCTGAAAGTCCTCATTTGTATTTTTCAGATAGAATTCCTTGAAGTTTTGTATTAGTGTTAACATTAAGATACATCTTAGCTGTGTAACAATGAACCTGGTGCTTCTCTGTTACCACAGAAAGCAAAGCTGTCAGTTAAGGTCAAATACTAATTCTCTACTAAAGGCAGTGATAGGCAAGATGGGAAGAATGGAGTGGGATTTTCACATCCCACTTTGTTTCCTGGCTTACTGACTGAGCAAATTTGATTTGGGAAGTAACTGAGATGAAGTATAAAGGCTTCAAAGTCTTTTTAAATAATAATAGCCAACATTTTTCTAGCTTATTGTAGATAAAATCCTGGCTGTGTTGAAGTCAGCATTAAAAGTCCCACTGACTTAGGCAGAGCCAGGATTTTATAGACAGTGCTGGTAGCACTGTCAGGATGTTCATTGATTCTTCATGGCCTTGTCTAAGAGATGGGTAAGTTTTGCTACCTCTAGCTTGCAGACCAAGATAGCAGGATGAAATAACTTGCTCCTGGCCTTGCTGAGAGTTGGTCAGCACTGGGACAGTCATTTTGGGTTTCACGGGTCTCAATAGTTGTCAGTTCGTGCCTGACACCATCTTTTACACGGAGCATTTTTTGCACTGTGTCCCTACATATTAATTAGATATTCCATTCTTTGGCCTTGTTTTTTTGCTTGCCCATCTTTCTACTAATGTTTTCATTTATCTTATACTTCAGCAGTTTTTTCCACTCACTAATTTACCGTGGTTCTATTTCTGGCTATGAGATTTCCTCTCCTCCTTTTATGGCCATAACAGAGCCCACTTGTAAATCATCCCTCGTACTGCACTGGCTGCCTTCTTTCTGCAAAACGTGAGCAACTCTATCCTGTCACTGTTATGTACTGACATTTAGCAGATGTATTTTCATTGTTCGAGAAGTACTATTTTCTTAACATTTAAAAATGATTTTGTTATTGTTAGGTGCTTAACTTCTGAAAATAAGTTTACTAGCCTTCAATGTCTCTTCATAAGCTTAGTAGATGTATTCTAATATATGTAAATATTTGTTCTGTGTTTTCCCTTCATATGGAAATAAACTGTACAAGCTTAATTTTTATATTGCTGCCAGTTGAAGACAATTCAGTTGGGTGATGTGAAATTCATTTATATCTGTCCTGGTTGTATATTGTATTCTACACAAAGCCTTAAATTACTTTCATAACAAAGACATCATCTGAACAAAGGTGGACAAGCCTGGTATATCCAACATCTTACACTGTGCTTCTGCTATCTTTCTAAATTTCCAATTCATTTCCCCAGTCTGTTACTTGTTGTGCTTGTTCCCAGTGTAATGCTGGCTTCTTTCCTCTATCAAATTAGATCTGTTGGAGTACCGTGGCATGTATTGTGATTTAATAGTCATTAACTGGTTTTCTCAGTGGACAAAGGAAGGCTGGCACATCCGAACCACAGGATCCCTCTCCTTTCTCTTCTCCCCATGTGCTCTCCTTCAGCCTCAGGCTTTTCACCAGCTGGGGTCTCATCCGCGTTCCCTGTGATTTGGCACGCAGTTTTGTCACTCAGTAAAAGAAGGTATCCATTTCTTCCACAACTGTGGTGATTTTGTAACGGTGTCAGATGGCTTGGGGTAAGTGTTCTGAATCAGAGTTTGAACACAATTTGTCAATATAAAGCACCCTTTCTATGTCTGTTAGTCCTTGATGTCTTGTTTTTCATGTGCACAGCGAAGTTATGCTGAAATTTGCAAGTTTAATTTCTTTTAAGAAAACGCTAAAATGTGCCAACTTGCTAAGTAAATTGTCACTTGCTTTTTTCTAAGCATTATAACCAGTTCTGGTCCCAAGCTGGAGCCTTGTGCCCAAGTACTCCTGTGTTTTTGTCTGGGAAAAATCCAAAATCCAAGTAGTGTATCTCTCTTGGTCCCGGTTGGGAAATCATCGATCTTTCCTCAGAGCAGTTCCTTTTTACCCAATTTCAACAAAAAAAGGTAAAAAAAAATCTTTGGAACAAATAATTCTCTGTGATTTCTGCTAATATGGTGGCAGCTGTTTTTTGGAATTGCTGCCTTTGCTAGCACTTTGGGTTGTTCTTGTTTCCAAAGCAGCTGCTTGGCCCATCCCTAAGCTCCAGTCTAAAACTCACCAAAATCTGTACCCAAACTGTGTGTACCTTTGCCTGTGTCATCACATCACTGTTGATCTCATATATTTCCAGAGAGGAAGGGAGGGAAAGACAGAGGAGGTACTGCCATATGTCTGACCAGCTTAATTTAGTATACGTTCAGTGGCTGTCCCGGGCTATTCATTTTAAATGCTATTATCTACTGTTCATGGAGGCATAGCTGACGTACTAGCACTGGATCACATATATTTAAATGCTAATAGTTGCTAAAAAGTACTCATGAGCTGTGTAGTTTATTACCGGAAGGATCACATGGATTAGCACTATTTCCTTACCTGTATGAATAATCTATAGGTTGCTTCAAATAAAAAATGTGAATATACTCTTGTAACCTAAATATGCCTAGGGGAATACCAGTCATGCATTCATCCAGAAATTTTGGAAATGCATCCAGATAGGTACAAACCATAGTATTCATTGATTCCTCAGGTCCCTGAAATATTGACTAATACGTAACAGAAGGTGGTAGTAGGGTTCATTCAAGATTTTTGAGTATTCCAAGGTGCTTGATTCTGTGAGTCATCACTGAAATCCAAGGGTACTTTCTTTTTATGGAGGAATTCAGTATTACTGGAAAACCATTTCCATCAGCTCTCACTCTTCCTGCATTGTGTCTGCATTATGAACAGGCCAGATGGTGCCTTGCTGCATGTGAGCAAAGCAATAATTGCAGTTCTCAAAGTGAATGACTACATTTTGCAGCATGACACCAATTTTATATGAAAATGAGGCCCCATTTATTGACAGACACCAGTGTAGTGAAGCCGTGGCCCACAGAGTGGGAGTGGACTTGCATTCTGGCTATTCCCTCTTATTATTACTTATGTCCATTAACAAATGTCTATGTAAATTAGGGCCGTTTGAGGAGATGTTGGCTTTCGGTGATGTTTCAGAAATTATTCCCCTTCCCCTCCAAGGTTGCACATTTTAGGATTCTGACAACTTGCTTACAGTGTTATGAAAAGGCATTAAGTTTAGTAGGTATTATTCTGTGTTTTGAAATAAAAAAATATATATATATTGGTGAAGCTGGAGAGGATTTTCCTGCCATTTACCCTTTATCATCTATTCCAAAACATTTGCTTCTGAACTCTACACAAAGTTGTTTCCAGCTCCCAAATAATTTTACCAGGTTTATTGTTAAGTACATTCTTGCTCCCCACATTCCCCTCAACAGCTCTTCTGACAGAAGTCTCATTACAGATCTGTTTAGAAATGATTAAGCAGCTGTCCTCTTCTCACTTTCCTTGCTCTTCTCTTTTCACTTTGCACTTCTTGTCCTCTTTTTCTACTCTTGCCCTTCTCTCTGAAATCACGGTGTTCAGCTACGTGTTCTCTCTGCCACCATCTCCCCGCACTTTCCTTCCCCAGGTCTCGCTTTCTTGAAGTCCAAGCCCTTGAACTTGCATCAAGGGGGAGGAAATGGGGAAGCAGGTTGTCAGCTCCAGCAGGTCTTAATAGGAGAGGGATGGAAACTGGGGAGGGGAAAAGGGCTAGGGGGGAGAAGGTTGCTAGGGATTAGGTTTCCATCTGCCACTCTCTCATCTGCCCTTACTCAGGTCCTGTGCTGCCAGTGCTCCCTTCCTTTTCTGATGTAGTCCTGCTGTTGAAAAGAAGGAAGAAAGGGTGGGCTTTCGTTTGTTTAAAAGCATAAAAGCAAGAGGGAATTAAGCTAATTAGTCCATCCTTATTAGGCACCATTGACTGTAGGGAGTAAGCCTGAGTAAATTGGAGCTAGCTAAAAATCATTCTATAGCTACATTTACATCCAGGGGAAGCTGAAGGTCCATTTTTCCATTTTGCAAATTCGAAAAATACAAAGAGATGTTTTTACCTCAGTGTCAAAATTGAAATCTGTCATGTGAACAAATAATTGTATCACCAGTTGCTTTCTTCCCCCCTCCCTGATTTTCCAAAGAATGTGAAGACTTCTTAAACAATAATTTTGATTCATGCTTGGCTCTGCTTTGCAGTGTGTGTTACAGGTTGGGTTGCATGTTGGAGTATGACTTCTAAGAGAAAACTTGTTACTGTATGTAAGTTTTCTGTTACTAACAGAAAATATCACCTCAAGAAAACAGTAATTAGTACATTTATAGTGTATTTACGTGTTTTATGAATATGACTGGTTTAGAAACAAGAGTGATGACCATGCTGGGAACATTGATAATATTACTAATGGATTGGAAATTGAGGCACAGGAGTAGTCCGTGGTCTGCACATTGCTGAGACCAGAGTCAAAGTGAATTCTTGTAAGCCTCCACCTCCCGCTTCGCTAGGACATGGCTGGACAGAAGGGGATGTGTCCATATTGTAAGTGATGCCAGACGCTTATGGAAGTACACATATATACCACTTTCTCCAAATACTTCAGAGCATGACAGCCACACACTCTCAAGCATGACAGCAAGCCCAGGAGCATTTGGAGGGTTGGGAACATCTTCCAGACCATAATCCCTCCACTTGCCCTGCCTGTTAGACTAGAAAAGCAATCATGCAACTTGATTCTGTTGTTCTGTGACTGGTGGTGTCTTCCAAGCTGCTGGCAGGCTTTTTCTCTGGTGTGTGTATGTGGGAAGCCAATTTGCATCAAAAAATGCTGTTAACTTCAGACAGCAACAGATGCAGGTGTTCTCTTGCATGTAGGGCACATAGAAAAGAAAAATGTGCACTAGATTTCGTTCCATGGACAGCACTGCAGTTTTTCTCTCCTTTTGTTTTGAAAGTAATCAGTTTGAAAAATTTATTATAAATGAGGTAATTGCTCCTGACATTCTCTGAAATTATGAGCATGTATCATTAGTATGTTTCTCTCCGTGAGCTTTACCATATTTTTAGATGATTTGCTAGCTCTTGAAGAAACCAGTTTCGGTGAAGACATTTTCACACAGGACTTTAAGACAGATAAGAAAAAACAGTTGTTTACAGTACTTGTAATAACACCTTCACTGATACATCTCATTTTTGAGTATCCTTTTATCTACATGTCTAAAATTAAATTAGATCTCCATTACTAAAATTACACAGAAGAGTCATTGGATTAGAAGTGCTTTCTTTCTGATCCTTAACTGAATGAAAGGAGCTTCTTTTGATAGAACTGTAATAGAATTAAATGTTCTATGTTTCATCTCCTGAAATCTTATAGATGGAATATTAACTTTATTATATCCACCATACTAACAACACCTTAAAAGGTGGGTTGGAATTTTCTGGACAGGGAAATAAGGTTAATGTGAATAAGAGAGATTAGTCATTCAGCCTCACATTACCCTCACATACTGGATTTTTGTTCAAGGTAGCCCTTCATTTCCGCCTTACACAGACAGAGCCCCTATTGTATTCAGCACAAGTTTTGCTTGTTTGAGGCAGCATGCTTGCCCTAAACTTCAGTGGATGACGCTGATACTTAATACAAAGCTTGTGCATAAGTATTTTTGCTAACTGGCCCCATTGCATTCAGCATCACTCACCTCAGGCATCTGAAGAGCTTCAGGATTAAATCTACTTTTTGGCACTACTACGCAATGTATGTGTTTTGTATGCTTAAGTATTTGTACGTTGCTAAAATGATTTCTTTTCCACTCCAGAAATCATCCATAGCTGAATCCCAGCCAGGTTCTCCTCTGCTGATGTCTCTGGCTCTGAAGTGTTGACTGAATCCTCAGTAGAAATTATACAAGGGAAGGGCAACAATCCCAAGAGCATCTATACTTTTAACACATCTGAGCTTGAGCATTGAACAGAAACATCAGAAAATAGAATACAAGACTTACATTTCACAGTGAGATATATCCTGTTGCTGGCAAATTATTATTCTAGTATTAAAAAACCAATTTCTTCTTTCTTAGAACCATAAAAAATGGCTATGTTTTCCCACAATTAAAAAAATAAAAAGATCAAATGCCTTTAGAGCAGTTCAGGATAGCTTGCAGTTGGGAAAATTTGGACCCTTCGGGGTTGTTGCAGACGGCAGATTCATTTGGTGTGAAGCCAGCTCTCCACAAGGGCTTTCCCAAACTGCTGAGGCTACTGGGAGGTCCTGGCCAAAGGATTGAGATGTGATTGAAAAGTGGCTTTTTTCAAGCAGCTTGATTCACTGCCTATGCCAGTCCCATGCTCTGAGGTTACCTGTGGCCTGCAGGGGTGCAGCAGGATATAGGATGGGAAGGAGTTCTCTCCAGAAACAATTTACTTATGGCTCAGGACCACTGTTGGGCACAAATGAATTTCATCTGAACAGGGTCTGATCAATTTTCTGTGTATCCTAACATTCAAAGATTAAAAATAAAAGAGAATAAAATGTCATTTCTTTGCCACCATTTTAATAGTTGTGTTTTTGTTGGGGAATGATATTTACACCTCTTTGAATTTATCTGTGAATTTATCTTTGATATATACAAGCATAAACAGCCTTTGCACTTCTTTGGAGAAACTAAGTGGCATAGCAGAGCAAGCTGGTGTTTAAATTTCTTTCCCCATTTTCACCAAGAAATTTTCCAACTGCACTGAGGTTGTTTTAACATGATGCAATGTATTCTGTAATGTGAGCAATTCTCTTTCATGTCTTATGTGTCATTTTTAGAAACACAACTGTAGAGAAGTATCTTTGAAAAATGTTAAGATATTTGCAGTTTTCGTGACCTTCTTTTGTCAGTGGCTGTTCAGGCTGTTACATCTTTTATGTCAGCAGTTCCCAAACTTCTTTGGACTTTTTCCTTCCTTCAAGCCTTGAAACACAGTTTTCAGCGGCAAGTTTAAGTGCTGTTCTTGAGTACAACAGCCCTTGTAACCCTGTTTTTGAGTATCAAGATCTCATGTGAGCTTGTGCACCCATATTCAGACCTGGTACCCTGTGCAGCCTGGCCTTGCTTTTAGCTGTCTTTCATAAAATGTGAAAAACATGAGGTTTACCTAGCATTAAAAGGTTCAGGCCTGCATGAAGGTGGCAATTTGTTTTCAGAGAGACAACGGATATCTGCTAGGAAGATGGAGGGTCTCCAGGGTTCATGGGGAGGCATTGACTGTGCAACACTGTCGGTCTCTTATGGGAGAAGCCTAGAAGAGAGCATGGATCAGGAGCTTTGAGGTAAAAGCCTCACCTACAGCAAGATAAATGAACTATGGACCAAAGATGAGGAACTAGCGAAGTTGTAAAAGTCTTGCTTCACCAACTAAATAAAAGAAGTCTTCAGAAGGGTTCATATGAAAACACTTGTGGTGGGGAATAGGCTTAACTAGGGAAAGAGGAGGCATGTAAAAAGCAGGCAGACCTAAACATAGATCAAGTAAGGTGTCCTGGTTTCAGCTGGGATAGAGTTAATTTTCTTCCTAGTAGCTGGTAAACTGTCTTTGTCTCAACCCATGACTTTTACCTTTTTTTTTTTTGTTCTTCTCCTGATTCTTTCCCCCATCCCACTGGTGGTGAGAGAGTGAGCAAAGAGCTGTGTGATGCTTAGCTGCCTGCTGGGTTAAACCACAGCATAAAGGTAGTATGCAGGTTATGTAGGTGGAGCGTAATATTAGATTTAATCTGTCTTAATTTTAATTTTATATTTGGTTTTAAGAAATAAGATCTTGGACAAACTGTTAATTACTGAAAGCGAAATTGTTCCTATCATCTCTTTTTAGGTTGTAAGAGACTTGAAATGGTAAAGGATAGTGAAGTTCACAGAGAGACAGGATGTGACTGGAAACATTTCCTTGTGCACAGTGAAGCACTGATCTAAAAAGGAAGTGTTTGAAGGGTGGATAAATGTCTGCATGTATATTTAGCTAAAAGCTCCCATTACAAAGGGAAGCAGTGACTGGAAGGATCGCCAGGATCTGGACGCGCAGCAGTGCCAGCGGAGAAGCCAGCTACCTGCAAAGGGGGAACACCCAGCCTTCTGTCTAGGCTGAGCACAGGCAAGGGTGGTCTGGCCCGAAAACATTTCTCTTATTTGCCTGGGGTCATTTCAACATCAATATAAATCATCACTTCAGATAATTCTATTTTTCACATGCTTCAATGAAAGTTTTCAAAGTATTTTGCAAATAGTGTTTTAATGGAATTGTGTAATCTGTGAGGTCTGTACATATACACCTATTTTAAAGATAAAGTTACTGAAGCTTATAGATGTGATCACTATTTGAAAGAAATGAGTGGTGGAACTGTAGGAGAAATTTAAAGACCAAACACAGTTTTGTTAATCTGGGTATATAAATAGGGCATCCCAAGAGAAAGGGTTAAAATTCACAGTAGCCTGTGAATTAAAAACTCTTTTTACAAATATAATTTTCTGCTTTTTATATATGAGATGTATTAAAAAATATATTTTCTGACTTTCTGGGTTTTTATTTGAGGGCAAGAAGGTAACTTCATCTTTTTAGAAAATGCAGTGTTTTCCGGAATGCTTGATCCAGAATATATATATATATTTTTGTGACGTTGACTCCACTTAACTCCATTAAAAGAAATTTGTGCATCTGACATTGTAATAATAAAAATCTGTACTGCATTTCTCTTCAGAATGTAGCTGAACATATTCTTTCTCTTGATATTTCTGATTAGTATGTAATAGCTGTATCAGTATTTCTGTGTTACTTATTTTGACGTATTAACTTTTTGATGGGAATTTTCTATTGAGTGAATATTTTTGTAAACAAATAATAAATTAAAAGTTTACTATCAGGCAGTGATGACTAAATTACAGTGTAGGAAATATTATTCTGACAATAATTCAGGTATCTTAAGAGTGATTTGAGATTGTGGTCTCTTTACACAGCAAACCGGCTGAAGAACAAACAATCCATCTCCTCAGTGTGTTTTTGCCATTTTACAAAATAAGTAATGCCAAGTGAAGAACAGACTTCTGGTTTCTAAAAGCAGCTTTTCCCTCCCATAGAGAAAAAACATTTTTGGAAAAAAATAAAAAATAAACCAACCTTTAATGTAACTAGTATATCACAAAAGAAAAGAAAAAAATATATATATCCATCAGTATTTCTACTAGTTTGGGTTTGGGTCTTTAGTCATTTGTTGTCTTTCAAGTGTCATTTTCCCCATATCAATGGAGATCATTTCACTTCTCAGAGCACCAAGAATGTGTATATGCTGAAGGCAATATCTGACATATAAAATTCAAGTAAGGAGAAAGGAGAGAAAAAAAAAAAAAGGCAAATGAAACCAGGGCTTAGAAATGCTGAGGAATGGTAATGTTTCGTTACACTTTCAAAACAAAAAGAGTTGTGTTGTTTATTAATAACAAGCATATGTCAGACAAGGCTTTTTTCCCAGTTAAAACCTACAGCAGGACTGACAGAACAGGTAGTGCTGTTCAAGCAGCGTATATGCTAATTTCTCAATGCTTGAAGTTTATCCCTTTTCCTGCTTGTTAAATCTTCTAAGTTGATTAGTAATAAATCACTTTTAAGCCAGGGCACAGGGGAGTATGGTACAGAAGAAAATGCAAGGATGACAAGTTCATTTATTGGCTTAGCACACCAACATCTTGGGCATATTGCCATTAGTCATCTTGAGTTTGGAGTTCGGTTCAAAGAGATGCTTGTCAATGAATTTCCAAAAGGATGTGTTATTCATTTACATAACGATGCTCGTGGTGACTGCACACTCCATAGAAGCTATGAAGAAACTGGAACTTCTTCTTTGTTCTTGCTCTGACATGGGAAATATGGTGTATACAAAGTAGCTGCTTTGGTATTAAAATTAATGAATAATTGTACATTGTTGTCTGTCAAGAAAAAAGTTGAAAGCACACTTTTAAAAACTCCCAGACTTTGCCAGGTGTCTTTCTGTGCGAACAGTTGTTCTGCAGTTCTGAGGAGAACGTGCCCTGATTTGTTGGGTGGGACAGTCTCATATGAATGGACTTTCTGGGGCTACAGCAGCTCAGAATAAAAAGAAAAGCAAGGCTGAGGAAGTCCTGGGCCCTAACAGATAGCACACACCCTGACATGTCTGAAGTGTGTTCACATCTGTCCACCACCATCCTTAGTGCTCTCCTTTGAAAGAAGGGCGGTGTCAATGAACTGTCATTGAATAATAGCTCTTAATAAGCCTTTACTGGATGACAGTTTTAATGGCTGTCTGTATTTAAATGCTTCTTCTCACCCTGTTATTTAAATGGAAATTATGTCCATTTACCAAGTATTTTAGAACATTAAGAACAGCAATAGTGAAACAAATATTACCTTAAGCTGTAGCCAGGAGGAGGAAGAACTGCAATCTTCACACGTGAATGTATCAGCAGATAAATGCTGTGGCTTGTCTCTTGAGATGTGGAGTAGCTTTCTCTATGCAGATACTGATTTTTTAACACAATTTAGAAAATGGGTTGGTGGCCATTCCTGTCTCTTGTAGGAGTAAGGCCAGAAGGTGCCTTCTCAATGTCCAGGGCTTCCTATTTTGGTTGAGTATGATGGAGACATGGTTGTTGTGAGAGTCTAGCTATGGATGAATCCAAGAAAGTCTTTAAGGATGTTGGCAAAGCCCCTTGACTGGACTGTAGGTTAAATGGAGGGAAGAAATGCTCTAGAAGGATATCTGAAGTAAATGTAAATGCACGTCATAGAAAAAGAAAGTGAAAGCCCCAGAATATGAATTTAATCCTATCACCTGGGAGAAAATCTTCTATTTACTTTTCTACCCCACTTGGCAGCATAAAGTATTCTGATCATCCTGCAGGAGGTGGATAAATCTGCCTTTTAAAGAGCTATTATGGTCAATGACAGGTAACAGTGATGTCATCAGAAAGCATTTAGAAAATATTCTTTCAGAAAAAAACACATCTTTAATTTCTTAGAAGGAAGATCCTTGCCAGTGGAGAGGAAGGAGTGGCTATTGACTGAGTAGACATGGAGGAAAAATCCTCATGAAATCCCCACTGTGTTTTGGACATTTTAATAGGTCTTATTCAACAGCTTCTCAGGTTGCTGTCTTGCATGGCCATAATACCCGTTGGAAATTTGGCCTTGGTGCCCCGAGTATTGCTGTGTGTTGGAAGTGAGCAAGCCTGTATATGCATTTTACATGACCTGCATTGCATAGATTCTACTTTAACAGTTCTACTATATTTGCAAGAATTCTTGCTAGATGAAGTAAACTTTCTATTACTTTTCAAGAATGTCAGTAAAATTAACTCTGTCAAAAACAATTTCTTTTTAGATAAGATTCTCTGAAGTCTTTTTTTTTTCCAAAGTAATTGAAAATCAGAAAATGGTAGCAAATGCTATCTTAATCTTTATACTTAACACTTTGTATTTTACTTTATGTTTTGAAATCAACTTTTTAATACCAATGAGTCCAGAAGCATTTGTAACTTCCCTAGCAAAACTGATTTCTCCTTCTGATAAAGCAGAACTGTTTTCTTTTTTTTTCTTTCTCTTTCTTTTTTTTTTTTTTTTTTCCTGTAGAAGCACTTAATCAAAAATTGATTATACCAAACCAACTAAAAATGTCCAGGGGAACTTGAATCTGAAGAATTCCCAATACAGAGAATGAAAATCAAGTGCAGCTGGATCAATGTGATTCCTGTTCTTAGTTATTTATACAAGTAAAAGGAACTAGGCTATGCTAATAAGCAAGTAAGCCTTTGAAGTACAAAGCATATGCAAATGTGTAAGCCAAAATTTGGAGTTTGGAACATAATTAAATGAGCAGAAGAAATACTGAGGATGGAGAAAAGTTACTTAGTGGCCCACTTTCCAAGTGGAATTTACTGCATTTTTTGAGTCTGTCTTCAGGTCCCAAATCGTTTTCATAGTTCTGATTGTAATTTCTGTTGTTAAGCAATACTGTAAGCTATTTCAGTTCATGGATAGACCTTTTACGTGTTAGCATTTATACTTCTTACCTGCCGTTTATGTAAATAAGGGACTTTTACACTTAGCTTTGCAATACTCAGATTTTAACAAGCACAGCAGTTTTAGGAATGCCTAAACTTATGTAATTTTGCTTCTTAATTTTTCATAGATTCTTTCTAGAAGCAGCACTGAGCCAATATACTCACCAGCATTAAGAGAAAATTAAGGATTAAGGGGAAAGACTGGCACAGACCTAGAGGTATGGAAAAGTGAACAATGAGCACATGGAGTTAGAAGATCAGGAAAATGGGAAGAAAAAAAAAAAAAAGAAAAAAAAGGACTTGTGAATAGATATAACTATTTGAAGAAGCCAATAGAAAGGGTATAGAAAAAGGAAAAATTGCAGGGCAAGAAGGAATATTTTAAACACTTGAGTGGTACAAGAAATGAGTAAATGAAATTAAAGAAGAAACCTATAATTTTAATATGTAAAGTACAGGTATGTACCTTCAAAGCATCCGAGGCCCATGCTGGCTTTTTTTGTTTGGTTGGATGGGTGTTTTACATTTTAGCTGTCCTTTGAAATCTGCAGGTGCTTTAGCTGAACATTTTGTGTGCTTCCTAGTACCCTATTATGAATTTTTAGGGAGCATGCTCCAAGAAGTAGTTACCAAATGGCTCCGCTCTCATAAATAATGAAAGTTAATGAATGAAGGTGAGTGCTCTGTAATGTGGGATAGAGCACATCCCACATTATCCAGAACATGAGAGAAGTTGTTCTGGGAAAATGGTGTTTGTAATATGCAGTCCCACTAATGGTATTGCTCACCTGGACAGGTGTTGCAGCATTAGACTGTATAAATATAAAATCTAAGTATTAGGTCTTAAGGAGTAGTATTAGAGTGGTACCAGAGTATGTGCTTGGATGCTGATATACCACTAGATTTCTTTAGTGCATTCACCAACACACCACAAGAGTTTAGTGACAGATTTTGAAGGCAGCACCTGATTGCAGTGAAAGGAATGTCTGGGGAGAAGTTTTCCATATATTAGTCATTGTTTTGCAAGACTGTTGGTGACAAAATATTAGCTTTTTGGTTTACACTATAAAGTTTCTTATGTGACAGATGGAACTAAGAACAACAACAATAACAACAACAAAAGCAGAAAGTGCACTTTATCTTAGAGGAAAAAGCTATGTAGAATACCTTGATACTTCCCAATATGTGTGCTCTTCTGCATCTTGTTTTCTTGAAAAAACTGTCAAAAGAAAGTTGAAACATGGATTAGAATGTATGTCTCATTTATATGTGTCCAACTTTTTAAATAGGAGAATATGCAATAGTTGTAACAGTATATACAGTAGTAATTGTGCAATGTTAATCTATAGATTGTTTCAAAAGAGAAAATCCTCCATAATGAAAAGAGTCTTCAGAAACATGTCTGGTTTACTGAAATTTAATTTTCAGATCAAATTCTTTTTTACCTCCAGAGGAGTCAAATGCTCCAAATTCATAATTTTTAGAACAACTTCAACAAGTATAGAAAACATCCAAACCTAGAAATCTCAGATAGTAGAAAAGCATTGATTTTGAATAATATTGAGGGCAACTTAGAAAATACTGGTATCCAAAATAAATACATTGTTTTTTGTGTACATTATTAAAAATATGCTTTGAATTCTACATGTCACAGCTCTTACAAATATTTCCTACTTCTGATTCCTGCTTAGCACAGGTCACAGAAGTAGTTGATAAAGACTGAAAGGAAATGATTTTTCAGCGCTGCACACTTGCAGTCTTCTTATAAACTTCGTTTGCATCCTGTTTTTTAAACATGTAATGACTGAATGTTTCACATCAAAAACAGAACTTTGAAGATGTGATATTTTAGATTCTCTTTTCTGGGACTGGCAAATGTTTTGACTAGACATGTCTTTTATAGTCAAATTTTCTTATTGCCATGCTGCCCATAATACTTGAGCTCATGAGGTAATCACTGCACAAACAAGCATTTGCCACTTCAGAAAGCTTTTTCATTCTTATTCTATGTCCTACGTAGTATAGGATACTTTTGCTGCCAGAAGTAAATGTGTTTAAAGATTACCCTTTTTATGAAATTTCTTACTTTCATTTACTCTCTGCTCAAAAAAGTCATCTGGGTGTGCATTGTACAGTGTGGCTTCAGTCATAATTCTTCTGCTGAGGAAATTTACCAAAAGGTGCAGGTTTTTCAAGAATGCAGCTAAATACGTTGAGATTTCAGCTCACATGCACAAATTATATATTATTCCCCCTTGGAAAATGAGATTTTTGCATGTTAAGATGCTGTTTAGAAATGGCTTCTGTGTTTCCTGAGTTCCAGGAGTAACTGCTGGCTCAGGCAAGCTGTCTAGTCCACGTGGTTGGTATTTAGATGGTATTTAGTTTTTTGTTTTGTTTTGTTTTGTTTTGTTTTTGCCCAGATATGGTCTCTTGGGGGGAAAAATGTTAGTTCGGCTTGATGTTGTCAGATAATTTGAGATTTAACAGAAATACAATTATTTCTGAGAATGTTTACCTGTGTCAACATCTCATAGCAATAGTTAAAATGCTGTTAGAGGATGAAGGGCCAAGATGAGTTATTATAATTGTCCAGCAAGAGGTTGCTTGAACATTGGATACCCCAGGGCACTCCAGAAAGCTTTATGCCATGGCAGCCATGCTCATATAATCTAGGTAGACCTACAGTTGTCAAATAGATCAGTAACAGAGATGGGAGCTGGTGGGATCTGGAGAATGATTTTTATCTTTTGTTGAACTAGAGATGTTATGAAGAACAGCAGTGCATGAAAACTGTTTGAACAGGGGAAGACATAGAAATTGCCTCCACCTTTCTGAACTTAAGTGATAGATAAGGTAGTGGGTAACACTGGGAAATGACAAAAGATACAGAACAAAGAGAGTTTAAGAGACATGAGTTTTACATTTCAGAATAGAAAGGTCCTTTCTGAATATTAATTGTCTTTTGGGACCTGTTAGAACTGGATGCGTTAAAGAGTCTATCTTTCTTTTAATGAATTAAGACCTGAATGTTTTATACAATAACATATATTTGCATGATGTGGAAAGTGATTTTTTTTAATGTTACATGTATTTATTCTGTAAGTTCAGACAAATGCCTTAAGGAACGAGGCTGGTATAATCAACTTCAATATTAACAAATTTTTCAGCAGGGAGAGGCTGTTAATACAAAATTAAAATGACAGTTTAGAATTCTTTTTCATAAGAATTCATCACATATTGCACTGCACATGTTGCTAGAAAGTTACATAATCTGGATAATCTATATTATAATAATTTACAAAGACTAAGTCACGCAAATTCTGGTTTACCCCTTTGCATAGTGTTACTGCAGGAGTGAAGTTTTGATTTCCCACCCATCTTTCTATGCAGTGAGGGGAATGCTTTTTATAATGGATTGACCTCTAGTTCCATGCCCCTGTGCAATAATCATTTACATTTAAGTCTATAATTTGTTTTCTGATGTCTGTTACAAGGAAGCAAGGCATGACTATATGACTGTGAGAGATCAGAAGTGTACAGTATTGTGAAATAACCAACCCAGCACTATTGATTGCATTTCTTTCTGTCATGCTTCCTATGTTTTTGGTTTGTGCTACGCATGAGGATTTTCTAATAGGAAGCTTGATTCTGAAAGCAGTGGAGCATATCAACAATGAAATAATTGTATCAAGGCTGATAGCCAAAATTTTACCTACATGGTTTTTGTTTACTTTATGGGCTTGATGCTAGTCTAGACCTGCCTCTAATGCTACTAGCTTCAAAGCTTCTTAGGTGCAAGAGGAGCCTCCCTCTGCCTTTTTTTCCTCCGGCAGCGTGGTTGTTTGAAGCTGCTCTTTGTTTTCAGTCTGTAACATCATAATGTTAGTCTGTGTATACCACAGCCATTCAAGTTCTTTCAACTGTATGTAGTAATCGCATTTACGAGAAAGCTGATGGGTTATAGAAAAAATGTTCATTGATGGTGTAAAAAAAAGGTGTTACCTTATCAGTAACTTTGAAATCACCTCTTGAAGAGTCTTGAATGGTGGAGAGTGTCCCTAGTAATTCAAAATATTTGAAATGCAAAGTTGAAAAAAAAAATCAAAGCCAAATACAGAATACATTTTGAAGACTAATTAACTATACTTTGATAGTGTGGAGCATCCAAAATGTGTCATTTGGTGACCCTGCAGAAATCCTGTTGCATGGGTGTTTAGAATAAGTAGGCAATTGAACTTCTAGGAACATCACCATGCAACAAAACCTCAGTGCACAGAACTGAATGTATGTGAAGACTTTCTTTTGACAAAAAGGAGATAAAGATTTGAGATAGAGCAGTGACATAACTAACAACTGGTGAATAAGATGTGCTGGTTTTAGTTGAGCAGCTCTGAGAGCAGCTGGTTGCACCTTTTTAGAGATGAAAACTCTAGAGATGAAAAAAAGTTGCAACATTCTAGAGACGAAAAGTTAGGATTCAGAGTCTACTCTTTTGAAAACATGGCCAGAGTGCCAGCTTTGCCACAGTGCAAAGTCCTTAGCATTTGAGAAGTGTAAACAGTTAACATTGTGCTGATGAAGACAGAACTGGGAGAAAAGACAACCTCATTTTAAATACTTGATACTTGAACACAAGCATTTACATGTATTTTGCTAAGTAAATGCACATTCTTTATAACACAAGCTTTTTGTTGAATGATTTGCATGTTGCTTTTCCTTTTATTTGGTTCCAAGTTTTAATTAATTCTTAAATGTCTTATAGTATCTGATTCAGATACCCTGTTCTGTCATAGGATGTTGACTTAGTATCTGAGTGTGATAAGAGTCACTCTTAATTATCAGGTGTAGGGTAAAGAGTATTTGGAATACCATTTGAATTTAAATATATGTTCTGTATGTATCTTCATTGCCTGAACAAAAATAAATAAATAATAAGAAAGGAACACGGCAATTTCTAACAATGAGTAACATGGCTGGCAGGTTAATTGCAGGCTTAGGCATGAATATGCAAAGCTTGAGATGATTCACATTTGCAGGAATAAAGGGACAATGAATGAAGTCTTTGGCTAGATGTACAGTTATGCCAGTAAGGCCTGGCACCAGGGAGGATGAATATAATACTTCCTTGATAGGGCAGTCACCATGATCAAGAACAAGTTTTTCTATGAGCAGAACTGAGTTTCCTATGGGTTTATAACACACTCTCTGTACTGCACAACTTTGCCTCCTCACCATGTTCTTCACCACAATATCTGCAGCTGCAGTTCCCATGGTCTTCTGTGGTCTCTTGCCTCAAAGCAGTCTCCTGTGCTTGCCCCAGCCATAACACTGCCTCTTCCCCTTGTGGTCCCTTAACTGCCAGCTGGGCAAGGTGCAGTATATATTGCTCTTAAATTCACCAAACCAAACTCTTAAATCCCTACTGTGGCCATTCTCACATTGGTAAGTCACAAATTTTATTTTCAATCTTGAGAAAGCAGCTGATCAAATATAAAGGTAACCTTAAGGCATTGTTTAATTGAAAACAATATTGAGGTGTTCAAAGCTGGAATTCAAATGGAAATTTTGCAGCTTGAAACCATATTCGATCTCTGTTGGACTGTAGGATCACGATGGCTTTTAATGGTTTTTTCTAGTCCTTAGGATGCAGAGAGGCTTTTGACTAACTCTCAGTTAACTCTCACCAACTGAAGAGAAAACTGAACAACTACCAGTTCCATCTGTTACATATTTACAGACGAGCATTTGAGTTTTACCACTTCTTCAACAGAGGAGTAGCCAGCAGGTTGAGGGATGTGATTGTCCCCCTCTACTCTACCCTTATGAGGCCCCAACTGGAGTGCTGTATCCAGGTCTGGGACCCCAGCAGAAGGCTGTGGACCTGATAGAGTGGGTCCAGAGGAGGGCCACGAAGTTGATCAGAGGGCTGGAGCACCTCTCCTATGAAGAAAAGCTGAGAGAGCTGGGGATGTTCAACCTGAAGAAGAGAAGGCTCTGGGGAGATCTCATTGCACCTTTTCAGTACTTAAAGGTGCCTTAAAAATAGATGGAGAGCAACTTTTTGCTCAAGCAGATAATGACAGGACAAGGGGGAATGGCTTTAAATTAAAAGAGGAGAGATTTAGATTAGAGGTTAGGAGGAAATTCTTTGCTCAGAGGGTGGTGAGGCACTGGAACAGGTTGCCCAGAGAGGTTGTGGATGCCCCATCCCTGGAGGTGTTCCAAGGCCAGGTTGGACGAGACCCTGGGCAACCTGGTCTAGTGGGAGATGTCCCTGCCCATGGCAGTGGGGTTGGAACTAGATAATCTTTAAGGTCCCTTCCAACCCAAGCCATTCTATGATCCTACGATTCCTTTGCTGCGGCCTGGATTAGGAAAGTGTGTTTAATATATCCATGCTGAATAATGGGAATGGTGCTCTGTTGTGGTTTTACAACCAAAAGAATCTGCAAAATTTGCAAGGTGACATAGGGTACTAAGATGTATCTGAACAGCCTTCCAGTACAATGTGTTTTTAGCTGCAGCAGCACTTCACAGCAAACGCATAATGAAAGGTAAAGTACTGACTGTATTTGTTGATTCAGAGCACTACAGTTGCACTAGTGTTTCCCCCTGTTTTTGCTTTATGCTCTGTGACAGCTGAGTCACTTGGTGAGTGTTGATTAGCTCTGCTTATTTTGTGTGGCTTTTTCAAATAGCCAGAGTGATGAAAAGAGTTGGAATGAAAAGGAGCACTGGCAATAGTTTTGTTTCTTTGCTGGTTTTAAATGCTGTAGGATTTTTTCTGTTTGGTTGTGGTTTTGTTTGTTTTGGTTTGGTTTTGGTTTTGGTTTGGTTTTTAGTTTTCTGGACAAGCAGGGCCAATTCAAAAAACCACTTAAAGTAGTTTCTTCTTTAAAGGGTGGCTACCAACTGACTGTGTCAGAATGGGGTTACAGTGTCTCAGAAAGCAGTGGCAGGTATTTTTTTGAAGGGCCACAGTGAGAAAGCAACTCAGGAGGGGCCTCCCCAAAGTGAGCCCCCGAGCTCTGAGAAGACCAGGCGCTAAGGGTTGAGAGCAGACCAAAGACTTTGTGCTGTGTGTGTCACCAGTGAAACTGAGACTAGATTGCAGTGGCCATCATGTTAATCTCCTTGGAAAAGGAAGTTGTAAAACTGAACAACAAACCAAACAGCCTGAGTAATGCTTTGTACAAAGAAATGTAAAGAACTCATCAGGCTTATTTTATCAAAAATGAGTTTGAGAGAGATCTTGATTACAGTGTAGAAATTCCTTCACAGAGAGGAAATGGGGTGTGCTAAAGACTTTGTTCAGTTAGTGGAAAATGAATAATAGAAAGAGAAACAAGATAAAGTCGAAGTAGGAACAAGGTACTCATTTTAAAGTGAAAGGATGAATTTGTGATGGGACTGGTGCAGTCCTTATGCCTTGATTTCTTCTACTCAGCACTGAATGCTTTTCAAAAAGGTATGTTTCCATCAAACAATAGTAAAAATAATGGTGTGATATATAGGACTTTGTAAGTCTCAGGCCTGGTGTTCTGTGAAACTTAATAAAATGCCCAGATCACTTGGATTGAAGCCAGTAGTGTAGCTGTTAATACACCAGAAGAAAGTGTATTTCAGGTGCCTATTATACATGCTGACGCATTTCAGTGCAAGTACTTCAATGGTTAAGCTCTCGGTGTGAATTAGACACAAACTTATTTCAATATAATGATTTCTGTTTGTCTTTTAAGCCTCTTATCACCTCACAACACTTTTATTTGTAGAACAGCATTACTAATTAGTATACACATACTACTGAAAACAGTGGTAGGCAAACAGTGATGGAGAGCCAAGAGAGGAAGGGTAAAATATTGTTTTATAGGCAATTCACAATAACTGCTTGTTTTTCCTGAGTTGAATGAATGGCATTGACCTTGTGGATATAGAACAAAGTGTATGATGCCATTTTTCTATAAGTTTATTGCTTTAGCAGTATCTCAGTTGGAGAAGGGGAAGTAGGAGGGAGATGGGATTTTCAAAAGCATTAGGAAAAGACATTTGAAAAGGTATGCTAGAGTTAGACAATGATAGAATTAATCACTGGTGGTTGTTAAGACAACTGTAAGAACTTTTAAAATTATCAGTATTTATTCAGAGCTTATTTTCTTCTGAAGAAAGTTTTTAGGAAGGATTGCAGAACTTTGGGTTGTAACTTGATGAAAGGTTCCTGTACTATTTTAGAAGTTAAGAAGCCTCTTTGTTAGCTATGCAGTCTTCCAAGTGATTTATAAAATATAGTTTAACTTTATGTTGTTGGTGGTTTCTTTTGGCTTAGCTGTATGGCCTTTTTCTTTCTTGAAAAGGAGCTGCATGGAAAGGTCAATGAATACAGCTGATGCCTGCTGGGAGGGGAAGTAGCTTGGCATACAAATCACCTGGTGATTAGGACCCTTCTCAGAAGGATCTGAGTGCTGTAATTGAAAGCAGTTTTGTATTTTGTACACAGCTTCAGTTCTGGTAAGCACTAAGTACCCTCAATTTTAACTGTACTCAGATCTGAAAATGTTCATCTGGGGGTGCAGTTCATGATCTTATACATTCTAGACCCTGAATCTTGTCGATCTCTTAGTGAAATCTGTTCTTCCTCTTGACCTGTACCCCTTGCACACTGGTCTATACAAAAAGGACTGAAAGTCTGTCCTATTTAATAGAAAGGACAGCAAGAAACCCAGGATGAGTCTGAAAGAAGAGAACTGTCAGTAATACATGGGATTTGATTCAAGATTAGGTACAGGGCTCTAGTATTTGATTTTCTCTTTTTTTTTTTCTTTTTTTTCTTTCTCCAGCTGTTCTACTGTGCCAAATGAAGCTACACATCATTGTTCTTACTTTTGCCATCCTACCATTTAAAGTTAAGTTTGGGTCAGGCGTGAGAATGATGTTCTGTTTCCTTCCCTGTCATTAGAGGGGCTTTGGGAGCTGAATGGCTTTTCAAGAGAGTTATGCATTTCCTTTTGTTTTTCTCCCCAGCGCAGCGGGATAAGCTGCAAGCTGGTGAATTTTATTTCTCTGAAGCATTCCCCTTGGAAACTAAAATGAAGATTGTGCCACAAATCCAGCTCCAAGTACCAAGTCTGGGGAAGGGATACCATCCGATAATGCCCTTACGGGATCTGATGGGTGGTACGGCAGTTACCGTCTGCTGGAGCCATCTCCGTGATGGTAGCCTGACCCTTTGCAGACCTGGGAACTGAGATGAGAAAATCTGCACGGAATGGGTATCACAGGAGAGGAAAAAGTAAAACTTCAGTGTTGTCACAGTTCTGTTCATTTGAGGAAAAAACATGTTTTAGTATCAAAATCAGTATTGCTAACCAATATCTAGTGTCACCTTTTTGAACTTCCTCTGCTGAAGCACGTGCCCACTAAGGAATGTTGATTTTTATTCTGTCTCTTGATGGAAATCTTAGGAAAATAGTGAGAGCTTGCATGTGTGTGTGCATGTAGAAATAGAATCCGCTCTTAACAGGGAAATCCGTCATCCATGTCTTATTAAAGTTAGATATGGCAAACATTGCTTCAGGAGCCCTAGTGTCTTCCATAAACTCTGATGTCTAACTTTCATTGTGTTACTATTTCCCTACTAATGGTTGTAATAATACAAACCCAGAATAAATAATAGATAGATAGATAGATAGATAGACAGACAGACAGACAGATAGAGTTAGAAAAAAGGTGAGCAGATCAAATAAAAGAAATAGTGTTTTGCATTCAAAGTTGAAGGTGAATCCTCACTTCATTCAAAGCCTTCAAAGAAGTCATTAGGAAAGACTAGACATATTTTACAGAGGAAGAAAAAACTTAGCAGATCATGAAAATGCATGTAAATGCAAGTATTTTTTGACAGTATTGAGCTTCATACAGTATCATCCCTAACAATAGATCTAAGCTGAACAGGTGATGTTCCTGAAAAGACCTACAAGAAGGAGAATAAAATCCTTATTATTTAAAGGATATAAGTATGTATTAAAAAAGGAATGAAGATTACAAACTATTAAATGTGATTTACTCAATTGGAGATTATCTGGAATGCACAGATAGAAGCTTCAGCCCTTGCAGGTTTCCATAACTGCACAACAGCTAGAACTCTCTGTATACTTGATAAAAACAGGTCTACTTGCCAGCTAAGCACAACTGATGTTTGTGGTCTGCAGAGAGGTTTCAAGTAAATAAGCTTTGAATTTTGAAGTTATGTTAGCATGGTTCAAATGGATGTAACAGAACATGTGGAAGATGTTTCTAAATAATAGCACAGGAATTTTCATCGCCCTTCGATGTTCATTTTTGGAAAACTTGACCCTCACAATCTAACTGCAATAGGAAAACAACAGCAACAACAAAAGCCACAAACCTACATTAGGAACTGAAATTTTAAACTGCAGATTCTCCGTTGTGCTATTGTAACCTATAATTTAAAACTGTATATTTTTATTGCATGCCTGCAAGAGAGTAAATCATATTAATGCTGGTGTTTAAATAGCAGTTTCCTGGGGTTTGTTGCAAAAAAAAATACCTAACAGTTAAGCAGATCTTCACTTTTCACTTAACATTTGTTTAACGTATGCAGATGCCTTTGGAATGAGCCAAGACAATGCCTCTCAAATGTTCCTTATGAAGGAAACTTCTTAAACTCAGGATTTAGAAACTAAAACAGCGATTTCCTGTCTCTGTGTCAAAAGAAATCATTTTAATTACTTACAATTCTGTTACCATTTCCTACCTTTGTTTTAAAAAGTTTGGAAGTATTCTTAGTTGAAATAAGTACAGTTACAGCTACTTTTTGAGCAGAACTGCAAAACAGCCAACATCTTATTTATAAAAGACAGAGAGTGGGGCTGGGTTGTAGAAGGCTTTGGGAGTTTTTCCTTATGATAGACACTTAACATTTTAAGGTTAAATTCCTCTGTCAGGAAAAAGTGGTACAATACTTCTTCACATTTTGTACAGCCCTTAATAACAATAGGAACTTTGTCTATGTAGCAGCAAAGTTTGTAGCAAAAATTTATGCTGTGGATTGGAAATTAGTTCTCCTGTGGTGACTTCATGTAAATAAAAACTCTTGAGGGGCAAATTTTGCACTCTGCTGAAATCAGTTTGATGTGTGTGTTTTCACCCAGGGATTGAAATTGATCCCATGAGATCTTTTCTCTAACAGCATTCTCTTAATTCATTTCAGCAATAGTATTTCAATTTTAGGCAATTGGAAGTACAGCCTAGCTCTGAGCTATAGAGATGAAGTCTGTGCATATGCATGCATGTGTTGTACGTCTCCTTTGTGCACAGACACATTCAGGACCTCTTCATAACCTCAGATGAGGAATTCTTAACTTCAGATTAATTGCCCTCCCAAAAGTCTGAAAAATATAGTGATCAGGTTAAACAATATTTTTATCTGGTATTTCTCTGCTCTTTTCTTCGAGCGCATAATCACATAGCAGATGCTGTGCTGCAGAGGTAAAGAGGAAAATCCTCTCAAAATCTCCACCATGATAGACTACTTTTGTTATACTGTTCTGAAGTGTCTTCTTTGTGGTAGGAGTGTAGAAATGTAGCTGCCTTGGTGGGAGGGCAATGGAGCACAAGAGGGTTTTTATTCCATCCATCATACAGAGCACTCAGGCTCTCCGGGAAGCATCTCTGTAGACTGACTACTAAAGTAGCATAAATGACTAGCTAAGGTTAGATCCACAATTTCTAGAAGGTTAACATGAGAGAAATTCCTAGAAATATAGTCCCTCTATACAAGCTTTGGACAATCTTAGCTCTGATGGAGGGACCAAACCAGTTTGTCTCAGCAGCTTTCCAGTATTTATTGGGTTGTGCCCAGCTACCCCAATGCACAAGCATGTCTTAAATGTGGTAGAGATTGGATCAGATTAATATAATCTGTTTTAAGTATAAATTACATGCAAGTCTGGCCCATCATTTCTGTGGCAGATTCATGCAGAAGAAGACAATCCTGATTTTATCTTCTCTGAAAAGAATACGTCAAGTAATTCAACCTGTGGTAGCCCTGACTTATTCTTTGTGGCTTTTTAAAGGCTTTCTCCCACTGGAGTATCTCTGCCAGTGCCATGCCACCAGAAGCTAATTAAAAGTTTAGGTTGTACTTAGCTCTTCATCCACCATCGTGACACCATTTTATTAGCTTCACACTCTGTATATCTGTGTGCACTGGATCTTGACTAATCAGCTAATTGGCTGGATCTTGATAATCAGCTTCTAATAAGCTTTTATTGGAGACTTTTGGCTGAGATTTTAAGACTATGTTCAGCATGGCTGGCATTTCTGTTTGGGTGTAGCATGATAAACTTTGAAGTCTAAATCCGACGAGTTTCACTGTTTGAAAAAAACACCATGTCAGTGGGCTAGACCTGCCCATCTGGTTGGAAATCAGGATAAAAAGAGAACAAGACATAAAACTTTTTGCAATTGTTCATAGAGTCAGTGCTGGGAAGTGAGTAAGGTAAAGAGTTCTTGGTGTGCTCAAGGAGCTATCCTGGCAGAAGCTAAGAAGCATGCAGCTACTTACATAGCAGCTATTGCCAACACCAAAATGTGTCATTGCAGCTTTTTCCCAGCCCATCCTCAGTTGCTTATCATTGCTGTCTTGCTGTTCTCTAAGATTTTCCCACAGATATGCTTGTATAAGTTATTTTCTGACCTTGTTCTGATCAAGATGAGCTTGGTTACTTTACACAGCCTTAAAAAACATGACTTTGATTAACCCTACTTGCTACATTTCTGCGAGGTGGGACATCTGGCAAGGGGGCTGTGCAGGGAAGCTGAGCAATAATCTTTTCACAGAAAAGTTGGTTGGAAGGGACCTTTGGAGGTCTTGAATCAAAGCCATAGCCAGCAGCACATCTGGTGAACCATGGCTTTATCCAGCTCAGTCTTGAACACCTTCAAGAACAGGGATTGCACCAACTCTCTGGGCAGCCTGCTCTGCTGCTGCCCTGCTGTTGAGTTTTGTTTAATCATGTCCAATCTGAATAATCCATGCTGTAGTTTGTGGTCATTGCCGCTTGTTGCATCGTCTGCCACTCCCCAGCAGAGCTTGACTCTGTCACCACTCCAACTGCTCTTTAAGCAATTGTAGGCTGCTGTTAGACTGCCTCTTGGCCTCCTGTTTGCCACATTAACAAAGCTCCCTTAAGCTCTCATGTGGTTAATGTGCCCTCTGTATTATTCATGAAGAAAACAACATGAACATTATTCATGTTGTTAGTTCATGTTCAGTCTGGAGTCCACCATGACCCCCAGGACCTTTCAGCAAGGCTGCTACGCAACCAGTCAATACCAGTATGGAGTTAGCCTGCCACAGGCAGAAAACCTTGTACTTCTTGTTGAACTTGATGAAATTTCAGTTGCCCCAACCCTCAGTTTATCAAGGTCTTTCTGAACTGAATCTCTCAGGGAGAAGTTAAGCCAAACAGTAATTTCCTATTGTCCAAAAAGTTGCTGAGGAGTCTGTCTTATCACTCAAGTAGTTGATGAAGATACTGAACAATATCAGCCCGCTGTTGATGTTGGGGTACTCTGCTTAGTACCAGCTGTGAACCAGTTGTAAAGTCATTGATTTTCACCCTTCAGGAATGGCAGTATGACCAATTTTCAACTGACCTAAAAGTTTGTTTCCAGCCTTTACCTCTTCAGCTCCCAAATGAGTATGAGGGGGGACACAGTGTCAAAAGCCTTAATAAATCAAAGTATATTGCATCTACCTTTCTCTCTTCATCCACAGAGGAGGTCATTTTGTCACAGAAAGCAATCAGCTCAATCGAGCATGCTCTGCCTGTGTTGACTGTTTTTGATTGTCTTCTTGTCCTTCATGTGCCTGGAAGCGGACTCCAAGGAACACATTCCCTGTCCTGTCCAGGGAGTGGGGCGAGACTGACCAGCCAGTTGTTCTCTTGGTTCTCCTTCTTGCCTTTCTTAAAACACATAATATCCGTATTTTTTGGCAGTTGTGAACCTACCCCAACCGTGCATTTTTGCATAGAAAGTGGTCACACAGTCACATCAGCCAACTCTTTTGGCACCCTTGAATGTTCCCCATGCAGTCCCAGCTATTTGAACAAATACACCTTGTTTTGCTGGTGGGTCTCTAACCATTTACTTCCCCACTGCCAATTGCCCATCTCTTTCCCAAACTGCAGTGGTACATGCAGAGGTCTGGAAGCAGGTTTTTCTGTATTTCCTGTCAGTGGGCTGCCTACCCCATTCATCAGTGAACCCACATTTTCCCTGAACTTCCTTTTGTACTGGCATTATTTGTAGAAGCCCTTCTTGTTTCCCTTCACGTATCTGGCTAATTTAGCTGTAGCTGGCTTTTGACCTTCCTGATGTTAACCCCTAGTGACCAAGCAATGCATTTATACGTCTTCTCTCTTGCCTTTTTAACCAGCAAACTGCTACTTGGAGAGGATGTGTATCTGCAGCTTGGGTGTTCATTAAAGCACACGGAAGCTGGAAGCGCTCAGGCAGTGTTCCTGTTGTTCTCCCTCCAGGGCAGAGGAGTGTCTGTTAATGATACCATCTTAATATTTACACAATTTCAGTCACCTGCTTTTGTACACATGTAGTAGGTCATGAGAAGCTATTACTTTCCATATCCCTAATGGCTATTTACAGTATGACTAATTTATCTCACCAGGCACTCTGTTACAAAATATCTATTATATTAAGATACTAGCATAAGTGGCCATGTTGTTCAAAAGAATTGCTATGGTTCAACATAATACTTTTCCAGTTATGCTACAGTGTTACTGCTCTTGATTTCAGCTGAGTTAAAGTGCCATAAAATTGAAATATAGAAAGTGAGCCTGCCTACAGTTTGTGTATTTTTTACTTCAGAGACAAAATAATAGCAGCCAGCGATACTCTGTATTTTAGAGTTCAGAAAAAGTAATGCATCCATATATTTTCCTTTGGTTATTCATTGTGGGTACTGATGTATGTTGTGGGATTGTGTATATCCAAAGCATGCTAGAGTGGGTTAGCATGCAGCTCTGGTGCTGTAATTTGGGAAGGAGCCTCCTCCAGTTCAACTGACCTGCTCTCATGCTCTTTCACTGGGCAAATGTTGCTGGCCTTTAGTAGAAATAGCATGTGGCCTTAGACAGACATCTGATCTTCCTCTGGTTTTGACACTTCTTTTTGTTTTTACAACTTTTTAGAGGTGATACTTTCAGCTTTCTCTCATTCATAGGTAGTTGAAGTGAAATTGGTTACATTTATTAGTAACTAGAATTTTTTGATGGTGTCAGTAAATAATGTTATGGAAGCTTTTTTGAGTCAAACTTTTGGCATATCTGTTTGTTTCATTATGCAGCATTAATAGCACAAATATGCATAGTTTCATTAATTGTATTTCTTATTTAAGCTGAGTGTTTTATCCATGGGCTAGTTTCTACTCCCAGAGTGTAACAAAAGAGCAGTTGACCTTGACCTTAATTCAGTTTACCCAGTGTGACATCAGTGTGTAAGGTCTGCTGCACAATTGTATTTCAGAATTATGTTTCTTTTAAGAAGACATCCCAAAGGTCACCAGAGACACTTCTCAAAAGATTTTCAATAACAGCTTGTTTGCAAGGTGAAATACCAAATCCATAAATGAATAATGAATAGAGATGGAATTGGATATATAACAATAACTTTTAGAAGAAGGCAAGGGAAAAATGGCCTTTTCCAACTTTAACAGGAAAAAAAAAAAAAGTACACTACTTGAAACAGAAGAGACACCTGGACTATGCAACTATTTGAGATTTGGTTTTTTGTTTGTTTGTTTTGTTTTTCTGCATAATTTTGTCTGTTCCATTCTGCTTGGATTTTTCATTTTTGTTTGCTGAGAACTTTTGTCTCAGTACTTCAGTTTCTTCCTGTGCTTATCTGTTCCTTCGTGGAGTTAGGGAGTACTCAGTTATTCATGAGGAACTAAATCAATCATCACTTTCTCATGTCATCTTGCATTGCATCAACTTCCTTTTTCAGATGAAATGGATGGGTGTAACACGCTATGGCGTCTAGCAGTGCTCTTTGCTGGCCTGTTTTTTCAGTGGTGGTTGCTCAATAGTGGTTTAAACACTTAAACATTGCAGTTAATTTATGTTTATCCATGCCAGTGCAAGGCTTGGATTTTAAGCACCACTGAGGTAAAGGGGCATTTTTACTGCAGTGATGTTTCACCATTATCCCTACAGTCATAATTGGAAAGATTTGCATTTTTAGTGGAGTTGAGTAAGGATTAAGAGCATAAGCAGGAAAGAGGTGGGTTGTAGAGATATAACTGAGAGCATAATTTGTCCTTCCAGCATCCCATAATTGGTAATGATGCCTTAGAAGAAGTAAAGAACTAGGGATTTTTGTCTGCAGGACTGCCAATTAATTCATTTACTAGGGGGTTGAAATAATATTTTATGGTGTTTGAGAGCTACCACCTAGCAAAAAAAAAAAAAACAAAAACAACTTATCATTTAAAGTTTACTTTTCAGTCTGGAGCTGCACTCAGGTTTGAGTACAATTGAGATTCTATTGAAACAGAAAACAGAGACTGCCTCCAGTGCCTGGCTGCGTGTGCTCTTCCACCCTGATTTAGTTCCCCGACGGCATAAGACTCTGCTACCTAAGTTAGTACATTAATATTCATTGGGTAGATCAGTATTGCACTGTTGGAGCCAATAAATTTTGGTTTAGTTTAAAATCAGAGATGATATTTTATACATTATGTTAGCATACAATTTTTATTAGCATATCAGACTTTGAAAGAGTGATGCATTGCAGCAAAAAGCCAAGTATTTCAAGTAATTGCTATTCCATTAAGTAGAAGTGGCGGTTTCAGCTTAAAAGAGTGGGGAGAAATGTTTGGCTAATGAAAAGAGCGCTCAGAGTGATAATAGCCTTTTGATGTAGTGAAGACACCGGTTGAAAATATCCACCTCCGTGGTCAGGATGCAAGGCCCTGAGCAGCAGGCAGGGACATGCGAACAGGCTGGTCTGCAGAAGCACCTACAGAAGGAGATTGGGAGGCCATGGTGCCCTCTAAGGCCCAGTCCCACTGCAGAAAGTAAATAAATAAATAAGCAGCAACCAAGATAAACACTTAGCAGCAGGTTTGTCTGACCTGACCTGCTCTTTTTGTGTGGTTTTTTTTTTTTTTTTTTTTTTTGTCCAGAACAGGTAGTGCGAGAGAGCAGAAACCACATGAAAGCCTTGGGTTGGAGGGTTGCTGGTAGGTAGAGACGTGATCCAGCAAATTCTTCTTCTGCTGCTGCGGCTCTGCTCAGCTGGAGCGGTGCCGACGAGTGAAGACGAGAGGCTCTTCTCACAGGAGCCATGCCGAGGGCAGGGAATTTGCTTTCCTCGTCTGCTCCACCTCCTGTGGTGCTTTGAGCAGGTACAGAGCCGCTGCTTTCTGGGCCAAGCACAGCCACCCAAGTTCTTTCTTGATTTCCTTCCACTTTCACACTCTGCAACTTCTTCCTTCCTCTGCCACGGTATAGGAGCGGCTGCAGGCTGAAAGCAGAGGGGAGACGAAAGAGATGTCTCCCCTGTGAGGCTGGGGGAAGCCGGCTGGAAGCCTGCCTCCCTGCTGCCAGTGCCACCGCCTGCTGCAAACATTGCACTTCGGAAGCGTTGAAGAAAAGCTCCTGAGATGCATTTCAAGTCATAATGCAACAGCAGTTTTCTTGCCTGTATCACTCTCCAGTGATGCTCTCAGCAGCTATGATTGATTTCTGTGCCCCAGATGGAGCACTGCAACAGTACCGTGCTATTTTTGTTGGATTAGAAATATTTACTCCACTGAACTTTGCCCTGAAGATTGGATTCGCTTGTTTCTGTCTCCCTCTTTCTATCCTACCCCTGCTTTGTGCTGCTGTAGAATGGCTTTTTTTTTTTTTTTTTTTTTTTTAATGTGCTCTGGTATTTGTGGCAGCACAAGTATTTGTTGCTCATTTTACTGCAATGTCTAAAAGCCAGGTTTGAAGTGGGGTTCTGCTGCTGCACAGGGCTCAGGGCAAGGTAGCTCAGATGGATGCAAAGCTGTCTGCCCCAGAGAGGCTGGAGGAAAGATTGTGTTGGTCTTCTCTGTCTTATAGGGATGGAGAGTAACACAGGGAGTATTTGGAAGAGACTTGTACATTTGTATATGCTGGTTAATGTATATGAACATATTCAGAAAAAAAAAAAAAAGATGGACCTCAGTGAAATTTTTATCTAAATTAGGATATATCCACTAGAACTCATCCATTTTTAAATCTGATTACTGGTCTTTGGTCAGGGATGCTGTGTTTTACTTTTGTAATAAGTAAAGATACAGGTTTCAGTTTTGAAATGATTGTCTTCACAATGTTTATGGGTAAAGGAATTGGATTTAAACAGGATTTGAATTAGTGTTTCATACTGCCTCTAGCCTGGGATTTTGGCATTTTTTAGCTTAATTTTTAAAGAGACAGGATTTTTTCATCAAATTAGATATTTATCTCAGTGATCAGCAAAACCTGTGTTCAGCTGGTGGATAGTTTGAAGAGCATACTTCTGTATTTCTGATACGTTAATCCTGACTACTTGAGCAGTTCATGTAAACTTTGATGAAGGAGAAAGCTTCTGTAGTTATGGATAGGGATGCAAAAGTCAAGTGCCTTTTCAGTGGCAAGAGTTCTGGTCTTTAAGGGATAAATCAGAGGGTGGTTGGTTATGGCTACTGTTACATCCTGCATGAACAAAAATATTATAATTGATAAATATAAGTTCTTGTTCCTTCAGTGTGGAGTAGAGTACATTCCAGTCATTGATACTGAGCTTACTGAGAGGAACCTGAGAACCATCTGCTAAGTTAACCCCATAACCACTGGGACATCTGAGCCTAGGATGCTTATATATAATTCTGGGCAGCTTTTTCACTGTAATAAATCACTCCCACCCTACTGAAATCCATGGAGCAATGATAAGTTTTACAAGCCAAAGTTTGGCACACTGATACTGAATTTTTTGCAAAATTGTAGTGTCATGGGGTATTAGTCAGTTGTAGCTTGTATTCATTTTTACCTCCTAGAAGATTTGCCCTTAGCAGTGGTTGTGTTGCTTTATTCCCACTTACATTCATTTTCTGATAATCTTAAAGCTAATACATATTTTGTAGTACCTTTTAAGTAAAGCATGTAAGCATTTTTCAGCTGTTGTACAGAGGACAATAGTGACAGTAGTTTGGATGCAGAACAAGTGGTGTGGGAATGTAGTACACTGGTCTAGGATATTCAAAAAGCATGCCTGCTAGGCTAATACTGCTGTACAGCAGCAGCAGCAGTCAGGGCAGAGCTCTGAAATCACAGTTTTGATTTTGAAGGATGTAGCAACTTAAAGTTGAATCTGTTTTAAGAGAAATTATAAGGGCTACAAAGGCTTTCTTCAGAGCTGGCATCAAACCACTTTGGCACCTAATCAGTCATTTCTTCCATTGTTCTAATACCATTGGAGCATTTTCAAGTGAGTCTTTTGAGATTATCATTGGCATCTCCTGCTATATTAAAGATGCCTGTAATACATTTCTTGAGGAGGTGTGCTTTGCAGCTAATGATCATAAAGCACAACCTCACCTTGATTTTTTCCTTAGTGCTTTTTCGCAAGACCAGTAGGTCTTGTAGCTGGAAGCCCACATTTTACATCTCTTTTTAGCAAACTGTTAGGTCATCATAAATTGTCTGTGGCAGGACTTGGCGTTCTCCTGAATCTCACAGTCTAATGGCACCAACAGTGTGCCTTGTCTACCTCATCAGATATACATGACTGCTTTCAAATCTGGCCTGATCATTCCAGTGGGGACTGATTTTTGGACCTAATGAGTGAGAAGCTGGGAAGAAATGTAGTTCTTCTAGACAATAAATTAGTTTTCGGAATACATAAAAGAAAGAAGCATTTCTCAGTTGAAAATGTTTACTGTTTGGGGACTCTGAACTAGACTTTGCACAGCAGCAGCTTGAGTAAATTGACTGGCATCAGATAAAATGATGCACTGAAATCCAACTGCCAAGTAATAGGGAGGGTACAGGCATGTCTTTTAAAGTATGGTAAAGTCAGGTGCTATTCTCTGGTGCACCTTAAACAGGGAAGGATATGCTCACAGTGAGATGCAGTTTGCTTTTGAATAATTCATTCTTCAGGAGAAATAAGTTATTACAGAACTTTGATCCAGAATAATTGTATTATTTATGTGATGCGTCACTTCAATAAAAATGTATCATGAATGCATTGAGGTTGTTTTTTCTCAGGCTCTCAGAAGGAACTAAATCTCCACCATTTTTCTTAATGTTTATACGCAAAGCTTCCTACTGTAATAATAAATCAACTGAAGTTATCCCTAGTGTGTTTGTTTGATGCTCCATGGTTCTTAATTTTTTATTTTTGGTTTTAACACCATCTTCTTCTGTTTTCTAGCTATCTCAGTGTTGTAGTCAGATTAAACTCTTTTCTTAATAGTTAAGGGAGGATGCACTGCTTTGACATGGGTAACCCTCCTGTTACCCTTTTGCTTTTCCATCCCTTTTCCTTTTATCTGTTGGATGCTTGCTGCACACTATAATCACAAGCACTTTTAGGTCATCAGCTGCTGTGTTTTGTTTTCAGACTGCACTTGTTAGCAGTTGGACATAACACCAAACCTGATTTGGGGCTCTAAATGCTACCATAATGGGAATATTTAATGATAATAAAATGCTTTTCTTTTTGTCTCATATGGAGTTCCACTTAATCTGACTAAGCAGTCAGCAGTTTCTAGGCAGATCTAAATTAAATATTATTACTCTATAAAACCATTTAAATTTGAACAGCCTTTTATTTAAGATGCATAAACATTTCTCAAATATTCCATCTGTTACACAAATTATATGCTGTAAAAGAAGCATTTACTGCTTACTTGTAAAAATAAAATATAATATTGGTAAGTCAGCTGGAAGCTTGTAGATATTCTAAAAAGATGACAAAGCAGATAAGCAGTAAAGCTAAGCCGAAATTACTGTAGAGGTCTTTCTGAATAGCTGTCAGTTTTATGTTCT
Source organism: Anser brachyrhynchus (assembly GCF_964034855.1). Taxonomy (NCBI): domain Eukaryota; kingdom Metazoa; phylum Chordata; class Aves; order Anseriformes; family Anatidae; genus Anser; species Anser brachyrhynchus. The sequence continues at coordinate 37,289,848 of NC_137695.1, forward strand.
CCTAACACAATAATGGGCACTCCCAGGAGGTGTGAGTCTCATGGGATAATTATTCTTCTGAGGTTTAGATGGGTTTTGCTATGCCTTTTCCACAGATGGGTAAGATTGCCGTATAATTATTCTCCTCCTCTTTCAGTAGATTTTTCTAATGTAGAAATTAATAGAATTAATTCTGTATACATGCACTATACTTACATTACCTAGCATATTAATGAATTTCAAGCAATATTGAATGATGCTATCAGATGGCAATAGTAAGTGGTCTGTTTAGCCTTTATCTTACAAATTGGTTTTAAGTCTCACTGTACTTGCCTTTTGAGAGGTGTTTCTTTTTAATATTCAGGTCTATTTTCTGCCGTCATCTACTCTCAGGATGGTTTATTTTTAACTATCCTTTAAAATAAAAAAACAAAGAAGTAAAAGTTTAAAATAAATGTATATTCTATAATAGTAGAATATTTTTATGGTGCCTGGTGCACAAAGCTGACACGGTTTCTCAATCTCTCTCTCTAAGCATCAAATAATGTTGATGAAAGGAAGCAAAAATCTTAGCTTCATTGGGGTAGCTTGTAGGGCAGCACACTGTCAGTCATTAGATACAAACCTCTGGTGTCGCCAAATAAACCTGCAGACGACCAGCAGCCTCAGCCACTGGATTCTCAAGAAGGTCTGCATTTGGGGAGGTTTAGTTGCTAGGATGATCTGACAAGCTCTGACAGGCTTTCCTGTATGATATAGCAAACACAGAGGAAAACCAAGAAAATCTTTAAAAATGATCTTTCTCATTCATTGGTGTCTTTACAAGATTACATATCCACAGTAGCTGTAGGGGTGTCAGAGATGAGAGCACTTGCTCATCCTTCACCCAGATTTCCTGTCTCCTAAATGGGAGCAGGTCTGCAGGACAGCAGGCACTAGTAAGACTTGGAGCTCCTGCTCAGCACAAACCATTCACTTCAAAAAATAATAAAAAATGCATAATATCACTTTGGAGATTTACCAGATTTTCAAAGGACTGACTGGAATTTGTTTTGTTATTCCTTCTCTGAGCTCCTGAGTACTACTGGTCTAACTAAGCTGACAGTTTTGAGTCTTTGAGCATGTATACACACGTTTGTTTTATGTGAATAAAAGTATTAATAATTGAATCTTGTTCTGCTAGATGAAGACCAATATGTTATAAGAGGAACAAACCTCTCTTTAGTTACATGGTTAGGAAGCAATTGATATAAAGCATCTTTTGTGTGTTCATAGCTATTGATCTGGTGGCCTACTGATACCTCTGTACGTGCTCTGGGAGTTGGGGCACAGAGACATGGCATCTCCAGTAATTCTGCAGTACATTTCACTGGGTTTCAGAGTTAAAAGGCTGTGATTATAGCAGAGCATTTAAAGGAATTCTGACTCATTTGCTGTTCAAAGGAAAGGCCATGCTGGTTCAGAAAGATCCTCTACCAATTTTGGTCCATGGGAAAAAAAAATAAAAGAAAAAAAAAAGGATATGAGGATATGTGACTTCTGAACTTCATCATCTGGGGAGTATAAATCACAGTATGAAGTATTCTTGATTACTGATACTGGATTGAATATTGTTTATTGCTTAACTGCTGTAAGATTATGGCAAATATATGTTCTAAACCTTTGATTAATATTGCTTCTTTTCCCTCTGCTGTAAAATATTATGCATTTTTGTGCCAAAACTATAACCTTATTTATAATTAATTGACATTACACAAACTGTTTTAGTGGGACAAGCTAGAGGATTTGTTTGTGGTACCTGTGCATATCTTTAAAAATAGCTTAGAGGAAGAGGATTTTTTTACTTACTGTCCTGATTTTAGGATCATGGATCTAATGGATGAGCTTTCAAGTACTGGCTTGACTGTCCTCTGAGTGTATCTGTAAGATAAGTGGGGTATACAGGAGTGAGAAACAAATTTTCTTTTTTATTTCTAGAAGGGCGAAAAACAATTCCAAAGAAGTTATTGAGAAAAATTGTGGATTCTACTTCCTTTGCAAAGATAACCAGCCTATCTCAGATGATACAGAAATAAAATCCATTTTTATACTGGGAATTCTTTCTTTCAAAGTATATAATTTACTTATCACACACAAAGAAGCTTCATGTGTTCTAAGATACTTAAATGAAGTATTTTTTTGTTTTATGCATCTTCCAAATTTGCAGAATAGGAGATCTGGATGTTAATCAGACTACAGTTGCATTTTCCTTTGTACATCACATGTGGCTGAATTCTGTCCTCCCACTCAATGCTGCTGCAGGCACTGGTAAAACCAAGGCCCCCATCTGCCCTCTGAGCACTGATGTGGATATGTTCTGGTTTGACGATTGAAACATTATAGAAACTGGGGGTTTGCCTCATACAACACACCATTAACCACAGTGCTTCTATAGAGAAAGTGCAGCCAAAGTTGCCAGTTGCAAAGCAAAACTCCTCTATGCCCAGGGTGTTTTGTAGTGCCCTGGTGGTTGGTTTGATCAAACTTATGGAAGACCTAAGCATATTTTAAATTTTATAGCGTTTCATACAATGTATTTGGAACCACATGATACTGTAAGAACTCATTATCAATTGTGAAAGTGCCAGGCAGTAGTAAAAAGCTCCTGGAAGAATTACAGACTTCCACAAAGCAATTAAAATTCCTCCTGAGTTAGGAAACAATACATAAATCGTATTCATCTGAGGGGGAAAAAAAGGTCTGTAATAGTTTTCTAGCAATTTTAAATATTGGTACTAACTGTTTTATTGCTAAGATTGCAGGAGAAAAGTGGAGCTTTTATGACATAAGAACCTTGTCAACATAAGCGTATTATTATGGAACTTAATTTAAAGAAGATAAACCTTTCACTATTAATCAGATCAAAATTAATAACTGTGAGAACAGCAGTACTGGGGTTTTAGTTAAATTGTGGGTGGCGGTATTACATAAAGTCTTGTGAAGTATTTGCCTGTTTGTACATATTTGAAAAGGAGGTGGGTACTGCAGGAATATCTGACATCGATTAATCAAAGCTATTTTTAAAAAAAAAGTTGAACATCCGGAAAGTAATTTCACATATTTCACATAGAATAATTCTATTGGTCTTGAATGTAACTGACAAACTTGAACAAAACTACCCACCAAGGAATGCGATTAAAAGGAAAATGTTTTTGTTTTTTTTTTTTTCTAACAAAGTACACAGCTATAGCATTGCTTCTTATCCTAGGAGTGGTGATTGTTCAGAGTTTTATCAGAAAGTTGTGGGAATGATTAATATGCTTTGCAGGTGGGTGGTGTTTTTCCTGTTTTTCATGCTCTAATATAGTATAGAAGCAAATATTGCAGCAAATGCTGCAGGAACTGTAAAGGAAGCCAAAGAAAGGTCTATTTGCTAACCTGTTATTCTTCTGCAGGTCCTTACGTGTGCAGGGTAGTTCCCGTCTCTGATGTTCAAGGCCTGAAATTGCATGTAGAGACCAGAGTTCAGCAAGGTCCCCGGTATCTGAGTAAACCTTGTGCTGAGTACAATGTATTTTGAGATTTTTGTACGTTACCAACTTAAATTCTCGAAATCACACGGCTTTCCTGAGCGATATGAATTACTAGGTTTCCACTTGTTTCTGAATCTGCAGTGTTTGTCTTTAAAAATACTTGTATTTCTACATCCAGAGAGGTGTGAATGCAGATGGGAAAGACAGATGAGTGCTGGGAAGCTGTTGAATAGCATCCACAGTCAACTGCAGGGCTAGAACCACTGGTGCCCTTGAATAGTCAAAAGCAAACATTTGTGCCCTTGGTCAGAGAGATGATAAAAAGACACATGTCAAAAATAACAGAGTTACCAAAAGCAATGATTTGGATTTTGCTAAAGGTTAATAACTTTTCAGGGAATGTATTGGCTCCTTTGACAAGCCAGATAAATGGGCATCGTGTCAATTTATGAGTGCATTTCTGGAACAGGGAATGTGCTGACACTATTTCAACATAAATGTTCTAATTGAAATACCTCGCCGTGATTACAGTGACCCTTTTAATGCCATTTTTTGGCATTATTGTGGTTATTTCAGTCACATGCTTTTTCATATAATGCATGGATTGCTTTCCTGAATCCAGGGATCATTGACTGAGAGCTGGGGAGAGGGTTGTTGGTTCTGTTGTATTTGTTGGTTTTTTTTTAGATTGCAATAAGTAAATGACAGGAAATACCCTGGCACATTCTGCACAGTGATAAAACTACTTCAGTGGAGCTATTCTTATATATGCCAACTGATGATCTGGTCTTGATTTTTAGCCAGGAACTAACTGGTCATTATTTAGACACTAAAATATATCTGAGTAAGATACGAGTTCTGCTAATGTGATGTGATTTAACTTATGTCATGTGTTTATTCCTACCAAAGAGATGCCAGTCTCTCAGTCAGGCACAGCCCCAGTTGTGCCATTTTCATTTGTGGATACCTCTGGTTTCTTGATTAAACACATGAAAATGTGAAAATAACTATTACATGTTAATTACATTGGCTTTAAATTGAATAATGGTAACAAGCACTGGAGCTTAATTTTTAGTGACCAGATTAAATTTAATGGCAGCCATTAACTAAAACAGATTTTTGGCAGTCAAGCATGAAGGAGATATTTTGTGACTTTTTCTTTTTTTCTCAGCATCTTCCTTCTTAGTTTTTAGACACAATGCTGTGATGACTTGAATGAGGAAATTCTTAATTGTTGCTCTGTGAACAAAGTGCTTCAAAGCACCTCAGTCTTGGAGGCTTTTAACTGGCATCTGAAGTCAAATAGTTTAAATGTGATTCAGCATGAAAACAGACCTACCTGCCTAAGATTAGCTAGTCTGGATACTGTGCTACACAATTAAGTCATATAGATTTCCCAGAAAATATTTAAATCATTCAGAATATTCACATCAGCTAATTTAGACCCCTCTAGGTTCTTTGATTTGCCATCTGGAGGAATGTCTTTAATTGTATTTCTTGGGCCTCACACAGTATCCCTGAAAGACTGGTCTCCTCGAGGGACTTCTAAAAGTGGAGTTGTACAAATACTCCTTCCTCTTACAGCTTTCCTATTGCTATTGGGAACTGTATATATTCCTTCTGTCCATTTTGAAATTTTGAAAGATAGAATTCTAACTTTCTGACTTGTTCTGGCACGTTCAGTTATAATTTTCTTTAAAACATGCAGAACAGAAAGGCAGATGTTTTAATTGAACAAAATATTGCTACAGTTGGATGGTCATAGCTGTCTGAATACTATTGACCAATTTAAGAAGATGTCTCTTCAAGCTTTTATTTCTTCAGGTTTAGCTGTGGGTTCAAATAATTCATATCCCTTGTGATTTGTTGGAGCAGGTCCCTCACAATGCTCTTATGTCACCATAGTATTTCCTTTGATACTTGATAACTCTTCTAAATTATTACATTTGCCTATTTGGGGGATCTTTTACCTGCATTTTAGGAAGGCAGATAGGTGCATGAAACAATTTTTTCCATGGACTGACCACCTGCCTACCAGTGAAAAGATACTGTTTTGAAGTCTGATGCAAAAGCAAGAGAGAGCACAATTTAGGAAGACTCTGATTTGTAGAATGGACTAAATGAGCTACATTTATAGCAGTGGTTTCTGATAATAAGTTTATGATAGGCAAAAGAAGAAGATACAAAATAGCTGTCAATTTATATTGTGCTAATTAAAAGCTTACTGTTTCAGCCTAATTGCTGTGCAGGATAGAACTCCACCCCTTTTGTGAGCATTTTTTGACATTTTAAATTACACACTATCACTGATTTTTTTAAAAAGAGAATAGCACAGCAGGAAGCACCCACAATCTGGATGAATATACCAATTATAAAGTATGTTGCAAATAAACAATTTGATCATTTCTGTTGCTGTGCCTTACACTGGAAGTTGAAGTGTCTCATTAAGGCAAAAGTTGAAGTATGTTTCCATATTCTAGTTGTCCATGTGCTGGCAAAGAGAAAGTTCAGCAATAAAGCTGGCAACTACTGGCTGCTTCTGCAGGCAAATGTGTGTTCTGAATGAAACATTAAACAAAGCTTTTGACACACTGAAGTGTTTCAGGAGCTACATCACTAATTATTAACTGCAGGAGAATTAATTTTGCTCTTCAAAGGAACATTGACTTTTTAGGAGTCAAAGAGGTGCTCGTTTGACAGTATGATTATTTGCAACTTAGAAAATAAGAATATTCTTTCTCAAAGTGCAGTCAGGCATGCTTGTAAGGGCAGTTCCTGTATGGAATAGAAGTAACCATAACACCCAAATGTATTTGCTAAATGACAGTCAAACATAAAAGTGTCTATTCAAAATAGCCAAAATTGCTGCAATGTGAGATAGTTGTGTATGCATATATATTAATTTACAAGAGGGTAAAACAAATGAAAATAGCTATTCACCATCTAGTATATTGGTCATTAGGGGACCAGATAAGATGAAAATGAGCCTCTATAATTGTTAAGTTTTAAGCACATAGTGGAAATTAAATAATGCAGTGATGTTTTACATGTTGAAGAACTGGCCTTAGCAAAGAAGCTTCCTTACTAAGCTTTTCACTTTAATCTCCATCCAGCCATAGATGCTGGGCACCAGCCAGCTGAAAGCAGCTCTAAAGAAAAGGAGCTGGGAGTCCTGATGGACACCAAGTTGAACATGAGCCTTCCTTGAAGATAGCCAAAAGCCATCTGGATCTGGTCCTAGACAAGCAGTTCTAAGCCCCCTGTTTGATCAGGGGGCTTGGACAAAGTGACTTGCAGAGGTCTCTTCCAACCTCAGCCATTCTAGTCAATTGTATAATACAATCTTAACTGTATGAAGAAAAATATAAGAAACATACACGTGCCTTTAAGAATATAAATACTGTTAATCTTTCACATGGCATTTTACTCAACAATTACATGTTATTGTTATAAAATTACATATATATATAAATAAGAAAAACATATTTAATAACATGCTAACAATGTATTGGAAACAAAGCTATCAAAATGGAAATGTGGTATATGGTAAAAATGTGTAAAATCTTTTAAAGGGAAATATACAAAAGCCATTAAAATACTAGTAGTTTTTAGTTTTGGTCCTGAAAATAAAAATAGAAGATGAAAAAATTAGCAAATAGACTTGTAGTCCAGTGAATCATTTACCTGTACACTGTCAATAAGCCAGTCCCTTCCAAACTGGCTCTTCCTCATGCATAAGGGTATTTTCTTGCGCACACAAGTCATAGTTTTAAAATTAGTTGTTACTGGAAAGGAAGTCTGAAATTCAGACAATAATAGCAGAAAATCCAAGCTTAGGCAGTGCTTCCAAAGTGAAGTACAGATTTTTTTTTTTTTGATTTTTTTTTTGGTAATATTATAGTAAGGACAAAGGCAATAAATAAATAAATAAATAAATAAATAGTTTTACTCCTATTTTGTACTGGCTACGAAGACACTAGCATAGTAATGGTGACCCTTTGATAGTTGTCTTTTGCTACTAGTCTTTGTAACTCTTTAGCACTACAGAGGTTCCAAAAAGTACTGATTCCTAAACTGGGCATGGCACATAGCTACAGTTTGGAGGTTTGTTACTGTTCCCCTTATAATTAGAAATTCCACTTATAAGTCAGAAATGTTTGAATTGTGTGATGTAATTTCTGATCTTTCCTGTAAAACAGTTTCCTCTTTCCAGTGTATTATCCGTCTTAGTAATCAAAAGAATTGGAGTTTTTGCTTAATTAGTGTCTTAGTAAAGCTACTTTTTCTAGGTCAGTCCCAGTGTTCGTAGTATAAAAACACAACTGTTGGCATTACTGGCATTACATTGTCATCCTCACAAAGTACAAGGAAGTAGTAAAAAGCAATTCAGACATTCCAGTATCTTCACAGCTACTTCCAGAAAGGTGGCACCTTTGGTACAGAGCCAGGCGTGGAGAATAACAAGGCTTGAAGTACATGGATAACTTTACTTACTATGTAATTACTGTAAGCCTCATTTCTCAGAAATTGCTTAAGAACAGCTCTAAGTAAAGTATTAACCATTTATCATGCATCAGTTACAGAAATAGTCTTCTACTGTCATGTTTCTTAAAAAAAAAAAAAAAGTCTTGTGTAGTTTTACTTTTTATTTGACTGCTTAAACTTTGCCAACGTTTCAGTACTAACTTTACTGTACTCTCTCCACACTTACTCAGCTCTACGGTGCTCCATCAGATTTATGAAATAAAATTTATTCCTAAAAGCCTTTCCATTTTCTTTTTACAATGGGAAGAGTAAAGCAAACTAAGTGAAGAATTCATTTGCCTTTCCTTATTCCTACTTTCCAATTCCACAGTGTTATTTTTGGTTTGACACTTTTCTGTAGTATCTTCTCCTGTCCAATATAACTGTATTAGCGTGCAGTGAGAAACATTTTGGTAGCTGTCATATTCCACAAGTGTCAGCTTTCACCATTCCTTTTGCCTTTCTGTTTACAAATTAACCAACTATTAGTTATTTTTTTAGTCCTAATAACCTTCTTGACTGTTATGTTTCAAAGTGTTTAGCTAATGGTATTACCTGTAAGACTTCATGTAAGTCTTTCATGCCTTTTTTGCCTGTTTGAGTTTTTCCAGTTTAGGAGAGGTGTGAGGACACCTTGGTTTTCTATTTTTTTAAATTTTTTTTTTCATTTCTGTTACGGTAATGATATTAAGACTTGAAATAACAAAAATAACATAAAGTTTTGGGTATTGTGTAGTTTTAGTGAGGCACTGGAACAAGTTGCCCAGAGAAATTTTGGATGCCCCACCCCTGGAGGTGTTCAAGACCAGGTTGGATGGGGCCCTGGCCAACCTGATCTAGTGGGTGGTGTCCCTGACTGTGGCAGTGGGGTTGGAACTAGATAATCTTTAAGGTCCCTTTCAACCCAAGCTGTCTATGATTCTATGAAAGTCTCTCTAAAGTCAGGCGTATAATAGCTGACCCTGTGACATTTACTTGATTTTTTTCAGAACTAATACTCATTTTGTGCTTTTGGTTTCTCCTGTCGTGACTGCTTTCAACTTTGCTTTTAGCTATCTTACTTTCTGAATTTAGACCTGTCACTGTTGAAAGCTTGAAACCCTCAAGAAAACAGCAGTAGGAGAGATCCTGTCTTATCACCTAAGAATATGTCAGTGAAGCCCTTTTTCACACTCTGCCTATCACAGTTATGTTAAGCACTATGATCAAAGTTCACATTAGGAATATAATTTAACGAGATAGATATCAACTTGGAGCACTTGTCATTTGTGCTGAGTGAGATACATTTATTGACTGATCTTGGCCAAGAAGATCAAAACTGAGGTCTGTGGTCCTTGCAGAGATTGTTACCCTGTGCAGAACTGAAGACAAAAGCTATGGGAGCTGAAGTGTCATATACTAATGGAGTCAACCACCCAAACAAACTATTAATGGCAACTTCAGTGAACATGCTGTATTAAGCCTAATGATAGAGAGTGAAGTACAGTTGAATTAGTAGAGCTACCTTAGAATAAAAGAGGAATAATATATATTAAAAAAAAAAAAAAAAAAACAACAAACAAAAAACATGGCCCATGCTTGCAGAGGGGCCCAATGGCCTCTATCCATAGAGGGAGCAAGACATTGATAACTGGGCTCCATTAAACATTTCTCTGATCCTTAGACACAACCTCTCTTTCCAGGTTGTATTTAAGGTAATTGTTCTTTATTTCCCTGCAAATGGATGCCATCAAATGTCAGGCACAATAGCCTGACAATAAACAGTGATAATAATACCACATGTATAGTGTTTTGTTCTCTACACTTTAAGAAGATGTTATCAGCTGTTGGCATCACAGAGGATGCTGTGGTAGGTAAAGGAGAACATGGAGTCGGTGACCTGTGTTCTTCCTGAGAGTGCTGCTCTTAAGAATTATTTTAGCTATTGAGGAATGGTTCTGTCCGCTCTTTCCTGGGCCAACAGATTCAGAGCCGTGACTAATATAACATAATTATCAAGAGTTTTGTTTTATGAGTATCTCCAAGATGATTGTTCTCCACCTAGACTACAGTATTTCCGCACCATCGGTCTGTCTAAAGCTAATGAAGCACTTTATGGCCACTTGTAGATCAGCTTTCCTTGTTCAATTTACTGTGCTCTTTCTAATTAATTTGGAAGATTATAACAACAACTGAAACTTGTTTTTTCATTGTTTTTCCGACAGTTATTTCCTTTTCTGAAGTCACAAGTACAGATAATCTAACATTTGCATTATTTCAATGTTTCTCCTATTGGAAGAAAGCTATTAAGTTAACAAGCAAATTCAGAAATCCCGTTGCAGTAGTACAGAAGTATGGCAGAGGAATATAATACACAATATTATGGTTTTATGGTAAACTATATAGAGAGCAACAGATGCATAGAAAAAAAAAATGAGTAATATATTACCATTATAGTGTGAGAGGAGAAAAAATTAGCCTGCTTTTGCATGAATAAATTTCACTGGTCTCATGAATAGCTTCATATAATTTAAAATAATCCTTCTGTATAATGAACTTGCAAGCTAATTACTCTTGGATTGCCACAGTACTGTATGACTCTGTCAGTCTGGAAGCGTTTTAAATTTTGCCAAAGTTATGAAGTGGATCCAGCTGAAACCGAAATTGAATGGGTTTCCCAATCAATATATCCGCAAATTGTTGCAGCATATTATTCCAGGCAGTAACTGTGATAATTGCTAGGTTTTATCCTTTTTTAAAAACAATGGAGTTAAAAGTGGCAGATGGTAGTTTAATGATTAACATTCCTAGTAAACAAACTTTTGCATGGATATATTTAAAGTGGTTGTGTGTATATAAATAGACAGAGAGCGTGAGCCATGCAACTATAATTGAATTGCATTAGCATAACTTAAGTAGAAGTTTGGTAAATACCAAACACCTTAATTAACTTGCACAGTATTAGGAGATTAATGATATACCCCCTATAAATGCCTCTTCAAAGTGTTTGGCAACATGGCAGTTCAGAGCCAAACTAGTTCTTGGTACCCCAACCCTTTGTGGTTGATGTATGGCAGATTAGTTAACTCCTGCACTTCAAGCTTGGCCTCTGCTGGGATTTGTGGATGTGTAACAACAGCCTTTTTTACCAAGAGCTGGAAAGCTACCTGTGGAGTGAGGTTTGTGGGCTCATGTACTCAGCATGGCCCTCAAGTGGTGCCAGTCTCCTTTCCAGCCTAGAGAGCCTTCTGCACCCTGAGCTTTCAACATGGTTTTATTTTAGCTCAGGCTCTACAAGCTTACACTTTTAGACAGAACCTCTGTTCCCTCTGCCAAACATTTACCTAGTATTGTTGTATAACTCTTCCACTGAGAGAAGATATCAACTCTTTTTATGCCCTGTCGATTGATAAGGGCAGTAGCCATCTGTTTGCAGTTTTTGCAGTCTCTTTCTAACTTTTTTATTATTATTTTTGCTGATGCAGTTTCTGAAAAATATGCAAATTACATATTATAGACAGTTCAAGAAGTGTAATTGAATCTCATTGTTGGAACTGTCAGACCAGTGCATTGGAGTCCAATCTGAGCTGTGCATCTTTTTAGCTAAGGCCTATATTAGTCACTGATACTTATTCTAAATTCTTAATAGTGGGGTTAGAAACCTGATTGAAAACCAGTAGTGATTTGTCTCTTTATCATGCCAAATAAAGTAAATAAAGAATGTAGTTACCAGTCTAGTTAATTATTATAGAATACTGGTGAGTCAGGAAACTATGCAAATTGGTAAGAAATTAATTCCTGATGTATTTGAATGATTTGGAAAGAACACATTGGATCTACAAGTGGCTGAAATTTATATTCTTCTCTCACATAGAAAACTGTACTGTAAATGAGCTAGTATCTCTCTTGGGAAAGAAATGTGAATTTTGCTGACAAGCTGAGGACTCTCAACGGAAAAATGCATGCTGACAGGTTGAACCAGTGGCCAATTGACTGATGTCTTTCTCCCTTTTTACTTCTATTTCAGATGCTGAAGAATACCAGCCTCCAATATGGAAATCATATTGTGAGTATACTAGAAATAGGAGTAATCTTAGTACTTTGCCATGGTGTCACAGTTACTTCTTTTCTCTTTCTTTGTTAAAAATAAATAAATAAATAGATAAATAAAAGACATAAATGTACTAGGTTAGGTGCCTGTAGAAATTACTAAATTGGACAACAGTGAAACTTGAACTGTTCTGGTTCTCTACAGAGCAAGACTCAGCAGTGTTAAGAGTCACAGCTGGGTTGCCTCACTAACGTGGAAATCCTGGGTTTCATGGCTCCTACATTGAGATTTTCAAGAAGGGCTCCAAAGGTAGAGGTTAATGTTTCATGTGTTTACTAAAGGTCAGACTTGAGTATACTTGTCTTCTTACATGGGTCACCAGCTCACTTTAAAACAATAATATTTTTGATCCTTAGCAATATAAGCTGATTTTTGAAGTGGTAGTTTAGAAGTTGGAGACACCGTTATCAGTTCTCAGAACCTTCCTGTCTGCCATTAGAAAAGTGATTTGGAGTGCAGAGCGGAAGTGCATATTTTATGGTTTGGGTTTTTTTTGGTGTTGTTTCAGATGTATTTTCTAATAAAATAGCACAGATCTAAGACAAAATACTGCCTTTTAAACCCTTGATCTTTTTATTTTAAACACTTACTGAAGCTTCAATAAAACTGTAGCTTTGAATATTTTTCCCACTGTTTTTGGATACAGAACTATCCCAAGCAAAAGCTGAACCTTTTATTATGGCAACTTCAAATACAGTACAGTACCATTACAAAAATGGAAGTACAAAAAGACAAGGATCACAGTAGTTACATGTGTGTACATGTATAACTTTAAAGACTTGAGTAAACTTGTTGGCTTCACTTATATGCACATTAAACTACCTTGATGGCTTCAAAAACATCTACATGAGAATGGCAATCTGCCTCAGAATGGACTAGGATTCTTTCATCCAAAATTTGAGTACAAAACTAATTATCGATTGCTTCTTAGAACAGTTTTCTAGAGACCTATTTTTGTTGATGCAGTATTTTAAATATATGGTCAACAGGAATGTATTTATTTTAGATGGACAATTCCAGTGTACTTTTTAGAGCACTTGGAGAAAAGTAGACACTTGAGTGTGTTCTTTTAGAAGAGAAACCAGGCTTAAATCAAAATCAGTGGAAAATATCCTGTTGACTCTGACGAGACTAGGATTTGAAATAACAGATGTTTCCTTTAAGGAAGTTTTCATTAAAAAAAAAAGGGAGGTGGGGGGGGAATATGCACATGCCTTTACTTACCTTCTCTTAGTCACCTCACTAGTGCAAGAGGCAGGTCAGTGCATGCAGAGAAAAAGTTTGGTTAATTTTGCCCAAGAGCACACACAGTTCCAGGAAACTTAAATAAATAAATAAATAAACTAATAGAATAGAATACATAATTTTCTATTCACATGTATGTAGGATGCCAATATTGTGGTAGTGACAACATCATAGCATCAACATCTCAACCCCATGCATGAATGACCTTGGAAAAAGTTACACAGCTCCAAAATGCAGATAGCAGTTTAAGGCTACAGATATTTACTGCTGAGACTGCTTAGCCACAGACATATGTTTTTCATTGCAGTGTTTGGTAAAATATGCTTCTTTACCCTGCTAAAAAAATCACAATCTGGTAAATTAATTATAGAAATTATGTCTAATGATAGCATTCATCTATGATACAATCTACTCCTGTATCTCATCAGGTTTAAATTAGTTTGTATATTTTACTAATGGCAATTTATGTTTACTGCCTATTTAACAACTGTTTTAAATGTATTTTAGCTAGTAACTTTTTATTTTTTTAACATTTTCTAACTTACTTTTAAGATATTTTGCATACAGTTTTGACTTCTTTTTAAACTGATGCATAAATTTAGGTGCTCTTTGTGGTATTTTATTGACATAGTAATCAATGCTTCAAACCTAGCTTTTCAACAGAGGCAAATTTTCCTGGTTTTGCAGGTGAAGTATTCAATTAAACAGTATTCCGCAAATCCATGGGCAAATGCTGGTCAAAGTGGAACAACTTTCAGAATCCACATGTTATACTTGGCATAATTCACAGGGTTATTTCAGCTGGATTTGGAAAAGATGGATTCTAATGTCAAAGACCTTCACTTGCTTATCAAGGCCTGTTAGAAGGCACATAGGTTTCACAGATCCATATTCTGGAATGAAGCAGTGTAGTATCAGTTGATGCCATGGTTCAGCTCCTTGTAAAGTTCCCTTGCTTTCTTCCTTCTTCAAATAATATGCACAATGCGTGAGACTCACTTTTGTTAGAAATTAAGGCCTTATTTCAGCCATGCACTTAGGTTCCTAATTAAGCTATGTGAGTAATTCTGCAGAAATAGGACAGTTCATATTGTTCAAGGTGGGCACATGGATAAATGCCTGAATAAGATGAGGACAAACAGGTAAGACTAAGGAACTCTATGAAACACTCTCAGGCAGAAGGCAGTGTATTTCTTTGCTGCTTTATAAAAGCAATGATAGGATTTTTTCCTCTCCATTGGAGCATCACTGAGCAGTAGTCACAGATGAGTTAAAATAGAAAGCTCAAGTTCCTGGCACACTGCAGATTGAAAAAACAGTATGAAGACAGTGGTGATAGTCCTTCTTCCCTGGCAGAAGAGGAGTAAGTGTTGACTTTCACGTCACCCCTTTGTTACCTACACAGAGCAGATTTCATAATTAGACAGTTCTCTCTAAAATATATTGTATAATTTGTCTTATTCATTCTGGTACACAAGTCTCATCCTGTAGCTGGAACAAAAGAGAGAGAGAGAGATTCCAACTAGTTACTTTACATCTCAAAGAAATATTGCCCTAGAAATTCTATAATCAATTAAAGTTTTGTTACCTTTATATGCTCCTCGGTGATTATGATGCTATGAACATTGGCAAGATATTTGAATTATTAAACTGATAAAGATTGTTTAAGGGACATTTAAAAGATGCTTGGTTTTTTCCATTGCACTGCTACATTTTGGTCCAAAATTCTGTCTGTATTATTACTGTGCATTTGCTTCTGATGCAGGATTGAAAAGCTAGTCCTGGTCTGGTGCTGTTCTCTAAGCAGTAATAATACATTTTCTTTTTGCATGCAGTTGATTTTTTATGAAGTTAATTTTCTCAGGGCTAAAATAATAGTGCATCATTTCATTCAAGTGTAATCTTTTTTCATAACCAAAGTGAGTTTGTCTCTAACCTGCCTCTCAGTTCTACATGCTGAGATAGACTGGATCAGATGTCAATTGCTGCTTACCGCTGTATTAAATAAGTATGTTTTTGTATTATTTCAGTCAACCATATCCTTATAAATTGGATTCTGTTTTAAGACTTTCAGCATCAATGAGGGGAAAATGAGGCAGAAAGTTAAGGCTTGTTGTCATTGGAGCAAGTGAGTAAGTAAGGGTCAACTGCTTTCTGAACTTCTGACCATCCACTGGACTCGGCTGAGGTCTCAGCAGCATCAGCCTGAGTGGTGAGCGCCCAGCACATATAATGAAATCAGGCAGAGCTCCAGGATGTTCAGCACTTCTGAAAATGAGGTCACTTAATGAGGTGTCTATGCTCATTGGAACTTAGCTGTAGGGTACATTTTTTTTTGAGTCACCTTAGCCATAATATTTCACTTGTATTCGTACTCATCTGCAGACTTTCTTATAGCAATCATTAGAAGCAGAAACAGGAGAGAACCTTTCTAGAGAAGAACACAGCTTTCGGTAGCATCATACTTGCTTTCCTCCATAATACCTCAGTCTGTGAGATACTGTCTTTTCCTAGTTCTTCGCTTATGTGGCTTTTCACTGCTCTTTTACCTTCCCCATCCTTTCCCTGCTGTGTGTCTTTTCCAGGTATTCTTGTCTGCCTGTCTGTCCCTGCTGTTTCTCTCCCATTGAACCGCTTGCCTTCTCTCACCATCATGTCAGTGGTGATTCTCAGCCCTTTCTTTCTGTTCCCGGTCTGTCTTTTCTCCCTCAGTCTAATGGTTCTGCATCTCTCTGTAGCAGTTCCACTGGGCTGTCTGTTTGATGTCTTTCCATTCAAAGCTAATATGGCCAAATCTGAATGTTTTATCTTTTCCAGGAAATCATTTCCCATTCATGATGTTTTCTGTGATTACCACCATTCACAAGCTCAGACATGCTTGTTACCTGGGGCCATTTTATCACCCTGCACATTTAAGGCAGCATGTAGATTATTATTATTATTATTATTATTTATTTGTATAGTAATAATCTTATTTTATTTTCCTGTGATGTATTTCTAAATCAGATGTCTTTCTCGATGCAGATTATTGTGCAGATTAATTACTCGTGCCTCTCTGAGAATGACAGCAACCTTCTACAGTCTATTCAAAACACAGTTGTTAAGATGATTTGTCCTTCTAGTACTCATCATGAATCCCTGCACTGATTCATCCCACTGCATCCTATCAACATACAGTTTTCTGTTTTTGCTTTCAAGTCTTTCATATAAATGCCCTCTCTTGTTAGTCATTTCCTCCTTTGTTTTGTGAAATGCTGACTCTTCTCCCCACCCTTGCTTCTGCAGTGATATCGGCCTCACTGATCCTTTTGGTCATTTCAAAGAGCTCTTTACTTTTTTCGTTTCTTTTAAATGCAACCTGTCACAAGATATAGGCATCATATGTGTTTGTCAGACTAATTTCTTTTACACAGCAGCTATCGAGGTTGTTTTAGAAACAGCTTTGTTAACTTAATTTGCTACGTCAGTTAATGGTTTTGATTATTGAAAAATAGGATTTTTATGAAGTATATTTTTTCAATTAAAATTTAAATGAATAAATAGGGGAAATAGATCTTTCACTTTAAATGGTGAGGAAGCAATCATATTCTTACAATATTTTGAATCCATAGAGTTCCTTTTCTCTACTGGAAATGCATGGGGGAAGAAAAAAGTTACTATTTTCTCCTTTAGTATATTTAGCATTAAGCATCAGTACCTTGCTGAATTAGACATTATGCTGAATTTCAAACATTCAGAAATGGCCTCTTAAAATCCTGATACTGGGCTGCAGAACAGATAGAGTTTTAAGAAACAGTCTCTGATTTTTGAAGCAAAGTTTTCATGCTTTGCTTGACAAATCTTTTGGATGCACATTTCATTCGATCAGAAAAGTGTAGAAGGAAAGTTTTGAATCTTACTCCATGACACAAGTGAAAGAGGTAAGAAAGACCACTAGTTATCATAAATCTTGAGCAAAAGTAGTGGTAGGTCTGGCAGTGCTGAGTGAAGCATGTTAAATCCAAATTCTTAGTACAGATTCTGAGCTGGAATACGTCCATATGCATTAAAACTGACAGGGGATATGAGGAATTATGAATTCTCTTGATATGTCCCTCTTATGAACCAGGCATAAAGATTGGCTTGGGAAAGGGAGAGGATATGGGTTTTTCCCTTGATATTAGCCTTTTTCCTTGATATTAGCCTGGTCCCCAAAGCTTTTGTATTCCCTAAGAGACAAACTTGGGTGCAAGCTGAGGACTTCCATGCTTCTCAGCTTTCATTGCAGCTTCTCCTAGCCCCATTTGAAGAGAAGGTGCTAAAGGGAAGAGAAGGTGCTGAAGAGTAATACCTAGTATTTCCATTCCCTTTCTGGAACAGGGCTCCAGCATTTATCAAACCAACCAGCACTTATTTTCCTCCCATAATCTACCAATTTTCAAGACTAAGCTTCACAAGCATAATTCTGAGCTTCACAAGCATTATGAAGAACCCTGTCCTAGAAACTTGGTCTTCAAAAAAAAAAAAAGAAAAAAGAAAAAAAAATCATAGACACAACATGATCTTTCCAAATACAGCATACAGAAGGCCTTCCTCAAGGGAAGCAATCCAAACCTTTGGGATTTTTACTGGAGTTATGGAGAGACAGTCTGTCTGCGCTGGAATTGATTACTGTCACTGTATGTCAGCTCCCTCTCATGACTTTTGAGTGGAAAGGAAGGAAAGGATCTCATTAAATACAAGAAGTGAAGAGGCTGGGGGCCAGGGTTCAGCGGCTACCCCTGGCCTCATCTCTCTCTCCTGAAGTCCTCAGAAGATTCACAAAATTGATCCAGGGCCATTTGAATGTGGCGTAATTGCTCTGAAAGGAATGTTCGCTTGCTCATAAGTAGTTGCCAGCAAATTTTAAAAAGAAATAAATTATGAGATTGTGGTGAGGTCTTTCAAATGGGCTGAACTTTTTCTTGGCCTATCCAAAAAAAAAAAAAAATGCTAGCGTTGCTAGTAAGCATTCAACCACTCTGTTCTTCAACCACAGTATATGCAAAAGTGAGATTTAATCTTGAGAAACACCTAACAAATTCTTCAAGCTATTTTTCCCCAGTATAGACACAGAGTAACAAGTATAAAAGGAGATAAGGATTCTAAGGGTTAAAACAATAATCAGTTTTACTAGTTTGCAGGTCAGCAACCAATTTTCATGTAAATGACTTACATAAACCTAAATACCTCAGTTTGCTGTCTTTTCCTTTGCATTTGCATTTTTCTCTGCAGCCTCTGGCTAAAAGACTCATCTGAATAAAAGTTTGTGTATGTTGCAGTCTTCTAATTATCTGTACATTTTTGTCTTTGACAGTGTATCAGTTACAACAAGAAGCACCACGTCCCAAGAGAATCATCTGTCCTCGGGAGGTCAGTTCCTCTTTCATTGCACCTTGTTAAATCTGATGAATTGTCAGCAGAGTATTATTACTGAAAATCTTTTGTACGGTCTGGGTGTAGTATTCACTTTAACTTTTTCTAAGCCATTATTTTAAATAATCATTTTCCTTAAAGTTCATTAATTGAAGCAGTTTAATATTGCTAATTAGGCATGGAGGCCTGATTCTACCACTAGGAGCACGTTCATTAGAGAAATACTCATTAATCATTGCTTACTGTGCTTTTCTGTATACTACCTCAAGTTTTGTATTTCTTTGTCAAAATGGAGCAGCAGAAGGTGTATTTTCCTCCTGCATCTGCATATTAAAGTATGCACGATGTGTTTCAACACAATTCATGTAGTTCCAGTTTGTAGAATACATTTTGCCAAAAATTAAGTTCAAGTTAAAGTGAAAAATAAGTTCAAGTTAAAATAGATAGCTGGAGAATTTGGTTCTGTCACAGAAGCTTTAAAGATTGAAAAATAATAAAAAATACATAGGAACAAACATTTTGCTGGGTCATCTTGTCTCCCTGTTTTCTTTTACTGTATTTCTCCATCTCTACTTAGCTAAATATGTCAGCTCCTCAAACTGCCCTGCGTAATAGTAATTGAAAACATATGTAGGCTTCTCTGCTCAATCAATAAAACTGTGATAGCCTTATCTTCTATAATGTCAGGGGCAAATTTTGTGCAGATAGAAATGTAATGCTAGTAATAGAAATACTGAACGCATGAAGTGATTACACGAGGTATAAAAGATTATGTGAAAGGAGATAGAAACTGACGATCATGGGTATGATATATAGCTCTTTTCTCAAATATAATCCTGAGCTTTGACCTGCTTCCCACACTGTGTACCCACTGAAGTAGAGCCCTAGAAAAATGCCCGTCAAATATCAACAGATGCAGAATGAGAGCAGTTTTGTGTGGAGCAGGAAATTTTGTACCAAGGCAAGGGTAGATTAAGTGAGTTGCCCAGGGTCATGAAGAAGAGACATTGCAAAGCCAGAAAATGAATCCAGTTTTCCTGAGTCCACCCAGTACCTTCACTAAAAGGGCATTGCATTCTTTTCTCAAGTGCCATTTACTAATTGTTTCAGAGTAGGGTGAGAAGGATCTTGGCCTCAGACTAAAAGCCTACAAACTCTGTCAGTTCTGGATGTTCCCAAGACACGTGTGCAGGATGGTCAGAAGGGAAAGCAAAACATGTGAGTGGGTGAACCCTCATGTAATTCTTTCTCCCTGTCAAAAACAAAGATTGGAAAGAAGGAGCAAACTGTAGCCCTGTGGGACTTCAGCACACGTGTGCTGCACAGTTGTAACAAGACTTTCCTCTCCAACATTCTCGTGCAAAGCAAATGATAGGTAGGTCTCCATGGCCATGGTATTTTCAAAAGGAAAGAGTGTTAAAATTTTTGCTGAGTATCGCATAATAGGTATTAAACTATTAGTGGTACAGCTGAAAATAATTAAGGCGAATTATTTATTTATTTCCAATGCAGCCATAGAGGAGTTTCTCACTTTGTATGAGATAATAGTTTATCCATTATCTTACTTATCTTTTTCATACTGGAAGTACTTTGAGGAAGAATTTGTCTTCAGAAAATCTGAATGATAAGCATTGACTGCTGAGGAACCTTGCCTACCACTTCAATTCATCTTCGTGGGAATACAAATGACTTAGTCTGAATTAATTTAAGCTAAAATTTGTTATGCTAACTCTAATTAAAACATTTTTAGCTTGCCTACATGAATGAAAATTTGGATGAAGGTAGAATGTGATTTTAAAGTGGAACAGCAATTATATTTTTGTTCTAGAAACAGGAGTATCTACATAAATAAGTGGAATAGATGTGCAGTTGTGAAGTTCTCACCATCATACTATATTGAAATTTAGTTTGAAATCTAAGTTTCCTTAGATAAAAAAACATGTTATATACAGCTGAAGTTATCCTTTGCTTCCTTTTCCTGATGTTTAAATACCATACATTATTTAGTTCCTGTTCAGGACATTTCTAAAGTTCTGCAAAAGAAAGCTTAGATCATATTGTATTAGCCAAACAAATAAATAGTTGTCAAAGCAGTGCATAACAAAAAAGTAAAAAAGATGTCTGATTCATATAATTTGGGTTTGTTTGTGACTAATGAGCCATTTTAGTGGCTCACTTTGTAGACCGAAGACAGTCCTATTTTGATTTGTTTTGATTGTTTGTTTGTTTGTTTTAATTTAGTTAAACAACTGAAAATAAGAAGCTTCATTCTAAAGCAGTATGAATTCCCACAAATGTGATCTTTGATTGATTTCTATTTATTTGGATTTTGAATATTTGTATAGGTCAACTGTATGAGTTCATAGACCCGACTGATAGAAACAGATTCACTAGCCCTAAAGCCCCCCCAAAAATCATATTAGAGCACTGATGATTTGCTTCATTTTTCCGTATTTATTTATATGCTGGGGTGGCATCGTGATGTTTAGATTGTTCCATGTGGTTCTTATTATTCGCTTTATATAAAGTAAAGCTACATATTGGTGTTACAGAACATCACAGATTATTTTAAAGGGAAAATTCAGCACTGTATTCTCATAGCAACTGTTAGCTTCTCCTTAATATACAGATTGTAGGGTGGGTAGTTTTAGAGTTTTTCTTCCTTTTAGTTTGACTTTAGTGTATTTTAATGAATGTATAGGCTTGCTTCACTAAAGGCTGTGTCTTATTAATGTTGGATTTTGGTCGGTTACATAGGAAAATCTGAAAATCTAGTTTATTGTCATCAGTGGGAAAATATAGTAATTGGCAATATGATAGATATTTAGTATGCAACATAATGCTCATCCAACATCTGCAGAGCAGGACATCTGCAGAGCAGGTGTCAGCAGGATGTGTGAATGACAGTGAAAAGATTTCTTTCTCCATGTGAATATAGGAGCTGGACTTTTTGAGGGTGTTCTCTTGTGTAATTTAGGATTCAAATTACTTCAGGCAAATGTGGTAAAAATTGCAAATTATTTTAAATCCTTCATGCTCATGGGAAGATGTCTTTCATTCATAATTGCTGAATTCTGCATGTTCTCAAGGAAATTCAAGCATTTTCTGAAAACAAAATCTGTAGCACCAAGAGATAAACTCATGAAGGGTTGGTTGTTTTTGCTTTCATCACTTGGCACTTTCATCATTCCTCTATTTTTTCTACTGCTGTCTTCCACATTGTCTGCATTCATTTGCTACTCCGTTACCTCTCCGTTGCTCCGTAGTCACAAAGGTTTTAGGCTCAGATCTCTGCAGTTCTACCACCTGATTTGTGTGGGTTTCCTGATTAACTATACTGTGGAGACAGAAATCACCTCTCCCTGATATACAACCACACAGAATAAAAAGTGGGACTGTAAATAAAACATGAACATTTATATCTTTGTGTTTTTGAGCTCTGCTACCATGACTTTCTTTTTCTTTTCTGCCTGCATAAATATATTGTCAGCAAAAGCAGGTCGTTCCTGCAATGGGAATCATATTGAATGAACTGTTAAGGCTTCAGGTATCTAACGGCTTTTAATTAATCACCACTGGCAGCATGAGTAGTGTGAATATCTACCTTCCCAATAACATTGGATTTCTGCCAATATCCTCATTTGTAGCCATATTCCTTCCAGCAATGTTTTAATGATTTATTTTTTAAATAGAAAAAAGTTTAGTTTAAAAGCACCATTCAGGTGGAAAGTAGCTCTTAAATATTGTGCTTGCAGATGCAAGTGTGATGATAGGTGCCAATGAATCAGATTCATTTTATGAGGAAGCCATATTATAAAGCATCTTTTAGGACTTTGTCTACAGAAATGATCATCAAAAATGGCATTCACAGAAAATAATTCAATTGTTCGACTTCCTGTTTTTATTCTGAAGTACCATTTAAAAAATAGTTTTAAGAAATAGTTTAGTAGTATTGTATTCAAAGTTAAAATATCTTTTAAAGAAATTGAAGCTTCAACAAAGTAAATGAATGAAGGAAGGATGGTGACATTATATGAAACATATTTGGTAACTACTGGTAAACAATAGGCTTGGATTACATGTGTAGCATCATTCAGGTATTCATACCTGTGAATGCAACTCCTTTTCCAAGCAAGTTTTAGTTGCTGACAGCAGTTTTTGAGGCAAGTGAGTTTGTCTGCTTTAGACCTTTCATGTTCCTAGCAGTGCTTTGGCCAAGCCAGTGTCAGCAACAGTGAGAAACTTGTCTGAATTTCCCTAGTGTAGGCAAAGCCTCAGAGCCTTAACTTATATTATTATGTAGAAAAATGTCAGTTAATTGCCTTCCTCCTTGTTCTGAATTCCAAATAGGTTGTGTCAGAAGCAGAAGTGATTTTCTCTGCCTTTAAAGCATCAAAATTATGGTTCCTTGATTAAAAGAAAATATGGTTACAAAAGGGGAATCTTTCCTTGAGAAAATAAAAATAAAATACCTTTTTCTTTGCTTACATGATTCTAAGAAACAAAATACTGATGACATATTTAGACTGTGAATCTGAGAATCTTTCACTCTAACCATCCAGAGGGTCAGAGCTGTTTTGACCCTTTGGATATCCATTACCCAGATTCATCAAAACAAGTATTTAGTTAGTGTCATTTCATAGAGCATTACTGTTGAAATGGTCACTAACAGGTTTATAATTATATTGCCACCTTGTACGGTGCTAGCAGAGAACATACAGGATCATTACACATCTCCAAAACTGACCCACTGAAAATTGTTCTTTACACAGTTATCCTCAAAGAGTCTTCTGAAGCATGGGATTCGAGCTAATAATAATACAATTAGCAGACTATCATTTAAATAATAGCAATATTAAAAAGTTCTTTAAAAGATGCTAGTTGCTTTTTCTAAGTCCTACTTTCAGGTACAAGAATATCTTATAACTGTACGAAAGAAAAAAAGCTTTTAAACAACCAGTTCCAGAATCAGGTAAGCTTGAGCAAGGTTATTGAATTTAAGCCTTAGTAAGATGTTTGCAGAGCATATCTGACTGGATAATAAGTATTTAATTATTGCAATAAGTCTTTCATGAATTCCCTTATTCTGCTCACTTAATGACCTTTACAAGCTGAATATTTTCTTTTTTCCTCTGCCCTCATATTTCTAAGAACAATGTCCATACTGCAGTAAAGTACTAGTGAGCTGTAATAGGCATTGAAATTGGCCATAAAATTGGTGGTAAATAATGAGAGTAAATGGGAATTTTCATGGCACTTGTTCAAATCACTCTACTGCAAAAAGTCAGGCAGCTTAAGACTACAGTATCATGAGAAGGTGTCTCTTACTGTCAGTCCTGAGTGCTTATCTAGAATTATTCATAATATTATATTATCTTTTTCTTAGAAAGAAACCTCAGAACACACACAGTGACACACCAAGAGACCCCATTAGCCAGCAATTAAATGAAAATGAGCAGAGTTGTTCCAAAACCTATTTTCATTAATGAAAATGTTTGTACATATAAGACTTAATGGAGCCTATATCTTCAAATTCTTATAGTATTGCTGCTGCTTTAATTGTGTTTTTATAATCCTATCTTTATGACAGAAACAAAAATTAACAAGGAGGACACAGCAGTAGTCTGTGGGTTGCAAGTGGAGCTTAAGAGCAGTTTTGAATAGACATTGATTGGGGGGAAAGTTTGTCAGCTGAAACCTGTTGTTAAAGTAGAAAGCCTGGCTGTGCTAGAAGGGACTGAAAACAGTTGAAGGCCACGAAATGTGTTTGGTTAAACTGGGGTGGAGAACCCAGAGAATCATTAAATGTATTGTAACCAACATCTCTCCAGAATGACCACATGTAGGTTTTCCTACTATGTATAAATTGTGGGATTTCACCCAACTGTATTTTTCTATGGTATCTTCATAGTAGGTTTTGTCCCACAGAATGCCTGTGATTTGCAGTATTGGATGAAAGAAAGAAGGGAGGCTAGACTATTGCTTGCCCAAAATTCACTTGTATTCATCACATCAGAGAAAGTTGCCTTTCTTTTTTTTTCAGGACACTTTACAGACTGACAGGAAATCTCTTCTCTCCTAGAGTACATCAGGTCTCCCCCCATAGCAGTAGTAGGGTTGTGGAACATTCAGGTGAAGGCACATCATCTTGACTTCAACAGTCAACTGATTACTGAGCAGAGGAAAGTTTGCTAAGTGTTCTGCAGATGTGATAATTAATTTTCATTGAAACATAGCTAAAACTTATAGAATAGGTTTGTCTATTCCAACTGAATTTCTTCAGGCTTGATTTACAAATATTCTAGGTTACAACTTGCAAATTAGTCTGATGTTCCTCTTTGTCAGAGAAATACAGTATGAATCAGTTGGTGTGGTTTTTGACCATTACGAAATAGAATAGGTAAAGCCATCTTTTTGAAAGACAAGGTGGCAACTACTGCTTAATGAGCAAAAGCTATATCTAGCTGTCTTTATGGACTGATGAACTTTCTAATTGTCCCTCTTGTTTTGATTGAACATTTCCTTGGGAAGTTTCTCCCTCCTCTTCATTTCTCCTTGACAGTGTGTGATGCATGTGTGGGTTTGTGATTTTGCTATTCTCCTTTTTACTTTTTTATTTCCTTTTATCTTTGTTGTATATTAATCTTTTCATCTGGTTCTTTTTAGTTTGGCACGATGTCAAATTTAAGTAGTTTTCAAATAAAAATAAATGAAAGTTTGTTCCATATCTCAACTTAGATAAAGTTTATCAATAAGCCTATGTGTAGGAGAAAATTCTGTGTGCTTGTATAGATTTACATATCTGTTCCAATTTAGGCCAGTATTCCTTGTGTCTGGTTAAAATAATATGTAGTAGGGGTTTCACTGTGTCTGCTCTGACTGATACTTTGTGAGATGTCTGATGTCTTTTTCTAGATTCAAGATTAGGACACAGAAAACTGAGCAGCTGGTGAATTCTTATTTCTTCATATGAATGAATACAGAAAATTTACTTATTGTCTGTATTCATCTGTGTATCTTACTTCCTATCCTGCCACACGTGTATATATATATATACATTGTAGGGAGAAAATTTGTATGGCCAAAGCCCAACTAGAGTTGAAGCTGGCCATGTCTGTGGGAGACAATAAAAAAGGTTTTTTTAGATATGTGAACAGAAAAAGGAGAACCAAAGAAAACATAGGTCCGCTACTAGATGGAGAGGGTCTCCTCACAGACAATAACATAGGCAAAGCAGAGACGTTTAACGCCTTCTTCGCCTCTGTCTTCAACACTGATGATGAGCTTCGGGACCCAGGGTACCCTGAGCTGGAGGACCATGACAGTGGGAATGACAAACTCCCAACCAACCCTGAACGTGTGCGGGATTTGCTGCTCCACCTGGATCCATATAAGTCCATGGGTCCGGGTGGGATTCATCCCAGGGTGCTTAAAGAGCTGGCTGACGTCATCCCGGGACCTCTCTCAATTATTTTTCAACGATCTTGGGAATCTGGAGAGGTCCCATTGGACTGGAAGCTGGCAAATGTTGTGCCAATTTTCAAGAAGGGTAAGAAAGAAGACCCTAGCAATTACAGGCCTGTCAGTCTCACATCAGTGCCTGGTAAAATTATGGAGAGGATGATCCTTGAAGTTATTGAAGCGCACCTGGGAGACAATGCAGTCATTGGTCCCAGCCAACATGGGTTCATGAGGGGTAGGTCCTGCCTAACAAATTTGATTTCTTTTTATGATAAGATCACCCATCTAGTCGATCAAGGAAAACCAGCCGATGTAATCTTTTTGGACTTCAGCAAAGCTTTTGACATGGTTTCCCATAGGATCCTACTGGACAAAATGTCCAGCATACAGCTAAACAAAAACATCATACGATGGGTGAGCAATTGGCTGACAGGCAGGGCTCAAAGGGTTGTGGTAAATGGGGCCACATCTGGCTGGCAGATGGTCACTAGTGGGGTCCCTCAAGGCTCCATTTTAGGGCCTGTCTTCTTCAATGTTTTTATAAATGGTTTGGATGTAGGACTAGAAGGTGTTTTGAGCAAATTTGCCAACGACACCAAACTTGGAGGAGTTGTGGACTCGGATGAGGGTGGAAAGGCCTTGCAGAGAGATCCGGACAGATTGGAGAGCTGGGCGATCACCAACCACATGAAGTTTAACAAAAGCAAGTGCCAGGTCCTGCACCTGGGACGGGGCAACCCTGGCTATACGTACAGACTGGGTGACGAGAAACTGGAGAGCAGCCCCGCAGAGAGGGATCTGGGTGTTGTGGTTGACAGCAAGTTGAATATGAGCCAGCAGTGTGCCCTGGCAGCCAGGAGGGCCAACCGTATCCTGGGATGCATCAAGCACGGCATCGCTAGTCAGTTGAGGGAGGTGATTGTCCCGCTCTACTCTGCGCTGGTGCGGCCTCACCTCAAGTACTGTGTGCAGTTCTGGGCACCACAGCACAAAAAGGACATTAAACTGTTGGAGAGTGTCCAGAGGAGGGTGACGAAGATGGTGAAGGGCCTAGAGGGGAAGGCGTATGAGGAGCGGCTGAGGTCACTGGGCCTGTTCAGCCTGGAGAAGAGGAGGCTGAGGGGAGACCTCATCGCAGTCTACAACTTCCTTGCGAGGGGGAGTGGAAAGGCAGGTGACCTATTCTCCGTTATCACCAGTGATAGGACCCGTGGGAACGGTGTTAAGCTGAGGCAGGGGAAGTTTAGGCTAGACATCAGGAAGAGCTTCACCGAAAGGGTGGTCGCACACTGGAACAGGCTCCCCAGTGAAGTAGTCACTGCACCAAGCCTGTCTGAACTTAAGAAGAGATTGGACTGTGCACTTAGTCGCATGGTCTAAACTTTTTGGGCAGACCTGTGCGGTGCCAGGATTTGGACTTGATGATCCTTATGGGTCCCTTCCAACTCAGGATATTCTATGATTCTATGATTCTATAAATATATATACATACACAGAGAATGATCATATCAGCCAGTTACACACTTCTATTGTAGGTATGATTGTAGTGAAGTTTGTATTGATTTCAAACAAGGAATCCTGAATTTCCAGGGTTCAAAATGGAAATTCAGAAGGTTTGCAATGTAAATTTATATGTACCCTTTGTTTCCAAGATATTTGCATATCTAATTGAAATACCATCATGACAAAATAATATGTATTTCAACTAAGTAACGTGTGTGTCTGTGAGAGAGAGGTGTTTTTTCCGAACACTATATCTGATGGTTATCAAACTATTCAGCTTCGTTGAAGTGAAAGCATCTCTAAATTGCCCGATTGCTCATCATTTGGGAAATACTCTCCCACTTAGTATTTGGCAGATCTAATAAGACCTCCACCTTTTTCAGAATTGGGAAAAGTAGCTAGCAGTAGCTGAACTCCTTTATTACTGTTCAGATTTTGTAAGTAGCCTGACTTAAGAGTGGTGTCAGCTGTTCCCAAGTACAGAGCAGAAGTATTCATGAAGTCAGTGACAGGAGATTAACTGAATGAATATTCTTCTTTCTCCCTGGATTTTTGCTTTCATCCTTCCAGTGTCCCCATGGACAGATGTTCTCCTGGTGTAATGACGTAACAGTACATATCACACCCCAAGATGCTAAACAGGGGCTTAATCTAGGCCCTCTCTTCCTACCCCACTCTCAGTTTTGATGTCCCCTTTCCTGATTTTTCTTCTGCATCCCCTCTCCACACTTGAGTTTCTAATCAGTCTGCAGCAGATTGGTTACAAATGCTCCTTTGGTAATTTGCAATTACATTCTCTAGGCCCCTTGCTGGAGGGACGTATTTTTACATCAAATACTAACAGTGGCCTGGTTAAAAAACATGGCTTTTGGGGATGCATCAGGGCAGGTGACATAACACAGTGTGTTTGTGCAGATGTACTGTGGACTGTTTTGGCATATGTCATGAAGGTTTTTAGTGCTTCTTACTGGTTACAGAAGTGCAAGCAGCATTTATAGTACTGATATGGATTGCTGCATTTATCTGCTGCTGTTGGGGACATTTTGCCTCCCATTTAAATGACTCAACATATCAATCTTGGAAAAAGGGAGCACAGTTTAAATACTATATTTAAATTTTTCATCTAACATTCAAGGTAACATTGATCTTCCTTTTTACATTTAATGATGCCCTTACTGTGTAAGTGGAAACTGCATAACAAAATAGATGACTCCTGCTTTTGCTATGGAAGTTGTTTGAACCTGACCCTGTCTCTCCTGACTGTTTAGCAGCAGCTTCCTTGATTAAAATTTATTTCAATTTATTTTAGCTCATATTCAGGAGCACATTATTTTATTAGGTCACAAAATATTTGTGTTGTTGTTTTTCTTTTTTTGTTCAATTATGCTTTTCCCTGTTAGAGCTGACCGTATACAGAAATGTATTCTGTTTTACTGACTATAGCAGATGTCAGTGTTGGGGAAATTTTTATAACCTTCTGGAGTTTAAAGTGTTTTGTCTGCTGTATTGATTATTGTATGCTGGACTGAGGGAGCTTGCTCAAGGTCATAGATAGGAAACTAACTCAAGTTAAAAATACCCTCATACGAGATGCCTTAGAGCAGCTCTTTTGAAAGTTTCGCAAGCAAGCAAACAAGCCAACCCGATTCTTGTTAAATTCTTTGTCTTCAAAAATGATAGAAATAACCTTGATAGAATGGAAATCAGCGTTCAGTAAGTGCCACAGAAAGAATCAGAGCTGCTGAGCTTCCTGCGTTTCTTTGTGATGGAATGTCCTTCCGAGGAAGGATCATTATGCATCTTACCTTCTCCGTAGGTTACAGCAAGCCATCAGACCAGAGAAGCTGTGC
The DNA here is from genome assembly GCF_964034855.1 of Anser brachyrhynchus. NCBI lineage: Eukaryota > Metazoa > Chordata > Aves > Anseriformes > Anatidae > Anser > Anser brachyrhynchus. Next base: position 37,319,406 of record NC_137695.1, read on the forward strand.
AGCTTTGAACAGCAGTTAATAAAAACATTCTTTTGAGTTCTTCACTTCTGTCATTCCTTTTGCATTCTCCCTCACAGTGAAGCATTCCAATCCTGTATCCTCCCCAGCTGTGTAAGTTTTACAGCAGAATGTTTCGTTTGAAGATATCCAGCACAATTTGGCCCTTCACTGTGCTTGACAGATCTAAACTGTTTTATGCTATTTAGGTTAGGGGTGACATCACCTGACGGCCTGGCCTTCTCCTCTAGAGCACTCCCTTCAGTCCCCTGCCTTCTCCCTGCTGTCCTGAGAGCCTCACAGAGGTGGGCACAGACATTGTCTTGCGGTGGTTTTATGTGGGATTTATATAACCTATTCAGTCTGCTCCTTGTTAATCTCGATTTCCTGAGAGCAGGCAGAGATGAGGAACAGGCTATATCTCATATCTTGTCCCGAGCAGACTCGAGAGTTTGTCATCCAAAAATCAAGAGGAGGTGTTTGCATATGTTCTTTTTAGAGCCTTCCACAGTTGAAGATTTAATGATCACCTCTGATTATTTTTTTAGTGCTTAATTATTTTTAACACTTTCCTAAGATCTAGGCTCAATCATCCTTCTTGCAGCTTTACTTCTTGCCATGTCTAGTAAGCATACGCAGAGCATATTTCCCCTTAAAGGCTGCCTTTCTCATACCTGTCTGCTACAGCCCCTCTCTGTCTTCTCTTCCTTAAGCTAGTCTCTTTTCATGTCTTTCACATTCGCTGAATCCCTGCTCGTCTGGTTATTTGCTCCAGTCTTTCTTGAGATGTGGTGCCCAAAACTACACTCAGGGTTCCAGCTAGAGGCTTTCTGAGTGGAAATTGCAATGCGAGGATTACTCCAAGGTGTCTTGTTGGCTGCACTCTTGTTTTCATATCCCAATGCTTTGAGTGGCATTCTGGTTTTGGTGTTTTTTGGAACAGACACATCACTGATTCATGTTCACGTTATGATTTGTAATGATGCCAGGATGCTTTTGTGTGGAAACCTGTCTAGTTGTTGTCCCTCTGGTATTCGGAATGTTTTTGACATATTTCTCCCAGCTACTCTCTTGTCTCAGAGGCACCACAGTCCCTCACCATCATGTGGCTGTATGTGTTTCCATCGATTGGCCATAACGCGGCTATGTGACTAAATGACAAAAGAAGCTGCAGACTTCCAAAACTGTTCATGTGATTTTTCTTTCTGGAAAGCCTCTGAAACATGGACAGTGCACGCATAATATGTTCTGGTGCCTTATGCAGAGTTGATTTCTTTCTGAGGAATGTCTTTGTTCCTCCCTCATCATGTAGTCAAAATATATGAACATACTCGTGAAGTTATGTGGCCCAGAGAGGCTAGTCGTATGAAGCCTGTCCCATCAGTCATACTGAATGCCGTTGACTGGAAATCTTTGGGGAAAAGACCAGCTTTTCATTAGGTATGCACATACTAACTGCCTATAATTGGCCTGTCCTTGGTTGGGGAGTACAGATGTTAGTTACACTGCTGCTACTTCTACTGGCAAAATTATCAACAGGCTGTATGATGTGAGGCTTTTCGCAAGGACAAGAGTTGCTTCTCTTTGAAAACATTGATGGCAGCAAGCCTGAAAATGTAGTAGCAAGAAAGTAGGCAAAAGGTAATAAAAAGGGGCAGATAAACATTTCCTTGCAAAAAGAAATGTTTCCCAAGTTAAATTGCTTAAGAGGCATTGAAGTAAAATAATTTGTCCTATTTGGATGGAAAGTTAGACATGTAAATTGATCTAAACAGAGATTTCTTTTAGAAAGATGGGGAGGCAAAAAAATGTATTAAAGAAGTAATGAAATACAGCATAGTTTCTACTCCAATACTGTTTTTACTGTTAATGAGTGCTTACAATTTTCTGTAATCCTTTTCTGTTATTGATTCTGAGGCAATAGTTTGCACTTGGTTCATGACAATTATGCCAAAAGCTGAACAATTCAGTCTACGTTTTCTTTATAGTCTGGGCTTCTTTTGAAGACTTCTCTTCCAGTTCTTCTATTTCTCTTTTACTGAGCTGAAAATTGTATTTATGGCTAGTTAACTAGAATTACTGAAAAATAAATAACATTGTTCCAAACAGAAAAATGTTTAGATTAAACTTCCTTTGGGTAAATGCCTCACTGCCTGCAATAAAGTGACCACACTGACATTTTAAACTCTTGGATCTTGTGTCTCTGCTCATTCTGTATAATGGGGAGATGAACAAAAAGCTATACATGCACCTTATTCTTTCCTTTTCATATTCTCCATATAGTTGTATTGAACCAGTGGTTGAAATAGGTAGACCTACAATGCTATGGCGTGCTGGTCCTTCTGAATTACAGACAGATTGCTGTCCTAGAGAGGGATTTTGGATTTCTTAGTTTTCATTCCAACATTTCCATATTTCAGCTTTGGCCACTGGATAAAGAAATATGTCTTGTGCAATGAAGCTGAAGAGAAATTAAATTTTTTTGGAAATTAGAGTTATCTTATTTCTGTGATAGTGCTTTGGCAGAAAGAATTCTTCAGGGCATCTTCAAATCTTCGGTGCAGTGTGGCTTGGATGTAGATGCTTGCAATGAAAATCTATCACATTAGGGCATACTTACCTCCTGCCTGCATGATTCCCAGTAGTTTTGTGATGAGTTATCTTGCAGAGTGGTGTAGGATTTTAATACAATAATCTGTACATTAGCAGGAGTATGTCATTCCAGGGTGAAACCATCCTGGCCAAAAGAGGAGCCACAAATCCCAGGGCATTACAATTCAGTAAACTTCAAAATTATGTAAAGGTAATATATTGGATTAGCTTAGATAGCTAGTGTGTTTTTATGAAGAAGGCTTATTTCCTTCTCATTGTTGTGTTTAAACCCCAGTACAACTGATTCCACACCTTGAATATGCTGTAATATCGTAAAAAAAAAAAAAAAAAAAAAAAAAAAACCTTATAAAACTAGACTAAGTGTACAGGTGAGTCTGTTTTCTGGGATGGGGAGAGGCAGTCTGGTTTGGCAGGCTGGGAGTCAAGGGAAGACTATGCAGAGCCTCTCAAACATGCTCCTAAATGCTTTTGGAGAGAGCTGGCAGAGCTGTGCTGGGTTTCATTTGTCTTTGAGCATGCTTCAGGATTAGATGTCTTTGAATGTTGCTGGTTTTGTAGGAGTACTGAACTCCTTACTGAAATTAATGATTTAAGGCTGTTTTACCATACTGTATGCTTCTTGATCAATATGACTATAGTTTTAAACAATTTTGGCATTCACTGATAATTCATAATTCATACAACTATGCATTTCAGTAGTAATTTTGAGTGTTTTCCACTGAGTTTTTGGAGCAATTGCCATAAAGGCCTGCTCTGCAGCAACATTTTTGGTTTGAGATTGGCAATAATACCTTTTTCTAAGCCTGAAAATTGCCAACTCACATTTAAGTTGAAAGTTGTCACTTACTTTTAGTGGAGACAGAGAATCCATTTTATTTGCTCTCTCTATGGGAGTAGTAAAAGCGCGCTGCAGAGCTCTTTAAGGCAAATATATGTTTTCACAAGTTAAGGCCTATTATTTGCCTTACATAATTTTCTTCGGGTTTGTATTTTGTTTGCGTCTATCTGTGTAAGAATCCAAAATGATTCAACCCCTCACAGTTCTCCCAGTGCTGAATATCTAGAGAGACTGGCCAGGATGATGTATAAAACCACCTGGGAAATGTGGTCATTTTTCAACAAGGAAACTGTGAGATTGTGAGGACTATATGAAAAGTGATAAAAGTGTTCTTCATCACCCATTATCTATTAAAAAAGGAAAAATAAAAAAAAATGCACATGTCCTCAGAATAAATTTGCTTATTCTGGGCTCGTGCCACAGGGAAGCAGTCACTTGTCTACCTGTGGATTCCCTGTTCTGTCCCCAATGAAGGATTCTCTGCATCTGATCTGTCCGACTTTGTGTGCGTGCATGACAGCCCATTTATAGCAGGAGAGGAAAAGCTAATCCCGGCTGAATTTCAGTCACCTTTGCCTTCTGGGATATATAGGCTTTCCCTTGAAGTCTGTACAGAGTCTGCAGTTGGTGCAAAGCAGAACTACTGGCTGCTTTGATACTTTTAAGCTTCTGCTCCATCAATTGTGTAGGCTTTTGGTTTATTTCCAAGTTCAGTCCAACATTCTGGTTTTGATCTAGAGACCCTGATGTTATTTTGATCTTTTATCTTGCTGTAACTTTGTTTCCTCGTGTTTGTTCCTAGCAGTGAAGTTGGTTAGGAGCTTAATGATTATTTCAGGCTAAAGGTTGCAGTGAGCAGAGAAGAGAGGTTTTCGATTGTGGTACACCGTAGCTTGCATTTATTTTCCTGGATGCTCAGGCAGATCTGGAGCTTCACTTCACAAAATACTGCAATATCTTTCTTGCCTAAAACAAGGCACTGACATTTGTGGCCATTTTAGACACCTGGGTACTAAAAAGGAGTTGAAGAAAAGGGGTCTGTTTTATGGAGAGGGCAAGAAGATAGGATTTGGTGGGCTTTGTGTGGATATTCAGAAAAGCAAATCTTTTAACTCATGAACAGCAGGAAAAACAGAAATCACAGTGTGCAGGGCATTCCAGTTGGTTGCTTGTTAAATGACAAAAATGTCACAGACAAATCTGGATTTTTGCATAAATGGTGTTGTGAGAGGGATTCAGAATGTACCTCCATTTGCTCAGGGAGGTATTTCCAGAATTCTTTTAAACTGTTACTACATATTTTTTTGTATTTGTGAGGGAACTTGTGCTTACAGGCAATTTTGAGGGTGGGTGCTAGTACTGCTAACTCATCTCTGTATTTCTGTAACTCACCTCTTTGTATTTCTGATGTAGATGGAAAGTGGTGGGGTTTACTCTGTGTACAGAATCAAAGCAAATGTATTTTTAAAAAAGAAGCAGATTCCAAATCCAAATGAAAGTCACACTTTACCTTATGTGCTGTGAAGGTTTTATTTGGCTTACTGTGGGAATGAAGGTTCCTCTGTTTGTTCCTTGTCACCATTTTCAATGTATTAAATGGCCTTTTTTTCCCATCATGGAGAGGATTACATGTGGTGGTCTCATGTAAACCTAACTCAGCTTCTGATGCCCATTTTTTAATTAAGTTCCCAACTAAATATATACTTCGGAGGGTCACAAAGGTCTAATAAGGGTGACAGGTCCAAGATAATAAGGTCAGGTCAAGCTACGCAGGATGAACATATCAACAACATCCTCATTCTGTGGTAAAACAGCTTTTTTTTTTCTTGAGTTCTTTTACTAGTGAAAATATGGCGGTGTTCAGGAGTATGACTAGGCTGGTTTAAATAGTGACACTTTTAACAAAAGACCTCTCTAATCTCTTATAATTTCTGTGTGATGCAGATGACTTTTACATGAAACCTTAACACTCCTTTCAAATTTCCAATGTTCATATGAAAAGTGAGCTAGGAAAGTTTAAAAAAGAAATTGAATTCATATGCTGTCATTTCTGCGTTGCCGTGTATGCACACAGAAACACAGCACCTGTAGGAACTGGCAATTCCTCTGATTTTGCTCTCTCTTCTCTTCTGTGTTTGCTTTTTCCTTTTATTCCTGCCCCTCAGAGCTCCAAAATGTTTGCATCAAGGTATTATTCCCGGGCAGGAGTTTCAAGCGTTTGATACTGCTATTGTTAGTGCTGTGCTAGGAAAGAAATGCCGAGCTGGAAAAGAAGCACAGTAAGGACTTGATTGAACTCCCATAGGACTTCCATTGAAGATTCTCATTATCTTGTACAGACTTTAGCTCATTTTGCACTGTATTGGTGCCTTAGTGACTGCAGGGTACAAAGGCGGCTGCTTCAATTTAGTGCATGGTGTATGGATGATTGAATCAAAAAAAGTGACGTTTATGCATTTGTTATTGAGAAGTAAAAGGCCTTCATCAATTCGAAGTTTTTATGAGTGAAATAATGAGATTTAATCAAAACAAGAACAAAGGTCCTTATTGATTCTATGATTCTAGTGAGATAAAGTGGTGAAAATTCAGTGGTTTTATCCTAAATAATAAAATAGTCCTGAAACCACAATTTTTTTTCATGTGTGTGTTGCTATGTATGAAGGAGTAACTCCATTTACATGGGCAGCTTTACTCAGGTATGCATTCACTCGGTTTATTTTAATAATTGGGAGACTTTATATATATATATCTTCTATTGAGTCCTGCTGCACTTGCACATGACGATGCTGGCTGAAGTTGCAGTCAGGTGGATGACATTATTGTTAAGCTGAAGGGAGACTAGAGAGAAAAAGCATCTCCTTATAACAACACTCGAATGAATGTATATATCTGAATGCCTTAAAATCTGAAAATGAATACGTAGCAATAAATTACGTACTAATTGATTCGGTTTCTGCACATGGTAAGGTACCAGTGCCCCAGCCCCTGTGTGAAAGCTGGGGAAGACGTGCCCCCTGCTGGCATCCTCCTCCTCCTGCTGAACAGCTGCCGGCCTCCCCGCCGGCCTCTGCCAAGATGCAGAGATGCAGATTGTAGTTCTGCTCCCTGATTTACCTGCCAGCCCTCTCCAGGAGCTATGAATTTCTTGGAAATATCCTCACTTAGCATCTTCGCTACATTCAGTAAGTTAGGGCACGCCACAGCAGTGTATGCACTGCATCGGGGAGGTTATTTGTCGATGACAGCATATGCAGCAATGTAAATCTTCATCCAGAAAGTCACGGTGTGGTTGTCCATGGGTTGGTTGTATGCAGAAGGTGCGACTGTTGAGACCAAGTAGACAATCTAGCAATCAAGGCAAACTGAAGTCAGAGGCTGTAGAAGAAATAAGGGGTTATGAGGCTGGGGAGCTTGGTTTTTTAAGAATTTACCAAAAGTGCTTGAGTAAATTGGTGCTTGAGAAATGAATCAAAGAGTCAGACTATCCCAAGTTTCTGTATAAAAACATTACATTCCCAGAACTTGGTTCCAAGCTCTTTAAAATAATTGGGAGTTCTTCCAGCAACTTCGGTATACTTTGGATGAGGCCCTCAAGTTCTTGAGACTTCAAGGAATTTAAGACTACATCTAAATCCAAAAACCCAGTTTTTCTCAAGGATAGTAATTTTTTTTATCTTTGGTTGGTTGCCATATATAGGCAAAAAATGTTTTTAGGAAGCTAAAGGATGTATAACAAAAACAGTCTTATTTTATTATATAAATGTTAGAGTGGCAAAAAATACAGTAAACTAGCCTTTATCTATTTGATCAGATTTTATGCAATTACGTGTAGTTCCATAGGTTTTTTTCACCATTGATACATGCTATTCTCTCCAGAAATACATCAATAAAAACACCTCTTCTTGTTTCATTTTTCTGCTCTTCTGTGGTGTCATGTTCCAGTCACAGTTTTGAATCTGCAGAATTTCAGCACTTAGATGGGTGCAGTAGTATTCAATAACGAAGCACAGTTTATGTTTATGTTTCTTATTTAAAACCAAGTGTGTTTAAAATATTTTTTCTTTTCTTTCAAAATTTAGGTGGAAAACAGACCAAAGTATTACGGAAGAGAGTAAGTATCTTTCTCTTTTAAGTATCTGTTAGCTGTATCTGGAAGTTGTAGTACTAGAATTAGAAGCAAGCAAACACAAATAAAAAACACCACCACAATGGCATTCTGAAAAAATATTTTCAAAATATTTCATTTTGCTTTTTACTTCAGCTGAAAGCTAAATACCGTGAATGCCAACTATTTTAGGGATGTTACTGTCCAGTACTGCTGATCACAATCCTTGAACTGTGCCATTATTGCAGCCTGCGTGTTTGTGTTGCTTTTCTTAGGACAGTTTGGGAAGGAAAAAAAAAATGTTGTCTTGAGTGTTTTTTTCCTTTTATTTTGGTTGTCATTTTAATCTACCTGTGGTCCTGCATTGGGCTGGGGAGGAGAGAAGCATCTTGTCTCTGTCCCTGCCTTATGAAGTGTGTTCCTGTGCTTTCTCCACCCTAACACCCAGCCCTGGTTATGGAAGTATGCAAGTATGCTGCTGTGTGACAAAATGCTATTCTCCCTGGTAAAGTCACAAGGTCCAAAATACCCTGAGAGCTGGTGCATTTTCTATTCTAAGACAGATAAAGGAATCACTAAAGTACAATTCCTTCATGCTCAGCAGTTTTCTTGCCTATGAGTAGGTTTAAAGGGGCTGGATTAGGTTTAAAAGGCACTGGCAAGGAGCTCTGAGCAGGTAGAGCTGAAGGGAAAAGCCACTACAGCGGGCACCCAGATCTCCTGGTTACACACCATTTGCAGAGCTGGCATTTGGCCTTTACTGCTGAGGCTTAACCCCTTATTGCTGGAGAAATTGCTTAGATCCTGTGTTCTATTTTTCTTCCATCCCAGACACATCATCTGTGTTTAATGATCCTTTCCTACTGTCAAAAAGCTCAAGAGCCAGCAGCTTGCCCCTAATTACTGTAGTTTCATTTTTTAATGTTATCTTAAACAATTGGGAACTCAGATCTAGCCACCAAAGTACAACTGAGTCAAAGATAGTAAGTACCCAGCTAAGTAACCCATCATGCTGTCTTAGGCAGGATTTTAAAACTATTACCACAATCTTTTACCGAGGCAGCTCCCATCCTGTTGGCATGCTGTAGGTGTGTGGAGCAGTAGCGCTGGCAGGAATTGCAAGAAATCACCTTTGTGAGATCACATCAGTTATTGCCACTCAGAAAGAAGATTTCAGAACAGCTGACAAGTAATTGACTCAGTGTTCAGTAGTGCTTGGAAAGAGAGTCAGGAATTTCTAGGTACAGAAACAGAAAATAATAATAATAAAAAAAAATATTACTGTATAAATCCATGGGGTGGCTTCATTTTAGGTAGCGCAGGTTGTTCCGGTTCCTCTATCCTTCCTCCCTCCTTTTTACAGAGGGTATAGAAAAAATGAAAGGCAGAGCAAAGTGATGGGCAGCAGCACCTGCCATATGAGGAAAATAAACAGGCCTTCCTCAGTGGATGTCCAAGAGAGGGACATTCAAGGTGTCCCTCTCATGCTCATTGCACAGGATGCTGTGGATGCCAAAAGCATAGCAATATTGAAGGGTTTCCAAGTGAGGTTCTCCGATTCATGAAGGGTAAGGTCACAGCTGATCAGACACAACTTCTGGCTGAAGCAGTGATGGACAGACAGGGATGAGAAGTGAAAGAAGTATTTCACTGCTTCCTGCACTCTTTCTGTGAGCATTTATTGTCTGCTGCTGTCAGAGGCAGGAGACTGAGTTCGGGCGATCTTGTACAATGTACAGCTGGTTTATGCCCTTGCATACATATACAAAAACATCTACAAGAAAGCATGGATTACCCAATATTTAATATCCATGGTTAAAGAAATTTCAAGGTGCTTCAAGTATCCTGTCCCAGTGGTTTCTTATACTGAGCACCAGGTGAGCTCTTTTACTGATATCTAACCTTTATTTCATAATGAGCTTCTGGTGACAAATAGCCTGTGCTCATTACTTTTAGCTAGGCATATGAATTGCCGTGAGTTTACTGGTAAAGATCTGCTTAAACTATTTCATCTAGGGGATGCTTGTTTTAATTTGTGTGTGGCAGAAAATGAATGTGTCCCTACCAGTACAGAAAGTATGAATCAGTTTACATCTATTTTAGTTTAAAGTCACTATGGAAAGATCACCTAAACCTAATACTTCCAACATGTATTAGTTGTGAAAAGGCGACTTAAGAGAACAGAGCAATTGCATTTACATCCAATGTGTTTTTTTTTTCTCTTTCACTACCATACCAGAGACAGTGTTAGAAACATGCCACTTCATATGTATTGTCAGGAAAGAGAAAGTGCTTAAGGCCAGTACGTCTTAGTGCTGTTTTTCAGAGACAGCATCAAAAATAGAAACTTTGAAAACCTCTGAGGAGACCCTCAGAGAATTATCAGCCAATAAAATGTGTGTAGGAGTTAAGACTTGAACTGCTGTAAAGCCTACATTTATACTTAAGGAAAGATCACAGTTAAATATTGATTATTGTAAGGTTAATTGGGCATCCTAGGGCCTCTTTCTTTCTTAAAATAACAATGGCAAAATACCATTTTGCTTTTTTCCAACACTGAATGAGGAACTGAAATAAAGAAAACAGAATTGTTCTCAAGGATATTCTATATCTTCTTCTACTTCAATATGTACATAATAGAATTTTGAGTAATTGTTGCCATTTTTCTGCTCAGTTTCAGCTACAAAATTAGGTAAGCAATGTTAATATAAGACCTAAAGCAAACCAGTAATAAGAATGACCTCTTATTTTAATTTTGTCTTCTCCATTTTCAATAAAAATGATACCATTATTGCCCAATTTTCTACTCTGTCATAAAGCCTCTAGAAAGGAAACAAGGAAGAGACACATAGACTGGTAGAGGATAAAAGTTGTGAAAAGATGGGGCATTTATGGAAAAAAGATCTCTGGGGGACACCAAGCTGTTCTTTGCTCTTCCCTCTTCACTTGCCCAGTCCTTGCATTGGAAGCAGGGGTCTGGTGTGAGGCTCAAATTATCACAAAGGTGTGAGACAGTGTTGTGTCCTGTTGCATGATCTCAGTTTTCCAATGGTTTCTGGGTAGAGGGAGAGGCATTTCTGGTTGGATTGTTTTGAAAGTCATGGCAATGTCTTTCCTTAGGTTTCATGGCATCATTTCTCGGGAGCAAGCAGATGAGATACTTGCTGGCGTAGAAGGAGCATACATTCTTAGAGAAAGCCAGCGGCAACCCGGCTGCTATACACTTGCTCTCAGGTAAATGCTGTTTTAATAGATGCTTATAGTTCAACTGTAAATGTATTTAATGCAGGAGGTTTTGTGTCAGTCCCTTTTGAGTGATGGCTGTGTCCATGTCCACTGGACACTTCATGGTGTTGGGTTGGTTTTGCACCCTCTTGTCAGCAGTCTGACTATTGCAGCACTGCTATTATTCAGCCTGTGCTTTAGCACTTGTCTAGGAAATCCCTTTTCAGAAGCAGACTATTCCCTTTTTCAACATTTTTGTTACCTAGAGTTGAGTGTTGCAGTGAGATAAACATGGAGCTTCTCCTTGAGAATTTTATGAGCTGGAGGTGAGGACAGAAGGGGGAATGTCCTGGCAGGGGACACAGACAGGTTGTTATCCAAGCTCTGTGATGTGTTTTACACAAACACCAGCAACAATAGGTGATATTTAAATAATCAGACCCTGGAAAATCCTCAAGTCCAGCAGCTGACCAGCTGTCAAAGGCAGCATACCAGACTTGAGTTTTCTTCCCCTAAGTGGAATTCAAGCTTGCTGTAGAAATACAGTGTGAACCATGGGATGCTTTTGCTCAAAGGTGGAAGACACTGCTACTCACCTGAGCTCAAAATTCAGGGAGATCCCAAGCTACAACCTCACTGCCCTTCACAGGTGCCTTTCCTTGAAAATACAGCTGCTCCTGATGTAGCTGTACCATTCAAAGCCTGCCTACATGACAATCTTAAAGCTGCTATGAGTTGGTAGGAAAAGGACTAGATATCCTGTTATGTTTTAGAATCATAGAATCCTAGAATGGTTTGGTTTGGAAGGGACCTTAAGGATCACCTAGTTCCAGCCCCCCACCATGGAGAGGGACACCTACCACTGGACCAGGTTGCCCAAAGCCCCATCCAGCCTGGCCTTGAACACTTCCAAGGATGGGGCATCCACAGCTTCTCTGGGCACCCTGTTCTGGTGCCTCACAGCCATCAGAGTAAAGAATTTCTTCCTAATATCTAATCTAAATCTTCCCTCTTTTAGTTTAAAGCCATTCCCCTTCGTCCTATTACTACACCGCTTGACAAAGAGTCCCTCCCCAGCTGTCCTGTAGGCCCCCCTTAGGTACTGGAATGCCACTGGAGGGTTTCCCCAGAGCCTTTTCTTCTCCATGCTGACCAACCCCAAATCCTCCAGCCTGTCTTTGTAGGAGAGATGCTCCAGCCCCTTGATCTATCTTTGTGGCCCTCCTCTGGGCTCGTTCTAATAGGTCCATGTCCTTCTTATATCGGGGGCCCCAGAGCTGAACACAGCACTCCAGGTGGGGTCTCATGAGAGCAGAGCAGAGGGGGAGAATCACCTCCATTGCCATGCTGGCCACGCTTCTTTTGATGGAGGCCAGGATACGGGTGGCTTTCTGGGCTGCAAGCACTCATTGCTGGCTCATATTGAGCTTCTTGTCAACCAACACCCCAGGTCCTTCACCTCAGGGCTGCTTCAATCCATTCTGATCCCAGCCCTTGTTTGTGCTTGGGATTGCCTGACCCAGGTGCAGGACTTTGCACTTGGCCTTGTTGAACCTCATGAGGTTCACAAAGACCCACCTCTCAAGCCTGTCCAGGTCCCTCTGGATGGCATCCCTTCCCTCCAGCATGTCAACTGCTCCACACAGCTTGGTGTCATTGGCAAACTTGCTGAGGGTGCACTCAATACTTGCTGAGGGTTTGACAAAACAAACTCCTTAGCAATATGTTACAATGCTTATAGCATTATTCTTTCTGTGGGACATGCACAAAATAAAACTGTTCATTTTCACCCTCCTGACGGTAAGCCAGTAGCAAAGATGCTCTAGGGAGTTATCCCAAGTGATACGGTGCTGACATCTTCCTCAGAGTTCATATTGATGTGCAGATGGTAGAGCTGGAAAAGCTGGTGAGTCATGCCAATTACAAAGTGTTGTAAATTAAAAGCAACTTTTGTCAGCTGAAAAAGAACAAATGTAATTTTTTAGGGTTTTTCAAAGAGATTTCAAAATAAAGAATAAAAAGATCTACAAAAGGATGGGGATTATGGCAAATTCCCTGCTGTTTTGACACAGCAGCATGATTTCTAAGTCCATTGGGATAGTTATTTGTAGACTCAAAAACTGAATTTGATTATAAATTGGGAATTCATATGAAAAATGTGGGTAAAAAGTAAGAGACTTAAACAGTTTGATTTGAATGCACAACAAAGTATGCAGAAATATGCACATTTGATGCAATATAAGGACCATTTAACCTAATGTCATATCTTTGAATCCTTTAGTCAAGAGTAGGATTCCACCTTGGTGTTGTAGCAGAATGTGCTACTATATCACTTTGCCTTTTAATCCATTTTTTTTAAAAAACATAGTTTGCACCTGCCATAAATAGCTATGTAGGGCTAGCGTTACCCCACAGAACTTGAAGCATCTAATTGTGCCTGTGATTTAGGAGCTCAGTCTCCCTGCCTTCCTGTCAGAGGGTGGTTCAGACCCCAGGGGTTTTAAGTTCTTTGTTAGAGGTGTCCACCTCTCTTCAATGAGAGATGTAAATACACCCATGGTGATTAAGATTTTCCAGTTTCTGCACCTCAGAAACATTTCAGGATGGAACAGCCCTTAACACAATTATGCATCCCCGTGTAAGGTCATGTCAGTGACAAGACGCCTTTCTGTTTGCTGTGGTAGTCCCTTTAGGATTTAGATTAAACCCTGTTTAAACCCTGTCATATGCGTCATGTGGCTTGTTGCAGACAAATTGGCCTCAGGTCTGTAGCCCACTCCATGTGATGTAGTTAGGTTCGGGTGTGAATTTTGGTTGGGATACCACAATGATGCAGTTGCACCATGTGCATATTCCATATGCAATCTAGATACATAGACTCGTCATCAAAATTGCCTCCTGTGTGTTTTGCCAGTGTGAATTATTTCTTACACTTCTTTCTTCTCTCCCTCCTTTTTTTTTTTCTGGTATATGCAGATTTGGCAATCAGACCTTAAACTACAGGTTGTTCTATGATGGGAAGCATTTCGTTGGGGAGAAAAGATTTGAATCAATCCATGATCTGGTAACAGATGGCTTGATAACACTGTATATAGAAACAAAGGCTTCAGAGTATATTTCCAAAATGACAACCAACCCCATCTATGAACACATTGGATATGCCACTTTGCTTAGAGAGAAAGTGTCCCGGAGGTTGAGCAGAACAAAAAACGAATCAAGAAAAGCAAGTGTAACAAGTGAAGAAAATACCCCAGTTGAAAAGGTATGTATTCAGTTTAACATTTTGGCAGTCAGTCATTCTATCAAATGTAAAAGAAAAAGTCTTTTGTCTAAAGACAATTTAATATATATTTTTCTATACTTCATCAAGTATTACTATCCCACTGAAATGTTTATATCCTGTTAATGTGATCTTGGCTCCCAACTAATATTTGACTGGAGCCTATGATGAAAGCTTTCTAACAAGTACCAAATGCAAATGTTTTCATTGTGTATATAAATATATATGCATATAGATATATATACTGGCTAACTGCAAATGAAACTGTTCACAAGTTACATTTCTTCATCCATGTATACTCAAGCATATTCCACAGTAGGTCTCTGATTATGAACCTGGTTCCCATCAACCGTTCACCATAGCTCAAGTTTGTTATCTTTCCATTCACAGTGCAAAGCTCCTCTCTTCTGCCAAGGCCTTGGTGTGTGGGTCTGAAATTGGGGTGTCACGTGTCTTCCTCCTCCTCTCACTTTTCTCATTTGAAGTGGGCTTTCTTTGATATCCTTCTCTCATGCGCTCATATTCCATAGCATTGTATGGACTAGGACTTACTTATATAATAATATATTGGGAATCTCATGCAGTTAGCATCCAGCTGAAGATGTAAAATTAGAAGTTCTTTTACGTATGAGAAATAGTCTTCTGTCTACACACAAGACATGGATATTTTCATTGCCCATGTGGCAGGGCAGTAAGAACTCTCAAACAAAACTTTTTTGGAGGCAAGCGTTCATGGTGGATTAACTTATTGATGTTTGTGAATATATTCCTCCTGTATGACTGATGATTTTAGTGTTCTGTGTGTTGGCTAGCTAGCTGGGAACTAGAGCTGGATTGTATTTGGGAATCAAGGGAGGAATTTGCTGTCATATATTAATACTGAGAAAAAAAAATCTGCTTTTTTTTTGTGTGTGTGTGTGTATCCTCATCATTCTAGGACATTTGTAGCATAGTTATTATCTGTTGGGTTCATGTATCGGCACTGACTGATGATATACTGGGTTGGATTTCTCAGTGGTAGCAATCGCTCCAGTAACTGACCTGGCATGTAAACCTATTCATCCTCTGTAAGAAATTAATTCCATTAATAATGACATTTTTAAAGAAAGGTGTACTGCCTCAGGGAAATCCTTTGGAGAATGGACAGTACGTTTTAGATTCAATGGCATTGCAATTTGCAAGGGGAGTGGATACTATACAGGGACAGGTTTCCAGTTTATTTGGTTGACTCCTGCATTTGGACACTGGTTGTGAATGCTCTAACATGCACAAGAAATTGAATTTTGACTTTTAAATGACTAGCATAATAAAACAATTGTGACCGTTGACAATCATGCTATGTTCTCCAGGAAATTTTTGCACAAAGAAAAACAAAAGCAAAGATATTCAAAATTTCAACATTTTCTTAGTTTTACTTACAGTTCTTGCAGTTGAGGACTAATGGTCTTTTATGTACTGCATTGCTCTCAAAGACTTCAGAAGGAAGTTTTAGTAGCTTGTATTTCATAACTGATTATGTGAGGGTTTTTTGTGCTGGGAGTAGGATGTTGTTTTTCTGGTTAGGCAGTTTGGGGTAAGTACTGTAAAAACACTTCTAAAACAACAGTGTGCTAGCTGTTGTGAAAGAGCCCCTTCCCTCTCTCTTTCACCACCTCCTTTTTGCTGACATATAGTTTTATGTAGCTACACAGTAGGTGACACTAGAAAACTGCTCCAGATTAGAAGTAACTGAGCTGTAAGGTGAATTTTCAGCCAGATTTGATACCCAGTCTACCTCATGTGAGTGGAAATGCAGCACAAAGGACAGGACGATACTTTCATCTGATACCAGCTCAAAAAAAAAAATTAATAATAATAATAATGGCTTACAGTGACTAGAAAGCTCCATCCTTATTTCTGGGTACCTGTGCTCAAAAATACCACATTTGGACCTGATGTAGCTTCCACTGTTGATTATAGTGGAAATACACCTCTGGATCTCATTAGTGGTTGGATTAGGTCTTTTCGTCTGTACTTCAGCTGAATGAAATTAAAATGTTTAAAGTATTAGTTACCTCGGAGGTAATTTGTGGTGCAAATGGCAGTGCCTCAGGTCCTTATCCTACAAGCATTTAGCTGGATTTTTGAACAGTCAGGCAGTGGCAGCCTGCAAGCCTGCACTCATGTAAAAATAGCTGGCTTCAGTGAAGCCATTGCATTGCTGGCAACTGTCTCTGCCTTCCTCCCACTGAGGGAAAGCAGCAGAAGGAGAAATAGCAGCTGTTTCTAACACACTTTCCTTGCCAAGAGGAGTAGGAGCCATCACAGCTACAAGAGGAGCAGGGCTAAGTAGGCAGGGTGGTGTGCTCACATGCCACATCAGCTAGGGCCTCAGCACTGATAAGTTAAGAATCCCAAGGCTCTTCTTCACTGGTACCTGTAGTTTTCCATCATCTTGTGCAAATCCATGTGAGAAAATGCTGCTTTAGCTAATTTATTAGCAGCTGAAAGAAAGTTACAGAAGTCTTTACAGTTCCTACCATGTTTGCTTTTGCTTTATATGTTCCTAGAAGCTCAGGAGAGGTTTGGAGAGCAGGCAAAGATGCAGGGATATTCCATTCCCCTTTCTTCCCCACGGTAACCTCAGATGGAATATATCATTGAAATACTGATTGTTTGTTAGTAATAGCACAAAGAGACAGAGGAAGCTAAAGGGAGTCTGATTCTTGTTTTCACACAAACTTTAGATGTCTTCTAACATACAGTAATAAAACTGGGAAAGTGGTAGTTCAGAGGTATTAGTATCAGATTTTTGCTTGTGGTTGTCATGTGTTGTATAGCATTTCAGACAAAAGGTGTGCTTTGCCCCCAGATCAAAGCTTTTGCCTACAACAACTACTCCAATAAAACTCATTCCACTAGAACTAAATGTATATTCATGATGTATATTCAATGAATATTCAGTCTGACATATTTCTGCAAAGTAACTTATTTGTTGCATGTGTGAAAACATAATTGAATTCCTTGTAAGCTGTGTTTTCTTTGGCTACTTGAACAGGTAAAAGGTAATTTTTCAGTAATTGACCTGGTTTATTTGAAAGTGCTGCCTGGAGTATTTTGAATGTTTCAGAAATGATGGGGGGTAAGCCTTACACGCAGGACAGAAACTTGCATTATTTCTCAAAAGGAACAGGAGAATTTAGCACTCTGAGGTTAAGCATCAGCGCTTCTGTTACAGATTAGGCTTTTTACAAGTGAAATTTTGTTTTATACTGAAACCAATTCCAGAGTGTGAAACTGCAGCTGAAGGCATTCGTCCCCTTAGCAGATTTGTTACACCATGCCGGGAATCAGTCCCTTTCATCGTGTCCCATGTTGACAGCGGAAATTACTAAATGTCTCAGTCATTGCGGAGCTGCGGCTCCCCTTTGGGTAGGTCGGGGGAAGGTTGTCACCAAGGCACGGGCTGGCAGGGGAAGCACGCATTTGAATGAAATGTCTTGGTGCTGCCTGGGGTATCTGTCTGTTCCCATAATTACAATTTCTTGGAGGTTGTAATTAGTGGAGTCATGCCCATTCCAGAAGGGAGGTGTGATACGAGGGCTGGATTAAGCTGTTGTTGTTCCTGCTTTTTTACCCAACATCTTTTGTAATAGGCCAAAGAAAATGTTTGTTTTAAGATACCTAATGCTGATGTCTCATCCAAAAGTTATTTCTGTCTAACTTTGAAGAGGTGCTAAATTCATAGATACAGACTCCACATTTTAGTCTGAATTGTTTAAAAGATCTTTAATCTAAAAGGAGCCACAAGGACTTTTAGGAATAAAGTGTTGCAGGAGAAGAGCATGCTGCAAATATTTTCTTAGCAGTGCAGGCAATTGTCCTTATAACACGGTCCAACATTAAAAAGGATTTTGGATAGGGAAACATTTTTTTGTACGTTTGAGCACTGTATGTTGCCTGGTTAGGGCTGTGACTGAGGCTTGGGCAGGCCGTGATCCCCTGCTTCGTGCTCCGTTCGTGGAACACCGTACTTGGGGAAAATCAACATGCAGTGGAAGGTTTAGGGCAGATAAGGACCTGATGCTATGAAGGTAGAAGTCTAACTCGCTGCGAGCAATTAATCCTTGTGTAGGAGAGAAAAAATTGCCATAGTCACTCAGTAAAATACGTCATTTCTGAAGCGTTTATCGCTACCGTATATCACTTTATCATGAAACTGCTGCCATTACTGCGTCAGCTGTCTTTATATCTCTGGCAAGGAGAAAAAAAATCTTTCTCTTTAATCCTACAGCAGCAAGTGAAATTTGGGAAAATATATTCAAAAAATTGAAATAATGGAAGTAAATGCAGCTGGAGTTTTGGGACTGTTCTAGGCAGGTAAAAGCTGTTGTTGAAAATAAACCATCCTGGCTTTCTCTCTCTCTCTTTTTTGTTTTTGTTTTTTTCGAGTCTGGTCTTATGGAAGAGCATTTCATCCGTTTGGTTTGCCTTGTAGCTTCTCAAATATTTATGGTAGCATGGGGAGAGAAATGAGAATGGAACAGTGGAGTTCAAGAAAATCATTGAGAGTGGTTGAGCTGCAAGTATTTGCAAAAGGGTTGGTCTTAACCTATCTGAGGGAGGACAAACTGCTGGTAAACGCAGTGAAAATTAAGGAAGGTTTTGTCAGTGCCAGGTCTCCACTCACTCACATCCTGGCAGAGCTCCCGTCGAATTCTCTCCAAGGAGGATCTGGCTCAGTCAGTTCAAGCATACCACTTGCACATGAAATATGGGCGTGCTTGGAGCCGGGTCTGGAGTGCCTGTTCTGCTTTCTGGTTGTGAGAGCATGCCAGGAGCAGCAAGAGGCCTGTAACAATGACAGCCTAGGAAGAATCGTGTAGCATTTTGAGCTCACCCAAGAAAGAGCTGCATGCAGAGACTTGGCTTAGCAGCAGGACAGTGCAGACCACTGTGTATTGCTGCTTGGCATGGTGACCTCCCAGTCAGTTGTGCTGGAGCTCCTTACTTTACGTGCATTTATGTTCAAATGACAAATCCCATTGTTAATACCATGGCTAGAACTAAGGAACTGGAAAGATAAGCATATTACAGAGTCTGGAAGGTTGTAGATTTCCTTGGCAGAAAATCCCACGCAAATAATAGATAAGAAAGCTATTCCTATTAAGGCAAAGGTGACAGAAAAGGAAGAATAACTTTGCTAGAAGTAGAAATTGGTATTACTGTCCTCATTAGTCATGCTGCTCACACACAGTTTCCCACAGAATGAATTGCAGGACTTCCAGGAAAGACTGTTTTCTAACATCCCTTAATTGTAGATGTAATCTGGTTATGGAACTAAATTTTGTTAGGGGCACTACAGTTTTCCTTACATCAAAACTGCGCAGGAGATAGCCAATTTTAAGAGAATCTGGTTTGGTTCAGTTTTTATAAGTATTTGCACTTCTACATTTTTATTCACACCACGTTCCTTTTCGAAGGCCTTTCAGCCTCATCCTACCTCTCCATCTTTTGTCTCTTCCCTGAATTTTCTCCAGGTGCTGCTGTTAGCCAGTGATAAAGAAATCTTTTAAGTCTTTCATTTATTCATTATTCTTTCCATTCTGCAGCTCCTCTAAACCTCTAATGATCCCATTACAGGTTACTAGCTAGTATTTAACTCTCTGCTGAGATGTCTACCCAGATGTTGAGCATTTCCTTTCAGGTGAGGGCTGCAGGGTACAGCAATGTGCTGGCAGCAGATCAGGGGGTTAAGGGGAGAGTGAGCAGAAACATCTGTTCATGCAGGCTCTGGGCTAGAACCGCACTGATAATTTGAGCTGGTGTGTTTTACATTGCTTAGTGAGAGCAAATTAAAATGCTCTCTTCTGTGGGGACATTAACACCCCACCACCACCACGTTCTTTTATTAGGGGTTAAGGTCTCACTCCTGTATGAACATCCACACAGTTCACAGGGGATTCTCCATGGCAGTACTGATTTTGTGTGGAAGATGTTTAGGCACCACGCTGATAAGCAGCACCATAAAGCCTGCACATGAAGATGGCCTTCTTCTGCAGATTCCAGTAAGACACGCAGTGATAAAAGGCATGTGGCATTTTTGCTTCTACAAGCAACAAGCTTACACGTCAAAATGTCTTTGGAAGTAATTAATTCCTTTCATCAATCACTCTGGCTTGTCCTGAACAGCAGTATTCTGTACACACAATACCCCATGTACGTAGTGAACTGTGGCATGCCCTGACACAAGTACTTAGCTACATACCCCACTGTCTTCTTTAAATAACTGTTAGCATTTAGTATTGATTTAACCCAGAACACTCCTTGGTATTATACTACAGTGAGGAGGAGCTTATAAAAATACAGTAGATCTGGTGGTAAGCAGATTTATATTTGGAATGACAAATACCATCTTCCCGAAAATTTAGCTGCTTGATGATTTTCTTTTGCCTTTTAATGTTGGCATTCTTTTGTATTATCCAATGTGTTTCATTGTGCCTCTTTGCAGCTTCTTTTTTTCTTTAAAGCATCGTAAATATAAAATAGGTAATATACAAGGGATAAAAATAAAAGTTACCAAAGTACAATCATGGAAAATATCTTTTTCTATTCTTCCCTCTGGCTATCTATATTCGTGCACGGGAGAAGGAACATTTCTTTGTGGCACACCTAACCAGACTAATACCTAATGTTTTGCCTGATTAGGAAAGGTTTTTTGAGAAGAATAATTTGGGCTCATTTTAACAGTAATGAAAATTGGTAGAATCAAGAGAAAGAGAGATTCCATTGCAAAGTGTTTGCTTACATTGCTACTCTGAGCTGGTAACGTCTCTCTAGGTTACTGTGATTTGTTACATTAATACCATCAGCTGAGGATTCATGACTTTTGCCTTAAGCGTAATCAGTGATACAATTATGCCTGAAGAGAGCTCGTAAGTTGTAGGCAACACTAATTTACACAGACGACATGATGTGACAGATATGATCTGATCCAATTGCTACTGACATTAACGGGAAGACCCCCAGTGATTTCACTGGGTCTTGGAGCAGTTCAGGGCACTACAAAGTATATGTAGCAAAGGTGAATATGACGTTTGTTACAGCCGAAGGATTTCCTTATGCAGTATTTTGTAAGGGTAGCCTAGTGGAAACCGTGCGAAAACTTCATGCCTGAATCTACAACTCCAGGTGTAGATTCTATCTACAGCTGTAGATAGATTTTCTCAAATGAGAATGTCAGATTAGTACCAGAAATTATTAAATGCACCAGAAGTGTTTATAGTAGTGCTAAAGCAAATGCGATTTGGTTCTGTATTTCTTCAAGTGCAGTACTGTATCTGCAGCTAGGCTCTGCTGAATACATAAATTAATCTTTTCCTCTTGGGTATTTTCCTATTATGAACTAATTAGTAATTTTCATAAAGCTAGATGTTTGTTGCATAAAAACATGCCTTATTTGATATATTACGAATAAAATGTTTATATGAGGGTGTTTTTTTTTGTCTTGACTTTTATACTCTTTAAATAGTTTGATGGTATTAAGTTAGTGTAAACAAGCTTCCATAGGGATTGGGTTGGAGCCTTCAGTACAAACATTGCATTTGTCTAGTCACTGGAAAATAAAATTCAATTTTTAAAGTAAAAATCCATACTTGATTAAATCACACAAATCTTGGAACAGGGTGTAGGAATTGGCAATAAATTCTTACAGGTGCCTGTAAACTGCAGTCATTTGATCTTGGAAGACAGGAGTTTAACTTCTTAACAATAAGAAAGATACTAATTTCTGTTAGTGGAGGATTTGGAATTCATGTCAAAAGGGAAATGTTTAAATAGTGACTGGTATTTATTATAATAAGTATTTATTATAATTAGTTATAATTTATTAAAATTAAAAATAAAAAATAAAAATATTAAAATTTATTATAATAAGTACTCATAATAAGTATTTTAGTTATATTGTTGTTTGTTTAGGTCATGCATTTTTTTGGCTAATTCGAAGGAAAACAATAATTTGTCCTCTGTGTTCATGCTGGACATGAAAAGAGATGACGGGCCTAAAATACAGTGATGAACATTGCAGGTTAGATAGTAAGGGAGAAAAAATAAAAGAACATTGAAATGCTGTCATGGAGTGCCTGAGGGTATAACAAAATCTCCCTCATCTGATGGCAT
Organism: Anser brachyrhynchus; assembly: GCF_964034855.1. NCBI lineage: Eukaryota > Metazoa > Chordata > Aves > Anseriformes > Anatidae > Anser > Anser brachyrhynchus. Next base: position 37,341,621 of record NC_137695.1, read on the forward strand.
AGAAACACATTAGAAAATACCTTTGAGAAATGGCATAGATATCACTGATACCTGAGGTATGAGGAAAACCTGATAAGGTAACTTTTAGTCTTACTTCTCTGTGGGTTTCTGTGCATGAAAAAAAATATGTTATTTAGGTTCTGATTCATCCTATCTAGATGAACACTTCTTACAAACCTAGCTAAGGAACGCAGTGATTTGGTTCTTCCCTGTGTCACTCAGAGGAGGGTATATTCCACCTTGCCTTCTGAATTCCCACTTCATTAGCGAGGAATTGAGTGTAGCTGCGATTGTGATGTCCAGCAAAATGCTTAACACTAGCCAAGATATGCTAAGCTCTTCCTCTTCCATATCCTGTATGGTCTGCAGATCTTCAGCCAAGGAATGTCTTGCCTGCCTTTTGGCTTTCTGTCCTCACATGCTGCTTGGCACTTGTCCCATCACATTCTAGATATTAGCTTTTCTGATCATACAAAGTATGTCCAGGCCATCAAGTCCACTGAGTGTTGTCCTCTATGCCCGGGGTGCAGGAGGTCTCACCACCAAGCCCTGTGCACACTCAAGTGAAGACAGTTGCAGAGGCCAAGCTGATACCTTATCTTTCATCTGGGTTCTCACCATGGGAAGCCAGTGTAGCAGCGCACACCCTCGCCCCAGAGCTGGGAATACTGGGAACCCAGTTGGGGGATGTGCCTGCTCACCCTTGGGCTGAGCCAGCAGCTATCAGGTAGCCGCAGTGTCAGCCACAGGGCTGGTGGAGCTCACAGGAGCTGCCATGCAATGTAAAGCAGCAGATTTGGCAGGCGTGGGCAGGATGGCAACTAGTAAATGGGCACAGCAAAGGACCCGCTATTCAAAGTCTTCTCAGTTGAGGCTTGACGACAAAGATCAGGGACCCAAGCTTTTTATAGCTGTTAATATTTGGAAAAGAAGACACTGTGGTGTGAAAAGTACAAGTTGTAACAATGGGCTCTTTTTTGTAATATATTCTCAGCCCTGTAGAACAGTGAGACTATGCACAGTCGTCAGCATGGGTTATAAAGAATGAATACCGCCAGTTAGACTTGATTGCCTTTTTGATAGATTTACAAAAGTATTGAATGAAAAGAATGCAGCAGATGCAGAATAATTGGATTTTTACCAAAGTAGTACAATGTCTCTTGAAAGCATACTCTTGACATTAATTCAAATTGGTTGGTGCATGAATGTGGTCACATGGACTGAAAATAGGTAGAAGAGTTTCAAGCAGATTCTAGATAGGCAGCAACTTCATACGCTGGGGAAAGGTAGCTGATGAAGTACTTCAGGGACTGCAGTTTCATTTAAGATTTTTATTGATTGGGAAAACGTGTAAACAAGACATTACCAAAAACTCAGGATGGTTTGTGCTGTGATGCTGCTCAGTGTACAAACCTAATCCCTAGAAACATAATGAGTGGCCATGGCAGAAACATCGAGAGAATTTAAGAAGACAATTTGGCATGTTTTGTGCACATGAGAAGGAATCAAGCCACATCCATACGTAGAGTATCTCTTCTGTCAAGAGTCGAGGGGGTTGTGTGCATTTAAGCCACATGTGCCACTATCCAGCCAGTGCTAGAGGCGAGGAAGAACATTATCATAACCTCAGGAGGAGTTCTGTATCTACTAAATGTCAAGAGAAATAGTAGTTGTTACACTTCGAAAGCCTCTTTGCGTGATTTTCTGCTGGTTCATCCATCTATCTAAAACAATACCTATTGATGTGGTAACATATTGTCCCCAGCAAGCTATTAGCTGGGGACAGTGCTTCAGCTTCTCAGAACAATTGTACCCAGTGCCTGTAGGCAGGGAGATGCAGGAAGCCCTGCTTCCTTCACTCTGCTCATGTGCTGGACCAGGTGCCATTTGGCTGGTGGTACAAGTCGGCTTTTCCTACATCCATCAGACTGGTTTGGGATCTTAGCAGTGGGAGAGATCCCCAGGTCAGCTCCCAGTGCTGCCTGGATTGCTCAGTGCGGTCTGAGGAGCAGGCTTCTCCAAAGGGCAAGATGGGCTGGAAACTGAGTTTGCCAATTTGGCAGAGTCTATCAGGAGCTAAACAGTCCCAGGGGATGAAGATACTTCTTTCACAGGACTGCTGTACAGTGGCTTTTTGTTTTTTTTGGAGGGGGGTAGGCAGTGAGGGAGAAGACTCCTCAAGATATCTCTGCTAGACTCTATACCATGTAGACTTGAAGGAAACAGCTTTGGAGGCATCAATTAAGATGATTTATGAATGAAATTGTCCCAATTAAACACTAGGTGGCATATTTACTTAAGAGTTTCCAGGGACCATATTACAGCGTCTTCCACAGCTGACACCCATTTGTGCTGGTGTGACGGGAGGAATACCCTGGTGCAGTTTCCTGGGAACAGGACTGCCAGATGCCTTTTTTAAACAGGCATTCAGCATGTTCTTAAAAAATGAGACACAAAGACACAATTGCTTACTTCAGCCTCAAAGTTATTCTTTAGCTGCAAAAGTCACTTGTATATCAATGCTTAGATTATTAAATGTAGTGTGATAAGGTGTAGATGTACATGGCAATGGTCCTATGGAAGGCTCTAGTCTTAGAGAAATTGTATCAATAGTGATGGGTTAAAATGTAAACATGTTTGGGTATGACTTACTTATTTTACTTGTCTGAAAGGCTGAATGTAGGAATAATTAATATGTTTTTAAAAATCATATGAAGGAAACCTAATATTTCTCCTCATGTAAAGGCAGAGAACAGTTTTTTATCTCAGAGATGGCATTTTAAGGTAATAGTGTCCTGTGGTTAGGGCAAAATAGTCAAAGGCAGAACATATGCCTTTCTTCTGTGTCTGTGTGGCACCTGTTAGCTCAGCCAGGCTGCAGTTTTCCATATGCTGCTGCTTCTCCATCTGTGGGAAAATAAACACAGCGAGCTCTCAGAAATGCCTTTTCACACAGTTCATCTTTGAGAAACCCCAGTACCACAGCCATTGCTGGGGCAGAACACTTAGCCTCTACCAAAAATGCCATGTTTACCACGTCTATTCTAAAAATTCTTCATTCTTACTCTCAATATTTTAAGAAGACAGCTATAACCTTTGGAGTAGCTGCAAATGCCCTGGCGTAAAGGTAAAGTTCTTCAGAAGTGCAGGAGTTACCGCAGTGCTTTTTGCACAGGTTGTTGCAGCTTTCCCTGGAAGGAAGGGCATTGTAGGTCTCCAGCTTGCATCCATCACCAGCCGGGTGTCTGAGACCAATGCTGTCTTCCATCAGTCTGCCCTGTTGTAACTCGTATTGACCTCTGATTCAGCACAGCTATTTATAGATATTCAATTCTAGCTCTTACAAACAAAATGGGACATATACGAAGGGAGCTAAATATGTAGGTCTGAACTGGGTTGTGTTCGTTTTGCCAGTGCTGAGAAGTTTGGAAAACAGATCTTTTTATGAGAGCAGGATTACAGGGGCAAATCCTTTCCCGTCATTCTGCCTGATATTGGCCATGCCCCAGACAGACCAGTCCTCTTCACAGGGAAAGGAAAGTCCCATTCCCCATCCCTTTCCTGTCCTCTTCTCACCCACACGAAGCAGGCTGTAGCTATGGCATCATTTGATGCCAGGGAATGCGGTGGGGCAAAAGCTGAATGTCCTAATAGCCTTAGGACATGGAAAATTGTGTTCAGAGCATCTGTGCTCTGGCATTAGGAGAATCTGTTCAGGTTTGTTTCAGAGATGAATTTATGCATATTTTAATTTTCAATAGAGTATCTTGATGCCCATATTCTGTAAGTTTTTTATATCTGTTATTTTCCCAGCTTGCAGGAAAATACTAGTAGACCAGGACATCACTTGGACAGTGAAGTGACATCTGCCCCCCTGCACACAATGGCTAGGTCCCTAACCACAGCTGGGCTGTATTTACACGGCTGTGTTTTAAAATATAAGTAGAGAGAGGCCTGGGCAACTCCAACTGCCTCAAATAAATTAGTGTTATTAATTTATATTTTTTTAGGAAGTAGGGGAAAAATAATTTCCTTTGATTCCCCTCTTCCCCTCCCTTTGATTTGATTAATTCAATCAGTGCAGTTTCCTAAGTCCATCTGGTCTATAATGCATTGTCAAATATATCAGGCCAAGTGAATTTACAGGCAGAGCTCAAGGCACTTCTAGAAGGGATGAAAATGAAGTATACTGGCGGAGATTGGAATAAAGAGAGTGTATCTTCAAGGACATTGTTCACATTACTTGGTTTCTTGTAGACCTCAAAGTACTAGGAAGTTAAGGAAAAAGGCTGGATTGTGGTTTCTTTGTGGGCTGGCAGAATCCAGATTGAATAAAGTCAAGTCATCATTTGATATAACTTGCTTCTTATGGGACATTGCGTGCAATGTGGGATTTGTATAACTTCCATATGACACTTTGTGTAGAGAATTTTTACAAGTGTGGTTTTTGAATAAGCTCTCAATTCAGTGGCCTGTTCATTCTCCACATGTGAGCTGTGTATAAGCTCTGTACCATCCAACTGTAGACACTGAATTCCATGAGAAAACACAAAAGCTTCTGTACTTCCCCTTGTCCTATTCCTCAGCAATTTTTATGTTGCAAACTGGAAATGGAAGGGGAAGGAAGGAGGAAGGAAGGAAGGAAGGAAGGAAGGAAGGAAGGAAGGAAGGAAGGAAGGAAGGAAGGAAGGAAGGAAGGAAGGAAGGAAGGAAGGAAGGAAGGAAGGAAGGAAGGAAGGAAGGAAGGAAGGAAGGAAGGAAGGAAGGAAGGAAGGAAGGAAGGAAGGAAGGAAGGAAGGAAGGAAGGAAGGAAGGAAGGAAGGAAGGAAGGAAGGAAGGAAGGAAGGAAGGAAGGAAGAGAAGGAAGGAAGGAAGGAAGGAAGGAAGGAAGGAAGGAAGGAAGGAAGGAAGGAAGGAAGGAAGGAAGGAAGGAAGGAAGGAAGGGAAGGAAGGAAGGAAGGAAGGAAGGAAGGAAGGAAGGAAGGAAGGAAGGAAGGAAGGAAGGAAGGAAGGAAGGAAGGAAGGAAGGAAGGAAGGAAGGAAGGAAGGAAGGAAGGAAGGAAGGAAGGAAGGAAGGAAGGAAGGAAGGAAGGAAGGAAGGAAGGAAGGAAGGAAGGAAGGAAGGAAGGAAGGAAGGAAGGAAGGAAGGAAGGAAGGAAGGAAGGAAGGAAGGAAGGAAGGAAGGAAGGAAGGAAGGAAGGAAGGAAGGAAGGAAGGAAGGAAGGAAGGAAGGAAGGAAGGAAGGAAGGAAGGAAGGAAGGAAGGAAGGAAAGTTACACTATTAGGGTATATATGTAGCACTTGCTTCCTTTGCTGTATGCAGTGGGCAGGTGACAATGTATCATCTACCACAAAGAGCAAGCCTGCATAGCCATGGGTTGAGGCATGTTGGGGTCCTTGTTAGGGCTGCCCAGAACTAGAAATGTGGACAAGTACTATGTGATACATCTGCCTTCGGGTTGTGGAGGGACAGGCTACTGAACCGGCGCAGCATGGGCAGCTTGTACAGCAGTTTTTGGGCTGCTTGTTTAATACAACAGATCAATGAAGTACGGTTCACAGTGCATGGGCTACAGCTCTGACCAGGTTACCTGGAGATCTTGGTACAGGCATCTCACTAGATAACAGTAAAGGGGAGACTAAAGCACCACACAGTGGAGCACTGCTGGAGTTGAGACATCTACCTGCTCAGTATCTTTTAAGTAGAATTTTGTGATGGGAATAAATCAGTCCAGTTAGTTCAATTTAGTATCTAGAGTTTCTACAACACAAGAAGAATCCCTGGAGCAAAATTCAAGATCAGACTTGGGAATGGAGTGCTGTATCAGACAGTGCCAGAACTATCCATAGAGTAATAAGTGTTCGTAACTTCTCAAATTCAGAACCACCTTCTTTGGTGCAAACAAATGAGGATAGCAAATTTGATTCTTCTGCAAATTATGTTTAAGGTAGAAGAATGCAAATAAAGGGACAGTGACTGAAATGTTAATGCTTTCTCATTATATTGCCTTTCTCAAATTCTTGAATAAAGATAAGAATCATGACATTAATAAGAAAGAGGAGGCTAAGTATTTCAGCCATTGGCAGCCTTTCTGATTGCATGTAGATTGGGTTAACAGTTGTGCAGGTTTGCATGTAATAACAACACCTATTTTTATCTTGCCAGGTGTTGCTAAGAATAATGTAGTATTTTGAGTAGTTATGTTTTTATAGACATATACAAGAATTGAGGACAAGTCACTGAATATTTAATATTCCAATAATCAGATTTTAATAAACAAGACAATTCAGTATTAGATAGCACTTCCAATCCAACATAATATAAACAGAACTAATTGAGAGAATAATATATTCTTATAAACTTTGGATGGTTTTTTTTTCTGTATAAAATCAGCAGCTAAATTTGTGCATAGAAAACAAGTCACAGTATTCCCAACCTCATACTACTTCAAAAAATGCTAGTGCTCAACACTAAGTTCTGCATCTTAGGGAGAAAAACAAAATAAAGCAAAACAACAACAACAGATACAACAGAATTCAGTACCACTATAATAGAATATTCATTTCAACAGGGGGAATGTATTTTTCACAAGACTTCCAGTATCAAAATTATATTACAAATGGGGGTTGTCCCTGCAAAGCAGAGATTGGCAAGTAGTAAACTGTTCTATAATAATCCGTGTGGGACTGTGGAACATTTTGGATTAGCTATGTACCACAGGTAATACTAGTTTATCTTTTTATTATTGTTGTTGCTCGGCTTACAGTTCAGTGTATTTTAAGATGCTGTCTGTGGCCTTTTGTGGTATAATTACATTTTTTGCTTGATCTGTAATTTAGTAGCTGGAACAACAAGACAAAAGGTTATTTGGAATCAGAGCTGACAGCCAGGAGGCTGAAGTGCTGACATTAGTCTGCCTACTGACAGGTCTATACCTCACAATTCGTCTGTGCGTGTGTCTGTGATATATTTAAAAAGCGAGAAACCTGGCAGAAAGGATTCTCAGCCCACACAGAGGTGCAGGCAAATGGCACAATAATGAGCCTCAAACTGCCTGTTTTATTTTCAGTATGATGCCTTTTTTTCTTGGCTCTGCACCTAATGAAAATAGTTGTCACACACAGCATAAGAGGATTTTTTTAAATTTTTTTTTACTGCTGGAAAGGATGTCATTGCTCTCTGTCCTTCTCAGTTTTCATGCCATTAGTAGTACATAGTCTGTTGAACTTGAGCCCATGTTGCTGAGCTGATGGTCTGTATCACCATTTTACATAGAGCAGTTGGTTCTACAGTGATCTCATTGTCTGGTGTACTGAGAACCTGAGAGTTGCTGTTGTGTTCTGCACTTACTAGCCAAAAACACTGTATATTCCTCTCTATCTGCCATTCACCACCATAGGGGTAGATGCCGTGCCCAGTTGAATTAGCCTTTGTATTCCAGAAGTTGGTGAAGTCCTTTCTTTGGGCTTCCACCAGGCCCACATCTCAGCTTCCACTGCACATGAAATGTTTTGCACGAGTGGCTTTACTTGGGGGTACAACCTTGCTTTGATTCACAGATGGGAAGGCTGGAAAGTATATATGTGCAAAGATGCAGAAACAGGGAAAGTAGGACACGAACGCCTCTTTCCTCCATAGAATAATGCGTGCCTGCCACACCTGTGGTAATTAAGGTTGTTTTGTAAAGATGTTATCATGATGGTCTATTTACAATAATAATACTGAGGCACAATGTATTTTGTATACCTAAATTCCCTCAGAAGTCAAGTTTTTAAAAGTAGAGGGTCTGGCAGGGGTGATGTTAAGGACTGGCTATGGCTGAGTTTAAGGCCCATTTGTGCTAGTGGAACTGTCAGTGAAGGTCGGGGTGGTACTCAAGCATGTGTCCGTGTGCAGGAAGATGAGACTAGGCAAGATTTAGCATTGTGGTCACAGCCAGTGTGGTATTGCAGCCAGAGCCTGGGTTAAATCCCAAACAGAAGAGTAAGACCTCCAATGTGTTTTCTTTTAATCAGCATCTCCTTATCGATTTCAGTGGCAAACGCAGAAAAGACAGCTACTGTGAAGAAACTACAGAGCCATGAGTGACAGAAACAGCAGAAACAGCATTAAAACATTAAAAAAATGTTTACTCTTTTAGTCATAAGCCCTTTTCCTTGAAGATTCTTCTGATCTACAATATCAAAGACAAAACACTTTGCCTTAACAGCACTTTTATAGACGATGTCTTGACAGTTGAGTATATCTGTTCTAAAAATTGCAGAATTTTTAATGCATTTATATAGCTAGTATTAAATACAGAAATTATACTTCTAGAAATATCATCAGTCTCCAAAGTCTGAATTTTCAAATACCATAACTTTAATGAATCTCCTCAGATGGGTAGATAAGCATATGGCTTGGATCTAACCATAGCAACATGGGCCTAGGATGAGCTATTAAGTGAATTGACAGTCAGCAGTGAAGTAGAGGCAAAGGTTAGGTTTGAACATAGCAGGTTTTGGCTCTTAGTTCACCCCTCAGTTCCATAGGTGCCACTGCCTCGCTTTGCAACTCCAAGTTGGCCTTCACAGTGTGTGTTTAGAAGAGACTTCCTAAGCAGGGTGCCCTTTTCTCAATTAAACACTTCGCAGCTCTCTCACCTATGACTTTTTTAACCCCTCATGGGTGTTTTTCCAGTAATGGTGTTTCAAGCTTTACCTTCCTTAGCTTTGGGCCCTTCCATTCAAACTAATTTTTTGCTTTTTACAGGACTCTACTTTTTCTCTCAAAATCAAGCTTGAGAACTTTTGGTGACGGAATAAAGGAGTCCAGGGACCTTGTTTTGGCAAAGGAGACCATCCAAGCCAGAAGCTGATGAGAGAGGTGTTAAAATAGAGCCTCTAAAAAAAAAAAAAAAAAAAGAGTTAGCACGGTTAAATCCAACAGCTTCTGAAGCAGGCACTTCAAAGCAAGGAAGCACTGCTGAATCTGACCCTGTAGTTCTGTAAAAAAGTGTATGCCCCATCCCAGTAATCATTTTTTTTCTCTATTTTAGATCTGTGTCACTGACTTTTTAAAAATCCAGGTGCTGTGGTGTCACTTCAGTAGAGGTTCAAGGAGAGCTCAGCTCAACTCAGCCCAAGGGGAGCAACAATAAAATTTGACATTGTTGCCCAATACTGCAGTCTCCTCCAGCTACACCGCAGCCTCTTTCTCTTCCACCAGACAGGAGGGTTGTAGGAGTCGGTGGTTTGTAACTAGCCTGCCTCCACTCCTAAGCTGGTGAGCAACAGGAATGTGCAACCAACAGGTCTTTAGAAAGCCCTGTGCATTGGCTGCTCCAAACAGTCACCACCAGTTTGCCCCAGGGTAAGAGACAATGAGTTACTGCTTTCCCTGAAGGGAAAAGTAGCAGTGTGCCCTTGGAAGCTGCTATTGCTACCCTTCAGCAGAGGGATACTCCAGCAGCAGGCCATTGCTGATAGAAGAAATTGAAGCCTCTTGGGAAGAGGCAACACTAAGCTCTGTTGTATGATCTCATCCTTTGCTTGTCCATGGGATGACCAAAATTGATCAAGATCATTGCTGTGTTGTTGTATCTATCCTAATCCTGGGGAAGGAAGAAGCTGTAGCATCAGCTCTTATTTATAGCTCTTCCAATTGGATATTTGTAAATCTTTCCCACCACTTGTATACCACCCTGAAGGGCAGGAGGTCAGCTGCTGTCCCAGTTCTACACCCAGGGTGAAATAACAAATAATTTTTGCAAGAATGGAAATGTAGATTTACCCAGATTCTCTTGCAAAAAGTAGCACATGACAGGAAATTTAGGTTCCTAATACTACTACTGAGAAACACAGCATTAATAATTTCCTTTGACAAGTGATATCACTTCCAGAGAAGCAGTAAGGGGAGAAGTAAACATCAAAAAAACAAAACAAAGATCTACGCATTGGCCACACTTATTTCTGTTGACTTTGTTTTTCACTTAAACAACACAGACATGTTTCTAAATAAACAAGTGAAGTTGTGAATTATTGAGGATTTACAAATGGTGAACAAAGAAATTCTTTTTATCTGCTGAAGTCAAAGCAAAGAGTGAAAAGAAGTCTTCCAATGTCACAGCAAAATGCCCATACCTTACAGATATCCCCTATAGGTTAAATATACATAATATGTAATAAAGGCCTGGGCCCAGCTAACATGTAATACTGAGCTGCAGTATTCATTTTCAGGAACAGGAATTTAGATTTGGAAACATTATTTTAAGGTCATGGTAAATATATATATATATATATTCTTATTACAATAGTTTTTAAGGAATTCCACCTCCCTAATATTTTTCTTTTTTTCTAGAAAAACAACCATTTTTTTCAAGCATATATTCAGGTACACAAACGTGCAAGGAAAAATATTAAGCTATCATCCTGAAAACCACCCTACACCACCTTTATTTTTCCTCATTATTTCCCCTCTTGCCTTCCCAGGACAAGAAAAAGTCTTTCTTTTGGCTTGTTCCCACTTTATGCTTCAGAAACCCCAACACAGATACCCTGGTTTCTACCTATGGAGCATCGGCACAGCAAAGGAAAACAGTCACCTTCTGCCACAGCACAGAAGATGCGAGAAGGACCAGCAGCAAAGGGGTTAAAGGGAGTCCCATAGCAAAGATTTGCAATGCCTTCAAATTCTAAGCACTAAAATCCATGAATCCCTAAGAGAATAAATCTTTGTAAGTCCAGATATTTCTGGTTGACACAAAGCACTTGGGGCCAGTTACATGGGTTAGTTGTTTTTTTTTTTTCTGTGAAGAGTGGAAATGGTGATGCCTGGCTCCTTATTGATTTCTGCTCTATCTTTCTGCACTCCTTACTTCGTTAAGCCCAGCAATCCCTCCAGATCTCTGGCTCATCCCTCCCTCACCCCATTCCTCCTGCCTTCTTCTCCCTTTGACACCTCCTTTTCGCCACCTGCCAAGGAGGCAGCAGCGTTGCAGCTCCTCAACTCCACTGCCAGGCCAGCCAGGAGAGCTCAGGAGCTCAGGCTGCAGGCTGCATTTCTTGCCTCCATCCAGCTACCAAATTTCATGGAACTCAGACATCTGTTCCTCTACCAGCTTCGGCTGGAGTCTGGTCAGGGGAATCAGCGTGACAGATTGGCACATGCTGCAATTCTGTGATTTCAGGCTAATTTGAAGCCAACATTGCCTTTTTAAAAATAATATATTTTCTAAGTTCCACGGGTGCAGTTTCTCACAGCCATGGTTTTTTACCTCAGTGTAAGTGTAGATGTAGTAATAAGACCCACCTCGTTGCAAACATGCCTTCTCTGCAGCATGCTTGGCTGCAGTGGTTCTGCTGCTTTCCACCACTGCCATGTAGATGGCTTCTGGGGGTTTTACAAAAAGGTACATTGGTACATTGCAACATGCCAGCTTATTATATCCCACAGATTTGATTCAAGTAGTTTTTAAAATAAAATCCCAAATTTTGCCTTCCCCTGAATGACATAGCTATAGCTGACAGCAATTTCCACTGCTTCCTGGCTGCTAGGAGAAGATGTGGCTGTAGGTGAGTTGAGCATCTCACTGACAGAATCTAAGACCTACATGTTTGAAACTGGGAGATGGGTGACTACTGCCTCTGAAGAAAGTGGCTGGTGTTTTTGTATGGGATGGAAGAAAAACAAGTTTACTATTCTGTAAATATTCTTCATGCTTGAGAAACATGTAGCTCCCAGCCTTCTCATCCCTTTTTAGATGGACGGAAGCAAGGAGAGCAATTGCTGCTATCTTGAGCACCTGAGAATAGCAGTTTTGGAAGTGTCAAAGTGCCCTTATCTGTAGCTAGATAGGATAAAATGGAGGGAATCTCCTTCCTTGTCCTCCTCTAGCAGAGATGCCTGAGAAACTGTCCATTTTTACCTCCATCCCAAAAAATGAGAGCTCTGGGCAGTGGACAAGGGGCATCACCCTTCCACCATCTAGTTAGGTCCCTGGCTAGGGCCTCCAGAGTGGGTCCTGTGTCTTTACTTGAGTAGACACTGTACCATTCAGGACAATATGCTTTGAACCCTTTTGCACCATCTAGTTTCCATGACTTTGCTTGGGATTATGTGTGCTCAGCAATACTAAAACATTATCTTGCAAAAATGCATATTGAGTGGTCTCCTCTCGTTTGGTTTGCTTTAACTCTCCAAATAGGCAAGTTCTCAAACATGTTCTCCAATTTTCTGACTGCTCTGGTTCCAAGAGAGATTGAATTTCCTTCACTTCTTTAATGAGACTCTTCCTAGTGAATTTCTGTCTTGGGTGTACTGAGGGATAAATGCCTGATTTTCTCCCTTTGGAAAAGGAAAAAAAAAAAAAAAAAAGCTTGCAGCTCTGCTCATCCTCAGCCATTTGGCTGGGAGGTTTCCATATCATATGTCACGCAGGCTTTTCTTCTCCAACTGCAGAAAACTGCACAGATGAAGTTGAAGGAAAGTACAAGGCTTTTTGACAGCATTTAAAAGATTCCAGCTAATTGAGTTCACTGGGAATTTCTCTACGCAGCATTTTTTCTGATGAAAAATGCCAGCTCCTTGTGGAGGAGGGTCAGTTCCAACAAATTACTCACTTCAACAGAGACAGCCTGAAGGAGCCAGAGGTAGAAGAGGCCAAGCTCCATCTGGGCCTAGAGGGGTGGTGTTTGTACCCTGTAACATTATAGGGCTCAAAAAGTCTGTGTGGGAAGTCTCATCATTGTCCTGTTGTCAGCAAATAATTATGAAAATCCAACTGTCTCATGCGCTTCCCATGACTGACCCACACACAGCATTATGACCTGCTTCATGTGCTTTGGTTTGTAAGCTTTGGTCTGGAAATTGGGGAACGCCAGAGGGTTGTCAGCACAACCCCAGCTGTATGTTTACATGATGGTACAATCTTTAGTTAAGTGATCCCATTTCTTTTCCGTGGGGCTCCAAGCCTCACTCAGTGCACCACAGAAGCATTGCACAGCTGAAGAAGCGTGGTTACACAGTTGAATGTGATGTTGTCCATTGATTACATTCAAGTGGTTTAAAAACAAAAAAAGTATTTCTGACTTTTGCCTTTCCCCAAATGCCACAGTTATAGCTAACTACAATTTCTGCTATTTCAGTTTCTTGATGACTGTTAAGTGATGTGTGCAAGTGAGTGGGTGGCTGTGGTTGAGTATCTTTTCCTTGCTATTTATGGAAGTGAAAGGCATGTGACAAAAAGGGAAAAAAAAAAAAAAGAAAAAAAAAAAGGCCACTGCAGTGATGAGACTGGTTGAAAGTTGCACAATGGGCTAGATTACGTCCCTGCCCAGAGCTCTCATTTGGTTTGGTGTTGGCAAGTAGCTCAAACATGTTCAGAGACTAATGAGGCTACTTCTGCTGCTGAGGGCACAGATTAGATTCTGCACAAGTATTGAGTAAATGCAGGTGGAACTAATGGGATCTGTTCTCTGAGTATAGAAAATAATATGGCGTATTAAATGTTATTAAAAAAATGCAAGCTGCCACTCCAATTAGGTACCAAAAAGGAGAAAAGATTAATATAATGAGTCAGCCTCTTGTCAATGAAATGGTAATAATACCAGCCTTTCCTCTAGATGTGATTTGGGGAAAATTGTTGTGCAGCATCCAGACTCTGCTGCATCCCACTTGCCCGGCGAGCCAGGGGGTGAGGGAGTGGAGTTAATATTCAGGATTCAGCAAAGAACTTGAGAGGAATGTGCATTAGAGAAAAAGAGTCTGCGCTCATGTAAACACAGACAGAATCATAAGACTTAAAGGGTCAGAGCTCAGCCTGAATTAAGAGAGCTCTCTTTTTTAACTTTTAGTGTTCAGAAGATGAAAGAAGCATTGCCCTAGAAAAATCAGTTTTAAAATTCTGCTAGATGCTGGGATTTCTCTTTAGAAGTAAATTGGGACATTCTTTTCTTTTACTTTCTTTGCATTTCAAAGATTTACATGCATAGGCAGTGAGTAATCATCTTTTCACTGCGTGCAAGTCAGCACAATGGAAAAAGAGCCACCAGCTTGCTCCATAAAGTCATGGGAAGAAACAAGTAAAACAAATGGCGCAGAGGAGGTTTGACTTCCCGAGAGCACAGTGTGGCTGAATAGAGCATTTCTTACCACAACGGGTAAGGCAGTGGTCTGCCAGCTTGTGGTTGGTACAAGCAAACCTTTTAGTCACAATGTTGTAACAGAAAGGAAAGGAAAGCAAATTAATCAGACATCTTTTCCAGAAAATGCTTCAGAGGCTTTCTCCCAAGACCACGCTTAATCCCTCAATTGTCACTTGCTTTCTGTCACCCAGAAGCAAGTCTCTGCTCATCTCACAGATACCCTGAGGATTGCTATTAATATTTTCTCTTCTTACTACTATCTGTTCTCCATAAAAGCACCAATGTGTACTAGGCACTTTAAGGACAAATAAGGAAGTGAGTTACTTTTCCTAGAAACTTGCAATCAGTAGGGCTTTGCCTGAAGTAGTGTAAAATGAATATCTCTAGGCTGTATTTATTTATGTGTTATTTGTAATGACTTATCTCGCATGCCTGGCTATGACAGCTCCTGTTTTTACAAAACCCAGGAGTACAGTAGGTGATCCACAGCAGAACTTAAGCAGGACCTGCAGCTGGAACGGTACTCCAAGAAAAAAAAAGATAATAAAAATTAAAAAGAGCAGGTTTGTGGATCAGTCTTGCCTGGTGCTTTTTCTTCAGTTTCGCCCTCCAAAATCTATCCATCTCAGAAACTGAGCCAAGTAGTTGTTCCCATATACTGCCAAACCTGTATGTTAGAAGGAAATGGGAGAAGCCAAGTTCCCAGCGCTGATGGAAAGTCACTGGGGAGAAGAGAATGCTGTCCAGTTGGAGTTCCAGCCCAAAACTAGGGTCAGAATATTATAGGTGGTTTTCTTACGCAAAGCATCAGCACACTCGGAAAGTGAGTGGGGACAGTGCAGGAAGGTGCAGCAACAGGGACTGCAGCATGATGCTGGGTGCTCCTAGCATCCCAGGAACCTGGTGGCTGCAGCCTATGTCATGCAGAGCCCCTGGAGACTTTGACCCTAAACAAAGGATGTAGTAGTACTTCATCCTGTAGGCAGTCAAGCAAGACTCCTGCAAAGTCTACATGAGAAAGAAAAAATTCATGTGTTGTCTTCTTATGTGATGTAAGGCGCTGTAATCTTGTCCCTGATGGCTGGGAAGGAACGTTGGCCCAAATAACTTCTGCTAGTTGCTGGTATCATGTTAGGGAAAGGTGATTTACCTTCCCTTAGTAAATAGTTCAGGTTCTTACTTACCCACCACACTCACTGACAGTTCCAGATAGAAAGCTATTTCAATTGTATACTTTCTAGCACAATCTTTTTTCAGCAATAACGTTTGAAAGGCATGCAGGAAGATGGACAGGTGATACTTTTTGCTTGAAATAAAAGCTTTCTTATCTTGATTATGCTCTGAACAGAGGTCCATGTTAAAAAAAAAAATAAATAAATTTTTTCACTCCTTCTAACTACTGTACTTATTCCCTATATGTCAACTACTACAAAATTCAGTAGGGTGGGACTGTAATACCCAAAACTGTGATTCTGAAATTCCAAATATTTGCATATTTCTAATGAAAAATCCTGATAATTATATTTTACCTGTAAGCAATTTATTTTCTGTGGTTTAGAGACAGACTTTTGGTACATGAGTGTGGTGTTTACTGTGCATGGCTCCACTTGGCATGCCAAGTATTTCTTTTGCCTGTAACACATTTTTCAAATACAGCCAGCTAATTAAATTTAAATATAGAGATGCTTATATATTGATATACATATTATAAGCTTATATATTATATGTGAATAGCATATCAAAAGATATATACATATGCAGATATACTGAAGATAAATACAGTAATGTTGTAGTATGTGAGTATAATAGATTCATAAATATGAAATACTCCCACTATTCTTTGGTTTCCATGCAAAGTTATTGTCTATCAAATGGATTAAAGCCTGTGGCTGCTGCATAGTGAAGCAGGCAGCTGCTCAATATTTATTTTTATCTTCGTTGCTGAAAAAGTAGATCCACTGCTCATTAAATTAGTCCTGGTTCTTCCAGTTAGCACAGTCTATCTTCTTCGGCAGAAGGCCAGGTTAGAGACATTTGGAACTTCTCCAGCAATGCCTAGTTTTTATCCTTTTTATTTTTCAGAAAATGTACATTTAGGCTTGGAAATATTTCATTAAAAAAATTAATAAAAATACTTTACTAAATACATATTCACACATCACACCTACATCCTCAGCACTCACACCTTGGCACTTCCTTGGATTTTTTGGGGTGTCCTCAGCCTTGATATAATCTGCCTGATAAATTGGCCAATTATGTTGGAATTTAATCATCCTTGGCCCTTAGGCAGTCTGCCATTGAGCTGGAAAGCCGAAACACAGTCCCCTGTCTGGCTCGCAGATCCTCCCCAGACATTGCAGATCTGAAACACTGTCATTTTCCCCAGAAAACTACTCTCACCAAATGCCTACCATTCCCCTGCATTTTAAAATTTGGGAGAAAAGACAAGAAATTTTAGAGAACAAAAGCCTTGCTTTTTGGACACATCTAGTCCACTTACACTCTTTGATAAATCACCATATTAATCCACAACACCTTGTTCATAATATTTGCCTCTTTCCTATTATGTCCATGGAATGGCAGACTCTATAAATACAAACACATACGCACACACACATATATATAGAATTAGACAAAATATATTGCCTGTAAGTAGGTAGGTTCTTGTTGTGCCCAGAAGGGCAGTGCTGGAATTTTTCAGATAGTTCTTAACTTTGGTATTTCTTGGCTCCCAAGCATTTTAGTTTGCAGTCTATTTATAAACTTAGGAAGTTATTTTAAAGATGTATTTTAAATGGAAAGTCTAACAGAGGCTCGTTTAGAGCTAAAATGTTTTTAATTTTTCAGTAGATGTTCTAAAAATATTTCCTCTGTGTACAAATCATTTTAGTTGTGTATGTGTTGTGGACTTAAGACTTTTACTATAGCAAAGGTTGGTTCTCAGGCAGACCGGGGCTTGTTGGAAATTACAAAATGGAGTATCTGGTTGTAAAACAATCTAAATCCCATGGTAATATCCAAGGAAAAATCTAGGTTCTGATAAGTATTGAACAATTTTGTCCTTTGTACTACACATTTCTCTTTTGAACTTGTGCCAATTTGTTCTCTGAAGAAGCAGGGGAGCTGGTTATTCTGGGCAAAACAGGGACAGCAAGGAGAAAAACCTGTAAAAGGTGTGTTCTTAGCGAACTGGAAGGAGGCTTCCACTTCTCTCTTCCTCTTTGTTTGCATGTTAATCACTAATTTAGCATTTAACCAAAGGAGAGCCAGGAGCTTTAGTACTTCAGGTATTATATGTAGTGCACTTTTAAAACACTCAGGCAATTTACTGTTGGGTCCTTGCTCTGTTATTTGTGAAATCTTCACAGCCTTAAAAATGAGTGTCTTTTTCTGTTGCAGTTATGTTCCATTTCATAAATATGAAAGAAAAAGGAATTGTTATGAAGGTGGGGCAGCTTTCTAGACTGTAAGCTCTTCAGGGCAGGGAACAATCTTTTCCTCTGTGTTTGTACAGCATCACTGTTGTCTTGAGCTGGCCGAAGGCTCAAACTCCTGTGCACTATTGCAATGCAAATAATAAACACTACTGAAAGCAAGGAGTCTGTCCAGTCAATGGGAGTCTTCACCCGAGTACGAACACAGGGAAATGAGGTGCCAAAGTCAATGCTCTCTATTATGTGCTATTTAGCTCATAGTAACAACTAATTAAAACATTAATTAATTTTATAAATTAGCCATGCAGCTCATTGATACTTTGCAGACTTTGAAGATTTGCTGATGATAAATACAGTATTTCTTATTAACAATAAATAGTGATACTGTGCAGATTTACCAAAGAGAAATTCTTATTTTGTGACTTTACTGGTTTAAAAAAAAAAAAAAAAGAATCCTAAAAGGTTCCTGCAAATATAAATCACTGTAAACTGCAGAATTCCTAAGGCACACAAGAAAGTACTTCTGCAAATCTAGAATGTCTGATCATTCAGTTCACTACATGAACTACAATATAGTTAACTGTAGAGGACATTTCATTAAAAAAATAAAATAAGAAAAAATATGTTTCTCTAGGCAATGAGTTAATATATATTAGTGATTCAAGACATCTTATGAAATAAAAATGAAACTTTACCCATGGAGTTAATTTAGTAAATACTTTTTCTTATTCGATGCTGCATACAGTTATGAGAGTCATCTCAGCTGAATATGAACAGGAAATGACTGGAATATTGATAATATGGATGGCTGAAGCAAAACTGCACTGAAAACAGTAGCCCAAGTGCATTCAGTAGGATGGTTGGCCCACTTCTAGCATCAGACAGGCAATTACACAAGGGCAGGAAACAGGTGAATAATACACAGGGTGAAAGGCCGTCATTGTGAGAAAGCAGAGATCCCTGCTTGGAGCTGGTGCCCACCTACAGAAGAATCTGGTGAGGCAGAATTTTCACTGAATTCTTCAAGGGGAGCTTTTTATTGTTCAACAATAAGTAATAAAAGTACTACAGCTATAAGTTGTCTTTGACGTCGTACCTTTGGAGGAGGAGTGCTCTAAACAGATTGCTCTGGCTCCTCAGAAGAGTTTCCTCATTGCCCAGCTGTTGTTTTTCTCATACGTTGCTATAAATCCTGCCAGATTCTGCACAAGTCTTTCTCACCTGTAGTATTAACTTCCCCTGACATTGTTCTGTGCTAAACTACAAAGTTAATCTCCTTATTCTGGATTGATCTCTAAGGCCCTTTTGACCTCATTTGGCGCTAAACACCTCGTATGGTTTTTAAGAAGTGATGCTCCCACCATCCCATTCCTTGGCAGACAATGTGCCACAGCCAGGTTACATGGCCCTTACTGGCTGGGTCTACGTAGCTGCCACCTGGATGGTTCCTAACTCTTCCCCCTGTCAGTGAGCACGTATGTTATCTCGTGCTGCTGAGACCATCCTTGATCAGTATGAACAGCTGGGAAGACAGCTATAATTACTTTTTAGTGGCCATGTCATTAGCTGAGAGACACCACTTGTTCATTTCCAGTTGCTGCTTCTTTGTCCCAAGGGCTCCCTGGGACAGATGTTCCCCATGCCTCCTCCCTGCAGAGTCCATGCGAGTGCAGTTACAGGGAGGTGTAGGACACCTTATCTTGCCAGCTCCCGTGGATTTGCTTCCTGGGGGTAGCAGCAGCGATGTGGAAATCAACGGCTTAGTCACCACCTAACCTTGCCAAGCAGCTCGGAAGAGGACTCTGTTGCCTTCGCTGAAGCCCTGGTTCCCGGCAGCCTGGCTGAAGCTCTCAATCAGCTGGAGCCGAAGCTGGGTGACTTGATGAAGCAGCCTGCAAGTCTACTGGATCACAGCTGCTCCTTCAGGCCAGGGTGTTTGCCTGGAGTTTGTTACTGGAGCCAGGAGTGTTGCTGCTCTCTGGCATTTACATGCAGTTGTATCTAGTAAGGGCTTTATTACTGTTATTTATTTCTTAACCCGCATCTACCTGGGGCCTGTAGTGATTTTCTTTAGAAGCAGACGTTGCTGATCTGTCCCATTGCTGTTACTTAGCTGCATGTAGGGATACTCCTAAAGAGCAAGCTAGAAACTGGTGCTAGAGCAACAGACTCTTCAGTGGATCGTAAGGCATGTTTTATCTATTAGTTTGCAAACAAATTTAAGATGTTGCGTTCTGACCTGCAAAGCTCTGTGGGATTTGTGAACTATCACTTGTGGAGATAATCTTTCTCATCACAACATATTGCCACTGCTGAAGTTAATGAAGATTAGTAAGGAAGGAAAAAAGTCCCCTAGTGGGAAGGGCTCATCCTAAACATCACAAAAGCATCCAAATCTGTTGATCTGTGGAGTATCATCACTTCACCATGCAGTAGTGAAGGCTGTGAAACCGGCGTGTGAATGAAATGTGGAGCACAGGGAAAATAAAAGCAGCTGAATTTCTTTCTATGCTGATCTTGTAATTATGTTAAATTACAAAGAGTCCATGTTGGCAAGTTGCAAAAAATTGCTATAAATTAAAATAAAACAAGGGCAGGATGCAATCATGATGATGCTGATAGAAGATGGCAGTTCATTTAATGAAGTCTCTCTGTATCACAGCAATAGTAAGCTGACTTGTTAAACCTCTTAAAGCAAATTAGATGATTTTAAAATGAAGTGAAAATGCATTTAAGTGATAAATTAACTTACTTTGTCTGAATCTGCAATACAAACAGTGCTCAGCCTGTTTTTTCAAAATGTAGAGCCCAGGAGCTGTTATTCTTTATGTTACAATTTTAAAATAAGTTAAAAGTTTTCTCCTAATTTGGAAATTAACTTAGTATAAATGGAAGAAATTAGTGTGGTGTGAAAATGTACTACCCAAAATGATATACATGGAGCTATGGTTTTCTTTCAGTGCAGTGAGGCCTGATTTTAGCTTTTGTCTTGTGCTCTGGAAAGTAATTTGTATAAAATGGGGTTTAAATCGCGTCATTGTCTGCTTCTTGCTGAGTAAATCCTTCATTAATGCCATCTGTATTAAGCATGTCTCTCCGCTCCACCAGGTCTGAAGTGCGATACTTTGCAAAGAGCTAAGTCTTTCCAAGGCATTCCTTCAGGGGCGCTTCTCTTGAATCGGCCTTTGCAAGGGCATGGCTGTGGCATGGCTCCTTTTTTGTGCTGCCGAGGTTACGTCTGTCTTTCACTTCAAGTCCTGAGAGAGCAAAAATAAAAGTAGAAAACAGCAGTGATTCACACCAGACTGCTGAAGACATGATTTTCCTGTTATTCCTCACTTCAACCATGAGAATTAGGTTCTTTTCTGCTTTAAATTATAAAGTATTTAGAGATGTGCCTTTTGTTTTAGTAGCAGAAGAGCCATTCTCAGTGGGGTTGAAGCTGTCACTGCAGATTAACGGAGCTCTGGGGACCAACAGATAAACAGAAAGAAAAAGAATGCAAAGCCCCCGTGTCTCTGCAGTGAGATTGTCCAGGGGAATACAACTCTGCTCTCATAGAGCATCTCCTTTGAAACACACGTTTTATCAAAGCAACGTAGCGGAGGGGTGTAGTAGCAGTGGGAAAATTCTACACTTTTATTTTGACTTCATTCTGAATTGTGATAAAAGTAAAACACTCAACTATTTATGAACTAACACTGAGGAAACAGGATAAAATGCAGAACAAATTTTGAGTTAGAGTGGCTGAACCTGTTCCAACTGTTTTTCATGTGTTATTAACTGTTTTTAACAAAACGTTTCCAACTGGAAACAGAAGATTCCTTGCTAAGGTATTTCAAACTTCAATGTTTCCACAGGTTAAAAAAAAAAAAAGGAATGAAAAAGGGAACATGGGTCTTGGTCAGAACTTCCTTGTGCAAAGTTCCCAGCCTGATGAGTCACATATTCTCCAAAATGCTGCTTCCCTGAAAATCCCCCCCACAAGTTCAAACATGCTGACTAATGCACAGTTCTACTCCTCAGATTAGCGAAATAAAACCCGATGATATTTGATGAAGCAAATGTGTCCTCCCCCTGTTCTGTCACAACCCCTGGCCCAACTCCACGGTGTGCTGGAAGCCTGCAGCTCCAGCCAAATTAATGGCAGTGGAAGATGTGCAGTACAGCACCAGTTTGGGCCCTTCCAGTATGTGCAGTTGTTACCATCAGCATTGCTGAGACAGTGAAAATCAGAGTGAGTTTGATGGCGTCTGTTATGTCTCTTGTCTCATCAGCATAATGGTTTTCTGCATTCCCATCCACTGGTCACAGCTGTGCAAATCCACTGAAAGCCGTGGGTTTATTCGAGAAGTCTCGCAGATAGAGCTGGTTTGTACAGCTGTGCCGGAGGGAATAATTTGAACCTTATTTTGTGTGGTTATATGCAAGAAGAAAAGGCTTAACTTGGTTCTTGGGGCAAAACCACACAGAGACAGTGACGTCTCCCATGGAACCTGATCTTTTTATCAGCAAAAACATCCTC
Organism: Anser brachyrhynchus; assembly: GCF_964034855.1. NCBI lineage: Eukaryota > Metazoa > Chordata > Aves > Anseriformes > Anatidae > Anser > Anser brachyrhynchus. Next base: position 37,363,704 of record NC_137695.1, read on the forward strand.
CTGGCTCAGGAGCTGGGGCATGAGCTGCCATGGGGCACTGTGGGTCCCAGCCTCAGCTCGGGCCATGCACAGAAGTGGGTCTGTGGTGTCCTCAGTCACTCAAGGAAAGAAGAAAGACCTCGATGACAGAAAGTGCTGGGGGCTTTCTTGATCCTGGCAATGCTCCAGTGTAGAAGATGCTCAATACCTTCCCTGAAGGAGCCTTTTATTCGTGGTGGAATGGTTTAATCTTCACACGTGTCTGTCAGTTGTTGCATAGGGAAGGTGAAATAAAGCAGATTGGAAAAATCATTTCTGATCCTTTTGGTAATGTTTAGTGGTGGTAACATAAACATCACAGCTGGTGATAGCAGCTGTGAGGCCACTTTGATGATCATCTTCAATGAAACACACCTGAGTGCAGTGTAATCACTTCAGTGCAATAACACACTTAACACAGTGCATCAAAATGAACATTAGCATTTGCCTGTTTGAGCTTTATTTTACAAATGTTACCAAAATATTACTATTCCTTATAAAACAGTACTTCTGTTTCTCGTGCTATTCCCTCTAAACCCTAATAGAGGCTCATGAGTATTTACATCTTACAGAAGCCCGAATACCATAGGCAGGCTTTTATTTTGTCAGTTTTACAGCTGGAAAAATGGAGGCAGAGAAAGGTTAATTTTTTCATCCCAGTCTGTGTGGTCAACAGTGTAACAAGCAGAAATCAGAAATCCTGCTCTGGTTGCCAGGGACATGATACATATCCATGACAGTTATTTTTTAAAAAATCACACTTTATGTATACTTCTAGCTTGTTTCAGGGATCTTTCCACACTTTGGAAAGATCACACTATTACTTCCATGTTGGGACTTTCATTATTTTTATATGATTTTGCTAGGAACCTCATCTGTTGCAAAGCAAAACTCTGTGCTCTGCAGAAAAACATGATGGTACCAAGCACCACATGCATTCAGAGGCCAAGTTTCCCTGATCTAAACAGTAATCAGATAATCAGGTGATGTACAACTTCAGGTAAATACTAGCCAGGTACACCGCAGAAAATACTTTAGCTGGATGAGATCACTGTACATGCAGTCTAGTTTGGCTGTTCTCCTGAGTGTCTGTCCTGGAGCACCACAACTGCTGCCATCCTTTGGTATCCAGTGATCAGAAAGGGAAAAATGAGAGTGATTTCATAGATCTGGAGCTACATTCATGGCAGAAAAGTGACTACAAAACTAACTACTTCCAGAACTACAGTGTTGTGCTATTTAATTCCTTTGACTTAAGTGGGGCTATGAAATATGGATGAAATCCTTTACAGAGAAAAAATATTCTTTATAACAGCAAAGCTAATTTATTCTGTGTTTCCCCAACCATTTCTTATGAACTCCTCATCACAAGCAAAACAAAATAAATAAGCTGTAAGCCAAGTTGCTGCAGTTGAGCTACAGGCATCGAGAGAGATAGAATACAGCATCAGTCTTGCTTTTTGAGAACTTTAAAAGTGCTGCTGCTGATAGGACAGTATCTATTCAGATTAATTAAACAGCTGTAAAAGGATATAAATACAGAAGTGCTGGCAACTGCACATTTCAAAAGAAATGCATTTTGTGCTGCGAAATACAGACTTTTTCCTTTGAGTGGGCAGACTCAACTGCATTTAGAGTTTATGCTGGTGGTAGCCCCATGGGTCCCATGGAGTAAACCCCAGGCTGGGCAGTGATGTCATTCCCTCCGCTCTTTTTTAATCTCCTTTTTGTGTTGAGAGCAGCCATCTGTCCCCCTCCAAACAATGACGGAAGCAGCTGTGCAAGTTGTGCCATCGACAACAAAAGCTGCCATTTCATACCAGAGGGCAGCGGGCCGGGGGTCACAGGGAGCTGTAAGGATATCAGGGTCAGGTGACACCTGATGCTGCGCCGTACAGGAAAATAAAACTGGGATTATACAGCCTTTGTGTTCTCATTCACTAGCAGAGAAGTAGGGTCAGTCTTTGTCTGAGTTTCTGTTTAATGGCCATGGGAATGAAAATGTGGTTTCAAAGGTAGGAGTACCGCTACTTGCCCACAGAGTAAAAGTGGAACAAAAACAGCTTCAAGCAACAGGCAAAGCAAACATGGCACGAAACAGTGCTTTTGAAGGGAAAATAAAACAACTCAAATACATTCTGGTACTTTATACAAGTTCAAAGTGTAGGATCTCAAGTGGTTTGAGTATCCTATAACACGCCCTTAGAAAAGCCCAGTGAACCGTGCTTTTTCATGTCTGGTCTGCAGCATACAGTAGCTCCTTGCTTCTTTGTGGGAAAGGAGAAGCTGATCAAGGACCTGGTGCAGATCAGAAGCTGCATTCAGGAAAAGAAGAAGCTGGTGATGCACTGAGCTGCTTTTTTCTGCAGAGTGGGCTGGAAGGAGCCAAAGCAGGCTGCCTGCTCTCCAGAATGCAATTGCCCGTTCCTGCAGGCAGCTTTCCACTTTCCAACAAATGGATGAATTCCTACCACAACAACTTTATTTCCATGTGTCCAAGTGGAGAACAGAAACTAATGCAGGCTTAAGCTCTAGAAATCTTTCTCCCACACCAAGGAGGAGTGCAACGTACAGGGTAAACTTCATGCATATAATGAAATAGGTAAAAATTCACATCTGAGAGCAGAGCTTCCTGTCTCTTCTTTAACCCCACGTCGCTTTTCTCTGCATGGATTCCTGCTCTGTTTCCAAGCAAAAATGCATTTTAGAGCCATTAGTGAGAAAAATACCAAAGGTTATACAGCCATGCCACTAGTTTTGGGATGACAGTCAAGGATTTGACCCTGTCTCTCATGAGTGACATTCCTTGAAGCTTGATGGGACGGAAGCACATATATCACAATCGGATAAGCTGTAAACACCATATGCTCCCACCTCAGGGGAACTCATGTTGGGATGTGGAAGCATTCATGGATGTACAGCTCAGCTCAGACTAGCCGCAGCTGGCCCAGCACCAAACCCAATGATTCCTTCCATGCCCCAGTTCCACTTACTCATGTAGGTAGTGGGTTCTTATTGCCCCCTTTTTTCTTTTTTCTTTTTTTTTTTTTCTCCATGCCATCCATGAAGGATACTGGAATACAGGCTTGCAGTCGTAAAGCACAACATTTTCATAAAACTAATATTTCTCTCTCCCTCTCTTTTTTTTTCTTTTTTTGGCTTTCTTGTAAAATGCAATGGCTTAGGATTAGGATTGCTAAAGCATTCTTTCAACCTGAAAACATACTGTTTTCTTATTTGTTAATTGCCTTCTCTGTGTCCTAAATGGCATAAATCATTATTTTCACCTTACATTGCCTGCCCAGTTTATGCGTTATTACAGGAAGAAGTCACAAGATATGGCAGTAAAACAGGGCAGAAGTATTACTGATGATAGAAAAACAGATTAGTCCATTTCTAGTTCACTGCACTGTATATTTTACCTGACAGTGTCGTGACTGCTGAACAGAATTATAGCTCTGTCACGCTCTTTGTAAGTTTGAGACTGAAGCTTTAGAGTTCCTTCACAACACCCAGAAACTGTCAAAACGGGAGAAAAATCCTGTTTGCTGCTTATTGCTGATATTGGCACTGTCTTCCCTGCAAATTGCCTATCATCTCCATCTCCCCGTGAGCTCTGAACGAACAGAGCATCACACTGTTGAGGATCAAGTCCCGAACTGTTACTTTCCAGGAACAATTATGTTTTAGAGATTGCCAGCTTGTTAGACAAGATGATCACTGGTTCGCAAATCACTGATTCACGAATTATTTGTTCCATTTCGCTTACGCACATCTCTTCTTCAACACGCATTAAAGTCTCTTGTTTTAAGCTGCCTTAAGCTAGGGCAAAGCTCGTGGTGATGCTGCTAGCTCCTGAGACTGCCACAGCATACTTTACATTCTGGCAGCTCTCTCGGCATTGCTCTGCAGTCCCTCTAGAGATCAGCTGGCTCTGCTGAGCGGTTAGTGGCTCAGAACATAAATGCCATTTCTGTCTGATTCTGTGGTTTCTGGGAAACTTTCCTGAAAACTATTTTGCTCTTTGTTTTGTCATGATCCCAGGGGACTAGAGTTTTGCTCCTCTATATGAACAGAAGCTCTGACTGTGGTCCTTAGGATTCAGCCCAGAGCATATGCAGCTAGGTATCCCCCTGAAAGAAGTTTACTTCCAACATCATACAGTATCCAAACTCCAAGTGAGAAGCAGAAGCAATTTCTGTATTTTATTTTTTGAATTTTATTTATTTTTGTACATTTGGTTTCATTGTATTTGGAGCAGATAGCTTGTTACTGTATTGCTTTGAGATAGCACCTGCTTATAGGGCATAGTACTGTTTGAGACACAGAAATGAGAATTAACCTAAAAGTGAGTAGGTAGGCATGTTTTTATCGTGCTATCTACATGTTTGGGTGTATGGTGGGGCATATGGCCAAACATACAGGCCTTATGCCCACTGGCTATAAAAGACAGTAGCTATACCGCACTGGGATTTTCTATCAAGTTGACTCATTTAATGTCCTGACATTAAACAGACTTAACAACATCTCACAAAACATCGTTCTCGGTTTAACCCTGTGATTTAGAATGGCACCCAAGCAGCTCCTGCAGTGCAGCAGCAGCTACGCTCAACAACTGCACTAGAGCAAGACCAGGGCCCCAAGGAGAGGATATCTGTGCTCATGGCACCTCCATCCTTGTTCCTGTCCCTCCACAGGCACTGTGGCACACTCACATACATTGCCTTACTCAGGAGGGGAAATTCTTGCCTTCTTTTCCGTCCAGACTGGGAAGTAGACGTGTTAACTTCTCCACTTCATTATGGTAGCTCAGCAGGCTTGGCTTTCTTTCAAGCTCTGCAGTCTCCTTGCAGGGAAATGACTGTTTTAATCGATGGCAAGCTGGCTTTCCTAAACAAAGTGCTATTTCTTCAGAAAGGAAGAGCTTCATAGCGAAAACATAAAAATATGGACAGGTCAAGTACATGTATAACTTATATGCTCTGAAGCCAGTATCCACTGAAGGTCTGGATAAAAACTATGATGTTTATGATATTTTTTTAAATCTCTGTCTCTTGACTAATAGCCCCATATCTTGCAGACAGCATGAGTCACTTCCCTCGCAATTCAGAGAGGCCATTTTATATCATATTAAGTTCATTATGTTGCTAGGCTATTTCCTCTGTGGGTGAAATGTCAAAATGCTGGCTACCTGTATAGTCAGCATTAGAAATTTGTATTAATTGCATACTGACTCCTCCATAGTTCTACTTTCTGAAAAAAACTTCATCCAATGAGTCCAGATAAACTTATACATGTAGCTGAGTAACAAATGATACAGTAAACTGTGTAGCCCCTGGATTCAGAGCATCTTAGCCATCGCTAAAGTATGGGAAGTATTAATATCCAAAACAAAGTTCAGTTATTATTCTATAATTACTCATAGATTCAGGCCGATAAAACAAAGGGTACCTTATTCAATTTATTCTAAAATTGAATAGATAGTAGAAAAAATAGAAATAGAAAAGAGCTAAAAGAGAGATTAATCTTATGTAATTTTAGGTAGCTTAAAGTAAGCTGTCTTTCTATCTCAGTCATCTAATTTCCTTATATCATCCATAAAAGAGCTGCAAGCACAACCATTTGAAACTTGGTGTGTCTTAGAAGAGGATGAATCATTGTCTGGAGGTTTCTGTTTTTCTCCTTTGATTATGGAGAGAGCCCAGATAACTGTTTTAGATTAGATACCTGCCATCCATCCCTCCAGTCCATCCTTAAATGTCTGTTCTTTAGAAAAATACTGTGTTAGTTTTGTTATCTGAAGAACATTATTGATAGAATAACAAGATCACTGCAGATTTTTGACAAAGATTGGGATAAATATTATGTTTAATTTTGATCTGACTACAGACTGGATCTTATCATAGATACTCTTTATGATTTATAGGTGTGATAACAGTACTTATTCACATACATTGCAGTCAATCATATGCGTTGCGTTCACAAAGAGAACAAGAAGTAATTCAAAAATAAATTCAGTGCAGTTTCCCTTAGAAAGCCATCTTTGCAAATGAAGTGGTTCCTGCCAGCCCCACTGTGGGGGCCTTGGTGCTCCTCTTCCTCCATGGTGACAGCAGTGGCATTGGTGTCTGGTTCTCCTCTCATTTGCCTCACTTAGCCTTCACCCCCTGCCCTTTCATCCCTTTACTTCCATTTGGGTCATGAATACTAAGCACAGAGGAGAGGCTCATGAACTTGGCCAGGAAGACGTCATTAATAACCTTGACAAGTATGGAGATGGATTGGAAAGGATAAAGGAGAGAGTGGGAGGAAAGGAAGTCGAGGCAATAAATAGGCCAGACCTGCTGTTACCATGATAATCTCTACAGGGTTATTTGGGGGAACAACTGAATTAGCTCATCCTATACCTAGAGCCTTGCTTTATTTCTGGACTTATTTCTTCCTTGATACCTATCGACTTAAAATACAGTACATATTTATAATAGTTTACAAAAATGAGAAACATAAGAACTATTTTAGACATATTAGGTATAATGGTGGGCATGGAATGCACAACTTAGCACGTTGTGATCCAGTGGCCTGTATACAATAAAAGGTTTTAGCCCACCCATTATTTTTAATTGGAGATGAATATGTAATTGCATGCCACTTAATGTAACCTCCAGTTGTTGTTCCAAAACAGACAATAGTTTAGTATATTAATACTCCATAAGAGGCTTTCATCAACTATTATTTTTAGCAACAGTCTCTGTTGCCTTGCTGAATCTACAGCATTTCACCTCTGGTTTGCTACATTGTTTTGAGAAAAATAATCATGATGTGTACAGAAAAATCTGCTTGAGAAGGATTTAAAAGGGGGATCTGAAGTTTCAAAGAGATTATATTTCCATTTGCTGTAGGTAAATTATGTCTTTAATCTCCTTTATCTGCAGGGGAAGGGACTGAGTACCCGGTCAGAAAAAGGTGGATATAAATGACAATTGGTCACTGTGATGCTAATAAACAATCACATTATTTTAGGAGAGGTGTAAAGATTTCAGTTCAGAACTTCAGAGCATTTACTGCAGCAGTCCTTGTAAATGAGAACTTCTCTTTTCTCTGAACTGTGTTGTCTTCAAAAGAAAAGGCTATCAGTGGGGGCACTCTCTCCAGTACGGTGACTTTAGGTTCACCAAAGCAAATGGCACCAGCAGGGAATTGCTCTTACCTTGTCCTTAGTTCATGTTGAGGATTCTTGGGGCTGCTTTGACTTGCAGATCCTCAAGAGACCTTCCAGATATCTATCCATGAGTCAACAACATACCTCTCTTCTCACTTCAGTGGTGAGGAGCACATATAAACCTAGTTAGTACAGTGCTACATGGTGGGATTTAGTGGTGATGGAAGTGCATCCAGGCTCTCCAGAATAGTAGCCCAATGTCAAACATCTGCTGCTATAAACATCTACAGAACACTGTTGACAGTTCTTCAGACTTAGGATGTACAGAGGGACTGGTTGTCATTAAAAAAAAAAAAAAAGTGCAACTGAGGAATAAAAAGCAAAATGATAGATATATCTTGATCTTTTAAAACAAAACAAAACAAAACAAATACTATTGTGTTTGTTGTTTTGTTTTGTTTTGTTTTGTATTGTATTTTTTAATGGGGCCAGACCTTGACAATGTTCACTTTACTGAGCTGTGGCTCACCTGAAAGGAAGTCGGTGGTGGAGACAAGAGACTTGGGTTTTTATTGGTAAAACTACTTCCTCGATGGACCTGTGTTCAGGGAAAGCTGTCGCTCTTGCAGCTGCAGCTGTGTGGAACAGAAAGTAGCAGACATCTAATGTCAATTGTTTTGTGTGTGTTCATTTCCTGAGAGCGTGTGGACTGTGTTCCCCTCAAAAGCAAAACTGAGAGCAGCATCAGACCCATTTCTGTGTGGTCTGGTTCCTTCCTTGATGGTGAGGTGTGTGTTGCAGAACTTCATGGTCCTGCACACCTTTGTCATCTGTGTTCACCTGATACACATCAAGAAACTTGCCATGAGCAGGGTTAATTTCTTAGGAAAGTGTTTTTTGCAAGAGCAGGTTTGCAAGTGCCACTCTGCAATCGTTGTGCTCTGCTTTTTGTTTAATACATCTTCTGCAGGGATCTTATTTCCTCCCACTGTTTCAACAGTAGAGAAGCCTTTTGGTGTCAGCTCCTGCTGCTGTGGCAAAGGGAGGCAAGGCACAGGCTGGACACAGTGCTGTCACACAAAGGCCTTTCACTGATCGACCTCTATGCCCGTAATCCTCCCATGCCATGTGTTTTGCTAAGGGTGCACTTAGACTGCAGCATTACTCACTGGCTTCTTTGGAGTTGCCTCCTGCGTGCACCGTGAGAAGAGCTTGGTGGGAGAAAACCAGGAAAAAGTCAATAGCTGCAAGATTCCTGCACCGTGTGTCATCTCCATGTTGTGCTTGCAGTTGAGCAAGCGCAGTCTGTCTGGCAGATTACTCAGTGTGCCGTGCCTGTGAGGAAACAGGCCTCCCTTTGACCTATAACTGTATTTATGTGTGGCGTTAGATGTATTTAGTTAGGGATCAGCCACTGGTTCGTCACAATTCCTCATCACGCAGCAGGCTTCCTTTCGATGGTGGTCTTGTCCAGGAAAATGTGCTAAGCGGCTCCTCTGCTCGTTGTAGTTGTGTCATTGCCTCATCCCCACCAGACACACGCGTGTGGGTGGCAGCAGCTGGAGGAGGCAAGCCATGGCTCTCCACCACACCTTTCCCATGTGCGTTGGAAGGCCTGCTGAGGAGTAGGCCGCCATTTGCTCCCCCGCACGCACATGCAGGACGAGACGCATCTTTCTTTCAGCCAGTCCTCAGTGCTGCCCACAGGATTAAAACTGAAATCATGCAACATGTACAAAAATGAAAGCTTTTCATGCTAAAATTTATTCGTTCTTGCCCCCGAGGCCTTTGTTAGCAAACAAGATGGCAGTGTTTTAGGGAAGAGACAATTGTGCAGTTCAGCTCGTTCTACAGAGGCGTGCTGGAAATGTCACAGCAGCTGAGTTGCACTCTCCCCCCACTTTTAATTTTATTATTCTAGTTCAGTGACATTTATTTTGCTGTAAATGCTCAATTTGCTATACAGTACTTGTGTTTTACAGAGAGACTGACAAACTGAAATCATATGTTACACAGAAATCCTTTGGTCTGAAAACGCAGACAGACTGTATTTGCCTTTCAGTCTTTACTAGTTCAGACATTTGGTCACAACCAGCAATAATATTTTTAGCCACTGGCACCTCTTCCTTAGCTGCTGGCTGACTTGTTAACTTGATCAAGAGATACTCTTTAAATGAGCTGACACCATGTTCTGTGCAGTAAATTTGCATTACGAGAAAGAAAATAGATAAAAGAAAACACTTCAGCTACTGGGGCTGGCCTAGGGTATCGCTGCCTTAGAACTGGTTGCTGGTGAGAATTTGATGTTGCTGCAGTTTGATTTTGATTTAGAGAGGAAGGGGTTGTATTGCAGTCCAGCTCATCTCAGTTTCACAGCATCATTTTAGACACCCAACCTGGTCGGGCTTTGTATGACTAAGCTTCTTAAGAGGATGCACTCATGGCTGGCCTTCTGTACACATCCCGTGTTTGCAAGGGATCCCATTAAACCATCAAAACAGGGCCCAAGCAGGGCAGATTAAGTAACCTAGTGGATAAAAAAAAAAATAAAAATAAATCATATATGGTAAACAGTAAATACTCATCTGCCTTAGTCATATGAACTAGTTTGGCTGTTTTCCGCCTCCAAGTCAATTAAGTTTAATGCTTCTATGCAAACAGTCAGAGTTTCCATTAAATACAGTACTGCATGTTTGATCCCAAGATGACACTCTGATATTCCAAAAATAGTGTAATTCTAAGACGTATCATCATAAGCCTGATGCTTGAGTATCCAATCTGCAATGTTATGTAAAAAATATTGGTTATATAATGGGATTTTTATCAGTCCAGTGACATAAATACAAATATTAGAGCATTATTAGGCAACCGACCTCTCTGTGACTTTGGATCTGTTATTCTGGAAGTCAGAGCAAAAGTCATATTTTTGGGGATTTAGGTGCTGTACCTCCAGAGGTGTCTGGAAACTCAGAGCTAGTTGGCTTTTCTTTGTTACAGATGAACATAAATACATTTAAAATGGTACTGAGAACAAAAACAATGGTGTGATGAGAACTTCAAGCTGCTCTGAAGTTTCTTTCCTGATAACCCATATTGAAACCATTACCTCTGGGGATGGGGGGTTGTCAGGGATGTCCCTCAAACCAGAGCTCTTCATGTCTTGAAGCACATTGAAAGGAATCTGGGGGAGAATAGTCTGTCTTCATCTGCTAGAAAGCAGATAAAGGTCCTGAGCTGGCAGAAATCAGGACTTACTAGCGGGAGGACATATGGAAGAGCAGCAGGGATTTCCTCCAGGCAGAGCAATATTAATACATACATCACTGCCGCTTGTCGCTGGTGGTCAGATAACAGTGCCATGTGCTGGGGAAAGGCTGGGCAAGCAGCAACTGCTCCAGGAGTAGCAAGGCTGTCTGGAAATCCCACCTATGGGGCAGCAGAAGCTTTGCAATATGATAGCTCATAAAAAGGAGTGCTATAAGTTACCCAGCAAAGAAAGGAATTATGTTGTACGTAGAAATAGGTGCATCATTTTGTAGCTGAAAACCTGATTTTGCTGGTTGCAGAACTTCTTGAAAACCCTAAGTAGGGCACTATATGAAGTTGCACAGCCTGATGTTACCGACAGCCGACCATCTGTCCCTACGGACTTTCAAATCAAGAAAGCATCCTTTCTACTAAGAGTAGGCAATCTATAGTGTGGACGTTTTAGTGAATTAGATGAACCTTCTGACTTTTCAGCCTGAGGTAAGAGCAGACTGGGAAAAAAAAAAAAAAAAGAGGCAAGTTCAACTTCACAAGTTAACATGAGTAAATTAAATACTTTATTTTCACGTGGTTTTTGGGTAGGTTGAAGTGAGGCAGACTGTGAAAGGCTGATGTGGTCTTTGGTGTCTCTAGCTCAGGGAGGCAGTTTTCCCAGGAGCACTGGCAAACCCTGGTTTGCTCTGCCTCACCATAATAAACATTAGACACACCTCAGAGAATTACATCTCCCCTTAAATGCTGTCCTTCTCTCATGGTTGGAGGGTGGGCATGTTCACTAAAGGAGCAGAAGAGAGGAGATGGAGAGAGGGAAAGGGAGGGCTGAAATTGCTGCCCAGGGGATGCTTGATATCACACGTCTTCTGTGTCCTGGGGAGGGGACATACCTGCCCGTAAAGAAATGATGCAGGTGCCTAAAGTAGCACTGCAAACTCTAGTGCAGGCTGGTTAGTCTTCAGATATCTGCTGTCGCAGGGCTGTAAAGTCCCTTCCCCTCCCCATTCTATATATGTATGCAAGCAGAGTAAAGGACAACAGCTCTTTCTACCTTGCAGGTACTGTTCTGCAAACAGGGTTGTGTCCATGGGCTTTCTACAGCTGCCTGAATTCGCCTGTCCACACTTAAACACCGAATGGGGTTTCAGGGCTTCCTAGCCTGCATCCCCCCCAGCTGAATTTCCAACTTTCTCCGACAGTGAGATCGCTCCATGCTACTAAGCACACTCTCACAAAATATTCTGATTTAAAACATGACATCAAAGTGCTTGGAGTGCTGCTGGATTTCCCCCTATGTAGAGGATATGAAAGAAAGGAGAGATTTTTAGCCCTGTAAGATTAAACAATCATCATGGTTTTAAGGGCTTAATCTGCTGGCATGCAGGCTGCTGGTTTATAAATCTCAGAGTGTAATTGGATGCAGCATCGGATTCAGTTGTGTGGGCTTCTCCGGGGCTTTTTTGTTTGTTTGTTCATTTCCAACAGGCTGCGGAGCAGCAGCTATTTTCCCCTTGGAAGGCGTTTGGGCGTGAAGCCATAAAGCCGTGCCCCCAGCCGGTATTTCAGCAGCACCTCTCTGGATCCCACTGCCTGGGGAGGGAGGGAAGGGGGGGCTCGGTGCATGAATTCAAGCTATTGTTTCAGGCGCACATCTGCCTTCAGAAATAGCACGGCACAGGCCGTTACTTATTCAGATGCAGAAGCTCCTTCCGTCCCACAAGCCGGCCCATTCGAGTCACATGCCAGAGGTCTCGGCAGAATGGGCTGCAGCTGCTTCAAATCTGCTGTCTAACATCAGAAGCAGTTGGACAAACTGTGCTGTACTGACGGCAGCGAGCCTGCCAGGCACCAGGGAAGACAGGGAAAAGATCTGGGACCCGAGCACGATGTTCTCGGAGGATCTGTGGCTGGAAAATGAGAAAAGCTGCGCTGTTGTTCACAAGTCGAAGCGAGGAAGGAAACGCCAAGAGCTCCTGGCTGTGGCCCTGGGGGTGAAGGTGGGAGTCAAGGGGGCACTTCTGTGGCAACCTCTGAAACTCTTTGCCTATTCGCAGATCACCTCCTTGGTCAGGAGAGCAGCCTTAACTCAAAATGACAACCATTTCAACTATGAAAAAGCACACAATTTTAAGGTAAGCATGACTTCCTATTATTTTCGGCTGAAAAGTTCTGTTTCAATGCCTTGTGTTTTATTTTTTGCTGCGACTGTGGATTTGCAGGCACCCATTTGTACTAGCTCTGAGAATAACTTGGAGAAAAAAATTGTTTCTACTTTAAGTTCCACTGACTGCATTCCTAATATGTCTCTACATAAATACTTAATCCAAATAATGTTTTTGCTACTTGCTAGACTACTTAATTGGTATTTTAGTTCTTTTTGCCCAGATTCAGTTCTTTTTTGTTGTTGTTCAGAAAAAAAAAAAAGGTACTCCATATTAATTGTCTTTACCTTAAAGTGTATCCATTTTTAAATGACAAAAAGGCCGCTTTCCAAAATCCAACTATTATCAGAAGCCACTAGCACCAGCATAGCCACAGCAAACATTTTGTACCCTTTCTGCTTTCAAGAAGTTGAGAGCGCTCCAGTGCTCACCAACAATACGGCAGAGTGCAGCGGTAGTTTTGTCTCCTAGCTTTTGTTCCAGCACCATATGCTATGGAAATGCTCTTAAGAATCCCCCCCAGCCATAGGACCTAAGCTTATACTTGCTTGTCAAACTAAAGCAAATAGCTGGACAAGCCCAGGGATGTTTAAATGGATCATTTTATTGCTGTCTTATGCATGCAAAATCAGATTTTTAGTTTTTTTTTCCAAGTGCTGTGTCTGGCATGCTGGATAAGGGAAGTGACTCAGCTTTGGAAATGGACCTTTCAGACACCTTGGGCTGAAATGTGTTGCCAAAAGGACAGTGCTCGTTCCGGGGTTTGCCAGCCAGTTACCGTATCTAATCTTGTCAATTTGTGATTTGATGGTTATCAGGGTGGATACAGAGGGAATAAGAGGCAGTAACATGACAAGAAAGGAAAGCATCTCAGCTTTGAAAACTCAGTTTGCTTAATACTCCTTGAAGATGCTGATCTGGGTCACTGTCAGAATATTTCAACTCATTAGCAGAGAATTTTCTGATATTCATCTCTGGCGTGTGAAAAAAAGGAGAAGCACTGATGAAAATGATTTCACTGATTTTGTGGTTTAGTAGAAAAAAACTCTACTTCTGTTTTTTCTATATATTCTTCCATGAAGACATTGCTCTCCTCTACAATGCTTCTTCTGCAGCTGGTAGATCGATAATTTAATATTAGTGAGCAAAGCAAATAATAGCATCCCTCTTCTCGTTCCTCCTCCTTGACCCTGTGTACAGAACAATCAATATTTATCTCACTGATCAGCACTGAAGGATATAGGGGAAATATGCTGTGTTTTCTTGCTTGATTAAAACATCTTTCATTCTTTCTGGGTTTTGCCCTCATTATCATTTTAATATCAAAACTATTTTAGTTTAACAAGAAAATATTTTCTCATGACTGAGACTTTTTTCCACTTTGACCCATGCATTCTTTCCTCTTCAAAATTCCCCTTGTTTTGGCTTTGATTTATATTTGGAAATGTGCCCAGTTAACTTTGCGTTTGCACAATCTAGCTGTTGTACAGCCTCTGTTCCTTTCTGTTTCAAAAGAGTCATAGTTTTAACTGGAAAATCACATGATTAAAGTATGTATGTATTTAAAAGCTTGACAGCAGAAAATCGTTTTATTCTAGTAAAGGAAATAAAAAACTTAAGAAAGAAACATAAAAAAACTATGTTGTCCATAGGGAAAGGTTAGTCAAAAGTGTAACATTTACTTAATGAACAAACATCTTCACTATGAAAATGTAGTTAGTTTTTAAAGGAATATATTAAAACATGTCTAGCTGCTGAACAAAAAATGTGGATAGAATGCTTAGAGTGGAATATTTGGATTTAAACAACAGCTAAATTCAAGTCTATCTTCAGTAAAGTCTGATATTAATTATGAAATATATTAAGAAATTATTTAAAAGAGATTGGCTTTATGGGTTTTGGAGCAAAATTCTTAATGGCTTTTGACAGCATTCAAACTATGACAATCTGGGATTTTTCTGCAGGAAAATGCTATTTTTCAGACATTCAAAGAGTTGTCTTCTGGGTTTTTAGGTGAATACTGACATGCATTGTATCATTCAGTTCATAGGGACAAAGGTTACATGTCACAGTATTCATCAGAATCTTGTCGTAGGCTGTTCTTCATGAACAAACAGAAGCTTTTTAGTTACTTTCCTGAAAAATCTTAAAGATGGGCACAATTGTAGTGAAATTGATGAGACTTTTGTTGATCTGACACCAAAGTTCTTAAAAGATCAACTAGGATCTCCCTCCAGCCTTTCCAAATCAATATAGAAATTAAAAAGGACCACTGGAGTTTGGAGTGTGAGGGCACCACGTTATGCCAAAGCATCCCTGCTTTCTCATTCGGACTCTCTTCCAAATTTCAAGGCATTCAGGGTAAACAAGCACACACACACAAAAAAAAAAAAAAAAAAAAAAAAAGATTTAAGATTGAGTCTGATTTGTTAACCTAGGTTCATCCTGAGCACACAACACAGTCACATGGGTTTAGATTTGGAGCTGGCGTCTGTCTGGCGGGACAACTTTGCATAAGCCAGTGTAGACATACCGTAATTCAGGAAGGAGAATAAATCTCTGAAGCCCTGTTCCGAAAAACACAGAGGTATTTCTGTAACTATGTGGGTTTCAGCCTAACTGAATTGCAAAGTCATCTTGCATTTCAGCACGGTTTGGATCCAGCAGACTTTGGCTTGTGCTTTACCCACCAGCTCGTGACAGGGTCAGGCTCGTGCCCAAGGGCAGCAGCATGGAGTATGGAGATGCTCGACCTGTTTTGTTCTGGGTTAGGAGTTCGTGACAGGGCCTTCGTGTGCTTAAAGTGAGCAAATGTAACTGAATAATATGCTGTTACCCCGGTATTGCTCCTGTTTGCCACAATAGCTTGGGCAAACCCCGCAACAGGATTTGCCTACTGGAGAGTAAAGGCAGCTGATTACTTGCAAGTCAGAAGCTCTGCTGGGAGAGAGGAGGCTCTGGGATAAATTTCCCCTTGCATTAATCACTGCAGACAAACACTGCTTCTGGGACACAAAAGTGTTTGTGGGAGGCATTTTTTACAGGCATCATGAAGATTGTGTGTGTGTGTTTGAACAAAAATAACAGTGGAGACAGCTTGTCTGCCCTGCAAGCAGCCCTGGATCAGCAGGAGTCCGCAGGAGAATACAAATCCACATGTACTCAGGTGAAAGTCTGAGGAAATCTCTCATTTTCTTTGGCCGCAAATAGAAAAGTCATCAAGCACAGTCAAACGAACAACAAAATCATCTCTGAAGTAGCACCATATAACTCCTATTAAAACATACATTTCAATCCAAGGCAATTTTTAGTTTGTTTAAAGAGATCGTTTTGTCTTGTCACTGCACTGGAACTCCTTCACTTTGGTCTTAGTTTCTCCCTCTGTGAAGACAGCTCACGCAAAACTCCGGGCACAGACTCAAACTTACTGACATAGATTGTGCCCATGGGGGGAGCTCTTCCATCTGGAAACAGGGACACCAGAGGACTGAAGGGCGAAGGCAGGAGCAGAGGAAGGCAATAGGAACCGACACGCAGGGGAATATTGGGTGACAACCCCAGGGTGGCCAGCAGAGAAAAGACGGTGAATGTAAGGAACAACTTTTTGTTGAATGGCATAGAGGTGGAAATGAAACAGAGTGAAGAAGTTAGAAGGAGTTAGGCAATATGGAAAGAAAATAAATAAAGGATTGAACAATATAAGTACAGTGCATAGTCTGAAAGGTCCCACTTTTGGCTTATATGAAGAAATACTTCCCTGTAAATTATTGTTGTCAGTTGCAATTGTTTGTAGACTGTACTAAAAATGAACCCAAGGCTGTTTTATATACACAGAGACTTCAGAATGGGATGGGAACAATTAATAGATCTTGATCATTTTTCCCAAAATCTAAGCTCAGTCAGTTTGTAAAGATGCAATTACAAAGGATGAGGCAAAAACTAAAAACCCCTCTTAAAACTGTCAGACCTGCTGTTACCTCTGCTTGTTTAAAACAGAGATGAGATCAATCTTGCAGGCAAAATTCCCATTTACCACTTGAAAGGGGTGTATGGAAGCTTTGAGCTGAGTTCACATGTTGTGTTCAGAAGGGCAGGCTTCCTTCACTATTTTTGTAAAAATTAATGGCAAGACAAGAATAAAAGACTTAGTTCAAAACTGTATCTTAGGAGATTTTTGCACCTTCATCTAGAAACTTCTCATGGTCTCCTTTTTTTCCCTGTATTTTCCCAGTATTTCCCTGTTTCAGCCCGACCAGAAATCAGCAAGACTAGTTTTTTCTCAGGGTATTTCAATTGGGAACTTGCCATTTGAGCTAAAATGCAGAGCCGTGAAAAATTAAAGTGAATGCATAAATTAGAGCTAGCCCTTTGAGGGCCACCAAGCTGAAGAAAACAAGGGCCGGGTGCGCGGTCAGCACTTCTCAGATGGAGTGAGAGGTGCTTCTGAGTGAGCACTGAGGACTATTTCCCATTAATAATAGAAGAGATCAAGGAATAATCAGCTACCATTTTTCTAAATACGCTAGAGCGAGATCAGCTGAAATAAGCTTTATGTAAAGTGAGCAAGTAGGCCCCAAATATCCTAGCAACTGAGACGTCCTTCATGCAGAATGGAAATGGTGCAGTTTTTAAAATACCGAGTGAGCTTTTACAGCCACTTCTTGCAAGGTTAGCCTTTGTAAACCACCATAAAGCAGAAGAGGCAGAAGCTGTCTTACCATAGCAGACGATTCTCACCCACAATTAAATGCAGGTGCAGACCTACTAATTATGTGGTTATCAGTCTAAAAATGGTAAAGATGGAGGCATAATTCATTTCGTATGTAGTTTTGCATCCACTGAAGGTCACACAGAACATATGCCTGAAACTCAGGTCATCAGCTGGTGTTAAGTGCTGCCACTAAGAGCCTTGCCTGAAATTTTATGCTACTCCTCATTTAAAATAAAGTAAAATATTAAACAAGCAAGAAGCGTGTGTGTATATATGATAAATCTTAAACTCTATTGCAAGGTGTTGTTTCCCAGAGATATACATTTTACTGAGAGGTGAAACAATGTTTTATAAAATTTGACCCAGTCAGATTTTCCAGCCAAGACCCTTTGAACATATCAAAAGGGAGGAAGAATTGACTGTGGGTAATTGGTCAGGAGTAATTTGTGGTCAGGCTCTTTAAAGTAAAAATGACACATTTTTGATCACTAAATGAGAAAGAGGGGTCCGTGCTAAAATCACAGTACTTCATCTTCCCTCTCGAGAGTACAGACTTGTTTACATGTGATCCTGCAGGCAAATGGGGCTAAAACATTAGTGAGCTAAACGCTTGCCTTAAAACTTTACAGAGTTTATTTGAAAAGGACAACAGCCATTTCTTAGTCTACAAAGTAAAGTCAAGAGCAACTTTCCCCATCCCACAGGGCGGAAGCGGCCTGTCAGCAATCTGCTCCATCGGTAAACACCAACACGTCAGAAGGAAAAGGAAGCATCAGCAGCCTGAGCGTGCATGATTTATGCTTTGCTAACCTCATTTAAGTCTCTGGCCAGAACTGGCTCGTACCATGTCCATTCACACAGGCGTAGGCCTCACTATTTATTCTTCTTTTCAATGAAAGTGAAATGCTTACTTTACCAGAGCACACGTCTTAAACAAAAAGCTTTTCCATTGTAGCCTTTGTAAATGCAGTTGAGGAAGCAGCAGTTGTGTGCAAAACATGGCTTAGGAGCCAGTCTGTTCTTTCAGCACCCAGGTCACTTTATTTCTCCTTATTTACTGATGTGAGGAGTGCAGGAAAATGACATTTGCTGTACCAAGAAAGGGCTCTGTGACATCTTTTGCCTATGTGAGTCCAATTTATGTACTGCAGTAAGGAAGGGTATAGTTTGCTTATATTACCAATGGACTCAGATGTGCAAAATCAGATCTTTACCCAACTACTGCCTGGAATGAGTAAACAAATCATTCCTTATCATCTCCAATGCAAGTTTGTAACAGTCACCTTGAGTTGTGGTCAGTGTTGTTGCACGTAGATGCACAGGTAACAGCATCATCAGAGTGTGCTTAATAATTGAGTGCATCGGTTTTGCACTAAATCTGTGGGTACACGGCTTTGTGGGAAATCAGAATTGGGCACATTTATAGGAATTTTCTGTCACTTCATTTCCCTTTCTTTCAAATAATCTCTTGAAGAATGTTTGAATCTCAGAAAAGTGCCCGTTTGGTTTGACCTAGTCAAATAAAAGCACTGACTGCAGTTCATTGGATTATTAGTTTTACTTTTTTTCTCCTCTGACTAGTGAACCTGGTTTCTTCCCCTCTACTAGAGCTAAAATGTCAGCTAGCAAAAATTATTTGTTTTTAATGTCGTACACAGCGCAGTTCTCTGTTATGTTAAGCCTATTGAAAGATAAACTTTGAGATCAAAGCAAATTTCTGTTCCCATGGTTTATTTCATCTAGACTTTGGAAAGATGTGGGCACTGTGTGCTAACGATCTACTCCTACTGAGTCTTCTGTTGTTTATCCAGTTTAGTTGTTCCATCTGTCAGACCATCTGCCTCCCAATGACCCCATTTCTTTTTTCCCCCCTCCGTTTGTATTGCAGGTCCACACGTTTCGAGGTCCGCACTGGTGTGAATACTGTGCCAACTTCATGTGGGGTCTCATCGCTCAGGGAGTGAGGTGTTCAGGTAGCCCGCAAACATTTCGGTCTTTTTCATGAAGCGCTCAGGCATTCATCCCACCTCACCCCAGACTGCATGCCCTGCAAGAGGGAGGAGTAGGGGTCACTTCGCAAAACGTGGCAAGAAGGCCTGTGTTGCCAGTTACAGTAGTGTCATTGCCTGTCATATTCCTTGTCCCACAAAACATAGACTGGTACAGGCACTAGGTTTTAAACAGAAATCATATATATGCAGCATCCACAGTCCGGCTCTTTTGTTAGAAAAGGCATGTCTTTGATAGGGTGGGTAAAGAGCATCTCACCTTTCACATGTGAAGAACTAGTAGAAATGGGACAACAGCTCTCCCACTTACTATACCGGACAGCCTGAGTTTACACAAATACATGAAATGTACTTGGAAGAAAGCCTAAAAGTGCTTTGGAAAATTAACTCCAGCTTTTGAAACGCCACATTTAGAAGTTTTGCCCCTTGTGTTTTACCACATTGGCTGGTTTGGAAATGAATCCATCAGCCCTTCTGTGCTGAAGGTGACATCCATTCGGTAGTGTCTTGGTAATTCATGTGCATTGGTGTATACATTAAAAATTGTTCTTTATGGTGTCATTAAGTTTTCACCTGAATGTTTTTATGTCTTAAGAAACAAGCACTGGAAATGGCAGAGCCAGCCAGGAACTAGACTTCGTAGCTTATCTTTTTTGCCACCAATTGTTGAAAAGTGCCCTTGTCTGCAAAAAGACTATCACCTGTTTCCTATAAAAATACCATGTGTTGCTGCAAGCTTTAAAAAGCCCACCTCAAGGGAAAGCAAAAAATATGACCTTCATTTTCCCAGAAGGATTCATTTTTTGATGCCTCTATAACTGCATTAGCATTTTAATAACATTTTAATTATTTTAAATTTTTTCTCTTGTGAAAAATAATCATATTGAAAAAATGAAATAATCATTACATCGTGATCTTTTGGATTCAGCAAGTTAAATTATATTTGGTGTATAGCAAATGGGGTTCCTTTCTACAGACCTTCAGTTCCTCCCACATCTCAAGTGAATGTGATCTTTAAGGTCCCTTCCAACCCAAACAATTCTATAATATGCTTCTGCCATACCTCTCCCTGCCCTGACCCCTGGGTGTTCCTGAACTCAGACTGGCACCAAACACACTTGCCTTGACCTTTGCCTTTCAAGGCTGGAGGAAGTGATTGTTACACAAAATTTACACAGTGGCTCGAAGGATCAGAATCCCTTTCAGAAATGCTAAGTTTTAATAAGTGCATCTTCAGTGCCTGCTGTATCTTTTCTGCCTGTAAATGAATAGTGGTAACAGAAAGAATATAAAAGGGCATTAAAAAAGGAAGGAAAATGAATAGCAGTTTGCTTTTCATGCTGTTTGATCATAAACACAAGTGTCCAAAAACTGACCATCACTAACACATAGAGCTGTTTGTTCACATGCATAAAATATTAAACTTATGAAAAGGGTTATTTATCTAGTATGAAACATAATACTCTCCCTCATTAAATTATCAACATTTAACTCCAAGTAGACAGATGCATTTGGACTTAACTTGACATGCCTGGAGAACAGCACTGAAAACAGTACAAGGAGGGTCCTGACTGCAGCTGCTCACATTTGTTTGGATTTTGCACAATAATGTATTATATGTAGTAACAACTGTATGAAGAAAGACACACAAAAAAATCAGTTACATTAAATGTGTAGGTGTGTTTGCAGTGATGACCTGATTTTGATTGATTAATATTTTATCGAGAATAATACTAAAATGTGTTGCAAGTAGTAGGAACACGTTTACGTTTTGAATAGCTTGGGCAGTAAATCAACAAGAAAAAACAGTAATCAACTTGCTAGTGATGATACTAGGCATTTTGAGTTAGTCCAGAAGGTACAGAGTGATAGGCATGCCTGCGAAAGCATTGAAACAGGAACCACATTTCTGTGAGATACCGTAACTCACAGTGGTGTTGTTTGCTTTATTGAGGCTTATAAATTCATTTGGCTGAACATTTGTACCTATTTGGAAAATTCAATTTCTGGAAATCAAGCAGAAATACTTAAGTTAATGGAAACCCACCAGTGCAACCAGTTGTTGACTCTGGAATAAAACACCAATATGAATCACTCTTGTGTACACCCTGCCTTTCACAGCATTTTATATGCTCAAACTGTTGCACAGACTAAACAGAGAGGTCACTTTAGTCACCAGCAAAGTGACAAGACATCGGTGGTTTGGCTGTAACTGATGAGCAGAGCAAGCCAAAATGCAGAGCTGCAGGGATTCAGAACGGGAGGTGAGGCACGCTCACTCACAGAGCTGCAGAGTTTTAGTGCTCTGCCTTAAGTCTGTAGCTAAGCCACAAGCTGGCCGGCAGGACACTGTCATTGATGTGCTAATTTTATAAAATGCAAAGCTGAAACACAAAGAAGTTAAGTCCCACACTTTCAACTGCAACACCTAGAGCTGAGTGTCTGGCAGCGACCTGACCCAGACTTGGAAGGGGATGTCCCTACCAGGTCGGGGTGTGAGGAACACTCAGAGCTTCTATGGCTTTTTTTAGCAACCCCGCTGGAGTTCAGTTTGCCCACAAAAAGATTTTTACAGGGTATTTCTGTTCTTGGCCTTCTTGTCTTTGGAAATTCTGCAGCACTGTGTACTGTCACCGAGTCCTGCCACTGTTGTACATCGAGAGGCCAGCAAAGTCAGCAGAGGGTGGCATGGAAATATCTGATGTTTTCTGTTGCCAGCTGATGGGAAAGTTATGCCCCTTGCTTGTGCTAAGAAACCTAATTGATAGACAAAACCTCTCAGCATTATCATTAAGTAATGAACCTGGCCAACTTTGTTTACAGACTGTGGGCTGAACGTCCATAAGCAGTGCTCCAAGTACGTGCCCAACGACTGCCAGCCCGATCTCAAGAGGATAAAGCGAGTCTACTGCTGTGATCTGACCACGCTGGTGAAAGCCCATAATACCCAGAGGCCGATGGTGGTGGATTCATGCATCCGAGAGATTGAAGCAAGAGGTTTGTATGTTTCAGGATGTAGCAGGCACGATAAAATGGAGATGACTTGAATTACATGTTGAGATAGAACAGAATATTATGTTTGTGCACACTGAGGACAGGATGAGAGAAGGGTTTTTTTAGCATAGGTGGTAACATTGCTTTGCATCAGCTAGTAAAATTAAATCATGACATTTCATAATGCAATTTACTGAAATGCTTTCTGAAAACATGTCAAAACAGGTATTATGTTACACTTTTGAAAGGGGTGAACTTTAAAATGAACTTTAAGTTCATGTTTAAGTGTCTTTTTTCATTATTTTCTTTTAACATACCTACAGACACTTCTAATTTCAGAGTAATCAGTTTAAATCAAGCCCATTATTAATAACCTTTGAGGACATTGTGGGCAAGAGCACACAAGTGGCTGGAAATGACTCAGACAAATGAGGTCACAGACTGTGGCGTTTTGTGGTGTTTTGCAAACTGCCCAGGGTAGGAAAGTTTGCATGACACTCACCTACTGACTGAGGGATGCCGCAGCTCAGACAGCCTGCCACAGTCAAAACTCTAGTTTGTGACAGGCTTTTGCTACATGGAGAGGTATGCCAGATTGAAGAAGTACCACCTCTCCTCCAACACATCTGCCAGACAGTAACGATCACATATTTTTGCTTTGGATGGTAAATGTGTGTGTTGTGCTGCCCAATAAGCCAAATTTCCCTGTTAGTCATAGCTTTAGCACAGAAATCTCATAATGTTGAGTTCATGGCATCACAGTAATCTGCATGGCAACACACTGATAGTAGCCAAAGGGATTTCAAAGCCACGCATCATCTCCTGAAATGAATCAAAGATTTACAAGTAAATCCCCTGCACTGCTCTGTAAAGCTCTCCCAGGATTATATCATCATTGCAAGGACAAACAGAAAGAATAGCTTGGACTAAGACAGAAGAGCTTTACTGAGATGATACAGCAGTCAGCTACATTGCATTTGAGATATAATCACTTACTTGTACATTTATTGATTAAGAGAAAATCTGCTGCCCACTCTCTGTTTTTTCAACATCTTTAAATTTCTCTCTCTAATTGCTGTAGAACTTAATTTTGCTTTTGAGACACTGATTTTATTCTTATGAAAACAAAGTGCAGGGGGTCTCGTAGGTAGGTTAGCACTTTGCATAGTCACAATAAGAAGCTCTGGGATTAAAATAAATAACATCAGTGTAACTCTGTGTGGTTAGCTGTGCCTGCTCTGCTGGGCTGCCCTTTGTTTCATGTTGGCTTAGAGCAAGGGTGGGAGAGCATAAAGCAGGTCTCTTGTGCTGAAAGAACTGCAGAAGGGATGTACTGACATGGAGAACAGCATCCATCACCTATATTAGCTGTGTATAAGTAGAGGCTGATGGCAGCACTGGAACAAATGTGCTCATACGGAAAGGCAGTCTCTTATTTACATTGTTATTTATCATTAAGCAACCAGTAATGGCAAAGATGACCTCTAAAGATTTATTAATTAGAGACAAATCCAGGAAAATTTCCCACATAAAATATGTAAATCATTATAATAGCACATACTTCACCATTAACAAATTGCAATATTCCAACATTATTTACTGTGTATCTACTGTTATTTTGTGATTGCAACAAAATCAGAAAATATAAACTCTAAAAATCTTTAATCCTGTAAAAACAATTTAAAATTACCTTGAATCATCCTTAAATGCTCCAGAGTTTCATATTATAATGATAGTTTGCTGCATTTATCCAACGTACCATTGTTCTTGCTTTGTTGCTTATGAGCCTGTTGCTTTTTAACCTGTTAGTTATTGAAGCAAAGTTAACCAAGAACTTTTTGTTTCAGGATTGAAGTCTGAGGGCCTCTATAGAGTCTCAGGCTTCACTGAGCACATTGAAGATGTGAAAATGGCCTTTGATCGAGGTACATTTTAATATTTTGTACAATTTTTATCTAAACTTTCTACTCTAGGACTTTTCAGTTCTTTTGTACTTATATGGGTATCGTGATAATGAAACTACCATAAAAGCAGAAGTAAAAGCAGCCTGTCTTTTCTGATTTCTTATATTAATCTGTAGTACTTTTCGTAAGAAGAAAGTATATTTCATGGTTGGAAAGAAAAACTGAACAGTCAATAAGTAATGGCCGGCAGAAGGCTAAGTGCTCAGGGGTTTGGGTGATTGCTCAACCCAGCAGAACAGCCTGGGCTCCAAGTTCAAGCATGAGCCTAGATAGTGCCAGGGAAAGTTCTTGGTCCTACCTTTAGCATACTCGGTGCTTTATAACATGATAATGTTTATGAGTTTAAGAACCAGGAACTGCAACTGAGCACTCATTCCGCATGTAGCCTTGCAGAAAGCACCCCAACCACTGTGCATGTGATTGCCATTTCTGTGCCTGCACAGCCTGTGAGAGGCTTCGCCCCAAGTCACTGGGCACATTCCTGGTGGCATGGTAGGTCCAGGCACAGGCCAGGGAGTCAGCCCATGATTCATCAGGGTGCATGGCCAGGCACAGGCCATGATGCAGCTGGAGACAGGAATGTTGTTGCTCAGGCAGGGCCTGAGATGGGCAGGAGATGTAGGAGAAGGCTCCAGGTGAGACTGGTCAGGGCCAACAAGGTCTCTGGGTGACCTCAGGGCCTGGCACATACCACACTTACTGTGCCTGAATACTTCTTTGTTTGGGGACAGTTTGTCATGCAGACTTCACTGGCAAAAAGTCCAACTATGTAAGAGGGAATTTCCAATGACTGTTTTCATGCTATACCCAAACATCCAAACTTTAAAAAGTGATACCAAAATGTGTTGGATGCTGCAGTTATGAAAATACACGTGGTCAGACATGGTTTGGGTGAAAGAGATGTAAAGTGCCGTGACTGCTGTCATATGAAAATGATGTTGCAGATGTGCTGTGTTAAGCAGCTGTACTGAGAGGGTCACAGACCCCATAGGTCCCACGCTGCCCCTCCAAGTACGTCTAGCCTGGCAAACTCTTTTTTTTCTGTGTGTTAGTTCTCTTCTACATGTATCAACCTGAATGAAACCCAGCAGAGAAGTACAGGTAGAGGAGGGAAGAGTCTAATGAAAGCAGCCAGAAATTTATGTCTGAGGATGACTTGTATACTGCAGCTGATGTAGTTCCTTTGTAAATGCTCTAACCATTGGGGTCAGCTCAGTTTTACGGTGTATCCTGTTACTGTTGCTGATGTTCCAGTCATAATCTGGTGGCAATCCGCACTTGATTTTGACCCACAGCAAGGAAGAAAGTGTGATTTACTGGAAAAGGCAGCATCTGTAAACAGGAAGAATATAGTCACTGGCAGTATCAGATTTCCAAAGGAAAAAAGTATGGATAAACATGGAAGCAGAGAAAGCAAGAACTGAGTTTGCATACATAAGCTGTGGAGAAAACCACTGGCCATAAATTAATAAAAAACTATGTCTTCATTATCTTTTAACAATCTCACAAAGGAAGTGGGATAAGAAAGGAAAGAGAGAATCGTCGTGTTGCCATGAATAATGCTAAAAGCAGTGGAACAGTGCACAAATGCTTGTTATGATAATGCATGACTACAGTGTTGCTGAGACCAGATGCTGAAAACTTCCCCTTCCACTTCTGATAATGTTTCCTCCTTGAAATGAGATGGAAAGCAGAAGGATTTTTATTGTTGATGATTTTTTTTTCTTTTCAGAAAGGGATTTAAAGAAAACAAAAATAGATTTTTTAACTGACTTGTGTGCTGCACAGCTAGAAGGTGTTGTCAGCTGGCAGAAGGTTAAATTGGCAAAAGATTTTCAACCTGACAGCTCAGGGCTGTCTTCCCTGTCAGATCCAGGTTTAGAGAGACAGAGACCCTAGCCTTTCTTCTGCACCTCTTCCCCTGTCACCCTAGGAGCCAGAGCAGCCTGGAATGCAGTGTCCCAAGGGCATGAAATATCCCAAATCTCTTATGCATGTGTCAGAGCTGGGAGGGAAGGGCGCTGAGAGCCAGGTGCAGGCTGTGATAGTCCCACATCCAGGAGTGCCTGGAAGGTTTTTGTTCAAAATTCATTTTCTGCCCAGAAAGTGAAATTTGTGGGAGTTTTACAAAACTGTTGTTTCCACATTCACTACAAGAAATTAACACAAATGTAGCAAAAAAATAAAAATAAGGATTTTTTTTTTGTCTGAAATGTAAAATGGAAAATTCCTGATCAGTTCTGCTTAATAGATAAGTGTTGCAACAGGAGCAGCTGTACCTGTGGCCATGTCACTATGTCAGACATCCTGGAGCTTATTGCATAGCAGAAAGTAAATGTGTTTTAAAAGAGCTTGGAATAGCTAGCTGTCAAAGCAGAAGTTGAGAGCAGAGGTAGGAACCAAAGAAGAAAGCAGTTTAATCTAACTGATAATCCAGGCACGATACTAGAGGCTACACTCTGGCCATGAATAAATTTAGCTTGACAATTTAAAGGCCGCTTTCTAACCATCTGAAAGCAAGGCTCCCAAAGAAGCTTCTAATAAAAGTAGGGATAAACACCTTAGCTAGCTTGAAATGGAAGTTGAGCAATTTATGGGAAGGATGGCACTGTGTGGTGCTTGCAGTGGCACACTGTGATTGCACCCAGCTTGAATGTGCTAGTATGCTTTTGCATCTCTGGAAATACAGCTCTTAGTAAGTGGTTTTGAAAGAAAAAATTGAAATCCTGTTATTTTAATACATGGGACACATAGTTCAAATAATGCCGTGAAGCTCTCTGGTTTCAGAACTTTTCTTCATCAAGCCATGGGGTAGGGAAGACAGGATGATGTATGGACTGGGCGCCCGGGGCTGACTCGGCCATAGGGCACCTCTCCTGTTGATTTCATTTGCAGCTGAGGGGGCACAATGGACAGAAGTCAGTCCTCCCCATGACTGATTGTTCCAGCCTTGTCAAAGGAACACTGGCTTGTTGCTTCCAAAGAATTACAGTGAGAACAGAAGAGCAAAGTCAGGCTTGAAAGTTAACGTCTCAGGAAGAGAATGGCATTCCATGGAATATTATTTTTGGCTGTAAAGCTGTGAGACTTATTTTTAAAACTGGGAAAAGTTGGTCCTATCTTGTCTAAGCAAAGGCTGCCTTGCAGAGCCAAAGTGGTGTAAATACCCCTGCTGTAAGGGAGAGTTGAGCTCCCCGAGGCACCGACAATGTTCCATTTCAGTGATTTTCATAATGAGAATGGGGGGGAATAATGTGGATTTATTCTTGTGAATGTTGGTGCTGTAAAACAACAGTTGCTCTCTGTGAGCATTGTTGAGCTGTGGCGCTCTGACAGCAATAAAACACTCATTGTGTGCTTTACCCACAGAGCTGCCATTGTCATAAATGCATTCTGTCCTTCCACTTGTTTGTATGACTGGCTGGTACAATACACTTGCTAAAAATATTATGCTGTTAAATATTACATGAGTACTCAAAGGGATCTTAACTCATATTCACACTCCTTTGCTAGCGTGTCTGAAAACCTGTCAAATTCCAAATAAAAAAAAAAAGGAAAAGGAACTTAATTAGAAATGTAATTCAGTATTCAGAGGGCATAGTTGAGACTTTGAGAATGTAATACTTACTCCATTTCCTTCTTTAATAAACTAATGATATATTTCTGTGCATCCAAAGTCAACTGAAACCTCAGAAGAACAGAAAAAAAAAAAGTCTTGAAATGTTCAGACTTCAACACCATGCTGCAGAATATGTTGAGAGTCAAAGTAACAAGGAAAGGGGGATGATGGATTTTGGGTATGATTAGGTATATTAAGCTTAAATTAACTGGATGTTTGCAATCCAATATAAAAACAAACAAACAAACAAAAACATAGTATTAATATATTCAATCATGTGCAGTGTCTTTGCAATGATGCTGAAAGTGCTAAATACAATCTGCGGAAATTTACTGTATTGAAGAGTTAAAAAGACAACTGTGGTAATGCAGAAGGTGCATATAATGCATATAAAATAGATGTAGAAATAGATGTAGTTCATACAATGTGTTAGTGTAGATGAACCTCTGTAAAATAGGTGTTATGACTTTACCTGAAATGGATGAATTTTCTTTTCATAGTGCTTTGAATTTTAAGCATGTTTAAATAAAAATACAAATCCAGGAAATTGGTGAATATAAGACATAAGCCTGCCAAAGGACCTTCAGTGGCTGAAAATGAAAAAGAAAGACAATCCAAAATCTATTAAAGGAAGGGAAAATACATCTTCCTGTAAATACCCACTGCAGAAGTGTAGGTACATTATAAAATACATATTGTTATGCTTAGCAAAAATCTCAAAAAAAATCTTCAGTGCATTTCCAACGGATGTACATTTGTCTCTGAAGTGAAGAGAAAAATGTTTGACTTGGGAATTAATGCATTTTTCCTGCAGCAACAGGTAAATAAGAGGTGTGTTTGAAGTACGTTGTGGTTTGAAGTACCTCTAGCTGAAGTGCCCCTTTAAGGAAGCGGGCTGGGCTGCTTTGCGAAAGTACTAAATAAATAACACTTTCATTTAGTGCACCGGCAACCTGGATAATAGATGCAACCCTCTGCTTTGCTATATCTGTCCAGATGCAGCTGCTATCTCCTTGAAAGTATCTGTTTCCAGTGGAGCATTTTGAGTGCTCGGTGTCCTTCAATTAAAAAGGACTCTCCACACAAAGCTTTAGAGGACTAATGCTACCGGGCCTGGAGCGCGTGGATTAAACAAAAGACTGGGGCAGTGTAAACATTCTCCTAGGGGTTATTGATGCTGTATTAAATTAAATGCTGATGGATGTATTCAGACTGCTCAGCTGCATCAAGAAAGGCTGCTTGTTTTAAACACTTAAGCATATAATCTCCTCTTGATGAGAACATGTAGGGCTATTAGTCTTAATGAGAATTATGTGCATACATTGGACAGGACATATTCCTTCAAGATTAATGCCATAGGTTTGTATAAAACGTCTACAATCGATATAAACTGTTTTACTCTGCTGTGAAAGCCTTTATCACCATCTTAGAAGCAGTGTATCAAGCACAGCCCCTCATCTGTCTACATCAGGGTATGTCTACAAGCACCAGCTATTGTGAGACAAGCAAGGCAATGGATTTTCAGTGTGTCAGCGCCTCGGTGGTAAACAGTCCAGGCTTGTGCTTGCACCTCCTGGCAGACACAAACGGACTCACTTCCTCAGCTCAAGCGAGTCTAACTTTGCATGGCCCCAGCCATCGTGTGATCCCAAGTTTTTACTGTCTTTATCTTCACTGCCTCCTGTGATGGAAGTTGTGTTATCCTCACTTGAAAGGCTAAAAGGTTTAACTTATCTCAAAGCAGCCTGAGCTGAAATTAGGGATTAAATACAGACAGCATCAGTCCCTGCTTGACCACTGCCCTATCCTGTCTTTCTGCTTAAGACCACCAAGGGGCAGGCCCAGAGAGGAGAATGGACACGTCCTCCAGGGAGGGAATGACACCCAAATTTCTCAGAGTGGGGAAGAAAATGGGTGTTAAGGTACTAGATAGTAGAGAACAGACATAGTTATTTGAACCTGAAAATAATGTTGATTCATCCTTGCTGGTAGTTCTTGTAATTTCAGTCATTGTGAGCCATGCATTGGTCAGGCGCTGACCAGCAGCAATTGGAAATTTTAAACTTGTGATTAAAAGAGGTCCATAATGGAGTTTTGGGTAGCTGTTACAATATATTGGGGGGAAAAAAAAGTACGTCATTAAGGTTGCATAATTCATCTATTTAGTTGTTCATCCATTACAACTATCCATATTCATTTAACAAATTGGAATCCACATTTGAGAATAAATCGTGTAGCTAAATGCCATAGCATGTCTATTTAAATTCAAATCTTTGCTACAAATAAATAATTCAAGTACAAAGACATTAGAAGGCATCCAGAAAGTAAAAAGGCTTTCTGACTAGGTAATCAGCATAGATAGATTGGTGCAAGACTGGAAAGATTTGGATGTTTGCTCTGATTTTTGCTACTAGTCTCCTGGTGACATGGGAAATTTATGTTATTTCTCTGTGCCTCTGTTTCCCCAAATGCAAATAAAAATAGGGATTTATATTCCTGTGCATTGATCTGTGGATACAAAACACAAAAGGAAGACAAGCTATTAATAGCTTAATTTCAACATTTAACAAATTGGCCAAATTCAACAAACGTATTATTAACATGCCTTTTTCATCCAACATTAAACATCAGATGTGAGATGCTACACTGCAGATATTGTCATTGCAACCACCAGCCTCACCAAAAGATGTCAGCAAATAAATTATTTACTAAATGATATGGAAACCACCATTCCTCATTCATCCACTGTGAAGTTGGTAGCAATATATTCTCATTTAAGCCTTCCAAATGCTTTCAGGTTGTTTTTTTTCTTGTCAGGTTGGACACAGTAAATCTGAATTAGAAGCCTTGCCTTGCTTCAGTCAGAATGAGACTGTTTTCAAAAAGATTTCTTCTTCCTCTTCTAGATGGTGACAAGGCTGATATTTCTGCCAGTATTTATCCAGACATAAACATTATTGCTGGAGCCCTGAAGCTATATTTCAGAGACTTACCGATTCCCGTGATCACCTATGACACCTATTCCAAATTCATAGAGGCAGCAAGTAAGTATTGCATAGTAATTGGTACTGTTCTTTAATCGCATTTCCCATCCATAACGCTGTTCACATTGAAGGAAAAGACAGACAACAAATTGGAAAGAAGGGCATTGTTCTGTTTGTTACTTCTCAGACATGTGCTTCTTTTACACGAAACTCTTGCCTGATTGCTAATGGAGAAGGAACTTCATGCAGGTAATAAATAAATAAATAAATGCAGAGTAGAAACGTACCGATTGGTTAACAAAAAAATGTAAAGATGTGAGGTACCTAAGAAGTAGCACATTTTTTTCTTTAAAAAGTATCTTTCGTGATTTTGAAATGGCACACGGTATACCAATAAGCAAGATGTCTGCGTCACCATGCTGGGTTCCCTCCCTTCTGGCTCCCCCAGCCTTGCACTGCCCTGGCAGCCACAGGCACTTCTCTCTTGCACTCCTCTCTTTCTCCTTAGTCAGAAAAGTTAACCTTGCTTGCCACTTGTCTTATAAAGAATATGCTCAGGGGAAGCAAAATCGCAAATACAAAATCACAAAATACAAAATCCCTTAAAAGCAGGACATAAAGATTCTTACTTTTCTAAAATTTCAAGCTCCTTGTGTCATTTTTATGAAAAGTCTTGGGAGACATATAACTGACTCAGTTAGGAGTTTAGGAATCTGTATTTTTCGTGTAAAACACATGTAAATCCCACTCATATTTTTAGAGAGATTGCCAAAAAGTCTTGAGTAAGCACTGATACTCTCACGTCACTGATACCTACATACTTAAATATGTTCAGCAATCTCACTTTATGTAATTCCATGTCACTTTAGTCTCTCCACCTAAAATTTAGCATAGTCCAGTATTAACAAGAACAGTCTCAAAAGCATATGCTTTATCCATGGTCCCGTCTCGTTTGGGCAGCTAACGGAAGTATTCGTTCATGAGATTTTATTAAAGAGTCAGTTCCAGGCAGCGTACGAAGAGGCACTTAACAAAGCTCAGGTACTGTACCTATACAGACCTGTAGCTAGAGCTGCAGACCATAGTGATGACTATTGGGTGGTCTTTTTTGCTGATTTCTTTGCACAGCCATTCTTTTGAGGTTGCAGAAGTTGGTGATAAGCTTCCTGCTTATGAGTTTAGTGTTTATCCCTGCAAGCACAGTCAATGGCTTCAAAAGGACTCCATAATAATACCTTATCTTCCTGAATTACTGCTGTTTACAGATGAAGGGCTCTATTAACATTAATCCTGTTTGGTGTTTTTACAGAAATCTCCAATCCTGATGAACGACTAGAAGCAATACATGAAGTGTTGATGCTACTCCCTGCTGCTCACTATGAGACACTTAGATACCTAATGATTCATCTCAAAAAGTAAGTTAATTGGCATGCGGGATAATTCTTGAAAAGCATAACAATTTTCTGCTTTAAAAGAGCAATATTACAGAAAACACCAATAAAGCTTCCATTAAGGCACTGCCACTAAAACAGCAACATTACAAATAAACAGACAAGCTATATTTGTATAAATGACTATAAACTGTGTACATATATAGCATAGATCTTTTTGCTTGCAGATCACTGCAAGCCTTTGAAGAGTTAATTGAGATTTGTCACATTTCTCTGAGGCAGATAATACCTTAAAAAAATACTGGAATGGTAGGTACTTTAGAGATGTGTTACATGTTCTGTGGCAAGTCATTTGATCATGCGTCGCTTGTGCCTCCCCTTACCTCCTGCTTTGTCTTCCTGCACTATAACCCTAAAAGGAAGGAGCTGTCTGTTACTAGTTGTTTGCTCACATCATCATGAAACCAAGACTCAGAAGGGGCCTATTTTTATACTACAAGTAAAAGCAATACAGGCACTTTCCAGTTATTTCATGTCTCTTTTGGTTTTAAACACACACTGGCTCATTCACTTTCCAAAACTTCTTTACTCATAAGGAATGCCAAATTTTTGAAAGTGCCTAAATTTAATTTTGTGACTTGGGAATGTACTGCCAGGTTTTCAAAGTTTTTAGCTAGATACCTAGGAAAATTATGAAGTGCTCTGAAGAAGGATAGGATGTCTCATTCTCAGTAATTTAAAGCAAAAAAAAATTACAAATACATGCTAACTCCACTTTACATGCCTCAGAAAGCCTTGTTTGTAAGCTTTTAAAAACTGAAACTGAGTAAAGACTGACACTGTCATCTCAAAGTATGCCTTCATTTAAGAGCACATTGCCTGAGATATCCCTGTTCTGTTGTTAAAGTTTATGGTGCTATTTGGAAACAACAAAAAGGGGATAAGGGAGGAATTCAACTACTCATCTTTTGAGAATTTTCTGTTTTTTATCTGCACTATCCTGCACTATTAATGCCAACATGAAAAGGAAGAGACCTCAACTCACAAAAAAAATTGCATCAGAGAGCTCGTGTGATGTGCATTTCATGCTTAATTCAGTTCTCATTATGCAGAGACTTTTCTTCATTTTGAATTGTCTCAGGTCATTACACTGAGTAGTTCTTCCTTTTGATGAGACATTACCTGGGCATGCAGGAGCTCCTTTGGACTCTGCAGAAATTAGATGTGTAAACACCCAACCTTGTCAGCACATCTGCCAAGACAATTGAAGATGAACCACATTAGCTTTTAAGAAGGCCTGTGGAGGGTGCAGACAAGCCAGGAACCTACATACAAGAGTGGTGCTTTCACGTCCTGGCAGTAGAGTTTTAATAGCCAAGAAGCCAATTTACTTGCCTTCATTCTTTTTCATGAACTGCAGTACAGACTTTTGTTCAGCTGTTGCGCTGAACTACTGAAGAGACAAAAAAAATCAAACAGCTGATTGATCCAACTCTCTGAATTACTTGCATGCCATGCAATACATTTGCTTTCCTTTTCCAAATTGTAGCTTTCAGCATCTGCACTGAAATCAAGCACGAGCCAGTTCCTATGGACAATTTGACAGTGAGATCACAAAGAGATAGAAGGAAGGTTCCTCTAGGTTCAGGTTATGCTGTTCTGTAGGTTAAACATAGCATCCCAACTCCAGCTCCATAAAGTCCTTCCTGCACGAAGAAAACATGTTGTCAAGGAGTCTTTTATGTAAAGACTGCAGGGCCATAGCCTATATACCAGCACTCATTGTTAACGGAAAAGAAAATGCATTGAGTTGTTAGAAGCACTTCATATTCCTTTATCAAATGAAAGGGACACAAAAATGAGCTCAGGCAAAGTTCAGTGTGCTTTGTGTTGCTTTTGAAAAAAAGTAGAACTACCTTTCTAGTATCTATATATTGCCTTTCTCTCTCCTCTCTTGAAATAATACTGTAGCATAGTCAGGAAAATCCTGCAGAGGATAATGTCAGCAATGAAGAATGGGCTTGTCAATCAATTAATTAACTGTTTTTTTCAATCAAAAGGGAATTTTCTTTCTGATGACATTTTACTCAGAACTGGAGGAAATACAATAGAATGAGCAGTCCCCCCTGTGGTGAAACTCCAACCATGCTGGAGTTTCAGTGAAGCTGAATCTCCTGGGCTCACCCCAGGCCATGCTGGCAACAAGCCCCATACACCTGCACAGAGGTGCTAGTAAGATGTATTGTAAGATGTATGTCATTGCATTGCTGTTCAACACCGTTGCTTCATACAGGCACTGGTGGAAAGCAGTGCTGAGCATATAATACTTGCACAACAGCAGCTGGAGCTAGGCAGCCTTGGTTTGCCTTTCCTCCGTGCAAAGCAACAGCTAACATATCTGTGCTAGATATGATACAAGGTGGTGACACAGCTGTGGGTAAGGGCACTAATGGATTCCTGAGCTGAAAGCAAAGAGAGAAGGTGTTTTTGCCTTGGCAGATCCACTCTTTGCAGAGAGGTAGTGGCAGAAGCAAAACCTGGTCTTTTATGGACCTTGCCAATGAGAAGACTAGAACGTCCCTTCAGGTTTTAGCCTCTTTGTGCTCCCCTGGTGGTATCCACTGCCCAGCTGCTCTCCAGCTGGGAATTGCTATGGCCAGGGTGGTCTCAGCTGTCGCCAGAAGAGCTGGCTCCTAAACCAGATGTGCTCCACCCTTGCGGAGGATTTGTGTGTGGAAGAGTTGTCCAACTTCACACAGGCTCTACTTAGTAACATCAAGTATCTGGTCGATGAGAGACCTCGGCTGTCTCTAAACAGCAGTGCAAGAGCCCTCAAATGCCAAAGGATTGCTGGGACAACACTGATGCGGTCCAGTTGTACCAGTGGAAGCAGACCTTGCATTTTCCAGTAGGCCTAAGGAGCGACTTCTCCACTGTCAGTGTTTGCTCCAGCCACATGGAGCCTATCTTCTCTAGAATTTACATCCCTGACCCATGTCAGGGAACAAAACAGCCTGGGATCCTTCTAGAAGTGCCTCTGGTCTTTGTGAAGGATAGATGGCATTTGTAGCCATCTGACTTCTAGCTGCATGGAGCCTGCCTGCACACAACAAAACACAGCAAGCCACCTTTCTGGACTGCTCCAGGTTTCAGCCTACTCCTAAATATAAAGAATAAACAGAATAACTCAGCTGTTGGTTGGCCTGAGATAGCCAGCAAGCCAGAAATATGTGATCAGGTTGGCTGCTGAAGGCTGGAAGCATGTCTGTGAGCAATGGGCCGTTGCCATTGGTCATCAAAAGAAATACTGGGTTCATGGTCAGCATCCATACCTGGCGTGACACACACCAAGCACAACATGACAGAGAAATGTAATTACTGTGGAGTAGGGGACTTCCCCATACATCACAATTTCAACCAGGATTCCGTTTTTCAAAAAAGAAATTGCCACTAATTTATTATACGTTAATGGGTAGCCATGTAGAATAATCACTCAAGAGTTGCAGGAGGGGTGTTTAAAGGCACTGGAATACACAACCCCACCACAATGGCATTGTACTTGCAATGGAAATAGTTACTGTGGAAATAGGTACTATACTGAGTGAAAGTAAAAATTGTTACCAAAAAAATGTCATTATCTGGCAATGCTTAATGTGAAGCAGGGCTGCAGGTTAAGATACAATATGTACTTTTCTTCTGGGAAGTGAACTACTTACCTTTTTATTTATTTTCTTCTATTTTAGGGTTACTTTGCATGAAAAGGAGAATTTTATGAATGCTGAAAACCTGGGAATAGTGTTTGGGCCTACTTTAATGAGACCTCCAGAGGACAGTACCCTGGCTACTCTGAATGACATGCGGTACCAGAAGCTAATTGTGCAAATTCTAATAGAAAATGAGGATGTTCTCTTTTAGACAAACATAGGTGCATCTTCAAAGCCATTTGTTTAAAAATAATTAGTTTGAAGGGAAAGCAACATTTCTTTAATTTTTTTTAAAAAATAAAGGAAGAGTTCCTTGGCTGCACTTCAATTTCTGCAAAGTTGCAGATGGATGCCAAAATGTTTAGGGAAAGCCTATGTCTCATAGACATATGCCTCTTTGTAGAAGGGAAAAAAAAAAAAAAGGTCAGAAAAAATCCTCTCACCTTGTATCTTTTGCCTTGCCTCAGATGTATATTTGTTTTGAGAAGTTGCAAACAATTTTATTGTTAACTTATTAAGAAACACAAAACGTATTTTAATATGGCTAGAGAAGCAAAAAGGTACTTAATCAGTGTTACTTGTATACAGCTATACATTTCCCTCTCCATTAGACATAATTATATATGTCAATTGTGAAACAGAACCTATATTATAAAGATATTTTTACTTTACCTAGCTGAAAGAATGACATTTTATTTTAGCAAACTATAAATCAATGCGGTGCATTGATTATTTTCCATGTAATTCTTTCCTGCATTTTTGCTATGATATATTGAAAACAATTACCACTAATGCAGTATTATCCTGACATACCTCTTTCATGGCAAATGTTTTAAAGGAGAATCTTGTGTGTATTCCAACTTTCCTTAGGTTTCTTTGCATTTAGGCACTAGCATTCTAAGATTGTATAGTACACTTCTAACCATTTCATATTTCCTGAAACATAGTATTTTCTCTCTCTTTTTTTTTTTTTCTACTCCCATATAAAATATGGTATTGAGAATTTTTGAAAGTCCTGGTGGTAATATCAGTTTCACACGCCAGATTTATTTTTTTTTTATTACATTAATATGTAAGTTAAGTGATGCTGGGACACTGGATATTTTCTGGCCTTGTTGAAAAGTTAGCACTTTTTGGGTTAAGTATGAAGGATTTGTTTTTTTCTGTAAAAATCAAGTTATGTTTTGTCATGTTTCTGTATTTATAAACGTACAGTAAATCTGCTGAAAATGTAGGTATTTCTCTTGAATGTGTTTCCTGATGGTTTGTTTAAAAAAAAAAAAAAAAGAAAAAAAAAACAAGAATATGTAGGAAATGTGGAAGTTGGTAAATTTAATTATTACCAAATTTTAATATTTTTCTCCCCTCACAAACATTGACCTACAGAGTTCATAGTCTAACTGCAACTTATTCTTAATGTTAAAACTGTTTCTCAGCATGAGATGTTTCTGCAAGCATAGAAATCAGCATACTTTACTACCAAACTCAATTTTCAATACAAAAGAACTATAATAATTCCTCATCTTGATCATTTGTATCATATGCTTGGTAACTCAGTTTCCTGAATTATTTCAGGGAGCACATGTTTCTATTCAAATTGAAAAATATGTGTAACTATGATAATGAAGGGAAGTGGAGGGTATTACTGTAAATTTGTTGTCTTCTAGAGAAATAACTAAGGGCTAGATAGATTAACCCAGATTGCAGAGCAAAAGCTAAATAGTCTGAGTTCCCAATACTTCTATAGATCCTCCTGACTTGTACAGGACTATTTGTTGTAGGTTACGTACTACTTAATACTGTCATAAAAATGATCTGGAAATGGTTTTATTTTGTGAAGTGAAATATGCTTTGTAATTTATGATAGTGTAAATGGAAGGAAAATCCCATTAAATGTGTTAAAGAGTTCTGGTGTCTGTCACTGTCCACATGGCAAACCATGGAATGAAAATCAATCTCCAACTATCATCCTGACATGGCTGGAAAATACTTGGAAAACTTAGTTTTATTAATGCCAGCAGTTTCGGTGTTACTTGGGTGCCCATACTACCAAACCTCTGTGCACGTGTATTTACCGTCATCACTCTGAACCACCTCTGTGTAAAGCTTCAAGCAAGCAAAGAATCAAAAATATCAATCCAATCAATTCTGTGCTCTCCAAAAATCAATATAATCATAGCAATTTTCTGATCCCTTGAATGCAGACATTTGAGTAGCAATGATTTTATTTTTTCCAGTCTGTTCAGTAAAGTGTTATATTTTAAAGGCAAAAAATATATATATTTTAGTACATTATTTTTATTTTCGCAGGAACACAAGCCATTCTGCTTCTGTTTCTCCCTTTCCTTCTACCATTAGCAATCTGGTAGTCTTCACATGTCTTACAGTCTGGGATCTATACCATATATACCAGCCTAAGGATTCAAAGCAGCATGTTTAGAAATACCCACGCATAGTGTCTTTGGAGAGGCAGCAGTTTCTCTTCTGTTCAGTGGGGGGAAAAATATGATTCTGCATCTCAAAGGCTAAATACCTAATGAAGCTTCCATGTGTGCCTTGGCTAATGCGTAGCCACCGTCCTCAGGGACATGCTTGCTGTGGAGGTAGAAGGATCCTGTCCCCGCTGTTCCCTATTAGTGCTGCCTTGTGCTGCACACACTTGGTCTCTTGTGGCAGACATGCTGTGGCCACCGCAGCTGTACCTGGGTCTGAGCAGCATCTTTGAGATCTAATATCTCTGCTTCAGACTCACCATAAATGAAAAGCCAGCAGAGTTGTCTCCATAGAGCTGACTGTCAGTGCAAGCCTGTACTCCAGTACACAGAAAAAATGTTGTGTCTGACTGGGTTACATAACACCTTCCTTTTGCTTCAAAGCATTCAGCAGAGTGTGATGATCGATCTCACACCGGGCACTACAAGACAGCAGTCAGAGTCATCTGAAAGGTGCTCCAGGAGGTTCTGGTTGTGCTGGTGTTAACTTCCCTGAGAGGTCATGTCACCTAATGCAGCTGTACGTCCTGGGAAGCAGGTGAGATAGCTGCATTTTGGAGGTCTCTTCCAACCTAGATGATTCTGTGATTTCACTGCAGCTGAGTGTTAGGCAGGAGCCTTGTTCTTCTCCAGGTCCTGGAGGAAGGCCTTCATGCAGCAGTCATGCTGTACTGCAGCATCCATGCACGCTCCCCAAATGCCATTCTGCTAGCCCCATCTTCTGGTGTGATGGGTGCTGTCTGTACCCCGATACAGCTGGCCCTTGGAGCTACCATGGTGAGACAGCTCACCTCCCATAACGCAGAATTGTCTTAGCCGTGCGTAGTATAACATTGCATGGAGTTAATGATTTAAAGTCACGTTCGTACGTGCTGCGGAGCAGCAGAAGGCTCTTCTTCCTAGCTCTGTCTTTGCAAGACTCACTGCAGTATGGTTTAACTATTCTGAATCTGCTGGGACAACTAAGTGAAGGAATTTTTTTCATGAGAACAGTGTAGTCTGATATTTACAGCCTGTATCCCACACACCACACATCCCAGTCGTGCTCTCCCCTTTATGTCCACCGTATTCAGTTTCCTCACCTCCATTCTCTAGCAAAGTAGTTTAAGCTACAGAACAAGTCACTCAGTACCACAGTCATTTTAAGCAAAAGGTAAGACTGCGGTTTCCTCTGCACTTAGCAGTCTCAAAGCTCACACAAGGTTGGAGATTAATGAAGGAGACATCTGCAGAGATGAGTGACCTCAGATTTTGGGAAGGAGTACATCAGGTATGGGATCTCTTATGAGACAAGGTGCTTAAGGAAAGACCTGAGCAGTGTGACTGTCAAATTTAGGATACAGGAGGGAGGAGGGATTGTGGGTGTAGTATTGGGCAAAACCCAGGTGTTTTTAAGATCTGCGATGTGCCAGGAGTGCCTGTGGTAACAGTCAGCTGGGCAGAAGAAAGATTTGAAGTCCCACTGCCAAAGAGGTGAAAGTGAGCGTAGGTACTGAAAGCAGTTTGCAGAGCACGTGGAGCACTGTGTCTTTTGCGATAAGCTCAAACACTGCACGATGCCGACCTGTGCAACCAGGACACCGAGAGCTGACTAACCATGTTTGCACAGGGCCCCACCTAGACTCACACATCCAGAGGGGGGACACTGTCCGAACCCATCTTAGCTGCTGCTCTCCCTCCATCCCACCTCAGGACGAAGACAGCCCACAGCCACGTCAGTGCTGCCACTGTCGCTCCCCCCACAGCCGAGTCCGTGGCAGGACAGAGCTGCTGCCCTGCTGAGAAGGGGCCAGGTACAGCAGAAAAGGAGATAGTGGTGGGAGAAAGGCTCACTGATGTCTTCACGTGTAGGTTCTTCTCCAGCTGTTCAAGCTCCCCAAAGCAGCAGCAGCTGGAGAGGCTGACATTTCCCCCCGTGCTGCACTTTCCCCAAACCCTGCTCAATAGGCACACACAGCAAGGACCTGCCTGGCATCCTTCTTCTTTGTTGACAAATACAGGCTCTATGTCTGCAGAAAAGGGAGGAAGAAGATTTGAGTGCCAACAGACCCCATTGCTGATAAGCA
The DNA here is from genome assembly GCF_964034855.1 of Anser brachyrhynchus. Taxonomy (NCBI): domain Eukaryota; kingdom Metazoa; phylum Chordata; class Aves; order Anseriformes; family Anatidae; genus Anser; species Anser brachyrhynchus. The sequence continues at coordinate 37,404,238 of NC_137695.1, forward strand.
GGAACCATTGAAAACTGAGCAGGAAGGTAATTGACAAACACTTACACAAGGAGAAGAATGCCATCTAACTGGATCCTCAAAGCAGAATTATATTGCCGTATCCCCTAAAGCTATCTAAAGGCAATGAAGAGACTATAGAGCTCATGGAGATAAGAAGAGTAAGAGCATCAATACGTTTTATGTTCCTTAGCTTGTAGAGATTCATTCCTTGATTAAAGCAATGATCATGGTTAAGATTCAGAAATCTGAGCCTTAAGAAACTGATTATTGCTGAATGCCATAGGGCTTGCATATTTACCACATCAGTGAGTCTTACTGGAACTCGTATCTTACATTCTCTTTTAAGGCATGGTCTTCTGGTTATAACTATGCTGATGCTATGGCTAAAACCAGGATTGGGAGTTCAAAGCCTGAAGGACCTGGATTATTGCAGGATGGTGTTTGGACTGCAGAGAGGGAGAAAGCATGTATCAAATGAGGCCCGAACCTTATAAGCTATCATAGAAATGAGCAAGGGGTTACAAGTGGGGAACCTGTCAGGGTGCAGTTTACGTTGTTCTTGGGGATGTTATGAACCAAGCTTACCACTGGAAGCTGGAAGCTGCATTCACTGCATGGTCCTGCAGACCTCATGATGTGGGGAGGCTGAAGCTGAGAGGAATGAAAGTGTTCTCTTTCCTAAAAGTATGAGTCACTTGTCACTATGAAGATGAAGGTTAGAATGAGGATTAGGGTTAACTTTAGGGTTTGGAACTAGAGATCCTGAAGAACACAAATTTGAAGACACCTTATTTTCTGTTCTGCTGTAGGGCAGGTATGTGTATGACCAATGTGCATGAAGAAGCAATTTACCATATGCTGTTGCCCAAGAAGATTAGAAGGGAGCCTGGGGTCCATTGGTGTTTATAACCAAGGTAACACCACAATTGGTGTTTATTAACAAGGTAACTGTTAGGGTTAGGTTAAGAATCCAAATACTGAGGAACCTGTATTGTTCCTCAGGCTGCTGCACAGCCCTAGCATTAGGGAACAGGCCTGAGGTCAACACGGGAGGGGGTTTGGGCGTGGGAGGTATGAGGGTGAGGGGAGTTGTGGGCATGAGTCTAACAGTTATAATTAAGGTAGGATTTAGGGTTAGACTTTGGAAATCTAAAGCCTAAGAACAGAATTGGGGTTAGTGCCAATATATCTGGAGTAATGGAGTATATATAAAGTAACTCTTACACTGCGTTGATAGGCACCAGTGCTTTACTGTCTTTTTTGATGAAGTCTTGACCCTTCATTTTAGGCATGGGTATCGTTAAGGGAAAGTTTCATAATCTATTGTGCTCTGAGCCAAATTTCTTCTTGAAGCCAAACTTTCCATTGAACGAGGATGATCACTAGCATTAATGCAAGTTAACGTCTTACATTCCTCTACAGGACTAGCTCCTTTCATAAAGGTACCATTAGGGCTCATGTAAGTAAAGATATTGTCCAGGCTACTGTTGGAGGTAAGATTAGGAGAGTTTAGACTACATCTCTGTCACTCAATAAAATGGGACCAAGGACCTCTCCCATGCCAAGCAGCACCAACATTCCCTGTCCATATTATACAGGACTTCCCTGAGGTTTTCTCAGAGTCCCATGGTATCTATCACCTGTGGCCTTTGAGAAATATTTTTTTTTTCTAGAAGCACTGAATCAAAGAATTGATTTAGTGTCCATAACAATGCAAAGGCCATGCTGCAGCCCATCAGACTGGTATTTTTATTCCCTGAGGCTGCGATGGTGTAATGCATGTTGCATGAGGAGTGGTTGTGTATTGAAATATTTGAGGGCGCAAAACCTGTTACAATAAATATTAATAAATTTTATTACAATAAATAAATTTTACAAATTTTACAACAAATAAATACAAAATAAATTACTGTAAAGCGGGAGGACTGTGGAGGGAGACAAACTGGTGTCATTCTGTCCATTCTGCCTAGGGGAATAATCCCTTGCTCTTACGGCCTCCAAACCATGCCTGAACAGTGGGTATTAAATAACATTAGGCCAAAATCACGCCAGGGTGTCACTACTGACAATATGGCTGACTCATGAGATACAAGGTTCAAACTCACTCCCTGGCTGTATTTTTTCGGCAGTACAGACATAGGCTGGGTGTGAAATGCTGCATTTCTTATTGGATACTGCAGTCCCACAGCATTTAGCAGCAATGCGGTGTCAAGAGGGAAAATGTTCCTCTCTACAAAAGGGTTGGATCCTTCACCATAGTTATGGCAAAGGCTGAGGTTTGAGATGCTGCTAGCACTTGGAAATCTAAAGCTTAACGAACTGAAATTATCACTGGTTTCTTCATAGCAGACAGCATGACATGGATGGGAGCCAATTCTTCATGTGTTTTTTTTCCTGTACTTATAGGACCCTTGGTTATAATTAAGATGACATCTAGGGTGTGCGATTTAAGAGTTTCAAGAACTGATCTTAATGCAGAATGCTGAAAGGCCCACTTGTGCCAACAGCGTTGCAAAGTTTCTTTCTAAGGGCCAATTGCTCAGTGGTATGTCAGGTCAGAGGTAAGAGTCTCAACTTGCAGAATCAAGTGTGCTTTTGAATGTCACTGGGAACATGGGCTTACAAAGAGCTCTGCACTCTGTAGGTGCCAACACCATATGTTCTTTTTTACGGGAGGTTCAAACATCGTTGGACCCCCTTCATATAATTGTATCTGCATTTAATACTGGGGTTATAGTTATGTTATGCTTTGTTTTACTCCTAGTTTGAGAAATGAAATTAAAGTTAGTCTTTGGGAACCTAAATCTTGAGAATCCTAGTTCTGAATTTTGGACAACTTGCTGGGTTATGAAGTGAGCCGATGTCAGTATGGTCCAATCCTGCATAAAAGGAGCATGTTACAATATAGAAGAGACAGATTCCTTTTACAGTGTATTGGGGTGTCTGCTAGAATCCCACACATTTACCCAGGTGGGACTACAAAATCATGTTAATTTTATCCTCTCTTTCAGCAAAGAAAGGGCAGAATTTAACTGCAGCAGTCTTAAAATAAATATAGTATTTAACTTCCACACATTGAAAGAACTATGTAATTGATTGTTTTGCTTTCTTTTTATATCAATTCTGTAAATATGTGCACACTGAAGGAACACAACGACTGCTTACTGTTGCAATAAGAAAGGGGCAGAACATACATTTTTCACTGCCAGAGCTGTTTTTATATAAACATTAACCTCAGTGACAATCTTGTGTAACTGTGTTGTGAGTGATTCATAGCAGTGACTTTCAGATGCAGAGCAGGTTTTGCTGTTCTCCTGTGCAGCCGCATACACTCTCCCACTCACACCGCCTCTTATAAAATTTTCCAAACTGCCTGTCTCCTTTCAGGAGACCCTATTTTCAATAAAGTGCCAAAAGGGACAAATCTCTTTCATTGCAAGATTCTTAGACTGAACTAAGAAATGCACCGATTTGATGAAAGTTTGGTGTTATATCAGCTAAGAGGTCAGGTCTATGGTTATCAAATTAAAATAAACAAGTAATACACTGGCAAATGTTTTGTATAAGCCTGTAAGAAGAGTGGAAGCTATACATGTTAACCAATAATGTTGAACTGTTAAAAATTGTACTTATTTCTCCACAAACTCCCAGGCACTTTCGGGGGACACAAGATGAGGAGAAACGCTGGCGTTCCCTTTCTCCATAGATACAAACGTGTAGCACAGTGGCAAGTTATGCTCACTGGGGGAAACGGCCCCATGGTCTCAGAGCCCAATGCCCTGATGCTATGAATCTTGGAAAATGTTAGTCACTTGCTTGTTTGGAGGCGATGCAAAAGCCCTCTTTTCTTGCTGGAAATTACTGGTTTATTCCAGAGTGGAGACCTTTTTGCTGTTGAAATCAGTGAGCAGGACAGTTTAGAGTGCTTTCAAGTGTGTGTGCGTGTGCATGCTCCCCTACCCAGGGCTTACCTTTATGGGCTACTCAGGGAAGCAAGAAGCAGCAGTTGAACTGCAAAGACGACGAGGCCAAAATACCACCGCTCCCACCAACTCCTCCACAAGCTCACCGACAGCCTCGTATAACGGAGCGCGCAGCTGGTGGGTGACAGGAATCACATGAATTTTACGTGTCGTGTTTCTCCAAAGAAACCGCCACTTTCAGGTCGGTCCAAGCCCACCTCACTCCTTCTTTGCGGCTGAACGGGAACAGAAAAAGAGGTTTTGTTTTCCTAAAAACCCGAGGGCTGCCTCCCGCCCGCGGGCTGGGCCGCGGGAGGCGTCCAGGTGAGCGCGGCCGCCGGCGCCGCCGCTCCTCCCACACCTGCCCGCCCGCCCACCGGGGCCAGCCCCGGGCCGCCCGCCGCCTGTCGCCGCTTGTCGCCGCCTGTCGCCACGCCGCAGAGCCGGCCGGCCGCCGCTCGCCGCCTGCCATGGAGCCCTAGGAGCGTGCGGCGGGAGGGGCGGCCGCGCTTCCCCGGGGACGAGCACAGCGCTCCCGCAGGTCAGTGTCACCGCCCTCACTCGTCCCCCGGGACCCCTGCGAGGGCGAGGGGGCTGCAGGGAGAGCCCCCCCCCCCGGGCCGGGGGTAGGGGAAAGGCAAAACTTGGGCATCTCCCCCAGCGCCCTGACGCTTGCCCCTCTTCGCCCTCCCTCAGCAGAGGCAGCGCCGAGATGGCGGACAGCGCCGCGGCCACCGCCGCCGCCCCCGCCGCTAAGGGCGGCAGCTCGGCGGGGCACTGGTGGAAGTCGCTGACCGGCGGCAAGAAGAAGCACAAGGAAGCGGCGGCCGCCCCCTCCCCGCCGCCTCCCCCCGCCGCCCCCGGCCCTCGGGAGGGAGCGACGCCCCCCTTCGGCAGCGGGGAGCCCCCGGGGGCTGGGGCTGGCGGCGGAGCCCGGCGGAGCCTCCGCGTGTCGCACTCGGGCCGCTTCAAGGAGACGCGCAAGGCGCGCGCCCCGCTGCTGGCCGACAGCCCCCAGGTCTTCAACGGCGGCGACCCCGGCCGCGCCGCCCCGGGGGGCCAGTAGCCACGGCGGGGGGCTCGCCCCGCCGCTTCGCCCCGCTCCTCGTCCCCCTCGGGGGTTGAGACGCGGCCCCGCGGGGGCTCCTCGGCACCCAGCGGAGGCTGCGGGGGGGCCCCCGGACAGCGAGAGGCGCCGCACGACCGAGGCGAGGAGCAAGCCTTCGAATCAAGGGACGATGTGATTGACTTAATGGTGATAACGATGAACACCCCGCTCCGTGTACTGTGGTGGACAGGCTCAAAAGGTGCTATCCTGGGGTCTCTGTGCCTTCCCCGGCCCTCTCCGTGAGCCAGCGCTTCCCTGCTCACGCCTGCAGCCCAGCTTCTCCCCAGTCTCCGTGGGAGAGACTCTCACACGCTGCCTTTCGAAGGAAGGACTTCATTTCGGGGCCGAGAACCTTCCAGCGGTGCCACAGCTCTGTAGCAGTCGTGCTTCTGTCCTGCTGGAAGTGGGCACGCCGGCAAAGGAGCCCTTCTTGTGCTGTGGGAGTCATGGGAGAGGCGCTGGGAGCCACAGGTGCTTGGATTCTCCCATGCCACACGTCGCATTTAAATATGCAAAAGGCAGGATTCGGCTGTTTTTGCCTCACTTAATGATAAGCAGGTGTTTCAGAGGTTGATCTCCCGTAGTTCTGTTACAGAGGGAGGCTGGTTATTGTCTTAACAATTCCTGTTGTGTACCCAGGGAATGCATGATTTTTGTATAATTGGTGATAACTGGCATAGTGAAACAACGATGAAGAAAACAGGTGATAAGATGCAAATACTCTCCTGGGAGACAAGACTAGCCCTGGAGAGCATGGGCAGGGTTGTGCTCCAAACGTGGAAACAGGCTGTGGCACCACTGGAAGTGTTCTTTAACGTTTACTGTGATCAAGGCTCCTGAAGCAAGGTTAAAGATTCCCAAGATTTCTTTTGATAGCAAGATCACACGTTTTAACTTGGGCAGCTAGCTGCCCCTTCCAGCATCTCCTGGGGTTTTGGACACAGTAAACTATCAGCCAGATTTGCACTGGTGTTGTGCCTTACAGAGCAAACTCAGCTAAAAATACTGAGCAATTACACATTTCTTGACAGTAGACGATGTAGCTACAACTGCCTTATTTATTTTTAAATGAATTTGCAATATACTTAATATTGTTGAAATGGTTTTAGCCTTTTTTGAATGTGATACAAGATACTACATAATGGCAGGGACTGAAAATCATTTCCTAGCTATCAAGTATGATGTGGTTATGATTTTGTTCGGTTGTAATTATTTAAGGTCAGTTCATAATAAAAAGTGACCCAAAAGGAAAAAAATAGATGAATTCTGATTGAAAATATGGATTAAACTAGTCACTGACAGTCAATGAGATGATGTAGCAGACAGAGGGCGAGTGTCCTGTGGTTCACAGTGTATAATAGTATATAATGAAAGCTCCTGTGCAATAAACTGAGATAACCTAGCTGCCTTAGTTAACAATCCTTCACTCAGCTACTTCTTCAGACACCTAAATCCAAGGGCAAAGGGACCGAATCATTATAAATCTAGTTCCATACAAGCTTCTTTGTTTCCACCCAATGTGCAGACTTGCACTTTTTCCTTTCATTTAGTAAAGCTACAAAGCACTGATTGGTTTTGGACTGTCTTTTGTGTTTGTGATGATTTGCTGACAAAGCAGAAAGCAATGAGTGGGGGAGCTCTTGAAGACCACTGCTGTTTCTCCTCAGAGATGCTTTTCTTACCTGGAACCTCTTAAGTAAAGGGGCACCTGAAACCCTTCTGTGAAGAAGAAGCAAGTGGAACACGACTCATCGCCTATGAAGGGATGTGAGAGAGATGAAGGAAAGTTTAAAAGCTGGGAAGTGAGAGACTGACAACAAAAAAACTTACTTCAGCAACAGTTAGCCCAGGGGGGCTAACAGATCGGTGTTTTGTAAAATTCATGCAGATGTTTTTCTGAGTTTTTAATCTCTACACTGCTGTGAAAATATAGTGTATCCATTCCTCTGTAACTCTAAGCTACCTGTTTCTACGGTGAACTCTGTTTGACTCTTGGAAAAAGGTTCCCAGGTTCACTGGTTGAAAGTCTTTATCTAGGCACAAGATATCTACAAATTATGGTATTATTTGAGAAGAACTATGGTATGATGTTCAATGGTTGCTGTTAAGATTCTATATCAATGCAGGTTAATATGTGACTAAATATTAGTCATATCTTAAATCCTGATGATTGGTACTTAAAGCTTGGAAATTTGGGCCGAATATGAAGTCAATAAATACAGATAAAATGATTTGGTAGCAGGCATCCTCCATCTTTATCGTGACCTTGAGCTGTGGGAAGGAGAAGTAACTCTATCTTCCTGCTCAGTCAAATCCTTGCTTCAATGAATTTGATAGCAGCTGCTGAAAAACTAGATCCATGAGAAAACTGGCTGACTGCCTTGTCTCACTTTCCACGCCCTCTGTGCAATGGCCATGCAGCAATATCTTTGGGTCAGTGCTGACCCGTGTTCGACAGCTAGGCGTGAGAAGCCCCGTTGGCCACGACCAACTTATTTGGCAGAAATAGCCCTTTTGTTTCTCAGCCTGAGCCTCAGGTGAAACTTTAAGCAATGTGTGCACATGTAAATGAATTAAGCTGGTGCAGAAAAATAGTACATTTTGTGGAGCATCTGAATTATTTTTTTAATCCTTGAAGTAAAGAAAGGTCGAGCTTTCTTTTTTATTGGAGAATACTTGTTCAGTTATAACAATAGTGCAGTTCTATGCACTGAATTATTAAAAGGCTGTTGGCATTCTTCATACAGTTATTGTCTTCATCTGGCATTCTTAATATAGCTATTTTCTCATCTTTATAAAGATAATGCATCAGAAAATAGGTTTAGGAAATGGGGCAACTGAGAAAGTAGTTTCTGTTTATTTTTAAAACCAAAGAGTAGCATATTTACAAAATAAAGAGAAATAACCAGATGAGGTGCAACCTCAGCTACGCCAGTTGTAGTGCAATTTTCTTAATATTATTCCAAATATTGCTAAGGGTTGCAGTTTTGGGGCAAAACGAAATATTTCGTAAAGAGAGTGAACTTTTCAAATAAACTTGCAAAGTATATACCTACTTATTCTTGCTCTTGCCAAAACTAAAAATAAAGCTTTGAGTAGCTGTCTGGTGAATCATTCCTTGCTATTGTAGGCTGGTCAGTCTGGTACTCCACGAAGATTATAGGGAGCAGGAAGCCTGCTGCAGCACCTGCAGAAAATGATCCTAAATTGGAAACGCTGGATTAAATGCTGGAATAAATGCTTGGAAAGCCTCAAGAGTTTCAACCTCAGATGTTAGGTCAGGCTGGGACTTAAACTGAACTGAAAGAATGGAGATGTCTATGTGAGGTCTTTACTGATTTATTTATAAAAGTTTTGTCTTTACTGCAGTGCAAACCATTAATTTTATATTTGAGATGTAAAACCTCTTGTCTGTTAACAAAATAACCTCACATGAGGGCTAAGATCTGAAGGACAGAACTCACAGCCTTGGCCTGGACAGTACATCTGGATGTTTCACTTTAAAGCCCGTGTTTAAATTTGCTCAAACGTCTGATATGTAACTGGGAGAAAAGCTGTTTCAAGTCCGGGTACAAACTGAAAGCTCATTTTGTAGCCTTTTGGGATCATACTTGGTAGGGCTAAACAAAGAAACCCAAGCCTGGTATTTTCTAAGGTGTCTTTTTAAAACTGGGGTGGGAGGGAGTCAATTACAGAATGATATTTGAGACCATATAATTACACCATTTTGAAAAACAAATGTTTCCCCTTCATCGCTAATTTATTGTAAATAAGATGGAAGACCTGCTGGTTTTGATTTTTCATTTCAGAATAAAACAGAAGGAATAAACTTGCTGTTTCATACACACCAGAAGTAGTGAAGTAGTTTATCTATTTTAGCCTTAAAGATGTCTGAATTTTACAAATAGCTCCAAGAAACAATATTTGGATGTAGTCTTCACCTAAAGCATATTGATTAGCAGCTGCAGCTTAAGAATTTGATTTAATGCTCATTTGATCTAGATAAAGCAATATAACATCAGATAACATGTGTTTGGGGGATAGCAAACCACTTTCCATAATAGCTGCGAGGCCTGATTTTAAATGAAAAATTTACTCCGGTGAGTAATCTTCGTCAGAGCTAAATGTCATGTTTCATATGAGTAAATGAATTAGAATGTTTTTCAGGGTATTAGTTACCAGACTATCGTATGTTTTGGAAGGCGTGGAGTCACACTGATTCTCAGGTGCAAGCCTCTGTGCCGGGAACCTTCTGCTGCCTCTTTGCAATGCCTCAGGCCATTCCCCTTGTGCAAAATTGCTGTTTATTGTGGTTATTGATGCTATTATCCTTCTACACTAAGGAGGTTAAATGCATAATCTTCTGTGTTACTGAGAATGAGAACCACGCCTATGTTTGTCTGTTGAAATGAAAAATTAGAGGTACTGTGCACCCTTGTACTTCAGTGGCTCACATTTTTCTTTTGCCCTGCTGACTTCAGTGCATTTTACTTTCCAGGTCTTTGTTTTGTCCTCAGCCTGTAACTTGTAAAACAGATAAACACCGCTGAGCTCACAAGTGCTGCTCGGTGACGGAAGAGTGGGCAGCAGTTCAGTGGCCAAGGGAAAAAGAACATATATAGTAGGACTATTTCTGCATGTGCTTCTGGGCACCATCCCACTCAGCTTTATGATCAGGAGCAGAACTGAGCCTTGGTATTGATTCTGGAAACACAGCTACCTGAGAAACACAGTCTGCACATCCTTGGTTGAGCTTATCTCTGCGTGCACATCTGCAGCGATAGAAGTTTCCAAAAATCAGTCTTGGATTACCTGTCCTGTTTAGCATCCTTAGGTTCAGGAGTAGCACCATGGCATAAACTTAGAAGGAGAATCCTTCCAACACTGCTTCCTCAAAATGCTATAGCTCAGACCTCTGCAAGGAGGAGGAGGAGAAAAACCTACAGGAGCTGTATTTTCTGGTTCCTCTTTTTTGGGGATTCTTTTGTTGGCATACAAACACTATAGCAATGTCCTTGCTTGCTCCTAAAGCAGCTAGAGAAGTAGAATTTACAAAATCAGCACAAGTACAGAATACACTAGGACAGCATTTTGCACTGGTACTCTTTTAGGAAGAGGCAAACCAACACCTAGACATTACACTGAGCTTTTAAAGATAGTTTAATTCTTCCTGCAAGGCCAGAAAGCTATGGTTTGTTCCTGGCTCAGTTCTCAACTGGCTAGTGATATATGAAAATGTCTCCAGGCAATACATTAGCCATCGCAGGTGTTAATTAGCATCTGCTGAATTGCATCTGAAATGGAAAACAGTGAGAAAGTGAGGAATCACATTAGAATAACAGACATTGACCATGATTGAGATCGCATAAGCTCTGAAAAGCTGAGGTCAGATTTTAAATGACCAGTTGCAGCATTTAAGTACAATATTTTATTCTTATGGACAGTTATTCTTCCTTAGTTCATGTTTTTATTTTCCTGCTATAATAATTTACCATACAGTTATCTGTTTAATGACTTATTTACTATGTATTACCTCTCTAGTTGTTTTTATTTTTTATGTTTTTTATTCTTATTATTCTGAAACAGAAATGTGTCTATGTTTGTCCCCTGCAAAACATTTCCACAAAGTCTGAAGATATTCCTGTGACCCTTCTCTGCCTAAACCTAACCTCAAGTTAGTAACAATACTTCGCAGTTGAGGTGCATTCTCTGGAGATGTGAGCTCAATGCTGAAGACTGGTCCTTTCACGTTCCTGAAAATATGCATGCATCATTCCTTCTTTAAGGGTAGGAAATTCAGGATATAGGGCTGAAGTAAAGCTTGTGACTAAACATGTGAACTGAATGAAGAATCTGCTCTGAGACCAGAAATTAGGCCTTGTGAAGACTGCCTAAGAGAACCAAGCTGTGTTAAGTGGTGGCAAGAGGTTCAAATGGGCTAAAGATTTGCATCCCTCAGAGGAACCTCCAGATATGTGGGAGTTTAAATAAACACTTAAATAAACTTACACGTCATTACACAGCTACCTTGAGGACAGTTGCTGAAGTTGTGCATTGTAAACCGTGCCTGGGACGTTAAACAGAGCTGAAGAGACAGGCAGAAGTTTCAAAGAATTGAAGTTGTATTTGTGGCATTGGCTGTGTATTTAAACCAGTGTGGTTGTGTTAGGGTGTATCTCCCTTCACCTAGCTGCAGATTTGCAGCATGGCCAAAGGGTCATATTGACAAAAGCATTGAGGTGTCCAATTCCACCTGCTTCAATGGTGTCTCAATACCTCTGTGGATCTACACTTCTGGGAAACCTCTTAGAGAAAGGACTGTAGTTACACAAAACTATCAAAAATGTACAAAGATAAGAATTTTAAAAGGTAAATTTCTGCTTTATTTACATGGGCAAACAGAGTTAACAGTACAAAAGGGCTGTGTAATAACAAAAGCACTTTTTACTTGTATTTTCAGCAGTTTGTGCTGAAGCAGTATGGCTCCTTTCTCTCCTCCTCCCCGGTATATTCGTGCTTTCCAGCCGCTATTTGATCTTTTCCAGTCTTGACTCAAAATTATTCCTTACAGAATCTCTCAGTGAAATGGCTCCAGTTCAGACCAGTATAACATTTCGGCATGGCCATTGTTCTTTTGTTCTTATCCTCTAGATCAGCTTTTACTTCTAAACAGCGTCTTTATAAACCCCTTTGAAATCTCCCTTCTCACTTTTTGTGTGTGCTGAGGACAAGACCAAAGGTTGAGGACAGTTTTAAGTCCTGAGGTGTGCAGAGCCCCTGCTCCCTCCCCGTCTTTCGGTGTTGGTTACTGCTTTGGCCTTTCCCTGTTCAGCTTTGCCAGCCAGGATGGGGCACACCCTCACCTAGCACAATACAAACCCATTTAATTAAGAGCTATTCAAGTTCTTTAAAAAAAAAAAAAAAAAAAAAAGAAAGAAAGAAAGAAAGTTTGCTTCAACAAATGACCATGTCAAGCAGCAGTCATACACCACCTTTCCAAAGCTGCCCATCCAGAGCAGAAAAGAGCAAAACAATTTTAATTCGCTTGTAGGTCTGAACTGTCACCACAAATATCCACAGCTTGCTCCCAGGGCTGGGGAAAAGGTCGCTTGCCTTGGCTTTGCTGGTGTTTTCTGACATTTACATGCTCCATAACAATTTCTAGAAGCGCTATCAGGAAGTGTCAGCTGTTTGCGGGGAATTAAAATTGGCACTACAAATTGAACTTCTCGAGACTGGGCACTTTTGCACAATGAATGCCCAGAGTGCACTAGCAAACGTGGTGTTTTCAGAAAGTGTTTGGCACCCCTACATGCCTTTGGTATCAGCGTGTAAGATGTTACCTACAGGCATGAGCGAAAGATTTGCATTTAGGCGTGGACTTGTGCAAATCAACATGCACTGTTACATGCAGGAAGCGTTTTGAAAATGTTGCTCTTCCCATCTTGCTTGGGGGTTGTAGCATTGGCTGGAGAGCCTCTGTACAGGTCGTGTGGCCTTGAACATGAGAAGACCAATTCTATGACACCTCCCCTACAGCACCTTAGTAGCCCTCAAGAAGAAACAGGGCTCGCTCAATCGGCACAATGGAAAGAAAAGCTACTACCAGAGGAGTTAATGTCACAGGGGTGCTGGAGGAGCACATCTTCACGAATCTGCTTTGCCAAATCAAAGCTACGTGAGCTTTGGCTTGTGGGAGCAGCATCGCTGCTGCCTGTTGCTGTGACAGCTCCCCAACCTGCTTTCATCTGCCTTCAAGCAGCACAGTAATGTTATCATCTGGATAGGTTTGACAGATGTGAGAAGGGGTGTGGTTCACTGAAGGCTGGACTCAGGTAAGAACTTGAAGGAGAGCTATTTTAATGTCATAAAATAAAGCTTCTACATTACCTAGTTAAATTTATGGAGAGGGATCATAAAATCATAGAACCATAGAATGGCTTGGGTTGGAAGGGACCTTAAAGACCATCTAACTCCAACCCCCTGCCATGGGCAGGGACACCACCCACTAGATCAGGTTGGCCAAAGCCCCATCCAACCTGGCCTTGAACACCTCCAGGGATGGGGCATCCACAGCTTCTCTGGGCAACCTGTTCCAGGGCCTCACCACGTAATCTTTGCTGTGTCTCTGTCCAGAGGCTATTAAAAATATGCCTGAGGACGAAGATGCTTTGCTTTATCAGGTAGTTAGAGAAACCTGCCCACCTAACAGACAGGGAAGATTTGCACCCTCAGGTAACTCCCCAGAAGGTGAGCCTGCTCAGGCATGAGGGAAACTGGATTGAGGTAGCCACCTTCCTTGGTAAGTGCTTTACATCTCAGGCTAGGTATCTCAGTGCTGATGAAGGGCCTCAAAAACAATTAGGCAAATTGCAGTGAGAAAAGTCCATCAAGAGCTATTAACACAAAGATATAACCCCCCAGATGGGAATTTCTCATCCAGAAAGCTTTGACCTCTTGTCAGAGGAGCATAGCAGAGGAAATGTCCCGTGTCTGTCCTGTTCAGAAGAGTAAAGGGAACATTTGCTATCAGTTACTGACGGGGATACAGGACTAGATGAACATTTGGTGTGACCCTGTAAAAAGCAGGACTTCTACCAGAGCTCAGGAGCTGAGCTTTGAGGAGTCCACAGCCTGGAACGGAGTCCAAACACCAAAGGTCTTTAGTGAATCTGGGCTTTGCGAGCAGGCCAAAAGTCATGCATTTCATCCACACCAGAGCGAGGACCCTTTACACAAAAGCACAATGTCACCCATTTGTCTGTGTTTGTCAGTGCTGATTTCTCTGTGGTTCAGACCCAGGAGGCACCTTTTGCAATTGCTGCAATGAGCTGTCTTTTTGCTATCTTTTATCTAACTGTGGCTGTACGTTTCACGTCATGTTCTCATTTCTACACAGAAAATATTCACCAAATGCTTTGGAATTCCTCTGCAAGGGAGCTGCAGGAGCAGAAGGGATGGCTTTCTGTTCCTAGGGGTGAACAAGTGCTTGGCAGGAGCTCCTGTGCCTGCAGCAGAGCATAAAGTATCTTTAAAATGCCTTGCCATACTCAACATCTGAAAAAAAAAAAAAAAGGAAAAAAAAAAAAGGAAAGAAAAGAAAAAAAATAGCCATCTCTACACGCATGCAGGGTGACATAACAAACTGGTTTTATAGCAGTTCAACTGTCCAATGTTCAAACAATAAAATATTCACAATTACAGAGCAATAGAAAATGGCCTACCTGCTGATGGGAGGGGCTGCTGTGCACAGCTTTTCACCCACATCCTTTGGGAGGAACTTGCATCCTCAGCCTCCTTCCTAAAGGAGATTCCCCTTCAGCTCCAGGGGCTTTTTTTTTTGCAGTAGATCACAGCTTTTACCACTCCTCAACCGTTTCTAATGATTCCAGTTTTTAAATTTATCGACCACTGGAAGTATTTTTATATTGCTTATGGCATAGCATTAAGATGATCTAATGTGTCCTAGTAAAAGTTTAATCTGTGAGAAGTGTGGAATATTACGTCTACAACTCCAACTGTGGAAAGCTGACCATTTCGTAGTTCCTTGTTTGTATATATAAAATTCCTTGACATTGATAATATTCTGGGATGGAACAATAGCTTCTTATAATTTATGTTCCTCAGCAACAGCCTCTGTCTCATGGAGAATGGCTTTGTTTTAACACCATTTCAATAAACCCCAGGAAAAATCACTAGAAACACTTCTGTCACAGGTACTTCGGGGTCTCTTTAAAAAATGAAGACGAGAGGACAAAGTATTTACAAGATTTTGGGACCTACAGCTTCCTCTAGAGCAGGGGCTATTTGCAATAGCTGCATGACCAACTGACAGCAAGGAGGTCAGACAATGACTGCTCCATACAAGTCTCCTCTGTTAACAGCTACTGAGGTTTTAACTTGTATGAATTGTGAATCCCAGGTTCAATGTACTGCTCACAGAAGTTTTTTTCTCATCCTAATACCTGTTTGAAAACAGGCATTTTACAAGCTGTATTTGTTGGTCACTGACAATAGCCGCTGTTATTGATTCCAATCCTGCCAAGAGTGATCTTGTTCAGAGGATTTAAGATTTCCATAACACTTGAAGCTTCTGCTCTTTGATACATCCGTCATGACTTTCCCTTTCCCTTCAAGGTTTGGAAAGACATGCTGAAATCACATATTGGTACTTTGAAAGGAAACACGATGATGGTATCCCAAGAGTTTTTAATCAGACTTTTAATTACATTAGATAGAAATATCCCAATGTCTTGATCATTAGGAGCAGAGGTGTAACTGTCAATTTTTCTGTTTGCAGGCCTTCCTCTTGACACTGGCAGCCTGACAAAGTCCAAAGGTTTCACAAGTTTTCTACAGTTATCTCCTACATATTATCAGCAACTAATAGTATATCGTAGGAATAAGTTAATTTAGCTTAAACTTAAGAGTACTGTGTATAACTAAGTCATGAGTAAGCCAGGCCTATGATTTTATTAGATTCCAGGGAGAGAGAGTTAATTTGATCTTCTGCAAAAGTATGTCTGAGTGCTCGAGACATTAAAATGAACATTTCACCTTGCCAAAGTGAAGGAGTAGAGAGCGTTAAGAAATAGCACGTAGTCCCCTCTCTAGTTCAATATATCAGCCTTGTTTTGTCTTGGGCCCGGAGCAATCTCAGTGGGCACCAAAATAGTTTTTAATCTCTGCTCAGTCGCCTTCCCTCATAACTTCATTCCCATCATGTGGTCGCTGCTGTCCTCTGCTCAGCTTTATGGAGCTTGTCAGGCTGGGGTGAAAGGTCCTTCACTCTCATTCTCTCGAAATCCTGCATTTTATGTAAGGCTTTTCCCTTTCCCATTTTCACATGTGAGAGGAGTTGACTTTTATTTGCTAAGTAGCTCTGCTTTTTGCTGGCTTAGAAAAACTGGTAAATGTGTCTCATACAGTATTCACGCATGCTGCCAGCTCCACAGAAAGTGATGACATGCTACACACAGTGAATACCCACTCGACAGTCTGCTTTGGGAAATGGCACCTGAAAGTGGGAGCCAGAAATCTGCAGGGAAAATTCCCTTTCCCCCCACCCGGAGCTCCTTCTTCATGCACTTGCCATTAGTGCTGACGGGTTTGAACTACAAATGCTGCCAGGGCTAAAAGGTTCAGAGAGTGGAAACTGAAGGAGCTGAGGAGTAGGACATACCGTGCTCTGGGATCTTTAAAAACGCAGCAGGGTAACCTTCCCACAAAGAGAAAGACATGACAGTATGTCTTCAGAAGCAGCATCCATTATAAAGCAGTTTGGGGTGTAAACACTTATGCATGCTGTATGCTCGCAGATGGGCAAGCAGCCTGGTTTGGTACAGCCAGGGAAAATAGCCCCGTAACAAACCACGGGCAGGGCTGACACTCATCCTCTTTTATTGTTATGTGCCTTATGAGCATGACTCAGAGCTTGTTAACAAGTCCTTTATTTGGATTTTAAGTAGTAGTGCGCTAAAGATGATCCAGATCCTTGGCTGGTAGATGAAAGGACATTTAATTTCTCCATTGAGAAAAGCTGCTAAGGACAGAAAAGGTTTCTTGATCGTAATATTGATATCTGATATTCAGTGAGTATACCAGTAGCTCCTGCTGACCTCAACCACGGTCAAACTGTGAGGTTTTCCTGCTTTTTATATGCAGAAAAAAATCTAGATTTCTTGCTACTTCTGGAAAACAAATGATTATCAGCAGACATGTGGAGTGCTGTATTGTGCTTCTCAGACTATGGCACCACTGGAACGTACGACTGTGGTCAAACCAATACTCTAGGTTGACGTGCAGCAACCACTGTATGTATTTTAACATGACACATATTTGACTGTGGACTTGCTTTATTCTTACACTCCCTTCCTAAATGCCTGTTACTGACTGCCATCAGAGGCCAGCTACCGGCCTGGATGGACCTTTGCTCAGATCCAGTGTGATTGCTCTTATTCCTTGCTGGGCACCATAAATCTGCTTGGCAGGCACATACACAGAAGTGAAGTTCATGCATCAGACAGTGCTGGAAGATATGCTCTATCTTATGGGATTCCCATAAAAAGTATACAAGCAGTCTATAATACTATTGCTAATATATTGCTGGGGAGATATTATGACATGATGTGCTTGTTATCTACGCTCTATCAGACTATCAGTAGTAACTCAGTACAGTTATATTGCCACAGATTATATTATTTTCATAACACAGGTCATGGCAGAATCTTGGCGCCAGAACTTGTGATAGTTTAAGAGGTTATATCTCTATGAAAGTCAAATGGTTACTTTGAGATCAAGGTCTTGCTACCCATCAGTCTGGTTTAACAATAAATTAATATGCACCGTCTTAAAAATTAAGATATGCTTAAACTTAACTGTGGGGCTGAGACACATTAGAGTTCACAGCCTTAGATGAATCTCTGAGAATAAAACATGACTTCAAAGAGCTAAGAGTTTACAAGATATTGTAAACCTAAATGAATTAATATTCTAAACCCATGTGTTCAAGAGGCCTGAGAAAAGTTTTTTTTATCTCTATGATTATAGAGAAATCCAAACTAAATAACGATCAGCCACATTTTCCCATCCATGTAGTACCATTCATTATCTGAAGAACTCAAAGTGCTGCTTTATAAACATTAATTTGCCAAGGGCTACCAAGTAGGCAAACACTGTACTACCGTTTTTTTAGAATGAGACTTCACTGCTGAAAATGTAAATGGCAAAAGGCAAAGAAAAAGTGAACTTTGCGAATGTGGCTTTCTCTAACATCCATGTCTCTGCTGCAATATATTTTGACATTATTTTAATATATTGTGCTTTGAATTAAGAAAACACGAAGTATTTACTAATGGAATATCTGACTGCCAGGTAGAAAATACTTCATTTTGTAGAAAAATAGACAGTTTTGTAGCCATGGCTGAGTCCAGCTGAACTTTCCTCTTTAAAGCCCTGTTCCTGTTTCCAAGCTCCACTTCTGCAATTGAATTTCCAATCAGTTTGTGACTCACGGCAGTGCCGCCATCAGAAATTGTAAGAGCTAGTTTTGAAATTGTTCCTTTAAGCAGAATATTCCCTGGGGATTAAGTTCGCACACCTGCCATAGCAAAGCCATTATTCATTGACCAACTTCTTGAAAGGGTAGAGAGAGGACGGTATGTTTGGGAAGCTGGAAGCTGGCAATTACTGTGGAGCAAAGACCGTGTCTGCTGCTGCCACTTTGCTACGAGCTACTGAAAATGCATGTTTTGGTTCACCTGCAGTGTCGAAAACTGGAGCAGGTTTAGCAAGCAGGCTTTGGGGTTGGAGACAATGAATCACTCCACTTTCAAAAAAAAAAAAGAAAGAAGAAAAAAGAAACAATGCCATGTGACCAAACTTTCCGCAGAAGCAGGCCGTGCCCCTACAAAATGGCTTCATAATGTAAACACTGTGTATAAAAGGAGGGCGAGGAGGGAGAGCTGGAGGAGAACACAGAGATAAAGCTGGTCCTGTGCAGGCTCAGAGCTTCACCTGTGGTCTGCTGAGTTTTGCAGGGTAGGTAGGAAACACAGCTTTATAGTAAATGGATGGGATATTTCCAAGGGAAATTAAAAGGCAGTAGAAAACAATCCTGAACTTAACATTGAGAGGCAGAGAGCTGGCAGGGCAGGCAGAAATACTAAATTCTGCCTCTCTCCTGTCAGTTCTGGCTTTCAGGAAAAGCTGAGCTGCTCCGTGAAAATTCAGTCCCTTTAAATTAATTTTCAACCTGAGTGCCCAAATCATGAATCACCAGATGGTAAAATAAAAAAATAAAAATAAAAAAATAAAAAGAATGACAGTCCTTTTCAGGGTAGGTATAGGCACCATCTCCTTCCCTCTCTGAGTCATTTCGTGTCCCTGCAACACGGTGATGCCCATGTGCTGCTATGGGCCACACAAGATCAAAGTGCACCTTGTTTTTTGCACATACAATCTTAGCTGTGGATTTCCAGTAAATCTAAACACATCTGGGAAACACATCCTGCCAATTATTGCTATTTACACTAACTGACTAAAATTAGCATTCTCTAGCTCCTGTTGTAGCTTGCTTTTTCTCTCTTTTGCTGCTCCTGTCCAGAAGGAGCTTCTTGCATTGGCGCGTGACCAGCCCATGTCTGTATGTCTGTTTAAATGTCTTGGAATTGTGTGGGGTTTATTTTCCACAGAGCAGCAAGATATGTTTCAATAGCTTGTATTTTAAATGAAGAACATTTAAATGAAGAAAAACACCAGAAAAAAAAAATAAATAAAAGCTCTCTTGGAGACGGAACAAAATGTGAATTCATCTCTCTTTAAAATCCTTCTCCTTTCACTGTGTGACTGCTTTATGTTCTCCATAAAATGAATTGTGGAATTACTCGTGTGAGTAGCCAGAATGTTCAGAAATGAATCACAGTCTTTTCAGGGAGTTACAAACAGCACCCTTTAGGATTAAAAACCTTCTACAAGTAACAAGTGACCACTTAGGTTAAAGCCTTTCACTTATTTCGGAGACCAAATAGTGCTTCATGACTGAGCTTTACAAAATTCTTCTACAATTTTTTGAAAAATTGTATAGGCTTTAGACACACAATTTCTGCTGCCTTTCAGAGGGAAAGGGGGTGTGAAATTCCCCTTGCCATTCCTGAAATTTCCTTTCTAGGTCCCTAACCCCTCCAGCTCACCTAAGCAGTCTGTTGATCTTAAGGAGGTGAAGGAACACGGGCAGGAGGACAGTTGCTGGTTTGGAGGAAAATCGCCATCCGGAACTGTGGAAATATTGCTGTTAGGAAGAATTTCACTTTACTATGGAGCTTACCAGCAAAGTAGTGCAGGTGCTGCATACAAATGCCAGGCTGCAGCAGCAGAACAACTAGAAGAGCAAGAACTGCTGCAGTCTGAATAAACTGCATCACAGAAGTAACTCAATGAAAGTGAAAAATGACAGCAATTTACCAAAGAGTCTATATCCTTAATAAGCATAAGATCCTTATAATTTTACTGACAATGCATTTGATGGACTGTTCTCCAGTATATTGCAGAAGCAGGAGGAATTCTCTTTGAAAGCAGAACAACGAAATTAAAAATAATAATTAAAAAAAAGTCAAAAATTAATTGTTATGTCTTATGTGTCCAGTCCTCTGAGTCCTTTTCTTCCTGAAGCTGAGTTCTGACCCCTGCAACCAGGAATGCCATGTTGATACTTGGAGTCCCCTAAACACTGCATCTCATTTTTTACATATCAACAATGCCATTGTCATTTTGCAGAAAACATGTTGAATTAACTGTAGTATGGCCTGGGAAGCACTGCTTCAAATCTGTTCTGCATTGATGAGATTGAAATTGGAGCACACATCCAGGTTTGAATCCTTCAGGCGTTGAGAAGGAGGGAGAGTAAGCAAAGAGAATCTATGGGAGATGCTTCATATGCATGAGCAGAAGCTCAGAAAGCATGGGAGAAATAATGCTTGGCTGTCTCTGGTGGCCAGAAGGCTGCACAGAAGGAGCTGTGGAAATAAATTTATAATAAACTGATCCTTGCTGAAAACATTTGCTTGGTCCTGGTAAACATGCTGAATGATTAAAGGCCCCGTATGGACCCGTGATAATTCTGATATCAGCGAAGACCGTAAACACCTTTGCAGTATCTGTCATGTACTGTGGGGAGGTATGGTAATACAGAGAAAAGCCTCTTACTAGAGATGACCTTGGATCTTTCTCAGCACTAAGATTTGCAAGGGGCTGTATATGCCAAACCCTGGCCCCTTCCAGAATGACTCAGGCGAGCAGCCACCTGGCTCGGGGGAAGCTGAAGCCGTAGATTACTTCTGCACAGCGCATGGTAAAAGGAAGGGCCTGCTCTGATAAAGAGGCAGTAGACAAATGCTCCATAAGAGCTGGTCAGTGCAGGTTTTCCAGGGCCCAGAGCAAACCAGAGCAGGAGGATTCCAAATTTCAGCCCTGTGCTTTACTCTCCCAGCACCTTTCAGGCAGTGCCCACAAACATTTACCTTTTCCAGCCTGAGCCGAAGCCAATCATTCCTCAACCAAGCAGAAGTGCTATTCAGGTAGCTTGGTCTGCAGCTGGAAAACCGTAAAAGTAGCGTGAATCAATACGAGGGAATGCCTCAGCTCGGCCCCTTGCAGCAGTCCCTGGACGTTTCCTTCACACAGCAGGAACACGGTGCCTACCCTGGGGCTGCACGAACCCAAGCAGACAGAGCAAATATCCACGCTCACATCTGTCAGCAGAGAGCACAGCCTTGCAGCAGTAAGTCTGCCAACTCAGATCGGGGATTAGCAATAAAAAATTCACTGATTAAATAGCAGCAAAAGGCTTTGGCTGAGAAGTTTTGGAGCACGGAGGAAGAACTGGCGTTTGCCAGCCGCCCGTTTGGTTCTGCGGGAAGTTCATCTCTTCACCTGGTGTGGCTGGGTCTCCCGACAGAGCGATGGTGAGAGGCTCTCACTGCGTACTGGCGAACGAGCTTCACAGACTCCTCACTTTTTTTGTGGGAAAAGGAGAACAGGTTGAAAATTGCCTGGGCAAATCTGTGTGCTGTCCAAATACCAAAATACCAGCGCCTTCAAAGAAGACTTCAAAATATGAGGGAGAGGAGCTGTTTGCAGCATTCGTGAGAGCCCAAGAGCAAGCCAAAACTGTCAAGTGAGAGGGAGACTGCATAAAAGCACATCCCTCTGAGAAGAGCAGGGAGATCCAGGTGCAGACAGGCAATCCATTGGGAGCAAACCTCAAGAAGAAGAGGCCTCTCCTGGCTGCCCTCACTGTCGCCGATGGGGAGGTGGTCCCACCTTCCTGCTAGACAGAAGGATCTGAGCCCTGTCCTTGTGCTCGCTGAGCTACACCCTACACCTCTGCCTCAAGGGAAGACACTGGTTTTTGATGCAGAATCAAAAGAATGCAAAATAATAATGTGTAATGCTATATTTTCAATAGCTACAACTTGACAGATCCAAAATATCATTGTCAGTGGGAAATAAGAGTGCTTATATTGCCAGTAAATCTCACGTGAATTGGCTCTTATTTCCATGTAATGTAATATTTTTTATCAGTGACATGGAAGAAACAGTAATTCCCGGTCTTAATGATTACTGAAATCCTCAGCTGACTCAAAGACTGGAGGTAGTGGGTACAAAATAAGGAAAACAGGTCGTGGATAGAGACCAGTCAGGATCTTCTGGTCACATCAAACAATGTGTACAAAAGAAAACAAACAGAGAGAGATCGTACGGCAACCAAGGATGAAGGGCAAGCCCTCTTTGTGAGCTTGCAGTGGCCAATTTAATATAAACCTTGATGTGTGAGAACAAGTGCAGAAGGCATATTGCCTCCATCTTTCACTGGTGTAGCCATTTCTAATAATATTTAAGTATAACATCTAGTTCATTTATCTGGGAATGATTAGAGAGAAGAATGATCATACAAGATCATACAAGAATGATTAAAGGACTGGAAAATATACCTCATAGTGTAAGACAACAGGAGTTCAATCTATTTAGCTTAACAAAGGAGCCACAGCATGACAAAACTTTGATCTCATGCTCCTTGATCTAGCAGACAAAGATGTAACAAGATCTGGGACAGGATGGCAGCAAACTCAGGTTATAAATAAGATGTAATTTTTTATAAACTCATTGCAATTTTAAAGTAGTAATAGAATTACTTGTAGAAAAGAGGCTCTAGTTCAAGCGAGAATTTGTTCATGGAAATGTCCTAATTCATGGAGTCAGTTTTCATAACTGAAGTAATCCCTCAAACCAAGTAATCCACGGGTTACTAAGATTTCCCATGACTATTGCATTATTCTTTCATTATATGTTACAAGCATGTCCGGAGACTGTAAACAACATCCACAGTTCTTTGTAGTCAATACTACACAGCTATGTCTTAAAATGAGAGTCTCTGCCCCAAAGGCTTTATAGACAAAATTACTTTATGCCCTATTTTGCAGATTAAGTGATTTGACTGAGATCAGATGGGAAGCTTGTGGCAGCAAATGGATTTGAATGTGCATAGTCCTTAGTGCTATCATAAAGAAAATCTTGTCCACATCCCACTGAGACATCTGCTGATGTGATGAGCTTTCAGAGTGTGTGCTCTCCTTGAGATCTTTGCAGTGTCCCTGTGCCAGAAGATGGTGATGGAGGAGTGGTGAGGAATACTGGCATGGGCACACAGCTCACAGGGCAAGCATCTCTACAGCTGCTTTGGGACAATGCTGATGAGTTTCTGGATCTGTGTTCCCTCCTTTTATTTGAGCCTGCAGAGGACAATAAAACAAGATTCACATTGTGTGAATTAGCTATTAACCTGCCAATGCCAGCAGAAATATGGGCTCCTTCCTTATGGAGAATGAACTCTGCTGTGGTAGCACAATGTCTACATGCAGTCCCTTTAAGTTCAGAGACTGAGAATGATAAGGGGGATAAGTACCACTGCAGCAGTCAAACCCACAGTCACTGAGCAGACACGGAGCAGGGCGTTTGGGGAATGTAGGGCAAGCTCCATGGGCACAAAGCTGAGGATACTTTTAGGATTTGCCCTGCTATGAAACACAGCAACCAAATCTCGGCTCACTGTAACCACCACGGTGCTCTGTTTGTGGGGAGTCATTGCACCAGCCTGACTGTGCCTTGGCTTTGGTCGCACACTGGAGGGTGCCTCGTGGTCCCAGTCCCAGCCACATCCCCCAGCTCTGTCTGTGTGCACTGCTCCCAGTGCATCAACAACGCTGCAAGGGGATGGGGACAGTGGGGCCGGGTGCCCAGCAAGGACTTACACCCTTTGCCGGGCAAGGAAAATTGGGCAATTTTCAATGATTCTTCTCTGCTTTTGTTTTTGTTCTCTTTTTTTTCAGCCTTTGTTCTCAGACTGCATGTCTAATGAAGCACAGCATTTTGAGAGGTGTATTTCTGGATGAGGAAGCAAAAAAAAAAAAAAAAAAGCCAAAAAAAAAAAAAAACAGAAGTTTCATGTGAAAAGTGGAGGCCATTTTCAGAGAGCTCATGTACAGCTGGTATCAGAACATATATATGTCCTCCGGGAACATCAAGTCTGTAGGGGAGAATCAGTGGCTATTCCTTCTGTGGGGAGTTTCACATGTTTCACGGTGATGTGCAGAGTGGGGAAGAGAAGCCTTTTCTTGTCCTGCCTCCAGACACGCACGTGGACTCGCACGCACACATGCACGCTCACAGGGCCTTTTCCCTGTGTCCTAAAGATTCAGATCATGCTTTGAAGTGTTTATATAACGCTGCCATTGCAGGTTAACGCATTGGAAATGCTGAGCGGCAATTAAATAGCAATTAGTAACCTGAACACTTTATTGTGGTCATAATTCCTTTCTGTTTTATGAAGCAAAGGCAAGGATGCCTTGAATGCAAGCCAAGCGATTGCTCAGAAAGGTGACTACGCATTTCCACAGCATCCAGAGGGTTAAGTTTCCTGCTGAAACCCAAAAGCCAGCAAGGAAGAAGAAAGTGTGAGATGTGGCAGGAGTGACTGCTCCTGTAATAACGCGTTGCATAAGGACAAACGTTTTGGAAACAGTAGGAGATCTGCAAGTCTTGTAGCTGTGCTAGGGGATTTTTCTCCCCTTCCACAATAATGCTTGTATTGTTTCATACTATGAACACCATTGCATAAAATCCAAAAAATATGACACTTGTTTTCTTATCTCATTAAGATAAGCAACAGAAGAAAGATTGTGGAGATCCAAAGACCCTTGTCCACTCGGTTCTGTTAATCTATTCAGCACATCTTATGCCTGCAGGAAGGCATATCACAAGCTGTTCAGCTGTAACTAAGCTGACTTGGAGAAAATAAAAGTGCTAAGGGTAGCTGGGTGTGGTGCCAACCTTTGCTCATGTGCTTTTGTTTGCACTTGTCAGAGTCCAGGCTCAACCTATTTATTATATTCACTGAAAACCATATCTCTTTATTTAGTTCTCCTCGGAAGGAAATGGGCACATCTTGTGGCCCCTGATTGGGTTAGGAAAATCTAGTGGTCACGTCATATTAAAAATAATTTCGCCCGCACGACTTCCAACCAGGCCGAATGTGGAGCTGGTTATTGCAGGGGTTTTTGAAGTGTCTTTAAAAGCTTTAACAGAAGTGTAGCTATAAAAGTATTCTTCAACCCTATTTTAATATTCATCAGAATTATCCTTAAACTTCAGAAACCTTTTCAGATAGATGCAGTACAATAATGCATACATCCTTGAGGTATCACTTTTGTAAGCCTTCTCATATATGGCAGGTTTCTTGCCTATAGATGCAAGGCTGGCTGCTAATTTTGTACCTAACCTATACCTAATTCTTATTTGAAACTCCTGTTAGTTCAGTTAGTTAAAAGAACTTGGAGTGTTCAGCAGTGCTTCTGTGCTGACAGTGGCATTTTAAGGCTCCAGGTTAAACCTATTTAGAAATGATGTCTGTGGACAATGCATACACTCTCTACATCGAAACTCCTAATTACTGGGTTTCTCTAAAAAGTTTCTCTATTTTTGTCTGCCTTGTTGCTCACCTTGCCTCCTCCACTTTCATAGCTCAGGACGTGGTAAAGGAATAAGCGCATCTGCAGAGCTGCACTTGGTATGCCATCACAGAAGGCAAAGCCTTCCTGGTGGCTTCCTAACCTGGGCAATAATCAAAGAATGTGAGGAAACATTTCTTTTAATCAGCTACTCCACTGTGACAGTTGAATGTAGAGGAGGAGGGTAAATAACAGGTACAGCAGCATTATATGTACTGAAATTATGGCCAAAATCACAAAGGCTTTGGCTTTTGTGAAGCAGCACCATTTTGTGAGAAGACAGTCACAGTTTGCTTTCATTGTTATAAAATTTGCAAAACTCTATAAAAGGAAAGACAAATGCAAAGACAGATTAACTAGTGTGAAGTTGTGCACCTAGAAAGCTTGATTTAATTTAGGTGTGTCTACATCTTCCTTAATCCTTACAATAAATATGTAAACAATTGGGACTTACTGACATGACAAAGTCCCTCCAGGGCGCATGTAGGAAAGTTTTGCTTGTGTATAAATGTGTCCGGGTCAACAAAATCACACCCAGTGATCAAAAAGTAACTATGATTCACCTCCAAATGGATGTCAGTCAGAGAGGATTTACACCTAAACATTTCTCCAAGACTGCTAGTTACATCTGGATATGCAGAAAGCCCTTTGCTTCTTCTGAGCAATCAGAATGAACTGTGCTGCATAAAAATCCTCTAACACAGTTGATATTATAAAATTATTCTATTGTTTTCAATTTAGCCAGAAGTATTATCAGAAGTATTAAAGTCTTATTTCTGAGTTTTCCTTTCGTTAATACAGAAATTAAAAGCTCAGGTAAGGTGCTTTGAGCGTTCATAATTTTTAAGAGATCGCCACCCTGTGGCAAAAGGGAATTAATGCCATTTTTCAGCTCCCATAGGCAGAAGTGGTGCGCGTAGCAATGTTTAGAAATGGTTGTGCAGTCAAAATATCTCTGTAATAATACATGTAAAGCAAATAGTAAGGAAAATGTATTTTTTGTTATTATTTTAAAAGTGGATTCATGTTACTAGTAAGCTGTGGAAACAGGATTACTCATAGAGGGTCCTGGTGGACACCAAATTAACGTGAACCGGCAATGTGCCCTTGTGGCAAAAGAGGCTGCATTAGTAAGAGTGCTGCCAGCAGGTCGAGGGAAGTGATCCTTCCCCCCTGCTCTCCACTGGTGAGGCCACACCTGGAGTGCTGTGCCCGGTTCTGGGCTGCCCAGTACAAGAGGGACATGGAACTACTGGAGCGAGTCCAGTGAAAGGCCACAAAGTTGGCTGAGTGACTGGAACATCTCATATATGAAGAAAGGCTGAGAGAGCTGGGACTGCTCAGCCTGGAGGAGACTCAGGGGTAATCTCATCAATGTGTATAAATATCTGAAGGGAAGATGGAAAGAAGAAGGAGCCAGGCTCCTTTCACTGATGCCCTGTGATGAGACGAGGCAAAAGGCACAAACTGAAACATGGGAGTTCCTACCTGAACATGAGGAAATGCTTCTTTACTGTGTGGATCACTGAGCAGTGGAACAGGTTACCTGGAGAGGTTGTGGAGTCTTGATGCTTGCAGATACTCGAAAGATGTCCCCATGTAGTCCTGGGCAGACTGCTCTACATGTCCCTGCTTGAGCAGTAGGGCTGGACCAGATGGCCTCCAAAGGTCCTTTCCAACCTCAGCCACAAAATTAATATAATTAGTTCTTCTATGTAGCTGACAGACATTTGTAACTCTTTTAGATTATCTTAAAGCTTGAGGTTACCAATAGCAATTTCTCTAAAGTCATCTTTAAATATTTTTTTTTCAGATCAATTTGATTCTGTGTTCCTCACTACTGTTGGAAGGCTCTGCAATCACCAGTCTCTCTCTGGTATCACATTATTGACTGCTCATTAAAGTCAACTATACCTAAGGAAAACATGGTGCTCAGAAAATTTGGGTTTAGGAGCAGCTACACCGTCAGAGGTGGCCAGCTCCTGGCCCATGGTGCATCCCCCCCCGGCGCTGGACTTTGTGAGAAGTAATTTCACCCAGAATTTCTGCAGGCTGAGATCTGCCACCTAACAAAAGTGAGGGTGTTTGGGATCCTGCCCTTTGTGAAATGCAGTGCTTACATAATCATTAATCCTCTCCTGTTTATCCCAGTTTTTTAAAATGTCACACACGAGGTGGGGGACAAGTCTCTAGTTTCACATGATTTATTCAAAGAAAAATAAAAATGCCAAAGAGCAACTTCTTTCTGGGCACTTAAACAAAGAAAGTCTTTTATGTCTCCAGTGAACCATGAACCTTATCATCATGAAATGTTCCTGTAGGTAATTCATTGTGATGTGACCAACCGCATATATCACCCAATGCAATCAGCTGCAAAAGTGGAAACACACACACAAGATGGCTTTTCCCTCAGTCTCTGGAAAAAAAAGAGAGCTTCTTGTAACTGAGTCAGTGTCCCAACACAGGCTATCTTGGCTTATGTCTCAGCAAAGGCCATTCATCAATCTGGTGATAGCAACAGGCCTCCTGTTGAGGGCCGCTGCAAGGCCTCACCAGAGCAGACCTGAAGGAAATTTTACTAAGATGGCAGTGGAAACTTTATCTTTGAAGACAGATCTCACGCTTAGGTCCAACTTCAGCCAATTCCAGAGGAAGTTTAATCTCAAAGCAAGCTCCAGCCGCAGTCACAGCATAGGTATCAGAGCAGTGTCCCAGATGTGGCTGCTCCAGTGCCACAGTCGCACAGCATGAACACTTTGTGTCCTGAAGTTACGGTGACAAAACTAAAATACCCCGATGATTTATCACGCGTGTAGTTATACAAACGTTACTCATAGTTGGAATATGTTCATAAAACCGTGTTCCCAGGTACGTGTTTGTTTAAGGCCTGGGAGGAATGCCAGAGCTTAACGCTTCCTGTTGCTTCAAGGAACAGGGTGTAGCCAACGATTTGTAGTGTAATGAGCAGGGTGCAGTCACAAAGAGTGTGGGAGATGTAAGGCCCCAGCTTTCATGGGGTCATACAAATTGGTGAGGACTATACTGGATTATATTTTATATATATATATATATATATATATATATAATATATATATATATAATATTTTTAATATTAATATATTATTTACTGGACAGGGGCCTTGGTGCAAATGAACACTGGTTGGGAATAAATTCTAAATCCAGGGGATTAGATCTGCCCTATTTTATCCAGGTGATGGTTAGCATGTATTGCCTTAACTGTATTTGGTTTTAAGCTGATATAGGTTATGTGGTACAAAATCTAGAGGTAAAGAGGGCAGCACCAGGGAATAATGACGCAAAGCACCTCAGTATCAGTGTATTATCTGTCCTCTGCTCATGTAGCTGTTGGTGAATTAAACTGCCTGATTTGTGCACCTTTTAAAAATTATGCTTGCAAATTGATCACACAATTGTGATTCCTTCATTAGTGTACAGCTTTGCTTAGTGGAGATGCTGTCCAAAGTTAATGCCCCAGTCCACTACATGGACATCAAAACCTGCTGATGCAGGCTGTCTAGGATGTGGTGCTGTCTAATCATATTTACTAGGCTGTCTTCTCAATCATATCAAGGTCTTGCATGCAATTTTTTTTTTCCAATGGAAGCTTGTGTGCAGCCTGCTGTCTTGACTGATACACTGAGGAGTGAATCAGGGACCTCGGGGGAAACAAACCTTGAGGATCTATGTGCTGCTGCAGTATGAGCTGAAGAGTTACCACATCGCAGCTGCAAGCTGTAATATGCCTCTGTGAATCAGCACAGATGGGATCTATAGCACATACCGCATGGGGGTTTGCACTTCAGTTCAGCCAGACATGGCTACTTCAAGCAGATGAAATTTGGCCAAGGGATTGAACAATGAACTGGTGCGCTTAGACTTCTACTGGTTCAATGAATAAAGAGCTATGAACAACACTATCAAAATGATCTCTTCGTCTCTTTGCCTTTATTCTTATTTCTGCAGTAATTGCAATAGGAGCAGTGTCCATTTGTGACATCTAACCTTGGTGATGTGACTAGATTGTTAATCCTTTTGTCAGCCTGAGCCATGTTGAGAGACTGAAGTAGAAAATGAGTGTGTTTTTTTTTTTACCAGCATCCTCTTGTGTTTGTGTGTGTGTATACTCTGCTACAGTAATGACAACCACATTTATGTCAAACCAAATCATTTTCCTTTTTACATATTCATTTACATTCATGGAAATTTTACATGTAAAGCACAGATTTTATTGCTCTGTGTAGGAGAATATGATGAAAATAGTCACAATTTTGGCAACTGTCTCTGAATATAAAGATCCGCTCATGGGTCTAAGGCAGCGTTTGATTCCTTCCATTTAATATGTGCAAATTCCTTGATTTTAATGTGTTTATACTATTTCATTAATGTTAAAGTAACAAAGCAGTCAAGCAGGCCAACTGTTCACAGACCCAATGCCGCAATGAACAATCTGTCAAAGAAATAAAAACACTTACAGAAAGTAATCACCTGACTGCAGAGATTCAGGGCAGATTTTGTAGGTGTCCCATGATTGCACTAACCTCTTCTGAACATGTGGCAGCCTCCTGGTGACTTGGCAGGATGATTTTGCTGCACCCAGCTCCACCAGCCGTTGACAGGTGGTCTCATTCTTCATTTCACAGTAGGCTACTAAACAACTGCTGCATTTCATTACACAAACAGTGAGGGAAGAATATACCTAGAGTAAACTGCAGGGAAGACCCTGAGATGCAAAAATCTGATCCACGTTTGGTCCATATATAGCTCATTTTTGGAAAGAAGGTTGAGTTGGGATTGTAGAGAGGGATTGGATGTTGGAATTGCTTTAGCTCCATCTCTGTGTGTTAGCAGGGTAAGCCAAGGCCCCATAGGCTAAAAACATGGATGAGAAGACATTGGTTTAAAACACTCCCGGTGATTTGTTTCAGACCCGTCGTGTTTCATGCCACGAGAACAAAGCTTTCTCGCCTGATTTCCTCCCACAGCCCTCTGCACCGGCTGCTCCCCCAAGGCACGCCTCACGCCCGCGCCTGGCTCTCCAGGGTGCAGCTGCTAAGCCACAATTGGATGCTCCTAAATTGATTTCAAATCCTATTTTTTCCCAGGAACCAAATTCACTCACAGCCTTGCTCCACCACAGAGCTCAACTTGACACCAGATTTATCACTGGGCTTACCTTATTAAGACAGGATAACAAACAGCAATGGTTTACTGTCAATCAGGCAGCGGCCTGCTGTCCAGCTACCTGAATCCCATAACCCTCAAGCTGCAAGTCCCTTTTATATTTATCTACTTATTTCCTTATGCCCTGTGGAACATTGCTGGGTATTTTCCCTTAAGGTGTGCTTTCTAAATGGTAAAATACTTAACACACTTAAGCTTGTGTAAGGATGCACACAAGCTCCAGGCCTTAGCAATGGTGGGTACGCAGGGCAGGCCATTATCTTTCAATGCTGTAGCTATACTTGTCCCAATCTACCGATGTGATACTAAATGTATCTTTTGTAGGCCATTCTTAGTACCTGGATGGACTAGAGACATTCTGCTCATTTGTCTGGTATCCGAGCCCTTCGTAGTCATACTCCTCTCTTTACTTCAGTTGCACAACTGTAATAATTAGACTTGCTGTCTTCCAGGCCCTTTTTGCATTGCATTAACCTATTCCTCCCTGCGGAGCCTGCACCTCTAACATTTGCAATACAAATGCACCTGACACGCAGCCTGCAGCCCTGACTGTGCCTCTGACAGCCACCCCATAACCAAAGAAGGGCTGAACCGAGGCCACCCCAAAGCAGCAGGAGCCCTGGACTCGCATCTGTCAGGTGGCCTCATGCTCTTGGGTGCCCCCATTGTATGCCCCTCTTCGTCCATCATTTTTATCAGACCTTTGGAGTCTGACACATCAGCATTCAGGTAAGATGAGAGGTCTGTTATATAGCAGGTGCTCATTTAGAAAGGGATTTGCTGCCTTTGTGTACAGACTGGTTGGCATTCACTCTTCTTCTTTCTTTTTCCTGCACTGAAAACCTGCTTCTAACCAGACTATAATGTTTACAACAGACATCCACCTAAAAGTATGGTAAGGTATCTGCAGAGGCTGTCAATTAAAATGAAATAAAAAAGGAAAGATTTTAAAGTTTAACTGTATAGCAGGAGGTGATTTAATTACTAACAGGATGGGGGGTGTAGAGAAATAGAGAAATCAGTGCAACAGGAATAATGATACCCAGCAGCGTCCCAGGAAAGTATAGAGGAGAGATAAGCCCATCATGAAAGAGTTTTAAGATAACTCGCATTCCATTGCATTTGCTGTGGGCTAAGCCTGAACACAGGGCAGTTGCCATGGCTTGACTCATGTGCAGTAACTTATGCTCAATCATGTGTGTAAGTCCTCAGGTTGCAGAAACAGACACCGACTAGATGGATCAGATTGGCAGAGCTCCATAAAAATATACAGAACTTTAAAAACTAGGAAAAGAAAACATAATTTGATTCAGAAGCAGAAGGAAAACCACTTTCTTCTGTCTTTTGAAGGTCCAGTTCAAATTTATGCATCTGCTGCAGGGAACTGCTTCAATAAGGGTGGGAAGAGATGACATCAATGCA
Organism: Anser brachyrhynchus; assembly: GCF_964034855.1. NCBI lineage: Eukaryota > Metazoa > Chordata > Aves > Anseriformes > Anatidae > Anser > Anser brachyrhynchus. The sequence goes on from NC_137695.1 coordinate 37,436,493, forward strand.
TATCAAATAATGTAAAACTAAATATAAATCTCAGTTATGTGGTGAATGAGGTGAAAAGCAGAATGAAAAAATTGATTTTTTATGAGAATCAAGAATAATGCCATGCTTTGGGAATGAAGAATAACATCCAGGTTTAATGCCAAAGACAAGGCAATAAGACTTTTCTCACAGCCCTTCCCACACAAGTCCTTCATGCAGTTCAGATATTCTTTGGGCCAGAGCATGAGCAACGGTGCTGTTCGAGGCACTCCTCTGTGACTTCCAGTCCCAGCTCCAGTAACTGGAGTTAAATAAAGTTTAAGCCTGAACACAGGCTTCCTGAACCCTAAGTGAAAGCTGAATATATACCTAGGTCTCAAGTTGTGCCAGGGGAAGTTTAGCTTGGATCTTAGGAAGAATTTCTTCATAAACAGGGTGGTCAAGCTTTGCAAGAGGCTGCCCGGGGAAGTGGTAGAGTCCTTATCTCTGGATGTGTTTAAGAGATGTGTGGACATGGCACTTAGGGACATGGTTTAGTGATGGGACTCAGTAAGTCAAGTTGGTGGTTGGACTTGATGATCTTGAAGTTCTTTTCTAACTTAAATGATTCTATGATTCTAGGTCAGTTATAAACAGCACGGACTCTGAGAGCTACACAGGCAGCAGACATCCATGGCCTTGCTTCTCATTTTGTCAAAGCCAGACTGAAAACTGTATCAGGATGGTTGGTTAGGAAAGGAAATGAGCTATTTCAGAATGTTGTCCTCTCCCATTCCTCTGGCAGTAGCAAGTCCTGAACTGTCCTCTCAGGTCTTCATCACAGGTCTGTCCTTCCTCTCCCTCCCTCCTGTGGTAGGAAGACCCCAATCCTCTTCTACAGATAGCAAAATTCATTTCTGTTTACACCGCTAAGATGCCTTGAGCTGACTGTGGTGTAAGCACAATGCTTTGCCTAATATTCTCATTTTATTCCAACCTGTATTTACTTCTACTAAAACTCACAATGAAATGAACCACCCTCCAAAATAAAGAAGCTGTGTTTAATTTAGAGTGTATTTGTGAACTGTTAATTAAAAAAGTTTTCTAGTCAACCCCGAAGTAATTTAATCTGCCTTTGCTACAAATACCAAACTAAAAACCCAGAAATATTAGGAAGAAGTGAAATAAGTGTGCAGTCTGTAACAGAGCAGAATGAAAAATAAACATACCTGACCTCAAAGATGTGTAGAGAAAGATCTGTGAAACACAGAGCATCAACTACATTAAAAGTGTTAGCTGTCGTAGAAGCATCTTTGTGTGAAACCTCTCATTTTTGTGAATTCTACATCCAAATCCCTCTTTTTTTTTCTTTTTTTTTTTTTTTTTTTTAGTGGGTACTTCAAAACTGGCCCCCAGCTGGAGAAGAGGGCAGTATTGAATATGATGGAGAGCACTAGAGGGAATAGAAAAGACAGAAATTAGCTGTTAAGACAAAATAGCTGCCTGCTGGGTAAAAAGAAATGTCATAACCGGTGAAGAGGTGGTGACCTTCTTTCCCGGAAACTCTCAAAGTGTGTTTTCTTAATGACTTTCCAGTTGGCCATGGAGCTGGCAGCCATTGCAGGCCAGAGGTGTTGGCTGATGGCTAGCAACGCACCAGCTGCTCGTTTTCTCCAGGGTCATGCAGCCCTCTGTGCTGGGGCTGATTCAGCTGGTGAAACGGGCAGCTCTGGGTTTCTGCAGAGCACCCGTGGAGCTTGGCACCCATCCTGCTACAGAGGTTTCTAGAGGGAAGCGAAACCACAGGCTACGAGGGTGTCTTCTTGGGAGGACCTTCCTGTTCTGCAGCCCCCTCGTACTAAACGCTGGAATAATTAGTCAGATTAGTGCTGAGCTGTTCCTCTGCGCAGTGTGTTTTTGCTAACCTAGGAAACTCAATTAGAAATGATTTAATCTGTGCTTGTTTTGTTTATTTATTCATTTAGCTTTTTAGTTGAAGTGCGTGTCGTGCTTATGAAATGAGATGATTGGATGGCTCTGGGTACTGCAGCACTTTCTAAGGGAAAAAATATTCCTTTTTTTTTTTTTTTTAAACTGCAGCAATATCCAGGGTCCTCAGACAAGTTTCCCTGACCCCATCATAAACAGCACACTCCAGCCTCAGAATAAAAAGGTGAGCTCTGCCCTGACGCATTTAATATTGCAGTATCCCCTAAGAATGTATTCGTCTTTTTGACACATTTTACTTCATGTCCGTGTAAAGTTTCTTTATTTACCAGAGTTTATGTGAGGATGAGCATTTTGATGAGCATTTTTGATCAAAAACCAATGACAAAGCACAATAATAGCACTAAATGAAAGGGAATTTGATGAGAAGTTTGATGGGATTTGAAAGAGAAATTTATAATAGAGAAGTGGAAAATAAGATCTTGCCCCAAATTCTGTTCTTAGGTTCTCCACCTGTAGGATTCTCACATTTTTAAAAATTACTGTCTCCTCTGAAAAAGACTTATTAATCTTAATTTTCTTAGGGAGACATGAAAGTTATGGTGTTAATCATGCTGCCTTTTATTCAGAACTTCTAATGGTTGTGGCTATGTGGGTCAGTTTGCCACAGGTGGAGAAATCTGAGACTGAGAGCTGGGTTATTTGCTTTGTGTTTTGTCTCCTTAAACAGGATGGTAGCAAATCTTACAACAGCATTTTTCTCTTGCCAGAGATGAGGCATCTTTGTCTGCATCAGTAAAAACCGTAGTGGGTCTCTCTCGAGCTCACACAAACTCAGAGGAATCCATCTGTTTCAATACCACTTTCTGTTTGTCCTTCCATCCTCTAACTTCAGGCACTTCACAACAAGAAAAAGCCCACAATTTTATTTTCATCACAGTATCTGGAAAAAGATGAGTTGGCAATTAAGCCTTTTCTATGCCCTCCAGGGAAAGTGGATGCAAGCAAAATGAAAAAGAGAGTGTTTTTGACACACCGTGCCCTTTACAACACTTTCAGGACAGTCACTGCATGGCAATTGAACTCATTCTCTGGAGAATTTCATCCCAGACACTTCAACATCTGGCTTTTGATACAGAATTCATTAGCACTCTAAGTCATAACAACAGAAAGTGCATTGAGATTCTGAAACAAAAACAGTTGTTATTGCAAAGTATTAAACGTTGAGTAAAAGAAGCAGCTCCTCGGTGGCACGTAATAGTTCCAGCTCTTATTCCACAAATCACTTAGAGCCACTTATAACTACTATTATTAGCTATAAAAGCCCACTTGGGTTTTATGAACGCTGGAGAACTGAGACAAAAAGATTGCTTTGAAAAGAATGGCGTCTTGATCACCACAAGTCTTTTGGCCCCTACACAGATATGGTCAAAAGAAAAATGGAGATTTTACATGTCCAATCACCTAGAAAAAAAAAATGTCTGAAGATTTAAATGCAATTCATCTAGGAAGATTTTATTTTAATTAGAACATAGAATAACTGCAGCAACTTGCAGTGATATCACCAAATCAAGGCTGTTTCTATGGGAACGCCACCAACTCCCAGAAATTATCGTGTCAGTTTGCCATAAATAGAAAAAAAAAATCTTAAGAAAAAAAAAAAAGAGAGAGAGAGAGAGAAAAGAGAAAGGAAAAAAATCAGAAGAGACTGAAGAGGAGAATCCAGTCTTCTCTTTTCGACGCTTATTGCCAATACCTTGTCGAGTTTTATTTTGAAAATAATGTGTTTCCATGTAGTGAGATAAAAATTTCAGTAAAATAGACACAGTTCCTGCCACAGATTTGAGGCCTTGAACACTTTTTCTGATGACTTTCTAAAGGGTTTTATGGGGAAAAAAAAGCATGCATCACACTGCTCTATATTGATTTCCCTGCTTTCTGTGCTTTCTACAGCACAATTGAACTCAAGATTGGTGTAGGAGATAGAAATACCTTTGTCCATAGATATTTGCTACATGTCTTCATTTCCACTTTTTTTTCTAGCTCTCTATATTGAAAGTCCAGTCTGAAAGGGATACAACTACAGAGCAAGAGATGTAAGCAGTGGATGTGACAAACAGAAGCTACTATTTCCCTTCATCTGCTTATCTAATTCCTTCCCTCTTCCAACAACCTTCTTCCCAATAGCTGCCTCTGATATGGTGCCTTCAGCAACCACATATATGTTACATGCTTGTGTCCTATCCACTTGAGGCTCCAGCCCAACAGCATTTCAGTGCTCTGGTGCTCAGCAGGTTTATTCCTCCTGCTCTTCACCACCATGACACATTCCCTTTTGCTGAAGTACCTTTCCAAAGAGCCACCCAGGCCAGCTGTAATAGCATCTTGGCGCTCTGTTCGCAGCTATAAAATTCTCTCTTGCTCACAGTTTGTGACTCCTATTTTTCCACTTACAAGACCTGTGTTCTACTCTCAATGATTCTTATTTATTTCCTCCTCAACAGCCATTCCTCTGAAATTATCCATTATAATCTTCTTCAGCCCTGCCTTATGGTAGCTGGTAATAGTATCTGAATGTCACGCCACAAACTGTATCATTTACTTCATATTTGTTCTGAGAAGAAACTCTTTGCTTAGAAGTATTCCACGATAACAAATTATTATTGAATTTCATCTCATTGAATGACTGAAAATAATAATGTCATTTGGGACAAAACCAGAGGGAGATAATATCAGTAACTGCTGCTGAGAATATTGACAGTGAATGTGATGATAGTTGTTCAAGTGTAGTCTTTCTCCTCTAACAATTTGATTAAAAATCCTATCTGCATACAGTGCAGCAGAGGGCACTCCCTTCTTCAGATCCCCACAATGAGCCTGAAGTGCTTTAAGTGCTCTCAGGGGCTGGGAGAGAGATCAGCTACACCACGTAGCATGGGGAATAAATGAGGATTCAGCTCTTCAGGAAGGACAGGCAGGGGAGATGAGGAGGGAGCGTCACCCTCTATGTCAGTGAGCAGCTGGAGTGCCTGGAGCTCTGCCTGGGGGTGGGTGAGGAGCTGACAGAGTTTGGGGTTGGGATTACTTGAGGGCAGGGACAGGGGACATTATAGCAGGAATCTCCTACAGGCCTCCTGATCAGGAAGGCCAAGCAGATGAGGCCCTCTGTTGACAGACAGAAGCAGCCTCACGTTCACAAGCTCTGGTCCTCATGGGGCCTGGTCATCAACCACCCCGCTATCTGTTGGAGGGACGGCAGAGCAGGGCATAGGCAATCCAGGAGGTTCCTGGAATGCACTGATGACAAATTCCTTCTCCGAGAGGAGCAGCAAGGGGAGGTACTGTGCTGGACTTTGTTCTCACCAAGGAGGGGCTGGTGGGGAATGTGGAGCTCAAGGGCAGCCTTGGCTGCAGTGACCATGAAATGGTGGGGTTTAGGATCCTGAGGGCAGCGAGGGCACAAAGCAAGCTCGCTACCCTGGGCTGGTGCAGTCAACACACTGGAGGGAAGGGATGTCATCCAGAGGGACCTGGACAGGCTGGAGAGGGGGACCCATGTGAACCTCATGAAGTTCAACAAGGCCAAGTGCAAGGTCCTACACCTGGGTCTGGGAAATCCCAAGCACAAATACAGACTGGGCCCAGAACGGATTGAAAGCAGCTGTGAGGAGGACTTGGGGGTCTTGGTTGATGAGAAGCTCAATATGAGGCATCAATGTGTGCTTGCAGCCCAGAAAGCCACCCGTATCCTGGGCTGCATCAAAAGAAATGTGGCCAGCAGGGTGAGGGAGGTGATTCTCCCCCTCTACTCTGCTCTTGTGAGACCCCACCTGGAGCACTGCATTCAGCTCTGGGGCCCCCAATATAAGAAGGACACAGACCTATTAGAGCAAGTCCAGGAAAGGACCACAAGGATGATCAAAGGGCTCGAGCACCTCTCCTATGACGACAGGCTGAGGGAGATGAGGCTGTTCAGCCTGGAGAAGAGAAGGCTCCGGGGAGACCTTACTGTAGATTTAGAGGGTAGATTTAGTTTAGAATCTAAATCAATAAATTTTTTTATAAGGAAGAAATTCTTTACTCAGAGGGTGGTGAGGCACTGGAACTGGTTGCCCAGAGAAGCTGTGGATGCCCCTTCCCCAAAGAGTTCAAGGCTGGGCTGGATGGGACTTTGGGCAACCTGGTCTGGTGGGAGGTGTCCCTGTCCATGGCAGGGGTTGGAACTGGATGATCCTTAAGGTCCCTTCCAACCCAAACCATTCTATGATTCAATGATATGTTTCAAAGTGAAAAATGCCTTTAAAGGCCTATAGAAATGTTGATAGCATCACTTGTAACTATATGTGGGTCCATGTGTTCCAATAGGACTTATAAGAATATTTTCTCATGCAGCAGACTGTAAAATATCTCAGATTTTCTTGTGAAGTATTGAAAAACTGAGTAGGTATTTACTAACAGTATGCTTAAATCTTGGTTTCAAATGAGGCTGTATCTTTCTTCAGACAAAAAGAGCCAATTATTTCAAAGAAAAACTGAAGTATTTACAATAAGATACCCACATGGAGAAGATGAAAATTTGCTTACACAAATAAGTCATGAGATCAGCTCCCTAGCTATCGCCTACTCTTCATCAATGTAGACCAATGCCTCTATAACAGCATGACTTTAAGTATAGTTGAACAGTATTCTGGTTTTACTGGTGGTGAACTGTTCAGAGAAGAAAGGAAGTCCAGAGACAGAGTATAAGCAAAATACAATAATTTGCTGAGAATAGTCAGCTATGTCCGAGTTACCATCAGGAGCAGTAGGGAGAACTGGGGCACGTGTAGCCAGGATGAACAGATACATACTCATACTACATTTAAACTATGCTAATATCTAAGCTCCATGTACAACATTAATAGCCATGTGTGCCATCATGTAGGAGACTTTTCTTTGCAATTTGACATTCTGCTCTATGTAAACTCTGAGCTAAATCTTGTACTTGACATTAGTGCTTTAAGAAAAAAAGAAAAAAGAAAAAAATATGTTCAAAATACGTTCAAAGCCCAGGATATAGAAAAACGCTCATGCTGCTTCTTTGCCACGATGTGATGGCTGAAGCAAAAGGAATTTCAGGGAAAAAAATAAAATAAAATAAATTGCTTGCTTGCAAAGATCGCAAAGTACCTTTCTATTTCAAGAAATAGGCAAGGAAACCATCGTCTTCAAACCCAGTATTTGTGCCTGCTAATTGTTATCTTCGAGTACGCTCCCCCTGGTGGGGATGAAAAGGTTATGCTCTGAAAGGTGAGATTTGCAAATGGTATTCTGATTCTCTCCGTATTTCACTTCTCACCCTAATTGCAGCCTAGCACCAGGCATGCTTTCAGCTCATTATTCTCTACAGAGGCCCGCTAATGGCATTTCATCCACTGCTTAATTCTACAGCTTTAACATGGAAAAATTTCTTTAAAATTCAATACTGATCGAGGGAAAACAGTAGGTCGGCCTCTCTGCTTTTTGTTTAACTGCTCCATAACTGGATAAACATTAACCAGCTGGATAGTGCAATTATAATTTTTGTAAGGTACTGTAAATGCTTGCAGCAGCATAGTGTCTGGCAGCCTCACAAATATTAATGAATGCGTTCTTGTTCCACTCATGCTATTAAGAACGATTAAGTACTTTCGCAGAGGTCATGCAGAAAATGAATGGCAGAACCAAGCACTGAAGAAAATGCAGAGCTTTATTGCTAAGAGATACTTTTTAAGACACCCCACAGCACAAACAGAAATAAGGAAAAGAAATACAATTAATGGAAGGAACTGACAGTAAGTACTAATTATTTACTATGAGCCTGAATATACTTAGACAACATTACCAATGAACTCAGCAAACAGCTTGTTCAACAAGATCAGGAGTAAGGGTTTAGGATTTAGATTAAAAACACAGAAAAAAAGTAAACACTAATATTCCCCTCTAGGGAAATCATCTCTGCTAATTGTTTGCCTACAGACTTTCTCAGTATTGCAGTCTAAACTGCCTTTGTAAACATGGTTCCATTGTTCTGTAGCAAATAACCCAGTCACATTTAGGAATTCCTTATTAAAAATGTATTAGAGCAAAAATATGGTTTTGAGCTATTATTAACTGTCTATGGAATGGAAAGTACAGAGTTTGTACAGATAACAAGAAAAGGATCAACACTTGGAGACAAATACAGGTGAATATCTCTGTTAATGCAAGGCAGTGTCTCTTCTAATCATGGAACCAGAGCTAACAAAGTCTTCAAACACAATGGTTTAATCTGTTACTGAAAAACAACTTTCAAGTGTTGGAAGCTATTTTGAAGTATAATCAAATGGCAGGCTAAAAAGAAGAAACACTTTTGTTTCTGCAATTAAAGCTTACAGTTTTCATGCATTTCAATGCAAAAGTATTTTTTCGATAATGCAAAAATGCCTTGACCTATCGGTATTTTTGTTATGTCTTAAAGCATATTTTAATGTGTCAAATGTATTGCATTTTTCCTAGATTTAGGGTAAGATATTACCATTGGTACATATCATTGATGTGATCAAGAAGTACAACACTAATCCACATAAGCAAAGCTGAGGGAATACTAAACATTGTACAGTAACTTCCAGATACATTTGCATTTTAACTACTTTAGTTAAATATTTAAATTAATTAAAGCAGAACAAATTTATGTAGTAGCTCCTTAAAGCAATTAAAATGACACAACAAAAGATGAGACCAGTAGAAACCGCATTTGCTCTGACTACATACCATATGTCCTTCATATACATTTCCCTGTTGACTTTTAGATGATATACAAGCTTATGGACAAGAAAATGTGGAAATACAACATTTTAAAGTGAGGTTTAACTGAGGGTTTCACAGAAGGCATCAAGACTCATTTTACAGTTTCTGATAGCCAACCAGCAACAAAAACAGCCCCAAAACCTTGCCCATGTGGTAAAACATTGAGCTAGAGCTGAAACATCAGACCTTCTCAAGAGCCTATCTTCTCAGGATCAAGTATTGCTGGAGAAATAAGTTTGTTTTAGGCCACCGAGGCTGGTTACAGCTAGCAGCAGATCCAAGGCAGCACAAAACTCACCTTAGGCAAGCTACCTGCCTGCTCGTTTTGGGTCCTCGGAAGGTTTTTTGGCCTGTGTAGACCTAAATTGCAGCCACAGAGCAACCAGATGGTCTATATGGTGGTCAAGTTTGAAGCAAGATTGAGGATATCTGTATGAACAGCACTCTCGCCTTCACAGATACTATAAAGCTTTTAATAGCTAGGATCTTATCAACAAATTAAAGATCCAGTAATCTGGAAAATTATCCAAATAACAAATCCAACAGAACTCTCTATTTTTGCAGATGAAAAATATGTGAAAATATTTTCTTGAGTGCTTTCTTTCACAAGTACTTATGTTGAGACATACCAGCAAAGCACCCCAAATCTTTGTAATCAAAATCAGAAACAGCATGCCGAATAGAAGATTCGGTTCTTCTTCCTCTGCTTGGAACTCTCTGTATGTCATCCTAAACTGTTCAACTTATTTCAGGTATTGCTCTTTTTCTTGCATGGAATTATCAAGGAGTTTGGAAGATATATTCTTAGTGTAGAAAGTTGTTCTTAAAAAAAAAAAACCACATATTTGCTGAAAATAATTATAATTTAGTATTGAACAATTTAAAAACAGGAGGAGTCATCTATTGAGTAATATGCATTTTTCCATTTGTTTTAACTGGATTTCACTGCATTAGCCTTCGCAAAACGTCTTGGATAGAAGACTTTGGCCTTTTCTACTACCACTGTTCACTCCAGAAGTGCCTGTGATCATATACAGCACCAGGAAGTTATTCCTTTTCCCTTTTCACCTCAAACTGAAACAGAAAGAGAAGACTTTTATAATTCCTTGGCATGCAACCCTGCAGGTCTCTTCTAATAAAGTCTAATATGCCACAGGTTTCTGAAACTAGCTGCCACTAACCAAGTGGCAAGTATTGTGTACTTCACTGTATTAAATGCATGTGAACTGTCCTGGGAGTAAAGTTGACTGTTTCAGACTAGACCTGTGCATAATCTCAGTACCAGCTGAGTGCAGCTGCACAGATTGGAATGGTCAGTGTTGCATGGTACAAACTCTGTTGTTTCTACTTGGACCTAGGTGGGAAGTGAAAGGATTTGGGAACTGGACAGCAAAGTTGTAGGAACAGGAAAAAGAAACCATTTTTTTTCATGTTCTCTTGCAGCTTGTTCCTCTGAAGTCCCCTTGTGATCTAAGCCAAGAGGTGAACAAAGTCCTTTAAAGCATTAGTAATCTAAAATCAAATATCAACTGAGATTAAATTGCATGAATAATGATGGTGTCAAAAGCTCAGAAAACTGATCTCCTAGCTAGAGAACAACATAATGCTCCTGAAGACTGGCATAAGGCTATTTCCAAATTTGGCATTATATGTATTTTTTTAAAAGGGAAATGGTTACATTATTTTTCTAGTGCACGACCGTGGCACTCTTGATTTTGCTTTGTGCTTTGAAATTCAAACTAGTGGCCAGCAGAAATGGGTTTAGAGCTCCCTGACTACTGTGGAGGCAACTGGGGCAGATACTTGGGACTGAAAGTTATTTAGCCGGACAAGCCATCAGAAGGATATTTTCTAAATAATACATCAAGCTCACACCTGTGGTCAGAAAGGAGAGCATGGGAAGAGAGGTCTAGAGCATGGGTTTTCATGGCCCTAACCTAATGATCAGACATGCCACAGGCCATCAGTGACTTTCCACCAGTCTCAGAGGCTGATAATGCCATCACCTGTATCCAACTGATGTTGATTTCCCTGGATCTTTTTATAATCAAGCAATACAATGAAAAACCTGATATGAACTTTCTACAACTAAGCAGGGTCTCCAGAGAAAACCAGAGGAAATGAGCCTGCTTCTCTGTCACCCAAAAGCACCAACAGAAGGCTACTGGTGAAACAAGAGGCTGCACTACAATTTTTCAGTTCTTCAGTGGCATCATCCTTCCTGAAGCATTTGTTGCATGCCAAAACGTGGGTGCCTGATTCCTCCAGCAGGCTGGGAGGTCACTTGGCAGTAACTCCCCCTCGTTGGCAGAAACAAGGAAGACCTCTCTGGGATGAGACCATAACATTTCAATCTGGAAACCGCCTGAAAGAAAAAATCCAGAACAAACCAAAATTTTTCACGTATTTTTATTTTGAGCACACAATCTGGGACGCGAGGGTGAGAAACGAGGGCACGTAGCCGGCTCCGAGCACAGGCCCTTGCCACAAGGGCAGACGAGGTTCAGCAGGTGGATGGCTTTTGGTGGCGGGATAGGGTACTGGCATCTTTCCCTGTGCTGTTGGGCAACGTTTTGGCTTCCCCATGGGCTGTTTAAAATAGAAGCCGAGGTGTTGTTCGTGCAACAGGGCACCACGCCGCAGCAGGATGCTTCAAGGATGGGGACGGGATGGCGTCCATGGCCACACACCCATGGCCAAGGCCCACGCTGCCGCCCCGGGGCTGAAGTGAGGCAGCAGCAGCTGGCGCTGCGGAGCCGTTGGCTCCTTTTGACTACTTTTTAAAAACACTCTTAATTTTTACTCCCCCGAGGATCAGGACGGGCTATTTTTCATCCCCTCAAGATTTAAGATTCCCCACAGAAACACACAAACACACCTCCTTCCCCCGCCTCCCGGCCAGCCCCCACCTCCCCCGAGGGGAGGCGGGCGGCCGCCCTACCTGGCGCCCTCTGCCCGGGGAGGAGCGCACCGCGCCGCCCCGGCCCCGACACCACCGACACCGGCACCGGCACCGGCACCGGGCCGCCGAGCAGGTGGGCCCGGAGAGGGGCGAGGGGTGCCCGGTGTCCCCGTCCCGCCTCGCCCGGTGTCAGCGCGGCGGGGAGGCGCCGGCGGAGGGGGCCGGCCCCGGGGCGAGGCAGCCGCCGGGAGGGCCGGGGGGCTGCGGCGGGCGGAGGTCTTGGGGTCTTTGGGGTCTTGGGGTTTTGGGGTCTGTGAAACTTGGAGCTCTCCTGCGGGGCCGGGGAGGGCAGGGGGCGGCCGGGGTGCCCCCGCCTGCGGGGTGCGGTTATAGCTGTGGAGGGAGGAGGGCTGCACTAGCGGCAGGGCTGGTGTGGTGCTGCTCTGTTAGTTTTTCTTCTTTTTTCCCTCAAAGGGGCTGTTTTTGCACAGCGACGGATGGGAAGAACTTTTTTTTTTCTTGTTATCGTCTTTAAAGTAGTTGTGCTGGAATAGGAGTGCTGAGGGAAGGGGGGGTTGGATAACCGTAAGCGCTGCGGTGCATAAATGCTTGTGTAGCTATCGCGGGGGGAGTGCTGGAGAAGCGTCCCCAATAAGCTTTTATTTATTATTCATTAATAATAAATCAACACGCTTCAAACCATGACCAAAATCTCGTCGCTCGTGCACCGGTCAGTTTGCGGAAACGCGAGGCGATGGGGTGATGGTAGTGCCAGGTGAGAGCAGCTCTAACCTGCCGGGACGAGGTGGAGGAAGGAGGGACACAGCCAGGCCAAGGTGCCGCTTTGGGAGGGCAGTGTTGTGAAGTGAGGGATCTCAAAGTCTGATTTAGAAGAAGAGGCAACGAGGTTTACAGTTAGAGATTCATGGTTTCAACACAGAACTGTCTCAGGACAGCCTGGATTTAGGGTCTAAAATTTCGGAGTGCTTCTGCTGCTTCAGACAGTGCGATATTGCTGAAATTGTGGTAACAGTGATGTTTGTGATCACGCATGTTGCACGATTAGAAATGGTGAACTGCCCCTGACACAGTCCGTGTTTTCAGTTTCGCCATCTATATATCCAGCACAAATTCAGGTTTATTTTACGATGTGTGAGCGTTCGTGTAAACATCATTACAGCCTTCAGTTCGCGTCCTTTGTACTGAAAAACAAGCCACAGGGGAGACGACCAAGGAAATGAATACAAGTTAATTCTGTGACGGCAGTCTGATCTGGGACACTTGTTAGGTATGTGTGCATGCAGACGGTTCCGTTCACTGCGTGGCCCCGTGACCCCAAGCAGTGTCCCGGCTGGAATGTGCGGGCGGCGCGGTCGCTGCTGCCGCCCACAGCTGGCGAGGGACTTTGCCCGGTGTGAGGTGGAAAGATTCAGTCTGCTGTGCCGTCAGTTACCGGCTTCCACGTACAAACTAAAGTACAAGAAGCTCAGTGTGGGACCCCTACAGAGGACTGTGTAAGTGTGTTTTGTTTCAGTGACAGTACTTTGGATGTTTTGCTTTAGGTGATGATGCCAGAATGTGAGTTTAGACTCATAAGCGGAAAAAAATTCTGTGGGAGTTGATTCCTCCTGTAGGAGATCCTGGAAGGGGATGGGGCTTAGCAACTGACACACAGCCCCTCTTGATGTTGCGGTGTCGTTGTTACTAAACATTTTTGTCTACAACATCTTATTAAGAATCAGGCTCCAGTATGCTAAGTGGTATGTAAAACTGCACAAATGTACAGTGCCTGTGCCAGCTTGCAATGTAAGTGCAAAACATGATTTTTTTAAAAAATCAAGGGTATGCATTCTATGGAGACAGGGTGTAGAAACAGTTTGATCAGCATTACATACAGGCTTTGGTCGTGTGGGGGCAGGTGCAGAGCTGGATTCATTAAGTGCAATGTGCAGATCATTCGTAGTTTGGTTCTATTCCTGAAGAAGATTCAGATGCGTTTGAGATTCTGATTCTGCACTGGAAAGAGCAACATATGCTGTATTTATCAAATTATATGGTATAATACAAAGCGACTGCCTCCTTTTTTCTTTTTCTCTCTCCATCTCCAGTGGCTCCTCCAAAAGGAAATACAAATAAAGTGTAAAGATCCTGTAGTGTCTCAGTTTCAGTTGCCGCAATACATCAGGAAGGGCCATCAGGAAGGAATCCCTGTATGATGACTATTAAACTTGAATTTTCAGGAAGTATTTAAAAATTTTTAAACAGTAAATCAAAACATAGTGGTATTTCATCTCAGTAATTATACCATAAGAGTCAGCAGTGCTTGTTGAATATCTCATCTTAGCAGCATTTAGTATATATGCTAATAGATGCTTTTTGTACTTCAAAAAGATCATTTATTGTTTGATGAGGTCAGTATTTTGGGAAATTAATTGTCATCTGAAAAGAAGACCTTGAACTGAAAACAGTCCCTTAGTCATAACAAATAGAAGAGTATTTGCACATTTTAAGAGATAAATGTTGAAAGCTGCAAAGCTGAATAACATACAATTTAATATTTTAAATTAACTATAAAATAAATGATAGTGATACTAAAATATCAGTCAGATATTTAGTATTTTAAACACATTCCAGCTCCAAAGTGAACTAGAGCAGTGAAAGGATTGGTATCAAACTTCGTGTGTTTTGTTAGTCGTTACCTTTCTACAGGAAAACCATGATTTTTCTGTGGAAGTTTTTCTACCCTGTGCTCAGTGCCTGGGACGAGTTCTGTTTAGTTATCAAAAGTAGGTGAGACTGGCCTAGGTCAGTTCAGCTCTCTTCCCTTGGACTTGCAGCTGAGTGGTCCTGGATGTATGTGAGCATCAGACACATTATTATGTGGGTATTTTACACCGTTCAGTTTTAGGTCTAATAAATCAGACCACAGATGAAAAGTCGAAGCAGATGATTGTTCTGGGAAAATGATAATGGGCTCTGTTGTGCCACAATACAGATTACTAGTTTCTACAGAGTATATGTAAAATTAATATCTAAATATATCTAAGTAAAATATAATATCCGATAAAAATCTTCAGTCTAAAAGTCTTCAGTACACACCTAACGCTGAGCTACTAGTGACTGCTATGCAGCTTTGAGGTAAAGCTTCTGAAACACTTTTACAGTTAGAGATTTTCCTCAATTTTTCTGTCCTCTTACATGAAATAGTTATTCTATTTGAAAGACTGAAGCTTTCTGAAAATGGGCTGATAGTAGCAAACCCTTACTGGCACTTCAGAGTTGCTTACTAATCTCTGGTCACTCTGCATCAGGGTGGTTCAGAGGCTTTGTAGCCAGGATGACCAGTGATGTGAATTGTGCTATGTTTGCAAACTGAAAAGATGTCCTCAGGGCTTCGAAATCTGAGAGAGAAATAGTCTATCCTTAGACCAAATTGTGTGCTTTTGAATGTGCCCACCTTAAGCTGACGTCTGAGAATCTTCAGGTGGCTTCATTCGGTATTACACAGGACAGCTGTAAAGCCACCTTTGGATAGCTTCGAAGGTATGTGAAACAACTAAAGAATTTTCATAAGGTGTGAAAAGCATGTTTTCGTGCCTTGGTAATTCAGACAACAGCTGAGATGGATTTCCTGTGTACTACCAGAAATAAATCTCTCTTGGATAAGGTCATGGAAGAGAAGCCTGATTCTTTGTTGTGTTGACCCCGTGTCGTCGCTGCCTGCTGGTAAGAGTAGGTGCCCTGTTTGACCAGCGTGGTATCGTCCTGTAGCCTGTCTGGGCAGACGAGAGCACGAAAACAGCTATGCTTTAGCTACGCTACAACTGATAACACAAAGTGAAAAACAGAGGAAAACTGGACTGAAGGTTCCTACAAGATAAAATTCACTGGGGTTATAAGAACAGAACGTTCAGCATGAAAGCATTTGCTCAGTTTTGATACTGCTCCTACAAATGCCTATGAAAACTAGTTAGCGTATCATGCACTCTCTTCATTATAAATAACAATAAATAAATAAATAAATAAAAGAAGAATGAGGAGAGCAGAGTATGGCACCAGCTTACAATGGAGGTCTTGGGATCTTTTGGTCCTCCTTGGTATCCTTGTGTTCGAAGGTGTTATGTTCTTGCTTTCCTAGCTGGCATCGCTTTGTGCAGTGAAAATTGTCACAGAGCAGCGCTGCTGACTGCGTGTACAATACCCCTGGCAGGTCTGGGGCTTTTGTCCAAGTCAGTCATGCTTCTGTCATGTGCTAAGGAAGAAATTTGAAAAGCGTTGTATCTGTACAAAATCTATAGATCTGCTGTATTAGTTGAATAGACACATAAAGAAAATCACGAGGAGCAGAGAAGGCAAGCGAGGCTTGCATATCAGGCAAACAGCACATTTTTTTAGCAACTTGTTTTCAGAAGGAATGTTTGCTCCTCTTGGGGACGCATGAATCACTGCAAAAGCATCTGCCAAATTCTGTCTAGGATTTCGTCAGAAATATTCTTCGATTGATCAGTTGTACAAGCCCAAATAGCTTAACATGCATTAGGGATGTTACTTGTGCTACGTCAGCTTGCTACTTGCTTAAGTTTTCAGAATTAAACCCTAAGGAACTGGGAACAGTTCTACTGAAAACAATGGAAAATTTAGCATGAAAATTAATGAGAGATGGATTAGTCCCTAAATTAGTAAATTGACAGAGGGGGTGGAGACTGTCGTGTACTGTGTGAGTGACAGGTGTGGGGCCCAACAGGGCATTTAATGCAGAATGAAAGTCTTTTTTAGCCTTGAAATGACTAAGAAGCAAGGAAATTATGCAAAAGCAGATTGTGGAAAGTGTTCTTGGATCAAGTGATCGTGAGTCTACATTGACTTAGCAGTAGGATAAATAGTGCAGTGCTATGCAGGGGTACCTGAGCTTGCTTTAAACAAGCTGTACCAGGAGCTGCAAAGGCCCAGCACAGCTGCAGAATGTGTATGCTGTAGTTGCTTTGCTGCTTTCCTCTGCACAGACTGGATTTTACCTGTTGTTTTTTTGTTGTTTTTTTCCCAATATTCAATCTTGTACAAGGACATCAGGTGAGGCTTTGTACACTGGCATTAAAATGTAGCTACTTTACTCAGGATGTAGCTCCTGACTAGAAATCACATTTCCTATTCACAGCTAGATCAGCCTAATTCTGCATTTCTTCCATTTCTCTCAGTATTGGCAATCTGTGCTGAAGCTCTGGTATCACCATGCAGTTATCTACTTGTGCGCCATGTGCAGTGTTTCTTTCGACAGCTCAACCTTTTAAGTGAAATGTCTCAGTTTGTCTTGCAGTATCAGCAGCAGGCGACAGGTGAGGCGAACGGTGAAAAGAGCAAAGACAAAGAAGGACAAAAGTGGGGAGAGGGAACAGAGAGACCAGTAAACCACTAGCAATGGAGAGAGATTTGCACAGTAGAGGAGGGCCAAATCCAGACTGGTAGAAGTGAACGCTGAGTCCAAAAGCACAATAAAACTTGGTACCAGAGTCAGTTTAAATGAGCCCTCTTCTTTCCCCTGCATGGTCTGATGGCTACACTGGAAATAGTCTTGGGAGCTCATTGTGGCATCAAGCTATTGCTGTATAGACTAATCTACTTGTTCAGGGAAGGAAAAATGTGGGAAACCACTTTGCTTCTTTGTGTCTATGATGATGTCACTTCAAACAATCTTCTACTGTCATTTAATCCCTTTGAATTGCTTTCCTTCTTCAGCAGGCAACAAAGGAAGCTCGCTATTTTTGGATGTCTAGTGTTGGTTGCTTACTCTGTGTGTATGTGTAGATATCCATCACATTGTCCACTCTGAATATGGTGACTTGCACAAAGAATTGCAGCTCAAGTCCTTTAATAAACTGAAGGTCTGAATCTCCAGTTTAATAAAACTCAGATTGCTTCCTCTGAGAACTTTGTTTTCTTGTGAATTCAGAACCAGGTTAGCAGATCAAAGCACCTTTTGTCTGCAACTTTTTAGGGAATTACCAGTCACGAGTGACTCTGCAATCTGTTATTCTTTGTACAAAGTGAAACCATTGTCCTGAGTAAATGGATGCAAATGGAGCTAGATATTTTGTCTATTGACTTAAAAGATAATTTTCTGTACAAGAAAGAGTATTTACATTTGTATGCACATAGTAAGTTTTATACACTTGTTGGCTACGACGCTTTAGGAGCAGTAAAAACACTTTGTATTTTATTTATTTCAGAACACTGAAATCCTTAAAGTACTAAAAATGCAACATTATGATAACGTAGCTAGGCTTCCTTAGTAACCTAGGGTTTTATATACCTTTTAACTGCAAGTATGCAAGCCTTACCCTGCTGTAAAGAACATCTAAGGTAAAATCATCAATTATGGCATTGAAATGAAGCAGGAGTTTCAACAGGATTGACAGATAAGAGCAGGAAAGTAAGAGCGTGTAAGCACATTCAGAATTTGCTGTTTAGCTTGTCAGGACATTAGTGCGAGCATTTATACCACTGGCAATAGATTTGGAAGGGAAATGAGGTAATCACAGCTTCACTGAAAACCTGGAGCAAAACTTTGCAATTCTTTCTTTGAGGTGATGATTCCCCTGGAAACTTATTCCCACAGGTGGTGAGACCATCGCATTTTACATCCCTTATGAAAGACAATTACCCTTCCAGCACGCAGCAACCACCACCCAGTCCTGAGGCACGATATTGATACTGTCTTGTAGGGAAGGATGACTCACGTTGCAGTGCCAGACTCATTTTCCTTGCATTGTGAGTACTAGACTATTTCTTAAGCTAGTAGAGATCAGCCTGATATGGCATGCATGCAGTTTTCTGTGAACTCATATTTGCAAGATGGAAAGTTGAGAAGGTTTAAAGGATCTTTAATAGATCTTTAACGAAGCATCATGTGGTTGATAGTGAAAATTTTAGAATGATTTGAGACATGGCTTTCGTGACTCTTAGAGTCTTCTAACGCCCAAGATTGCAAATTCTTTTCACTTGATTGGCATTTAAAAACACGTCTGTTGAGCTGAGTAACA
Organism: Anser brachyrhynchus; assembly: GCF_964034855.1. Classification (NCBI taxonomy): domain Eukaryota; kingdom Metazoa; phylum Chordata; class Aves; order Anseriformes; family Anatidae; genus Anser; species Anser brachyrhynchus. The sequence continues at coordinate 37,455,144 of NC_137695.1, forward strand.
TATATGAAAAAGCAAAATTATGAATACTGCCTTTTAGTACTAGCTATTTAATTGGAATTTCTTATAGAAGAAAGTTTTGATTAACAGGTGTAGGAATTGATTAACAGGTGTAGGAATTTCTTTGGTGGAAACCATTCTGTGTACAGGTATACTTTTCAAATCTCTCAGTAGCATGTGAATGATTGTAAATAAATACATGATATTATTAAAAATTATGTGAAAACATACAATTTGCTTCTTCGCAGAGATAGCAAAACTTTGAAGTGTAACTTAGAACATGAGATCGCCTCTACTGAAAGAGCTCAAGTGTTGTCCACACTGAAACACTTGAAGAGTATAAAAACAAATGGTTGTCTTCAGACTGTGGCAGTGACCTTGAACGTCAGCTGAGCTACACTTTCTTTATTAGCTTAGGCCAATGATTAACTTTGCTAATGACTGTATATCAAATTCACCATTGTTTATGTATATGGCAGTGAAGTTGGCCCTGTCTCTCTTTGTGTGGATGATACAGTATATTTAAAGGAAACCCTTTGTATAAATTGTTTCCTTTGCAAAGTTGCATCTTTGTGAATGTCCTAATTGCTTCCAATCTACCTTAGTTGTCTTTGGACTCTTTAGCATGAGGTTAACAATACTGTAGGCATAATATATTTTTTATGTGTAGCTCTGTTCCCTTACTCCTGATTTAAAAGAGGATGACAAATTCTCTTATTTTGCAGCATTCCAGCAATTATTCCTCTATGGTAGATCCCCGCAGAGCACAGGAAGCTCCACCCTGAAATAGTCATGTATAGGGAATATGAAGTCATCTGCGCAGCTTTGCCTCTGAAGGAAGGTTTGTCAAGACACAGCACTTTAATTTGTAGCCTCAGCACCATGGGGAACCCAGCAGAGATATCTGCCCACGGCACACATGGAAGCAAGGCGTCTTCAGATTCCTGTAATCTGCACTAGGTCAGCCTTGGCTGGTTAGCTGTAGTGTTATCAGGCTCCTGGCAGAACAAGAGCTGCACTGTGTTGTGGGCTCTTTTTTTTTTCAGGCAGAAATGGGATGCAGCCCTTGGTTGGATCAAGCCTGGTGGAAATATTTCAAGCTGAGGAGAATTTACGTTACTTGGCTTAAATGCAGAATACTGTTAACGTGCTGTGAGACAATTGCACAAGCCCTGTGTAGGCAAATGCTTCCTAAGAGTGTTTCATTGGATATTAAATGAAGGAAGAGTCCCCATGGTTTGTACGTTTCAATGGAAATGGAAAAGCCAGATTCTCCTTTTAGTCGCGCTGATGTAAATGGGGGCTGAGAGCAGAAATTTCTCATAAATTGTATACAGTCCAAGGTACAGGCTGTTAGGTAATGGTGAAAGACTTTAGTTTTATTAGTCAGCTATGGGAATTTACCTGTGAATGTCTTAAAATATATAGTAAGATGCGTATGCGTATGAGACTTTGTATTTCTGGTGAGCTGCAAGAGAAGGTTGTAAGAGTTTCATGCCCTTACAGTGCTCTTGAATCTCTCAAATACAGCAGAGGCCATCAAGTATTTTGTGAACAGCATTGTTTTTGCAGAGGATAGAGACTGCAAGGGTACTCAGAGGCTCTTCGATTCTTTCTTGTTTTGTTCTCTAAATACATTAAATCATTCACACTGCAAACAGTAGAAGGAAATGTAGTATATGATGCTTAAAAATTACATGTTTTGATTTCTGTGATAGTTAAAATCTAAAATGGTTCGTTCCAAACAGGGTCTTTTTCTGCATCATTTCCAGTTGTGTGATAGTGACAGCAGAAAAAATTAATCTGTCTGTCTAACACACATATACTCTGCTCCCTTTCTTCTCTTTTCTGCCTCTACGTATGTTACACTGGCATTAAAACATTTGTGGTGTGCTTGTACCAGTGATTTCAGCTGTTCTTCAGTGATGGTTGACAGGAACAAGTGTGGGCACAATTAATCTCATTGTCTACTTTTCAGATGCTGAGAGTTGAACAGCTGCTTATTAATGCTGTTTCCCTTGTGTAATTTTGCAATTTTCTAGTTTCCTGTTGAAATATAAGGACTGTTAAAATAAAAGGTAGAATTCAGAACAGCATGATTAATGGAGATATCATGTAGGATTATATAAAAGCTCAGTAAAAGTTAAAAGTGAAGTTTGTGGTCCACTTCTATTCTTTCGTTTTTAATCTACAAGATAAGACCAATATTTCCCCAAAGCTGAATTACGAACTATTGCAAATCCAATAATAGTGAATCCGTTGTTTTGCAGTCATTTCTCCATCCCAGCGCTGTGGCAGCCATGCTTTAGAATCATAGAATCATGAAGGTTGGAAAAGACCTCCAAGATCATCTGGTCCAACCATCACCCTACTACCAATGTCACCCACTAACCCGTGTCCCTAAGCACCACGTCCAACCTCTCCTTGAACACCCCCAGGGACGGTGACTCCACCACCTCCCTGGGCAACCCGTCCCAATGCCTGACTGCTCTTTCTGAGAAGAAATGTCTCCTCATTTCCAACCTGAACCTCTTTGGGAAGCTTTTGGATCAGAGTTGTGTATGCCTGGCAGCTGGGCAGGGTGAGACCAGATCTATGTAAAAGCACAGGCAGCTATGCTGAGTTGTCCACAAGTGAATCTAACACAGGACTGAGAGAGCAGTTACTGAAGAAGGAAGATCTGCAAAGAAGAAAGATCTACACCTTGTTGTCTCCCATTTCAATGTGAAAGTCTGGATGAAGATTTTGGGACTTGAAAGCTTTGGTTCTTGAGTTGTGAGTTGAGGACTGCGCTGCTGTCCTTAAAGCCAGCTGTTATTCTAGCAAGCACTGTGAGTAGAAGCAGGGAACAGCCTGTGACACCTGAAATTACCAGCTTTAGTGCTAACGTTACCAAGAGGACAAAAAAGACCAAGTGTTTGTAGATCAGAGAAGAGTAATACCGTTGTTCAGTGACTGATGGGATGACTTGTGAGAAATAAAGCAGCTTAAAAACATAACTAGTCCCTGCAAGTGTACTTCTGAATTGTAATTCTAATATTTCACAAAACTATATTGAGGGGCAGGAGAAACGATTTTGCGCGCTACGAGGTAGAGTCACCTGCAGTGGAGTGCAAATGGGATCAAATTAAGAGAAGGAGAAATTAGGCTGCATCAGGCAATCTGAACTATGAGAGTTATCTGACTGTGAAAGAGCTCCCCAAGGGAAATAATACAAGCCACATTATTTGGGACACCTAAAATTAGACTTCAGAAAGCACTAAAAAAATCTACGACCCTGCTTTGGTAGGGAGGTGGACTAGAAAGGCATATTTGGGGATTTTCCTTTTTTTTTTTTTTGCAATAAATTTTGCAATTTGGGGGTCTGATTCTCTTCAGCGAAGTGGAAGTCAAGGGAAGATTTACATTAGTTTTGGCAGGAGAAAACTGAGGCTCATCACTCATGGCTTCTCCCCTCCACCTATTGCCAATATTTTAAACTCAAATACCTTTATCTTTTTATTTCTGTCCCTCAGGGATGGATCATACCCCACCCTTCCAATTATAAATAAGTATATTTAAAGTAGGCTTTCCCAACACTTGCAATTTGAGTAGCAATGTGGTAATAAGGAGGGGGACTCATTCATCCAAAATGTTTACCTTAATCTGTTGATTTTTAATATTTGTAAGAATTTTTTCAGCAGGGAAAGGAGGGTTTTACAAGTGCAAACTAATGCTATTGAAACAGAAACAGAAATAGAAGCAGCATGGAGTTGAGAGGAGAAAGGGCACGTGTGCCATAAGGACATTTTACAGCATTTCCCTCTTGTCGGACTCCTAACAGACTATAGAACTGATCATGCTACACTTTTTTTTTATTTATTATCTTTATCTTTAATTCAGAATTTACTTAGCTCATAATATGCAAATCTGTAACCCAGGCATGTTCTGAAGCTATTGTCTGAGGTTGCCAACCGTATTTTAACTAGCAACTTGATGGGGAGGAGAAGAGGCAAATGAAATACAGCCTTTAACCAGGGAATAGGGGCCTCCAAATGTGTTTTGATGCACGGAAAGTGTTGCAGTCTCCTACATAATTTTCATCAAAGACAAACTGCGTGTAAGTGAGATAGGTACAGGAATGCAGAAGAGGTTCAGTTATACAACAGTCCTACCTATTAAGATGTGGAGATCATGAGGTTGTGGCTGAACTTTAAGAGCCTGGGTTTTTTGGTGTAAATTTGTTCTGAGATGCCTCCATTTATCTACGTGTGGACTTTCTTTACTGACAGTACCTGCTTGTGTGAACGACAGCGTTCCTTCTTCCAAGTCCCATTTGAACAAACAGAACCCTTGCGTGTAAAAGGTTTTTTCATTGTGCAGGGATTAGATGTGTTCGCCTTCATAGTGTAATAGTACGGTGCAAAAAGAGTGTGAGTTTGTGTGCACACAAGGTCAGGGTATCAAGACTGAATTTGTGATGAGACAAAGGAAAGCACATATGCAGAATTTTCTGAAAGAAGGGATAGCTAGTTTGGAGAGGATTTGGAACAGCGTGGGAGGAAAGCTATAGGGCATCTCCATGTTGTTCAAGGGTCATGGCTTATAGCCCCCCAGAATACGTCCTGTGTCACTGGAAGAGAGGATTCAGGATAGGTGAATGGGGTACGTGGTGACTAGTAACACTTCCTGCACGCTGAATTTTGGGTGGTAGACGGCTGTACAGATTGGGGCTGGTACTGGGGCTGGTGAGACAGGCAGCCAGAAAACTCATCTGATTGTGTTTCACATTCTGACTTCTAAATACCAAGATCTGATTCCCATTTCCTTTCTCCCACTGCTGCTCGCCTCCAGTGTGCTTTGCCTCCTGCTGCCTTGCACATGGTCTGCCACAGGAGCGTGGGCTGTACTTTTTTTCTCATTTGACTAAGAGCATATTTCCCAATCTAAATCCTTAGCGAAGACTAAAGGCCTGTATTGCAGGGTGGAAAGATAATAACCCGCAACATATTATTAGCAGGGAAGACTCATTCTCCTTATGTCCATGTTTTTGAATGACTTAATTGAAGAAAAGAGATATCTTTTGATAATAGCTTTTTGCACAGGACAACAATGAGGGCGGAATAGTGGATGCTGGTGATGCTGGCTCTCTTGGAAAACTTCCTTAAGGCATTATTAAAGTGACTGTAACCACCTGTCTTACAGATCCAGAGTGCTTTGATATGTTAGTCCTTTGCATAGCATCCTCTGAGGGTGAAAGCAACTGTTGCAGAGGCTCTGCGTGTTTAATTAGTGATTGATCTCCCATAAGGGGTTTAATAAGATCTTGAATCTTGTAAAGATGCAAGGCTGCACATGCCTGTTAACATCATTGCCTCTCCTAATCTCGAGCTCTCTCATCTCAAGAAGGGCAGCTGGAAGGAATTCCGAGGAGGGCCACAGGAATGACCAGGGGTTGGGAAAACATTGCCTACCAATCAAGGTCTATAAAAATAGGGTATTTGGCATAGAGAAGAGATGACTCAAGGGGGTGGCATAAGCCTCTAAATACGTAACAGAGTGCTGCACGGAGAGGAGACAACCTGTTCTATGTATCTATTATTTTCTCTGTCCAGAGGGAGTAAGAGATTCATGTTCAGCTAACAGAAGGCTTTTCCAATGGTTGGGTTGCCTGGAGTAGGTGGTCTCGGTCATGCCATCTCCTTCACAGCGGGATCTGGAGAAGAGATTGGACAAGCACAGTCAGTAATGCCCCAGGTGCAGCTGACAGCTACCTTTCTGAAGCCCGTTCCCCTGTATTTGATGGGATTTGGCTGTGGCTGTTCAGTCCCTGGCCACGTGCATCCTTGTTTACACTTTTCCAGTCCTGTTCCTTCAGCCTGACTGATGTTCTACAACTTACACAACTGCGAGCCAATGCATTTCCAGCAAAGTCCAACCTGGCTGCCTGTTTTGTTTCCTCACTTCACACCGGCATTGTAAATTCTCCTTTGGATTGCTGCTGGAAGGAGTCCCCTTCCCCTACTGGCACATGGGGTGCTGCTCTCTGGCTCTCACCTGAAGCAAACTGAACCAGTGAGGTCATTCATTAAGCTCTCATGTCTTGCAAAGACATTGTGGAATATTCCATGCCCTTCTTAACGGAGGAAAAAAGAGTGCATGTGCTTGTGTGTGTGCTGGGGGGGAAAGAACTGGGGGAGAGGACAAAGACTAGGATCTTTGACCCGACAATTAGGATTTATTGTAATGCATGTGTTAGTATCTCAGCAATTCTTCAGGTACCATTTAAAAGTATTGCAAATGGTGCTTATTTTCTTCTAGTAATCATGTAACTTCCAGTGTTGTGGGGACAGTAGGAGTCTTGAATGATGTCTTTGCGGTGTTATAGCTTGAATAAGCCATTCAGGCATATTTAAATATGTCCAGGTACTTAAAGCTTCTGCAATTACCTTAACTCTAAAAATAATGCTAAAACAGGGTAAAATTGAATCTTTCCTGAAACAGTGCCATCCAGTTACAGTCACCTAGAAGCCAGTCAGGTGAATAGGTTGTAGGAAGAAATGTTTGGCTCAACATCCATGATGTTGCTTAACTACAGCTCATGGGAGCCTTGTATCAAAAGTGAAATGTGGTCAACCAAAATCTTAGTCCTTAACCCAAACTCTGCAAAGTATTAATGATTCAGTGTCAATACTGTTTTAGGTACATTTGCACAAGCTTTGCATACTGATAACCACAGCCCCCTATTTGTAAATTAGCACCTTCACCCTTCTGTTGGAAGATGTTTGTCCTTTTAGTCAGTGTGTTTCTAAAGAGTTGTGATAAGTTAACATTTTAAAGTGTCAGGAAACGCCATACAGTTGACTTCAGTACTTGGCTGTCTGATCCTTATATGCTGTCAATTAGTAATAGAACTATATTTAATGAAACTGTAGAATTATTTCTTTATCTGTTATTTAGTCATGTCTTCTTTTTTTTTTTTTTCCATTGTAAGGGTCACTGGACTAGCTTCAAAGTTCCTTGCTGTGTCTTTCGAGCAGCAAAACCCTGGTTTAAAGTCAACAGAGCTTTTGTCCCAGCAAGAGTGTCTACGTTTGGTTGACTGTGATTTGTTCTCTGCAGAATTGCATTTCAGGGCTATGGGCGAGATTAGGAGAAGGCACAGTAATTAAAGCTGGACAGGTTGGCATCTATGCATTTGGTATTCATGGCACTTGTCCAAATATGGGAGCTTGCTCTTTGGATGAGTGTTGTCATCAGATAACTATAATGAGGCTGTTCATACTGTAGTTTTGGAAGCGGTGCAGTGCAAAAGTCTTCAGTCTGCTGAGAGCTAGAAATTTGGCTGATCTTCAGCGTACAGTGCATAAACACGTTCTTTTTTTTTTTTTTTCAGTTTTCTTTCTCCTCCCTTCCTTCCCCTCAAGGACATAGACTTTGGCTATATTTTTCATAACTGCGTGAAGCTAGAAATCTAACGGATGCCTGTGCCGCCGCCGCCACCACCGCCTCCTCCACCGCCTCCACCGCCTTCTGGAGGGCCCCCTCCACCACCACCTCTGGTAAGATCGACTTTTTATCTCTATTAGCAATAGCTTAGGTATGGTAGCCAGCTCAGAGCTCCCAGAATTTTGGCGTGCATATTCATAGCAAATATCTGGGGTGGGTGCCCGTTTTGCTGGCTTTTGTTCTTTCGTGCATTGCAGCAGTGGTCTCCAAAGTGGAGTGCAGGAAAAAATATTAGAACTTCAGTGGTACATGTATGTAGTTTATAAATAAATAAACAAACGTATTGGGGGTGCGTGCTCAAAAATTTTTTACTGATAGGGGTGTGTGATCACAAAAAGTTTGGAGACCCCTGTGTTAAAGTGCATGTGGTGAGAATTTAGCATTTGTAAATACTTCTCCAGTCACAGGAAATTCATTTTTGTATTGGTAACTTGCAGGTGGTAAGTCTTAATTTCTTCATCCTCTTTCATATAGCTTCTGTTAAGACTCATGGTGTTCAGCTGTAGGTGTTTCTCTCTCTAGCACATGCCACCTTCCTGGGGATACAGCACAATATGCTTCTATACGTGTGCAGGAACAATTACTGCTTGTAACAGATCATTACTCTGTAAGCCATGAAGTAGAACATGCGCCCTGCCAGCATGTTTGCAATAAGGGGAGGATGTTCTGCGTGGTATTACATTTTCATACCTTCACAATTATTGTACCTATGATAAAACAAGTTTAAGTTGTTCCTTGTATACTGTAACCAGTTATTCATAGCCTGGTTCTGCACTGAAATTCCTAGACCATTTTTTAAATAGTGAAACCTGGTGTGTTTATGTTCAAGACATAAAATCTCTCCTTAATTTTCATTATTTTTCTGTCACTGCTGTAAATATTTCCAGGGTATGTTAGTCCCTGTAGCAAACAGCATTTCTTCATGATTTGAATATACTTCAAAATGTTTTTGTTCTGTTTTTTGTTTGTTTTTTTTTTGGGGGGGGTGGGGAGAGGGAGCAGGGGGGTTGTTGATTTATATATATTTTTTTAAGAACTTTATTTCTGCCTTTCATTCTCTGGTATCTCTACTGTTTTGTTCCCATGAAGGTCTGTTGACTTTGTTTAATAATGTTGTTACTTTATCTTCATCCAGGAGGAAGGGGTTTTTTTGCATGTTTCTCTTTGCTGCTTTGCATGCTGAACCATTTTGTAAAACTCTCCAGGAATTGTGGAGATGAAGAGGAGGAGGACTGAGACAGTACATTAAATCAGCAGTGCTTGATTCCTATTGTCATTCTGTTTTAATTTGGGGCACCATCAACAGTGTTTTCAGTTAGCAGCTCTTCTGAGTTGATACACAACCTATAGTTAGATACTGAAATAAGTGGGCTGAATTTTGTGAGCAACTTAATGCCCACAAACGCAATCAAAGTCAACAAAGCTGCAAGTGTTCTTATCCTAATAAATTTAGCTCAGTAAATATCTAGAGATGTTTTTAGATTCCTCTAACATATTCCAGATTGTAAATGACTTGGGAAAGCTGAGAGGACTCCTAAGAACCAGTATAAACAAGTTTGGGTTTTTTTTGTTCCCTTTCTTTGCTGATGACCAAAACCACTACTATGAAAGAGTTTTGATAATAGGAGGCTTATACTGTGTTTCCATATTTTATTTAGATCATTCTTTTGCTAAAATGATCTTCTGTGGGTAAGATGTACAGAATTTACAGTCAGTTTCATCTTAGTGATTGACACAAACCAAATGCATTGATAAATAATTTCTGATATTAAAGCCTTCCTTTTGATGAAAATGTTGACACTGAAAAGAGCACATGAGCCGCCAGTAAGAATTAGTATAATCGTGTGACAGAGCATTGTTTTTCTCTAACAGTGAAAGGATTTTTCCCTGTCAGAATCAGAGGGGGCCAACTTTGCAAGGATCTGTAGTCTGAGTTCAGCAAAAGCACAATACAAGAAAGGGTCAAATCTCTAGCTGGTGTTAAGTTGCAGAGTAAAACCTTCTAATTGGGGAATCCATGAAAATTTGCTACAGGCCCTATTTTCTTTTACTAGGAAGCTGTTTCCTAGAACTTGGCATCTGCCTTTTACAGCTGCTAAACTGCCCAGCTGTTGTTACAGCTGCTAAATCCAGAGTTGGAGGAAAAGAGGAATAAAAATTCTCATAGGCACGTAGCTTTAAGCAAACCTTCAAAACAAACAAGTTTTACTTGGGCAACACCTGGAAAGGTTCCAAAGTAAACAGCACTCTGATTTTTATTCTTTTATATTGATATAATTAAACCAGAGTAATACTTGCATGTTGGCAAATAAAAGTTAGGGTTTAACCGCTGTATTGATCCACAAGTTTTACTTGCTTGTTTTATGTTAAAGGAGAAATGTCCGGGTGTAGGCTGAGGCTTTAGAATCCTGTCGTTTTGCAAGATACCGTTTCATGGGTACTATACACTTGTCTTGCTTTTCTAATTGTATGGATAATAGCTGTACTTTCCTCTTTCTTTCAGCATTAACAGATTTTTAGCAGAAATAATCACTACATTACATTCTTCTTTCTGCAGATTTTCTTAGTGAATATAATGAGCCATGGTCCCAAATGATTTTGCAGCCCTTCATTGAAAACCTAAGTACTGTTGGCACTTGACTTTTTTATACTATTAACTCCCTTTTAAGGCAGAAGAAAAGTTAGGTCCTTTACTACAATTTTCAAAGCTTTGAGCTTGCAGATATTCTGAAGTATTTGTACTGAATTCTCACTTACAGAAGTTGTTGCAAGGCAATACTAAAGTGATTTGGAGATGGTATTTAAGTCATGCTAGGAGCCACCTGTGCCCAACAGCTGAAAAGCTACTGTCTGTCAGGGCATACTTAAATGAAAACCAAGTGGATCTTTTCAAGAGGGAATGCTAGGGTATTTGTAATAGCAGATGTGGGTGGCTGAGTCAAAATGTAAATACAGTTAATTTGATTAATTAAGCGTGTCTTCAAATGGCTGCCTTCTGGGGGTCGTAGATAAAGATGAGAGGGATGAATAGGTAGGATAAAACTATGCCCCAATGTATTTTCTGGCTCTGACTTGCGGAAGTCAAAGCTTTTCTCTTTCCCTTTTTCCTTCCTCTATTTCTTTTTACCCTTTTGCTTTTTAGTTGTATAAGACATTCTGGTTAGTTTAGGTTGTTACTATTTCCAAAAGTAGATACTGAGACTGATTTAAAAAAAAAAAAAAAATCTCAGGTAAGGCTCCCATGAGAGGATCAAGAGAAAATTTTGCTTTGATAAACCATGTTCGTTTCTTATGTGCAGTGCTGTGCTGCCTTTGTCTGTATGTATAAATTCCTGAAGTTATGTTCAGTCATCACTTATTAAAATGTTAATATTGAAGGAAGTGTGTAGCAGGCTTGATGGGGTTGAGTGCTGTTCAGAGATGTTTGTTTAATGATTCATATGTTTGTGGAGTTTAAGAAAATACTTCTGTTCTCTTTAGAATTGTTATTATCAAAACCTTAGCATAGAACTTAAACCCAAAAAACACAATGGATCAAATGATTAAACCCAGTAAAGTAGCACCAGGAGTTTATTTGCCCTAACGGCCTTCTAAAAACTAGGAGTGCAGAAGAAGGAAGGAATATGCTCACTTTAGTGAGAGAAATATGAAAGCTGAAATAATGCTGAACATTAACCTGGCATGTAGATTAATTTCAGTGATTACTGCATTCTCATTTATTTTATTTTTTTTAATAGAATTTCTGTTGTAGATGAACATGTCAGTTTACCAAGTTTGTTATTCTGACCATACTTTCTATTCTTGTAATAAAATCTCGGAAGAACAATTTTATATAGTATAACATCGATAAATGCATAATCTACACAGAGATAGGATTTCCAGTGATAAGGAAAATATCATCTTATAGTATTCCTTATGGGGATGCTTTTTTTTTCCTCCTTTATGCAGTTGTCAGAGTGCAAACCTTGTTGAGCTGTTTACTCCAACCTTCCCAAGAAATTCAGAGAACGACAGTGCTTGTCTGAAATTGTGTAGGAGTTGGTTTTGCTCCTGTAGCATTTAGTACTACTGTTCTTTGGAAAGAGAAAAACAACGTATGTAAAGCAGCTTGGTTGAAGATAATGATGATCTATGGGATTCTGATCTGGGCCTACCAAATATAATATAAAGAGAATGTGCATATATATCTGTATACATAAATGTCTGTGCATGTTTGCTAATTATTGATTGTAAAAATCAAGGTCACTTCCCATGAAAATGAAGCTTTCATTCAAACTCCTAGGTGTGCAAACAGAACTCTGAGAGCTTAGCAGAGTCATGCATAGTGCCATTTACAAAATATTTAGGAATGTGTTCATTAAAATTTTATGCGAGCCACGAGTAAGATGATACTTGCTACTTTGTCATGAAGTCCCTAGTTCAAGAGATATTAAATCATAATGTTTATTGCTGCTAGGTGAAAACATAGCAGAGCTAGAGAGAGTACAGGCTTGGTAATCTTGCTGATGACTAGCTATCATACAGATTGCACCAAGGGTTGCACAAGGTATAGCTGAAATTTTTGATGGTGCTTTGTTCCAGCCAAAATAAAGGAAACTGGTTTATAGTGTTTTAATAATGTCTCACATCTCACACCAATCTGCTCTCTTAAAGAATGAGGGGCAATTGTGTAGGGAAAAAAAGGGTGTCTGTGTATGATTTATTTTACTTTATTTTCAGATACTGGAAAATGTAGGATTGCATAGGTTATGCCATCTCTAAGTGTTGCCGCTGTAGCCTTCTGCACTTGTAAACAAATACAGAAAGGTTGAGTAGGGACTATGAAAGGCGGAGAAGACACAAAGAAAACAGAAGTTGTAGGCTGACATTGCTCCTTGTATTTCATCTGAACAGGTACAGGAGCATGCACTGTATATGTTCATGTGTGCTAATCTTCTTGAATACTTTGCTTGAGATCTCTTTGGTCACTACTTCTAACGTATTTAAGTGGTGAGTTCTGTTTTGCGTTTTGTTGTTTTTTTTCATAATGCCATATGTCATACATGTCTTCATGGAATGGAAAGCATTTATTTTTCTTCTTTTGGCTGTCCGTTTTTCACCTGTACGATTTGTGCATCACTTTCCTGCATTTAACGGCTAAAACTATGGAAATTGTGGTGTGTCACAGAGGTACCATAAGTAGCTCTAAATGATTAAGCCCAGGTACCAGAAGCTGTAGAGAGCTAATGGGTTAATTTACCATCCTTCTCACAAGGTATTATTGCCCTGAAAAATCACTAGTCCATCTGTGTTGTGTGCAAAGTCTACATACTAAATTCCATCTGTTGATTAATATTAGACTTGCAGCCTTTTAATTAAAACAGAACCCAGACTTATAGCAATACTTGTGTTGGACCTCTTTACATTGCTGGAATGTGACATTGCAAGAAATTTTAGTTTCTCAATATGGTCCCATCTTAGGCCAACCATCATTTTGCATTGATGCTAAAAGGCATTTCCGAATTATCGGTACCATCTACATAGGTAATTGGGTGGGATAAATAGCATAGCATTCTTAGAGCAGAGTAAGGTTAAATTGTGATTTGTGTGGCTTGCCACGTGTTGCTGAATATTTTGTTATTGCTACTCATAATAACCTTTGTCATTTTGGGGACACTGCTGTAGTAGATGGAGAGAATAAACAGGTAGTGTCACCAGTTCCCTCTGTAGTGTTTTCAGCCTTGTGCTCTTTGGTATCTTCATTGTAATGCCAGGACCTCAAGTTTTCTTGTTTATACGTGAATTTTCATTTTCCTTTTTAATGGATGCTGGGGAAAACTTGAGAACTTAAATCCCAAAAATTTAGAAATCAGAAAGTGAAATTCAAAATGATTTTTTGAAGCCAGTCCCAGGGTATTTTTGGTATTTGACTTGTGATCTTTCTGATATGCTGGGAAAACACTTCTATGGTAGTTTTCATCTTATAGTGCCTCCATTTTGGTGGCTTACATTACTGCATCACTTATTTTAGTGAAAGAACAGCCAGAATTTGTGTTTCAAGTGTGGGTGTCAGCAAGTTAAATACTCACATGAAAGCTAAGTGGCTCAGCAGGTATAAATCATCGCATTAATTCGGCTGCATTTTTGCATTCAGGCACCAAAATTAAGCAGCCCACCCGGGAAAACTTTAAGTACCCCCTTGTTAATGAGCCCACAGCTCTGTTTTAAGCAGGATCGATGTAACCTGTAAGTACACGAACTGCTGCATTGTCTGACTGAGCGGTGCCAACGGGAAGCGAGGAGGCCCTGTATGTGGTGAGGTGGTGATTGAAACGAACACTGGAATAGAGATGTTGGAGAGGGGGACTCCTGCTAAGCTATTTTTTAATCTTTTGTTGCCTGCCTTTGTGTCTGACAGTACGTTTGCATCTAGAGGTATGCTACAAGCAGGTAGTAGGCTGCCACTTAATCACCTCGTTATTTATGCCTGCTAATGCCAGGACTAGGCGGCGGCTGTGAGGCCAGGACCAGGCTTCTGACAGCTTCTGTACAGCACTTCTCTTGCTCGACTTTGAGGAACGAGGCCCGGTGTAGACACAGCCTATCTAAGTACACACATTGCTCGCTGACCTTTTCAACCCGGCAGCTTCGGGCCGCAGAACTCGGTGCGGCGAACGCTGAGATCACGGCTAATAGTTATTTAGCTGGGTGGAATCGTGAAACCCCGGTCCTGTCATTCTCTCGAAACAATGACTTAATTAGCTGCCAGGAAGCTATTTGGCAGGTCCCCTCATGCGGGCTCCCTCAGAAGAAATGCTGGCTGGATCGTGACCCCTCACGCTATGTGTGCTGGGAGCTCAGCTTGCTAGAAGTCCCTGAGATAGCCGTGTTCGCGCAGGTAGGCCGAGTGCCAAGAATTAATTAGTCTCATCCTGTGGAGCACAAGTAAAAGAAGCAGCTCTGCTCTTGAGATTGACTCTACAGGTGGAGTCTTGTACTGCGGGGAGGTTTCCCATAAGTGAAAGGCTTCAAATCAGAGGTTGGGACCCAGCTGTGAGTAGATGAACCACAACTCACACATACTAGATCTTGCAAGCTTCTTCGTGAGCTAACACTTCAGAAAACTTAAAATACAAGAAGTGATATGCTATGTTGTCGAGACCTGTTGGATTTTTTTCCTCAAAGTGGAAAAGGGCTTTGTTTTGATTATTTAACATTTGACAGTGCATGAATAAAACCACACCTGATGCACACTTAAAGCAAATGCCAGAAGAATGACGATGTTTATCTCTGTGGCTTCTTGGAAACTGGGTTTATTTTATTATTTTTGTAAGCTCCTGAGTTTTGTTGCAATTGCATTTCCCAGCATGTTCCCTGGGGAGACGTCAGCTGCCAGTTTGAGAAGGCTCTGTAAAAGCAGTGCTCTTGCCTGCTGGGCAAACTGCTTCTGCTACAAATTCAACATCGTGAATTCTTGGCATAATTCGAATCTGGTAATAGTGGATTGATCTCGAGGGAAACAAGTTCATCTGGTGTTTCGGGTTGGGCTACCGAAATCTAGGTGATTTATAATCCTGTGCTATGTCAAAGAAGACATGCTGGCTCACAATGACATTTCTGGGCATTTTCAGTTTTCCATCTTGTTCCTGTGGGATGCTTTATTAAATATTCGGTGGTCAGCAGCTTGTGGTTGAGGGGAAGGAAGCTGCAGAGTAAGTGGCTCACAAGCAGGTCCCCCTTATTCTTGTTCTGATCTTTTTCATCACTGCTGTTCCCAGGAGGGTGTCTCAGCAGGGTGTTGCACCTTACCATAAGGTGGCCCCTTGCTCTGGGTCTCTGCCCTTGGAGGCTGTTGTGAGCACCTGCCCTGCGCCTGGCTGCCCTTCAGGCGAGCAGGAGCTTTATATCTGGACGGGGACCCCGACATCTCGTCTCCCTCCACGCTCTCCTCCTTGGAGAGCCTTGCTGTGCCATATGGGCAGTGAGAACACTGATCATCATTCCTCAGAGTGATTAACCAACCCCAAACAGGCTGTTTTCCTCCCGATGTTCTTGTCCATCCCTGACATTATGTACAGACAGTGTTCCACAGATAGTTTTACCTGTATTGTTGCCTTTCCTGAGCAGTCCATGTTGTGTATGCCTGTCATTGTGAATATAGGAATAATATTTGTGCATTTGAGGGCTGGCCCAGGAGAGCCTGTTTTCATTAATATGTGTCTTGTGATCAACCATCCCCTACCCTAAAGCTTTCTGTTCGTCTTTCTGCATCTTGCTGTGATGCCTGTCCCTTCCCTTACAACGCAAAACAGAGGTATTGTGTGCTGCACTGAGGAAGATTTCCTTGCCTCAGCCAGTATCTGGGCAGGTTTTACTGAGAACAGTGTAGAAAATAATAGGAAGAATTTGATAAGGGCTGTCCTCAAACTCTTTGTTTACTAAAATATACGCAGTGATTTCCTTCTGCCAGTGTCTGTGTTTGATCTCTGCATCAAATCCTGTTTTGTCTAGGGAAAAATGGGGCATGGGAGAGAGAAAGGAGGATTGACACCAGATTCACAGAAAGAAATGAAATTGTTGGTAAATTAGAGCTCTATCTTTCTGCTCATAATAAAATACTACATGTCAAGCTGATTTATTTTTAAATTTGTTGTTATACATATCACCAAATAGATATTGGTAGGGATAGGGTAAATATATTTTGACTCTTTTTAAATCTAGTTCAGGCAAATAAATACACTTTCTACAGCTCTATTTAACGTATTTCTTATAAAAAGTGACCAGGAAAGGGAATCTACTGATACAATTCATTGCATGTTAGGAGTATGGATGCTAAATTTTACAAGTTTTCTGAAATAAGAGAGAATGCAGCATCTTTGGATGAAATCGTGCTTTATTTTATCTTACTTATGGCTCCTACCTATTATAGAGACAGAGTATGGGATCCTTTTTTCCCATCAGATGATGGGTTTATTCTGAAACAAAGGTCCATGACTGCCTGGTTACTGGATTGTCCAGAAGGCTGGAGGTATGTTTTTGCTTCAACTGTCCTGTTTATGAAGATCTACACTACCCTGAATTATTTTGCAAATTCAAAAACAGAATGTATTTAAACATCAGAGTAAATATAACCCATTTATGGGACAACTTATGCATCCATTATGACCTGATCTACCTGCTCAGAGTCCAGAGGAATTCCCCTTTTCTGTGTGCAGGGGTGCTCTTTAACATCTGAAAGGTAATAATTAGCATATCCCTATAATTAAGACTACTATGAACTTTTTCAAATGCCTGGTGCCTTCTGTGTTTACATCGTTTTACTATCTGAGCACGTATACCTCTTAAATATTTGAAGTATCATAGGAGCCCACAGGGTAGGTCAATGCTCCCATCTGTCTTGCAAGATGTAAAGTGACTTTCCTAAGGTGATGCAAGTACCACACGCAGCAGGAATGCACCTAGAAATGGGTTTCACTGCCACAGATTTCAGTCTATTTTCTTTGGGGGGGAATCACCATCAGAGAATTCAAAACTGGAAGAAGCTACTACAAAACACCAACTACCTCCCTGCTGCTATTAAATGTGTTAAATGCCACCAGGTAGCTCTATGCTGGGCCCAATGGCTGGTGCTTCACAAAAAGCAATCTGCCAGACAGGGTCCAGCCTTAATCTGCGAAGCAAGAGATCAATAATCTGCGGCTGTCCTCAGTTGTCTGCTTCAAGGAACAGTCACTCTTGCTATTTCCACACTTTCCTGCTTTCTGATCGTAGTTTGCAGGTGTTTGATGTAAATTCACCAAATGCCAGTCTCTGCTGGATTAGCAGGTCCATAGTAGGACCATTATTTCCCTCTAAAGGTTTGTGCATTCTGCAGGTAGATCACCCCATGGGCTTCTTTGGGGCTGACCGACCAGGCTGAGCTCCTAAAATCTATTTTCTCCAGCTTTTTGAATACTGCTGTGGCTCCCGTCTGTGCACCTCCAGGTTTTCAACATCAATTTAAAGATCTGGAGACCAGAACTGAGCTTGC
Organism: Anser brachyrhynchus; assembly: GCF_964034855.1. Lineage (NCBI taxonomy): Eukaryota > Metazoa > Chordata > Aves > Anseriformes > Anatidae > Anser > Anser brachyrhynchus. The sequence continues at coordinate 37,472,638 of NC_137695.1, forward strand.
AATTCCCATTTTGCTCACGTTGTTTTTCTGTAAGGATGAAGTACAGCTGAGGAGTATGCCAGCCCTCCTTGCCCCAGCATTGTGCAGGGAGTTCAGGCTGACTTGCTTGTGCTCTCTGACTGCTGGAGCCCACTGCCAGGTTCGGACCTGCAGCACTCAGGATGCAGGCTTTTGTTTCAGAGTTATGGCCAGAACCTCCCATCTGGTAATCTTGGAGTTTACATTTGGCATTTCTATATTGTGCATCTTCCCTGCCACCCCAGTGGTGGAGCAGTGTGTTTATTTCTATCCTTGCTGATTTATAGTCTTGAACATTGCTCTAAATACCGTGATTTGATGATATTTTCCTGTTTACAAGTACTTTAGAGACCTGTCATGTAGCCCAAACATTGATCCTAAGCCTTACTGAATGGCACAGCTGAGAGTGTGATTTGGGACACTGGAGACAAAAGTAGTGGAGTTTGGTGAGATGAAAAGAAAGTATTTCTCTTATGTTCTAGCTATTTACCTGTGTGGTTTGTTCTGTTCTGCTTCAAACTACATATTGACGGTGCCATTCCTGGTGTTTGAAATGGTAGCAGAATAACCTAATGGTTACTAGGGTAATGAAATCCCACCATTCCTGTACTGATCCATGTAAATAAAGTATGGAATTTAATTTTGGTCTCTGTTACCCGAGGCAGCTCTGGCATCTGATAAAATAAATGATCTTTGCATTCTTCTCTGCTTCCATTTTTATTTTCGTTGAAAGATTGAGATGTTTCTATAAATAAATGAGACTGCCCTTCAGATAAAAGGAGAAAAAAAGCAGTCTGAGAACTACATCCAAGGCTGTTTTTCCTCAGTGACTGAGAATATATTTGTCTTCCTGCCTCAGTATTTCTATTTCACGTGGTCAGGATTGAGATTTAAAACCCATGAGTTCCTCTTTTTGTTTTTCTCTTGATAGACAACATACATGTTTAGTGTCTCTTCACGGGCTATGGATTGCAGGCATAGCATCAGTGTGAATTCCAGATTAATTTCTTACTCAGTGTATGCTGTTAATTAATCAGAGGAAGGAAGGTTCTGTTCTGATTGTGTATCAAAAAGCAACATGGTAAACTACAAATTTGCAGGGCCAGGACCCCCGCTAGATGAGTGGGTGAGATACCTGGTGAAATGCTTCTGGACAGGAATTGTCACAGGGCTGGAGAGTGCAGGCAGCAAACAAGGAATCCGAAGGAGCTCTGACCGGTGTGCAGCCGGGCAACATTACACCCCAGACCATCCCAACTCTGTAATGGAAAAAGAGAATCCCTATCGAGCTACTCAGCAGCTAATCAATCACTCGAGCCCACCGGGCTGGACGGGGAAGATGCTATCTCTTACTTGAGGAGGAGGAGGAAAGAGCTGGGGCATGGATGGCGCTGTACTGAAGTAAGGGGATCTGTCTTAAGACAATGGCAGATTATTGCACTGCCTTCTGGGCCTGCAGCTTAGAGCATTCCTTCTTTTTTTGTCTTAGAAATGGTGAACGAATTAAAACCTTCGCTCTCATCAAGTGGTATCGAGTCACAGGTCACTGGTGAATATAAGCTGCCACAAGCAGGATATTTTAGTCTAATAGCTGTTTGGATATTAAGACTTCTCATATTCCAGCAGTCTACCTGCTCAGCAAAGTAGACTGGGGAGATGAAGTGGACAGCTGGCAGAGCATACGGACACTTGAACCTGGAAATGAAAACACAGCTGCTGGAGCTAATTTTAAACATAGGTCTCGATCAGATCCCTCTAGATCCTAATTGTTGTGCTGCGGTAGAGAGGCGTGAAGTTCAAGGTACTGGTAAAAAGCTTTTATGAGAAGGGAAGTCGTCCTTGCTCCAGTTATGGTATTTCCATTTTTCACAGTAAGTACTGTCAACTTAAAGAAAATGCGAGTGGAAATCGTTTCTGGCTTGTACGTAGTCTAGTGCTGCTTTTAGTATACATGCAGCATTGAGGGTGATCATAATGGGAATGAGACTCACAGTCCCTAAAAAAAAAAAGGCAGGTAGCACCGTTTCAGAGTGGGAAACTGTGTAACAGTGTTTTTTCTAATATTTTTAAATAATACATAGATATGGTATCAGTCACAGGATTGTATAATTCAGAGTTTTTACATCAGGTGTCAGGAATGCAGCTGGCATTTGCAGCAATCTGGAGTGCCATCTAGTGGACCTGTGCGAATCTATAAATATATAGTGATATTTTAAACTAGTGCAATAACCACAAGTAATGTCGTAACACTATAATTTTTCCATTTAGGATTAGCAAGTTATGCATTTTATTAATTCAAGCAGCTGGATAAGCTTTTTTCAAGCTTACGTTTTGCTTTCATAATGCTCTAACCAAGTGGTTGTTTTGTTTTTTTTTTAAGTATGACAATATTGTTCTGCTTTATTATGACTATGATGCTAAAATTAGGAGTTATAGAAACATTTTATCCTCTTTAGGAAGCTTGGTAACCCCTGCGAATTTGCAGTAGATGTGTAAAGATGCAGCAGCACATTGCTGCTATGATGTGAAGAGTCCCCTCTGTTAGACCACTCTGTTAACCACATGAAAGGTTGGGAAAGCAGTCCTGACAATTTTTATCTGCTTCAAGAAAGCAAAACTTCCAAACTTCTTAAAGTAGAATGTGCTTCTGACTTTGTTATACCAGGAAACTTGATGAAATAAGAGGAAAGGATAAATTTTTTGTTGTTGTTTTTATTACAAAACTTTAAACTACAACCTGACTTTTTATGGACCTTGGATAGGCTAGAAAATTTACTGAAATATAACTGCATTGTTGTAAAGGAAGTCTGCTCAAACTGGTGTAATTCTTTGATACAGAGAGAGAACCTAAATTAGTTAATGTTCACATTCAAATGTAAGTTCAATAAGCAATTAATGAGCTTTTTCCCTAAGGCAAAATGGGTAAAAAAGATGTTTATTCTAAAATCTATCTGTTACGTTCTAATATAATAATAAATTATACTTATAAAACATTGTAAATAGAATGAAGAGAGCTAAAGAGAGAGTCAGAGTTGCATTTGTGGGGCAGAGACCATAAACGGCCTAGCAAGAGGTCACACACCATTTAAACATGCCCTCTAATTTCCTTTCAACAATGTTAACGCACCTAGTACTAGATGTGTATTATCTTTAAACTTCCAGGTTTCATGTCTTCTGTACAACTGAATGCTGTTCTGGTTGACTGAACCCAAAAGCTTTGAAATGACAGCTGCCAGGGATGACTAACTTCAAATTTTCTCTCTGAAGTTTGTTTGTGCCCTTTCTAAGTGTGTATTTTTATCTGTACCTGCTGTCTAATGCTCATATCGTCAACAGGCAAGTTCAGAACTACCAAAATTGCGAAAGGAAGACCAAAAAGCACGAAATGCACTGTTGGCTGATATCCAGCAGGGAACTCGCTTAAGGAAAGTGACTCAAATCAATGACCGAAGTGCACCGCAGATTGAAAGTAAGTACGGGCTCCTGAGGAAGGTCCCTGGGTGAGCTCTGCTGAAGCCATTCTGCAGAACCATTCAGAGGCTGTGGAGGTCAGCTGGACAGTTTTCAACTTGAAGGGCGGGTTTGGAGTTCATCAAGGGACAGCACCTTAATATGGCTTTAGGATGTGAAGAGGGGAGAGTCTCATTTTCTAAACTTACATCCTGTTTGGAGATCAGCAGCTATTAACACTTCATAAAAAGTCTGTAACTGGGTATCATCTTAACAGACATTCCTTGTCCAAAAAAAAAATCGTGAATGATGAAACCCATGTAAGTGTCTTATTAAAATAACTGTTTACGTGGGAATTGTTGGCTCTGGCAGAAGAGTTCTTTTTAATAGATAAAAAGAACAAAATATGCAAAAAAATTCTGGAGGCATACGTTTGATTCCTTTGAGACAGGAATGTTTACTCTCTCAAGTCTCTTTTAGCTGTGAATGCATGTCTGATCATCATTTAAAATCAGGGAGAAGATTAACTTTAAAAAGATAATAGCAGTTGCTAGAGTCTTTTCTTTTTAGTGTTTTCTCTAGCCTGAATCCTTTTCCACACATCTTGGTAATGGCAGATCACTGGTATTGGTTTTTGCTTTTCTTTGTTTTATTTAATTTTCTTCTCTTCCTTAGCTTTATATACTAAAAGAAAGTATCTTGGGGACAGTGGGGGAATAGGCAAGAGTGTATTTTGTAACGTACAACTGATTCACATGTGACATGAGCAAGTAACAGAAGGATAGGGTTAGAAAGAGCTTGACATGATCAAGTAAACCCTATGTCACTCCTGACAGGTGTTTTCTTTAGTGTCTTCCTATAAATTTCCACTGGGAACACTGCATCCCATTGCTTTGCAATCAGTAAGGGAGATTTTTCAACAAGCATCTTCAAATCTATAACTTCAAATGTAGTCTAACACAACTTCTTGTTGGTGCCATGATTGACTTGAAATTAAAAAGCACCAGAGGGTGCTGTGCTTCAAGATACTGGGCAGAGAATAATGGCAATTTACTGTATTAACACTAAGTTTCTTTGAGTCAATTTAAAGAGGAAAAATCTGGTCTTGGCTGTTTGTTGGTGCTAATCCTCTCAGTCTGAGAGCAAGGTGGAAATGGCTTTCTGCTATACTTGTTTTTCTTTTTTTTTTTTTCCTGTAACAGAACCCAAAGGAGCTAACAGAGATGGAGCTAATCCAGCCATTAATAAAGGTGGTTCTCAGCCCCCTCTGGGGGGCTTATTTGCTGGCGGCTTTCCTGTTCTCAGACCAGCAGGCCAGAGAGACCTGCCAGGTAAGGGCTTCATTTCTATGAAAGAATAGCTGGGGGGAACTGTGATTTGGAATAAAAGTACTTTGGGGATATTAGCGACACTTTTATTTTTTTTTGAACCTTTAATTCATCTTCTGACCATGAAAAGCTGAATTAATAATGTGCTTGAAATCATCTTTCTAGTTCTCAAGTACCTTATCCCCTAAGGTGTAAATAATAAAATACCTGTACACTGGATAAGAGAGAGATTTAGTGGACTCTGCATTTTTACATGGAGATTTTTTATATTAGCTTAATGTAAACTTGTAAGTGTGCCTCAAATAAGCCCAGATTTCAATACTGTATTTAACAACTTCAGCACAAATGGCAAAAAAAGTCACATTTCCTTCCCTCCATTAGTGTGTATTTCTCTGGTATTACAGGTTTGTATATTACTTTAGAGTTTAATATTTAAGACTTCTGCCTTCTGGGTTTTATAAAGTAGAATTCTGATCCAGCAAGGCATGTCTGGAAGCCATTTTGCTGCTTTCAGTTCAAGAAACGCAGGCATCAGTGAGGGGAAACTCTTTTTGAGTGGCAGCAATGACCTCTGGGGCTGTTGGGCAGCTGGTGCCTGCTCAGGCTTCTGCAGGGAAAGGAAGAACTCGGCTCTACGTGCATCTGTGTTTTCTGGAAGACAAGCCCAAGATGCTCAGCACTGCTTGTGATTGGGCTTCTTCACAAGACTGCAGTAGCTTCTTGGAGTTGTTCTTAAACTAGGACCATACTTGTCAGAATATGTGAATATAGGATGAGATACCTTTTTGACACCTTGCTTTCAGAAAAATCCTTGACATTTACTTAGGCAAATACGTTCTGTAAGGTCAAGAGTCTTTGGGCATTTGCTGATTATAAAAAAAAAAAAAAAACATTTGAGCCTGCGCCTTCTGGAAAGCCTTCAAGACACTACTTTTAAAAATCCAGGCAATTGAGATTTATATGATGTTTGTGTGAACTTTTAAATCTTAAGCAAGTCCTTAACTATAAGGATGTTAATGTATGTGTGTCAATCTACTTGTGTTCTTTGAGGCCTTTTCAGTAGGCCTCTTGATGCCTCCAAGCAGACCACTCGTTTGTGTTCAGGTGGTTGTGCTACGAAGGCCAGTATGAAGTACCACGGGCCTCCACAGAGAAGTAACTTCTCCTTAAAGTGTTTTGTGTTGCAGCAACCAAGGAGTAGAGCAGGGTCTCTCAGCAGGTCGTCATTTAACTAAGCAGAGCCCCTGGTGCCCACTGGAACACATCACCACCTCCTAGGCCCTTATATCCAACAGGTTGTATCTGGTGTGAGATGTTCAGGGTGAAGTAGTTTAATCACTCAGTGACCGCTGGGGAGGGGAAGCTGTAGAGTTGCTTTCTGCATTATTTTGTCAGATGACTCAGAACAAAATCCTGGTGTATAACGTGTGATATCTCTTTTTCAGCTGGGAGGCCTGGGCAACTTCCTGGCATCCGAGCAGTGGCTCCGAAGACCACAGCCCCACCAAACAGCACCGCAAAGGCGGGCAGTAGCCCCCTGAGCCCACCCGAAGGCCCGCGGGCAGCTGTCCTGCCAGAGCCTCCAAGCACCCCACGAGCCGGTGCCACGCGGCCCAGCCTGCCTGCGCCTCCTCCGCCACCTCCAGCTTCCAGCAAACCTTCCCTCACCTTCCCTCCTCCTCCGCCTCTCCCCCCTCTGGCAGACAGGCCTTTCAAGGGGGTATCCGCCAGCTCCGCTCCTCTGCCCCCGCTCCCTCCTCCTCAGGCTGACAAACCCAAGTTTCAAGTAGGTGCTTCACACCCGCCGCCTCCTCCTCCCCTACCCCCCTGTGGATTTCCAGCCAGGACAGCCGATTTCCCTGCTGCTGCTTCCTCTCCATCCGAAGGAAGGGATTATCCACCTGCCACACCGCCTCCACCACCACCTCCTCCTCCTCTCCCCGTGCATCCTCCTGCCTTGAACAGGCTCTCCTTTCCACCCCCCGCAGCCTTCAGCGGCACTGCCAGCAGTGGTGACGTGCCCCCACCGCTGCCCCCCAAGTCCCCGCACTTGCTGTCCCATTTGCACAAGCCCGCTATTCAGTCGCTCCCTCTTCCTCCCACCCCACCCCTTCCTCAGCCAGCGGCAGTGGTGGAGACCAGGAAGAAGAGAGCGGGCCGAGGCGGAGGTGAGAGCAGTGGTGGTGGGAAGCGAGGCCTCCCACTCCTTTGGGCTGCTGGGGGAAATTGCACTGATGGGGGGAGAGCTTCGAGGGGTACAAAGCGTACGTGTAGCAGGAGGATGAAGTCCGCTGTGTGGGAAGAATGTAATTAGCACAGTGTGTAATGAGCATGCCAGACCTCAGGCTCTTCTTACTGCTGGACATACATGCCGTATAATTTAATCTTGTGATTCTTGGAAGCAGCATGCTGATCAGTGAAAGGAACATCTTGGAACTGCTGGGTTTCTTGCTTTTGTGTTGGCACTGGTATGTCTCCAGCAGCACGCTGACTGAGCTCAGCAGCGGTCTCCAGTCAATCAAAATCTCAATCAAAACCAAACAATCTCAGGTAGGGCAGCACCATGTTTGAAACATCTGCCAGGCATGCAGCTCCTCAAATTCCAGCCCACCCATAACATCCCTCTTCTGCTGTAACTGGCTGGGAAAGTTTACAGGAGAGAATAAAATTAAGATGGGGTAGCTACAGCCACAACAAAGAGGAGTGGCCAGTGCCCCCTGTAATCAAGGTGGTAGAGCCAAAGGCTTCTCCAGCTACTTGGGAAGTGGGCATATTGGCTGGCTCGTGTTTCCTTTAGCAGATGATAGGAGGAACTTTCTTCAGATCTGATATAATGAGGATAATTAGAAAAAAATGAGTCTAGGTCTGTGTGGGTTTGAGAAATGCAGACAGCTACTTAATAAGGAACGTTTGGAGAGAATGTTCTGTACCCTGTATCTTAGCAGCCGCGTGTCGAGAGAAGGATTACTGCTTCCCTTTGACAGCCAACTGAAAGGCCATCTAAATGCAGCAGATCAGCTGTTTTGTGGTGGTGATTAATGATGCTTCAGAATTGCCTGATGAACCATTATTTTATCAAGATGCCTGCTTCTCATGGTGATTCAACTTTAGAGGTTTCCATTTTGGTTATCTAGGGAGAGATGCAGTTTGAGAAGCGAACTTGGAGGTCTTGGGCTCCCTCCCCCTTACACAGGTCCTGTGGTAGATCTGCCTAGAAGATGTAAACTTGGAAGGCCCTTGCAACTCCTCTGTAAAATGCACAAGAATAATGCAAATTCCACTGCATAACTGCCAAAACGTCAGGAAAAGACCTTGCTTTAGAGATACCATCTAGTGATATTTTTCTTAAAGAAACTTCTAGCTCCTTTGAAGGCGGAAGAATGATCTTCCCCTCCAGAATGGGACTAAACCATACTTTAGAGTGTCTTTCTTTCCCTAGAAGAACTAGAAATAGGAAGCTCCAATACAAAGCTCAAGTAGTGACTTAAATTTAAAACTTGATGTTATAAATCCACGATTAGGCTTGGCAAACTGCAGCTGCGAAGTCACCTACAATACCTGGACGTCTTCCCCAAATACTGCATTCCTTTTTATAGTCCCTCCACTTTTGTGCAGAGCTTACTGTCAGTTTTGTTAATTCATGGTGATCTTTGTGTCGGTCTGCTTCCTCTTTTTCAGGACCTGGTGCTGGAAAGCTAGCTGTTCCTCCACAGCCACCAGCCAGATCACCAACAACTGAACTTACGAGCAAGTCTGGAGTCTTAGCCTGGGCAGCTCATGACCCCTACCCACCTCTTAAAAATGGAAATATGCATATCATTGGTAATGTCATCTTAATTAGCCATAGTTAAAGATTTTGGTACAAAAGCCTTTGTCTCAGACATTAAAAACTCATGCAAGTCTTTCTCATGACAACATAGTAGTATAGTTAGACTGATAGAAATTTTTTTTACAATCCTCTCCAATGAGATTTCTCTCGTAAAGGCTTATTCAGAAAGGTTTTGAACCATTCAAAAGACAAGAAATTGCATGCACTACCTGCAAAATTATTTAAGATTGTGAAAAGTTGCTGTACTGTGCTTACATTACTATTCTTTAAAACAGTTCACATTTAGTGGCTTCAACCCTATACAGCAAAGCCTGCTAAGAACTGCTTTTGTGGTCTAATGAATTGGCCATTCATTCTTGCTAAATTGCTTGAAAACCACCTAGGAATACATCTATTACCACAACATCATCAATGAAGAAGACTGGAACGGCAGCCAGAAGCTTAACTTCAGTTAGTACCAGGCAGCGTTTGCAATTAAGCCTGAAAACTTGGATGGCTTACAAACTGGATGGCTCAAGGTTGTTTACCTGGAGTAAGCCACTCAGATATCAATTCCAGGGGAAAATGAATCAGCATTTTTCTCTAAGAGTGACTAATATTTGTTTCCCTAAAACTTCACAGATGACTTTGAATCTAAATTTACTTTCCATTCTGTGGAGGATTTCCCCCCACCTGATGAATTCAAGCCATTTCAGAAAATATATCCCAGCAAGATAGCTAGAGGTAAGTGTGTAAATACGAGAACATCAGATAGTTATCAAATAGCATTAAAAACGGGGAGAGAAAATAAAGAACAGAAACCAGCATGAACATGAAAAGCTGGGCTGCAAGCATAGGCATAGACTGAGATTTGTTACGGTGGTAACAGAAACAAAAGATGCAATGAAAAGCACTTGGTTACTATAAAATCTTAGTAGCAAAAAAAAAAAAATTGTGACTTGGCATACAGTTTGTGTTCTTCAGATTGTTGAATTTGTGGAACCCTGAAGTTGAAAACAATGATCACATAGACAGACTTAGCCTGCTACTGAGTTTGTGTTTATGAACTTGTGAAATCAGAAAAGAAAGGTGACTTCATCGTGTCTTCTATCATTTGTCTCAATTTAAATCCTTTGCATGGTGTTCTACACACCTGAATAACAAAGACTTAGTACCTGAACCTTAGCAGGAAAGTAGTGACTGACTGAAGCTTGCTTTGTTTTAGCTTAAGTTAGAATCTTGGTGTCAGGTCTTTGTAAGAGCAGGAGTTCACCTATCCAGCTTTGAAAACTGATAGTTGAAGTTGCTGAAAGATCTCATGCCCATATTCTGCTTTTTATAAAACCCAGTGTTTTCTGTGTTATTAGCTCGGCTATTTATCTCCAGCTTGTCATTATTTTTGTTTCCATGCTAATGTACTTTGCATGACTTTTCATAGCAGCTTAAGTCAGTCTAAATCATCTGCTATATGATCTAAGACTTTTTTTTTTTTACTGAAGAGCTACAGAACATTAGCAATATATATATCATCAGTTCAAGGGAAGGTGATAAACATAACATCTCTGAGTTAGGTTGTTTAAACTGCTGTAGAACTAATCACAAATTTGTTCCTAACATACATATCTATCTCCTCTGAATGAACCCGTCCTTTATATTTGCAGATCCCTCTAAAAATCCACCTTTAAGAACACACGTGAGATGAGAAGAGTCGTTCTGATGCTTTCTGGATTGGTATTAAAAATGGAGAACATCAAGATAATATATGGAAACAGAAGGTGTCCCATTACAGTGGCAGAGATTATATTTGAATCACAAGTGCTGCAACATTAACATTTTTATAAACTGGAAGAGAGATGTAAATGATACTTTTTGAAGTAGTATTGTGGCCTACATACCACAAGAATGTTAGCACAGGCTTTTAAATACTGTATACATGTGGATATTTTTAAGCAAAGAAGCATAAAATTTAAATTCTTCATAGCGTTCAAACAATTCTTATCATGCTGACAGTTGTTACCTCAAAGAATACTTTTTGCATGATATGCTTGTAATTCATTTTCCACTTCTATCTATATTTTTAAGTACTTTAGAAATCCTCCAGCTATTATTCAGATATTTTTCAATGAACTGTCTGAAAATAATGTGACGCTTTTAGTCTCTCCTTATGTTTCTTCACGTCTTGTATTCTGCCTATCCTCAGATTGAGCAGAATGGCACTTTCATGAACAGGCGGGTCCACAATCCTCTTCTCATCAAGCATGAAGAGGAAGGAGATGACAAAGGGTTGTGGCTGCTGTTGAGCCTACCTCTACTGATTACAGATCCTTATAGGATAGTGAACATGTCTGAAGAAGCCCAGATGGGTAGGGTGCCTATGGACCTGACAAAGACAACAGAACTTTTCCAAACTGGGCAAAGAGGAAGTTGTTCTACTGTAAGCAAAAGTGGTGTATGTGAATGCACATACTATCAAGTGTATACATATGGGCATGTGTCCTATCTTTTCCTGCTGGCAAAGTGGATATTATTAACTATTTGTGTGACAGGTTCTCTTTACCCAGAAATTAGGAGACCTTGAGATCATTTTAAGTTGCATACGTTGTAAACAGGCAAGTAGAGCTCCTATTTTTCACCCATAGCAGCAGTAAGGATGCATTGTCCAAAAAATAATAAAATAAGGAGTCCCTAAAGTGGTGGTTCCCTTGAGTTGAGTTGCTTGGAAAAAGTAAATGAGGCAGGGATGAGACTTGAGATTTTACTTTTAATGTGAAGCTGTAGTGAGGTGTTTGGATCATTGATGTTCAGACAATCAGATGTCTGCTTCCAGGAACAATTATAGAAATGCAACATTTCACTGCATTAGGAGGAAATGTTGCCAGCAGCTTGTGGGATGAGAAAGCCCAACAAAGGGTCAGTAAGATGATGAAGGGACTGCAGCGCCTCTCCTTTGAGGAAAGGCTGAGAGAGCTGGAACTGCTCAGCCAGAATTTTGTCAATGTACCTAAATATCTGAAGGGAGGGTGCAGAGAGGACAGAGCCAGGCTCTTTTCAGTGGTGCCCAGTGCCAAGACCAGAGGCAATGCACACAAACCGGAACACAGGAGGTTCCATCTGAACATGACAGAACACCTTTTTACTGTGCAGGTAACCGAGCACTGGCACAGGTTGCCCAGAGAGGTTGTGGAGTCTCCCTCCTTGGAGCTACTGGAATGGCTCCACGTGGCCTGTGCAACCTGCTGAAGGTGGCCTTGCTTGAGCAGGGGTGGGGGTGGACCAAATGACCTCCTGAGGTCCCTTCCATCTTCACCCATTCTGTAATTTCCCCATTTTACAGTTTAATTGGGTTCAGCAGCTTGAATAATTGCACTGCTATTCTGGCCTAACAGCCAGGCTATTTATAGTTATTGTACTATTTATTTATATAAATACCATAATTCCCCTCATCTGCAGCTGTTAAAAACATAGATGGTAGGTGAAGATCCTTCCTCATGGCAATGCCTTTGAATAACAGTATTTGGAAAAGAAAGGTAACTACATCCTTGCATAGCTCTGCTTTTCTCTTAATTCTTGCAACAGCTTGGTTACGCTGTGACTCCTACTCCCCACCCCACACGCATGCTCATGGTGTAGCGATGGTATAAGGGTAAGAAGCATTTGAAACTCTTGCCTATAGGGCTCTAAAGAAGTATCATCAGTCTTTTTCTAGCCTATTATGATACCTTGTTGTTCTTCATGTGAAAAGAAAACAAAATAAGTGATGCTTTGACCAGTACTTACTGTCACCAGTATTACAGTTACTTGATAAGTATGCATGAGTTCAGTAATAAACAGGGGTCAGCATATATATTGCTTCTCAAAAAAGTGGGAAAGTTTAATACTGCTTTAAATAATATTTTGTTATATTGTTATTAAAGGTTGATGTATGGCTAGTTCTCATCTGTTCTGCAACTTGTATATAACTCTGTAATAAGTACCTTCTAAGGATTTTAAAGCTATTTAATGCTCAGACCACATGCCAGAAGATACCTAACAAAACAAAATTTATTTGTTTTTATTTTGATTAGGGTGTTTTAGAAAGAAACATCTTTTAGAGATTAAACTGCAAAGCCTGTGCATATTTGTAAGTGTTGTAGTGTTATTTCATACATGTTAAATCCTTGTTGTTCAAGAAGAAGTTCAGAAGCTTCAGAAGTTCCCAGTACTTGGATGTACAGAGAATCACAGGGGCTAGTTCCACAGCTGCACTCAACACCACTGGAACTTCCAGGCCATGGGGGTGCTCTGGTTTTCTCAAAGTTGTAGGACTAGCGATTGCCCCCGAGCATGCTGCTGTAGCACAGTTGGTTGTTTTTTGTTGTTCCCTTTTTTTAATTCACTACCTAGTATCTTACTTTTGCTTCAGCTATTAGAAACACTCTCCCGATCACTGTGCTCAAAACAATTAGTTCTGTCATAAAAACTGTTCCCAATAAGGACAAATTCCAACAAGATAATTGCAGATGTTTGTTTCTTCCAGTGGGCAAATGATATATTACACTTTTAGCAGGAACACCCTCTTTTTCCATCTTGCCTCCCTCCCACCTCTAAAATTTCAGAGAACTGAGCTGTGAAAAGAGCTGTGTGAGATGGTATATCCTAATCTCTGCCCTCTAGCTGGGACAAGTATTTTTTATTCATTTTCCCTTTGTTCACAAACATCCAGCTACTCCTTTTATGACACAAAGCATTCAGCAAGCAACAGCTCTAGAAGCAGCTTTGAAGTTCAGCTTGGTATGTGTGTGTTAAGGGTACTTTGATTAGGAGTATCTTCATTCAAAGCACCCGCAAGTGGATTTCATGAGAAATCCATTTACTTGAGTTGTCAGCACGTTGTTCTTTCATGTTCTTCATCCACTGCAATACTCACTGAAATAAATTGTGCTCCTTGCAGTCTCTACTCTACCCAGGAAGAGAGAAGTTTTAGGTTTACTTGCCTATTTTCTCCTCCCCTTATCTCCAGTTTTATAATACAGAGGCACAGAAGTTGAAATGAGGGATAAAGACCTGGCCAAGTAGAGCTGTTCCTATAACAGAGCCTAGGAGGATTACAGTGTGAAGGGGAAGATAATTACGTAGGCCATATGCGACAATGTGTTCACGTTTGTTTTGTGCAAGTAAAAAGGCCCGCTCTTTTCTCCTCCGATTGTCAGTAGTCATATCAGGCAATACCAAGGTAATGAATAGAATAATTTTAAAGAAGAATAAAGTAAATCAGAGAAGACAGTGTGTCAATATTGTAATTTCCTTAATTTCAGTTTCAACTTGAGGTGTTTCTGCATCCTGAGGAGCTTTTTGTTTTTTAATACAAAAGTCTGGTTCATCACTATCCCCTTCCCTGAACAGTGAAGAATTTTAACCCCATATGCTAACTTCTATTTATTAAAAACACAGACTTTTCTGTCACTCCTGTTAAAGCAACTGTCTTAATATGACACAGGAAACAGTGTTTACTGGTTTAATTCTTAAAATATTTGCCCCGTCTCACTTCTAGAAGAAAATACACAAAAAGTAGGTCTGTCTGTAAGACTGCCAAGTCTCAAGCATGCTGCAGAAGTGCACATCATGGAAGGAAGCAGAAGATGCCCATTTCTAAGCTTAACCAGGCCCATCAGTAAGCCAGGGGTACTTAATGGGTTCATCAGCTGTGTACACTCATCACTGAGATCACCAGTAGCAGTTCCCCATTACAAAGGCAGAAAGAGGGAGAACAGACAGTTTTTGATCAATCTCTTCCCCAAAAAATATTCCAAATTTATAGCTTGTATATAAATACAACACCTTAATAATGGTGTCTTAAGAGCCAATAGGTTGCGTGTACATGTCTTAGGCGTTCAGCCTGGTTCTGCATTGCAGTAATTGGCACTAGGGCAGTAGCCAGGTACATTACAAACACACAAAGTTTTCGAAGCTGGGAGCAGGCAAAGGCAAAACTTATCCTGGGGAACCCAATTCTGGTCATTTGCACAGGCACAATGCCAGATGCTGAGCCACTGTTACCAGATACACCAGTACAAGACCAGTACAGCAAGGTCAAGAAGCAGGACTTACCTTCCTGCTTCCCTCTAAACTGGGATTTCAACTCTACCATTCTTTGTATGAATTAGCAAGAAGAGAAAAATGCAAGTCAGCTTTGCTGCAAGCCTAGACCTGAGCAACAGAGGAAAAAAACAGATTGCTTTCAATGACAATATGGTAGTTATCCTGATGAAGTTAATCTTTGCTTTAATTGGTTGCCCAACATACATATTTAAACATTCTGTACTAAATTAGCCAGCATGCACACAGTAATTGGACCAGTCAGTGATTTTCTCCTTTCACTATATACATACACAAACAGGAACGCCACAAGATTGGACGAAGGAAAGCAATTTGTTAACCAGATATAGCTAGCAAGTAACATTTTTTCCTCTAGAAATGTTTTTCCTGCAAATTCACAAGTGTGAAGACTTTCTTTCAAGGCTTGAAGAACTCTGCAGTCTTCCTGTGAAAAGGCTAACAGTAGCCACTGTAGCTGAAACGAGATAAAATTGGTTTAAAATCCATTCCAAGCAACAGTGAAATATGTCTGCAATGTAATATAGGGGAAAGGGTCTTGAGGCAATTCAGTCAGATGCACTGAAGTGGAGAGGTGGCTTTGGACCTAATTCTGAACACCCTTAACTTTGTCTAAAAGAAGAGGGTGATCAGAATTGGATCCAACATTACGTGTTCACTGACGCCTGGCACCAGAAACTCAGCA
The DNA here is from genome assembly GCF_964034855.1 of Anser brachyrhynchus. Lineage (NCBI taxonomy): Eukaryota > Metazoa > Chordata > Aves > Anseriformes > Anatidae > Anser > Anser brachyrhynchus. The sequence continues at coordinate 37,488,020 of NC_137695.1, forward strand.
TCTAAAGAATTAAAATGTTTGCTTACTTCATTTGAAGAATTTTAGTTCTGTGTCAACACAGTCATAGAAAAGATCCACTACTTCAGCAGGATCCAGAATCTCTGTACGAGTAAGGATATCTTCCATTGCTTCTAAGCCTTGTTTTTCGAGGTCTAACATAATCCTCATCAGTTTCTGGCCCTTATCCTAAATGCATGAAATAATCAAACTGAATTAACCAGTAAACCAGCTCATTAAAGTATTTACCATTCTCTTCTGTTGCAAAGATCTTTTCAAGTATTTTTGAAAATAAAAGCCTTTTTAAATAAAAAACAATTTCTATTAATACTCTTTTTGGATGGTCAAAGGCTAAAAAGAACAGTGCTGGACACTTCATGCATTACAAACAATAACCAAGAAGCAGCTGCTAAGTTCAAAGCATAGAAGAAAGATGAGGTGAAAGATGGATAGAGGAAAACGTTATACACATGAGAAAGAAGTAAAGCAAATTCTTAAGCTTGCAAACCAGTGAACAAATCTGTGAGAAGAAGCCTATATGACTAGAAGCCCTGATGATTGTACGGATCATGGTGTGCGCATGTGTATCCCTCAGATCATCACCTACAAGATGATCATTAGATCATCTGAAATGATGCATAATATGACAGCAGTAAGAATCCAGAGAGCAGGGAAGGCTTCATGTGTTATTCTGGCTTACTTCTCTTCATGTTTCTGGGCAGGAAGTACACTCCTGAAGAAGGTGTCATTTTTTTTTAATCCAGATGTTACTTGAAGTCTTCCCCTCCCCCTCTTTTTTTTTATTAAATGGAGACATGCTGTTTGTTTTGCCTGCAGCTTTCAAAATTGAATTCCAGAAACAAAAGCTGTTTAGAATGAGTGATGGTTCAGAGCCTTCCAGGATTTATACTGCCATTTGTGCAGAAAGAGCAGGGCACCTCAGGTAAGCTTTAGGCTCTCATGTGTTCAGTCATCACAGCATGAAACCTCACTGAAAGTACATTTCCTTTTTAACACAACTTTTGGTGCCACGCTTTATTTTAATAGGGAAGAGTTCACAGGATACTAATATACTCCTCTCTAGGTAACAGACTTAACTGAATGCTATGGAAGACAGCTGTATATTGAGTCAGTACTACCACAGAGGCCACAGAGTTTAAATTGAACCATTCCAAGAGATTAAAACTGTATCTAGCCAAAACTACATTTAAATAAAGATCATACTGGCAGAGGTTACCACTATTTCCTTAATCCGTAATGAACAGGTTTGAATGAACGCTGTTATGATCTTATCAAGACCCTGACCTATGTAAATATGCAAAGCTGACCCTGCTGCAGAGGAAAACTGCAGAAAAACAAGTCCTCTGTGAAGGAACGTACAGCATGACTATGTGGTCTTCCACAACTTGCCTGAAATACCAACACCAGCATGGCTGGCGTGACCTGGTGATCCCTCTCTCTGTTTTACTTCCTCCTCCATAAATATCCAGACACCATTATACAATGCAAAGATAGCTGGTATTTTAAATTCACATCGGAACTGTTTTAAGAAATGAGGAGAGTGGAGTGTAAAACCTTTGTGGCACCCTATCTCAAACTAAGCCATTATCAGCAGATAGGTTTAAGGAAATCTCCACAAGATTATGAAGTTCCCAGGTCCCACAGTTCTTACCTGATCACTCTCAAGAAGAGACCGGGCCCATTCGTGTGCCTTGTACAATTCATGCCTGCGATCAGGTTTCTCCTGGAATCGAGGTATCTTTTTAGCAGGATCATCATCACCAAAAGAAGGGGACTGGACTTTTGGTACTAATTTTACATCGTCAACAAAAATAAAGGGTTTGAATATGGACCTGAAAGAAAGGAGAATTACTGCTGGTAGTAATCAGACAGATTTTATATACATGATTCAAATGTTCACCAGGCTACTTTAAAACAGATATGAGAAAGCATAGGTAATCCCTCTACACCATCCACAAACTAGGTTAGGGAGTTGGTACTGCCCAGAAGCAAAATGAATCTCCATGCTTTAAAAAGAAATGTAGGTTTGCCAATTATTGTAAAACTGCATTACCCCATTTTACCTAAAGATTTCTTTGGTCTCCTTCATGGCAGTTCTGCTACAGTAGCACTGTATTTTCCTCTCCAACTTTTTGTTGAACAAACCTCAGCATTCAGCCTCACATCAGCTTTTTCTCCTCTGTTCACATAGCCACCTCTCATTTTCCCTCAGACGTAATTTCCATTAAAATCACACATACACATTTGTGTGGAGCAGGGACACAGCTCGCTCAGTATCAGAGGATTTACACAGATTCACAGATTTCTCTAGGTTGGAAGAGACCTCAAGATCATCGAGTCCAACCTCCGACCTAACACTAAGTACTCCACTAAACCATATCCCTAAGCTCTACATCTAAACGTCTTTTAAAGACCTCCAGGGATGGTGACTCCACCACCTCCCTGGGCAGCCTGTTCCAATGCTTAATAACCCTTTCGGTAAAGAAGTACTTCCTAACATCCAACCTAAAACTCCCCTGTCGCAACTTTAGCCCATTCCCCCTCGTCCTGTCACTAGGCACGTGGGAGAATAGACCAACCCCCACCTCTCTACAGCCTCCTTTCAGGTAACTGTAGAGAGCGATGAGGTCGCCCCTGAGCCTCCTCTTCTCCAGGCTGAACAAGCCCAGCTCCCTCAGCCGCTCCTCGTAAGACTTGTTCTCCAGACCCCTCACCAGCTTGGTCGCCCTTCTCTGGACTCGCTCGAGCACGTCCATGTCCTTCCTGTAGCGAGGGGCCCAAAACTGAACACAGTACTCGAGGTGCGGCCTCACCAGAGCCGAGTACAGGGGCACAATCACTTCCCTCGACCTGCTGGCCACACTGCTTCTTATACAGGCCAGGATGCCGTTGGCCTTCTTGGCCACCTGAGCACACTGCTGGCTCATATTCAGCCGACTATCCACCAATACTCCCAGGTCCTTCTCGGCCAGGCAGCTTTCCATTTGGCACATGACCAGCAACACTGAAGAATTTTATGTTAGGTGGGGAAAAAAAAAGACACAGCTACTAATATTGTGACACATCTCAAGCAGTTTCAGTATTAAATTTGGATCTGAACTCCAGAGAGAGGGGAGAAATAAATAAAACCAACTACCCAGGATCTTCATTCCTGAGAATCTGAGAGGAGGAGGTATTCTCAAACACACGGAGAAACTGCCTTCCCTTTTAGATGCACATCAAAACTGTACCCTGCATTCCACAGAGAAGCTGCCAGAAGTGCAAGACTTCTGCAAAAATATGCTAATAACTGCTGCCTGCATACAGTCAGCGGGTTCATTGCTGCTACATGATCCATCACTGTCATGAAGCTTTGCTGACTAAGAGTCAGTATGGCTCTCTACCTCAGTTAAAATAATGTTGTTGTTTTTTTTTAATACATTCGAGTATAAAATAAAACAAGGCCTCTGAAGTTATTTTTACAGCCAGACTTTCATTCTTTTAAAAGGAAAGAAATCCCACCAAAACAATTTGAAGCCTTGCTCCATTTTATCCCAAACAATTTGCATCAAGTTAAAGAAAAGTTCTGGAAAGCAAGCTTAAACTTCTTTCTTAATCCTGAGTGTCTGACTTGCATAATGCAAGGTGGTGAGAAGTCCCTTTGGTATGGATGACTTCTGTAGCACTTGTTAGCACCTGATGCTTACTACCACTCCTATGGGCACCATTTTCTTCTCCCCGTAACTTCTTCACCTCAGTTCAAGTAGCAGATCTCCTGAATAACTGCAAGTGGTTTAGTTTAATTTCTGTGAATCCCATGTGGATTCTGTTTAAAACACAAGATAATTCATTAGTTCTCTGATGATCTGGCCCATGAGCTCCCTCATGTTCTCAGATGCTTTCAACTAGAGAAGACATCATTAAAGAAATGGAAATTGTTCCTCCAATAAAAAAGATATTTGGGGTAACTGAGGGTTGCAGTTGTTCTGCTCAACTTTCTGATGCCATACAAGGCTACCAAGGGCACACACCCCTCTTTGCTAGCTAGGCACTTTACTTGTTGCAATTTTACACCCACCTGTCCCAGAGAGGTGACTGAAATGGTCCAAGAACTTACTGTCTCAACAAGAATCCAGCTGCCAAACAATCACTTTGGAGCAGTACTTTCTGGGTCCTCCCTAAATTGTGCTTCCTCTAGAAGCTCTGAATTCAGGCAAGATTCCAAATCTGGCCATTCACCCCAGTGGTGTCCATTCAGACTTGCAGCCAGATACAATTCAGTAACACAGGACCGTCAGACTGCACACCACCAACTACTGAAGGTAGTACTGCTCTTTCCCATCCTGCCTGCCTTAGCCCAGAAACTTGGAAACTGCATTAACGAGCCTCTCTGTTAGACAGGCACAGTGGTGTTCCAGCCACAGCCACATCTTCTCTTGAGCCGGTGCCCCTCTAACACATTCCTTCCTCTCTCAGCCCAATGTGACTTGTAGAGGAGGCAGCAAAGAACCCCTTCAGCAGCAAGAAGTAGTTTCAGTCAATGAGAGCTCTTTCAATACAAAACAGACAGCACATGTCTTGTCTGTTCTGTAAATGAAGGAAATAATTCTGCGTTGGCTTTCGTAGGAAAGGAAGTGCAGTAAAGTGGACCTTCCTATTAGCTACCATGAAGTGACAATAATTATTTCTCAAGTTGCCTTTGTGTCACCATAATTCAGGATTTTTCTAGGGTTCAGAACAACCCTATGGCTTCCCTCAGCTTTCCATTTTGAGAGTTTTGTTCGTATGGCTCAAAAGGTCTCTGGAAAACAGGACTAGATGGCATATAGATGCTCTTTTATTCAATTCCAATTCTCAAGGCTTGTTTAATATCTTTCAACCCACCATCTACTCTGCACCCAGGGGACCGCCAGTGCTGTAGCTTACCTTGAAGGGTCCGGCGTGCCAGTGAAGTAATGAACACAGGGAAAACTAGGGTCCTGAGGCAGAACAGACACTATGCTAGCTGTAGTAAGGAAAGATTCAGAGTCCACACAGACACCACTATCCTTGTCACGCAGCACATCAATCATAGTTTGTGCAGAAACGTCACCTATAGGAAGGGGAAAAAAATTCCTGAGTGTTCGGTGGCTTGGACCCCATGGAAGGTCTTTAGCCTGAATAGGCTTTGACATAATATGACCAGCGACACTTAGCATGAGCAAATTTCAGTTAACGGTTTCTGTTTTAACAATGTAAACCAGAATGAGCTTGCCTACTAGTAAAAGAGAACAGTAGGGAGCATTAATTAGGCAGTACAATTACTAGATAGGGAGAAATCTCATTAAAAAGGTATTTTTCAGGAAGAAGCCATCATGTCTGTAATATTGCTTCAGCAATCACTGTGAACAGACTCCTGGCATAAAATACCCATTTTCCTCTAAGACGCTACCCCTATCCAAGCCCAGGCACAATGGTAGCACCCTGATCTTCTACTTCTCCTCTGTTTCCATTAGCTCTCAGTCAAAACTTTGAACCCTCATCTCACACTCCTTGCATCCTGCAGCAGCAGACCTAGACACAGAGATCTTTCCCCAAACTATGATCTGCAACAATCTCCTATTCTCATGGTATTTCCTGCATGTGTCTTATCACAACTGTCTCCCCAAAGCACCTCCACGTTACCTTGCACTGTTCCCTGACAGGTAGGGCTTCTTTCCACAGCAGCTTCCTAAGCCTCTCCCTTCCATGCATGAGTGCCCCAGTCCACCAGGAGACATGGAATGGCCCAGCAGGTCTGCAATCTGCAGCCATAGTCATCTGTCTGTCAAGATCCTCGGGCCTTCCAGTGCTATAATCCAGGTTTATTAAGACCTTTCACTTACGGCCCTTCACGCTTGTTTTTATCTGCCTCTTATACACCAGCTATGCTCCAAATAATTCTATAATGTTAGCAGGAACATTGCAATAAGCATTTCATCTCTACACTCTTCTTGACATTTGCCAATACATGAAAACACTAATAAATATAACAAATTCATATTTTTAGTACGTGGCTTTTTATAAAGATAATTTGTACCATTTTTCATGAAGAGCAGCACTCCTGCAGGCTTGTCATATTCTAGCTATTTTAGCCAGTTACAGTCATTAATTTTGGTGTGGAAATAAACCCTTCCTATGACTGAAGGCAGTTGGCACACTGTCTGTTCTGGTAACTTTGTTCTGCTCAACAATGAAAAAAGGACTTCAGTTTGCAACTGAATAGCATTTCTCTTCTTAATCTATCATCTGAATTCTTTCCCCAAAAGCCTAAGCAAACCTCCCAAAACGTAGCATCTGCTGAGATCAAGCTTTCATACACGAGGCCATTTTTTTAATACTATATTTATAGTGTTAGGTAGGGCCATTATATTTGTACCAAAGAACAAATGTCGTGGCACATCATGCACATTAAACAACAGTAAAGTTATTTTTTAACTGGCATCATGATTTGAAACAAACTTGTGAAGGACATTAGGAGTTTCACCCTAAACTGTGGTAAGTTTAGGAACAGTCTTCAGTTCTGGTCTTCCTTTCCACTTGGTTTACAAGTAGAAGTAGGTATTCTCCTCAACCACTTGTAGTTCTGGACAGAGTGGTGGAAAGGAGGTAACAGTGACTACAAATCCTACTGCACATGCAGAAAAATGATTCGTACTTACCACCTTGCTTTTCCAGGCTCTCCCTGCCAGAACAGCAGGCTAAATGGTCATCAGCGAGAGAAAACACTTCAGAAAAATTGAAGTCTGTGTCTTCATTCCACCAGCCTTGACTTCTCACGTAATTCCTCAGTTCAGGATGTTCAGCATCAATTTTTGTAGTTAATGAAAGCTGATTGCAAATGCATTTCACTCCCTCTACAGAAAGAGCCACGAATTAGAAGAAAGCATTAATACAGTTCTTACGGGAGAAGCTAGAAGAACAAAGTAATTGCAATTAGGAGACAAATTAAACCATCAGTTAGGATGTACATTTAACACAACCACATAACTACACATACACAGAGTCACCATTCACGTTGCAGAGCTTGGTTCTCTGTACCCTATTTAGGTAGTTACACTACCATGTGATTAATACTGTTATTTAGTAAGATAATAGTTTCACAATTCCTCTGTACCTCGCACATTCTGAAGTAAGAGATCTCCCAATTCCAGAAAGTAGACTTAAAACACTGAGAAGATGCCAGCCTTATATTTTCTCCAGTGTATTCCACCGCTGCAACAAGATTTGAGGTCTAATTTGATTTCAAACTATATTTCAGCCTGGCTGCATTTAGATTAATGAATCCTCCTTGCCCCCAAAACCAATAATTTAATTTGGAAAATGTTTTAAAAAGCTTACTGATTACTTCAAGCTTCCCAATTGAAAAACAATTTTATTGTAAGCATCAAAAGATAGGCTTAAGTTAAAGAAGTTCATTTTTAATCTTAAATTTTAAAATGGCATGAAGTAAAAGGAAAGTGCAAGCAAGCTTCAAAGGATATTAAAATGTTTGTTGCTTTTTTTTTTTTTAATTTGCTTTTCTCAAAAACACTGCAGTGCTTATATCCATATATCTACAGCATGACTAACAAACAGTGGCTGCTGCAGATATTCCTCGGAGAGGATAAAGTAAATGCATTGGTAGCCAGGGAAAGAGCTGATAAAGTAAATATGCAAACTAAAATAAAACCAGATTCTGGAATTTGGCACAAGCTTTTTCTTAAACAGAAACCAAAGCGGTATTTCTGAAAATTATTAATACTGCCTTCCACAAAAGCTTGCCCTGCTAACGTCGCATGCATGTAATTTAAATAATGAGGAAGAACTTACAGTAGGAAGTTCTGTGCACCAGTCTGAAGGAAAGTTGCTGTCCCTCAGTTCTGATTTATACTACAGGCTCACTGACAGTTTGGTCTGATTCACACTTTCAAACAGCATACCTTACAGAGAACTTTCTTGACTTGAGAGATAGGAATATTTGTGTTCATATCAAGCTAGCCAAACTATTCATTAAAAGCCCTTTAATTATTACATTTAATAACTTGTGTGAAATAGTATTGCATGGTTTTGATCCCCCTGAAACAAGACAAGTTTATCATGTAAATTATTCTCTGTTCAGCCTTCAATAGGACGGATTTTTAAAGTGTTTATCCTTAAATTACTGTCAAAAAGTTGCTTGATAAACATTCACTATAAGCTTTACAGAACTACTGCTGTAATATTAGGAAAAGAAAAATTCTCAGGAGAGTCAGGAAAAAAATTTCCTTCACACTGCTGGGAAATGACATACTTTCCCTGTTTTAACCTTTATGTGTTCATCTGAAAGCTTAAGAGGCATGCTTATGGTTGAAAAACAGAACCTCCTGAACAAAGTATGAAATGCAAAGTTCTTACACAGCCAGCAGCATCCTCTTTCCTCCTGGCAGCCTCAGCAGGCTGCAGGAGATGGAAACTAGTCAGTTTAACCTGTTGCTTACAGGGGCCTCCAGAAGAGAAAAGTGCTGGTAAAAATGAGAACGGAGCTACAATATCATTTCAAAAAGCTGCAAGCTGCAGATGATGTCGACAGTTTATTTGCTAAGAAGCACGTGAAGGTTATATATTGCTGATGCAGTTAAAAAGACTAAGTAAAAAACACGTCAAATAGCAGCCAGGCAGGTCAAGAGAAGAGGAAAGGCTGCCATCTCATGGCCCTAGAAACCTCAGGAGCTGACTGTTTTCAAAAATTTGGATTTTATCAGGACAGCATTATCAATCTCCCCTGCTCTAGGTTTGGCATCCGTTTGTGCTAGAAGACTTCCTCCATTTTATGAGTATCCTTAAAATGCAAACTTTGCTTGGCAAAACATCATCCCTGCAAAGGTAAGCCAATTCATATTTGATGGTATGAACTGACAATAGGCCATCACACAACATTCCACTGCCTGGAGTTATTTCTTTGCTTTGGTACACTCAAAAAGTAAAGCCTCCCTCCTTCCTGTATTTGTTACCTCCTACTTTCAATGAAGGGGTAATAAAAAGAGAATTAAATGGATCTCAAAGCAGAGATGGTAAAAATCCTCTTACTATTTGAATCTTTTAATTCATTCAAACGCGTGCAAGTTCTAAAAAGCCCTACTCTTATGAAAATAAAAATTCCTTCAAAACTGAAAACAATAACCCAGATTACAATAAATATATGCCTTAGATAATCATAGTATATTAAGTATACTTATATACTTACTTAAGTATACTTACATAATATATTAAGTATATTAAGCACATATTCTGACAAAGTTTTAAAGCAAGTCCAGCCACCAAGCCACGGAAATTTACAAGTCACTTTTGAGCTCTGGATTTACACATACAGAAAAAGAAACTACCTACTAAAGAGCAGAAAACTATCGTTTTGCAGTATTAGATAAGAAAAGTGGATATGTGGAGAAATAGTGGAGTGAAGCAACCAGGAGCAGACCATTCAATTTAAGACCTACATCTAAGTCCTTTTCTCAAAGCTATCAGTGCTTATCCTAGCCTCTCAATATTTTAGATTTGTAAGTAATAATTTATACATTAACTCCACTGAAAAGATTCTTGACATATTCCAAAGGGTAAATAACTCTGATCTTATATAACTTATGCTGTGTACAGGTAACACACTCTTCAACTTCACAGAACCTGGCTACATTAACCAATGCAAATAAGCACTTAAAAGCTAGAAGTAGTACAAACATAAAAGAAAACTGAAACTGATGGTTTAATCTAACGCTTGCATAAATCAGTTAGTTACTTGAACACACTACTATAAGACCAATTTTTCCAAGACAATTCTTTATAATTACAGCTACTGATTATAAAAGAGGCTTGCTGTGTGTGATGAACTGACCTGTGATTTTTTCTGCTGCCCAGTACTTTCCAGAAGTCTCCAGTATCCAGGCTTCGTTTCTGTCCACAATCAAAAACGCACTTTGGAAAGCATGGCACGAACTCCCATCTTCATAGTAATTCCCTCCTTGTCCGTGCTCTTCCAACAGAGCAACTATTACATCCAATGCTTCTCTAGCGGTTGCACCTCTTTCTAGGCCAAGTCTACACGAAAAGGGTAAAACAGATTCAAACAGACATGTAACAGTGAGGTCTTTAAGTTATTCATTTTAGAACCAGATCAGTGCTGCTTTTATTTTCTACTCTGGTTTCTTTATTCTCAGTATCATGGTTGCTTTTTTTTGTTTGTTTGTTTTGAAATTTAATTTAAAACCCTTCAAGGGACACCATAAAAAAGTTTTAGGATGTTTCACACCCAGATTGGATAGCTTGAATTATTCATTAAGGAAATTTAAGTGATTTAGTACAATGTAGTGTCTCAGTGCCTTCAATAACCTACCCCAGCATATTTTAAGGTTGTCAAAAAATTATCATAAGCTTTTCAACTTTACATCTCCATTTACAGTGTGTCTCTTCAGAATTTGTGCTGGAACCAATTTTCTTTCAATATTTCCGTCTGTTGTGACTAGCTTCACTTTTTCCACTTAGATAAACTGGGATAGGGAGAAGCTGGTACGTAGTAGGACCAACTTCTACCCCTCAAGTCAATCACACAAACGTCATCCATTTCTTAAGAATCACCGTTATGTTCTGACATGCTGTGCTGTGACACTATCTAGCTAAAAATCCACATAGATCTGTCTTAATCCTCACATGCAGCAGTATACTAGGTAACACGGTTTTCAGTCATTAAGTCAGCAGCCAGTTACTAAACAAGCTAAGAACTTTGTGGAATGCATATTTCCTTTTGAAAACAAAAAAATGCTTCATCTATGAGGTTTTATGATAAATTTTCAATTTCCAATTTCAACAACCATTCGTACTTCAGAATTATACGAGAAAGCTACGAGATGCCTCTGGCCTCTTTAACATCACGTGCTCTCACAACGCCCTTTGCCTTTGTTGGATGGATTCAGCCTTTGTCCGTGTTGGCTGGATTTTAAATCCTAACTGGAAAGTGACAATTCCATACAAGTTCAAAGACAAAGAATGTCTTCCCTACAGAAAAGAATAATAGCTTTAAGAGAATGCAGAAGCTAAGTCTTAGAGGAGTCTTAGCATTCAAGCAAAATTTGATTCTACTACTTGAATGGGTTGACAACTCTTATGCCTGCTCTGAAGAACATGTTTCAAAGTGTAAAGCTTTTAGTTTCTTTTGCAAGCATTTAAAGCCATGCATGCACACACAGCGTTAGTCTTCATCCTTCAGCTAAGATCTGACATAGATGCCAAAGTCCAACGCATACACAGGTGTGAAAAAAGCTGAGCCAGCAGACGTTTGCATTTCTTACTTAGGCTTAAAACTCCCCAGTTAATTTTCATTCCAATAAATCCTGTGTGACACAGCTAACCATTTCTGCAGATGGGTAAAAAGAGGCAGAGCTGGTGCCAGCTGCTTCATCGCAGCCTACATGATTGATTTTGTACTTGATAGCTCTCTTTATTCTATGAGGTCATCCAAAACAAGTAAGCTTAATGCCACTGGCCAAGTCTTTGCAGCAAGAGGAAGAACCATTTTGGCTGCTGCACGAGACAGATGGTAGCCCGCAACATCTCTAGTTCTCCTTGCCTCAAGCACTCTCTGCTTTTGAGCTATGAACAATTTTCTTCTGCAAATAAGAAGGAAGAGAGGGAGGGTAGTATCTACAGGTGAGAATCGCTGGTTGTTTATGATTTTAATATATCCTAATTTATTAGCGTGGGTAAACCTAGAGCTGCTGGGTCACATATATACTCTAATGTTAAACAGTACTCTGAGACTGCAGTAAATGTAACCAAAATAAGCAGAACTCTGCACCTAAAACAATGGCTTGTTAAAATTGTAAACGAATGGTAGAAGGAGAGGAAAAATTAAGGTGGAGTTTGAAAAATCACCTAACGTATCCCTTCTCTTGTCAAAACTTGTCCTACATTTTCTTAAAAAGCTCCCCAGTCTGTTCAGTCTCCCTTGATGCAATTAAACTCACTGGTCCTCTTACGTACAGCTTCTCTGTAGATTCCTTGAGTAACACAGAATTTAGAAAAAAATAACAGAGAGAACCATAACCCCAATTCCCTCATGATCTTCATATTGATCAGATTCTCTAGATGTCTGATCATATTTCCCATTTTCACTGCATTCTCTCCGACTGGCTCACATTCCTCTTGATTTATGGTAGCTGGAACCCGATACTGTGTTTCTGCAGAGACATCATTAGAATTAGAACATTTACATTTACAGTTTCAGGCAGCTATACACCTAGCAGCAATTTCAGCTAAGTCATGATTCCAAGCTTACGTATGAGAATACCTTCTGAGGTTTTAATGTCCTCTTAAAAGTCAAAGTATCTATTTCCTAGCCTTTATCCATAAAATTTGTTACCCCATTACAGGGGTAAAGTAGAATGGTTTGACGGGGTTTTTCATGACTAACAGTCGGTATCGGACATATGTCATCTCCTTGATATTTAAGTGGCTTTTTTCCCCTTCAGGAACTGAGGTTAAGCTGGTCTATAACCACAGCTCTTTTCAACACTTTTAGGTATAGCCACAACATTTAATCTTTTCCGGTTATTCAGAACCTCTCCTATCTTTCAGTAAACCAAGAAAAATGACAATACTTTTGAAAGTGGTTCAGCCTGCTCATTAGGTGTCCTATGGCAAATTTCAGCAGGACCACTGGGTCTGAAATTGATTGACATTTTTTCCCTTTTCCTTTGTGATAAGCTTGCGCTATTTTCTCTTGTTCTTCCATTTTCAGCTTTCTTCCCCCATCTAACCCTAAAGAAGGGTTAGAGAAAATTCTCTTTACTGCAACATCAGCATGCAGGCTGAAACTTACAGCGCAGCACAAGTGTTTCAGGCAGACAGCCTTCAGTGAACAGACTTCCATGGAGCTTTGTTTGCCAGCATTTAAATAAGGGCAATGGTTTGCATTGGAATGCATGGGCTGAAGCGACGCATAGTAGTTTGTTTATGACTACAGTTGGCTACAAGCCCAGGATAAGCTTTTTAGGTCAGAGTAGGCTGTTTTAAAGTGAGGGAGAATGAAGGGCGCATCAGTAGTCTGATGCTACAAATCAGTTATCAGTTTCTAACTAACAATGTAATCGTTTCTCTTATCCTGTCAAAATAGCCACTGCTAGACAGTAGAGTAGGTAGACGAAGTATGTTTAGTGAACTCACATTAGAATGACGTAGCACATACTTGGTAGCCAACTTCAGATCCCAAGTGCTTTGAAGTGTTAACTCAGCTGATACCTTTTGTTTTAAAATCTCCTAATGCCAACACCACAAAGCCATTACCTGTTATCATCATCATCACAACCTTTGGCACTTAAAATGATGGTTACAGTTCAGCAAGCCACCCACCTGACAAGATCCATTCCAAGCAAGGCTTCCGATTCAGAAGCTGGTTCTCTGGTCACAACGGCTTCATTAGCTACACAAACTCCATGCTCATTAGCTCCCATTTCTGCCCCCCAAAGCCAGGAGGGCCTGCTCAGCACCACAGCATGAGTCTTCGGCACCTGCTCAATCTCAATATATGTGCACTGCATTGGGAAAGAGAAAAAGCAAAACATTTGCAAGCGCTTCATTTAATGTTATGACTAAAGTAACACAAGATTTACTGCAGAGACAGGATACACGTCATCAAAAAATTCCCCTACTCCTACTCAGGAGGTAGACTTTTTTAAAACAATATTTGTCATGTTTGAACCTTCACATCTTGATACTGCAAAAGACTGGGAGAATACATCTAGTTTGATAGCTAGCTGCAGGTTTCAAACAGTCATGCAGAATCCAAGTGCTAGAATCTGTGAAAGCTGCACTAGATGGACTGTGCTGTTACCATAGAGAAACAGACCATGTTATGTGCAAAATAACATCAAACCATCATCTCACCTAAATACAATCTCCTGTAGTTTATTAGGTGTATGGTGTAACGACAGTAACTGGAAAAATTACACTAGAAGGCGTCCCCTCTCCCTTGGTGCTTTCCCTGCAGCTGCCCTGGTCTGAGAGTGCTGGCAGAAAAAGATCAAGACTTGAAAGTGTTCAGTGGATAAACAGTCACAGGAAGAAAAACACGGGCATTGTTTTTGCTTAAAACTGATGTCTCTGCTATTTTAAATGGTCTACTGTAATCAGACATCTATGGATATATTCTGACAAGTCAAAGATACAGAGGAAGGCTGCACAAAAGTCATTGAAACTGCAAGGAAGAAAGAAATCATTCATTATCTTTCACATATAACTTTTCTCTTGCTCTGGGACATAAAAACAAGCACTGTTTTCCCAGGCAGCATGGAAGAGAGCATGATCCATCATTAGATCATTGACTTGTACAAGCCAAAGAAATAGGCTTTAAATTTTTACTCCTGAGGTCACACCAAGTTCTTCAAGGACCACAGATTTTTCATCTGAGGAAACTGAAGCCGTCTGTCATATTTATGAGACAGCTTTTAGTGTCTAGCATTCCTGGTGTAACATAATCCTCACAGGAAGTAATTTGTACCATTCTGCAGGAATATTTGTCCAGACTTAGCAAAGTGAGAAGGATGAGCAGAATGAACTTGTGAACTGAAAGTTGCTCGCCATGAAAATACATACCGTGTCTACAACAAAACCTAGTAATCTTGGGCAGATTGCTTTGACTAACAGTGAGAAGCTATTTTTCTCTAACCTAGCTTTCCCCTCTAAGGATTACACAGCATGATCATCTTCAGCCTCCCATCTTGAACAATGACTTGTACAGAAGTAGTCTAGCATGCAATTAAAATGTAAAACAGACCATTTTTGATCAAAGACGATATTTTTTACAGTCCTTTACTCTATGACCATGCAAGGACACCAGCAATCAGCTTGCTGCCTTCATTAGGAATTGTGCACTAACAAATCAAACTCCTGGTATTCCCTAAAACCAGGAAAGTTACAGGTGAAATAATAGGATGATTTCTCATGAAGGATATATATCTCAAAAGAAAGGAAAACTTTTCCATTCTTAGGAATTAAAAATAGATTAGGGACACGCTCCCCTTTTCCCTTTTTCCATATCCTTAATTTTTATTTTTGGCTTAGGCAGTAAGACCCTGACAGAGACTTATCTGCTGTATTTTTGGAGAAAATCCCTTATGTTTGATCAGGCTAGGATACAAATTGTTTATAAGTAATACACTATGTTTTTGTAGATGCAGAATCATAATCTATTGAAGTGCAACAAGATCTGGCCAGGTACTAAGATCCGTGTAATAAAAAACACTGTGTGCAGTTCACCCTTTGTTTGTTTTCCAGCCAAGCTGTGTCAGAGAGCAGTCATTCCCTATCAAAACTCCCCCTTCTCCATTTGAGCTGTCAGCAAGTAAATCTCATTTTTGACATTCTCTGCATTTTTTTTTCCAAAGCTATAGGTCACTGCTGTTTGGAAATGCACTTCACGCACGCACAAGTGAGCAGAGAACAACAGTATTTCTTGGATGTGCAAAGGAGGACACAGAGCTGCAGCAGCAGGAAAAGAGGCTGAGCACCTTTCCAGATTACACGTGAAGACAAGACAGGACCAGATATCAGGAGACAGGTCTGCAGGCAGGGAGACCTCCACCCCTGCACAGCACAAGTTCTGGATCCCCGCATCTCATAGGTGGGCAGCACGTTGGAGCCATCCTGCAGAGCCATACAGGACATGAACCTTAGCTCTAGAGAAGAAAGCAAAAACCTGGAGGCAGTATGGAGGAGAGTTCAGCACTCCATAAAACACACTTGCACAGCATTCGCTGTCTGAATAGCCCTATTATATAACCTCGCATACTGTGGCTTTGATTTTTCTAGAAGGAAAAATGATGAAAACACTAGGCTAAAAAAAAAAAAAAAAAGATTTTCTTCGCAAATCATCCTATTCTGGCTCTACCTGCCCATCAAACACCTATTACTTGGGGCTTCATCCCAAAGCCAAGCATTTCCAGAGTTGCTATTCACTGTAAAGATTTTATTATCAACAGCAGCAGTCAATGAACAGGAAAGAGGAAGTTGTTTGCTCCTGCTGGAAGGATCCAGAACATTCTAAAAAAAAGAAAAAAGTGCTTTTGCTTTGTAACTATGTAATCAGGACAGAAAACATCCAGAGGCCTCTCCAGGTGCCTCCTTCATTTGGAAACATCTCAGTCTGTAATGAAGGCAACTGGCTGAGGGCAGCTGAGAGCTAATGCAACAGCAAACCACCAGGATGCTGCTGTCACCTCCTGTATTGACTCTTCACATCCCTCACCCCACAGCCAGCAAACACAGGCCATATTTTCATGTTACTTTCAGCTTCTGTACAATAACACATGTACAAATGTTCATGCCTTATATATATAAATTGTCTTAGAAAACCCAAACAACAGAAAGCTATGCCAATCTGACAGTAGATGGCACAGCATTGTAAAACTAACATTCATGTGACACGTGTTCAACTATCCTTTGCCATAGTTACGGACAGGAATGAACAATCCCTGATATTTTACCTTCCATTTAGAACTATTTATTCCAGTAAGCAGAGAAGTAGGCAGTCAATAGGACAGATGTATAAATGCAGGAGTTTGGTTCATATTTGTTAATAACAGTATGAATTTTGTGGATTTTTATTTTTTTTTAATATCTAGGGTCTAGGTATGACAATAGATTGTTCATTTTAAACTTAAAAATTCTCACCCATCACAACTCCATTTCCCTCTTAAAGTAATATCAGAAAACTATTTTCTGGATAAAGGAATATCTTCACGCTAGAAATAAGATGCAGGAAACAAAGGAGCCAGGCTATCCACCTGGATCCAAGACACATCAATCACAAAGGTAGGTCAACTGAAACCGCTTGCTGGATTTGCAGTGCGACAACCATTCTATTCCACAGAAATCAGAACGTTTACTTTTAACAGCTCAGACATGGAAAAAAAATAGCGGCGAAAAAGAACAATATCCACCAAAAAAAAACCTAAAGAAAACAGTGGCCACTAGATCTTCAGAACTGGGAGCTTAGATGAAGAGATTTCAAAAAACAAGCCCAAACCACAACCTCCCCAGCCCCTGTCCTGCACCCCACCGATCTGGCACATCTCTCTGCGCAGTGGTATAGCAGCCTGTTAAAACACGAGCTGTGCCAAACTAGG
The DNA here is from genome assembly GCF_964034855.1 of Anser brachyrhynchus. Lineage (NCBI taxonomy): Eukaryota > Metazoa > Chordata > Aves > Anseriformes > Anatidae > Anser > Anser brachyrhynchus. Next base: position 37,505,164 of record NC_137695.1, read on the forward strand.
CAATGACAAATCAAACAGACATAAGGCACTGCTGTGATTCTGCCTGCTGCCAATCCCTTCTTTAAAATTCCCAAAGCATCCAGCCTCAGGATTTCCTAACGCTAACAATTTTCTTAGAGCATGCATGCTAAAAATGGGAAGAGTACCACTGCTACATTTGGTGGCCACGGCTGCTGGTGAGTGGTGTCAGGCTCCACTGATCTGCTCGAGCTCCAGTCCCGAAAGCAGCAGAACTGCCATTGTGCTCTGTGACAGGAGGCTCCCACTGGGAAATATGGACGTTAAGAACAGGCTTCACGTGCAAGAGATGCAGCCAACGCCTTTAAGGAGAGCTGAGCAGGCTGGATACTAATGACATTTCCTTTATTTCACAGCATCAAGAGCAGAATCGTATCAAGGCAGTTCTAAACATAGCACAAGGCACAACTGTGCCTCCCACCCTAGCTAGGGCATCCAGAGATGTTGGAGGTATTCCAAACGCAAACATGACAGTCGTAGGCACAAGAGATTTCTCCTTTCATTAATGAAAAGAAACTATTGTGCAGCTTTTACTGTACTCGGGCTGCAGGAGCCTGATTCCTAGCACTGTCAGCCAGGTCATTACAAAGCATCAGGGAAATCACATAGGCTTCAGCCCTGGGTAACAAAGGCAATAGTGAGTGAACGCTTTAGAAAAATGATCTTTGAAGAAAGTCCATAAGATTCTAGCTTACAGAATTACAGAAACACACCACCCCCTCATCGGATCCAGGCTCTAACTTGGAGTTAACTCTTTGCTTAACTACTTCAAGCACTGCTGTACCATAGCACATATTTGAAAAGAAGCACGATCTCTGTGCTGTTGCAGAAACTAGAGAAGTTGCACCTTGACTGGTTTTCAACCCCTCCTAGAGGGGGATGGCAAAAACAGCAAAAATGGAGGACTGGAAAGCTAGAACATGGTTGGTCAAGAAAGCCCATCAGAGCATCTCCTGTGGACGTACCTGGCAGTGTGTTTTACAGGTAATTCTTTTGCTGCTTATTTACAAGAACAAACTCAATAGAGCTAAAGAGGTGGCAATAACCACCCTCTGAAAACAGAAACATGCAAGCAATAGCACAGAAGACAAAAAAACGTGGCTAGCTGACACTGTTACCACCGCCTGCACTTACACACTGAGCAGCACTGTAAGCATATAAGGGAAGACGTGGAGAATTTTACACCACCCCTTAAGCGCCCCCATAATGTTTACTGCCATTCTCTGTCCCTTCGCACCCACACAGAGTGGAGGGGACTGGGATAAATCTAGCGTGGGCACACCTGAAGCAGTCAGCTCTAGCAGTTGCACAGTCAGAACAGAACTGCGACCGTCTTGTCTCTCGGGTGGCATGACAAATTCTCAGCTATCTATCCTCAAAAACACACTCTCTGCTAGTACTTGCTACCTCGCGTTGTAGCCAGGTGAAAAACAGCAGCAGCATTTGCTAAGTGTACAAATACAGAAAAAGAACTTCTGCCAGAAGAGTACCTCTTACCTCCTATTATAAAGAGGGAAAAACTGTTCTTAAGATACTAATACACTTTACATATACTTCAGTATTTGCATATTGTTCCTTGCTTTTTCTATTCATTACAACCAATAACTGTAACATTTGCGTCTGTGTGCCTCTCATCTCTAGCAGTGTCTTAAAAAACAACACTAAAACTTGAAGACTACAAATGATAGATTTTATCCTAGAAAAGATTTAGAGAAGCTAGAACAAGCTGAACTGTTCTCCTCCCAAAGAGTAGAAGTACGCACACTCTGACCTACTCTGCAGAGCCACCAAGGAGCCTCAGGCATTGAGCCACGCTATGGAAATGAGCACAACAAAACGAAATATAAAAGTTGTTAAACACATAAAATACCACTGAGTGCAGCAAGGCACCCAAGGCTCAGAGCACTCTGGAGACATCAGCTGTCAGAGCTGATTTAGCAGTCAAGAATTCATCTCTTGTTTTTTAAGTTACAAACCTAGCAGTCCCCTGGGTTCTGAGTAAAAATAAAACTGAAATCAGGACAAAGCTTATTAATTTTATTTTTTAAAACTGGTAAGAAAGAGATTTTAATGAAGCCACAAAAAGCCCATCACAGAGATATCCTTGGAATTCACTGATATCCTACTATTGATTCCTTTGGCTGACCTCTTTGAAACTCACACATTTTTCTGCCACCAGTAAACGCTTTGAGTCAAGACAGGATAGATGTTTTTTACTGCCCCTCAAACATGGTTCCAGCACTCTCCCCCCTCTTCCTCTCTGTTCCAGTTATTAAAAAAAAAAAATAGATTAAAAAAATTTGGAAAAAAAAACATAGCTCAAGCTAACCAGTTTTGCTTTGGTATCAAGAGGGAGCAAAGCAAAAACCATAGCTCAAGCTAACCAGTTTTGCTTTGGTATCATGAGGGAGCAAAGCAACAGCACTCCTACAGTAAAAAAGAGGCTTTGAGGAGGCAGAAGCATCCAAGAGATTATGGCTTCTACCTCTGAACTGCTGCCGGCTTGTGCGTTGTGCTACAAAGCAAAGTCAAGCACATTAGTTTAAAGGCCAGCGGCGTGCAATGAAGCAGAACAGAGAAAAAGCTCACATTAGCCAAGCAACAGACCCTGCTGAAGGCAGCAACCACTTTCTCTCTTTTATTAGTTGATGTCTGCCTGCACAGTGCCTCCCCTCTATCTTTGTGTGAAGTGGAAAGGTTAGCTTAAACAAGGTGGGCTGAGCTAAGCTGTCTGACTGCCTGTCATGCGAGGCTGCTTACACAGACAGACACTGGGGCTCAGCTGAGAAACAAGAAAAAGCAATTTCCTAAACCATCTCTGAACTGGAAGCCTTTATACTACAACTTTTTGCATCTACACAGAGTAAATGAAAAGTTTTATCATCGGCACAGACAATGCTACATTTGTTTAAGGTCTCCAGCTGGCCAGCACTTACCCATGGAGGTATGATGCCAGGATGCCCAGGTTCAAGTTCCCAGCTGCAGTGACGTGACTCTAAGTGCTGCACTGTCATTCTGATTTGGAGGCTTCCCAAAGAGAAAGTTCGCAGTAGATTCAGCTGCTGCTTGGCTTCTGCTACCAGATTTTAAACATCTTACTCCCAGGTATAATGCAGATAAACCATGCAGCTAGCGTAAGAGGGAATCAAAGTATAGCAGAACTAAACTGCAGCACTGGCATGATGCCTGGTGATTATGTTACAAATACCTGAGTAAAATACCTCCAGGTAACGCGAAGCCAACTTTAATGCAGCCAGAATCTACTTTCTAAGTTTGTATCTATCTTGCAACAACAAACGGAGACCCCTCAGTTAACTTCAGGTGAATTTTTATGTCTGCAGTACTCAGTGTAATGCACAGCAAAAACATACTGCTCCTCTGAAAACTCAGAGCAAAGGGAACAAGGACTGTACCCTTAAAAATAATAATAAATGAATAAAAACTATTAAAAAGAGAAAATAAAACAAAAAATCCTTTAAGCCATAACTGTGCCATGAAGTTTTAGAGAACACAAAATTCTTCCTACCCCACAGAGGCTGGCTTTAAGCCCAGAAGAGTGCTCAATACCAATATTCAATACCATTAGAAAACTCTGCATTTTTGACAATGCAATAGACTTGGTTGTAGGCCATTCTTTTCCCTTTCCCCACTCCCTTCCTCCATAAAAAGCTGCACACTATCAAGGTAGAAAAGCTTTTACAGCTCTATGCTCTAGCAAGTAACCATGACAATTTTCAAATTGGATAAAGGGCCAATTTAGAATGAAGGATGGTTGATCTAAAAGAAAAAAAAAAGCCCCCCAAAAAGCCCAAGAATTCTTCAGGAGGAAGAAAACTATAGCAAGTAGCAGATTACCAGACAACAAGAGAAATCTAGTCAGGAAAATCTATCTTAAAAATAAGGCAGAGGGCCTTGTATCTTAATGCTGACACAACACAAATTCTAACCAATACATGAGAAAATCCACATCTGGAGAAAAAAAAACATACTTACTTTTAGTAGAGAGATTCAGAAAAGGTCCCTATTTACGCGTAAGTGAGCAACATTTCACCTGCACACACGTATTTCCTAGACTGACCACTACAACAAGCAAGAGTGCTGATAAGCATTTGCAACTGCAGAGTAACAATGCGAAACAAGAGCAAAGTTTTGAGAAAGTTGTCACACACACACACACACACACACACAGAACAGACCTCAATGAAAAGCCCTTTTGTACAGGGCCTTGGGAACCTGCTGACACGCAGGAAAGGAATTATGCTGATGAGTTAGCTGCAGGGTTACTGTCTGGTAGATTGTGCCACAAAGACCAAACTTAAAACGACTCCCAGTAGTAACTGAACACTGATCTTTCCTTGTTTAGGGCACACTGGCTGAGAGCTACAGAGCAGAGCCTGATACATTCCTTTACAACAACAATCTGGCTGAAGTACTGTGCCATGTGTGGTTATACTGTGCATTATCATGGTTGCAAATGTGAGCAGCACAGGACAAACAGGATGCAGACTTCTTGAGAGAGTCTTACAAACTACCCATGGTGTAAGTGTGTTCAAAACCACCTTTTTAAAGAAGTTCAGAATGTGAGTGACAGTCATGGAAGAGTACTGAAAGAGGGATAGACATTACCTGCAAAGAAGAGAATATAACGAAAAGCAAGTTGGCCATCATTGCCAAGTGAAGTTAAAGAATATGTATCTAGCATAAGAAGGCAATAAAACACTACAAAAAGTACAATATGAACTGGAGAGAAATCTGTTCATTTGGAGGGAAAAAAAAAAAAGAATGAATGAAAAGGAAAGTTTAGCCAGAGGCACAAAGGATTATTGGCTAAAAAAACAGTAGCATGAGCTAATTAATCATATTTTTCAATTTGTAAAATATCCTACCTTTAATTTCCTCAAGACCTGTGTAGTTAATTTTATAACAGAAGAAGAGCTGTAGCAAAAAAAAAAAACAACAACAACAAAAAACCACCAGTAGATGAATCATTTGCAGTTTTCAAAGGTTTTAAAGGAAAAAATAATAATTCTGCACATGTCAGAGGCTACATCTAAAAGCTTTGATATTCCTCTTCACCTCCTGTATTAACTAATTATGTCTGACAGCTCAGTAAGTTTGCTGGAAAGGTGGATAGACTTTGTCTATGGCTGCTACTTAAAAAACGTGAAGCAGATGAATTCAAGTCCTCTGAAGCTCTTCTCAACTTTTAGAGGTACAACTAACAGCACACACGAAATTAACAGCTTTTGCCGAAGCTCTGCATACAGGCAAGTATGCATTTATCATGAGACAAGAGCAGTGTTAGACATGTTCCTGTAATAGAAGAAATACACATTCATTTTGGATAATTATCAAGAATGAAAGATCTTATTTCAGTTCTGCTTTCATGAAGAGTTACCATGCTTGAAGTTGCAATCTTCTCATTAATCAGCATCCTTAAGTTTATACAACTGCAAAATCTAGAATCAAATCTAGCAGCCCAAAACCTAGACTGTAGAACTTTTAATGATGCACTTGATCATTCAAAATTTCTACAAAAAGGATTATTGTACTTTTTGAAAGACCTTTGAAGTGACTAGCTTAAGAGAAAACAGAAAAATGTAAAGGACAATTTCTAAAGATAATTACTCACCAATATTGATATTTGCTAGACTTGTTTGTTTAACTTAATATACATGTGCAAAAAAATCATGACTTTTAAAGAAAAACTGGCAAGTCCATATTTAGGTCTATCTGAGGGAAAACTGCTAAAGGACTGTGCAAAGCTACTAGAGCTTGTATGTTTTTGGAAATCGGTGTACTTGCAAAACTTTAGGGTAGCTAATGTAGAATTACGTAATAGCATAGACTAGCAGAGGCCAAAGTAACCATCTAATTCGGGCTTAAGCCCCTACTTAAGCAAAAAAAAAAAGGTGTTAGCCCACTCCAGTCTCTTGTCTAACGTTGTATCTTCATCATACCACAACAAATTTTATCTCCATTAAAAAAAAGATTGTGCAATTTAAGGAGGCCTGCAGACACTGCTTAGCAGAATAACTATAATACGTGGTGTGCTCGGCATAGTGATTGTATTCCCAGTTTCCAAAAGGCAACTACAAAAGGCATTAAACTGGTTAATCATGGGGTGCTAAAGGGAATCATAATACACTATATATGGCTCAATTACATCCTAGAGCAAGTTATGACAATCTCATTGAAGAATAAGATACAGGGCAGAGCCCAAAATAATTAAGTACTCTAATATTAAGCTCTTAAAAATTATTCTCCTTTGGGAAAACAAAGACTCCAGAGTGGCTTTTAGAATTTCTTCCTCCACATTAACAACACTTTTTTTTTCCAGTTCTGTGAAAAGAAACTTTAAAAAAAACTGCTCTGAAAGTTTTCTTCTTATCATCATGCTTGTGTTTTGTATGCTAGCACAGGTCTACTGCAGTGCTACCTCTACAGCACTGCAGTGACAGCAGCTGGTGCTTTTGGAGAGGGGGGTGGTTTTCTTTGTATCTGAGATTAAAGCATTTAATAATGCACAAGTTGCAGTACATGTTAGTAGCAAAACAAATCAGGAGAGCATTAGCTGTTACAAAGACGAACAGCACCAAGTCCTCTGAAATCTGGAAGTGGTCCCACTTTGAAGACAGGATGAAAATGGCACTAGCCTTGGGATCTCTTTCAGGGAAGCAACAACTGTGATATCCATAAAGGACCGGCAGGGAGGGGAGATACCAGCCCGGCACAGGCTGCCTAGTGTCCTCGGACTTCTGTACAGCCACAGGAATGGGAAGAGGTTGAATGCAGCTCCTCTGCTCAAGCAGCTACCCCCTCCAATCCTTCTCTTCTGCTGCCTCAGTCTCTTCATTGCACCTGCACCAAACACTTTCCCCTCTTCCTGTCTTGTTTCATTTGTCCCCTTTCTTTACCCTTCCACATCCGCTTATCCTTACAACTCTCCTGTCATGTAGGCTACGCAGTGCAGCTCTCTGAGGTCAGTTCCACCTGTCTGATGGAGAAAGTACAGGTTGTGTATTTTTCCTCAGTTAAACTAAGAAGTTACATTCTGAGTTTCACTTCTAAGACTTTCAAAAATCTTGTCTCCTCCCTACTTAGTGAAGGGAACAAGGATTGCACAATCTGGCAAGGAAAAAAGCAGCAGTCATTTCTTCTGGTAACAGTCATTTCACACCACATGAATGTTCACCCTTACCTCAACTTTACTTCCCGGATCATGAGTTGCAGCAGCAAAGTAGACCACCTCCTGCACTTCATCCCTAGGCCGTGCAGAGTTCTTTCCAAACACCACCAGCCCGTCCTTAGAACACGGGGGAAAGGCTACAAAACAGTAACTTGGAGGAGCTGCAGCCATCCTAAACAAGGAAAGTAGAAGTAAAAACTAGTATTTACCCAATTCATAATTTCATACATCAGAAAATTATTCATTCCTCTATGATTTGTTGCAGCCAAGAGACAGTACATTCCCTCTGTTTGTCAGTTGATTATTCAGTGATAGTGGAAGACGATGCCAGCTCCAAGGAGTCTTATCTGGGTTTAATAAAAACAATAGTGGTGATTTTCAGACATTTTTCACTCAGGCCTTGCAAAGACAAAGAAGAGAGAAAAAGACAAGATGACTGTACCTTAATAAATCTAACCAGTCCCCATGGAGGGAAAGAAGATATTCTACACCAGAGCTGTTTGGGAACATATGACCTAGATGTATTCTGCTGACTCAGACAAGTGCAGAGACACAGAAGAATTTTAAATTACTCTCACTGTTCCAATGCAGTTTAAAATTTTAAAAAAGGAAAAAGAAAACATGTCTGAGGGATTCCTGAGGGAGAACAATGATGTAACTGGAAACAGAACAAAGACATAGCACAATTATAGCAAAACCTGTCTGTCATTTTATCTACTCACATCACAGAGGCTGAAGCACTAACTGCACTTTATTTCCTCTGTGGTTTCTCTGCATTGCTGCTCTTACCTAAAGTTAATTGATTGCAGTTTAGTTGTTTATGCGGGTTAATGTGAACGTTCTTTAAAATGCTTGTATGGCAGCACACACATTACAGGTGTTTGCAATGACAAATATTCATTAAAAATGTAAATGGTTTCAGGACTATGACACTACTGTAGCATGTCTTCTGTACATTGCTACATATGACTTTTTTCTCCATTCAGGGAACCTTCTGGCACATGCCTACAAAAGAAAAAGGTGGGGTGTTTACTGCTTGTTAAAATACCACTCTACGCACATGTCTCAGATTGTTTCATAAATCTTATCATTGCGTCAGAAGTCCACCTCGTTCAAAATGAACAAATATGTTCCTCCTCTCCCTCCCTGACACCCTGAACAGGTGAAAACGTATCCACGCATTTGGACTCCTTAGAAACAACCTACACAATCAAAACTTCCCCCAAACAGCTGCTAATTTATTTGAAAGAATGTTATGTGCATGGGGGGAAGGGGATGCACAAAGCTGGTTTTGATCATTAACTTGTATGCTATACAAACCTGACATTTTGGTGTTTTTTTTTTTTTTTTTTTTTTTTAACAGTACCATTTGAGAACAAATTTTTCAGACAGAACAGCAGGCTTCCAGCGTTAAACCAAAGAAAGAATGACTTTGGATAAAGGCTATAACACACAGAGCAGCAATTGTTTGTGAAGAAAACGCTTAGAGTTCACCTATTGACTACAAACAGGTCATACACATGCTCAGCCTTGCAAAAAAAATCACCAAGAGAGGTTATTGTGTTAAAGGTATTCCCCACCAACCCAATGGGCGGTGATGAACTGTGTGGGGAATTCACACAACCTTTTAATTTAGGCAAGATTTTATAGAAGAGCTCTGAGTTGAAAATACTTTAGGTAACACTCACAAACCCCTTTTTACAGGCAGAGTTTTGGCCAGCAAGGAGGGACAAGTGGCAGTAAGTTGGAATGACTTCTGCCGATAAAAATACACCTGCGAGAGGACACCTACCTACAGACTTGCACATTGTGCCACTAAGTCCCAGCATACTACTGGTTGTAGATGGGTGTCTTGTGGACACACATGAAGACAAAGCCCCACTTTAATTGCCATTCTCACCACTTGTGAGTCAAAGCATTGTGATTAAACTGCAGATGCAGAGCTTTACCCATACTCCATCACTAATGAAAGCATTTAGTATTTTGATGTATGCAAGCCATGAATTATTAGGAGTATGTAGATTTATTTTGCTTTGTTGGCAACATCAACGTAACTGCTTTCCAATGCCCCCTAAGAGTTCACAGCTACATTCAGGTAAGGCAACATTCAGTGCTCTAAATTTATCTTCTGTCGTCTTGCCAGAGCAGCCAAAATCTTGAATAACTCCCAGGCTTACTGTAGATACCAGAAAGCAAAATAATTTTTCTTTATTCTAAACACAAACTAAGTGGATATATTTGAAATACATGAGGCAGCTGAAAGACACTAACCTTTCTTTCTAGGCTGTTGGATGTCTGAAGTGATACACAGCACTAATTTTATTAGATTCAGTTCTTCTGCTTACTTATCAAATATACTACTTACATACCAAATTATTGCCAGGTGGGCTTAAAAAGAAGGGAAGGAATGTTTAATCACTATGATACTGAATAAATCAGAAGGTATGCAAGGCAGACTTTTACATACCTCCAGATGGAGCAGAGAGGGAAAAAAAAAACTGTAGGTATATAATGTTCTGCAGAATCCTGATGTCCTCCTTAGCATAAAATGGGGTCATTTTAATTTATTTTTTTTATTATTATTATTTGTTCCTTTAAATATACCAACACTTACAGAAAAAAAATAAAAATGCCATTTTTGGTAGTACTTTAAGTACGGAAGTACGGGTAAGCTACTCCGTAGCACTCCCTAACACACAGTATACTTGGAGCAGATGTAGTGCAATGTTGGTTGAACACCTTAAGCTGAATGTTACAACACTGCACTGAAAACATGATAATAAGAATAAAGACCATGATCATAATGATCGTAAGAGTTAGCACTGGGATCTTAAATTACGTTTACAAACAGGGAAGCTAGCCAGCAGTCTGCTACAACATAAATCTACTTAGTTTGTTGGGTAGCAGTTTTTCCTAGAACCTCATTTGTTAATTTTAAATCAGACAAGGACAGCAGTTTCTCAAATACACCCACAGCCCGAGTTTGTTCAGAACACCACTGATCTTCATCTTCCTTGATCATGTACCTGAAGCAGTTCGTTAGCAGCTACCTGTCCTAACAGAAGATTTTTACTTTCCTGCTTCTCCTCCCTCTTTCCTTAGCTCATCTTCAGGTTGTCCTCATTCTCATTTTCATGCATTTCAGAGAACGGTTCAGGTTGGAAGGGACCTCTGGAGGCCACCTGGTCCATCCCCCCTGCTCAAACAGGGCCACCCAGAGCAGCTTGCCCAGGACGCTTCTGAAGATCTCCAAGGAGGGAGACTCCACAACCTCTCCAGGCAGCCTGTGCCAGTGCTCAGTCACCTGCAAAGAAATGCTTCCTGATGTTTAGATGGAACCTCCCGTGCTCCAGTTAGTGCCCATCGCCTCTTGTCCCAGCACTGGGCACCACTGAGAAGAACCTGGCTCTGTCTTCCTTGCATCCTCCCTCGAGGTGTTTATGTACAAGACCCTCCCTGAACCTCCTTGTCTCCTGGCTGAGCCATCCCAGCCCTCTCTGCCTTTCCTCTTAGGAGAGGAGCTCCAGCCCCTCCATCACCCTGGTGGCCCTTTGTTGGGCATTCTCCTGCCGTTTTTGCCACCTCACCAGAAACGTTCCCGACTCAACAGCAGACAAGCATCTTTCATCCACAGGAGGAACAGAATACTCCTCCTTCACAGAACCCGCGATAAATCAGGTTAATTTACAAAGCTACCTACTGTTAATCCCCGAATGCTCCTCTTTTTCCACAGATTATTTGCTCCTCCAAGGAAAGGCAATCCTGAAAACCTCAGAAAACACAGGGAATGAATGCAAATATATCTCAAAGAACACCATCACAGCCACAGTGACATTCTTCACCACATGGCACCGTAGCACACAGGCCTGCTTTTCTCAGCACATACCTCAGACAAGCTTTGACATAGACAGAGGTAACCCTGTGCTGTACGTCAGCATGCCTCAGATGAGCCTGCAGACCAATGGAGTCCAAACTGGAGGAAGGAAAGCTTTCATACTACCTCGCACTGCTGCTCTGAAAGCTGCTATTTGGGATTGAAGTCATCTTTACAAGGTTCAAGAAGTTGACTGCTACAATAAAATTACTTCTCAGAAAAATATCTTCCTCCTATATCCAGTAGATATCAACTCTTTCCAAGCCAAACTTTCCTTGTTTGCCAAAACCCCCTGAAGACATTAAGTACAAAGTAATTACCAGTTTTACAAAGTTACGAAATATGTGAAAACTGGCCTGCCAACAGTTTGAGTTGCTACATCTTACTTTACAAAAGAATTACCAAAAATAAACATTCAATATTATGAGCTATTAGTTTTTGAAGCCCTTCTAATAAGTTATTGTTTAAGCAATTCTGGAGCTTATTTCTAAAACAGTAAAATTGCTTTTGCCAACAGCAAGTTCTTTTCTCTGCTCTTCCTTTCAATTGGAAAACAAGACAATAGCTTATAATGAAAGTGCAGCACTTACTAGGAAGCAGCAGGCAATGAAAATCATCAGGGAGAGAAAGCAGGGTCAAAAAAAAGGGTCTGTCTTGAAACTTGACTTGTGCTTACTGAACTGAACCGATATTTACTCCTCCTCATGCTTTTTGAATTGCTGTTAGCAATGCCCTACAACTTTATCCCAACAACAAAAAGGTAAGATACCCCTAGAATCGCAAATTTAACCCCTTGGGTTTAATACAAGCTAGGTTAGCTGGGTTTTCTGAAATGGAAAGCATGTTACCTGGGATTTTTTTGGTTATGAAAACATCCTAAACAATGGAAACACCAAAAGAAAACCCTCTGAAGTAGCTAGTCCTATGTATAGAGCTCATACTTTCCTGACAGGGCTGCTAAACTCTTGCCGATAACCTCTGACTGCTTTCTGGTGATGACAACATTTTTATTTTTTCTGTAATGCTTATATTGCAAAGGGGACCTGAGCTGCTTCTAAACTCCAGAGAGCATATTAAGCCTTTTACAAAGGCATACAACTTGTTTCTGAGGTATAAAAGCAGGATTTTTCCTCCCTATATTTTGGGCTTTTAGAGAAGAGAAGCCCAGCTGTGCTAATACTTCTGAACTATTTCAGTAATGTTTAAAGAATCCAATAAATCTGTTTTCATTGCTACCAGGAAGGACAAGTCACCTAATCTACAGCACACTTTTACAATGAAAAGCTTGCAGGCAGCACCTGAACAAGGCTCCTCAAATTTGAATTAAGACTGTCTCATGAGGAAGGAAAGAATATATCAAATGGGCCCCACTTATATCCTCTTAACTCTTCCATGTTTTTACTGGGGTGGCAGGAGAAAGGTCAGGCTCGGTTGTGAGAACTGTTGACAGTTCAGCTGTTGGTTTTGAACCGATATTTTAACCTCCAAATCAAAATGCTTCCTGTGCCGGAGACAAGCTTGTATTTCCATTTCCAAATCAGGCCTAGTGTCTTATGCAGAGACATGTGATCTCTGCATCCTGCAGAAAAGCAATGTTTCCAGAAACAGAAATGAAAAGCAAAATTCATTCAGTTGCAGGCAGAGAACAAAGACAACAATCTGAAAGGCACAATAATAATATTGTTCCCATCTTGGGAGGCACTGAAAGGTTATTTTTTAAATTGACAAATCGGACAGTTTTAAAGACTGACTTACCAGGAGAAAGGAAGGTTGCATTTGTTAAGAAATTAGAAAAGCAGAGATTGTTCCTGAATATAAAGCACAAAAATGCACCAGATCTGTGCGTTCCTAAGGTTTGGACATTTCATTATTAGTCAAACTGTTTGTCTCTTTCCTTACCACATGAGACCGGTGATGCCAACTTACCACTTAAGGGTGCCACATCCTACAGAAATGCAGCTCAGCTTTGACTGTCTGTCTCAGAAGATATCTAAGGGGAGTTATCAGCAGCTGAAACATAGCAAGCCAAGCTCAACTTCTCTACTGTTCTTTAAAGTCAGTAGCCCCCCTTGCACATTAACTACACGCTGAAAATGTCTCATTAACCACACCAGAATGAACTACCGCATTTTGGAGAATATGAGGAAAACCTCAAATTTCTAGTCAGAGATTTGGGATGGCCATTTTCTCCAGTAGCTTCACTTTTATTTTTGACTTACAAGAAGTAGCAATTCCCTACACAAGCATAAAATCTAGTTGCAATTCAAAGCTTTCCCAAACAGTACACCCCCTTCGGTCATTTTACTGAACAAATGCATAACAGGCCTGGAAGGAATTGAAAATATTTCTCTTGCTGTATGTGGGGAAAATTTGAGATGGTCCTGGAAAGAGCTGCCAGATTTCTTAAATCTGCCTAGCAAATTAGATACTGGCAAAACTCTTCAGCATTTAGATTCTCCACAAATGATAAGATTTCAGCTGTTAGGAAAGTTTACAGTCCCCTGACCAACCAGTTCTACTTTCATTGTCTAATATACCCTCACCCATCCTTTCAATGTAGACATCTTTCAAAAGAAGATAGGATCTTATTTTTTGCTTCTAGTAATTCAAATTATGTTGATGAAAACTCGTTCTATTTAAAAACAAATGAGGGTCATTCATCCAGAAGACAACAGATTTCAACCTCATTTCCATCCTAGGCTGTGCATACAGGGAAAATTCATTATTTATACAAACTTTTCACTGAGCGGATGTCAATGCACTTAATTAAGTCTCCAAGCAGTATCAGAACTATATCCCTTTTGTAGCTGCTATTCAGCCTGCAGTCTAAGGTCTTACTTGTAACATTCTCAATTTTGTAGAGAAGAACCTGTTTTCCTGCACAAGCTCTTTGCTTTTGCCACTGAGGCTGAGACTCTGGTTAGGACCTGCTGGCATCCCGAGTATCTTTGTACAGCACACAGCTTCGTAATGAGACATCCTTTGCTGCTGCACAATATTTAGCAAGGGGGTATTCCCTTTTTGTAAAGAGCCAGTACAAGCCAGCTTTGCTGTTCAGTGAGGTCCTGATCCCTTCACAGGAAGACTGTCCACCTACACACATAACTGGCTACATGCACTGACTGGTAGACCTTCGAAATTAGCAACTGGTCTATTAACAAGGGGTAAAATACAAAGCACCAAAGTACCTCCCTGGAAGGCTCTGCATTGTTTAAAATATATCCCAAAACAACAGCAACTGTTGCAAGACTAGCAACAGAGTTTGTAAATGTACCATGTAATAAAATACATTGTGGCAGAAACCAGCTACCTGGGTACCTTACTGATGCCAATTTCATGCAATTTCCCTACCTACCGAATTTACAGAAAGAGAAGGCCAGTACACTACAGAGATGATGTCCTGTTTCACAAATCTTCAAGTCCATAACAGACAAGGAAATTCTTATTGGAAGCTTCTAGCATAAACTACTACAAGTTTCCCACATGCAAGCTGTGTAAAGCACACACAGATGATGATTTTTGAAGGGGAGGGCAGATAGCCAAATTCAGTACCTTTTACCAAAAACACCAAACTCAGCAAGAGTAAGCAAATGGAGCTTAAGTCATATCCTACTTTACCAGGAAAAAAAAAGTGACAAATGTCTTCCAAAAAAAAAAAAAAAAAAAAAAAAACCAAAAAGGAAGCCACCACAAAAATCTCAAATTCCAAGCATCAGAAATACTCTTTTGGGTAGCACAAAACCTACTCATAACAATAAGGATTTCCATCTACCACACTTGCCTCCATATCACATCTGTGTTTTCTGACTGTCTATATAAATTCTGGAAACTAAACTCCTTCCAAAAGTTTATAGCACTATGAATGGCTTAACTTCAGCCTTGATTCATCCCAAATGAGAAGAAGTCCTGCGTTTGCAGAGATCAGATAAATACATATGATTAAGGGTTTGTTTTGAGGTTTCTGCTCATTTGATTGGAGGGTTTGGGGTGCACGTTATGAACAAAATTGCATGCTTAGAGGTGCTTTAAATCCATAAATCTACACCAGCTTTTAGACCAATAGTCTACATGGTAATAGTCTATAACTGAGCCCACTTCCCACAAGCTCATGCATTTGTTTTCTGAACTACTGAGTAAATTTAACATACCCAGCTCACTTGCATCACCGAATGTACCAACATGCAACACCACCTCTTCTCTAAGATCGTTACGTTGAAAGTTTCATGTTTTACAGGTACGGATGGCTTCACTCACAGTTTAAAGAAATTGTACATACTAACAGATCTATACATACATGCACTCATCGGCTCAGGGCCCTAATAACGCTGTCCTCTGCTCGAGATGCTGGGGTAACAAGATCTTTTTTTCCCCTCTCTAGTTATCAGTACTGGCGCAAACATCTTTTTTTAAAGCAGGTTAACGACAGCCTCTGGTATTATTACAGTGGCATAAATAAAGAGCTGAGTTTTGCCGACTCTTCCCTGGAAGCACGCCTGCTCAGGTGAACGAACCCACCACGCACCTACCTGACAGGAACAGCACACACACACACACGAAGGCATCAAGATTTCAAGGTGACTACATCAAAAGGCACCTTCAAAAAAAAATAAAGGGGGAGGGGGGCAGGGTACTTAAAAACCCGAAGGGAAAGAAGCTAGCAGAGAGAAGACGGGCACAGGAGGGTGAGGGGCACCGGAGATGCCGGCCACCCCCCGCCGCTGCCCGCCGGGGCAGCCATGTTGCGCAGCCCCCGCCCCGCTGCTGCAGGTGCGCGGAGCCGCCGGGGGCCATCGCCGCCGGGAAAACGGCCCCGCGCCGCCCTCCTCCGCCATCCGCGGCCGTCGGGCTGAGGAGAGGCGGCGGACACCTCCCCCTCCATCCCGCCCTTCCCTCCCGCACCGCCGGGCAGGTGCCCGCCCGCACCCCCCCCACCTCACCGAGCGGTGCGGTAGCGGCGCGGGGAGCTGGAAGCCGCCGCCCTGCCCGCGGCGGTAGCGGCCCCGTTACGCACCTCGAGCTCCGCTCCCCTCAGCCTGCTGGCGGCGGCCCCTGCCGGTGGAAGCAGGCGCGACCCTCCCCGCTCCCCCTGTGTGCGCAGCCGCCGCCCGAGCCGCTCCGCCCGGTCCCGCAGCGGGCACGGCGCCGCCGCCCCGGCGGCTCTACCCTCAGAGCCGGCCCCGGGCGGGCCGGGGGGCTCCGGGCGGCGCCGGGAAAATGGCGCCCGGGAGAGGGAGCGGAGCCCGCGCACCGCTCCCGAGTTTTGGGGAGCCGAGGGGATGGCCTCGAGGGCCGGGGGGTCTCTGCTGGCCCCGGGGTGTGAGGGTGTGGGGGAGCACCTTCACATTTAGCTTCACATTTTTGTCTCTGTCCTCAAAGGAGCTCACTGCTTGCTTCACGGATGTCACCTCCAGCCCCACTCAGCACAGAGAAGAGGGGCTGCCGTGTTTGGTGGGAAGATGGAAGGGTTGAGGGAGGCTGGAGAGCAGGACTGAAAGGCAAGGATGAGCCCACAGGCAGAACAAGAAGCATTAAGGACTATAGCTTTTCAGCATAAGAGCAGGAAGAAGCAAATAGGTTGGTGTAGCTGTGTGGAACTTGCTGAAGGCACATGAAATACAGAAATCTATAAAAGAGATTTATGCCCCTATTCAAGAGTTTTGTTCTCCACGCTATTGCCTCCTGTCACGGGTTTCTGTGCTTGTGGCCAGCAGACCTAATTGCCTATAAGTTCCCTGTCGTCATGGGTTCCCTACTGCTGCACAACTTTGTGGTCAGGTTGGATACCTCAGGACATTTGCTTGTCTTCCCATTTCTCTTCAGCAGCCTGATTCGTCAACATGGTCCAAGCCAAGCTAACACGTCTACAGAATCAATCACCACAGAAGTCAGGTCACTGAATTTCAGTTAGTACAAGTCACTCGCTCCTGCCAGGTGGGAATCAAGACTCTTGAGTATCACACTGCTTAGCAGATCAGTAGATCTAGTTTTAAAATCTAACAAAGGAATGACAAAAGGGCAGGCAGAGTCTACATATGGGACCTTACATGAAAAGAGAATTTAGAAGGAAAAACCCTGGAAACATCTACAGAGAAAAGAATTTCCTCTCATCACCTCAAGAAACAGATGGATCCGTGGGTCTGCGTGGGTTCAGAAATGATGGGTCATCTTTGGACAACATTGCTGTCAAACATAATTGCAGACCAGAAGTTGTAACTTCATTAGGTAACCAAAAAAATTAATTTGCCTTTCCTAGTTTAAATCCCTGTGAATGTAAAATACTCTGACATCTACACCTTCTGGGGGTTATATCAGTAACTTGAATAGGCACTAATTTAGAACTAATTACTTAGGCTCAATGCTTTTTATTAAAAAACAGGGCTGATCAGTAGCCTCATGGAGCCCTTGGTACTCCAAGATCTTCCACTATGTATTTTAGACAAGACCTTTGATTTCCTGTGCTATCAGTTTTCTGCCATCAGAATTACAGTTCAATGTGTTGTGCATAGAAAAAATGTCTGGATATCTCCTCCTTAAAATATCTGACTGAGAGGTAGTTTGAATCACTTTAATCAATACTGAAAAACTGAGGAGTTTATACCAATTTAATTGTAACAACTTCAGTTAAACATAACGACCCAAATTCCTTGCTCTGAAATTATGTGAAGGATGAACTGTGTCATAGCTTGCTTCTCAGAATCAGAAAGATAGCTGATGAAAAGAACAGGTGCAGTTTAAAAGGAGTTTTAAATTATATCCTGCGACACACCACTTCCATTACCCATATTATGCTCACTTAGATGACTAAGTCTATTCTCCTAATTACACTAGAGATGATTATGGCTGAGTATAATCTACCTAAGAATTATTAGACTGTCTACTGAGTGATTAAATACTGGCTACGCAGAAGTCCTTGATGCTTCCTTTCTGTGTAAGCTGTCATGAACTATGTAAAGCACCAAGGATGAGTGGTTAGAGCATGGCCCGGGCAGGCAGGAGATTGTGTGGTGTGTGTGTGTCATTCTGCCATGAGCTTGCAGCTTGGCTTTGGATAAAACTTGTAACCTCATGGAAATTCAATTACCTCATAAATGAAATGCAGAGAGCATTTAGTTACAGCTGCATCTTGGAAACCTTTGAGTGGAACTGCTGCGCAAACAGAAAATACAAAATTATTATAATTTGGACAAAGCCATAATGATTATTTATCGATTATTTGCTCATCATCTTTAATAACATGACAGCAGAATTTATGGATATACAAAACAAATGTTTGTTCTCTTGTAAAAGATTAAATGGGGTACAATATTGAAGGAGTGCAGAACACATCTTTACAGAGGAGAAATTCAAAGAACATTTGTTCTATCCGTGAAAAGAGAGAGACCAAAACCCAAACAGAGCAACACATAGTTTGTTACAGTTTATTTTTGTTCTTCTTTAAACACCTCCTCAGTTGGAGAACAAAGCCTATTCAGCAGAACTAGTACCCCAAATCCTCAGCACTGATCTATTTGATTCCTGATTTCTAAAATACTTTCCTCTGCAAGTCAGAGAGCAGACACGCAGGGATACAACCGGTGGAACTAGTATTCTCAGCAGTTTGGAAGGAGAGAAGTTGGCTTAATGCAGACAACAAAAAAGATAATCTAAGTGTTTAAATTGTATATGAAAATGTACCATGATAGATTTTTGTGAAAGGCTACTAACAGCCAAGAAATCCCTTTTGTTGGTATTCCCTTCTGACATTTCAAGCCACCGTCTTAGTCTTGTTCTGTCTGGTGAAGCACTGATTCAGAGCACATAAAAATCAGATGTATTTGGGTTATACAGAAAAAAAAATGACCTGCCTGCTGCTAAGTCAGAATTCTAAACCTCTTTCTGTAAAGGCATTCCACTAAACTTAAAGGATTCCACTTGCAGTTAGTTATTGGACAAAAATCTTCTCAAATAGAGAAAAGCCAACCCTGCGTAACATTGGAAAACCCTGCAAGCCCCTAGGATCATAGCTACACCATAGGCCAGTAAATTCAAATGACGCTACGCAGATCTAAGGAGCAAAAAGTATCAATGGTACTGGGATTTCTTTTTATATGGCCAGCAGGCTGGAGTGGAGAGATGAGAATACTTCTCCCACACTAAAAGTAGTTTCATCCATAACAAAGACAGAGGGTGGCAAATGCAATATTCTGGTATGAAGTAAAGATCCCACTTGCTGGGCTCAGCAAATGTTCAAATGATATAGATACGAGAAATCCTGGGTGCAGCCCCTTTATCCAGTTATGCCACTGAAGATAAATCTATGTAAATGGCTGCAGCTGTGTGTACGATGTCGTTGTAGGCACAAAGGCAGGCTTAGATGCTGAGCTTACTCATGCACCACAGAAAGTAAATCATTTTTCCATTGCAGAAGTGACATAAGTGATCACAACTGCTGAGCCATGTCATGGGGACAGAGGAAGCCAGTGTGCCACCAGGTTGCAGTAACCTTCAGCATCCAGAAACCTAGTGGACACTTCGCACTGAACCACACAACTTAGCACCCATTCAAAAAGGTTACTTCTCTTCTGGATGATTGGATTTACCAAAAAAAAAAAAAAAAGCATAAGTCTGTTGCTTGATTTTTGTAAATGTTGTAATTTTCCTTGTTCTAATGTATAATAACCTGTGACCACATACTTATTTTCATAACTCTAAAAGATATCACAGGACATATTTATTATTATTGGCTCATAAAGTCTGTGGACCTGTAGGTTGTTTTTTTTTTAGTGTGCTACAATAGCATCTATAACAACGAACTCTTGACTAAGTAAATAGTTGAGGTAGGTGGAAGGAAATCTGTCATCCTGAGAAAAGAAGCCAGTTATAAAAACAAAGAACCAGAAAATAGAGATACAATGGCATTTTTTATGAAATGATCCTGCTTAATCCTGATGTATGCTTTCATTGTTACCATGTTGCCTGTGCAGAAATGCTTGTAGCAGAGCAATGAGCTGGAAAAGTGGTCTCACTTCCCTCTGCGAGAAACGTGCTATAGTAACCATGTGCTATATAGTTACTGCTATTAAAATTGTATTAAAATTCAAGCACATCGTTTTTCCAAGTTTAGCTTTATTCATAAAATCGCAACAGCTTAAACATCAAGGCATAAGATAAAAACGGTTCTGGTGTTACGCAGGTGATGGAGGAATTTATTGAAGTGACTGCATATTATCCGAAACGGTTTTATATTGTGTAATAGTGTGTCGTGTCCGAATAATCTGTGCGTAAATTGCTGCAAATAAAATCACAGCACTTAGAGGAAAGACGGGACAGTAATAAAAGGGACAGAAAATGCCACTCGGTGATGTATCAGCCATCTGGTGCAATGCAAAGAGGAGGTTACAGGCTTCCCAGGAGTTACCACAGCAACAGGTCTGCTGAGCACACTTAGGAGCAAAGCGTGTGGCAGCAGCCTCTGTTCACCACCGCGTGCACCTCAGGCACTGGGGGCTGCAAACAGGGCATGTCCTGGCTGGGAGGCTCGGGATGGGTTTCTGCAGCACAAACCGGTCAATAGGTAGGAAGGGACCTCTGCTAACAGAAATGCTTCAGACTGAAGTGAAAACAAAGGAAACCAAAGACATTCTTTTGGTTGCAGCACTTGCAAAAGGATGGGGAAAACATAGTTTAAAAATATCCGTGACTGAGTGTTTCTTTCTGAGGAAAGAGCTCCCAGTTATACAAATGGCCTGGCCCACAGTGTGTGACTGGAAAATGGTAGGTAACAGGAGATAGGGGAAAACCAAACCAAACCAAAACAAAAACAAAGCTTAAACATAAGCAACATTTCACACTGTTTGCATGCTATTTTTTTACATGCTTGTTTTAATATAGAAATGTCAACAATAGATTACCCAGGAGTTTTTAAACTTCCTTACACTGGCTGTGGCTATCAGCCAAGAAAAATGGGATGGTGCAGAGAGCTGTTCCCCGGCCTTTCTACCTTCTCTCCCATTTCTCCCCATTGCAAGGACCCCTGGTGTTTTCTCCAAGTCTGCACTTAGCTTCACCCAGGGGCAGCGGTGTGACAGCAGGGGCCTGGCTGATGGCATTCCCATTGTCCAGAGACATCGACACATCTCCGTGCTGCTCTCCCACAGCTGCCTGCTCGAAAAGCAAGGTGCAAAGGTTCGGGTTGCCTTCGCACAGCCCTTGGGGCTGTAAAAGGGTGCCACGGTGAGCCCAGGTCAGCTATAGCAGGAGATGGGCACAGAGTCACTAATAACTTTTTACTTTGCATTTATGGGATGAAAACCTGTTCTCTAAAAACATATCCCAACAGATTAGAGACCAGAGCTAAGCTGTGCTATTTACTTCCAGAGAGCTGGCAGGCTAAACATGCAAAAGAAATGGGTATTACCTCATTTATTAGTCAGGGAAAGAAGCAGAAGAGAAAGCATCGGCTGCTTTAAAGAAATTTCAATGGCAATAAAATGTAAGAGGACAAGACTGATTTAATGCTTTCAGTCAGACTCTCAGATGAGGAATCAATTATCCTGTGTCATTTAATCTCCTTAAGCAGGTCACGACAAACTAGAAACTAGAAGCGTTGCGTCTAATACAAAAAGCAGCTCTTAGTGGTAGTTAGCATCCAGCTCAGAATTTTTAAATTAGAGGAAAGCATAACTGGGATTTAGGAAGCTTTGAAGAGCTCGATACACCAGATTTCAGCCTACTATTTTAAAAGTGGCTTTGTTCATTGTTTACCTAGTGGAGATGCTGAGCAGTTATAAGGGGGAAAAAAAAAAGGCACAACAAACCTGTGTTCAACACACATACAATCCTGCCAGCAGCGCACAAAGATAGTAAAAGCTCCAGAATATGATTTTCCCCTGCTGCCACTTACAGCTCGGTCCAGCCCTTGTAGCCCCTTTGTGGGAAATGAGACAGACAGAGCTAAGGAGTAGACAGAACATATGCTTAAAATTGCTCTCACATCCATAGTGTGTTACTAATAACATTTTGAAAGGGATTTCATTTAGTAAATAGCAAGCCAGAAAGTCTTAAAAGTAAGCCTTCAGAGCCATGGTATTCAGAAACCTTGCAAAAAAGTATTTACCTGACATGCCTAAGCTTCAAATGATCATACCTCTTAGCTGCAAATTTCTCAGCTAAACCAACCTCCTGCTTTTTTTTTTTATATCCTTCAAGATAGCAGAAATACCACAAGGCTTCCAACTGGGGGAAAGCTAAACGAGCCTGCTTCTGGAATTCAAACTCCTGGAAGGAAAAAATGTGATGCCAGAGGCGACTCCCATCTGAATCCCCCGAAGGCTGGAAAAGCTGACAGTGAAGGTTCTTGTCCCTGTAACAGATACATAGCTTCCTACCGAGCTTCTCAGTTACATTTATGGGGTTAAACTGTTAACATAATCAAGCACAAACACAAAAAACAGAAGCAGGACAGCTAAAGGAGGATCATTATTTTGTCACAGTTGTTTTTCCTACGTGCCGGAAGAAAACTAGGACGCAGAATGTAAGCGTTATGATTAACTTTCAGGAGAGGCTAAAATTATCCAGGGTTACACAAAACTAAGTAGGTTCTGTTTGTTGCGTGTTTATTTCCTATTACCAAAAATGCTTCAGTGTTGAAGACACATTAAGGATTCAGGGCTGGTTTGTTTTAATTTTTAATTATTTTTTTTGGGGGGGGGGAGTTGATTTTTTTTTTTTTTTGCAAAAGCTCTATGATGAGGCTGATATATTTTTAAGAAGACGTCAAACTCAGCATAACTGTTTTGAATATTCCTTAACGGTCCTTGGAAGTGTGAATTTAGCTTTGTTACAACGGTAGAATCCGCACAGAAATTGTCTGAAGCAGTGATTTCTAACCAAAGTCAGATCAGGAACCGCCTTGTAATTTGCAGTACCTGCACCAGTGGCTGCTAGTGTTCTTTCTGCCAAGGAAGCAGATGCCAAAAGGACTGATGAAAGAAACCCTTCTGCATTTCTCGCATCGCTCTGCATACTTCCACCATCTTTTAGCACATTTCCCCTAATTTTGCTCCTTTCCCCAGAAACATCCCAAAGCAGTGAGCTCTCTCCATCCTGCTGATACTCACCTGCCACCTGAAACTGGGATTTCTGGAGGATTAGACATCCTCCTATCTAATGGCAGAGATTTTGTGGTTTGGAGAAGGAAGTATTACAAAGACAGTCGTAATTTAAAGGCTGACCAGTACCATCTATTTTTGCACTGAAATACTTGAAAAACATGCCACGGATCATTTCAGTTCTAAGTGTCATGGACGAGAAACTACGATAGCAGTTTGTTCAGTGTGTACTTAACACTGCAGTTTTATGACCTCGTTGCAAACCAGAACACCTCGAAACTGGGAATGTTGCTGACAGCATAAGGACACAAGGTACTGAAAAGCAGAGTTAAAACCGAATACAGCAATTCCTACAGCTTCAGCACTGTTTGCCTTGTCAGTTGATCTCAAAGAAGAAAGCTTTAGAAAACATCTCAAACTGTAAACACCATTCCTGAAGCTTTGCCAAAAGCCTTCTTGTGTCACTGCATTGCAAGGATTTTCAAATAAAATGAGCTCTGAAGGCTGCTTCTGTACCTACAGAAGGCAGCAACTCCTTCTGTAATTGCTAGGTAGTAGCTCTGAATGACAGGTTGCCGTTCTAAAAATCATCAGTGTGTGTTTTCCTAGGTAACCATAAAACAAGAAATGTGTGAAGGAGGCTATAAACTTTAGGAGGAACAACCCAGTACATGCTCACAACACTGTTTTGACCCATCTCCACTTTTTCAAGTGCCGCATTTTACAGACAAGCAGTGAGGGTTTGTTTCCTCATGGAAATATACCTTGCATTTCACATACAAGCCAGTCTAAATGTTGCTGAGTGCCATTGAAGCTCCAATATTCCTCCTCCCTCATAGAGCAGGCAGCTGCCTGCCTCTGCCCTCCTGCAGGTAGCTAGCTGGCTCCTGCTGGTACTGCAGCAATATGCCCTGTGGATTAACAAGCAGACGCAGCTGAGACTAAGACAAGCAGTGATATTTCTACCTAAAAAACCCATCATCTTCACAGAAGGACTTGAATGATAGCAAATGGTAATGAAGTTGCAGTGGCTTCTCAAATCTGCTGCTGATTCTGCAGTTTTGAAAGTTTTTTTAGCTCAATTTCAGAAAATGTACCACAGCCACCACGAAAAGCAATAAGAACAAACCCCATCCACTCTGCCATAAATCTGCAAACAACACACCAAATAGAGCATTTCAGTCTTGCAACTTTAATAGTCTGCTGGTATTAACAAACTGCCTATGGTACATGTTTACTGAAAGCCATTTTTATGAAATACTTAAAAAATCTAAGATAATGCATATGTACATTTCACAGTATTCTCTGCCTCCCAACTCGTATTTAACACCAAGGAAACACTTGGTCCTCACTGAAGAGGCACACTAGCATCCGTTTAAAAGGTTTAAGTATTTGTCTGGTGATCAGGGGCAAGTTTTATTTAATGTTTTTATGTTTTAATTTCCCAGTCAGATGTTCAGAGAACATGCTAAACGTTGCAGACCCAATCCAAGTTTCAATTCTGCTCTCCCCAACAGAGCATACGCAGCATTTCCAATTTGGTTGGTTGTTACCAGTCAGCTCCTTCATCCTAAGCAAGACTGCCTTAAGGGCTACCTTGATATCCCATTAGCCATCCTTGGCCTCAGCTGCAGTAATTATCTAGGCTCCCCACATAGTTAATGGAGAAAGACAGGTACCTCTGCTTGATAAGGCATCTATCCTGACACAACATGAACGATATAAATGTGATGAGTTGCTCTTAAGTGCCTAGGGCTCTAGTGACTTTAGAAGAAATCAAGACACCCAGCTCACAAACAATGTTAGGCAAGCTGAATTTTCCAGAGTGATGATGAAAAAAAAAAGAAAAAAAAAGTTATATGCAAAGATATGACTGGTAAGAAGACATAAATAGCGAATGCTTATCCATTATTTCCTCACAAGAACCAGGACAAGCAACGAGCATAAAAACAAAGGGAAGCACTATGCTACATCATTCTACTGTGAAACTCACTGCCACAGAACACTGCGGAAGAAAAAGTATAAATGGGTTTGAGACTAGATGGCATGATGGAAGAAAAAGCATGTATGAATTCTTGAAACCAATGTATGTGACCATAACTCCACATCATGTAGGTCATTGGCCATGAAATGCCAGATGCTGGAAGAACACAAAAATTTAACTCCTGCATACCTTCACTTACACTTTTTTTTCCCCTGAGAAACAATCACTGTTTGCAGCAATCCTTGATGTCCGCATACAGCTCAACTCTGTCTAATAAAGCAATCGTTTAATGCTTACTTGCAACACTAGGTGGCAGGGAGAACAACTGGCTCATCTAGTGTATAGAGAACCTGGAAGGCAGAGCCCCACTTGGCACTCGTAAAGGATTAGTACAATCCATCAATGTTGATTTTACATAACTGGATTTGCCTTTGTCCCTCTTTAGCCTTGGACTATTTTTTTTAAACAAAGTGCTGTGTCCAGAAACCCACATTAAAGGTGTCAGAATACAACCTAATTCCTTCCAAGAGATACCTCACCCTCTCATTTAGGAACCTGTGGATGATGGCTAAGCTTCTTCCTCTCCAGAGAGGGTTCAAACATTGAGATGGAGTTGAAATCCTCATTGCCTCTACCCCTATGAAGATGCAGCACTGTAGTGTTTACCTCATGCCTCACAATTTTACTTTATTACTTAAAATACAAATAATTTCTGTGCTACTTGTGAAGATACAGCAAAGGTGCAAGGATGAGACAGGTTCTGTAACTCAGGCAGTAGCAAAGCAGGCAAGCAACGCAGCTTTCTTCAGGGCATGCCAATCCTCAACTTAGCACGCTCTTTCTCTTCTGAAAAGGGGGAAAAGCTTCAGCTTTACAACACTTTGATTCAGATCTCCCTCAAAACTGGAGGACAAGGATTATCTTTCTTTGTGAACACAAGCACTGAGTTTCAGAAATCAACACCATGTGTATGTATGTATATAAAGGGCACCACCCCTGCACTGCAGGATAACTTGCTTTTTTTTCCAAACTGCAGTTATTTCCTAGAATGGTACTGATACTGATTAAAAAAAAGTGACATTTAACTCCTACTTTGTTCACATAATGAAAAAAAACAGGCAATTATTGACGTGGTTGATAACACTCTCCCTTGAGAAAAGCAGAAGCAGCACAGGACAGCCATTCTTCTCACTCAGCTTTGTGTCAGTTTCTCAGCTGTGGTAGGAGATGTTGATGCTTTCTGGTATAGCTTTTCAAACTCTGCAGAAAAAAGCAAGATCAGCATACTGCTTTTCAAGCACTGACACACAAGAAGGAAGGTTAAAAGTAATTAAGCCACAGACCAGAATTTGTACATAAAAGTCACTGAAAGAGATTTCAATGCACAAGCAAATCACAGAAAGGCACTGAACTGGATTTTGATTTTCAAAACGTTTGAAGAGTGGAAACCTGGTTTCATTTCTAAAAAAAATAAGTTAATACAAAATTTAAAAAACATGGATTGTGCAAATCTTTGCTGCACAAAAGTACATTTTCATACTTACAAATAGTTTAAATCGTTTTTACATAAATTCTCTTTTGATACAAAGTGTTTTGTTTTTTTTTTTGCCAACGGCAGCTGTCAATTCCAAAACATAGAATCAAGACGACAAGAGAGCCAGACAGTCTAAGTCACTGCCATTTGTGTCAAAAAAATTATATCATCCTTTTCTACAGCTCATCATGCTTGTACGTGAATTCCCTTGCAGATATAAACCCATCACTGTCTTCATCCTCTTTATCAAAGATGTCTTCAACCAAAGCATCGTGCTGCGTGTCATTTACCACCGCTCCATGTTTTTCGAATTCTTTCTTCAAGTAAATTTTCACCTGTAAAACAAAGGGTTAAAGTCTTTATGCTTACAAGAAAATTGATTACTGGAGGGTTACAGAGGGCCATTATGTTTGGGATTGTAGCATTAAGACTATTAACAGATACCTTCCTTCCTATGCCACTGACAGAATAATACTCGTCTGACTGATTCTGCAGCCCTGTTCAGTGATAAAAGACTCAGAGAAAATAAAACTAGCAAAGCAGTTGCCATAGCTTTACAGTATCTGACTGAAAAGTGTGCCAAGAAAGCCTGTCATCTGTTGTATATTCAATGAACTACGAATAGCTAGGCAGAAATTATTAGGTACCAACTGGTAAAAGACCAAAACAGCTTTTTCACATCTTAGCGCATTGAGAAACCAGCAGATGTAAACAGCCACCCCAAATAGATACAGAAATCTGTCCACAAACTTGGCATTTGCTGCTCTAATGGGAACTACATTAATAAGGACTTATTTCTGCAAATCTCAAAGCTTTGAAGGGCAAATAGATTTGAGGCAGCTTTTAAAAAGACTGCTGGAACAGTTATTTACACCAAGCCAGTTACTAACGGTGAACAATGTTTTCAACAACATCAGATGATTTTTACTGAGTTTAATGTTTAACTACTGAGAGCCCAGGTGTTCTACATTGCAAAGCCTCCTATCAGGATATTAATACTAATGCACCCCTCCTAAATCCCTCGATCCAGCAGTTTAGCTGGGATCCAAGGCTCAGCTTGGTGCAGCATAGTTGTGCATCTTTAGCTTAGTTATCTTTTCCTTTTCCCTACATGATCCCAGTAGGTTTCCTTGTAAAAGAGTAACCCGCTCACCTCTTGCTTGGATAGTTTCCAGTCATCGTTAAGATCCATTTCTTGGAATGACTCATGAGACCTTGGTCCATTCCTAATTTCTAGAAGGTCAATGTTGAATATCAGCGTGCTCTCAGGTGGAATTTTTCCTGCCCAGAATGGTAAACATACAGAAAGGTTAAAAACCAATTACACATTCTGTGCCACACAGATGCCATATGCCTCAGAGAAACATTCTGCTAATCCCAGCACTTCCCAAGCATCCTGCATTTTGAACAAATATGGACAAGCACCTGTAACAGTGATTAAGTGCAAATATTTCAGACTGTACCCCAAACCTTGAGCAGCCCCTGCAGTTCAATTTTAGATGCAGCCAGCTTTGTTGGAGACCAGTATGTGTTGATGGGAGCCCACACCCAGCAACCATCATCACGGGCTTATGAGACAAGATTCCTGAACCACTTTTTCATGCCCAGAGCCAGTTGGAGTCTGAGTCGCAAACGCTGAAGGAGGCTGTACAGCCAGGGGGCCACTACTGCATCATACAGCCTAGAGCAATGGACAGCATAGCAGGAAGGGAGAGTTTAGGTGCATCCTCCTGATGCACCGTCTCCCTGCCAGTCTCCAAATTCCTCTCCGTTGCCCAGTGACACCTTGTACCTGCTACCCTGGCACTGAGGAAGAAACAAAACAAAACCTCTTCTTGCAGAGAAGGACAGAAGGGCAGTGCTGCTGTCAATGCCCTCACACTAATGGCTGATGCTACTGTCAAAGACTGTTCAGCACACAACTTTGCTCCTCTCACATTTGGTCCTATTTAAGCTCTCTATATTGGATGGAAGCACCCCAACAATATCCATATAAATTGAGATGATAGGGAGAAAACTAATCCTCCCTATTTTGGGTATGTGGTGTCAAATACACCCTGAGCTGCAGCACCAAACAAGATTATAGATTTCTGAGAAGAATAGATGTGCAGAAACTTCTGGAACTGCAGACCACAGTGGCTTGCACAGGGTTTGGAACTCAGGTAATTTTTTCTGAGCGTTACAGAATAAGGCATCTGACTCATCATTCAGGGCAGACGGCAGGCAAGGCACCAGGTGGGAGGCTAGTGAAATCATGTGTGTTCAGAGCAAAGTATGAAGAAAATGGAGTATTTCTGTCATCGTTTGAAAATAGCAACATAATTACATTCAAATACTTCAATTTTTTCCTAAAATACATCATTCCTTACAGCAGCTAGCAGTGTTTACTCGTTCAGCCTTCTAAGCACTAAAACCATAGGTGAGGCTTAGAAGTCTTTGAAGGCTTGTAGTGCTGTACATATTAATCAAGGCAATTAGGGCTGTAATTACTAGGTGAGCTCTGCAGCGTTTAGTAGCTTTTTGTGGAAAAATTTACAGTAGTGCCCTGTGTAAAGCAGAAAAAGTAACCTTCCTGCATCATTCAAACTGACACTCATTTAACTGCAGATCCCAGACCCGACCTTCCCATTAAAAGAGGGGTCTGGAAATGTTTGTAAGGAAAAAATATCCTCAATGCTCTCAGCCTGTGTACTACTGACCAGAAAACATTTCAAGCAATGTTTTTATCCGTCTGTACGGCATTCAATACATTTTCAGTAGATGTCAGCATGGCTGCCAATGTTCCTGCATATCTCATTTTGGGTAACAGGCATGACTAAAAATGTCTGGAAGAAGGAAAGAATAAAGCATCCCTTTATGGAGAAATAAACGGCGAGTTTTCACTGTATCAGCTGAGAACACGAGAGGATAGGTAGCAGTACTGGGAGTTCTTCTGGGTTCAAAAGAAACCCACAAACAAGAATGAGGCTTGCACATGCACATTCAGGAAGTATTAACACAAACACAGATGCAACAGCCAAGGTGATACCTAAGTAAGCACTTCAAGTTTGACTGAACAAAAATAAAATAAAGCTGAGCACCACTGAACACGGCACTAACAGAAGCTTGAAAGCTTGCTAACCTCTTACGCCAAGAGTAAATCAACAAAAAAAAATAAAGCGAGGGAAGGACTTCAGGGGTTTTACCTTTCCCTTCTTTTCCATAAGCAAGGGCTGGTGGAATAGTTAGCTTCCGCTTCTCTCCCACACACATGTCCTTCAAACCTTTGTCCCAGCCTTTGATAGCTTCCCTTATGCCAAGCGTAAACCACATAGGTTGACCATTGTTATGCTTGTGACTGGAAAAGAATGGAATAAAACACGTAGTCTTTAAACAGCAAGTTCCATAAAAGGCACATGGAACAGATGGAAGATGTTCACAGCGTAGTTATATAATAAAAAAGAAAATCTCAGTTGGCACCTTGGTATTTCTTAAATGAAAGACCTAGACTTTTAAAGTTCTTAGAAGTTCTGCCTTGCATGACAAGCTTTCTTAAGAACTGGAGAGAAATAAAACAGCATATACACGGTGTGCTTCTGACAATGCTGAGCAACCTGGATCCCCACCTTCACTTCCCTGATCACCTATTTCCACTTTGAAACTGATCAGACTAGAAAGGCATTTCTACTTTAAAAAAATCTACATTTGAGGCTATTGCACATCTTTGGTAAAGTGCAAATCAATAACCAGCTAGGTCATGATTACAATTTATCTTATAGCATGCTTACAAGAGTCTGACACATCTCTTCTGAAAAAGCCATTAGGGGAAAAAATAACTACATAGCAGACAGTTTAGAAAAAGAGAAACAAGTGCATGCAAAACATTTAAGTTCAAAATAGGCAGACAATCCCCTTCCCCAGTTTAACCAGGTGGTAACACCACAGCTGCCTTCACTCTATTGACAAGCACAGAATTTTAACTACAGTCAGCTCAACTGACAGCCATGCAGGAAAGGTGCTTAACAAGAAATACGAGCACTTACAGAAGTTAGTCAGCATCAAAAACTTAAAGTGTCACTAGAACTCCGTTTAGAGAGGCAGGTTAACTACAAGAGAAAATTAGTGAGATTTTAGTTTATATCCGTGAACATGCAAAACATTTTTTATTTAAATGGGTTCCACAAAAGCAGATTTCAGACATAGCCTGCAGGTACTTGTTCATTTCGCTGCTTCCCACTATTGACACTCTGTTGTTTTACAGGAAAGGCAACATTAGCAAGTCTTTGCAGGCTCTCAGCAGGCTCCCTGAGTTCCTGGCTCTTCCTCCTACTTACATCACAGCTGCTCTGATATGTGGATTTGTCTGCTCTGGGGCAGGTGAAGAATGTCACAGAATCACAGAATTGTAGGGGTTGGAAGGGACCTGACGATCCAGAGATCATCGGGTCCAACCCCCCTGCCAAAGCAGGTTCCTTAGAGCAGGCTGCCCAGGTAGGCGTCCAGACGGGCCTTGAGCATCTCCAGAGAAGGAGACTCCACAACCTCCCTGGGCAGCCTGTTCAGTGCTCCGTCACCCTCACTGTGAAGAAGTTCTTTCGCATGTTGGTGCGGAACTTCCTGTGCTCTATCTTGTGGCCCATTACCCCTTGTCCTGTCCCCACAAACCACTGAAAAGAGGTTGGCCAAATCCCTCTGTCTCCCACACCTCAGGTATTTATAAACATTGATGAGATCCCCTCTCAGTCTTCCTCTCTAAAGGCTGAACAGACCCAGGTCCCTCAGCCTTTCCTCATAGGGAAGATGCTCCAGGCCCCGTATCATCTTTGTGGTCCTCTGCTGGACTCTTCCCAGGAGATCCCTGTCTTTTTTGTACCAGGGAGCCCAAAACTGGACACAGTACTCCAGGTGAGGCCTGACCAGGGCAGGGTAGAGGGGGAGGATCACCTCCCTTGTCCTGCTGGCCATGCTCCTTTCAACACACGACAGGATCCCACTGGCCCTCTTGGCCACCAGGGCACGCTGCTGGCTCATGGTCAACCTGTCGTCCACCAGGACCCCCAGGTCCTTCTCCCCAGAGCTCCTCTCCAGCAGGTCGTCCCCCAGCCTGTACTGATACGTCCGGTTGTTCCTTCCCAGGTGCAGGACTCTACACTTGCTCTTGTTAAACTTCACTTGGTTTCTTCCTGCCCAGCTCTCCAGCCGGTCCAGGTCTCGCTGAACAGCAGCACAGCCTTCTGGCGTGTCAGCCACTCCTCCCAGCTTTGTATCATCAGCATGCTTACTGACGGTGGACACTATTCCCTCACCAAGGTCACCGATGAAGATGTTGAACAAGACCGGACCCATATACGTCATTTAGGTCATTTCAGTACCTGCCATCAGTTACAACAGTGTTACAGCCATTCAGTAACATCAGTGTCTGCCAGGGCTGGAAGGTGTTTTTTTGGAGGGGGGGGGGGGGGGGGGAATGTTGTTGTTTTTTTAAAATTAGAGGCAGACTTCTCCCCTATAAGTCTGCTTTGGAAACTAAGGAGCGATTTGTGCACAGCAGATGGCTTTAAACCAAAACTTGGTGGTTTATACCAAAACTTGTCCCCGGGTCAGTCCAAGAGGTCGCCCATCATCCTCACCTTTTACCAGCCGCTATCCAATGCTGCTTTCTGTAGCCCAACCAGCAAGCAGAAGCCAAGCGACATTTATTTATAATATATTTTAGCACTTTGATCCGCAGAAAGGAAAGGAGAGGAGCCTTACAGCTGACATCCCCCTTTCCAAGCCAGACCTTCCTGAGCTGCTGAAGCAGGGGGCAGGGCAGCTTTCTGCAAGGAGCACGGTGGCAAGGATCCCCTCAAGTCCGTGCAGCGCTGCTTTAACCCACCGAGGAATAAATAAATGTATACACCCCCCCAACACACACACACGCAGAGCCCCGGGCAGCCTTACGTGGAGTGGAACATGGCGCCGTCGCTCTGCAGGAAGCCCTCGTAGTGCACCAGCAGCAGGTCCCCCCATTTGCTCCGCCGCCGGCACAGGAACGGCTTCTGCAGCACCTCCACCTCCACCTCGGCCGCGGGGATGAGGGCGGCGGCCGCGCAGCGCAGCACGGCGGCGCCCAGCAGCACGGCCCGCAGCACGGCCGCCATGGCCGCCCCCCTCAGCGCCCCGGGACCGTTAGCCCCGTTACCCGCAGTCCGGCCCGCAGACGTGGCAGCGGGCCTGGGACTGGCAGCCCCCCTGCTTCGTGCTGTCCCGGAGTGGGCGGGGCACGCCTTCTGATTGGTGAGGACAAGCAAGTGCAGCCGCCCATTGGGAGGGCTCCCCGTCTGTCGCGCCGTTTATCCAATCGGAGGGAGGGGACGCTCCACGGATTGCGGCGGGGCCTCCGCTCTCCAGGAAGCGAACGTTGGCGTCCGCACAACACGGGGGGCGCGTTCCTATTGGCTGCGGCAGGCCCCCTGCCCCGGGCGTTCCGCTCTCCCCTCCCTCCCCCTTTCGCGTCCAGATCGCGATTCCTAGACCCGCCTGCGCTAGCGTAGCGCTGCGGGACCGCTGTTCGAGCCGCTCCCTGCGCTAAGAGCGTGGGGGGCCGGGCCGCGCAGGGCGGGCGGCGCCGCGCTATGGCGCTGGGCCCCGGCGGGGGCGGGGGGGGCGGGGGGGCGGCCGCCATGGAGGGGGTGCTGTACAAGTGGACCAACTACCTGAGCGGTGAGCCCCCGGTGGGGCCGGGCAGGGGCTGGGGGGGCCGGGCAGGGCTGGGGGGACCCGGGGGGACCCGCATCGGGGCGTTGGGGGCACTGAATGGCTGTCCCGGGCGGGGGGGGGTTAATGGGGTTAATGGGGAAACGCTGCTGGGTCGGGGTGCGGGGGGTTAGGGCAGCCCCGCTCGGCTTTCCCCTTCGGACCCCAGGGCTCCGGGGGTGGTATCGGTCCTCCCCCATGGCGGTGTGGTGGTTTAGTTCGCCCTGGGTCCAGCCACGGGAAAGTTTTGGGGTGTTTGGTTTGTGCGTTTCCAGCCCTAGTGCCCGTGCTCGCACTGGGGTGTGTGGGACGTGTCGGGGCCCCGCCGGGTGACCGTGCCCTTGGCACCGCAGGATGCGCCAGGACCAGCCGCGCGGGTCTGCCACCAGAACTGGGCTCGTTCCATCCACGTTTACCTACTTCG
Organism: Anser brachyrhynchus; assembly: GCF_964034855.1. Lineage (NCBI taxonomy): Eukaryota > Metazoa > Chordata > Aves > Anseriformes > Anatidae > Anser > Anser brachyrhynchus. The sequence goes on from NC_137695.1 coordinate 37,538,993, forward strand.
TTCCTACCACCGGCACTGACCTTCGCTTTCAGCCCACAAAAGCAGGATGACGCTTCGCACACCTCCGTCTCAATTAGTGCAGGGCGAAGGAAGCTTTTCCTTGGGTGCCAGAGGTGTGTCACAGCTGGCAGCTGGCTGAGCTTTTGTTCTCGACAGGGAATCTGTGATGGAGGATTGAAGCATCTTTCTATTTCATTGCTGAAACTCCGCTCTGGTATTAAATGTGATGGTCAGGGTCAGGGTTACTCTGTGTCTTTAGGGATAGCCTTACTCTATGTCTATTCTTCAGTTGTCAAAAGCCAGTCTGTTACGTGTTTGAGAACAGTAGATCGGCTGTTCTGCAAGCTAGCTATGCCTACATGTGCTTTCTTTTGACATATAATGAAGACTTCCTGCCCTGAAGGCATTGGGTTATAAATTTATGCAGTGATGCAGAAAGAAATACACTGCTGGAATATGGTGTTTATCGTAGAAGTGGTAACGAGGGACTGAGAGCCAGGAAAACCTAATTTCAGAGATTAAAGGAAGCGTGAGGTTGAACGAGGGCTCAGCGGGTCATTCAGGGCAGTGCTTCTCTCAGTATTCTGACACCAGTCTGCTTTTCCACTTGTGTAAGGGTAATGGTGTACACTAAAAGTGGGGAAAAATGTGTGTTGTCTGTATGTCAGTGTATGTCTATGTAAATATACACAGCAGTTATCCCGTACCCTTTCCTCCTAATAATAAGGAACACCTCTCTGTTTCCCACAGTCAGAGAGCAGGTAGGACATTCACTGAAAGAACAAGCTCAGATCTGTGAAAAAGGAGAACTGCTTGCTCTTATTGCAGTGAGAGAGGAGCTGATGCAGTCGGTTGGTAATTGAGTCTTCTCTGGGAATTTTGGTTTTATAGTGTATTCTGTCAGCACCACTGTGAGAGGTGAAGTCCACGCCGAGGTAATTCCCCACAGCCCTTGGGCAGGGAGCGAGATCTGTGTTACAGCCTACCCAGTTATTGACAGCAAGAACCTTTCACAAGTAGGAAACGCGTTGGGCTTTCCGTGGGCAAAGGTTGGAATGCAGGGTTTGCTTGCCAGCAACTGAAAGGCAGGTCAGCCCGCCTTACTGCTCAAACAAGTTATCTCCATTTGTAAGAAATGTACTTGTTTGCTTTATGTAGATTAGGATAAACCGAGTTAGTGTTGCTTGATTTCTGCTTGGAGATAAGTTTTTCGCTGGCATTGATCCTCTGCTCATGTTGTGATTTGTACATGCAGGTGTTCCAGGCTGCCTCTGAAGGCTGAGTTTGGCTTTAGCCTGAGAGAGCTTAGTTTTTAGAACTTAGCGGTGTTGTATCCCCGGTACAGCGACTTCTCAGTGTGATGATTGCTGTTCTTGTAAGGCCAAGCTAACTTTGCCAGCTTTGGATCATATGCTCCTATTTATGTTCCCCATACTCACTTGCTCACTTCCTTTTGGAAACTGTCTCCTGTGTGACTGTCCTCCTGAACTCCAGCTGTGAGTCACGCTTCTTGTCAACCAGACCTTCTGATTAATAGAAGAAATTTCTTTAGTCTTTGGGGATGACCTGCTAACAATAATCTGAGATTTTTATTTATCCCAAGGCTTGCAGAATGAGCAAGTTATTATTTACCCACAGGGAAACAGTGGAGTTGAGGAATGCCTTCTTTCAGTTGTGTAACAGCTTGGCACTTTCAGCTGATTTTTCTGCTGAAGTTCGGTTAAGTTTGGATCTCCAGCATTTACCTGGGACGCTTTACCTGGGATAATTGGCCGCAGGAAGGATAGAGGCTGACTGTGGAGGGTATGGTGTGTATCAGGTGTTGGCTTGTGGATCAAAGGCAGCCTAGTCATTAGAAAGAAAACTGCTGACGGCCTCCACTGATTCGCCTAGTGTTCTTGATATGCTCAGGCAAGTGGCTTTGATCACTTTCTTCAGAAAGCTCACTTTTTCCTGTATTTAAATATTCTCTTTTTTAATTGTGCTGACTAACTAACTCGTCTTCCCTGAAGCATGCTCACACTCATGCAATCACTAGTGACGCTGCATCGCGCCACGTACCACGGCTGGCTCCTCCTATCCACCTTTGTGGATTGCTCACCATCATTTTATTGTTGCGCTCTGAATTCTTTCCTGTTTATTTCCAAGATACCAACACCAAGCAGTAGTTTTCGGGCTTCGTGTAAAGTTTGAAGTTACTCTTGTCTCTGCTGTTTCAGACTTCCCAAACTTGAGGGGAACACTAAAGAAAATGTGAAAGAGCGTTAGTTTTTATAGCTTGATTCTGGGTGCAGGTGGATGCATAGATCCATGGATATCTGTATGATACTGCTTAGAGCAAGTCTTTGTTTTGGGAGTTTAAGAAATCCAACCTTTTAGGATGGGAGCCACCTCCCATCTGTTTGATACCAAGCTCTGAAAATAAGGCCCTCTGTTTGTAGAGATGGAGGAAGTAATTGAAAACTTCACACTTAGATAAACATTTGGTTCCAAAAACGCTTTTGTTTATAAATCTTTTTTTCCTTGTTTTAGCTCTCTGGGTATAGTCCAGTTTCTGATTGCATAAAATGAGAAGTCTGGCTGTTGTGGAGGTGGAACTGAACAACAGAGGTGCCTGCTGTCTTAAGGGAGGTGGTGTGACCAGCATTACTGACCACAGCAGCTGTCAGAAACCAGGCATTGGTTTAGATGGGTGACGGAGTCTCACCCGGGACGCTTCAGGGACTGCTTAGGTCATTCTCTTTGGGTTCTGCATAATCGTTTGTGTGGTTTGACCTTTCTTATCAATTCCCCATAAGCGTGCCTCCCCCGCCCCCTGCTTTTTCTTCCTGCTTTTGTCACACCTTTTTGGAGTTGAGTAAGGTGCCTGGCAGCAGAGAAGTTTGAGGCTGCAGGAACGGAGAGCCGTGTCCCCTCTGTCCTCTGTAGGGGAAGGTGCAGGAGTGACACTGCAGAGCCTGCCCGGCAGCACTGCGTTTCCCACTAGGTATGCTGCTGTACCGGCGCCTCTGCATTCTGCCCTTCTGCACTGGAGTAGCTGGGTCAGACAGAATCAAAAGGTGTGGCAGAATGACGGCAAAAAGACAGCACCTTGTGTGTTTGGGTAAATCTGACGTGTTGGCTCAGGCGAGCAGGATGACCACACCACAGGTCGTGGGTGCCCCCAGGTCAGGCAGGAGCTGAGGAAGTGTGACCAGAGGAGGGAAATCCCCAGGAGCTTTCGGCAGGTGAACGTTTTGTTGCTGATAATAACTCGAATTAGTGTGTCTGAGCAGTGACCTGGTTTACTGCACTTTTGCCTCTGTCGCTCTCAGCAATCGCTTCTCTGCCCTTCATCCTTCCACTGCCCCTATTAATAATGCCTCGTTACTGGCACGGTGTTCTCCATTCCTCACAAGCATGGATAGCTGGCCTTGGGCATAAAACTCGTTTGCAAACATGCAATCAGTTGCCTTGTGAAGGCAGGCTGCTCTTCCACCGCTGCTAGCAACAGCACTGAGGAGGCACACAAGTTGTGCCACGTTTGTCTGTGCTTCTGCTGCCCTCACGGGTGGGGTTTTGTGCTGCCAAATCGTTTCACCATGGAATTAAGGCTGCAAAATGCATTGCAGTGCCTCAGATGGTACCTTCACAAAGGTGGGATTTTGAAAACTCTTCTGTGCATTTGCAATGTGAAGATTTTTATTGCCTTCGTTCCCCAGGGATATCCTTGTCCATCAGATGTGAGTGCATTAAGAGCGTAGCTTTTGGGCTGGTACGAAATGTTTGTGTTGTGCAGATGAGGAAGTGCAGAAGGTCTTCAGCACTGCCTGTGACAGCTCAGCAAGGTAACGGGAGGCTGGAAATAAGAGCTCTTGACTCAGTCCTGTGTTTTGGCTGGTGGAGGCACATCCTCTAGCTGGAAAATTTGACTTCCTTCATAATTGGGAGGCAGATATTTTAGCAGTTACGTCTTGGGAAGATGGTGTGTTCTGGGCAACAGCCGCTACCTGGAGCAGGCTGGGTTTTAGCAAAGGTCCAAAATTTATGATGTTTGTAGACTTCTGTCAGCACTAGCAACTGGGGAAGGACCTATTGTGGCTTTTCACTTGCTTTTTGCAAGCTAGCAGCACAGCTTTAGGCTTGTTTGTGCTTTTTCAGCAGCTCTCATCTGGCTGTCCGTCTTTGAAGCTGCAGTTTGTCTGTCCCTGGGTGGTGGGAGATAAAGTTACTTGCTTTGCCCAGGGTGGGATGAAGAGATGGATGGTGCCTGTGCTTGCTGTGAGATGCTTCTGACTATCTGGGTTCTCTTGTGACTTGACAAAGAAAAGCAGGGAGCTGCCCCCTGCTCTGCAGCTGTGCTGGGGGCTGCCACAGAGTCGTACTGGCAGCCTGGGATGTGAGCAGCAGGGATGTGATGAAGGCTTTAATTCCCGCTGTTAGGTGGATGTTGCTCTAATGTGGAAGTACGTAGTTATCTCCTACCCACACTAAAAATATGAATTAAGGTCAAAGAAATCCAAGGACTATTTATTGCATAAGTTTTTCTAAAGACTTAACGTTGAAGCCCAAGAAATTACTAAGCATAAATTATTGCAAAATTCTGGTAGGAAGCGAGCAGTAATAAAAAGCCTGAGTGTTTTGCCTTTGTGCCTTTTAGAAATGCAACTGGAACTGGCATCTCTTAATTGCAGCTTGTTTTCCAGGTCATCAGTTTGACTTCCTGAGTATGTAATTCTCCCAGATGGTTTGGCTTTGTGGATGTCTGTCGTGATCTATGTGTATTCAGATGGTTTTTTCTTCAGGCTTGGCACTTGGGAACTGGGGCTTTCTGGAGCCTGTGTTGTGTAGCGTTAAAGTTTGAATTAAGTCCAAATTTCAACTTTATCAAGAAATGTCAAGTTTGCTCAGTGATAGCTGCATCCAGACTTCCTGAGGTGTAATGATGGAAGTAGGCAGATCTTTCAGACTGGGGGAACTTCTGGAGAAACACGGAATCCTCAGCAGGCACAGGCTGCTTAAATATCTGTTGTGGACAATATTAGGTCTTGCAGGTACTGCCGGTGCTAACTTTAAGTTTCACAAAGGAGTGCAGTGTGCATTAGGACCTGAATCAGTGGCTGCTGAGTTGTCTGGAATCTCTTTGCTGGCTTCTGTGACTGAGCCCTTAAGGTATTGCTTTCTTTTCGTGTGCCTTGAATTTTATTGTCTGCCTGGGTTTTTTGTTTTTCCTTTTTCCCTCCAGCAAGGTCAGTTTTTATTGTTAATGGCTCTGTGCCTCTAAGACAAGCTGTGGACGTCTGAGCTATGTTTTGTCCTGCCCGTACACCAGCAGTATGAATGGGCTTAGTAAATTCTGCAGAGTTGTGTTAGCTCTATCGCCACTAAGACCTGGAGAGGTTCAGCCTTAACTCTTTATCTCAGGTGAAGTCTGAATGTTTAGTTCCAGAAACTGTAATATTCTTACTGGAGTTTATGGGGAGGGAATAAAACAGAATAAAAACAGGATTTGTGTTCATGGAAATGTCTTTTTGCTGCTTTCTTTTTTTGTATTTTTTTTTAATCTGTTCTTTGCCTGACTGTGAATGTGAAGCTACTCCGACTGAAGATTGTATCCCTGTTGTACTGTACAGGATTTGTCAGCCACACATTATTTTTAGCTGGTTGTTTAGGATAACCTTCCCATGGCTGCTGACTCAGTGTCACTGAGTACCAGGTGGTTAGTGCATCTTCTGACACAATCCTGCTGTGATTTCATTATTATTATTGGTTTCCTTTTATAAAAATTGCTTTATTAGGATAACAGTTGTGTGCAGAAAATATAGGCAATTGCTGTATATATACGTGTGTGTGTCGAACAGCGTATCATTGCACTTTTAATACCCACCTAATAAAGAAGAGTTAGGTTCTGCAGAGCAAGACAAATAACCGCTGATGTTGCAGATAAAACCCAACCAAACAAAAACCTCCAAATATATTGACTCATAACATTTTTAACCGGCATCCAAAGGGAACGGAGGCAGAGCGCTGTGTATGTTGGCTAATTGATTGCACGGCCCTTGATTGATGGCCTGCAATTTGGTTTTGAGCATCAGCTGCAATTGTAAGCTGCAGGACTGAGGCTGAAATTGTTCGTGTGCACCAGCAGGATCCCCAGACTGAATTAGAGGCTTGTATCGACTGTGGCACTGGGTGTTATTTAAAGGGTTGGATCTGTGCCACCGAGTGTCTGAAGCAATTAACTGCTTGTCTCTGCTCAACAATCGCCTCCTTTTTTTGCAAGGTCCCCTTATCAATAGTGACTTTTAGGACAGTTTCTTTAGTTTGGTGGCAAGACAAATAAAACCCAGTCTTGTTGTTTTCTTTTGTCACTTTTTAAATTTTCATTCTTGTAATTTTTTCCTTTCAAACAAAATGAAGTATGGAGAATATTTTGGCATTTAGAATGCTTTTATATTCAAGACAATGGAGGAACTCTAGAAGAGTGTGAAGGATATAAGTTAATTTGTTTTCCCACAGTCCCGAAGGATCAGTAACCTATAGGTTGTAAATCCGGAGTTGGTTTGCTGACACGGCATGGCAGCCTGGGTGTCCTGGCTCTGGCCCTGGCCTGGGGAGCTGCTTGGTGCTGCTCAGGAATGAAAGCTGATTTCCTCCAGTGACAACGTTGTGGTCTTGCTTCTTACGTTAATGAGCTTCAGCTTTTAATTGGAAGTAAAATGATGGCTGGTGTCTTGCTTGTTTATGTCTTTTTGTACCGAAGAAGTAATTCCAAAAGGGGTAATTTAGTTCTGAGGGTGGGCAGCAGGGTGGGCAAAAGTGGTAGCCGGAGCTATTGGTTTTGGTTTAGCCTGATGTTTTCATCGTCCTCTTGGAATGGATCCAGGAGCACAAGTTATTAATTAGGACTGTTTTTTATATGGGCAGCACAGGAGTTCCAATAGCTATTGTTAAAGATGGCTTTCAGAAACTGTTTCGTCCTCTGTCTCCTCTTTACCTTGATTTAGGATTTTCTTGCCCTTGTTTTTGAAGCTAGTTTGACTAGGATTTTCTGTAGGAGAAGAAGATAGTTTTGGGCCCCTCAGTACAAGAAAGACATCAAGGCCCTGGAGCGCATCCAGAGCAGGGCTACGAAGCTGGTGAGGGGCCTGGAGCACAAGTCCTGTGAGGAGTGGCTGAGGGAGCTGGGCTTGTTTGGTCCAGAGAAGAGGAGGCTCAGGGGAGACCTCATTGCTGTCTACAGGTACCTGAAAGGAAGGTGTGGGGAGCTGGGGGCCGGCCTCTACTCACAGGTAACCAGTGACAGGACTAGAAGGAATGGCCTCAAGTTGCTCCAGGGGAGGTTCAGGTTGGAAATGAGGAGACATTTCTTCTCAGAAAGAGCAGTCAGGCATTGGAATGGGTTGCCCAGGGAGGTGGTGGAGTCACCATCCCTGGGGGTGTTCAAGGAAAGGTTGGACGTGGTGCTTAGGGACACGGTTTAGTGGGTGACATTGGTAGTAGGGGGACGGTTGGACCAGATGATCTTGGAGATCTCTTCCAACCTGAAAGATTCTATATGTAAGGCAAGACTGCTGTGGTGGCTTTTGGAAAGAGCAAAGGGGAGGACTGAGGAGTGAAGGAATTGAGGGATAGTGGTCTGAAAAGGTGGCTTGGGGAGAGAGAGAGTCAGTGATACTGTGTTAGCAAAAGTACTGGGAATGAGACATGGCATCTCAGGAACATGTCGCTGGGGTGTAGCTGAAAGCCTTCGAGCCCAGCTGCGTGCAGGCAGGGCTGCCTGCAGGATGTGATTGTTAGCAAGCAGTGGTTGTGGTGTACAACATCCAGGCCTGTCATAAATCTTACCTGTTCAAATGGTTTATTTTTCCTGGGGGAACCAAGAATCTTTGGGGCTTTATTTGCAGCAAGTCTTGAATTAGGGGTGGTGGAACTGCAAGGAGAGAAGTAACTGAGAAATTTAGTTTTGTTTTTCAGGCTGGCAGCCTCGGTGGTTTCTTCTCTGTGGCGGCATCTTGTCCTACTATGACTCTCAGGAAGATGCCTGGAAGGGTTGTAAGGGAAGCATCCAAATGGCTGTGTGTGAAATTCAAGGTAAGTATGATACAGTGACACAATTGTACAAAGTTTGTCCGATAAGCACAGGCAGCATTTGAGATGAGATTTCAGGACACAAAAGCTATTTGTTTTTATTTCGATATTGCGCTTTTGTAGTAAATCAGTAACTTGATTTTTATTCAAGTTTGTATTCTACAGTATTTTGAAAATGTTACAAGAGCTGCAAAGCTCTACAATAATGAATATTCTACGTGGAGGTATGTTACTGTTTTATGTGAGCTGTGGTGGAAGAGCACATCTTCCAACAATTCTTTGTAGGCACAAAGCTAAAGCTAGGAATATGAGTAACCTCAGTACTAGGTCTGCTCACCTGTATTGGGTTACTTGCCGTGCCTTTGAAGTGTGACTCCTGGATGATGCTGTATTGATCATAGAGCTGTCTTTCATAGCCTTTTGTCCCAAAATGGTAGTGGGGGAGGTTTGGGGCTATAGATTCGTACTCTCCCATTACTGTTTGACCTGCCACCTAATATCTGTTGGGATATTCAGTTGGGCTGGGAAGGGCTGAAGAACTGGCCTGAAACCTGTGTTGCTTCCAGTTCATCCTGCAGATAACACACGAATGGACCTGATCATCCCAGGGGAGCAATACTTCTATCTGAAGGCGAGAAATGCAGTTGAGAGGCAAAAGTGGCTGGTTGCGCTAGGAACTGCCAAAGCCTGTCTGACAGACAGCAGGACACAAAAGGAAAAAGGCAAGAACTAACTTTTCTGGCACATACTTTTTACTTTTTATTTCCCCATCCTTACCTTAGTAGATGTACACACAAAAATGAGAAAATCAGTACTTGAACTCTGCATCCAACCTGTGCTTCTGGTCTTTGGAGCTACTAAACATCAAGCCATATGGGAACCCTAGCTGGAAATCTCAGGCATTAGCTCTGGCATTAGTCCAGGAATCTGAAAACTTTGGCTTTTCCTTAAGACATACTATGTATTAATCATTTGAAAACTGCCTGTTGATGGCTTCTGTGAGTACAAGGAGTGACTAGCTCCTGGCTCTGGGTCACTGGGACGCGGACTGTTACTGTTTGGCTATGTATGAAGGCAAGACCCTCACTAATCACAGACAAATTAATTTCTTTCATAATTCCGGGACTCTAACGTCAAAAAAAAATTACTTCTGAAAAATCTCAGATTGACTATTAGTCATAAAGTAGCTGAAGTACTCTGTCTAGATCTGGGTTCACCAGTACAAGAAATACATGGACATACTGGTCCAGCAAAGAGACACTGAGATATTTTAAGGAAATATCTGATGGGAGAGCATAAACGAGATGGAGCCAGACTCTTCTCAGTGAATGGACAAGAGGAAATGGGCACAAATTTAAATACAAAAAGCTCCATTGGGACATGAAGAAAAAAAATGTTTTTACTGTAAGGATGATAGAGCACTGAACAGGTTGCACAAAGAAGCTGAGTCCATCCTTGGCAGTATTCCAGACCTCACTGGACTTGGCCCTGAGCAAGCTGCGCTAGATGACCCTGCTTTAATAAGGGGAATCAGACTAGCTGGTCTCCAGCGGTCCCTTCCTGCCTCAACCACTCTGTGATTCAAGGATATATATTAAGTGAATCCATTTGTGTTTAAAAGTACATGTCTTTTCCCTCCAGTATTTTTCTGCTCAGAACCCTGATCCTTTAACTCACAGTGTAATTGTTTGCCCTTTAAACTACTTAATGAAAACAAAAAGATATGAAGGGCTTATATTCTATTTAAAAAGCCCGTTGAGGTCAAATGTCATGTACTTGCTTTTTCCTCTGGGTTCTAAGCCTAGCAACACACTGTTCCTGCCTATCACAGCAAATAGAGAAACATTTTTACCTGTCATGAGCATAACTTATCTAGCTCAGTCTAGCTCATTTTTTGGGGTTGATTGTAAAACGTTTTGAAATAAAGAAGTGTTGATTAAATTAGATTGGATAGTATTGTTGCAGCAGCTTTCTAAAATCACATACTCCAAGATGGATACAACAAATTTAACTTATCTTTTGTTTCATTTTTAGAGTTCACTGAAAACACAGAAGCCTTGAAGACTAAAATGTCTGAACTTAGACTGTACTGTAACCTCCTTGTTCAGCAAGTGCATAAAACTAAAGAAGCCAGCATTTCTGGTGTATCAGAACCAGAGGTATGATTACTTTTTCGGTGTAGACCGATTCTGTGAAGTCTTGAGTGTTCTGAACCCTTCTGGTTAGTCAGTGCAGCATTCATTCACAGTTATTTACTGTCTGTGTTATTCACCCTCTTTCTGCTGAGGACTTGTGGGAAATAGCATACCCCCATAATGGTTCTTGTTTAAATGAAGTAATACTGCATTGTTGTTGGTAATGGGATACTTCATTCTACATGTTTTTCAGTTGCAGTATTTTTTTGTTTGTTTGTGGGATTTTTGAAGTTACTGTTACCCTCAGATTAATCTGTATCTATTTCATTTGTTTGCTTTCATTTCCCATGTCAGTGATGTCTACTGGAATACAACTGTTGAATACATCAAGACTTGTATTTAATGTATTTAACACCAGAGATGAGTAATGTAAGATACAGCTGTTAAAACCCAAGTCTGCTCTGCTTGTTGTAGAGAGAGGCTCACAGAAGTTGCAATGTTCTGAGAGGGCATAGCCCCAGTAATTTGTGGTGCCAGTTCTCTCATCAACTGACCCTTTGCATTTTAATTTGTGTGAAACAAGAATCGTGACTGTAGCAGTCATGGTCTTTGTAGACATTAGCTGCTCCAAGTTGATCTTTTGTGTTGAGTCTGTTCCAATTGGTTTCTTCCCACAGAGTGGGATTGATATGGGAGCTCTGTTGAAATCAACCTGTGACACTTTCCTGAAGACTCTTGAAGAATGTATGCAGATTGCAAATACTGCCTTTACTTCCGAGTTACTGCATCAGACCCCACCTGGATCCCCGCATTTAGCAGTTCTCAGAACAAACAAGGTAATGACGAGTACCCTTTTCTACCAGCCTTGGCTTGGAAGGTACCATTTTGTAAAGTAGCATTTGTGGAAGCAGGGAATGAATTTTTACTCCTACTGTAGCTAGTAGTCCTCCACTAGACCCGTTCTGGTATTTCCTGTGGCTTGCAAGTTAGGTAGGGCAATTTTTTTTAATACTCACTGGCCAATCCCTTAACTTTTAATGATGGGTGAAAGCTGTTAATTGCTGACTTTCAGGGCCTGATCCAGCTGCAGACAGTGGTGTTTAAAAGCATCCTGACTATATGGCAAACTGGTCCGTTGTGGGAGTTCACAGCAATTACAACTCATTTAAGTTACTGCAGCATCACATCTGTGTTAACATGCCAACAGGGGCTAATGAACTTATCTTTTCAATGACAAGGACATTTTCTTGAATCTTGAATCCACAGCTACATATGTAAAATTGGAGCATCTCTGGCAAACAGCAGATTAAAGTGTGTGTAGGAACGTAGATTCTTCACTGCCTCTGGGAAGTGAATTCACTTCACTGTACCTGGTATCTGGCTTCACATGACTTAGCCTAGTTTTTCAGATTTCTTTTTTAAGTAAAGAAAATGTCGTTGCAAAGAACACCTTGCCCTAGTTTTGTTCATGTACTGTATGGCATCTCACTTGACACTTGCTAACTAGCTTCTGAAAGAAGTCTTTTTTTTTTTTCTTCAATATATTAATGTTATGATTTTGTAGCAGCTTTTCACATTTCTCTGTACAGTGACTTTGGGTCAGAAGTAGTGAGTTTATGCTTTTTGGCTTTTCTGCTGACTGCAGTTTGGGTTTATTAAAAGTTCAAGAAACACAATACAGTCTTTTTGCTATAAAGGATGTCTCTCTATCCCCCCCCCCCTTGTCTTACAGATAAAACACTCAGTCTTGTCCAGCCACACCTCAACAGAAAGGTATAATAAGAATTACTATCAGTCTTTCTGATGTGTTTTGGGTAGTGTCTGTTCTTTCCGTATTTTCACTTTGATATTACCAGTAGTGGATACAGGCAGAATTGTATTGCTCTAAGCTCCATACTTGGAAACAGATGCAATAAAAGAGAGCTGCCTCGCCTCACTTAATGCCTCTTCTTTCTGAGTCCTTTCCTTTTTATTTTTCTCTTCCCTGGCCATCCACCCAGTGAATTCCTGGCCAGTCACCAAACATCTCTCTCCACTTCAGTGCTCTTTCCTGCACGTTAGGTTCCACACCATATGCTTGTAAAATCATTGATGAAGGGTAGATTATTATTTGTGGATGAGATGGCAAGAGTGTATATTATGTATTTAAAAGCAGTAATGAAGGGAAGTTGTTTTACCTACAATGTATGCCTGTGATTTCCTTTTTTTGTAATCAGTTAAACTTTTTTTGATTGTGTCTCTTGGCAGTGATCTTTATTAAAAATATACGCTATATTTTGTAAGCTGAGGTTGAATCATTAATGTATATCCTACTTGCCGCAGACAGTTAATAATTCCTTTTATTATTGTAGACACGTCATTTTTCCTCAGAGAAGCCTGTGACATCATGTAATTTCTGGCAACTGTTTTTCCTGTATTGCTGTTTGTGTGCCTTCACAGAAGGAAGCTTACCAAGCAGTGTTTTGTACTAACCGTTACTCCTTTGCTTTCTTCAGGCAGATGGAATTGAATCCCTGTGAAAATGGCTCTGTAAAAGCAGAAATTAACCAGCAAGAACAAACCCTTATTAAAAGTCTGGCGTGTTTAAACCTGGAAACAAGTGAGGAGTGTAGCGATGTTTCTGTTGAGGATCACATAGAAGAGAATCTGGCAGGTAAATATATATTTACCACCTTTTATCCAGAATCATTGCTCCGTAAGTGGAGGGAGGTTTAGGCTGCCTGTGAGAGTGCTACTAATACTTTGCTTCCCAGGAGAGGGAATGTCAGTGTAGTTTAGTCTGATATCTGCCTGTTGTCAAGTCTTCTCAGCATAGCTCCTGCCTTTGCTGACAGCTAACGTAGGACTGAATGGGGAAGGAAATTAAAAGTTTTTTAGGACAGGTGCAGGCTCCTGTTGATGTTGATTGACATGAAGAACAATACACTGTGGCAGAGGTTCAGCTGCTCTTGGCCTGTGGACAAGCATTTAATTCCCAGAGGCCCTCCTCTGGGAAAACCAGCACCTCCCCTATTATGCAGGGCTGCACTGTCAGAAGGGTGCATTGAAGCTTTATGCGCCTCTGTCAGAGGCGTTGACCTTGTAGTTGCTAATGATTGTTCTGGCAAATCTGTATGGAAAATAAAACCTTTTTTTCATCCTCCAATTGAGAGTATAGTATATATATATATATATGAGCACCTTATTTCTTCCATTGCTTCACCAGTAGTATGAAACTTGGAGTTGTGTGTGACTTTGGTAAAACACTTGAACCAATTCCATATAAAATTCCATCCATTGTAGCTATATTGTTAAAGGCTTCTGAACTTTAAATGTTTCTTGTATAGACTTAATTTTATGTCTCCTCCTTCTGTTGAATGTGTTGTTCTTCAGCAGGAGCTTTCTCTGACTCACTGTTATTCTAAAACATCCATATGCCGTCAGTCAAGCAGCTACTCTTTTTAAGCCTAAATGCAGGGGCCTTCCGTAGTATTCTGTGTGGAAGATGTTTTTTTCTCCCTAAAAACTTCTTTCACGTTTCCTTTTTTCCCTGCAGAGCATGGCTAAAGTCTCATTCCTCCTACCAGGCGTAAATGGTTCTTTTCACCCAGCACCAGGCTTAGTTAGTGGTTCTACAAACAGCTTGCTTTCAGGCTTTGCTCAGAGGAAGAGAGTTTGTTGCAGTTGGATCTCTTCGGCTAAGTTCAATTCCACTTCAGGTCTCTAAATGCTCAATGGCTTTTGAAAGTATTCCTTTTCTGGAGAGGCAGGGTCCCTGAGAAATTCTGGATGTTATTTTGGTGGTATGGCAGTAAGATGTGCTGTGGTCCACGGCCTGTGCACTGCAGATGCTGCTGAGCATATCACTTTGCTTCTTGACCTATTACCTGCAGTTTTCCATGAGGTCAGAAGGTCTCGCCATGTGTGGATGTGCCCTTTCTTTGGGTATATAAGACTTACATAGGTCTTCCTTTAGAGGTGCTTGTGTAGTCTGTTTGTTTGAAACAGAAGCACTTGACCTGAAAGAAGAAATAAAATAGACCGGAGAGAGGGAAAGGCAACTGGATCTTTTTCTGGCAAACTTTAAGACGATTCTTACAAACTGGGGAGAATGTAGCAACCTTTCATGTCATAGCAGTACCCATCTGAGCAGTCTGCATTGTTCTTTAGCTTCTGAAATGGGCTGTGCCACTTGATTGGTACTGGGGCAGTTGCAACTGGGTGAGAACTACACTCGTCTTCAAACAGATGTCTGCTACTGGCTTGCACACAATTGGTCTGACTGATTACTAGAAGTAGTGGGGAGGGGACTGGTGTGGATGTTGTTTTAGCATTTGACAGCAGCAGAAGTATGGTGTCATTAAATTTTCATGATCCAGCTATCCCAACGCCTTCCTTCAAGTTGAATACATCTTGAGAAACAGTAACAACAATATGGGTTGTGCGGCTGTTTTATCTTTCTGGTTTTTTTTCTTCTGTTTCCCATGAACGTAAGGCATTAAAGAAGATGGAAAGAACAAGCTGCAAGCTATAGAAGGCTTTGGTGCCCACACATTGCTGCAGTCAGAAACAAATTCTTTAAGTGGATTGACTCTGTGTGAGGAAGATGAAAATGAAAATGGCTTTCCTACCTTCTTCAGCGTCATGAGCAATAGGTAGTACATATTGCAGATTTACAATATAAAAATAATGAAACCGTTAAACCTTTGACTCATTTTCAAGTCTGTTCTGTCTGCAAAGCTGTGTTTGAGATTATTTAACAAGCATGCAGACAGCACAGAAATGGAAGAAGATATTCTTTGTAGAATCAGTTGTACAGAAGAGTGGGAGGGCTTTTTCCTTGTTTGTAATTACATGCCTTGCATGCCAGCAGATACGCATTTTCTGCAGTCATTTACTTTAAATGAGTGAAACAAAAGCCATGTTGATGGTTCAATGTCTATAAATTTTATCTCTGTTCAAATGAGGTGGGCATGAAATGTAATTTTTGTCTTTAGAAGTTGCAGAAAAGGCATTATTAAAGTAACAAGCTCTCTTGCTTGTCCTGGATACCAGGTTCAGTGATATTGAACTTAGGGAGGAGGAAGGCATACCAACTGAAGAGTTTCTGGAGTCATGTTACGCAATTGTGCCGGTTCTGGGTAAGCAGCTCCTTTTCATGCTGGGGTGTCTCTGAGTCCGTTTGACTGACACCAGCTAAAAAAAAAAGCGGTTTGTTTGGAGAATTCATTGCTTAGTAATGAATTACTTAGAATTAGTTTCTATTAGCAGAATGAACATGACTGGTACTAGATGTTTCTTATTCTTGCTCTTTATAGAGGATCCACTCTCATTTAGATGGGACTGATGTATAATGTGTCTGGGAATATATGGGTATATTCGGAACAATATTTTTTCCCCTCAACAGAACTGCATGGAGTGCCTTACGCATCCAGTACAGCTGACAGCATGTTATCAGCTATACCATCTATTGTCACTCTTCTTTTTTTTTTTAATTATTATTTCTTCTATTTCTTCTTTCTAATTTCTTCTTCTTTCTATTTCTTCTTAGGTTTATGTTGTTCCTCTAGTATTTTCCTAGCAGTTAGAAGGATTGTTTAGACAGTAAAATAAAATGGTTGCTAAGACATGAGGATTGGAAAAAGACTTAATCTTAAAGTATGGCCTCTTTTTTTCCTAGACAAGCTGGGACCAACTGTCTTTGCTCCTGTTAAAATGGATTTTGTAGGTAACATCAAGGTAACAGCTGATTTCGAACACTGACTGTTTGAACGGAATATGTATCTTTGCTACCAGGCCTCAAGAATTTTTGTCATGGGAGTCAGTACTAGAAGGCTTTTTAATATTTGATAACGTTGTTGTCAGATCGGAATGCTGAAATGTCACTAATTCTGTCCTTGAAGTACGTGCTGTGTTTAATAAATCCAACTGTTATGCACACCCAAACCTAGAAAATACTTGATTGACAGCCAAGTAAAAAGTCTGTTACACCTAATGAATGTGACTTGGATTCTGAGCTGAAAGCATTATAAGTCATGATGTGGTGGTATCAATATTATCTTTAAACTATAAGACAAATGGGGAAAAAAACTTTTCCTCAGCAAAGTAGCAGCAAATTAGCTGATTAAGAACCAGCTTTTCAGTAGCTGCAGATCAGAGCAGATCCTGTAGATAGGTTCTCCTGAAAGCTCTTCTTGCTCCAAGTCTGGAAAGGTTTGAAGTGGCATTTGTGAGATAAGATGTGTTTGTAGTAAGACTATTCGTAGCTTTTTTTTTTTTCAAGAAAAAAAAAAAAAGCAGAACATCTCCTGTGTGTATGATAAGGAACACTGTATACGTTCAGGTTTGTTTGGAGCAAAGTCACTCAGGAATTGGCTTATCTTGCTGGAAGTGGCCACTGAAAGACTGTAGAAATAGTAAGAGGGAAGAATGCTATTCAAAACAGAAAACGAGATCCTTGACTAAGCCATTCGCTTTTATTTGCATTGCATGATGTCGGTGTGGTGGGCTCACAGCAGCTAAGTCCTGGTGCAGGTAGAACCAGGCAGTGCTGTGGTGTGAGGTTGATCCAGCAGCAATGTGATCTCTCTGGAGCTGTGTGCCCGCTCTAGGCTAGCCAGGTGTGTCTGGGGCTGTGCACAATTTCCCAGTGCACAGCCATGGGGAATGCATGACATGAGCCTGTCAGCTGCTCGATGCATCGCACGTACTGAGCCTGAGGGAGGAACTGACTGGGGGAGAGTTGTAACAGCTTTTTGAAGGGAAGAATCGTGATAAATTGGTGCTGTTTATGGGACGGGATGCTGTTTGATCTTAAAATTGTAAAACTTTTCCTCTTGTTTTTTTCCTCCAGAAAATAAACCAGAAATTTATAACCAACAAAGAAGAGTTTGATACCCTGCAGAAGATAGTGCTCCATGAAGTCAATGCAGGTGTAGCACAAGTTAGAAACTCTGCTACAGAGGCTCTCCTGTGGCTGAAAAGGTAACAGCTTCATATCAGTTTCAACTATAAGCAATCAAAGTGCAACAAAGGACCTTTCAGCAATGTAAACTTATATATCAGGAGCAAACTAGTTACTTTCACAGGCTCCATCAGTCCAAATTTACTAGGTTCAAGGTCACTGTATTGTCTGTAGTCATGTCACTGCAACTTTACCAAAAGGCCTAAAAGAGTGGTTGCAGACAACCCTTTTTCCTATAAAAGAAAAGAACAAGTTACAGGGAATGACTGTTCCTGCTGGGCCAGTACATCAGGCAGATAATTTCAGGCTTCAGCACAATTGTTTTAGCAAAGTGTTTTTTCTTTCGGCTGGCAAAGAGGCTGGAGAACGTGGCTGCATATCTTTGTTCAGATGGAAAATGGCTTCTTAATTCTGAGTGTCATAAGCAGTGGAGATTAAGCTAGGTTGGCTCCAGGATATCCCTCTGAGATATGGAAATAAGAGGTTGACTGTATATTGAAGTTAAAGCAGTACTGTAAAACGTGGGGATTTACTTTGTTATAAACATGGTTTCTCTTTATTTTGTGGGCTCATCCTGGCAGAGGTTTGAAGTTCTTGAAAGGATTTTTGACAGAAGTGAAGAATGGAGAAAAGAATATCCAAACAGCTCTGAGTAAGTGCTGGTTGCTTTATTCTTCATGTGATTTTTCATACTTGGCTACTTTCCTTTTTGTTTAGAACATGTGTTTTCTTTTCTCCAGTGATTAATGATGCACGTAATCTCCAAGACACAACTTTTTTTTTGAAAGTTTTAGGGTTTTTTTTGAAAATAATAGTCTTTGGGCAGATTAAATAACTGGTTGATGTTGACTTGATGCCAGATAAAGATTCACTTAATTGTCATACTTCTATCAGGGGAGACAGTCATATCTTCAGGGGAAAGAAGTATTTTGTCTCATTCCGTTTTCTCCACTGGTGTGCAGTGAGAGCATTCCCAAATTTACAGCTGATATTTTATTTCTTCAGTTCCTTGTGAGATTGGCCAGCACTCTTTAAAATCACCTCCTTGTCAGTATGGTTGTGACTTGTCTATGTCAGTTAGAAGGATGATCACAACAGAAAAATACTTTTTTCCAAATACACAATTTTTGTCACTTACTGAGTCAGGTTAGTGACCACAGCAAGTACAGTGCAAAATACAGAACTGTCATAGACTTGGTTCTTCCTGAGTAAGACCCTTTCTGTGTGCATGCAATCTTATGTTATAATAATCCAAACTTTGCAACTTCTGATGTTTTTAATGTCCCTTATATTGTCTATTAAGGCAGAGAATAGACTTGTCAATCCTATTCGCTACTAAATACCTTCTTTCCTCCGTATTTCTTTTTTTTTATTACTGAATACCTTTCTCATACATTCTCTATCTTAATGTAAAGAAAAAGACGCCTTCCCCAGTCATTAGACTGGTAGATGGGGGAAGTACTTCACATTACAGTAAAAATTGTGCCTGGCTTTTACTGACTTTATGCACTCTTCAAGAATAACCATCTGCAGTTTTCTGAGCAAATATCCAAACACAGCAAAACAGATTTTCTTGCTTCAGCTCAGGGAAACTATAACACACCGTCTGATATTTAAAAATTCAGCTGAAAGCCAAGGATATGAAACAATGACAGTGCTAAGACTGGAGAAAATGAGACTCAAAGGTGTTAGTTTTTTATATAGCAAGCTTTCTGTATGAAAGTGGCGCTGTCTAGGAACATAACAAGGACCTTCATCAAACGCTACACTTGGGCACTCGTAAGAGAAGAATGGAGTTTGTGGTGTTTGTTTTTTTTTAAATACAGGCCCTGTGCTTTCTGTTCTGAGGGGTTAAAAGTTGACTCTCAGATGTAAAGTGAAGGTTCTTGTTCAATGTCTGAGCTAGCCATCCAGACTGAGGCTGGCTAGCCATCTGCTTGCAGAGCGTTTTCACCCCATATAACATTTTTTCAGGCTTGTACTGAACTGAGGACTAGAAAGTAGAAAAAAGTTAGTCGTGAAGCACAGCTAATCAAATAAAAAATAAATTTTCCTTTGTATCTACTTGAACACTTACTTGACATGGATGACTTGTAGGAGAATGACAGCAGAGCTGAGACCCCACTGCAGAAATCTCTTATCTGGCAATCCTTTTCTCCTTCCTTTCAGTTATAACTTTGGTGCTCAGGAAGGGCAATTATGTGCATCAGACAGTAATAATATGGTGATGCAAATGCAAACTCCATGCATGTTTCTATTTTTTTCCCTTTTCTTTAAGACAATGCTTATGGAAAGACGTTACGGCAGCACCATGGTTGGGTTGTCCGTGGCGTCTTTGCGGTAAGTGCTCATCTTAGTTACTGGTAGAGCTGGGGGTCTTGTTACTCTGATCTTCTGTTGGTTTTAGTTAACAAATGGTATTAAAATTAGAAGCATTAAAATTGGTAGGTTCCTTTGTCAGATCTTATCCTCAGGGTGAGGATTGTAGCTATCACTATGTTTAGTATTGAGCTTTCAGGGTGGAGCTTGTTTTCTGGAGCCAAACCAGAAGGATTACTTTTTGCATGTGTATTGTTTTCATTATGTGTTTTGCAGTCTTGCAGGGGCTCTTGAAAGAACTGAGATTTTGAGGTTGCTAGTTCGAGGACTGATCTCTCTTTGGGGCATTAGCATTCAGGAAGAGCTGATGGAGGTTGAGTCAGGGAGTTGAAGTAGAATTTACAGACTAGAGGAGATGCTTTATTTTTTGTCCAACCTAGCAGCTCCCCCGTGTGTCTGTCGCTGGAAACTGTTACTGAAACTATAAAAGGGAAAACGAAAGCCTCAGCCAATTGATTAAACAGAGACTGACAGGTAGAAGCAGGAATGTTGAGGGGGGCAGTTTCCTGAAGAGCATTTTGAGCATGGGGCTTCAGTGCAGAAGTGTGGGACACTGGCCTGGGAGCTCCCCTAACAATCTAGAATTCATTTGGGTTTTGTATTTAATTTCTAATATTTACTCTTTATTTGTACAAAATATGATATACTGACACTTCCTAAAAATCAGGCACCTCTGAAGATGTCTTAATCTCTGTGTAGACCTTCAGCTTAAAATCTTTGCTTCCTCTCCCAGTTAGCTCTAAGGGCGGCTCCAACATATGAAGACTTTGTAGCAGCTCTGTCCGTAGAGGACTATGATCCTCAGGAGGAAACATTTTACAAAGGAATGCAGAGGGACCTCAACATTTACTTACCAGCCATGGAAAAGCAGCTAAATATCTTGGACACTCTCTATGAAGTACATGGTTTGGAGTCGGATGAGGTGGTATGACTACAGCAAGCCAACATCTTAAACCTTCAGGGACTGTGTCTGTTAACAAAGATTTTTTTAACATCGTTTCTGTTCATTGTAGCTTTTCAGGTGGGAAGGGTGTGAGTGTTTTGGGGGAAAGGTATGTATGATTTTTGTTTTTTTGATGTGCACATTTTGTGTTTAAATGCAGAGGTACTGTTTCTCTTTGGGTCGTAACTATGTCTGTGATGAATGTTATTGACTCTTTCCTCTCCTGCCTCACCCCCTGTTCCCCTCACCTCTTCAAAGTAGCAGAGCAGAATTTGCCCTTTGCTCCCTCACTTTACATGGGAGCCCCGCATGCAGCAGATCAGTCATGATGTCAACACGGAGCCTGAGCAGGCGCTGCTGGCTCAGATTCTCCCGTGCCCTGTGCTGCTCACTGTAGTGAGCATTACTCTTACCCTGGTAGCAAAGAGAAGGGCAGTTAAATGCCAGTTCATTGTGTATGCTGCGAGTTTCCCTTAATTTGGGTTGAAGCTTTTTTTTTTTTTTTAGCCTCCACAAATAGAGGCGATCTTCATCACAAGCACACACGGCTGGTGATCAAGAGCTTGCACCAGGAACCAGCCTTTGAAACTGGGCATTGCGTTCCCTCCCAGCTACCAATATGTGCTGAGTTTTATTCCTTTCAGCTCCTGCCAGTGGGCCAAATGTACAGGAAATTTCCCCTAGTGCCCTCCACAGCAAGAGGATGCTCCTGCCCATAGTGCTCGAGCTGTGGTTCAGGGCAGCCTGCTGCACCATTTATCGTAGTGCAGGAAGGAGACGTGTACGCATGACGAGTGGAAGGAAGGCTATAAGCACGAGGTGACATTTCTTCTGCACTGGTACCACCATTGCTCCCTCTGCCCCCCGTGTCCCGGTGCTGTGGCTGGTGAGCCAGAGCCTTAGCTGGCACAGAGTGGCAGAGCCCAGCTAGTTTCAGTAGTGCTTTACACAAGCAATTGAAAATCATGTCTATCACCCTGGTTTATTAAAGTTTTGTGTTTTTTCTATATTTTGGGCTTAGGTTTTTTTAAATTAAATTCATACAAATATAATATTTGCTTTTAAATTGAGTGCAGCTAGCAGTTTAAAAAGCAGATTTCATTAAAGTCCCTCTTAGGCTGCCGTTATAGGCAGGACTTCATGGAAGTGGACATGAAGTAGTGACGCCGAGGGGAAGCTAGAATGTGTCACTGAGCCATTACACATCGGGTGAATTACAAACCTTAAAACCTGAAATTATGCAGAAGTGGCTTGAAATTAAGAAAGTACGATTTGGTGGTTTTCTCCTTCTGCTAATATCAATTTTTAAAAAAATGTGCTCCTTAGCACTGCTGTTATTAGAAATAATAAAGAAGTCCTTTTAGTTAGTGATATGGTTACGGACAAAATTCCTACTTGCGTTGAAGACTAGAACACTGTCTGTGAATTATTTACTGCCAGTACAAGGCGTAAGTGGGTCTCTCAGTAATGACATAGGGATTTGGATAGCTTTGTCCAAAGAGATGAGTTTAGCCCACGTAGAGGAGATAAGATTGTGTTAATGAGGTACTTAAACTTAGTAATATCTTCATAAATACAGGAGAACTTTCATTGTTGCCGTACTCACAGGAGAAATACTAGCTTTTGCTAGGCTAAAAAATTAATTCTAAAATCAATGTACTGCAGGCCTGCTGCCCTGCGTTGTTCTGAGATGGGAGCCTCTCTGCATGTTTTGTACTTTGTACCTGATCCTTTCTAAGGAGCCCAGCATTGGAAGCTTTAAGAAAAGCATATGATGCTTGAAGACCAAACGTCACACTAGGTGCATAAAGCAAGATAGTAGGACTGTAATTAGGTATTTAAACAGTGTCACTTTCTTCTTCCTGTCATCTTCTCTGAGTTGTGCCTATCTGTAGTTGCTACATGCACCAAGGAAGAATCAAAAGGATGTAGGGTTTTTAATTTTTGGAGTTTTCTTAATTTAAGTAGTGTATATTTATGTTAGCATATAAAGTAAGAACTTATGACCAAAGCTCCATTCAGTTATTTCTCTACTTGCAGTGCTAAAAATGAAGCAGAGAGCCTTTGGAATTTGGCTGTTTGCTTCTTGTAAGCATGAATGCAAAAAAAATTTAAAAAAAAGGAAAAAAAAAAAGAAAAAAATACCCACAGCTACAGCAAACAACCAGCTCTCCCCCCCATGTGGTTTCCTCAGGGTTTTCAGCTGTTATGAGGGAAACTTTGCTATAATAGGTCTTAGCTGAGTGCTCTGAGAAAGCAATAGAGACCACATTGCCACAGAATCAGTTGGCATATGGGGACAGCAGGAAGAGATCACTCTTTTCTCAGAAATGAATTGCAAGATCATGTTTTTGCTGTAAGCTTTTCCAGTAGTAGGAAAATAAATCTAGCACTTAAGGGCTTGGAAGATTTTTGGTTTTATTTTTTATTTTTTTTTAACTAGCAGGAGAACCACTAGTTTGTTAGTAGCGCATCAAACCCAGTGTTTGATGCAAAAAGTAAAGAAGCTTTATTTCTTAAGCAAAGAACTTAACGGCTTCATTGGGCCACTAGCTTCAGCAATTACTAACTTCTACAGTTCTTCTTTCCTCTAACAAGCAGATAGTAGTCCACATTGCATGTTCTCTAACCGATGTGGCACCATGCCTGAGAGCAGGCTTTCTCATATTGCTCTGCTGTGTAAAGCTGGTCTTTCTGAACTGTGGAATTGGTGCTTGAGAACGTTCTCAGTGGCTTCAGGAGACCCCTGAGTCCTTGTTGCTTGATAAGGGACTTGTAGAGATGGAACTGAGCAAGGTCACCTTGCCTTCAAATCCTGTACTTCACCACGCACTGTTCTTGCAGGATGTTGAGCACTTTGAAGACTTACAGATGCTATCTTTCCAGTCCTGCCACCACTGAGAAAGGAACCCATGCAGCATGTTGCAGAGCTGAACTCCAAGTTATACCTCTAGGGATGCGATAGACCAGTTTACCAAGCATAAACAAGTAACACTGCTAGGCAATTAACTTCTTATGATGTCAGTTTGGCAAGCACAGAAGGTTCTTCTTGCTTTTGATGATTGTAAAGGACATACAACTAACTTCTGGCCTTCAAATTCAGAATTGGGAAAGAGGTGGGTGGGTTTTGTTTGATTTGTTTGGTTCATTGTTTGTGGGGGAGTATGTTTGTTATTTTCCTTTAATGGCTGAGGTTATAAACCGATCTGCATACTGATCTCGGTCCATGTGACTCTCAGATAAACAGCACCCTTGCTCTTTATACTTGATGTGAACTGCTTTATTTTCTTAAACTGCACTGGTCTGAAGTTTTTGCATCCCTTTCCTTTAGAAATGCTTTCGGCTGTTTCCTTCGATGTCCAACAGTTGCATATTCTCAGGGATTTTACTTAGCCATGGCAAAATAAGAGTAATCACAGCCTTACCCTAGGGGAGTAAGAGTGTTTTTGTGAAATTAGTATGGCAGGGTATAGAACTCTGTACAGCATATGACATGGACAAAGTCTATCCAGTGCATGTCCTTGCTGAGACATGGTAAATCCCAAAGCAATCTGATCAAAGTGCTATCTAGTGCTGAATAATGGCTGTCAGCAGATTTTAATAGAGATCACACACACATCTTTGTAACGTAGTGCTATTGGCATTAGAGCAGAGCTCCCAAATAATTTCAGCAGAGTTCTGCGTAGCAATGTGAGGCTTCTATTTATTTTATTTATTTTGTATTTCTTTGTAAAACAAACGATGTTCTGGAGCCCCCTCTGCTATTTTAAGACACCATACTCAGTTGCATAGTGAAGTTCTGTGACATTACAATGGTAGAGTATGACCTGGACACTCAAGTGCTTTAGTGTTCAGGAGTCATTGAAACATCCTGTCTTGATGCTGTCGTAATATGGGTCTCCCTTCAACAATGCACTTACAGTTAAGGGCCATATACCTTCATTTACGAACTTTTTGTAAAGCATCATCATGATTTAGGTTACAGTTGTTTGCTTTAAAAATGTTTCGTAGTTTGCATATTGTCACTTGCTTGGCTGGCCATATAAAAAGTGTGCCCAAAATGTGCTCCAGTTGTTTGCAGTGTGCTTTGACAAAGGGACATAGACCACTATAGAAACCAGTGTTATTGACATGCATATGCTGGACCCTCTAACCCTTTCTTTTTATTATCAATTCAGCTTTTGTGAAAAGCTTTAGAGGACCCTGAAATGCCTTTAAGACATCAGAAAAAGATCATTAGCACATTCCTATCTACCTGTCTTTCCCTCTTTCCACCTGTTCCCCACCCTTTCCTTCTGTTCATCGGTTTCTTTGATGCCAGATGTGTTGCTGTCCAGCTGAAGAACCTCTATAAAAGTGTGAAGCAGGAGGTTTTGTAAGTCATAAAAATACAAGCTTTGAAAAGCAGATCTGAATTCAGTGGCAGGCAACCAAACACAGTCAGGTGGAGAATGTGCTGCTTTGTCTTCGAAGCTTTGCTCTTGTTTGACACATTCTGCCAGGAAAACCATACCACTTTTAATTTCACTGATGAGATTTAAATCGGGACACTTCAGAATTGGTAGTTCTAACTCTTACGAATGAACACACTTTATATTTTAAATGGGCTTACTTCTCTTGTATGCGTAGTATTGAAAACAAAAAGAAGGGAGGAAGGATGTCTGAAAACTGAATTCATGCCTTTTTGCTACCTTGTGTAGCCCCTTGGTGAACAAACCCTGCAAACTCTGATGTTCTGCATTCTCCAAATAATAGAAAATCACCCATGAGCAGAGGTAGTATCAGAGCACACTCACTGGCTCAGAGTAAGGCCATAAAGCTACTCACAGTTCACACAAGGATTTCAGCACTTGCTTTGAAGTTAGAGCATAGGCAGATGTTTCACTTAAACACACACTCTGTTGCACTGGCATCTGTTTCCTGAAAATGTGGCCCTTGACTGGCATTTTTAAATATCCCTTTCTTGGTATAGTATACCACCCACCTCCAGTACTACCCCCATGTGCTAACGAGCTTTTCTTTTTTTTAATTAAAAAAAAAAAAGTGTTAAACAGAAATCAGGAAAGAAGGAAGTTTCATGTTTGTTTACTTTATTTTTGCAGCATTCAGGAGTCCAAAATTTATTCTTTGATTCCTTTATTTAATGTTACCTTGACAGTTTGTGATATTTGTCTACTTGAAACTGAACAAGTAAATTGCATTCCAGGATATGGTGACTAAACTGAAAACCAAAGCAGCTTGCTTCTGTGGTTTCCATTCCTATTTTCTTTCACTTTTCAATCCAGTTTTGGGCATTCATTTTATTAATGTCAAGCTGAGCTTACAGTTAGCCTTACTTAGATGAATACATTGTAAGAAGAAGAGAAGGTATATTGCATCACCCTTTAAATTTAATTGTAAGGGCTTTTTCATGCCCCCAAACTCACCTCCTCCAATGTAAGCATTGCACAAATCATGCTGTCGTAAGTAGCTCAGTGTTGAAGTACTTTGGAGTTTCCAGTCTGCATCATTTCTCAGATCACACAGCATCTGTCTGTTTTTTCTTTCAGAGTATTGTTAAGACCTTTGACAGACTTTTATATTATTTCATGATAATAAACTTATTTTAAATAAGCATGTTTTAAAATCTCATTTTCTCCTTGCATGGATTTTGTTTTTTTATTACAACAGAGGGCCTAAAGTGCTCTTCAGGACTGCATCTGTTCTAGGTACTGTGTGAACAGTCAAAAACAGTATGTTTCTGGTTCATAGAAACTACCTGTATGTATCTTTGTATGAAGAATGTTAACACATGGAGCCTGTTTTGATTACAAGAATAAAAGCTGCATCTGCAATAAAGTTGTGGTTCCTTGGCCAATGCAAATAGCTGAAGGCTGTAGTTACAAAAGCCAGCCTGGCACTGTCAGAAGAATTCATATTTAATAATTACATGTACTATATGTCCTTCTGCCTACACTCCAGTCTCTTCAGGAGTATCTGAAGTCTTTGAAAGCTCCATGGTCATCTTGAGAAGCTGTTGAAGACCGATGCCAGAGCTTCAGTGAGGGCTCTGGCAGGAGCCCCACACTCCGCATCTCTCCACATGTCTCATTTGTTGGTGCTGAGCTGGTGGGTAGCTGACATCGTGGCGAGGGTGAAGGAGTTTAGACGGCAGTGCAGGCTCAACCCGACACCAAATTAGCGAAAAAGGCTTTTCCAAGTTTTGTCGTGTTCTTGCAGTCCCCTAACCTTCACCTTCTACCAGCCTCTGTTACTTTGCGGCTGTTCTTGTTGCAAGGTTCAGTAGTATTTCTTTAGGATCTTTTTGCTATTTACCCACTGCTGGAGCAGGGAGTCACCATTAATGTCAGAGTTCTGCCTGCAGCGGGAGGAGCTGCAGGTAGTGTCCGTCTCCTTCCAGAGCTGGCAGTCTGGAAACTGCTGCTTCCCTGCCAGGGCCCCCAACAGACCCCGGTACCACCCAGCAGCCTGTGAGCATGAACTTCACTGCTTTCATGTGGCCTCTGCAAGTTCCTGCAGCTATGCCACAAAGAGGCTGGGTCACTTTTCTCAAAACCAAGCAGGCCTGAGACTTAAAAACCCCGTTTGCATCAATTTGTCCTTATACCAAGGCTCCTTCTCCAGCTATGGCTTTCCTCCTAAATAATCTCCAATTAATTTAGCATCTGTTTCCAGTGCTGGTGTTGTCAGCTCATCTGTAGTCTCCAGAGACCAGACGTGCCTCACATAGTTTCCTATAGGTCACGGTTTTCCACTCGCTTTCTTGCCTGGCAGCTGGTACCCGGCCTCCTTCCCGCGGGCGCGAGGAAGGCCCGTGCCGTGCTGCCTGTGCCGGTTGGCACCACTCACGTCCCCGCGGCCTGACACTTGAGCCGTGCGCTCAGGTGTTCAGCGCTGGCTGGCACACCACGTCCTGCACATCGTCCTGCACGTCGGGTGGCAGGCACGTTTCCCAAAAGCCACAACAAAATGCTTTGTGTACATGACGGGGTGTCGTGGCTGTCTGTAAATCCTGCCCTGTGCCCATCACGGTGCCAGCGAGGGGCAGGCACTTGGCCTTAAGGAGTTGTCCCCTTCCCAGGGGAACCCTGAGCTTCCCGATCGCCCGCTGACTCCTGCAGGGACATTTCACTGTTGATTTTCTTCAACCCAATTCAATAAATGTCCTGCCCAGTGTTATAAGGATTCGTATTCTCTCACCTTTAATTTACGCCACGGTGTCGGGGCTAGTTTTGCCCAGACAAAGTAATTAAATATTAATTTACAATTTCTTCAGCCTCTATTATCATCAGGCAATCAAGTCATTTTCTTATATTCCCTGAGCAACTGCTGAGTTTGGAGTTGTTCTCAGGACGGGGGTCGTTCCTCTGTCCACGTTCGTATTCCTTTGTGCACAGAGCATCTCAAAAGGAGCACTGCTTTCAGCTATGAGAAGAGTCAAGCTTTCTGATACAGACACTTAGAGACATGCCCAAGCAGGATGTTCCTGCACGAACACAGTTTTCAAAAATAACCATTTGTTTGGAGGAAACGTGGCTGCGATGTCCTTCCAGTGCCACACACCAGCACAGGCCTGCGTTAAAGGGCTTTTGCTGGGGGCTTCAAAGTTTGGTGAAACCAAGAGCATGTCTGGAGACCTGCCATGGTTTATATCCCTAAATAAATGTCATACAGAGCTGATCATCACCATAAATCAGAGGTGTCAGGCGTCTGTCCTTCAGCCTCAGCGCCCACGTCCAGTTGAGCCGTAGGCAGTGGGAATTCCTTCCACTCCGAAATGCCGAAGCCACGCATCGGCCCCTTTATATGACAGAAATTATGAAGCCTCCAGCCCTCATGTATCGATGTGCTAAGCAAAACAGACCGCCCCGCTGTGAAACCTGGCCACGGATGTGCGAGGCAAGGACTAAAACCGGAGCCACTTTGTGTCACCCACGCTGGCACTGCAGAAACCCCGCCGCTGATAAATTGCTGACAGCCTCTTGCCACCTGGGACGGGCTGACCTTTTCCGTGGGAATCTGTGTGCTTTACTCCACCAAGCCTTCAGCCTGGCTCTAAAACGGGATGGGTTTGTGAATGGGGGGAGGCTTTGCCTCTTTTCTCTGTGCCCAGGGCCCCTCGGCCTCTCTGGGCTGCCGCCCCACAGCTGGGTGCTCAGGGGTTCTGATTCGACACGGTACGGTTGCAAAATGCGGGGTATTTTAACATTTACCCAAAGTTTCTTCTCTGTGGCACTCACCGCATGGCACCTTCTTCCTTTAGTGCCTCAGGAGTCTGATGAGGCCGCAACAGGCTGCTGGGCCACAGAGTTAGGCAAAGCAATTGGCCTGTCATGAGGCAGGGCCAGCCACCACTGCTGGGCTTGCTGCTGACTGCTCCTTATGCTAGGTTTCTCCGGCAGGGCGACCAGACACCTTTAGTTCGTCCAGGCAGCTTAAAGCAGAGCCTGCTCGTCCCCAGGCAGCAACAGGTACAGCTCCCTGGCTTTATTTAGCCGCTGTAATCCCACAGCATTTCACACCAGATGTTGTCCTGCTCAGAAAGCCCCGGCACCGACCTTGGGTTCACCCCAGAGGTCCCAGGCCGCTGCTCTGTGGTTACTGCTGGGGTTTGAAACTGCTCTCTGGGCAAACAGCAGTGAAATATCAACTCGCCACTGTGGCCACAGGGTGGTTTATATCCTTTATCCAAACACACTGGGGTATCGCAGCTTAAATCCGTCTTTTTATTGTATTTCACAATCAACTTCCCTGTGCTTTTTGGCCCATAATATACACAGCTCTCATCCCCTGAACTATTCCGTTTCTTACCCCCAAATTGGTCACCCTTCCCTTTAAACTCAGAAACAGCTCAAAATCCAAGCAGCCCTCAGCGTTAGCTTTCCAGGCACACCCTGGCCCTCAGAGCAGTAGCACCAGGTAGGTGTGGGAGCTGCCAGCTAAGCCGAGGGAAGTTTACAAAAGAAATACTATTGCCATAAAGCGCCAGGGCTGGCGGGTTCCCCTACATGGTTGTTCCCTCCTTGCTCCACCACACATTTGACACTTTCTGTGCCTCCAACAAAGGGGGAACACGGAGGGCTCCTCGTTCAGTACTGGGTGGGAAGGCTGTGGCAACAGACATCTCTTTAAACCCCGTTTTCTTGAGAAGAAGAAGGTTGTGTTTGCCCACGGCACACTGCCTGACATGCACACATCCAAACGGGATCCTCCATCAGACACGCAGGAAGCTGTCAGGGAGAATTAAGGGCACTGGAAGGATGGGGCTGTAACTCCGTGCTTTTCCAGCTCCAAGATTTGGGTTTCAGGAGAGAGGGAAGCAGGCACTAATGCGATTTCCAGCAGGACTATGCTCCTCTAATGCAATTTGGCCCAGCTCCCCTTCTGGCTGCAGCCTTTGCTCTGCCGGGCTGATGCAGGTCTGTCCCCACCACGTGCCCCCCATGCCCCATGCAGCACACCCAAAGGAGGGCTTTGCTCCTTTTTCCCCTTTAGGTGAGGTCTGGCAGATCTCAGAAGCTGCACAAGCCCAATTGGAAGCTAATACTGCTCTTTTTCCTCCCCAGCATCTTAAACTGGGCAATTATATTAAAAAAATACAGTTGCAAAACACAAGAGGAAATAAATGAAAGTAAGGAAATGCCAGAATTAAGGTGGCATGATTTATTGACATGAGCTGTTAATACATGCAGTAGGTAACTACATATATTTAATCACATACTAAATGCAAGCTGGCTTTTTAGTATACATTTAATACAGGGCACAATGCAAGCTCGTACTCTTTCTGTATTCACCTACAGCTCCATACTAATGATTAGAAAACCTTCCCACAGGCATTCGCTGCTACAAAAGGCCAAGGAACTGAAATACCTCAATTAACTTTTGAACTATGTTTGGCGTAACGCATTAAGAAACTCAGACAAGGAGGGAAGATAACTCAGAGCAGACCAGGCACCGTCCAGCTGAAGAATCCCAAGTAACAATAAAGCAGGTACATCTGGAAAAGGAGGAAAGTTTTTTTTACAGTCTTTTATGTCACAGATACTTAACACCTTCCCAGATGTGTTTTTTAATGTTCTATCATCTGAGGGGAACAAGGCATTATTTGTAGTAAGAACCTTGTTCCATGTCCTTTAATTTTTTTGCCTAATGTCTTGTATTCCTTTTTTTTTGTTAAGATGCTGAACTGTTTGTGCTGTATTCATAAAGTCCATTTAAAATCCACACTTTATAAATGTTTTCTGATGCACACCTTCCTGGACACGTGAAACACATGACAATCCTACATAAGTTATCGCAACTCCTTTTTATGTTTCCTGCCCTTGATGTGCTCTGCTTTACAACCTCTTTTGCAGGTAGGAGCTTTTAAAAACAGCAGGACTTAAAGCTGGACTTAAAATTTCTCCAGGATTCCAGCCTTTTGGGTGCTGGAAGTAGAGATAAACTCCTTGGAGAAGGTGACAGATCCCACCGGGATGGTGTGGTGCTGCTGAAACCCATGGCTTGCAGCAGGGCAGGAGACTAAAAGGCAGCTCTTCTGGTGCATGAACTTCCAGAGCTTATGCCATGTTCCTTGCCCCATTGGTTCCTTGGCCTTTTATTAAGACCTCTGATTAAATTTTAAAAAGCCACAAGAAGTGTTGTGAACTAGCGAACTGGGCTACAAATGTTGGTGGCTCAGCTTCACAGCAGCACAAGCAGCCCAGGTAAGCAATAGCCACAGAGTACACTAATTTTGTTTATTTTTCATTTAATTGATGATTTCCAGTATCACGTTGGACATGCAGAGTTACAATCTCCTATACAGGTGGTAAAAGTTGTACGTATTTCTGGGTTACTTTAATGCGTTGTCATCACAAAGTAACATCCACCTTTATTTAACCTTTACAGAAGTAACTGTGTAAGTGCAGCTGTCATTGTTACAAACAACTCACGCATTTCAAACATTCAAGTGCAGCATTTAAGGCAAAGCAGAAAAGAGTGGCCTGTATGAAAATAACACCTTGATTTGAGGCTCTTAGTCCTGAATTCCACACATCTCTGCACCATTTTCTTCTGTTATGAACTCTTTTGCACATAACGTATTTAATATGTAAAAGTTACTCTTTAATGCTTGCTAATAAATAAATATATAATTACCCTGACTCCTATCAGAGCTAACAGAGTTGACTGAACCTGTGAAAAACAAATATATATGTACATTATACAGCATGAATGAGCACCCACAAACACTCTAGGCCAGGATTTGTTTCACAGAGATACAAAAGTGAGGAGGCACACTGGGGTACTCCAGACACGATGGCAGGAACCGAGAGCGGTCGAGGGGGGTCGGCACACAGGGAGAGAGGATGGGGCACAGCTGGCACAGAAGGACGAAGGTCAGCTGGACAAGGGGAGGAGAATGACAAGATCTTCCAGCACAGAAACCAGAGTGAAGGCCACACATACGTGGCTGTGTTGAGGTTTCAGGAGGGCAACCAGCACTGCCCCAGTCCCTTCGGGCTCACGCAGAACACAGCCGGCTCGGCGAAGGTGAAAAAAGGAAATAGGCTCGTCCTGTGTCACCCTTTGTTTGGCCACTCCGGCCTTTGTGGTCTGCAGGTTCAGACCCTGTGAGACAGCTCGCCTTTCTGTGGATGCGTGCAGATAGACGCAGCCCAATTTCTTTGCCTGGAGGGTTTTTGCCCCATCTGCTGATCTTTAAAGCACTTAACTGAAAGACCCCTGCTCTTCAATCCACAAAGGCGTGCAGCTAACCTTAATGCCGCTGAAGTCATCATCACTCACGTAGATACAACACTTAGGAAGTTCACATTGTAATAAAAGAGAAAGTCTCTATAAACACCGTGTCCAAGATACACTTTGTGTTTATGCGGAGAAGGTTGAAAAACAAAAACCCTGAAGAACTTAGGCTGAACAGTGCTAAGTCGAGGTAATGTTGTCTTGTTACATGATATTCCTGGTTAGTGACATTCAGTTTCCAGTAGCATTTGTGATAGAGCAAGTTCTCACACACAGCCACCCAAAAGTCTTACTGGCAAACACTGTTTGACATTTCTCTATTAAGACAGGATGCAGTGGTCCTATTTTTTCCCGATCTGACTTAAAACGAAAACAAACAAAAAAAAAAAAGACAAACTTCTCAAAATGGCCATCAGCAGCATGACATCTGTTTGTTTTTCACACAGAGGTGGGTTTTTTTCTTCTTCTTCTTTTTTTTTTTTTTCTCCTTGTTCCAGTCCTTCCTGGATAGATGATAGCGTAGCACCTAGCACCCCGTGACATGTGGGATGCTGCCCACCTCTGCTCCCCTCATGTGAAGTATCGGCACTGTGTAGAGTCAATGTAGCAGTACGAAGTGCATCGCAGTTTTCCGTAAGACCTAAAATAAAAGAGAACATCTCAGTTCCAATACACACCATAGCTCACATTACATGGTTTCTGGATGCAGCTCTGTCGGAATCAAGAACATCAGAAAATGCCAAGTGAAGTGACATATGGCAACCAAAATAAGAGGATAATTTCTAGCAGTGCTCTGCTGTGCTCCCCCTTGTCAGCAAAATAAGAGCCCAGGAGAAACGATGAGTGAAGTTTTAATTCCCCTTAATGTCAATTAAAAATAAAAATACAAAAGACATCACTGTACAGAGATAGGTGCAGTAGGCCTTGGCACTCACCCACGCGAACTGTGTAACCAAATATCTGAGGATCTGAGTTAAGTGTTTTTCTAGTTACTTCCATTAGTTCCAGCAGGCATGACTGTGCCTGCGTTTCCTTTAATTTATTTTTCATGCACTTGAAATAATGATAGTGACAGATGCCCACCTTCAATTTAAAAAGAGGTCTTTACAAAGGGCCCTTGCAAAATAAGGGAAAATAGTTGTGTTTTTTTTTTTTCTTTTCTACTGACTTATACTGAGCTGCAATGATTCTACCAACTGAAGACCTGACCAGAGGTGTTGATTAAAAAAATAATAATAATAAAACAAAATAATTTTGCAGAGTTTTTATTGCTACCATATGTCCAGGTGAATAACCCACCCATCAGATAATTCACTAGCTGTAGAACAGGTCCTTAAAAATGCGTCCTTGGATAACCCACATTCTCAGAAAAACAACAAAAAAAAATCTGAAGTGAATGTGTGTGAAATATGAGGAGGAATTTGAGAGCTGGAAAGAGTAGAAAATGGGAAAATCAGTTGCAGCAGAGCTCTTGGAGAAGAGGGTGCTGTGGGGCGAAACTCCCAGTGCAGTGCCAAGCTCACTTACTCGTCCCACTTTCCTGATGAGTCACGGCTTTTTCTTTGATTTAGCAGATAATCTGCAGGCTGCACACACAAAGATAAAGGATCTCAGTTGCTCTTCACAACTTGATTATACACGGAAAATAGAATTTATAAAAATTTCTCAAGCTTCTGCGGGACTCTGTTTTTGGCAGCAAACTTAAGACTCTTAAGATGGAATAGCTTTCATGGGAGAGTAGCTTCACGCTGTCTGCAGATGGGAGCTCTTTAAAATGTTTCAGGCTGTCAGGTTTGCTAGTCTCAGTTCTAGTAATCTCTTACACCAGGAGTGCTCCAACAATTGCAGTGGAAGGATTAGCACAGCACTTGACTTACAAAGATGTCCTGTGGGTTCTTACTCCTGTCAATTAGCACATTATTCTTCCATGAATGATGAGGGCTCTGCACATAATTTCATTTGCAAATTAAATGTTTCCTGTTATCCAGTAACAATACCTGACAGTTAAATAGGAGGCGAAATGCTGACCAGAGGAAGCTGTTTAAACAAAGGCAGAGAAGGCAAGTCAACAATAAGCAGATGTTTGAAATGAAGGACATTGCTAAGCAGATGTATGTCTTTGCAACTGCTGCAAAGTCAACGAATGTTCTGGTCTTTGGAAAGGCTGATAAATGAATGGTAGATTCTGAAGCTAGCCCTAGAGCACTCACTAAAAGTCCAGGATTTTGTTTGGAGGCCGTGGTTTGTTGTTTTGTTTTCTTTTTTTTCTTCCCTTCAGTGCAATCACCTCTTCATCATGGTCTATCCTACTCTGGGCACGTTATGGGTATTAATGCAATGAGAATGTCACCAAGAGAGGAAATCTTTACTAGCAATGGGTAAACATATGCCCACATGATCATGCACTTTGTACAGTAGGAAACATGTGAGACTGAGAAATGAGATTCAGACCTTAAAATCAATAATGTGCAGAAATAATCAGATAAGGTCTTTCTCCACCACTTTCTCTCCACCACTGTCCCACTGGAACAAGGTTTATGTGGGTAGTCCTTTTCTCTTTTAATGTTGAAGGTGAAGCAAAAATAACAAACCAAAGTGCAGATCATTCGTACATACCCAGGGAGATACGTTTTACATGTCAAATATCCAAAATCCTTCCCATCACAGTCTTCAACCCCCTCATGTCTGTAGCCATCTCCACAGTAAGCACGGCGACATCCTAGTGAAAAATTGTGAAAGAAGTACCTTAATAAAACTTAATATATAAAGTATCTTGGAGAGAGAGGCAAGTGGAACTAGATTTTTAAGGGTAAAGCATAAACCAAGGCATTTTGTGGAGCGCTTGACCAAAATGTAGGCTGTGGTAATCTGTGGGCTGTATTTTAACAATTGGA
The DNA here is from genome assembly GCF_964034855.1 of Anser brachyrhynchus. Taxonomy (NCBI): domain Eukaryota; kingdom Metazoa; phylum Chordata; class Aves; order Anseriformes; family Anatidae; genus Anser; species Anser brachyrhynchus. Next base: position 37,574,099 of record NC_137695.1, read on the forward strand.
CTTTGCTTTTGATGTCTTCAACTTCCTGAGTATAAATTGGGAACAAATTCATTTAGCTAAAATCCCTTTGATATCTCCTCAGAGACACTATTAAGCAATAGATTAAAGGGACATTCAAAAACAGGGAGTTTACACAATTTAAAGTGGGTCATTTACAAATGGAAATGATTAATTGATTGCAATGAAGACCTGTTTGTTAGAGATTAATGCTTCTAAAAACAACAAGCCTATTTACAATCAAATCCACTTACCATTGGTTGACCTCTTTTGATACAGTCGCAAGATCATAAGGATGACAATTGGTCATATTCAAGTAATTTGTGGCACTAAGGGACGTGGTTTAGCGGTGGGACTCAGCAGGTCAGGTTAATGGTCGGGTTTGATGATCTCGAAGGTATTTTCAAACCTTAATAATTCTATGATTCTATAATTCAATTAAACCTCTTTAGGTCACATCAGTGTCTGAAGTTCATGTACTGCAAGGCCTCTGTGGACCTGAAGCTCTGCCCGGTGTATAGCACAGAGCATTATGATGGACTTCCAGATGCACAACATGCAATCTCACAGGCACTAGAACTAATGAGCACTATTTTTCCTGCATGTTTGTTCCCGATGGTTGATTGCAAATTCTAATTGGATAATTTTCTCATGCTTAGAGCCTGGAGAGCTCACTCTCACTGGATTGCTCTGTAGTCAGGCAAGCTTAGAGGGACATTTATTTATACATCTATGTCGTGGGGAAGGAGCTAAGTGGTGAAAACAAGGTAACTGAAAGGTGGATGTGAAGGCTGTGATAGCTGCTTGCATGCCAGGTTTATGCTGTGTGATCTTCTGTGCTCTTTGCTTTTACTACCCACAACGAGCAAAGCAAGAGGAAGATTGAGTAGACAGGAATCAAATGTTTTGTAAAGCTAACAGTGAAGGCGGTGGACTGCCTTCCCTATGTGGGTGGATAAAAAAAAAAAGTGGTTTTACTAGAACCAGGATATGGCCTGTTATTAATCTAGCATCCATAGAAAACTGAACAGCTGTCCTAAAAAACACGTAGAAAGACAAATAGCACACTGGTTTGGGCTGGAAGGGGCCTTAAGATCACCTAGTTCCAATCCCCCCGCCATGGGCAGGGACACCTCCCACTAGACCGGGTCTCAATTAGAAGCACTTGGGATCACTTCTGTATTGTGCTTGTGTGTGGCATCTGCATGCATGAAAGATCTCAATTTTGGTGCCATGGCCATTGTGCCTGTCATCCTGCGGAAATGACTACTGCACCTTCCATGGTAGAAAGAGGCTGCTCTCGACGTGCCGTGACTTACTTATGCAGTCATCTGTCACAACCGCATTGCCATCGTCACACTCTTCCCCATCCTGGATGATCCCATCTCCACAGGTACCGCTGTCCCCGAAGCGGTAATCCACGGGGTAGAAAGGGCTGAGCTGGTCAAAAAAACACACCACAGTTACTGTGCAGGACTACCAGCAGGCTGGCTCACAAACTGAGGTGACAGTCTGTGGGAGGTGGGGCCTGCAAACAGGTTTCCATATCCCGCTCTTTGATGGGTCACACGGTTTATACGGAATCTGATTCAAAATCCAGTTGAAACAATAAGGATCATACTGCTGATTTCAGTGAGACTTAGTTTAGCTCCCTGAAGCAGTAAGGAAATACATGGTTTGATTTGCAGGGGTTGTGTTTTCCCACAACTCTGCTCCCTGATGAGTTTTTTGTTATTTTGTGTTAAATCAAAACTGTTCTTTACTAACGAAATTCCCCAAATTCAGTTCACCAGTTGGTTCACAGGGAGGTTAGCAAAACCTGAACCACTGATGAGTTAACGTCTCAGTAACTAAGACTCCTGTGAACAAAACCCGCAGAATTAGGTACAATTGTAACAGTGCTCAAGAATTAATTTTTCCTTCACTTGATTGATTCTGTATGATACCTTAAGTTCAGAATTATCTGCTGTATTTAAAAGTGAAACATATGCTCACAAGTTTTCCAAAACCACAGTCATATTTTCACCTGGATTGGGAGCCATCCAAAGGTATCCTTGAAATACAAAGATCTCTGATCTCTTCTAAAAGCTAAGGCATTTTCGGTGTTTAACCGGTCCAATTCTTCTTGATTATTCACCACAAAAATCTGGGGTACAGAAAAAGAGGTGGTTGGTAACTCTCTCAAGAAGTATTTTGAATTGTCATGGAATCCAGTTCTGCAAACTGAGTTATGTATCTGCAAATATATAAAGAATTGCCAGAAATTTTGTTTGTTTTCTGAAACAGAATGGCATGCCAGCCTTGGGTGAGAATTTACACACATAAAAATATTACTTTGCAATTGGTGAGAAACTCTAGTCTTCAAAAGTTAATGGTCTCTCCTGAGTACCCAGCTAAGGCTCCAGCGACCCCTATTTCAAAATGCACACCCACAGATAAGGACCACAATCACTGCTGAGAACAATTTCAGATGCTCCAGTGGTTAGATGCTGGAACAACTGCAAAATCCATATGGGCATAAGTGGTCTTTGTGGGTTTGTCTATAATTTTTAGGCATGTTTATGTTTACAAAATAAATAATTCATTGCTCAATGCAGCCTTCACTTATCTGTTGCTACTTTGTACTTCGTTTAGACTTAACTGGCATTGAAATTCATGTTTCTTCACATGCATAGACTTTAGTCTAAATTCAAGTCTTCAATTAAACAGAAAAAAATCAGTACAAAATAGAGAGAATTAGAACAAGCTTCTCCCAATTTTTTTGTAATGTCTCATTCACCAAAATTGTACGGGGCATTACGAAATAATCTCTTCCTTCGGCAGCTTAATCAAATTAATTTTAGTAAGATTCAAACTATTTTTAAATTAAGAAAAAGCAAATGGAATGCTTCTGAGGAAAATGGATTTAGGTCAGAGCCTGATTCCCACCAGCATAATCGGAATTGGCTCTTTTTAAAACAAATTACCCTGAAATTTTTACATAGCAGCATATTCCCATAGCCCCTGACAAAGGCCAATTTCATTAAAGAAGCACTGAATAAAAATGCCTTCAGCCAGAATGAAAGAAAGCAAAGAAACAGAAAGCCAGCAAAGAGCTGGTTCTGTGGCTGTTCGGGAGCTGAAGTCCCAGCGCCAGAGCTGTAATTTCTCTCAAAATCAATAGCAGATCTGTGCCCTCTGAAAATCCCTCTTACAGATACTGGTCTTTGAAATTGTAAAGGATTTAAAAACTGGGATGAATCACAGCCAGGGACAGAAAAGCAGCGCTTTGTTTCCTCCCCTCCTCTGGAGGCCCTGGCAGGGTCCCCGCTGACGGGCGAGCGGGTGGCTGTGCTCGGGACACGCCGCAGGGGATGGAGCAGGGCTGGAGCCCTGGAGCACCTTCTCTGGATCTTTCCCAACCAAGTGCAGCTATAGCAACCCTGACAACAGCCTTCAAGTGGCACAAGGCTGATTTCTAAGCTGCCTCGTGGGGATCTGAACAGAATAAATAATAGCAATATTAAGCTCCCTGCCAGTCAAGGGAGTAAAACAAATGGGCAGGCAAGCGGGGAGCATTCCTCAGCAGGACGAGGCTTGCCTCCTCGCCATCCCTCCTTTCTGAGAACAGAAATGGCACTTGATCGTCATCAAATGAGGGTTCATATCAACGGTGTAGGTTACCTATATTTGATGTAACTACACTCTCATTGCCATCTTTTAAGACCTAATATTAAACAGTGCCTGGGGGGGAAGGAGGGTGGTAAGACCTACACAGAATATTGTGAGCCTTACACTTTATCCTACGAGTTCTCCATGAAATACGTGATAATTTTTTTGCAATAGCCCACAGCATGATGCAATATGCACCTTTATTTCATGCACTTTCTTCTGTCACCATTGAGTTTTAAAAGTAACAGGCCTTTTTTGTAATGCACCAGGGATGTGCAAGCAGCTGAGAAGACTTGCAGCACACTCATGCAGAAGATTGAGCTCAATGACCCAGTTTAATGAGCAGTGTGGTGAGCACATCCCTTTCTCACACATTAACAGCTTTCTAAAAATGTGACAGATGGGAAAGTTAACAAAGCTAATCACCGCGTGTTGTCATTCAGAGACCACCAGACACCAGACAATATCCAGTCCCTTGAGTGGCAGGGCTAAGCTAGTACAAAGCGGCAGTAAAAGGTAGCGTTTTCATTGCCGATTAAGTAAGTGATACAATGCACAGAACAGCAAGGCAGGGCCCAGCTGAAGGAGAAGTACAGAAATAGTATTTACAAAGACCTAAGAAATCAAAGATGAAAAATTGCTAGGTCTTGCTCTTTAAAGTACTTTGTCCAATTTGCTCATAAAAATGCTTTCAAGAAGGCTAGCAATTGAAATTAGCTATGAAAAGTGCACGTTCACAGCCAGCAGCTCAGAAGTCTGACTCCATTTTTGGCTCAATGTAGAGGGTTTGTGTTTTGGGAGAACGTTCTGTTGTATGTGCGAAATGTTTGACTCCAATATTCAACTCTGAAATCACTGTCTTTGCAGAAGAAGATATAAAAAATAAACAAGAAGTAGATGCTTCCTTCACCAACCAATTTGAAACATATTTCAACTGACTGAAACAAAAATAACAGATTATGTGTGCATAGTAAGGTGGAAGAGAGCTTCCTCATGATCAGAGAAAGGTTTATAAAAATGTGCCATATTATTGGTGGTTTGTAACAGCTGCATTTCAGCACCTCAATCATACAACCTTCAGAATAGTTATGAGACCAAATTCTTTTCCACAGACTGGATCTCAGAGGTTTCGGATACTGGAGGTAACACATTGCCTACATATGTCGCTAAATACAAATTATTAGTGAATACAGCACTTCTTGTAATAAAAGTACATAAGATCATTCACATCCTCTCCCAGAAAATCTGCTTACCGCAGGGACTTTTGGATAACTGTGTCCAAACACAGATTCCTCATATGGTGGATTATTCATATTCTGTGGGGATCTGCAGAGACATCTCCCTGGAGGTCCTGGAAGTCCTCTTTCCCCTTTTGGTCCTATTGCGAATTGCCCTAGAAAGTAAAATACCTGATTGCCCTGTTATTAAGTTAACATACAAAACACAAACACAGCCTCAGTGGAAAAAGTATGGGTTGGGTAAATATATACATTTACATAAGTTTAGAGATACACACACCTCCCACCAACTCCACTGGGACCTGAGGGACGTGATTACCAGAACCACCAGTTCCAGCACTTCAGGAAAAAGACCTGAGTTTGTACCACAGTCATTTTCTTTCAGATCACTTTTTAACCATGGCCAGAATGGCCATTTTCTTAGGATTTTCAGATAAGAGTCAGCCTGGTTGAAATTCCAGAAATTCAGGTCATGATGCATACAGAGGTCACTCCAGAACACGTATGCAGTGGGTTTAGGAAGACCTACATAGAGTCAGTCTCTGTAGACATCCAGAACACATGGGAATTGTGCATTTGCACAACCACTTGAGCATTGCTGTTTCAGAGGTTTCCGTACAGGAAAACCCAACTATAAAGACAGGAGTGCTACAAATAAATACTTTAAAACCTAATGCTTTTTGACTTTCAAACTTTGGCAAGGATGCAGTACTCTGCAGAATTAGACTTTGAGCCAACATGTTCATACTGCAAGCAGTGACATCATTACAGGAAGGTCATTTAGGATAAGAATTTATATTCTGCAGGAAAAAGATGAGCAAGCCTGATACATAAAATTTCTGTGGGTGGAATAAATCCTTTAAAAAGTAATCTCAGGATCCTGGCTGCCTTCCCGCTGTCATGGTGAAAATTCTGCCCTCTGAAAACTTCCAGCTAATTTACTCAGGATAAAGATGTTTCATAACAGGAGACATGAGATATGGGTAGATTTCAAAGCAGCCCCCAGCTTCACAGATGTACCATTTCCATATTACCACTAGGAAGAGACTTCCTGCCCACTGATGTGAGCAAGGAAAGAAAAAGGAAAAGGAAAAAGAAAGAGGACATTGAAGGGCTGCAGTACAAACAGCTGTTGTCCATTTGAGACAGCGGCAGTTTCCAACTGAGTTTGCTTTTCTCTTCAGCATGTATCCAGGTTGGGAAAACCATACCTGAAACATTCTCACCGAACATCACAGGTCATGTATCCATCCTTCACGGCTACGCTTGGTCTCACAAGAGAAAGCAAGCTGCCCAGAGGTCATGTGAACACATAGTTTTGAAGCTGTACAACTATCAGTCACCAGCTTTCCTCATGATTTCCACAACACACTCAAATGCAGACAGCATAGATCTACAGCACTTATTAAAAAGAGAGATTTTTTTATCACCCTTTTCCCCCTCTAACTCCTATCCTGATCCTTCTTTTAAGTTTCATCTGTTTTCCTTTTACAGAGCTGCACAGAGTAAGCATGTCCTGGCTGATTAGAGATCACAATCCTTCACTGTAAGCCAGGGTATCTGGAGAAGCAGCAGACCTTTGATGATGGAGATTAACTAGTCTTTCCAAGGCTGCCAGATAGCTTTTCATCATCCCCATCTGCCAAAGTCCCAGAGGAACCACATGGGCCATGTTTTTGCTTTTATTTGAGACATCAAAAGTTATTATGTAGGCTTTAAAGTAAGATATAAAGTCCTTGTAATAGATAAAGAAGGTTTGACATGACTTCAGGAGAAATCTTCTCCTTATTCTTGGCGGAAAATCAAACAAAGCTCTGCACCATTCTTTGTAATGGAGCTATATAGACATAGGTGCTGAGTCAGGAGGGGCTGGGGAGGATGCACACTGCTTCAGATGACCTGATCCCTGCTTACCTGATCCTGAAGGTCCAGGGGGGCCTGGCTGGCCAGAAGGACCAGGCCTTCCAGGTGGGCCCATGATACCCACAGGTCCAATGTCTCCCTTTTGTCCCTAGGAAAGAGGAGACATTTATTTGCTAAGCTGTTAATAACACACAAGATCCCCCAGCCAGCACTGGATTGCCTTTCAAGAAAGCCAAGACATTTGCCAATAGGAGCATGCAGCATGAACTCCATAGCCACTTCCCCAGGAAAGAGAGAGGCTGTCCCTTTCTGCGTGCAGACAGAAAAGTGGGTCCAGGCAGGACTTCAGCTTGTGAGAGTGAACAGAACCAGCAGATTGCTCTGTGTAGAGTTGGGAATCACCCTGTTCCGACTTCAGTCATTCAGGGGCTATCCTTCAAGGATGCCTTTTTATCCCTAGTAGTTCCCTAGGAGTCAGTACAGCTCAGAGAGAAAGGGCTGGCGGCGCAGAAATAAGTGATCCTGGAAATCCTTAGAAAGCAGCTCTGACTTCTGGATCTTCGCCTGAGTTTACAGGGCTGACAGAAAGAAATTGATTCATTTTGCCTCCAGAAAGAGAAAATTCAATACGGAGTCATCAAGGGTTTCCACAGTGACATTTCTCCGTGATGAGGTGCAGATTTTCAGAAGAACACTGATTACTTTGGGACCCGCACCATTTTTACAAGTAATTTAGAGCCTCAACTCTTGTATCACGTTAACTTTCACCGTGGATATACCAGTGCCAACAAAGCATTGCAAGACAAGCAAGGGCTTGGTTTTACAGAGTGCAAGCTAGTAGCCAACTGCGCTGCTGTATGCTGACAAATGATGTTCTGGTGCCTTATCGCTCAGTCAAAGTGCTGTACAATTACCTATGGAAGAGGAGTTTACATACAGTTACCATACAATAGCTAATATTCTGTAAAATTAGCCCTAATCTGCCTCAGGGGAGCTTGTTTGTGTAGCCATATCTTTAGGGGGTTGAAAGTTTTGCCCTAGAACTGTTCAACACCTTCCTATTTTTGGTCCTGAATTTAATATGATGACACTTATTAAAAATAACTATATTTATTGTCCTACTCATATACTCTGAGGCTTGTATTTCTCAGATTTATATTTCAGAAGCATAGTGCATAGCTTAAAGTTGAAATATCTGATTCAATTTTTAGGTAGCAACAGACATTGTTTAGCAGAACAAAAATGATATGTGCCTCATTTCCATTCTTTTAATGCCAATGAGATGAATTCCTTCAAGATGGTGTAAATCGATGTTAATGTGCATTCATGGGCAGATGATGGGCAATTGCATGTCTAATTTCAGATTAATGAAGCATACATAGTTATATATAAAATAATTTGTTGTTATATAATGTGCCATACCCCATGAATATGTTTGAATGTCACTTGCACCATTTCAACAACTGAAGCTTTTTGTTTGTCTGTTTTTATGGCCCATAAAGAACTAATTGAATATTTACTTTGTTTAATCCTATTAGATAAGCTCTGTGCCATCAAAATATTCCAGGATTTATGTGAGTGTCAGCAATGCTGATCGCTAATTACTTCTTATGTTACACAACATGAATGCACAAAACCAGCAGACCAAGATTTTGCAACCCGTGAAGAAGTCTGCAGCAAATCTCGTTCCCCACACGATAAGGATCTGGCAGAGGAAATCCAGCACCCGTCTGACATGTACTGCCTGAAAACTACCTGACTTGTGTCTTCTGTTTGGAGGAATGTTTGCTTAATGCTCTCTTGCTTAGCACAGGCAGATTAATTAATTGCAGAGGTGATATTAAATGTCTTTGCCTTGTTTCCTTTCATATGTGCCTACGGCATTCAGAAAAGCTTTTCGCAGGGATGATATTTATAGTCATCTCCTTCTTTTCCAAGTAACGTCCCTTAAGTCATTCCTCCTCCACGACTGAAACCCAAAACTTGCTCCTTGGGGGTCAATTCCCAAGTCACAAAGCTTTGGAAGTTGTGTCGGGGTTTGGGGATGCTGAGGGTGTGACTTGTGACTCCCACCTCCTGGCCACCTTTTAGGAAAAGCTTGCCCCAGAGGCAAAGCAGAGTTGAAGAAGTCAAGGGGATAATCAAGACGTATCTCAAAATGGAAGTGGAAATGACACCTTCCTAATTTAGCTGCTTTCATCGGGGATGTCAGCTGGATCAAGAGACAGGAAATGGCTCCATGCTGATGGAAACTACTCTCTCAGCTGAACAAACAGCAAGGTAATTACAGCACTTAAAGGCAGCAGCCAGACCCACACAGCTTTAAAATGCCATTTTCAAGGTTTTCTTTTCAAATGATTAAAAAAGGAGAAAATAAATAGATAGTTCACCAATTACAGAAAGAGAAACCCATTTGTTCGTGCAGAAGATCAATGCTGAAATTGCTTTCAGGGCAACAGAAAGGCATTTGTGTACCAAGCCTTGGGCCAGGAAATCCTAATATAGGGCCAGACTATAGTTCTTTCAGTCCCACTGACTGATGCCCTAAACTATGATTTCTTATGTGACCACTTTTTGATTCAGACACTCTGTAATGCACCAAAATGTCTAAGATGAAGTATAAAGTCCTTTCAGAAAAAAAAGGGACACTGCACTGTGTCCCTGTTGATCTGCAGGCACTGCATCTCCTCTTCACCTTACACTACAGAAAGATATTCTGTGCACATCCCCTTTGGCAGGACAGATGAGCAGAGTATATATAAAAAAAAAAAAAAAAGCAAGAGAGCACAGCCCACATCAGCTATTAAAACCTATCAAATCAAGGACAAAAAAGACATGTCTTCTGGGTCATCTAGCAGACTTACATTGCACATATCTTCCTTATTTGGTGACTTGTTATTCCCTCCCAACACCCAATTTTGAATTTTTACCCACACTGGGTATTCTTTCACTTCAGATATTAGCTTGACAGCATTAGAGCAACAGCGAAGCAGGCTTGTGTCTCTTTTTGTCATGCTGGGCATAACCAGGCTGCAAATAAAATGCTTTCAGCTGATCCTATTAACCTCTGCATCTACAGACTTCTGTATCTGAGCAGATGTATGTTAAAACAAACACTGATGTAGCAGGAGCTTGTTCCCTTCCCTGCCAGAGGACAGAAATAAGCATTGCAGGTAGCAAACCAATGGGACTGTTCTTATCGGGCTGACTTTGTGTCTACTGTCCCCTTGCCCTCACAATATCATTGCTTAAAATAAATGCACAAGGAAAGATGCAATTAAAGAGATTCATTTGGTCACTTGAATAGGTAACTACATTAACACTGCTGCCTCCTTGGACAATGCTGTATTGGAGGAATCAGGATCACATTTACACAAAATTTCCGGTCCTTACAATTCATCTGAAAGTCTGAACAAAAATCAGTTCTGTCAACATAATTATTTTGAGCCCAGAATAAGGAGCGTTTGCCACCACCCCATTCCTGAGCAGCTTCCACAGAAGATTACCACCCTTGAGGTTACTATGTGTCTTCCGGACCTCTCTTAGAGAAGAAGAATCTGTCCCTGGCATGCTGTACTATGGTGAGAAGTGTCATATAAATATCTTAGTCTAACAAATCAATCTTGTGTAAGTATTAACAGAGGGAAAGGGAGAAACCAAGAGGGTGTTTCATTACTCTGATTCTGTACCACCACACTTGGTCCTGGTCAAAGCCTGACTGAACCAAACGGGACCTCATGGACAGAAAGCATCCTCCAGGTGGGCCCAGCCGCAGGCTCAGGACCTGGCCACACACTGGGTGCACCCTACTGCTTGTGCTAGAAGCTGGAGGTGTATTACAGGACTGAGGTCTGGGTGCATAGACCAGCGATTTTCGTCGTGACAGACCACACACCAGCCACATGCTGGCTACTGCCAGTACACACAGTGTTTCTCCCAGCCTCACACCAACTCTCCAGTCATCAGGTGGGATTCGGAACATGCCTTTGTGTTGTTTAGGATTCAAAGGCAGGGTTCAAGGTCAGCTGAGGTTATACTCAACGAGTTATCTATCCAGGGAATATGTTACTTCAGCCATGCTGCACAGCAAGGGATTTGAGTGCTGCAGATAAGGCCCAGGCATGCACGTGAGGTGCTGCAGTGCTTCTGTCCCCTGAGAGTGGGACCAAGCACAAGGCACCACCACAGAACGGACCCCGTAGCCATACGCCATGACCACACAGATGCCAGGAATCACAGGAAGAGGAAACACCATGGTCCTACTTGTTTGCCTCGTTTTCCAGGTCTTCCTATAGGTCCTCTGTGTCCCGGTGCTCCAGATTGTCCCTTGGGGCCCATCTCTCCCTTGGTGGGTGTGGAGGGAAAGAAGCAGGACATAGGCAGAGCAATGGTTATACATGCCTTATACAATTCCTCTAGATAATGCTGGCACTGTATTTTTCTTGAAAATTCACAATTTCAAAAAATATATTTTAAAACACGGGTAAAGCCAGAAATATTTCTTATAATTTACCCATTTTTCCCTGAAAAATCCTTTGCTAAAGAGGAAGCCAAATGGACAGCCTAGCAAAGCTCTCTGACCATTTTGACAATATCGTGCTTTGCTGTTAAGATGCATACATAATAAAAGTCTCCACCAAGAGAAAAAATGGTGGATTCCTTCAATCTTTATTTATCCTAATCTTAGAGATAAGATGCAATGATGTCATAAAGTTATCCTTCTTTCGGATTTCTTTCAATAAAATAACATCTGAATTGTGCTTGTTTTTCAAGTACAGAATGATGATACCAACACTGGTCAGGATTTCCACTGCTATTTGTAGCACTGCTATTTTGATTTAGAGTGTCAGGAAGGAAATGTTTATTAGCTCCAAGTGAAAAGTAAAGCCCAAACAAACAATTAGGCCAGCCACAAATCTATAATCAAGAGTTATGAAAATGTTAATAGAAGAAAGATTATGACTACACCTAGATTAGTCATAAGGATTATGACTATGTTCTGGGAAAAAAAAAAAAAAGGAAAAAGAGAGAGAGAGGAAAAAAAAAAGACAAACATGCAGCTAAATTTCAGGGTTTTCTCCTAAGGTAAAAGAGAACAACAACAATAACAGGAAAAAAAATAATTTGATCACATCCAAAAATGTTGGTCATTGAATCAAGCATAACTTTCAATGCCTTATGCTTTCCAGGACATCCCTAATTTGTTGACCCTATGCCAGCACTTATTGCAATTCCCCAATACATCATGCCCACTTACTTTCTGTCCCAGCATCCCAGGAGAGCCTACTTCTCCCTGCAAAGTAAAAGGAGAAAAAGTGTCAAAATAATTGGAGTGATCTTTGACAAAGCAGCACCAATTTAAGCCTTTAAGGAAGAAAGAACAGTGACATGTAGTGATACCAGAAAAAAAAAAAATACTGTGATTCAGCACTGCAGGTGACACAGTAAGTGGAGAATTACAAGCAAGGCTGTTCTGTAAAGGCCCTTGTACTGTAGCACTATTCCTCTGTCTGATCCTCTGCAGCCTGCCTACTCTCAAGCAAAAACACACCAGTTGTGCTTCTGTCCACAGGCCACCCTGCTACCTGGACAATGTTTAAAGCCTGTCTTTGGGAATGCTACTTTTCCATCTACTTCAAAAACGGTTTACTTTCCCTTTCTGAGTCAAAAGACCTCCCAAACCACAAATCTCACTTGTTTTCTTTTGCTTTGTTTTGTTCTGTTTTTCTTCAAGCAATATAATGTCACCAGCTAAAAGCATTTTGGCAAGCTGTCATGATTCTGGTCTGCACAAGTCAAGAGTGTCTCATCACACGGGTACACGCCAGGACTGGTAGGGCACATGGACACAGAGGTCCACATCGCATTGGGCCACTGCCTCCTTGCCCCCCCAGGATCATGCCTCCATGCTCCCTTCCTCCATACTACCCCCGTTTATTCAACTATCAGAAATACATCTGTCTTTATGTGCTTATTCAGCTAAAACTCACAGTCATCTGGAAAAGTACCTGGTCTCCTTTAACTCCTTTGTCACCTCTGTCACCTCTGGATCCCTGGGAAGGCAAAAGCTTAATTACTACAATTTCATGAGAAAGCAAAAAATATTTCTCCTACATAAGACATTATTTGTAGTGGCGCAGAATATAGTAATATTAAGTAGAAAGTTATATGGTAGATACCCTAAAATGTTTCCTTATTACTTTCATTAATATTATAATAGATTTCAGTATAAGGCTTGTAGAAAAAGGCACTTATGCTTCCCAGATAATTACTTTAAATATGGGCTTTCTTGGTTGTATACTTCCAGACTTGACTTTTTACCCAATTGACTTCATCCAAATTCAGGCTCCACTGTATGGTCTTACTGTAAAAACTGTCTCTGTGCCAAAGAATATATAGCCTAAATAAACCAACCAACAATTAAGGATTGTTATACCCATGCTACAGATGGGGAAATGGTAGTGGAGTTCACTGTAGTAATGTGTTCACAAGAAAATGGGGTATAAAACTCACTTCTTCAGCATCCCGACCCAAGCCACAAGACAGTACTCCTTCTCAATGCATGTTTTAATTTCGTAATGGGACCTTCAGACTTCAGTCCGTCAAAATTTGACCACATTTTTACAGTTACTATTTTTACTTAACTATTTCCAATTGCTAAATCATATATTATTCTATTGTTACACTGACCTTTTCTCCTCTAGTTCCTGGAAAACCCTAAAGGGAATGACAGATATTTTAATGCTTCTCACTTTCAAGATGACCAAAGAAGCAAGTTCATATCTTGCAGACTTTTAAGTAAAGAAAAAGAATGAAGCACAAGTAATTAATTTCATTGACTTGTAAATGCAAATTAATATTTATAGCTCCTAAAAGTGCACTGAAACAGAATTATGAAATAAGAATTAAAGGCAAGACAAATCAGCCCAAAAGCCAATGTGAAAAAGCCAGGTAAAGCCAGCAAGTTTGATATTGTTTTTAAAATCAAAGCAAGGTGAATTAAAAGTAACTGAAAGTGAATAAAATCTTAGACTCCACAATTAATAATCTACATTAATTTTAGCAATAATCAGTCTCTTCTTTCCCCCTGTGGAATATCCTTAGATTATATTTAAGTCATCTTCTAAGGGAAAATTACTATAAAGCTGAGTTTCTCTTGAAGAAAAATATAGAAAATAACTGTGTCCAGCTCTTTTTTGCAGCGCTTTATTTGAGTAACCTAATTACCTAATTTGTATCAAGATCCTTAAAAGGCTGTGGCATAATTTTTTTAAATGCAGAAGCTGTGCTATAGAAAATGATATGCAGATAATAGACCATTCAGACCAAATTGGTCTGACTATCCAACTATTAATGTATATGCATAGTTTAAGGTGAGGACATAAATGATCTCCAGTTTTATGGGGTGGGTGGAAAGCATTGCGAATGTGAGTTAATGCTGAGAGTATATTTAAGAACTCCGGTTTTCTAGTGGAATACAATTAGGTATGATCTTTGCTCTTAAAATATTTTTTTGCATTACAGTAATTTACACCAAAGCATTTTATGAAAAGCCAAAAACACAGCCAAGCCCAACCAAGCGCCATAGCCTTTCTTGAAGGAGAACGTATTTCTTCAGCTATATTAGAAAACATATATCTTGATAAATGCTTTCTGGCAAACTCATGAGGGAAGCAGCTGTCAGCAGAGCATTAGAAACCAATGTCTGAAAAATGCAGTGTTTGGTTAACAAACCTTGGAGCCCATTGGTCCTCTTGTACCTGGCAATCCCATCACACCCAAATCTCCCTTTTCACCCTAAAGGGGTCAATAAAGAGAGTTATTGATTGTGGCTCTCTGATGAGGTCATATCTGAATGTCTGATAGTTCAGTATTTGGGGCTTTGTGTCAAATACACGAGACAAGCTTGACCTTGCTGTAGCATTGTAGTCAAAGGTCTATACTGCAATTGTGTTCTGAATCATCATACGTGATGTTATTCTTCTATTTGCATTTCCTTGGGTGTGTAATTTGTGCTTCAGTTTTGGCAGATGTCATTAAAGGACATGCAAGTGATTAGCAGCTGAAGTACATCCTTTTTCTACCTGAAGTTGCATTGTCTCTTCCTAACATTGCTTCCACTGAGATAGAGAAAAGAAGGGTATTTTGCTGCAAGACTTTATGGCTTGGAGAGACATACTGATTACTTTTATCATTGTTCTGAGATATTATGGGCTTTACAGTGGTTTGGAGACAATAAATCATGTAAAGACTTTACAACATCCTCTCTGTCTGCTGTCAGCTAATTATATCTAAGGGGAAATACAGAGTAGTCCCTGAAGATATGCAGCAGCCCTACCAGCAAAACACATTTGGCTCTCATTCTCCTTTGGCTTTCACTGTCCAAGTATTGCAGAGGATTTTCACATTGGCTGCTGCCTCAACAGAAGTTCAGAAAAGACTTGAAGAAACAAAGTAGGAGAAATAACGATTGGACCAAGACTGTGTCTCAGAAAAAGACAAGAAAGGAGACCCAACTAAAGAAATAGAAGGCACATAGAAGGGATGAGAATTAAAACAAACAAACAAACAAAAAACAGCTTACTGGAGATCCACAGCAAAAAGAAGATGCTATGAATGACTATAATGAAGATGACTAACAGGAGTCTGGGAAGATCAGAGATCAGAAGAGAAAGGAAAGAGAGACACAGCCTATGGTAGTGAGCACAGCCATCTACTGTCCTCAATTCAGCTGGAGCCTTCAGGTAGGAAACAGAAATTTATGGTGACTGGAAGGGATGAAAGTAGTAACACATCAGAAGAACAGAGGAGAGATTTATCAGAGGACACAATAAAAGTAGGAGAATGGACATTAAACAGGAAGTAGGACATGCAGTAGAAGTATATTGAAAAAATATGATTACTGAATGTGAGGTATACTTCTAGGAGTGCAGTGAAAAGAACAATAAATGAGGAGGAGGTAAAATCAAAATTAGAAAGTTTTCATAAATGAAGATAGGACTTAAAGAAAAGGTGAAGTGAATGAGTTTTCTGACTGCTCTGCTCTCAGTACTTAGAACGTGAGGGAACAAGGTAGCTGGATCTTCCTTCTGCTCTCACTGCTCCTGCTGCATGAAATCACAGCATACGGTGCTTCTGGGGAGACACCCTTTCCCATCTCCCAGTTCAAAGTGAACATGGGCTCCTTTTTAGTTCACGGACAAAAAAAGCACACAGTTCTTAGCCTACATTCCCAAATAATGTAATGTTCCTCATCTGACACAGCTGTAAAGAGCTTAAGGGCTTCCTTCCCACATATGGCTTGAATTCAGAAGTAATCTACTCATTTTTGCAGTAGCAAAACCTAAGGCATAATGTCCTTTGAGATAGGGCAGCAACCCTTATGGAGTGAAAGAAGAGTCGAAGATTCACTAGGAAACACAGTTTCAAATGAAACATAATATGTCATCCTTCTGTCTGATACATACTGGATTGAATAAAAACAGATTTTCTATCTCAAATGCCCCAGCAGAAAATTTGTATTCTATGGCTCCTGTGAAGAGCTGTGTACATTTTGTGTAAGGTAGTAGTCAGAAAAGGACTGTCATGCAGCTTTTTTATAATAAATGCAGATGAAGCAACCACTCTGCAGTAGGAAGACGTGTCCTGCCATTTCTTCTGCTGTTGGCTATGAAAATTCACAGTAATGAATGTTTGTCTGTATGGCAGTGAGCTTCATAGAACAGATCAGCAATCCACATGGTTTGTAATCCCTTTCCTCTGAATGCAGCCTGGTATTCCCCTTTATGCTGTCAGGTACACACTCGGGCAAAGAGATCATCAAGAACAGCCATGGGGATGATGACCAGTTTTGAAACACTGATTCGTGTGGCTGTGAGGCACCAGTGGTTATCAATGAGTCTTCATTAGACTTGACTTTCAATTTACCTGTGGCATATTTTAATCAAGATCAGATTGACTACGTGGGGCTAGGCTGAAGGTGTGGTGTTCCAACCCTAGACTGGGCAGGTCTTGGCAGAGCAGTGAAAGGAACAGGGCAAGCACGGAGTGTCCCTGCACTGCTGCAGCTCCCCAGCCTCCAGCAGACAGTGGTTTAGAGACTTCGTGAGCAACTCGTGTGTTCAGATCATTATGTTTAGTAATCATCCTGTTTGAATTTTAGTCTTACCTTTGGTCCCACAGGTCCAGGCCATCCTACTGGTCCTGGCATCCCAGGGACACCCGGGGGACCTGGTCTACCCTTGAACGGAAAATATCGATTACAATAATTCATGTGACATCATTCCTACACACAGGTCTCCACTGCAAACAGGAGATGTGGAGAGACAGTATTTTCAAGAAAAGAACCACAAATTCTTCTTTACCTTGTTTTTAATACAAAAAAATACTATGTTATATTCATAATACTGTTTATGTTGATGCTACCGGAGGAAATGTGGACTCACAGAAATACCAAGTTATACTGATGCAAATAAGTAGATCAGCTATAGAGGAGATCTACATGTAGTCAAAATAATAATCCAAAACCCCAGTATCAATAACTTAATTCTTCCTCTCATTTAATAATACAAAGTAAATCAAAAAGACCTGCATGTAATTCTATCTGTACAAATGCAATTTACAGTAAGAACAGAAACAAACCTTTAACTAAGACATTCCTGGTTTTATTTACCATTAATCTTATTATGAGCACTCATATTACTAGCTGTAATTGCTCTTTGTCTGCTATCGTGTGACTAGCAATAACTACTTGCATACAGTTACTTATCTATTTTAACTTCTGCCTGTAAATCACTCCTTGACTAGCTGCTAAAATGCTGCAGATCAGTGCTATTCCACTGCTTTATACCATTTGACAATATGGTCTTAGAAATCTGATCATGACTTTGGAGCTAACAGTGACCTCCCATGAGCCAGACAGCTTTTAGCAGGAATTATACGGTTTTATGGGCAACTTCTCCTCTGGGACCTACTAGTTCTTGTCAGAAAAGTAAATACAAATTAAGGTTTGCACTCTTGTGTAGGTTGATGGGTGACTCTGTCTAATACATTAGTTTTGGAACACTTAAATATATCTAAGTAGTATTTTTGTTTACTATAGGGCATTTGAAATCTATATAAAAGAAAAAGAACTCTTTGTTTATATGTTTCATATCCATTTGAATTACCGATAAGTAGCTAGTGTCAAAATCCTTTGCTTATTATTAGAACGGTATTTCTTTTCCTGGTTAGTGACTACCCCCCACATATCTCTGATTTCATTCTGCATTTCTGTCTTCTTTTAAAATTAATTACATTAAATGGAAGCACTTAACGACTGAGATAACATATTCTGTTTCATCACACGTAGGGGCACATATTTTTGACAATATATCATGGCTCATGTGTCACCAAGCATAAGATCGCAGTCAGCATATTACTTTGGTGCCAAAGCTTTGGAAGTGTAATCATTAATGGCCATTCCTCCTTCTGGGCTGTTCGGTTGAGCCTGGATTCAGCTCTAGAGCAGTAAAAAGGTTGATTTGGCTTTGTTGTTCTTGTTTTTAAATAGACCTTTTATGGTAGGTCCCATACTTTGCTTCCCCTGCCCACAGATTAATAATTTAGGTAATTTCCCACTCTTTTAATTGTCTGGCTGGAGGTGGATGCTCTTACTGAGGGAATCTACCAAATTCAAACCAGCTGTGACAGCTCTCCAGCCCTGCACCCAGAGCCCCCTGCCACTCCTACATGGGAGCAACACAAACAGGCTCAACACTTCAACATTAGCTGATTTGTATTTATCGATTGCCTGTGCTCCTCTCTGACAGCTGCTACGTGTCAGGTATTAGGCTGGTGTCTGAGGCAGCACCTTTCGTTCATACCTTTCTTCCTGGCCTGCCGATCTCCCCCTGCCAGAGAAAGGAATATGTTAGTCTCAGAGATACCACACAGACCACAGTGGCTCATTAGTCAATGCATTTATAAACAACACTGGGAATATCTTTATGTTCAGGACTTTTTTTCCAGAGGGTAAAATGGGAAGAATTTTTAACAGAGCTCCTAGACCTTTCCTTTGTTCTCAGCCCTAAATCTACAGTCACCTTGTTGTAAAGTAAAGCCCAGCTTCAGGTGTAAGGTTCTTTAAGCATCATCACGGAGCAAATGCTTTGCAGGTCTGAAGCCATAACTTCGCATATAGACAGCTTTTACTATCTGATCTGCCCCATACAACTAATGGTGGGTAGGAGACCTTTGCTTCTCACATCCTCCCAGAGAACAGGGTGTTCAAAGACTGTGGGATTAGCAAGAGCACTGACTGGGGCACCAAAGCTACTCTCTTATCCATAATGTAGACACAGGCAGCTATCGTGAGAAGCCATAAAAATATCTCAGGATTGAAAATGAACACTGGAAGATGATGCTTTGAATTATAGCTTCAAACCTATCGATAGCTCTACGTTTAAATTAAAGCAAATCCCCACATGTCCATAAGGCCCATCATTGACTAAACAGACAAGAAAAAACGTGAGCACGCCACCACCGCCACCTCTTTCCTTGACTCCTCAAAACCACACCAAACACAGGCACATAACAACACATAACAACAGGCACTTACTTTCTCCCCTTTTGGTCCCATTATACCAGGAATTCCTTGTGGACCCTAGGGACAAAAACGAATGCTGTTACTGAGCTGTATTAGTAAGAAGGCACTGGTATTGGCCTTCCCCCAGCCCATGGCCCTGCCGGTGCCTCCTGGGAGCAGTGTGACCCCACAAGGTCAGGATGTTGGATGTGGTGTTTGAATATTGCCTCTGAATGCCAGGTCTGAGTCACCGCTGAAGGCAGGCTGGAGAGTTGCACTGACATGAGAAGCACAGGAACATCTCCTAGGTGAAGAGAACTAGCAAGAAAAATGGCCTGAGGCACATGAAAAAAGGGAAGTTGCTGGAGTCTTGAAGAATTATCGACTGCAAGGACGCGGAGACACTGCGTCAGCTGGCAAAGGAGGTCAGACAAAGGGGGGCAAGGGAAATGGCGTAAGCCACGTGGGATGGGCTCTGCAGGGTGCTGTAGACAAGGATTGTCACCGCTTCTGAATCTTTCACCAGCTTGAAGACACTCATTTGAATTTTTGGCATCCTGGGCACAACTTTGCAATGATCTCCTCATGGGGTTTCCCATCCTCATCCCTGTTTCCTTCCTGCTCAGTTGGAACACAGCTTCCATGCAACCTCATGGGAAGGAGACAGTGGCTTTCAAATTTAGGGGCTGTTCATGCCTCTGCTGAATACTTTGCAGCCGTTTTAAGAACTTCTTAAGAACTTCTTAGTACCATGGGCATTTTCACCAAAAAAAAAAAAAAAAAAAGACTTGTAATAGTAAAATCCACCTTAAAAAATTATTCTTTTTTTTTTTTCTGAAACAGTTTTCATAAAAAAGGCATTTTCACCTTTTTTTTTTTTTTTTTTTTTTGCATTTCACCTTTTCATAAAAATAACAAGAGGTCCCCAACGTTTCTTGCTTTGTGTATTTTCCCGTGTTTATGGAATGGCATTTTCTACAGAGTAATAGTTAGGAAATTGAAATGTTCTTGTTTGAAATACAATTGTCATTACTGTTGTTGTGATTGAAGTACTTTAAAAACAAATAAACATCACATAACTTATGGTAATTTTGTCTCCTCATACTTAAACAAATCTCAAATTTTTAGCTAAATTGCAAATGTAGCTTTAAGCCTGACATTCTCTACAGTTAATATTACCCTCCTGCTGCTTAGTGGCCAGGTCAGATGTAAGCTATTCAGTGGAGATATTTGTTTCCTGTGGTTTGAAAACACCCCCAAAATATATGAATATACATCCAAAATACATGAATATACAGTTAGAGTGGAGCTGCCTTTCAGAGATAACCAACAGCAAATTTTCAAAAATCTTTTCCTACTTTCCTAAAATTGCAACGGAATGAAGTAATGTGGCTTTGGGAGGCTGGACATAAATAATAGTCAAGGGTGACATAATCTCAAAGACATGGTTAGAAAAGACCAATTCAGATTTGAAGTAGAGTTTGATCAAGGCTCCCAAATCTGTTTAAGCCCCAAAACATGAAGATATTCCATCCCTCTCTTTCAAGTGAGGCTTACTCCCCTTCCAGGAAACTTCTTAATCGAGGGAGATGCTCAGGAAATAAAAATAAAACTAAAAATCAGAAAAACAGCGTTGTTTCTAGAGTGCTTCAGAGAACCCCTTTTGCTTCTGAATGACTAAGGAAAATCCCATGAGCTGTCATACAAGGAGCATTAGGTTGACCATATAAATCACTCCAGGTTAGGATCCTGGTTATCTTGTATGGTCCAAAACATGACACAAATTGTACATGAACAGGAGCAAACCACACCCTTAAATGCAAATCATTCCAACTATTGTAGTCAGTAATTTTAGACTTTCAGTACTGTAAATCAGAATGCACTGTATTAGAGCCGGAGCCAAATTTTATCTTCTTTCTTTCCCTTTACCTTGGGTTACACATGGGAGGAATTATATGCTGAGTCACATCATTACAAATCTAATTCTCCTTCTTTTGACAAAGTGTTAAAACTCAGCTCTGGCTCAACAGTATGAGCTTTTACAACTCATATGAAAGTCACGCATTTACAACAGAAAACAATTCAGAAATACTTCTTAGGTATTTCTTAGAAACAGTAACACTTCTTTTCCCGTGACCATTTTCATAAAAGTATTGTCTGGAGGATTGCAGGCTCTGACATTGTCCCTCTATAAAACACCGTCCCACAATTTATAATTAAAAATTCCAAAGTCATGTTATACCCATCCTACTGTTAGACGTTGTGATAAAATCTGTCAGCCTACTCTATTTAAAAATGTTCTTGGAGGGATCATAGATCATTCAGTTGCAAGGTTAATTATTATTTATAGCAGTGAACCTTGCAGAACAATAGAACTGGTATTACTGTTTTTCCAATTTAAATCAGAGATAGCATTAAGAGGATTGTTTCAAAAAGACAGTCTGGCAAAGACTAAAATTACAACAGCTTCTTCCGCGTATACTGAAGATCTAGATGGTGCCCAGCACACAACAGGACTGCTCCATAGTGCAGAGATTTTTCTCAACACAGGATATGATAAACAATTGTTTTACCATCACTTCTCCATGTGCCTCCTAATTCACATGCTAAAGGACTTTCCCTTAAGTTTTATTTTCCTTTGGAGGGAACAAACTGGAACAGAAAGACAGATGGGTGATATTCTCCACAACGGTGAGACATGCACTAAACCTTCTCCTAGAAGTGGAACATTTCCTTGGAAGATTTCTGACCTCCTGCCCTATGCTTCAAACATATAAATTGTAGATGAAATAGGAGCCCAAAGGGGCTGTTCCAAGGCTACCCAGCAAGCACAGACCTTGCAGGTTAAGATGGAAGATCCCACATCTCCTGAACCCCATCCCATTGCCCTCCCCAAAGCCCCTTCTTGTCTCTGGTCTGCACTGTAGGTATTGGCCTTCTCAGGGATGTACTCCACTAACACTCAAGTTCATTGCACCTCTTGTGCATCAACGCCATGGGCTCTTTCCCCTCATGTAAAAGAGTGTAAAGCAAGGAAATAAACCAACAAACTGCCTCTGAAGGAGGCGATGGCATCTCTGGGATTTTTCATGGGTGCCACCCACTGTAAAACTACGCGAAAATGAAGGGTGAACTTGAAGTTTGGAGTATGCAAGGCAGGAATGAGAACACAGGGTAAAAAGCCTACATGATTTATGCACAGTCATACCAAAATGAAATTAAGCCAGAGCTTGATATGCTTATTAAGGCATAAAAGGCATTTACAGAAAATGTGTAACAGCTTTGTAAGGACCTTGGAGCAAGCGAAAGACGGCTGTGGTTTGTTCACAAATGCATCACTCACCTGGGGGCCAGGAGGCCCTGTGGGGCAATGCAATTCGGGCATTGTTATCTGGAGCTCCTGGCACAAGTCCTTCATGTCCAGAGTAAGCAGCTTCTACGTAAGGTAAAATATATGAATGAACACTCTTGGAGAACATGGAGAAAAGCACAAATAAACCGCCACTACAGTCCAAACAGCATTTAATTACTGCCTGAGGGAGAAGCCTATGGTTTGTCACAAGGTTATCTTCATGGATGCTTCAACATTATCACTTCGGCATAGTGTCCTGCCCCACATTTCCTCCTCCTTTCCCAGGCGTGCCGCAGCCAGGCTATCTCATCCCCTCCAAGCCAGTGTGGGACCCAGGGCTATTCTTAGACTTGACCCTGCTCTTCCCATCACGCTTTACAAGTAGCAGCTCCTCTCCAAAAATAGCATCTTTGCTCTAATAATACCGACTGCACTCTGCATGGGTATAGGCAGCATGAACTTCACTCCAGTGGATACCAGTCAGGAGGCATTCATTCACTACCGATCAGAGTGGATTCCCTTAAAGTTTTCCTAATCTTCTCACTTCAAAATTAAGCTCGCATGAGTAAACCGGCTTGTCTATGTCCTGTGACAAAAGAAATCTCCCCTGGAAATACAGATGAACACTGCGGCAGAAACACTGGGTTAGCAAAGCTGCTCTTCATCTTCCAAGTGGAGAGGAGGAGGAGGAGATGGGAAAGAGGGAGGTGACTAGATTTTGGTTTGGGGGGAATAATTCCCTGAACTCAGTCCTGATCTCTCTGAAGACAGTGGGGGATTTTATGCTGTATTTTTTCTTGGGTTAGTTCTCGTCAGATAACTTTCTAATTACTGTTTACATAATGTTTCTACTAATTGCAGTATTTGCATATGGTAAATGAGTAGTAGAATTAAGAAATGGGCATTATGAAGTAGATGGAAAAATTCTTTATATTGGGACGGAAAATGTAGTGGAGGTAACAGACCTTGGCAACAAGTGTGAGTGGGCAAAATGCTATGTCTTATACCCACTGAAATGGGTCCTTGTGTAGTAAATCATTGTGTAGGATGAGAAATTGTCTTTCTGACCTTCCCTGGTTTACTGCATTTACATTTCCTTTAGTTCAGGAAAGCAGCAGAGCCCTACCAATATAGACAGATGGGTTTGCTGAGTGACACCGTGAAGCAGTGCTGAGAGAGGATACTTCAGTCTTTGTCACACATCAAAAGTCATACAAATAGAAGAGAAAGGCTCCTGGGCCACACTTACAGTGCTCCAGCTGTGCCTGAAGTACGGCGGTGGAAACAGGGGCGGTGGAGGAGGGCCAAGCAGACAGCATGGTCTGTGGTGAAGCTGTTTCTTCTGTTCCAAACAAGGGAGATCTGTTCAATACAAACATCACCCATTGTCTTGAACACCACAAATATTTCTTACAGAATAAGGCGCTTCCATTCCAAAGGACTTTTGTACACCCTGCATCCATTGTAGCACTGGATCCAAGCAGGAACTTAAGAATTTGTGTGGTCCCTCAAGTTTATAAGGTCTTCATGTGCTGAAGGCTATGTAGAGTTTTAAGCTCTAAATATGGCTATGACACAGGCTGATTTTGGAAAATATAAGATACCCAATGTTAGGAAATAGATTGAAATATATATTTATCTCTCTCTCTCTCTGCCCTGTTCCAAAAGTGTATTAGAAATGGCATCTTCTGGTTATCATCACAGCCCGCATGTGACCAGGGAGCACTGCGTGCTGCTGCCCACCAGCCTTTCCCATGGACCAAAATACTTCAGGGTCTTTTCTAATAACAGTGCGGGCAGTTGTTCCACTGCACGTCTGATGATATTTCCCATGGGCCTGAAATCACGTTGCCTTATTTCTGATTTGTGCATCGTCACTACGAATAAAGACTCTGCAACCCAAACTTAGCTGACAGCTTTGCCACCAAGTGTTGAGCAAGGCAGGCCTTCAGTTGTTTTCAGCAATGTGCTTACCCTTTTCTGAGAGGAAAACTTCCATCGACAAAATAAGCAGCTGTGACCAAAGAACCACAGAGAAATGATGTGAAGATGATGCATTTATACTGTTTCATCTTTTCTGAATCTATTTACTCCCCAGGAAATCACTCTGTAATCAGGACGAGGGCCTTCTGCAAAGGTTTTGCCAAGTGCAGGACATATTTATTTGTCTCTGTTGGTTTCTTCCCCTGGCTACTGGCAGCCAGGGATGGGTGTCTGTGAAGAGAAGGGTGGCAGGGAGCCAGATACAGTAGGAAGAAGAGCCTATGGTAAAGTATCTGGTATTAATAGAAAATCTCCAAATTAAGTTTCTAGGAAGACAAACCTGGCAAAATTGCTAGATTTGTGTGCAAATCAGTTGCAGGCTGGTTTTTAATCACATCTCAAGGCAAGGCATATTTCTCTAAGGGACAAAGAAACTTCTAATTTTTCAAATGTCTCAGAAAATGTATTACATCCCATTCCACC
Organism: Anser brachyrhynchus; assembly: GCF_964034855.1. Lineage (NCBI taxonomy): Eukaryota > Metazoa > Chordata > Aves > Anseriformes > Anatidae > Anser > Anser brachyrhynchus. The sequence continues at coordinate 37,599,231 of NC_137695.1, forward strand.
ACCCCACATTCATGGGAACAGCTTTTTGCCCAGTCCTCCTGCACTGAAAACAGCTGCCCAGATGAGTGTGGTTGTTAAAGGCTGCCAAGGGAGCAGCTCAGCAGGTGTTTCACCATCTTGTTTTGTGTCAATATCAGACTTATTGGCTAGGTCAGGGAGCCACTTCTGGTGTGTAGCTACCTGAAAATAGAAACCAGCTGCAGTCAGTTCCACTGATGCCAGGTTACATCACACCTTGTCTGAAAAGACAATCTAGGCACAGGGTCCAGGGAAATGCATTGCACAAATGTCATTTATGTCATTTCAGTTACCTTTCTGAACTTGAATAGTTTTGTAAAGTGGCATTTCTTTCCTTTCTCCAGCCAAAAAAAAAAAAAAAAAAGGAAAAAAAAAAGAAAGAAAGAAAGAAAAAAAAGCTAAAGATTTCTACTGACAGCAGAATTCAGAAGTAGTTTATATGTTATGCAGATGTTTTTCTCTACCAAAATGTTATTTGAGATGATACAGTTGAGAGGTAAGTCTGTTGAAGTCTGAAAGTGTCCATAGTAAAGACTCTGTCTCTCTATCTGAACTTTTCCTACGAAGTTTGAATTCAAAAGAAAACTTCAATTTAGAGAAAGTCAAAAGATTTATAATTAAAAAATAGAGATAATGTATATATTTATTTATTTATTTATTTATTTAAAGCTATAAACATATACTAACAATGACAGTGCCTTTTGAAAAGCAGCAACGGTTTGAGTTCTCCTATCTCCAGTTCACACACATGATAACATACAGAAACATGTAGAGTTAAACTCTGTATTGGCTTGCCCTGAATTCAGTCACTAACAGCTGTACTGAGTCGGGCTGGGATGTTAACTTTCCCTGCAGCAGCGCATACAGTGCTGTGCTCTGCACTTGTAGCTAAAACAGCAATGGTGTCACACCGGTGTTGTGTCTGCTGCTGAGCAGTGCTGGCACAGCATCAGGACTCTCTCTAACCCCCCTAGGGGTGGGCAAAAATGAGAGAAAAGAAACATCACCAGGGCAGCTGACCTAAACCAACCAAAGGGATATTCCATACCATATGATGTCACACTCAGCAATAAAAGGTGGAAAAAGGAAGAAGAGGGGAGGGGTGGGCTCTCATTGTGAAAACATCTGTCCTCCTCCTGAACACCGGCTACATGCGTTGAGGCCCTGCTTCAAGGACATAGTCAAGCATTGCTCATTTGTGAGAAGTAGAGAGTAATTTCTTTCCTCTGCACTTCCACATAGCTTTTACTTGTTTTGTTTAGTTTTCCCTTTCCACTTCCCTTTTCCCCTTTCCTTTTTTTTCCCCTTTAGTTGAATTGTTAATTGTTTAGTTAAATTGTTTAGTTAAATTGTTTAATTAATAATAATCTTTCCTTAATAATTATTTCTTTTTTTTCCTTTAATTAAATCATCCTTATCTCAACCCATGAGTTGTTCTTTCCTTTACTTCTTCCCCTCCTCATCTAAGGAGGGGGAGTGAGAGATTTTATAAAAATATAAAAATATTTTTATTTAAGTATTTGGTAAAAATAGCATTAAATACAGATCATAGAATCATAAAATCACAGTATACTCATCATGCCCTCATGAGTAAAGCCAAGTCCTGGATTATAAAATATTGGCATTTTCCTTTTATGGAAGCAAAGTCTGAAATTATTTGGAAGAGTATTATATTATATATTATTATTAATAATTATAATAATATATTATATATTATACATTATATATATTACTATTATATATATATAATATATTATATATACTATATATTATATTAGTATTATATTGTGAAAACCACCATAGCTAACAAAGTTGGGAGCAAAATAGCCATTGGTTGCAGTCTTTATAGTCTTATTCTAATTTTACTATACCCACAAGTTAGGTTGAAGATCAGTTTAGGTTTGCTGGTATAAACAGTGATAGCATGTACTGATCTCATATGCAAAAACTATTCAAAAAGCATGCAATTACTATTACTACTATATAGACTAGGTACCAGTTATATAATGATGTAGGTAGTTCGTATTTCAGGGGCTCCATCATCAGTCATGGCCATGCTCTGGAAGGTGGATTTGTAAAGCAAATATTTAAGAAATGGCTGATCCTAGACCCAAGGACCCTCCACACTCAGGCATGACGGGTAGATAAAACAGAAGAGGGAGCACAAAATGAGAGTCAGACCACAGGTATGAATATTATAATATGATCTTCCAATAAACACTGCATTTCATTGGTATGGATTTTGTAACTGTGATAGGTCCAGGATGCAAAGCCAGTTCAGTGTTGGCCTGTTTTGCAACACAAAAATATTACCTTGGTAGGCTTACAGGCTGTCAGCAAATGCAATATATATCGTTAGGCTCCAGGTTAGCTTTGATTGCTAAACACAGCTTCATAATACCCTAGTCCCCATCAGTGGAAAAAATCTCAGCCCAAGAATAGGACTGTCATGGTTTTCTGTGAAGTGTGAAGACCCTACCTACACAGCGAGCTCAATTACACTTCTTGTGTGGAAACTCCTCTATCAGCATCTTCCATATCAGAGAAAGTATTCGGTAAGAGAAGGAAGGCAAAATGAAAAACTCCATATAGGACTTGTCTAAGTGGCAGTTGTTTCTGGAGAGCATAAAAGTTAAGATAGCTTTAAAATACCAAATGTTTACTATTTTCAAACTCAAATTATTTTTATGGTCCAGAAAGCGACTATATCAATCTACGAGTAAGTGTCGCTTCAGGATATCATGTATTTTAGATAAGCTTTGCACTGTTTCATTTTGTTTTGCAGACTGCTTGCTTCTGGTGTTATTTGGAAGCCAAAAACTGCGATCTGAGATGGTCCAATCTCCAAGCCGTCCTAGGGCTGATCCTAGAGCTGACTTTCAACACTGTGAACCCTCCTGGCTGCAGTGGAGGTACCAGAGGGAAGTGCTGCCCTGGATCCAGGTTAGATTTGCAGGATTTCATTGCAAAAATTGTATGCAAGCCATGAAAATGACTTTTGCCCTAAAATCACAAAGGTGTAGGCTAGCTGGATCGATGACGCTGGCAGGAGAAAAGGGCATGACATGAAAAAGATGTGCAACATGTGTTTTCCTTCCTATCTGCAACCACACTCACCCAGCAAGCCCTGACTGGACGCTGAGCTGCTTTCCAAAGCCATGTCACCCCGACAGCAGTGCTGGTGGCCTGCCCAGTTTCTGACTGGCAGGGCCTGCTAGATGGAGACCTCCGATCGCTGACACCCCATCACAGGTGCTTCTCCCACTTGGACAGCCGTCAGAATTAATAATAAACAAGCTGGGCAGATGGGTTAGTTAATGAACGTGGGCTCGTCCGGCTGAAACTGAGACTTTCGTCTGCTTTGCTGTCATGCATTCAGGCTCCTCTTGCCCTCCTGGCAAGGACAGCAGCTCGCCACAGGCAGTGGCCATCAGGCGTTATCCTGTGTGTCTATCATAAGGTGGCTAAGGCACATCTTCCCTCACAGATTAGGAAAGTTTAGGAGCTTGTGAAAGGTGCCAAAGTCCCAGGGGAGAGGGCAACACCAGGAGGAATGGGTGAGGGTGGGCAGGTTGAGCTGGGGTACAGCTCACGCCTGGAGCTGGATCAGGCCGTGAGGTTCACGAACAGGCTGCATCTCTGTGTCCTTATCAACTTAGGCCTTACAACCTGAATATACCATCTGCTATGTACCAGGTGATGTCCATATAGCCAGGAAATACAGCAGCTCCTACGGTTTATGCATCAGTGCCCATGCTGGGGAAAGCAGTGACCCAGGCAGATCCTGTGGGAGCCACAGGATGAAGACATTTCCCCACCATTTTTGTGGAAAATGAAAAGCTCCAGCCAAAACCTTTCAAGCTTATTTTCAGCCAAGAATAACTTATAGAAATATGAAAATACTCTGTGCCAGAAACCCTATTTCTAATCCCTGAAGTGGCTACCGGTTGTGGCAGAAGTTATGCGCGCTTCACCAGCTGGCACAGAGTCAGAAGCTGTCATAATAAGTAAATAAATAAAGGTGTTTAAAACAAGCTGGTGTTCAAGAAACCTTGCCAACAGCACAGATACTGTGCTCACGGCCCCCAGCATCTCCCAGTACGTCCCCTTGGCCCGTGTCCCCCTGCAGCCGGCCCTGGCGGAGCCCCTCGCAGCCCTGCTGGAGCAGGCCCGTGCCAGGAGACGCTGCAGAGGTGGCAAGGCTCAGGAAAGCAAAGGAGCATACAAGATTTCCCCACGAAAAGCATTTTATTCCCTGTAGGCATATATTTCAGACATTTCATGTGTGCATATGTGCTTGTGTGGGGGCAATGCGTGTGTCTAAAGATTATATGCTGCTCCCCCAGAGGATTACAGAAGGAAACTTCTGGGATTAGCGCAGAAGGAGAGAGGAATATTTGCTTGGGTTGGCTCTGTGCTCCAGTGTCACAAGAACATAAAAGTCCCAATAAAATCTGCGCGGTGAAACACTTCAGTGGGTTATAAAATGGGTTTCTAAAACAAACCTGTGGTTTATAAATCCCAGTAACCACTGCAAGGCTATCATGTGCAGTTTTGCTTCTGTTGGTTTCCATGGGTTCTTCCATGGCTTCTAGAGCTTCCAGGGCTCTAGACACTGCTCAGTGATGTTGACAGCAATGTGTGCTCCCCTTCCAGTCGTGAGGAACTGAGGCACAGGGAAGTTAAGCAGCAGCCCCATAGCCATGGATGACCCATTTACAAAACCTGAATGAGAATTTCCGTCCTGGAAATCACAGTTCCTCATCCCAGTCATTTTATAAACCAGATTATAACACTCCATTTCTTGTCACACCAGAATGATGCTATGAATATGTTGAGTACTAAAGCTTACTGCCACCCCTAGAAGAGCCTGAAACCCTAAAGCTTAATGCAAGGTGGCTGCTGTGTCAGTCCCAAAAGACTCCTGCATGCATTTCACTGCCACACGTTCCTCTCCCACTTTATCTGTGAGATGAGTAGTACCAGAGCAGAGACACCAAAGCCACCCCTCTCCAACTGCAAGATCACAATCTATCAGGGCTGGCATGGCTCAGAAATGTACTTGACTTTGATGCTGGCCCACCACGTGCTCAGTCAGCCCCAGACAACCCATCTGAGAATGTGGGTGTTGCTGTATGCTCCCAAAGGCACCGGAGAAATGCCTTCAAATTCCTGCCAGAGACTTTGATACCAGGGACTAAATTAATTCCATGTGACTCCCTTGTGGCAACAGACTCACAGCCCAGCTGACTTTACTCTCTGGCCTTTCACAAAGAAATAGCTCTGTATTGATTTGGTATTGTACAAGGCCATAACTTTGCAGGTTTTAGAAGCTAAAAAAGTCCATTGACACTTCTTCCTGGGCAGAAGAAAACTGAAACTGCAGCCCTGCCTTCTTCAGGCACAGCATCTCCCTTCACTTTTGTGCCTCCCCAGGTGCATGCATTTATGCATACACGCTGGCAAAAATGGCTATCAGCTGCTTTTCTGTTTTCCCCCAATCTATCAGTCCTCTGCATTCCTCCTATGTCCACCTCCTCACCCCAAATCCCCTTTCACCATTACATTTTCCTGCATACAAAGAGCATTCCCCTGATGTCCTTTCCAGTAAAGAGATGATTGCTTGGAGATGACAGGGGAAGAAACACAACACTTAGGCTGGTTTCTGTGAATTACTGTGGGATTTTTCTCTCTCTCCTATTTCTGATCTCCCCCAAAGAGTTCCCCCTGGAACTGAAGGGCTTTTCCCGTTTTCCTTTGACCTATGAAGCTGCAGCACAGAGTACATCAGTAAAGCCTCCCATGCTAAAAATTTCATTTAATCCTGAATCCATAATACATTCAACACCCCTCCCATTTTAACCATTGCCTTATAAATTTCCTTTCTTTGTGCAAGTGTCCCACCCTTAAGGTTCCCAGGCTGTCTCATTTGGCAGCCACACGCTATCCTAACACCAAGAGTTAAAGCCTGCAGGGGTGCATGGCCTATCCTGACCACAAACTTCCTCCTGGACAAACACAGCTGGTATTTTTCTGTAAATGTAACTAGGGCTGACAGTTTCCCTTCAGCAGCTGTAGCCGCTGCTATTGCGCTGCTGGTGCTGCCCTGCCAACAACAGCCCAGCCACGGGCAGCCTCTGTGTCTGATACAAAATGGGCTTTGAAAAACAGGGATGCTAAAATGCAAAGTCACAGACTGTTCCCACTGCAGGGGTTTGCTAATACTGAAATAAACTGCCTGCAATGGGAGCAGAGGCCTGCAAGCACTACGTTTCTGTGAGCACACGGGGAATAAGCTCATTTCACAGCACTTTACATTGCCTGTCTGTGGAGTTCCTCTCACTAAAACCACCTGATTTTGAAACAGCTTGCTTGGCTGTGCTAGAATTTAAGCCTCCACCACCCAGTCTGATCACAGTAAAAATCAGCAGTGTGTCCAACGCTGTGCCAGCTCCTGCACCCACCTCCATCCCTGGTGGCAGGAGAACTTTTTTACCACAAATAAGGCTTAGGTGGCATCTCCAGAGGAGCTTCCACAGCCCGAAGATAGACACCTGCCTTACTTATAACACAAACCCTGTCCCAGGAAAAAAAAAAAGAAAAAAAAATTAATCAGAACTGGCCACCAGCTTGTCCCATCCTGCTGTACTTCAGGAGTCCAGGTTGTGTATTTCAGGATGCCCACCAGCCCACCACTTGAAGCCAATGGAGCTGATCGTCATATTAAATTCGGGGGGAGCAGAGGAACGCAGAGGGGAACACTTGGTCCTTTCACCTGGTCATCTGCATTTCCTCGAGCAAATGAAAGTTCATGATACCCTAAGCGGCATAACACTGAACCCGTTCCTTTCATTTGCATTGTAGTCAATAAATTTCTTTTGGCAATCTGCATGTCTTTTCATTCAGTAATCCAGATTCAAAGAGGCCGTGCCCAGTGAAATGGGGAGCCCCTTTACTTTGGGAAAGCAAGTGTAACAGGCAAAAGGCAGAGAAAGCGTGAGGAATACTGCCAGTAACTCAGCTGCTGCAGCCCCATTTCATTCCTTTAAATTAATCAGCCATACTCACTTCACAGGACTGTGTATGAATATTGATCACAGGAGAAAAACCTATCAAGTGATACATTTGTGTGATGCATAAAAGGAAGTTTGGGTCAGAAGAAGCATCAGAAGATGCTCTTCTCCGGTTCCTGGTGGTTTCTGAAGTACTTTCCCCTCTCCCTGTAAACCCCCGTAAAACTTCAACCGGGATGAGGAGGAGAGGGAAAGGAAGAGTCTTTCTGCCACCTGAATCTGGAAGATGGCTTCCTTCAGCCTGGTTCTTACAAGGTCCACTTAGCCCTGCTAAAAGGGAGCATAAAATTCACACCTAGCTTTCGTTACATGACTGCGACAGTGGAGGCACTCAGATGTCCTGTTCACAGTGCAGGAACCTCAGCAGAGCAGAGCTCTGAAAAACTATAACGAAGGACGTTGTAAACACAGTGTCTTAGGGAAGGGATACGACAGGTTACCCTGAAAGGAACCCCCCAGGCTCAAGGAGAGTTGAGTTACCCACCCCTGGGGGGCTCTGCTTCCACGTGGAGCTGCAGCCACGTGCTTGAGCGTGTTGTAACACTAATCCCAAAGCATTTCCTCCAGAAATGATGCTTCAGCACTAGAAGAAACACTGACATGACATTCAGAATACTTCCAGGGAAAATGATGCGCTGTTGCTTGAGGCTGATGGGACTATAATGTGGAGTTGGCAGCAAAACAGAAAATCCGGATTATTATTCTTCCCCCAATTATCCTACAAACTTTCCCCCCCCATGAGTTGTTTATCTCTATTTTATAGTTACGGCCTTGTGACCTGTGAACATTTTTATCTGTGACCTATTGCTATAGAAAGATGTCTGAGAATAGAAATAAAAGTACGTTTAGTGCAGAGGTTTTCAGGCATATCTGAAAAATAGCTATATGTGTTCCTCCAATTGTAGGAAAGACAAGTGGTCACTGAGTGTTAAATGTGATTACTTTCAGAGTTTGCAAGTACAATGCCAAAATTCATTCTTTAAATGTGAAATTACATCCTGGTGCCAGATACAAAGAATTAACTCAGCTGACAGTCACAGAACATTTGAGAAACCATTAAAATAACAGAATTTAAGTGGAATTAATTCACCTGCACACACTGTGAGATTTCTACTGGAAAACAGAGAACTTTGCTTTTTTCTTAGGAGGTGTTTCATCAACTGCTGATGCAATCAAAGCACTAAAGGAGTTTTCTTTTTCATTGCATGATTTTTCATACCAAATAGAGAATTCCTTGCCCCGATTAGCAAGCAATAATTGGCACTCAGGTATGTAACAGTTCACCAAAATACGGCTCATTATCCAGCCCTGTGGCACGACAATTGAATTATATACTAGATGTTATTCTGACACGTATTAGCAAGTAGAAATTTGCAACACGTTCATGATAGAGCCTTAAGCCCGCAGACAAAACAGATGGGGACACGGGAGGACGGGGAGGGGGCCAGCTGCAGCCTCTGCCCCTGGCAGACCTGGGGGCTGTGCCGTGGGAGCTGGTCTGCTGCAAAGAGCAGAGCCTGGCCACAGCCAGCATCAAGGGCTGAAGGCATAGACTGCAGTTGTACGACACGACATTTGGGCAGAAAAATCTTCCATGGAGGAAGAAGGGGTTATTTCCTGAACCATTATTTTTTAAAGATGATAGCAATTTAAATGTCTTCTCTAGACACACAAGTGTGCTCCACAGGAGAAAATCACTGCTTAGGCCTGGCCATGTAAGCCACGGAAAAGTGAACTTAGGGTTGGTCTGGCAGGAATCTACTAGTTTCAAGGCAGTGTAAACATCTTCAAAACAATTTCTGAGGTTTAATAACTTACGTACTATTGCAAGGCAATTAGGAACATATCAGAGAAAATAAGTTTTGATGTTTCTGTACCTCAGCAATAACTAATATCAACCCCATGGAAAAAGGACACCCAACTGAACAGAAATGATAACAAATGGAAATGCTTTTTAGCATCCCAAAGAACTTAGCAGAAAAACATGTATTAGTTCCCAGAGGTTCAAAAGGATGGATTAAATTGTTTTCCAAAGGATGTATTTCTTCAACCATTAGGCTTCTTTAGATGTTATCTTAAAAGCTATCTGAAATGACTGCAGAACTCTAATGGCTGCTTTATTAAATGTTATAGGGTTTTTCCACAAAGGGTATCTGCGCTACTCTTTGGACCTCAGAATCTTATTATTTGATTAAGAATATTCTTAAATGAATGGACTGTTCAAACCACCGCAGGTGACATACAGTGTGTTAGCTCTGCACATTTCAAAAGATTAAAAAAACAAACAAACCATAGGTGAAATCATTCATACTGACTGTTATTGAGTCCAGGAATCCATCGTCTTGCACAGGCTACCCTTCTGATTGCTGTTCTCTCTTAAATGCCTCAAATGTGAACCATCTGGCTCTGTGGTCACACAAGAGACGTGAGAGAGAGAGAAAAGACTTTAATTCCTTGCCTGAGGCTGATCTGATGTAGTCTTAAAATGTGCACCCTTTAGGACACTGTCTTGATGTCAGAAACACAGGGAGGACCTGAAGGTAGAGCTGACCTCAACCTACAAATCTCATCTGAACCATCCAAAATTTGACACTGAAGGAATCCAGGATTTTAGTTGGAAGCATCTTTTGGTTAGAAGTAATTTGCCATAAAATGGTGAAAATTCCTCCAAGAGAAGATGGAGTCAGAGTTCTTGTCAACTTTCCCCTTCCTTTGCACAGAACATGGGTAAAGGAGAGTCTTGCTGACCAAACTAAAACCTATTAAGTGGGATTTCCAGTGCCCTGGCTCAGCTGACAACTAATTTGTTTTGCCTTTGCCTAGCAGGGATTTTCCATGCAGTGGACTCTTGTTTGCTATGTAAGTCATCTGAGTATTTGTTAGTGTCATAGCCAGAGCCAGATGATGTTTATTCTGCTAACATCCAGTCGGGCTCCAGCAGCACTCATTGAGGTCAGGGCTTTATTTATAGAAGCAGATATACATTGAGATTCATTTTCTTTCCCTTGCTGTAATCTACCTAAGCTCATCCAAAATAGAAAGAAACATGCAGACATGCAAGTAATATACTAATTGGGCCAGATCCTCCAGTGGCATGAATTAGCACAACACCAAGCCAATGGAAAAAACAAAAACAAATGAACAAAAAAAAAACCAACAGCATTTTAGTACAGCTGAGGCTCTTGTCTATTATTTCTCACAGGGATGGGAAGGGAGGGGTTTTAAAAAGAGAAATAATAAAGCAAAAAGCAAAAGCCACGAAGCAACGAAAATGTCCCAGCCTGTGGCAGAGCAGCTCTGCAATGCAAAATTCCTTCACCCAGATCTGCAAAGCGAAGTATTTCTTCCTCCTGTGCTCCCAGTCACTGGGAAAGTGCAAGAACCGGCGTGCAGAGGAGAGGTCCAGACAAGGCAAAGTAACAAGACTTAAAGCGATTTACCTGAGGAAACTGAGAAGGCATTGTCAACGTACGAAGTCTGAGAGAAAGCAAAGCAGAAGACAAGCTGAAGGTAAAATCCCCAGGCAACAAGGCTGAGGGCAAACATGCTGCCTGCGCCCTGGGCAACTGCAGCCTGGAGGCGCAGCTCTGCTTTGGGGCTTGCTCGCTCTCTACTCTGCCTCTCTGTCTGTCTTGCCTGCTCGCTTCCTCTTTCCTCGCTCGCTGCGGGATGCGTGTGTGTCTGTGTGTCTGTGTGTGTGTGTACGGCTCTCGACCGCTCTCGCTCTCTCGCCGTGCCTTTAGGAAGAAAGAATGCCAACCATTTCCCATTAAATCTTCTCCTTACACTAGGCACGGTTATATTTAACTCCTGTGCTGGATCAGTTGCCCCCATTGTGGATGTTAGCTGCTAAAACGGTGGCGGGGGGGATTCTGTTTTGGTAACAGAAGCAAAAAGGCACTTTGGTTGATAATAATAATAATGAGCAGGAAAGGGAGAGATTAGAAACCGGACTATAAACAGCATCCTTCAGTGCAGGCAACCAGACACCAATGTCGAGATGAATAAAATCCCTGATTGATCATCTTCTACAGGTCACTAATTGCCTTAATGAGCGAGATGAGCAGTGACCTAACATCTGTTTATAACTGGGGGTGCTTTGCGTTCACTTACACCGTACGTCTTCGGCTGAGGGATGCCACCGGGGCTCCACAGCCACTGACCAGATCATTATTTAGCATTTAAGAGAAAACGAAAGCATCACTAGTAGTTGATCAGACGCTGTGTGACTGCAAAGAGTTTAGTGACAGGGTGCAACAGGTGGAAGAAACAATAAGTGCGCCATTATGAGGTGACTGAAACGCAATCGGCTCTGGGGGTGGTGGCAGCCGACGCACCGCACAGCGCCGTGGGAGGAAAACAAACCTCTCGTTTCTGAAAAGCAGTGTGTGCCTTTGTTACCTGTACAAAAGCTTGGCGTTTCTGTGCTTTGTTCCAACTGGCAATAAGTTTCTGTCATGAGAAGGGTCCTTCACACATTCCCTTTCTGCTTGGGATCTGACAGCTGTTTCCATTAAAAGCAGAGGTACTCATTGGTGTGAAAACCATCATTTCTCCTGCCCTCCCAGATGGAGATGTTCATTGCCCACTGCTTATTTGTCTCCCAAGATAAACAGGGGAATCTTTTGGATTAATTACAGAATTGATTTTTTGTTTTCACTTGAGAAAAATTACTCACTGACAGGGACAGTGATGTGTCCCCTCAGGTGATAACTCTTACTGCACGCTACTAAAGGGCAAAATGATGCATCTGCACAATTCTAGTTAAACTGTCTTGGCTTTTAGTAGTCCCTACAAAGTTTATCATGACAAGCCCTAAGTATATAAGAAAAATATCCAGTTGCCTGATTATAAGGATAAGTAGCAGACAATCCCTACCCTAGAAGCCTGCATGAGCACTGGAGAAACATCCTCAGAAGTTAAAATGTCATGATTTTATCAAAAGATCCACCTCTGAAAATGTTTGGCTAATACTTAGTGAAAGCAATGGCCGAATAATTTCAAATCCTCCTGAAATCCTGCTATACTCTTGTAGCAACTGAAAACTTGGTAGAAGTTTGCAGTACAAAATACATTCCGTTTGAAAAAGAAATTAATGAATCTTATAATACTGCAAAGAACCAAGATCATACAGTAGGACCCATATTTTTCCCCACCTCTACCACCCTGTTTCAGCTTGAATTCTTGTTTCTCCAGACTACAACAGAAATGTAAGATCAGGTAATAACATCTTACTTGAAGAATAATACAAGGAATTCTATCACAAACCACATCCATCCTTGTAACTGCTAAAAACGAGGTAGGAACAAGGAGTATACCTCTTCCTTGCAAGGGCAAGTGCTTTACTGGAGATGGCCAGAAAGGATACAGAAAGCCAGGGCTGCTTCTAGGTTCCTAGGAAATATAGTTAGCTTTGTGTGTTAGCTTTACCTTGCTGAACTCTACCACAACTGCTCTCTCACTCTCCCTCCTCAAAGGAAAAGGATGAGAAAATACAATGAAAAAGGCTCAAGGGTTGGGATAAGGACAGGGAGATGGCTCAACAATTATCATCACGGGCAAAACAGACTCAGCAGAGGGAAATTAATATATTTTATTCCCTAATAGATTAGAGTGGTGAGAAAATAAAAGCAAACTAAAACCAACTTTCCTCCATCCACTGTTTTCCACCTCCTCCCCCTAAGCGGTGCAAGGGAATGGGAAATGGGGCCTGTGGTCAGTCCCCAACACTTCATCTCTGCTGCTCCTTCATGGTCACTCTCTGCCCCTGCTCCATGTGGGGTCCCTCCCATGGGATGCCGTCCTTCCAGATCTGATCTTGCAGGGGCTGCCCACAGGCTGCCGCTCCTCAAGAACAGCTCCCACATGGCTCCGTACCACGGGGTCCATCCGTCAGGAGCAAACTGCTCCAGCACAGGTCCCCCAGGGGCGGCAGCTCCCCCCAGGCCCCCTGCTCCTGCGTGGGCTCCTCTCCATGGGCTGCAGCTCCGGCCCGGGGCCTGCTCCTGCGGGGGCTCTCCATGGGCCGCAGCCTCCTCCAGGCCACATCCACCTGCTCCACCGGGGGCTCCTCCACGGGCTGCAGCGTGGAGATCTGCTCCGTGTGGGACCCATGGGCTGCAGGGGGACAGCCTGCTGCACCAGGGGCCTCTCCACAGGCCGCAGGGGAACTGCTGCTGCGTGCCTGGAGCACCTCCTGCCCTCCTTCTGCACTGACCTTGGCGGCTGCAGGGCTGCTTCTCACTCCTCTCTCCCAGCTGCTGTTGCGCAGCATATTTTCCCTTTCCATTATCTGCTCTCCCAGAGGCCCACCTAGCGTTGCTCATGGCTCAGCTCTGGCCAGCAGCAGGTCCCTTTTGGAGCTGGCTGTAGCTGGCTCTGATCTGACATGGGGCAGCTGCTGGGCTCTGCTCACAGAGGCCACCCCTGTAGCTCCCCTACTACCAAAACCTTTCCACGTAAACTCAATACACTTTACAGTCAATTTTTCAGTATAAACTTTTGGTCCACATTTTTATTTATGTTTTTCCCTGTGGAAAACCCTGATTAAACATGATTTTTTTGTCAACGTTCTCCTCTCTTTTCACTTAACATCCCCACCACTCCAAAGTCTGAGCCTACTTGACTTGAAATGGCTCTCAGCCAAGGCAAAGGAAAGCTCTGTAGGCACACACTGTGCTGAGGAAAACACGGCATATTCCACACAAAAGCTTCAAAGGAGATGTCCAGATTTATATTTAACAGAGCTCCTCATCATGACGGAGCTGTAGTTCATCACATTGTTAGTTTTCAGTGGAACCACATTCAGGTCAACAGGAGTACTCTCATTACAAGTCAGCAAGGCAGGCCATGCAGGTACTGGCTTTTGTTTGCTCTACTTTTAAGACATTGGCCTTACTAGCTCAAACTGCTGGCAAGGTTGCTGATGGTTTCAGTGGGAGAGGAATGAAGTCCCTTGGAAATAAAATGGACAATAGCTGTGGGCTTTTTGCTTTTGACTTAGTCAAGGGACCGCGTACACGACTGACACTCGGTGCTAAGTGGCGCCCCATGCCAGATGACAAGGATGCACACCTGGCTGCAGGACTTGTCCCTGACCTCTGTGGCATTGGCTCACGTGATAGAGATGATCCCGAGGGAGGGAAGTGTCACGTAGCAGAGTGAGTCTTACATGGTGTGAGAAACTCGACAGACGTGCTTTCCAGTCCCCTGAGCTATCGATCAGCTGTGAACTTGCTCAGCCAAGCGGTTCATTTCTCCAGCTATTCCCATGGGCCCACAAAGTCAATGGAAAGCTTCTGCTCCCTTCAGAGAGAGCTGCATCAGATAGTTAAGGCCAATGCTCTGAGAACATAAGTACTTGTTTCTATCATATAAATAGTAATTAATAACAAACCTGGATTATTTTCTTCCTTCTATATTCACTGCAGCTGTTATGGGTGGTGTAGTGAAAATCCACATTAAAATGACTTAATTCTGCAACCGCCAATAACCTATAAAAATTTGGGAATAAACATTTATTTATTTATTTTATTTTGCTCTGAAATTATGCAGCTGCTAAAAACAAAGGAAGTACATACTGCATGATTCTTACTTGTGTCTCACCTAGAATTGGTACTCTAACACCAGCAGTGCTACTTGCTGAATGGAAATACAATGGTTTCAGAGGTATTTTTATTTCAGATGCCAATAGCTTAAGAAAGAAACACAGCAAAGTACTGACAATCTGCAGTTTCCAAGTCTCATAAGATACCACCATGACCTAAAGTGAGAACAAAGTCTGAAGGACTTGACTTAAAAAAATCTTTCTACAATGTGAATCCCAGAAACCAGTGTCACCTGACATCTAATGCTCAAAAATAATGAATACCACAGTTTTATTACTGGCAATCAACGACAGTTTTAAAAATCCTAGTGTGAGTAGATACCGTAACAGCTAATAAAATATCAAAAGCCAACTAGCAGTTACACATTGGGGGGAAAAAAAGAAAAAGCCTGAACAGTTTAAGAGTTTACCTGCTGTTACTTGATCTTTTCAGCAGAGAGATGACCTCTTTGAAGTGGATGGAAGAATCTGCTGATCATTCCTACCATACAGATAGAATTTATGGACCTATCTTTCCTATGCAAGAATTAATGAATACTTGTTAAAAAGAATGCTTTTTTCTCAGTCCTACCCATTTTCTGTTGGCAGATCCTTCATCAACAATCCAAAGGAAAATGAATGTAGTTCAAATAAAATATCATCAATCTCAGGGTCCTCTATGAACACAGTTCTAATTAAAAGGCTAAAGATAATTGAGATTCTCTAGTTCAAAAGGCTGAATGCTCTTCTGCTGAGTGGGCCAAAGGTAAAACAGCAACCCAGTGTTAATACAGTAATTCAATAACAGATGCTGTCTGCAAAGTAGTACAGAAGAATTCTGCTCATTCAATTAGTGTGGGAGATGGAGAAGATTTTTTATAATTATGTCTTCCTTGCAAAATTTGTTAGTTATTTAGCAATGATTGGTTTTCACAATAAAAATATCTGGTCAAGTTCACACACTTGCATCATTCAAGCCTAACATTTAGATTTAGTACTTGGACAACATAGCTAACATCACTTTGGAAGACGTTATTATCTACAAGAACAGATGCAACTGCTGAAGTGAAAAAAAAAATACTAAATGCTGAAAAACAAAGAATGGCTTCATCATTTCCTTGCTGATGAGCTTAGATTTATTTAGTTCTGAAGCCCATATAGGACCAGACCCACAGACTGAGCGATGAAGTAAATTCAGCCATGTGGGAAAGTTCTGACTTCACAGCTCCACCCGTGCTGGTCACCCAGCGGGTGTCAAGTCACTGTGCAGCTGGCTGGCTAAATGCAAGCCGGTGCTAGTAAGTCTTCAGATGGATGAGCACATCCTAAGGGCAGCACATTGACGCCTAGCGACTTCCAATAGCAACCCTTTTGGCAAATTCATCACTTAATAGATGTTTTATACATCGCACAGCAAGCGGTGGCCTTCTGTCCTCCACTTCTCCATATATCTCCACTTGCAGAGATAGATACAAAACTGGTTAGAAAATTTCACTTATTTTACACCTTTCAGAGATGATTTGTGTGCAGAACAGCCCAACTCTTACCCCATTTTTAGAGTTTTCAGATCCAAACTCTAACTTTGTACCTTTAGACCTGTTTCAGAGGCTCAATCTTTCACTTTTTTTCTCCCATGATTGATTCCCATGCATGCTTTTTTTTTCCCTCCCATTGATTGATAACAGAACAAGCTACAGCATAGAAGAGTTATGAACATGATTAAACATCATTATGGGATAATGCCAAGTGACTTCCATCAAAGCTATCAGAAGAACAACACTGTGGCCTTCTAATGTTGGAAGGCAGAACAAAACAAAACAACTTCAAAACAATAATTCAGCTGCTGACCTTTATAACATTGCTCTTCTTCCCCTTTCCTGTTGTTTCATCTCCCTTTTAGACCTTGTTTTTCAAATTGCAAATCATTTAGCATTTGCGGTGGGGTTGTATAAAATTCTGTACAACAGCGGGGCTGTTCGAGGCAGAAATGTGTACATACATGAAGCAGTTTTCATTTTTGCAGAAAGCCTGTGCATATCTACAATGCAAGCGTTTGCTGTAAAAGAACATACAGTCGGGAATCCCATGGAGATGCAGAACAGCAGCTACTAGATGGTTTTTGGTGCCTATATAGCATGCCCAGTGTGATCTCTGTGCTTCAGCTGCTGCACAGGAGCAGACCACCATGCAGGACAAACGCAATACTCAATGCTTCTTAGATGCGATGCACTCATCACATATGCATCTAGAGGAAATGGAAATAGTTCTCAGGGCAATTCTTTCATCTTACTTTAATTTGGGTTGTCTATTTGCTGTTTTTTACTTCTATTAGTGAAGGTCTGCAGGAGTTTCTGCCTGTACTTGTATCACTGCAGTGCTGCTGGAGGCATAGAACAGAAGAGGATCTGGCAGTAATTGGCTCTCATGACTCCTACTTGAGTGATTTATCATCCAGCCTGCCAAGAAGCCCAATCAATTAAACACCACAAAGCACAATTTTCTTTTTTTCCTCTGTGAATATTCTTGCTTTAACAGTCACTCTGGTCTCCAGACTCTCCATCTCCGAGTGCTACGTGGAGGCTGGCAACGCTGCACCTGCTATCTGTACTGCACTACTGCCTGTTGTCTCATTAAGATGTAAGGAAACAGAGCTGAACACCAGGGCATACACCTTGGAAAATGCCCCCTAACATTGGCACTGCAGCTTTCTGCAGAGGATCCCTGCTAGCTGAGTGGCCAGAGCACCCCGATTCAGGAAAAGATTTGATCACGAATGGAACCTCAGAAGTCAATGAAGCTGCTCCTGAAATCAAGCATGTGCCCGGGTGCCTTCCCAAATCAGGGCCTGAAAAAAAATATTAAAGGTACCTTGTCTTTAAAATACTGATGCCCAATTTCCTGATGTGTGGTGTTCCTCTCCTCTCACAGATTCCTCTGGACACTAAACACTGAGGGATCCTGTGCCTTGCAGAATGCCAAACCAGCAGTAGAGCTGGTGAGCATACTTGGGGCTCTACTCAGTAGTAGAGAATAAAGGTCAGTGGTTTATTGAAAGGCTTGACCAAAGAACTAACATTGTAAAACAGCAGTTATAAAGAAAGAGATCTCAGTAGAACCCTAGAAAGAATTAGAAGCATGTTTCCCAATACGCTTGGCTTTTTATTTTTATTTTTTTTAAAGATAAAAAGCGAATGGATGGCCTCAAGTGCTGACCATGACACTATGGCAAGCAGAATTCCTATGCAGAATAAACGAGACTTCTCTGAAACTGCACTTGTCAGGCAGCGCACACCCCCACTTTAAATCTGCTGTGCTTCTGTAAGGTGATGGCTGATTTCAAAGGCTGCTGGGGCAGGTAGAGAGGCTTTGCCTTTTTACAGTGGTTTAAATTTTGAAGCCCGGGCAGCACTCTTACTGTGGCAGCACGCAAGATGGTTGGGCACTGCACTTTGCCCAGTCATTCTGGTACACCAGAGTTGTCGTCTTCTAAATACAGGATGCAGCTGAGCCTAATTAAACCAGACAAATGCATTTTCCAAGCTCCCTTTGCAGAATTAGGGAACTATAATTAAGGCTGTGCTAGCATTTCCATTTTGAAGTCCTACTTTTGAAGGTTCACTCATTTGTATTAAAGACATCCTTGCCAAGGGGCAACTTGGCACACAGGGATGAAAACTTTGAATAAAGTCAGCTCTAACTCTAAGCTCAGTAATCAAGGTCTCACTGCTTTCAACTACCTAGAACGAGGCCGAGGGTGAGCTACCCATCTGTGGTGGTATAAAACACCTGGTAGGGCTGAAATGTTCATTTTTCCCAACAGAATTTCTACTTCTTTTCTGAGCACTTGAATGTTATCCCAGTCTTTGCAGTGAGCAGGTTTGTGGCCGGTCTAACAAGGCGTTCACACCTAGCCCCCCGCCGTGTCTCCTCGCAGTGACAAGGATGCACTGCCTGCAACTCGAGGCGTGCCTTCACGTCCGCGGGTATTGATATCAGCACCTCCCAGGGCCAAGGTCTATAAAATGCCATACGTGCACATTATCTTAATGACAGCGTCAAGGATACAGATGACAACTTCTTCAAGCACTCTTTAAGAGTGCCAACTTTTTTTTTTTTCCTTATACTTCTAATGTGTTGATTTCATTAGAGAGAGACTTTTATCCAGACACTGTGGAGCTCTAGCTTGGACGTGTGCCTGAGGGCATGTTGTCACTGCGGCTGCAAGGTACACAAATTGATGTTGCTGTATACATTTTGGGTCTAAAAAGGCTTAATGTGGATCTTCCACTATTTTCTCATTTGGTAGTATTACCAACACTAGAGACTACAGGCAAAATCTCCCATCAGCTCTGTGCAAAGATGTTCTAAGTTGCTGACTTTCGTATGTCCATGGCAATTTACACAACCCTAGATTGACAGCTAATGCATTCTGTCAACTCCAAAACACAACAACTCAAACTCTGTCTTAAAAGCATCCCTTCATTGCATCCAACTTAGAATTTTACCCAGGATATTACACAATTACTCAGACTGCTGGAGCTGACAAGTCAAAGAAGTCTGAAGTACACTATTCTATGCTACATATTCAGTGGTGTTTCCTTATGTTTTCTCTCTGCCTTGAAAACACCGATAAAAACCAAAAATTCTATGGAGTATTAACTGAAGCAAGCAAATTGTCATTCTATTAATTTCTCTTACTTATTTCTGCACTATTTCAGACAGCCTAGAGATTCCTGGAAAGAACAGACACTGAAATCATTTTCATTTATATTAGCGTGTGCCATAATTAGCTTGAAGGGTCTGCTTTACTGAGGGCCTCTTTAAACCTTGTCCGTCTGGTTTCAATCAAATCACCAAAAGAAACAGCAAATGTCCTCTTCAGAATAGCTGTTTCTTGCTCATTACGGTATCCAGTTATAAGTAAATAAATCAGAAGTTACATTGCCTCTACGTTGTTACGATGATCAGCTCTGATATCTGGTCTGATCTCAGAACATCACTAAGTAGCAGAGTGACAAGCACACTTCTCTACACTAAGCACAGCAACCAAAGTCTTTAAATAGCATAAAAAGCTGCAACGGGGATCTTCAGTCCAACTTACAAAGCCAGGATGTGGCCAGGACAGAATTAAGTCACGTTTATTAACAGGAGTTTCCCTACAGCTTACTGCCAGCGCGTGCATTTCCTGGGTACAGTGGCAGGCCTGAAGATTGATTGCAGCTTGTTTCAGGTGTATTTGTGATTTTGCACTGGTGTTTAAAAACAAAATCTGGCCAGACCAAGCATACATCTGATTCCTCATCAAGATGGGTATATGCTGTAAGGCCGCAACAGTTGATGGCAAGCATTCATTACACGCCAAAATGTTCACGGGATGGACAGCCTACAGAACTCACTATCAGACTAAAAGTGAAACAATTAAAAAGTTAATAATTACTGCAAACTAAATGAGTTAGCAAGATGAGCATACCATGAGACTGCAGGAACACATACTCAACACATCAGACTACCTTGTGAGGTGCTGAGATAGTAACAAACTTTACTTCTTGTTCTTCATTTCCAATTACCTGGCAATTTTGTTTTTGTTCTGGCTGCTAATTGTTTTGACTGTGGCTGCACAGTTAGATTAGCTGGTAGGCTTTAGAAACCTCTGTAATGGTTTTCTTATACCACTTGTTGGTTGTGGGTTTGTGACAGGCCCCTTTCGTGCATGCCTGTGTCTGCCCTCTGTACAGGACAATTGCCGCTGGCCTGAACTGCAGAGTTTCCCAACCTGAGCAGGTCCCTGCAAGAAAAGCTTTCACGGGAACTGAACTAGTGATTGACGGAGGTCACCCATAACAGGTATACCAAAACTTCAAATATTTTTTATTTACCTGAAAAAAAGACTCAGAACTGTGCCTTAATTAAACACAATTTAAACAAAGTACATTATACTCAGTACCTCTTCCACAGCACCTTCCCTCAGCTGATGCCCTGGTATTTTGTTCCTCTTGAGTTCGGTGCCTTGTGACTATTCAGTACCTTTAATTCTGTGCTCTGGCCTTGAAGAAAAATTTCACATTAGCTAAAGCCATATGGGCCAGCGCTCCCTAGACCTATGAGATCTGTAGTTCTTGCTCCTTTTAATAAAAAGGGGACACTTCAAAGATATTTTCTTCCTGTCTCAACTCTGAAAAAATGTTTGTCTTTCATACAGTTTCAGCCGCCTAACACCCCCCTTAGATGCAACTCCGTGGTGTAAGACATAGTATAAAGCAGGCAAGCTATATAAACAAAGTAGCATGAATTTCACTTTCCTCAATAAAATTTCCTTTTGCTTTCTATAAATAGAAACTACGTTTGCTCTTCTTAAAAATACCCCTTAATAACTACAACCTGAGAGTTTCTATTATATCATGGCATTAGTCTAGTTTAAAGCTATCAGAAATGCAGTGCTAATTCTTTTCTGAGCTTCTCAAAAGCTCAGTGGCATCCAGAGTAACGTTATCAATTATGTTATCACCTCTCCACAGTTTCAGATTCATTACTTTCCATTTTTCAGCTGCCTTGACTTACTAAAATGAACTATGCGTACTATTGTGGTTAATCAACAAGTTTTCTACAAATCCAACTTAAACTGATTTCCTACAGCTGACACAAAATGTTAATATAATTCAAGTACTCTTGTTAAAGGAGAAACACCATGAAAACAATTTTTTATTAATTTTTAAATATAAAACAAGAATTTCTGCATTTGCTTATCCAATAAAAATGATCTCCCATCTGGTTAGTCCCAACATTATCTCTTATGAACATTTTACATCATCATAATACAGTGTGTTTAATCAGTTAAACACATTAACATCAGTTAACATATTAAAATCAATTTGTGGAAGTTAGAAGGAAGAACGAAACAGCAAATCTGTGCCAAGATCCAATGTCGTTCCATGCTCCCTGCAGAAGACCCCACAGAACACAGCAACTCTGCCGTCTCAGCAGTCTTATACTCAAGTTTTCACATGCCACATGGTTATTGCCAAACACACAGCAAGTAGTGTTATCTCCAGTAGTCTGCAGTACTGCCTCATGTCAGACAGAAGCGTGCCGAGATAATACTCGGCCTCACAGTAACCCACAGCCTCCTGCCAGACCCAGACTGAAGTGTAAGAACTAACAAGCTAAGTTTTTTGCAGCAAATCTAGCTGTAGCCCAGGATCTCCTGCCAGCCCAGTCCTTCTCTTCCTTCAGTCATCCAAATGCCTTCCATTAGTTAATTAATATTGAATGTTACTGGAATAACTGACCATAAAGCAACCAAAACCCAATCAAAGCCAGAATTTTGTCATACATACAGAACAACAAAGAACCTGCCAGTGTATTTAAGAACATAAAAAGCGACTCGCTTACTGTGTATACTGAATGCAGTTGCTGTAGGCCACTGTGACTGAAGCACAGAGAAAGAGCTACTTTTAAAGTCCGAGCTCTAAGTCAGATTGTCAGATGCAAGGCGGAAACACAGTAGATACAGCCTGGAGTAGGACAATCTTTGCTTTTTAAAATCTCAGCTCTGTATCGCATTCAGTGGGAGCTGGACACTAAGTTTCTATACAGTAAATATACCGTATGGAATAGCCTTTTTTGCACAATTAACCAGGCATAGGGCAGTTGCTTTGTGATGCCAGCCAAACTAAACATTAAGCTCCAAACATTCTCTTTCATTTTCTTTTCTTTTCTTATTTTTAAATGCTTATAAGGATATACAGCCTCTGAATCCTGGAAAGCTCATTAATAAATTCAGTCCCATTTTCTGCTTACAAGGATGTTAGGGCTTTTGCAAAGAGTAAAACTTCAAACAAAATTTTAGTGTTTTTTCCTGCAAGCACCAGAATCCCCAGTTAACAGGCCATCAACACCCAAATGCAATAGACGAATTCAGTCCTTGAGCAGGCTCACATTTTTGATACACTACTTCTACCTGGAGTAGAAGCTGAAAAAGCATCATGTAAAATTATGAAGAGACTATCTCCCCTGTGGGCTTCAGTGCACAACGAGGCCAATGAGCACTTTCATAATAAGATACTTCATTTTGGTCATTACAAGATCAGGTCTCCAACAAGTAGCATGATGGTCAGTTAAAAATGAAGCTACTGTAATTGCAAACTTTGGTGTTTCTAACAGTAAAAACCATCAGCTTATTCCCTTCTTCCAGAGCTAAGATAATTTAGATATTAATTCACAAATCTTGATGGATATGACTTCGAGTAAAAGAAAAATTACACAGTTTTATCATCAGTGGTTCTGTGCAATCAGCTTAGAAAGCCTAGTATGCATTAAAATATGTCTTGTTCATTGTACAGTTACCTAATTTCAGCACTTAAAGATTACTCTAATATCAAATTTTTTTAAATCCCATCATTCCACTGTTTATGTAAAAGAATTGCACTGGTTTCACTTCTGGAAACCAATTTAGTTTTCCTTAATGCATCACCATGCACCACCATTAACTTCATCTTCTTTTACAGGTTAGATCGAGTAAGCCAGGGAAATTCCTGGAAGCCAAAAAGAGAATAAAATACTTATCAGAATGGGCAAACAGTAAGAGGATCATGATGCAAATGTGTACTAACTACCAGATGGAATCTACAAGACATAAATAAAGACTGCTCAGAAAAATGTTTTGTCTCATTTTGTCAGGAATGGGAAGGAACAACTGTCATGTCTGGGAAGAGTCATTAAAGACACCAGGCATCAGTAAGAGCCAATGAAGAAAAAACAAGGAAAGAAGACAATGCAGTGTAAAGGCACTGATTCTGCCATCTCCCAACTCTGAAGAGAATCTTTCTGCCTTTCAATCATCTGCCTTCTCTGCAGTTTTGGTGATGCTTCCTGACTACTTAAGAAAGGAAAACAAATACCTGTTTCTTCCTTTCAGACTGTGGATCAATCATTACATTTATAAGAGAAGGTGTTTGCTTGTCAGCCACACTTGCTTTCAGAGCTTTCTGCAATTCTTCTGGTGTTTTAACAAAATATCCTTTACCACCAAACGCAGACATAATTTCCTCATAGTGTGAATTTGGCAGGAGAGAAACTGGAGGTACACTGCAGTGAAACAGAAAACTCAGAAACAGCAGGGAAGAATTGCCAGATTGACCAATTTAATTACTTCAGTGCACCAATTCTAAAGTATGCGATGATTATTGTTCTGGCCTGATGAATTCTTTTGGGCTGGAGGAACTTTTTCCTATATCACTTAAGCTATGCTTAGAGTCGCATTTTCATCTGGAGACACTCTTGAGTAGGCTTTTAGCCTAGTTCAGGATACAAGGATCTCAGATCCAGAAGCCCAGTGTATACCTACAACACAGGCCTTGGGTCATTTTGGAGGTTATCCCACTATGAACTCTATATCCTGTGGGGCCTGAGCAGCTACTGGAACCTGAGATGACTAACGGAGTGTTATTTCTCTGCTAGACAGTTGTGTAAACAGTAGTCTGTAATTGGGTTGATTCCTCGCCTTTGGTAACTGGTTCTTATTTACACAAACTAACCCCAAGACTTATGTTCACGAAAACATTCAATCTGAATTATCAAGCATTAAAAGTGAACAGCGTGACTATTTTGGTCATTTCTTCCTTAATTAACAACACATTGAAGATGCTCACCATGTAGCAGGATCTCCATATTGTAACATCTCTTTCCAGTTATCCGCATTCAAACCAGTGTAAATCCCGTTGTTGTTTACCACAATAATCAGGATTGGCAAATTGTATCTACAGAGGTACATTGGAAGATCTTTGAAATATCTGTACCTTTCTGCAAGGTGTTGAAAGTGTTACTTTTAAAGATAAAATGAAAAATTAAAAAAATCACTTTCACCTGAAACATGACCTACTCATCACTGGTAACAACACATTATGTCAGAACAGCAGAAAGAGAAAAATTACTATGAATATTGTTTGGCTTCTTTTCACGTGTCTTAAGAGTATCCTATAACAGCAGCGTTCTTGGCCTTCTAGTTTTATTGATCCAGGCAGCATATGAAGAGGGTCTTCTTGAGCAAAAACCAGTTACCTGCAAATTGTTTCCACTTCCATCCCAGAAAATCCAAAAGCACTATCTCCTTCTATGCAGATGACTCGCTTTTCAGGTGTTCGGTCCTTAGCTACCAGTGCAGCTGCTATGGCAAAACCCAGTCCAACTCCCATTGTTCCAAAAGTACCTGCATCAAGCCTAAAGGTGAGAACATAGAATTACTATGTTCACTCAAACCTTTTCAGTTAATCCACAATTTATCTTTAATTTTAATAATTACTCATATACTATTCCAATATTGTTTCATAAACAATTGGTTTGTTGGATACCAGATGTATGTATTATTATATTAATTTAAACATCAAATAAGACTGCAAATGTTTTGAGACAAACATACTAGAACTAATTAAAATTGAGAACTCTCATACACTAGTGATATTACAATAAAGAAAGACTATTCTTATATGCTTTTAGCTTGCATAGTAACAGTATTTCAAAAACATTCAATTACTCTAGAGATAGGCAGACTACATGAAATCTCTCTATATTTAATTCCTTGAAAATGTAACTAGAAGTCTGAAAGCCATCAGTTAAATAATGCTGTTCAAACTTTAGTCTTCTGTTCAACTTTTCAAATCAAATTGCAAGCTGTAATTAAGTTAGATTATTTCAGTCAGAAGCACATAATGGAAACAAAAGTACATGAAGAACTAGATTACTCTAGGGTTAACTTCTCATATTTGCTTTCAGACATGCGCAATTCAATATGAAGCCAATTTACTGTGCCCTTATTTTAAAAAGGGGGGAAAATGCAAACTCTTCCCCCAACTTTACTGGAAGTTTTTAGGTTTTGTTTTGTTTACAAAGAAGTATTTAGGTTCACTTAGGACGTGTTACTTTCACAAAAAGGCTCTAAGCTTCCCAGTCAGATCAGAAGGTTCATCTCACCTGGGGAGAACTTTTTCCCCGCTCTTCAAGAAATGGCACTTAATTCTCACCTGTAACAATTCTGTGTGGTATAGCTTTAATAAGATGACATACGCACATTTCTGAATTTGGGTGCCTGCATTTTAGGCACACAGGTTTGCATTAAAGTGTGCTCACTATATATTTCAATTTTCAAAATGAGCTTATTCTTAAGCTTTCCCTGTTCTTTAAGTGTTGTGTTTCAAAGAAAAACTTGTTTTGCATGAATTCTTTTCAACACGAGATTCCAAACTATTGTTCTTATTTTAAATCAGTATTTACCGTACCCTTTGAACACAGAAATAAGCATCTATACTGGAGAATTTAGTATGATGGTTTCTTTCCACAAAAGAGAGTGAGAAACTATCATCCCTCTGCTGCAGAGCACACAGGTCACAGGGAACTTAAAATCTATGACAGGACATCAGTATATGAGTGGATAACTTCCCTTTAGCCAACAGACATTTATTTTGTTTAGAGACTTTAAAAAGAATTATAAGAATTCTGGGCCATCATACTTCTCAGTTAAATGAAAACATTTATATAAAAATCTAGTCTGTTGAGCCAGCACAACAAAGAAAATACCACACCTTTGACGGGGATAATAATTAGGAAGCATAGTTCGTCCAATGTCCATGGTGTTTGCTCCCTCACTTACTAAAATGCTGTCCTTGGGTATCAGTTCTCTGATGTGATGAAAGACTGTGTAGTAATTCATAGGCAGGGATTTCTGTAATGCTAATGCCTTCAAAATAAAAAAATATAGAGTAAGGTGCAGAACTGAGATACATAAATAATACTGTGGTACTATGCTAGGTAGGGATGAAGTATTTGGCCTTCCATGCTATATTTCAAGGTCACGTATTGGTTTATTCTGGTGACAACATTTACCAGAGGCGCATTCTCGTCAGCAACCTGCTCCTTTGGCTGGCCCGTCATTAACAGCAACCTACTAAACCCAGTTTAACCTGAGCGACACATGAATTTTTTCACACACACAGGTTTCACTGTTGATAACTCTAAATGAGTTGCCATCTGTATGTTAGCAGGAAGTTCAAAAGGGTGAACTGCTATGATTGATCTCTTTTAAATCCCACCTTGGAAAAAAGCATCTGAACTTGCAGAATGTGGGTTGTATAAAGTTAAGCTTACACTAACTGTCTGTGGTATTTTGGCTTGAGAAGCTACTTACAATTAATATAGATTGTTTCCACCAGCCTTACTTTGGACATAAATGTCCAAAGTAACTGAGACGTTTGAATATAGAGTAGTGATAAAATTATGCATCAGTACCTGTTAAGGCAAGAAAACTCCTAATTTCTTTAATATAACAATACCTTTGATCTTTCCTCATTGTTCTTTATTTTCTCTCTTAGTTTCTTCCACCACTCTGTATTAGAAGGATATTTCAATGGTCTTTTGCTGAATTCTTCTAAAAGCTGGAACGACATTTGAAAAGTTGCAAATGTCTTTCAATATATATTAAAACACCACAAGCATCAAAAATGTTATCAGGAATGATCCCTGCACAAACCAGAATCTCTAACATATAACTGGGGATGCACAGCATGGGTATGTTGCAGAAAACATGCCTTTCCTTGTTTTTGTTTTTTGTTTTAACCTGTTAACTATATAAATCAGAAGAAATTAAGGTCAAAAAAGGAGAACACCTGACATTACATTACCTGCTTAGTCACGGCATTTATGTCACCTAGTAAAACTGCAGCTGGTCTCACATTATTCCCCAGCTCTTCTGCACAAATATCAATCTGTATATCAAAAAGAAAGACCACCATTAACTCAAAGATACTATAGGGAATTTTTTTTCCAGTTCAAGTGAGGAACATAATCTGACTGTCTTTATACACTGTTTTGGCTGTACAAATAAATTCCTCTGCCTTTTACTGAAATGACATCAGGAAATGCTTTATTCAAAGTGAAATTAACCCTTGACAGTGAAAAAAGTGACTCTAAATGAGATTAAAAAGTATTCTTGCATTTTTTAGATAAAGGAAACAGAAGAAATATTAATTTCAAAAGTAAAAAAGAATTCTAGTTTTTAAAAAAAAAAAAGTTATTCCTGTAGAAAAGATGAAGTTTGGAAACTGCGATAATGTTCCAGATCACTGAAAGTGGGCCAGCCACACCACAATAAGTCAACTATTACTCTTCGATCACAGGCTCTAAGGAAGAATATTTTTGGGCATAATCAGTTTAACAACTTGTCTTTCTAGGAGCTGGCAGATTACCAAATCCACTAATTAGTTAATTAGCCTTTCTTTCTTTTTTTCCCACGAACATCTCTGAGTGACTGAGCTCTTATAATGACTGATTGACTCTGGATCTGAAGGTAATTGTATTTTGAAAATATCCAACTGAGAGAGCAGTCGAACAGTACGAAAGGTTTCACAGTTTAAGGACAATTTGTTTTCAACCACTGAAATTCCAGAGCTCCAAGATCACATGCGTATCACGAGTCCAATCTTTTATTAAACAACTATACAAGTGTCTGCCCTCCTCACAACATCAGCAGCAAGTCCTTTATAGCTGGAAAAGTTTTTTAACCATTTTTAGAAAATACAAGGAAGTAATAAATAAATTAAAGGAATCAGAACTATTTCTAGAGAACTACCGTAACTACATGAACTCTATTGCACTGTCTGTATGGCAGTATTTGCCACAAACTATGCTACCAAAATAATTTGCAAAAACTGCTCTAGACAATGCTGGAACACAGAGGACTTCCTTCAACTTGCAATTTTTGTGCTTACCTGAATAACCTTTACATCTTGTCGAAACCTTGGCGGAAGACCAAAATGCAAAATCCAGTTCAACCTTGCACCAAGCAAGATGACTACATCAGCATGCTGTAATGCCCTATAGAGGCACATGAGAATTAGATGAGGAGGAATTACTGTTAAATTTAATAGTGTTTTCAGAATTAGAAGTAATAATAACCATCAAAGCAAACACAAGAATATATGTATAATCTTTTCTTCCCCTAAGCTGCACATTTAGCTCCAAAAACCCCTGTCCAACATAGTCAATCATTAAGCCATTCTTGAGCTTAGGAACTCAAGGAAAAAAATTACTCTTTTCCTAATACACTGTGTTAAGAAAGAAATTGTAACACTGGAAGACTAACAAGATACTATCATGATGCTGAGGTTAAAGAAAAACACTCATTACTCTGATACTGACAACAGTAACTGCCAAAATTTAAATTGTTGTGGCCCTCTCAGTTTAGGCTCTTGTTAATTTACCTTCCAGCTGTGTACACAATACATGGTATTTTCTTTTATTTTCCATTTTTCTTATGAGTGTGCTTATCAATGACAAAGCTATGATGCTTGACAAAGGGCAAATGTTTTAGTTTTCAAGTATATGAATGTGCCATCTGCAAGCTAACTCTGTGCATACTCATACCTACCAGGGTTCTTACAGTTCACTCACATTAATTTTGCAAAAAACCTCTTATAAATAAATTTATATATATTCATTCAACAGATTTTGAAATACTTTTCTTTTTCTTTCTAAATAAAGTGCAATTCAGTGATGGCAAACACCACACAACTATTGCAGTTCAAGTTTTGCTGTCTGCTACGTGTGCATCTTTTGCTTCTATGGTGTTAAAATAGAAGGCTAATAGGTTTTCAAGTGCACTAAATTAAATACTTAAGATAAACTGTTCACTAGTTTCACTTTGTTATGAAATGCACACTAACAACATTGATACATCTACTTGCCGTAGGTTTCATAGCTACAAAATACTAGCTCTCAGACAAGTATCTTCCTGGTCCGCATTCTAAGTGCTGTCAGAAGTAATCCACCTAAATTTGTTGTTTCTTTCCAAGCAAGATCTTCAGTGCTCTAAAATGAGCTGCGAAACATAGCTGAGACAACTTTTTGATGTATACATTTTGTCTTCCCTGGAATTTGTAAAACACCACAATTCCCGGTTGTTTCTCAGATGTTAGGGTTAGAAGCCTTGCTTTATATTTACGTGGATCTTGCTGCAGCTACACAATTTGGATGGTTATCGGGAACTACTCCTTTTGCCATTGGTGTAGGCAAAAAAGGCAGTCCACAAAGGTCCACCAACTTTCTGATGTTGTTTTCAGCATGTGAATAAGCAGCACCTGAATGAAAGGAAAGAGACTGCTTAATACTATAGAAACCTACTGCGTCCACCTGAGTTTCAATTAGCCTGATTACAATAGTGGCAGAAAGAGTACTATTTCCCGTCATGAAAGCTGCCTGTTATTTTTCATTCTGGAAAACTCAAATATAACACACCAAACAATTGGTGTTTGGGTTCAAATTTAATTTTGGGTGGTTGAAGTTCTGTATTATGGCACAGAAATTTGTCAAGAATTTTGGAATTCCTGGTAGTATCTCTACCTCTAAGAAAATGGCTATCTGATTTTTTTCCTGCTTAAACTCGTATTTCATCAATTGACTTTTCTTTTAACCTAGATGAAAAAGAGAAGTTACATCAAAAAAATAAAATGTTATAAAAACAGAACAGATTTTAACATCAAATTTCAAAGTGTTTTTTTTTTTATAGAATGTGAAAAATAGATGGCTAACACTGATGGGGAAGAGAAATCATTTTGGTTATTGGTCTTTTCCTACATATGTACAGTCAAAGCATGCTACCTTTGCCAATGATTAACAGAGGCTGCTTGGCATGAGCGATGATAGATACTGCCTTGGATACAGCAGAGTGTTCAGCCATGCTGATGGGAGGTGGAGGGCAGCATTCTACGTACCTGGTGAACAAGCAGAATAGAAGAGGGTCTTTAAAAAAAATACAAAACAAGAAATGTCAGAAGATAAGACCCATTGTTTAGCATAAAACCACAGCTGCTGCATACCATGTTACCCACAGAATTTATCAGAACAGGATACATATATTTTTAAAACAGACTCCAAAATTTTTCTTGCACGTTTCTTTAATCCTATAGGTAGCATTATTATAGAGATGAAGTAACATCGGTGTTCTACCATCACAGTAATTCAATCATTTTTTGCACACTTAATGATAAACTATAATCCAAATAACATTATAATGGAAAGTTAAATTAAGAGAGTCAATTTTTAGTATCATTATTTCAACCTCATAGCAAATTATTTGATCTCTTGTTCTTTTTATTTTTTTCTTGTTTTAAGAAAATACTAAAGAAACTTAAAACTAAAATTTATTCAGCGCCTTGAAAAATAATGAATATAATCTGTACGCACTTGATGGAGCTCTTATTCACCTCGAGATTCACAAAATCCCCAGGTATGTCAATATAGCAGGAACCTGGACGACCATACATGCTGGTTCTTACAGCCTAGAAAACAGATGAACACCGTTTTTAACCACTGTTTGAAAGGATGTTAAAGAACTTTAAATTAAAAAAAAAAACAAACAACAAAGAACACATATGTGTTAGGTGTTTCAGATTCCTGAACCATCACAGGGAAAAATCCCAAGGATTGATTTATGCCAATAGATTTAAGGTTTAACAGTTGTTTACATTTCTCCCTATGCACAGTATTAGATTGTAAATTCTTTATTTATTTTGGAATAAGACAACTGTATTACAAGCAATTGTATTTGGAAATACTAGAATAAACGTTTTATTTAAGGTAGCATAAACAGAGAAAAAAGACAACCAACTCCTCCATCTTCTATTATGCTCTTAGCTCTTCTCTTACAGGTAGATACTCTGAATTTCAGATTTTGCACTTCTGAAAACAGTATTATTGTATGCAAAATTTAGGCTGACATGGCTAAAATGTTGCTACAGCAGGAGTCTTTTGAAACCCTTCCTGAAGCATGGAGATAAGGATGTGTTCTTTCTCAGACAAGCATATGCAAAACAAACAAACAAAACAATCCGCACACTCCAAAACTAAATGCAACCCTCTCTACCTCTCCCCTCCAAATCTTCACTTAATGAAAGCGCTTAGTAACAGAACTTCAGAGCTAAAAGAGCTGAAGTTTGCATTATTGCATTTCTAGTTCTTGCACATCTCCCTAAAAGCATTTTTTCAACAAAATCCTTGCAGCTCTGACTGAAGTTAACAAAAACGCTGCAGGCATCAGTAAACGTCAGATTAGAACAATATTTATTTCTAATCTTTTCCACAGCACTGTTCATAGAAAAAAAAAAAAAAGCCCTGGGTGTTAATTTACTCAATCAACCATTAGCTAGCATCTGTAGGATCAAACTAGTTATAGTAACAACTTTATCCCCCCCAAAAATCAACAAAGCAAACAAACAAAAAAAACCCCACAGACCTTATGCAGTGGGAGACATTTACAAGATGTTCTGTTGCTAATTTAGTACTTTTTCATACCTTTTCAATAACAGCAGGAATTACTTCTAGGCTGCTTGGGCGGACAGACAGTTTGTTGTACAGCCTACCAGCTTCAACCTAAATAAATCGATACAATGGTTATATGCATTTATCAAAGTGATTTGGACATTTCCAACTCACTTCAACATGAATGAAATGAAAAAATGACAAATTGAAAGCAACAAGGGGAAAGCTCCCACACAGAAAATCGAAGTTCCTCAGCTGGTGTAAATTGTCAATCCATACTCATTTGCTGAGTGCTTACATATTTTTTCCAGAAAGTGGTGCTTCTGTTCTTGTAAAGTTTATTTTTTTTCTCTTCCATCTCAGAACAGACAGGCAAGGACAATAAATACCAGCTGAGACCTAAAACAGAGCATGAATTGCAGCATGATGGTGGACAAAGACAACACAAGTAATCTGGTGGATTACACAGTGCCAATTTTAAACCAGTAGATGGAGCAAATCAACAGCATTACACAATATGATAGGAAATGTTAGTATCTGGGATTGTTATCCCTATACTAAGGAAGAAATACCATTGGTTATTTAACTGCAACTGTTTTGTAGAAAGTTGTATGTCTGTGTACCTGTGGAAATTCTTGGAAAGCTCCCATGGTTTCCTGATTTCTGTCAGAAGACCCTCCAATAACAATCAAAGGCCTAGAAAAGTATTAAAAAATATATGCATACATATATTTTTGTAACTGCAATCACATCTGTAAGCTCACCTTAATGCCAAATCCTACTACTGTTGAGACATCGACGTGGACAGAAAGTGGCCAGCACATTACAGGGGTGGACTCTAAATATCAGTGTCAGGTGGTTGACTTCCTAGCAGCCTTTAGGTGTCTGGTTTTAGGACAGTCTGGCCATATTGAATGATCTCCATCTAGCATAAAAATTCTATAAAAGCTGTATTACTAGCCATTTTAATTAGTTTGATAACATGCGTGGCAAGGTGGTTTGAGAGAAATGACAACAGCCGATGTTACAAGCTTCCCAGGCTTTTGCTCTTAAAACGATTTCTCTTCAAACAGATACAGCCTTTCCTTTGACAGCATTTATCTATACAAGGTGTTAAACTGAAACTTTAACAGCATGCGCAAAGCATAATCCTAAATTTAATCACCCATAAGATTTTGGGATATGTTTATCTAGATCTGAGATTCATAACCAGGCCATTTCTCCACCACAAATCAAAACGTCAATTCTGATCCCTCGACACAGTGAGATTAGAACTTCAGGCTGTATCTTACCTCTGTGGAAAATCCTTATGGAAAATTTTACTCCACTGATGGTACACCCTGTTTTCTTTTTTCTCTCCCTTCAGCAAAATGGTTATTACTATCCATGTGTAACCAGTCTGTTTAACAGTGACAAACCCTATGTTCCTTTTTCATTTTTTTATTTACAACTTTTAATAAAAAAATAAACACTACTTCCCAATATTGAAATACAATAAGGAGAGTACTCTATTCTTAATATAGCTACCCCCAACAGCTATACCTTCGAAATATTTGGTTTTGCTTTTAAACCTTATACAATTGTAACCAGAAATAAGTTTTTCCCCCTGTGTAATCATCATACTGTACTACTGGCACTATACTGTAGACATTTTTAAGAGCAGTGCTTATTACTGCAAGTAGTTAAATTAAATTAAGTCCAAAACAACAGTGAAGCAGGAAGAACACTGACTACAATGAAACTAATAAGAGTATCAAGCATTATGGACTTGGAAGAGAAGAACTTCGGTAAACTGAAAAATTTCAACTGCAATCTCTGGTAAAGAACAGTACTGCACCATGCTAATGCATACAGAAATCTTAAAACTACTGCAAACTCTTCTTTGGAGTTTATTTTCACAGCCTAACTGAAATAACAAAAGTCTTTTGCTCAGAATGAGGCAGGAGAGGAAGCAGCAGTGTTGTAGGTAATTTTTAACATGAAGTAACACATTGTACCCTTGGAAATGTAGTTTACCAAGGCCTCGCTAGCTCCCTACTTGGCTAGATTTACATGTCCAACTGCTCACTGTGACAAGTTTCCAGGGTAAACTAAAGGCTTTTCCAACTCAGCCAATCTG
Source organism: Anser brachyrhynchus (assembly GCF_964034855.1). Taxonomy (NCBI): domain Eukaryota; kingdom Metazoa; phylum Chordata; class Aves; order Anseriformes; family Anatidae; genus Anser; species Anser brachyrhynchus. The sequence goes on from NC_137695.1 coordinate 37,633,327, forward strand.
TGCTCAGGCAATAAAATCTAAAACCACGACCACTTGTAAATTGTGCTATCAGACTGCTTGACTTTCTTCCAGTTGATACAGAAGAGGGTTTTTTAAACTTGGATGGGACTGAAACAGAGTAATCAGAAGAACAAGTCTCCAGGCTCAAGGAGGATAACTCAGATTCACCTCTTAAGGACCATCCCTTAGATTTATTCAAAGTCAGTACCTGTGGGGTCAGTTCAGCTACTGGCCTCCTCCTGTGAGACCTGAGCCAGTGCTCATCCACTGTAGCATGTTACAAAGCAAGTTACAAAATAATGTCATGGAATCACAAGACTTAAATGCTGGGTGCTAACCCTGCCCTACACATTTGGTCTCCTTATGCCACTTCCTTGCACAGGATGGTGTAGAGCAGGGACATAACACCCTGTTGCCACAGAAGCGAGAAGCCCTCTCACTAACTTCTGCTCCCAGCTGCATACTCCATTGTCAAATCTGCTAAACTAGATAAATTACTTCTTTATCGTTTTGCCAAGAGTACAGGTTTGCACAAGATAAAGTCAGGTAAACAGAGCTTCTCTCAGACAAAAATCAACTTGTGAGAAAAGAAATGTCTCCTGCAAGTCCAACAGCAAACACCATGAATGCTTTTTTTTCTTATGGCCAAATTCATGGCTGTTCAAATGCAAAGTTTTCATGTGATCTGTTTTTATCTAAAGCCACACAGGGACAACAAAACTTTAGTCGATATTTTTTTAGAAGAGTTTTAACACTAGATATCTTTTTTCAAAGTGTTAGAAGCTTTGTTTGTTAGAGCTCCCATTATCTAGCTTCCCTTGTCCATCACCCATTACTAATCTAATTCTCCAGGTGCCGTGTGCTTGGTAACACCACAGCTTCTCCCCAAAATACCTCACACAGCATCCTAAACAGCTTTTAGTGGCAGACCAGCTAAAGTTGCCATGTTTCAGTGAAGGCTTGTGGGAGTAAATGCTATCACTGTACCATCATTTAATTAAATTCTTAATTACCCCTCAAAATGTCTGCGTGGGGAGCAAACACAGATTTTAACAATGCAGTTGTGAATTTGTTCATGTATGAAATATGGCAAATACAGTAATTCAAAGGTAATGTGGGTTTTCAATTTAGAAAAAGTTCAAACTCTTCAAAAAATCTGTAAAGCATTACAGGCTGAATATCATCTTTATTTGAAAATGTACCCATGCAAACAGGTATGTTGATAGATTTTTCAATAATGCATATTGGGGTAAGAAAAAAAGAATTTTATCCGTGAGAGTACAAAAAAATGAACTAAATTCCCTTTACGGAAGACAAATGAAGAATTTACTTCTGATTGCAAGAAGAAAAAAAAGTCCCATACTAAATACTGCAGAGCTCAATATCTGCAACAAATAATAGCAAATAACTATTAGATAAAGAGAAAATGCACTTATATTACCAGCAGTTCATGGTTGCATTTGCCATCCCACCAAGGGCATGTAAAAAACCTGGACCAGACACTACAAGACATACTCCTGGCCTAGAGGGAAGAAAAAAAAGAAAATATGCTGAAATACAAGATATTAAACATGTACTCGTGTTTTCAAAATGCATCGACAACATGGGATTTATATGAAGAACTAAATACAGATACTGCAATCAGAAATCATTCAACTTTATCAACCCAGTTAAAAAAAGCACGTGAACTGTTGTTACATGCCACCCACTCATGCAGTGTCTGTCTGCAGTATACACAGGTTCATCGTGTTTCGCTTCATGATTACACAGCTCCGTGTTTCTTTTACCACATCTGCTCCACCATTTAGTGTTCATGTGGATTTGGTATGCCCCCCGTTTTCAGTTTTCTCAACTCCACTTTAGCAATAGGTGTCAATGAAGAAAGCTCATAAAGAGAGAAGTGCATCTGACTCAATGCAAACTTATTTATAACTATTAGAGTCTAATTCAGGCAGAGGCACTTCTTATTCCAGTGAGATAATCATCGTTTTTAACTACTGACCACTCCTTAGTGGCTCTACAGACTCTTTAGATAGGAGAAAAAAAATCAGCTTCTTATAACTGTGTATCACAGATAAAATACTTGCAGATAGAATAAGCACTGATCATCTGCATCATCACGTCTGCATTTGTGAGTAAGCAGACAGCAGATGTTACTTTAGGAAAGGATCCCTGGGATACCCTTTAGATCACAAGCCACAGAATGCTTCCCAACACTAAGACCAAAATGTGGTACATGAGGAAAAGCCAGCATTTCATCTCAGGAGATGCACAGGGAAGAATGGCAGGCATGTGGTTAGTCTCTGTATTAGCAAGATATTTGTTGAGTAAAATAATGACAAGATTAAGGTATAGCAGGTCCACCACGTTGCAGCAAACAATGGTAATGTCATTTCTGCCCCTCATACCAATGGTGTTAAACAACTAGTCAGAAGTCAAAAGAGAAGACAGTTATAAGATTGACGGTATTATATGAGTTTTAGCTCCTGCCCTGAATCATATCAACAGAAATATTGACAACTGTACTGGCAATTACTTTAAAATTGATGTCCCATTTTAACTGCCCTATATCTGCATATGCTAAAAAAAAAGCTCCAAAACAGAAAAATGTTCCTAGCTTCTGTTGAGTTAATATATATTACAATAAATATTGATAAATATGGAATGTACCTGCCAGTCAAATATCCAATAGCAGATGCAGCGTAACAGGCCTGTTGAAAAGATTGTGGAATTAATTATACAATTATTATTATAACCATATTTCATGATATGTAAATAATATTCAATAGGAATACTGAAATTAAACAGGTACAGATTCTTCCCTGGTAAATACACCTTAAATAGAAGTAGAAGCACCCCTTCACACACACACACACCCCCCATTATAGAGTTGTGCTCATGAAGATTTATATGAAAAATCTGAAAACTCCACACATAACATGGAAGAGGGGTTTATGTAGACAGGCAATGAACAGAAATACAGCCATCACTGGAATGACTCATTGTATTTCAGAAGTTAAGTGAAAGGCTGAAATCATAATTTTATCTTGGAATTAGAAAGTTCTAACACTTAAGGCAAAAAAAAATCATTTTTCATTTTTTCTCATTTTTATTTTTTTTTTAAAGTAAACTCCAAGCTTTCTAGCCTACCTCCCTTATTTTGAAATAGAGTTGGGATTTTGTTTTTTATTTATTATTATATTTTAAGTGCTATTGTGGTTAGAAGAGTAAGTAACACCAAAGATCCTTCTAAAAGTTTATTGAGCTGCTGAACATTTTCCTCAAACCTATGAATAATTCTAGGTGACACTGCATGTTAGCAATCTCAGCTTAAATGAGTGAAAACATAGATTTATAATAAGCTGTTACATGGAAAGAGAAACTGTCTTGAATATCCTCAGGCTCCTACAGATATAGACTAACTGTCACAGCAAAAATGTGAGGCTTAGTAGAGGAATAATAAGCACACCTTATTTTCTTTGCAGCAGTAGGATAGGGAATTGTTGACAAAAAAGGACACTAACAAGAAAAATCTCTTTCGATTTTTCATAAATCTTTGACATAGAGAAGAAAAATGTCACTGATATAAGAATTAGGTAACTATTTGATGACATTTGTGTGCAAAAGTTTAGAAATAATATGTGGAGTAGGTGTTACTAAAATCCTGCTACTGAAGCTCAAAGCACGGTGTTGAGTTTCCATGGCAATGTTGTTTGAGAACTGATGGCAAAATAAAACAGCACACAGAATTTAAGTTCACGTACAGTCATTGCCATTAAGACTTTTACTGCTTCTTTCTGCAAGGAAGCAACACAACTAAAACTATCGCTATTTAGAGACTAGGAGATTGTAAATAGTTCTGAAGCTATACTTGAAGATTCTTTGTAAAAGGTTTTTTTTATTCTTATTGTTACTTCTGAACCTCGTGCCCCATCCCACTAACACGTGAGCACCAGCATGCATATTATCTGTCAAGGTCACAACACAGTGGCTCAGCTGAAAGCAGATCCTTATGTTCCTCCCGCAGTCAAGAAGGACCTGGGCATATACAATGTCATTAACCTCGCAACCTACAGTCAGCATTAGCAAGAAATATAGCAAGCCCAGGTGCTGGCACTGAAGTCAAAATTTAGAACTACTCATGTGAACGCTGGGTTTTGAACTGCAGCTAAAGCGGAGGGCTGTTGCTCCCAGATGAGTGGAAACATTAAGCAGGGTTTAACTAAAGCTTAGCCTGTTTTCAACTCGAATACAAGCAAATGAATACAACATAACTAGTAAACAACGTTTAAACATTTTTGTATGCAGAGATCTGGTAAAAACAGTACAACCATGTCAAGGAGCAAGCCTGAGGTCCTTATGCTAATTGTGCCTAAATGTATCTTACCCTACATGTTCTGGGACTGGCAGCAGGGCTTGTGATCAACTTTCTAGGAGAACCTCCCGCAGGAAGGTGAGCTTGCTGCTTGCTACGTGGTGTCTTTTGTTACAATGTACAGCTTAAGTGCAGGCCTTGAAAAGCCCTTCCTTGCAGGTGTGACCACAGGTTGGAAGCAGCAGTCCCAGAATAATAAACAGCTTGCTCATGGACTATTACTGGCCACGGAAAAAATGCAACTTTGAAAGCTGTGAAAATGGTGCTTTTGCTTTAGGAAGCCAAGCAGGGAAAACAAACAAACAAAAACAGAACAGAACCACCCAAATGTGTGACAGGGCAAGGCACCTGCCTTGGCCTGGGACATCAGCACCCATCCAACACCGCACAGTGCACAGTCCAGGCACGGAGGCCAAGGGCTATGAACTCTTCGGACTGCAACATCTTACAAAATGAGATCTTGGCTGCAGGGTGGAGAATAAAAGATGTCCATTTCGGTTCCAGCTGCCCTTACTGAGGGGCTCTCAAGCCCGATTCCCTTGGCAGCTACGAGCATCAGCACCAACTTTACTGCACCAATATACTGGATGTTCATGACGAACAGTTATCAAAAATGAATTGCTCTGAATACGTAGCGGTAATTACTGTTAAAGATTAAGAACTAAACATTAGCAATATGTGGTGTTAATGAATAAAAATCAAATATTTTTTTTTATTTTTATAAAGTTTAAAACTAACCTATCGATCTCCTAAATCTACCAGAGCGATCTCTACCCAGGGACAAACGCACAAAAGACACGCCCCTGTAGAGTTGCAACATAACTCCCCAGTGTTCAAGTGGGCCAGGGGTTAAACTGCCACTAGCAAATCTGTACCATGTTACAGGCTGCAGGAGATTAGCTGAAGGATAAACCTTTAACTTCATGCTTTAATCTGGTCTTCCTGCGCTAACAAGTTCTTATACAAACGTGCTTTTGCTACATCTGGCTCAGAAATGAGGCATGAATTCAACTCCTGGAGAAAACTCTCTTCCATACATCTCCGATCACATACATGAATATATAGAAGGAGTAGCTGCATGGATGTCCTCTGCAACCACACTGCACAACTAATAAACTTGGACAATTACAATTATGACATTTAAATATTAATTGTATCTTGAATACACTGTACATACAAACATTTTACCCTCTCCTCTGCCAAGCAGTTACTCTGTGTTCATTGAGGACAAACAACAAAGCAAAACCCGCCACAAGATATCTTTGTTCATCCTTGTCCATTCCCTGAGAAGAAAAACCCTGACATTTTGACGCTAAAACAAGTCTTCAAGCTATTGCTATTCCCCTAAGCAAAAGTATCTCACTGTTTACAAAGTGTTTCTTGTCTTCCTTGCTCTAACAGAAAAGAGCCTAGTAAAGAGTGACAAATAGAACAGCATCTCATTTTGCAGTGCAAAGCAATCTTCTCTGTTAATTACAGATACATGACAAAATTAATTTCAATCATGTTAATAACCAAAACTAAAATTAGAATACTTGCTAAATGATGTACAGGAATATAAAGACCGTGTTGACATCCTGTATTAAATATACCTTTTAAATACATTAGCGCACCTTTGCCTCTCTCACGGTAGATAAAGATTTTCCACGTACAGACATACATTCCTCTGAGTTCTCACACTCCTATAAGCATGTCAGGATCAGACAGCAAAACCACACAGCTCATGACCACCTGATTCAGGAGAGCTATTCTTATCATTCTTTATTGAATTTGAGGTCATCATGTTCAACCTCGGGACGTCCAGGAGACCACTGAATTCTGGAAATGTTACTACTGGGAAAAAACAAACCTCGAACAGTGGCAATCACAACAATCAAAATGCTAACGACCTAACGTCTAATTTCTGATACCTAAGCAACCAACCTGAAATATATAAAGACTACTGAAGTGTAGACTAGTGCAGTAACTGTTTCTCTACTGTCTCCTTAAAAGAACGTTCAGAGGCTACATGCTTTCTAGTAAGATGATGGATTTCATTCTGTTGTAAAACAGTTAAAGAAAGGATTGGTCCTACCAGGTAGATACTTACAGCTTGTTCATTTCTCATTCCTATGTATTTGATTCCAACTGCTTGGGCTGCAACTGCGATTTCAGTGATTGGAATACCAACAATGCCAAACATGTATTCAATATTCTAAAAAGAAAATGTTAGAAGCCATCAGAATGGTTGTCAAATGACGGTGAAAAAACCAACACCATACCACCACATATATTCACTTAAAAGTTCATGAGCTATTGTAAGAATGTGTACAATACTGGCATTTGCAGCGCAGTCCTCTGTAATTGTTCCACAGCTCGCAGACCTCCAAAACCCACTGCTCACAACAGTTCAGCACTCGACATGTTCAGCTCTTTCTGCTGACCACTTCTTACTTGCGATGTCTCTCCTCCATCATTTTCCCGTCACTCAGTATGTCAGCTTTACTGATTCTGAGAACTCCTAGCATGGTTTCCTCTTAAGCTTTCAGTGAGTATTAACGTTAACAAAAGCCCCAAGAAACAAGTGGGATTATACTCTGTGAGGGCAAACTGACAAATGAGAAGATAATGTGAATTTTCATGGCAAACGAGCTACCTTTTAGTGTCTCGTTGTCCAAACAGAAAAGCTTTTGGTAAGACTACTGCCAATTCTGCACCATTTCGAGTCTAGAAACAATAAGGACTAGTGATAACTGCACACGTGCTACAGGTGCTGTGTACCGGTGGAAGGGGCGGTGGGCATTGATGGGCATTGCGTGACAGCACCGGTGGCCTGCGGTGAGTTTGCGGAGGCCCTGCAGGCTACTGAGGGGGAAGAGCCGAGCGAAGGCCTCTGGGCAGCGAGTCCTTCCCACCACAGCCAGCGGGGCGCTGGGCGGCGGTCCCACAGACCTCCAGCCCCACCGCTCCCTCACCTCCACCCGTTACCTGACGCCCCCGGGCCGCCATGGGACCCCCACTCAAGGCAAACCGTGCCCAGCCCGGGCAAGGGAGGAGACCGGCCGCGCACAGCCGCTCCTCCCCGGCCTCGCCTCGCCCCGCACGGCCGGGCCCTTACTTGAGCTCGGAGGGCCTCGGCCACCAGCCCGGCCCCGCTCACCGCCTCCCCCGCCGCCATGACAGCGCCTCCGCGCAGCGGCGGCCACTGAGGCGGCTGAGCGACACGCCGCCCGGCCAATGAGAGAGCAGAGGAGGCGGGACCAACCTGCCGCTTGGATGCGAGAAAGGGCTCCCATTGGTCAGAGCGGGCGCACAGTCGGAGGGCGGGAGGCGGCGGCCGTTGGCCGCTAGGGGGCGGCCGTTAAACGGCCGGGGCGGCGCGTGAGGCGGCGGCCGGTGGGAGGCAGTGAGGGGCCGCGGGGGCCGTGAGGGGAGCGGGGCGGAGGCGGAGGCGGCGGGGTCGGCGGGGTACCGGGGGGTCACGGTGGGAGGCGGTGCTGCCCGCAAAGTCGGTGGGCGGGAGGGGTCACCGGAGGAGAAATAAAATGTAATTGGAGTTTGGTTGTGTTTGCAGATCCGCGTTGGTTGGGTATCGAGTGAGTGGCAGCGGCGTCGCGTAAGTTGTGGGTAAAACCCCATGTGGAACAGACATAATTACTTCTGCCTAGCAGCTACGCTGCTGGTAGAGCTTAACAGCCGTTTTAGAGGACCTGTACAAGTGCCGTGCTGCTTCTGTGTTGTACGGTCTGTTGGATTCTGCTAAGTATACTGGTGCTAAGAAGCAGCATTCGCATTGCTTTTGTCTCCGTGTTCTGCATTTCACTGCTGGGAAACACCTTTGGGTTTGTGAGGTGATCACACTGAAGCATAGGTGCCGGGCAAGAGACTGCATAAATCACAGGAAAAGGACAGGACAAGAGGTTAAGTTATAAAGCACTTCAATTTATGAAAATTTCCTTTAAAGTTGGGACTTAGGTGAGCTGACAGCTCTGTAGACCCTAAACATGTTACCTTCTCTTCAGGGAAAAGATTTATTAGATTGCACTTGCCATTAGGGGTAGGGGGAAAAAAAAAAGAGAGAACGTAGCTGAGACTTATTTGGAGTCTCACGGGCTAAGGAATGAGTAAACCCTGACGGTGTCCTACTTTTGGCTGAAAAGGTTACTGTCCCTAAGCCCAGCCTTGGAGCTAGTCACAGCTCTCCGTGTTAGAAGCACTGCATTAGCTACCACTTTTCTGGTGTTGAAGCTGTCAAAAAGGGCATTAGGGAGCGCTCACAAGCGCTCAGCCATTGTGTGTGGAACTAGCGGTAATCTCAGCCAGGGGAAAGGACTCAGGGGAATTATTTTAGTTACTGACTTATTTCAGTTGTCACAAGTTCAGATGGATGAGCTTGTATAGTCAGATGTTCACTGCTAAAATTCTCGTGCATCTAAAAGAGGAAGGGCAATGACAAAATGATGTATTTTACTGATAGGCTTGGAAAATTCTTACTTTTTAGCTATGGTTTATTTTCTGCTGGTCTGAAACATTCAAGATAGTAATATGAGTCCCTTCCTCTTTTAGATGCCCTGTTCATTTTGTATGTTGCTATGTTTGGCTTATAAGACAAAAAGGCTGTTTTTCTGATGCATAGCAGTTTCATCCTGTGATCTCAAACTCTTCAAGTTTTCCATTGCTAGTAGCGAAGAATTCTAATTACATCCTTGTTGACAACTTTGTTAAGGAATGGCTGACGAGAACCCATTCCTGTCCTAAATAGGCGTTTTGGCTCTGAAGGGATGACAGAAATAGAAAAGAGTTTTGTCAGTGAAGTGCTACAGTGTGTTTATTTTCAGTGGCTTTCTTAACAGTGCGAGGCTTCCCACCTCTTCTCCCTTCTCCTTCCCCCTGCTACTGCTTTATATTTTCATTTGCACCTTGGTATTGCTTAATTCTGATCAGATTTCATTTGCAAAGCTGACCACTGCACGGGACAAAGTTGGAGCTTACAAAATCCATAACTGAATTTGAAGACTGGGGGCCATCAATACCTAGCATCAGCACATCTCTCCTTCACGCTCTTTCATCTTCACTGACATTCAGCATTTATTTATTAATACTAGCAACACAGGGGTGACAAAGACTGAAATGTCACACTGTATATTTATTGCTCAAATTCTGGAGAACTTGGTGTTTCTGTAGTATTTCATAAGTATTGCACAGTCACTGACCATGTTCTGTGTAAGTATAGGGTGTTACCAACTTGGGAAGTCAAAAAAGCTATGTAGGGAGCCCACAACAGAGAGGATGCCCCAGCCTTCCAGACTCCAATTCTTCATTTATTTCTGCTACACAGCCTCAAAAGTAGGAGCGTAAAGGGATTTCTCCACTGAGAAAATACAGTAAACACATTCTTTTCCACTGCCTTTCAATGGTACTATTGAGGTTGTGAGGATTGAACAAGATAGGAAAGAAGTAAACGTAAGAAAAGCTCAGTAATGCAAGTTTTTTTTTGCATTTTGTTGGGATTTTTGCTTTGTTGTTATTCCTGTGAAAGCATTTGTTACCTATCTGCACTGCACGGGAGGAATGTGGCTCTGAATTGCACTCAACATTTTTATAAAAGTTGAAAAAAGCCTCATTGTATGAAATAAATTAGTCTATTTATTGCACGTGCAGAGTTGGAATATAGTGAAAATTCAGAATCCATCAGGAGAGGCACTTCCATGATAGAAAAACAGATAAATGCAGAAGTTTCAAATTCTTTGGCAATTATCTCTGTTAGTACTGATAAAATGTTGTGTTGCTACTTGTCTACTAAATATAGTGTCCAAGTAATTTTAAGAATTGCTACTTACAAATCACCATTATAACCAAATGGGGGAGAAACTGCATGTTTGTGATCTGCTTTTAAGTTTTCCCAGCGACGTTTTGATACGTGGTACGATAGATCTATAAATGGATGAGGAAGTTAACTGTAAAGGGAGATCAAGCAAAGAGATCAGTGCAACTAGCAAAAATGCTTTTAAACAGTACAGGCCTTTAAAAAAACACCAAGGTAGTTAGACTGAAGTTTCAGAAACAATATACACGTGTTTAGGAATTTAAAGACCACACTCAGTTCAACCACTGCTCAGAGTCTCAGTTACAGTCCATGTTTAATCTGAAATTCCTGGCGTGAGTTGTTATTCGAGGCCCCCTACCCAGCTGTTTTTTCCCCTCCAGATTTACGGCCTGCGACATGGCGGGTCTGTGCTGGAAGCTGTCCGTCTGCTTTCTCTGCTCTCAAGTTGTCTCAGGAGGAGTTGAGGAGGCGCGTTACGTCGCCGCTGTGTACGAACACGAGTCCATACTGAGCCCCGACCCCACCGCCCTCGTCGATCGCCGCTCAGCGCTGCAGCTCATGGGCAGAAACCTGGACATCTACGAGCAGCAGGTAGTGGCTGCTGCAAGGCAGGTATGCCACGGCTTAGGAGCGGTCGCGTGTGTCCTACGTATATATAGAGTAAGTGCTATTTGAGGATAATCTTTCACATTTGTGTTCCCAGGCAACTGCAGCCATATTTATATACATAAGTATGGTCTGTTTTTTTCAGACATTCTGACCTGCCAGCGGCTCAGGAAAAAGTCAGGCCAATTAGCAACTTGCCTAACTTGAGGTATTCCAAGCTTGGAAAAACATGCCTATAGTTATTTAGCGTAGGGAAATTATTTTTCTATTTTGGTCTGAATACCTGCCTCCTTTCTGCTTTCTTCAATGGAATGTTTTTATTGAAAGATTGTTTTATGTCTCTGGCTTTGATTTTATTCCAGTACTCTCAATGGAAATTCCTGAATGTTTCTAAACACCAAAGAAGTTTAATGCTTTGGAAAAGAATGTTCCACCATTAACAGTTTTGTGGAAGTAAAGTTTTCCATTCCTTTCTCCTACCATTCATGGAACGGTCCTTCCTAAATATATTCAGAGGAGAAAGACTTGTATTTCTGGCACTTGTTATGCACAGCCTCCTTTCCCTTCCTCCCCAAGAAAACTCAAGGCTGCTTCTAGTCAGAGGAAGCAGGCCTTATTGTTCCTATGCAGAGAAGAAGTGATTTGCAGGTTACACAAAGCTGTTGTTTTGGAACAGAATTAACATTTTTATATAATTTTAGAAGGTGGTGGGGTTTTGTTGTTGTTGTTGTTTCTTTTGAGAAGTTCAGGTTCCTGGGCCTCACAGTCCAGAAGCATGATAGCTATTTTTATGCAGTACTGCATCCAAAACACCATAAATTATCCTGAAGCCATAGCACAGATAACACATTTGAACTGACTTTTGAAAAGACATGGGGATTTGAGTGACTGATGCTAGGTCTGACGTAAGAGGAATCAACCATTTTTTCAAGAACAGGTATCTGTAAGTTTTAGGTAGTGCCAGCCTAGCCCTGTCATGGCTGCATTGCTACTAGGGCATGCACTGCTTCCACAGCCAAGCTGTTTCTGAAAACAATCCTACCTGGATTGTTTGTTTTTAGGAAGGATTCCAGTAGGACTGGACTCAAGTGATGCTGCTCCTTTGACACAGTTAATGGTACGTTTGATGCAGATCTTGCACCTTTGATAGACTTCATCCACAACTGGCATAGTTCTGAAAACAAAGTTAAGACAAATTTTAACATCATTAATCTTTAACCTGAATGATGTTGTTCTTGTGACTCATGTGAAGGGAGAATATTTCTGGTAAGAATTTAGAGAAGTCTGTGCTTACTAACACACCCTTAAAATAACGTCAAGTTATTTCTCGAGCTAAAGTTATGACTTAGGTTAAATATATATATATATTTTATATATACAGTTACACCTACCATGCTGTTAAAGAAAAGATACATTCAAACTACATTCAAATCAAAACAAACTTGGATTATCCTTAACTTTCTTTAGCTCTTCTTCACCAATATATTCCTTTCTTTTCATTTCATATTTAGGTTGGTTTTGCTATCCCTACAAAACGTGCATTTGTTTTATATACAGGGGGCACAGATTATTGTTTTTCCTGAAGATGGAATCCATGGCTTCAACTTCACCAGAAGATCCATTTATCCTTACTTAGATTTTGTTCCACATTCACACGCTGTGAAATGGAATCCATGCAGAGAGATGTATTTGTTCAATGACACGGAGGTAATTGTAGGAATGTTTTCTGTAGAGAACTGGAATAACTAAATGCTAGATTCATCCTCCAAGTGCGTAACTACCTCTAGTTTTGCTTAGGGAAGTAAGCAAGAAGTTTAACAACTCACGGTATCAGATTCTGTTTTCATGGACTCTGTTGATGCTGGTTTAATTCTTAGCAGGGGAGGATTTTAGATACATACAAGAAAGATAAGCTTCTTTATGAGCCTTCTGGGCTTCTAAACTCCTACTTCCCACCCTATAGAATGGTAATATCTTATTACATATCTCTTACACTGGTAGTGGTTTGGGATTTTATTTTGAATGACATTGTTTTAATAAAACAACATTACAGTATCATCACTTCTGATACATTCTTGTTACTCAGTCTTAATAGTCTGAGCTTTCCGTGGATGTAATGACTTGAGAACATTCTGTCTCATTGATTGTCTGTAAAATTGCAAAAGTAACAGGGCTGGACCTGCTAAAATGTAATAGAAGTCACAACTTCACACAGATGGAGTGTGATTACAGAGGAGGTAACCTGCAAGTTACAAAAATAGTACTTCCATTTACTCTTCTGGACCTAATGTTAAAAATTATGCTATACTTAGTAATACAAACTATTTATTTCTCTAATATTACAGTAGTCAATACTGTAATTGTTCATGTGCCTACTAAGACAGCAGAATTCCTGTGCAAACAGGGATCTCAGTTATAAATGGTGACCTACTTTGACCTATGAATCCTTATTACCAATAACCATGCGCAAGCAAGCAAGCAAAAATTTAGTTTGACATTCAAATCCTATTTGGAGTTTGCAGTTCTGGAAGTCTTTGGGTTTTATTGCAGCTAGCCAGGGCAAGCTTGATTTGAAGACACAGAATGAAAAGATTTTTAAAAAATTTTAAATGGTGTTTTATGGTGATATACCTTTATTTGCTGTCTTTAAATAAGCCAAACAGACAAAATAAGCAGTATGTTTAAATTCCCACCCATTTTGCTACTTGCATCAGTCAGCACTCTCGCTAACGCACAGCTTCTCATTTCAGCAGAACTACAGAAAATGTTTTGAAGATATGTTTTATATTAACACATAACTTTAAATTACAGTGATACCCCACCGTAACCTAAAAAGCTATCCAAAAATATCTACATAATCTGATTTAAGGTGGCCAATATATCTGGTTGGCATGGTGCAGTGCAGAGAAATCCTAGGAGGCCTGTACCTCAGAAGCCAGTAAACTGTGTTCTGCCTGAGCAATACATATGCCTTCTCAGCAGCGGTATTCAGTTTGGGGGTCAGTCCTAGGAACACGATTTAAGTTCTACTGGCTTATTTGTGCTTGCTCAGATTTAGCTTCAGATATATCTGCACCGTGCTGCATCATACTGGGCGGTCCTACCCACACAGAAAATGAACGCCAGTTAACATGCAGGTTTCTCTGGGTTCGAAGAAACATCCCAGTCGTACTGCAGTCTAACTTTCAGAATTTCTTTTCTATAACTAAGTAAAATCGGTTTATATCTCTGCTTCTCTAAGTTGTAGGTAGTAATCACTTTTTTTTTTTTTTATTTAGGGCAAAAACTCTAGAAGTAGTTGAAGTAACAAAAGATTGCAGCTGCAAGTGATCATAATTAGAAGTTTGTCTTTCTAAAGGTAAACGTAGATCTGTTGTGGTGGTTTAAGGCCACTGGTGCACCAGCAAGCCCTCGAAGTAGAGAGAAATATTTTTTTACTTGTCAGGAAATAAAAGCCAGATAATTTTTTTTCAAAGCCATTTTGAAATAAGTATCTGAAATACTTTTTGGTCTAGAAAGTAATGGGTTCCAATAGCTTTCACCATAACTTTATCACTATATGTAAATTTTACAGATAAGTTCAAATGTATTGATTTCAACTGGAAATTGAACAATTTGGACAGTATGAAATACGTTATAGTTGCTGAAATAAAACTTATCCCTCCGTATCCTGTTTCTCCAGGTTCTGCAACGTCTGAGCTGCATGGCATTGAACAACAAAATATTCCTCGTGGCAAACTTAGGAACCAAGCAGCCCTGTGGGCACACTGATCCTCGCTGCCCATCTGATGGCAGATACCAGTTCAATACCAACGTGGCATTCGATGATGCCGGTATGCTGGTAGCCACCTACCGCAAGCACAATCTGTATTTCGAATATGCTTTCGATGCCCCTCCAGAGCCTGACTACAAGGTCTTTGAGACCCCTTTCGCTGGCAAGTTCGGTATGTTCACTTGCTTTGATATACTCTTCTTTGAGCCTGCAGTGAAGCTAATCAGACAACACAACTTAAAACAAGTTGTATATCCCACTGCCTGGATGAACCAGCTCCCGCTCCTGTCTGCTGTAGAGTTTCAACAAGCTTTTGCAACAGCTTTCAACGTCAACATTTTAGCAGCTAATATCCACCACCCTACCTTGGGCATGACAGGGAGCGGCATATACACTCCAGCCAAATCGTTCATCTACCACAACATGGAAAGCTATGGTGGCAAGCTCATAGTTGCAGAAATTCCTGTGATTACCACTGATTACAAAACCAGTTTAGGGAGTAATGAAAGATTCAGAGAGAACTTACATCACTCGTGCAAGACTTTCACAAGTGCTTCAATGGATGATCAAGTTTGCTTTAAGGAGGGACAGGAGACGCCTGCTAGAGTATTAGAAAAAGGAACCGAACAGTTACCTCCCCAGTTCTATGCAGAAATGATGTATGACAACTTTACTTTTGTTCCTGTCTGGGGCGAAAAAGGAGAGCTCCAGGTTTGTTCCAACACCCTCTGTTGTTACTTAAATTATCGGAGAGCTGTTTTAACGGATGAATTGTATGCTTTGGGAGTTTTTGATGGGCTCCATACAGTGCACGGCACATACTATGTCCAGGCCTGTGCTCTAGTAAAGTGTGGTGGTCTCAGCTTTAGCACTTGCGGGCAGGAGGTTACGGATGCCTCTGCCTTGATAGATTTCCAGCTATGGGGAAATATGAGTACTCCATATATCTTCCCTTTACTGCTGACATCTGGCATTACCTTGGACTTTGCTGATCACATGGGCTGGAAAAACCACCACTATTTCATAAGCAAAAATAGAACATCATCTGGCTTACTGACTGCAGCTCTGTACGGGAGGTGGTATGAAAAGGACTAGCACAGATATTTGGCTGAATCAAACTGCTTACATTTTCGGAGCATGTATCTTAACACGAACTGTTGACTATCTGTACTTCGAAGCTCTTCAGGTATGTTTGTTACACGATCGGCCAATTACGTTCCCCATTTGAAACGATAACCAAAGCAATTAATCTAAGAGGCTATAAACCACGGTCTGTACCTTGGAAGCGCGTGTCATTCCAGAAGTAAACAAACTGCCTTGCAACTATGAAGGCTTGTTATAATGTGTTGAGATGTTTTATACAGGGAAAATAATCTCTCATTTAAACTGAATTTGCCCCTTTAAATTTAATCTTTTGTTTTTCTTGGGTCTTGGCTAGGGTTATGGAAATAAATGGAATGGAAAACCACTACAAAAGGAAGAAAAATAGGGAATGGAGTCGATGACACAAATACCATGCATGACGTGCATGAAAATATAGCTTGTATATGGTGAAGTTCTGATTTCTGGTTAGGGTGCAAGGATTTCTTTTTTCTTAGTATCAACCCCCAACCCTCGCCCCCAGCTGAAATGATTACCATTGACTGGCTGCTTGGTTGTCTGCAGTTCTGTTAGCAACCACTGTAACTTTTCCTATATACTCTGAAGAATAACTGAACGTTACTGCTTTAAACATCTATGGAACAACACATCTGGGGAAGAGTATATCAACCGACTGTGAAGCACTAGGCTTCATTAAGACAATTTCCACCCTCCTGTGCAAGGAATTGTGTTTAAAGAAAACAGTTGTTGCTGTTCATTGCTCAGGTTATGTACTACTGTAGTACTGTCCCTGTTTAAAAGAGGGGTCATTTCAAGCCTGTTTTGACTTGAGACATCTTACACATTGTTCATAAATTCATTCAATAAGCTGTGAAAAGCACATAACGAATTGTGGGACAGTAAGGTTTTTACATAAATTGTGTGCCAGATGGCAGGTTCCTGCTGCTAAATGAGTAAAACACACCCCTCTTTCCAGAGCAATAATGAGATTAGGTGCTATAAATATTGTACTGCAGTGACAAACTCTTTTACCGCAGTGAAGACATTAGGAAGAGAATATTCGAAGGATATTCATTTGGGTTTAAATTCAGAGAAAGTAATTTCTTCTCAAGAATTACAACTTCCTGTGGTCTCATTGGCCGTTACAATCTATGTAACAGCTGTTAAGTAGACAAACAATAAACACAGTCATTCCTTTGGTGAGTCCTTGTGTTCTAAGCACTGAATGTACTGTTCTGGTTGCTGTGAGGAGTACAGCGTGAAGGGGAGAGCTGTGACTCCCAGGTGGGGTTGTCTGAGGCAGCTCCGAGATGTCTTCAAACTGAAACCACTTTGGCAACAAGTACATACACTGAAAGTTACTCAATATTCTCCTGCTTTGAACAAATTCATGTTCTGGTTTCAGAAAGCAAAATATTCATGATAATTTTCTACCTCAAGGTATCTCAAGTATTTATGCAAAATGATTATATAAATATTTACAATCTTCTCTTCTATCAGACTTCCCTTCTCCAACCTACTTTACTGTGAGGCAGGACCTGGTCACACTGCTTTGATACAGCAAGACAAGTTTGTTTATCCTGCAGCATTTATTTGGCAGAAGTATGAGGAGGGAGTTCCTATATGTCATTAGAGATAAATTTGCTCATGTAAAAGTGGCTCCCTGCCACACAAACCATGGGGTCATTACAAATCATTAATTGTTTTGCACCCATAGTGGTGTTCCTGCTGAAAGCTGCACACATTTCAGAACATGCAGAAAAGAACAGAAGAGCATTTGTGGTGTTTACTGAGCTTCTGGTTGTAGAACCATGGTGATCACATCCAAAGGAAAGAAAGGGAAAGAAAGGATAAATGACCGGAGAATTTCAGCCACCAGGACAGGCCTCCCCATCCCCTTTGTGGGTTGAAAACCATGCATTTTTTTGTGCTAAGTACTCTTCCATATTTAGTTCCAAAGCAGTTGTTACAATAAACAAGTAAGCTGCATTACATATTTGCTATGCTTAAGGAAAAAAAAAAAAAGGCAGTTATCTGTGAGATACTTGCAAAGCATGTTCCATGGAGCTATTCTAACTTCGGGTACATCACAGCTATTAGAAAACAGACACTGTGGCCTAACAGTTTGCATGGGGCACATTGCTCTGTCCCTTCCTTGAAGAGGAGAGTTTAAATTCTAGGGTGTGTTTTAATACCTTGTCCCCTTCACCCCTAAAAATGCAGCCTTTAACTACTGTGGAAAAAGCAGACCGGACAGTACGATGCGAAAAACTACCATCAAGTAAACTTGACCCGCTGACCTTCAAGCAACAACAGATGCATCCACTGGGTGGCTGAGCAGTAACCCACTACACTCAGAACCACCGGTACGTGTGTCCTGAACGTCTGTGCTGGGACAGCCATCCCAGCGCAGCTCTGTTCTCCAACAACCCCGTGCTCTTAGGGTGCGAGTGAAGCTAAGTGCCATTGACTGAGGGCGTGAGAAGCCGTTAGCAAGGCTGCAGTTCACGCAGGCAGACTTGTTACGTACCGTAACCCAGACCTTCATCATCTCTCTTCAATGGGCATAAACAGCTTTAGTGAAGCTTCCTGAGCAGTTTCCGTCTCTGAGTGCAACCAACCAACCCACCCAGAAAACAAGGATCTTCCGACATACAGGAAGCACTGCTTAAGTCGACAACAGCTATAAATCACTCAGCCTGCTGATTTAAATGCAGTCAGGGTTTGGAAGAAATTCATACCAAGACCAAAGGAACACCCTGTCTGAGAAGGACAGCAGGGGACCCTATCTCTAAGGGGTCTTGGTGCTGCCCACGGGGAAGGGGAAGACGAACAGAAAAGCCCTGTGCACCTAGGGGTATCAGCACGCAAGTCAGAGGTGTTGGGGTTTCTTCCTAAGGGACCTGCTGCTTTGGGATTCACATCCCCAGTGAGTTACACAGGTAGCTGTGGGGACACTCCGAGCATAGCAAGAGAAACCGCCAGGAGACACGCCAAAGGAACATTTGACAATCAGGACTTCAGAGATAAGTTATTGAGAAGCACGTGAACAGGCTCAGAAACTGGCAAGGGACTGGGACAAGCTGTTGAGAACAAACACCTTTACAACACACACTGGGCACAAGCTTGCACAGGCAGATCTTCACAGGTGAAATGAACAGACCGAAGTGACTGAGCTTCGAGAGCCTCCTGCAGCCGACAAGGAACTGAGGACGCTGCCATCTTCATGAGGCACAGCGCAGCCTTGCCCCGGCTGTGGCCTGTCCTGCAGCATCAGGTATTTAATTAACAGCCTGGCACCTTGGAAATCCCAAGAGGAGCACCACAGAAAACTGACCACCTTCTTTGGCTGCTTCAGAGAGAGCAGCTAAACTGAATAAAAGAACCCAATGAAGAACATTTTCAGGACTCTTACAGAGAGTCTAAACAACGGTTAATCAACACTACTGGCACGCACATTCAGTGGCTAGAAAGAACTACCCTCTTCCTCCATTTATGCATATTAAAAAAAAAAACAGTAAAAAAAAACCCCACACCATTCCTGAAAACAAAAAGCCATGTCTTAAATTTTCTGAACCAAATCAACTCCCAGAGACACCGAGAAGAAAACGTGAGGAGCACCTGTCATTTGAAAAAGCTTGGAAGTGGGGAGTTTGTTTTGTTCTGTTGTGAAACTGAGTAGCAAAATTTCTGGTTGTTTCTATTGCAATTTTAATGCACAAGAGAATGTAAGGTGGTTTTAAATATTTAATGACACTAATAATGGTGAGATAGCTTGAAAGGCTCTTTAAGTTCCATATTATTCAACTATGTTTACAGTTACATGATGAAATACTGCAAGATTCCTTTCCCTACCTCAGCTTGAAAATTGCTAGATTTTAAAATGCCGCATGGAACGTAGGAGCTCAGTATATCATGATGCGCAGTGACACAAGGCACTACAGAAGCATAACCAATTTAGATACTGCTTCATTTGAAGACAAATATCAGTGCTAAGAGATTGGGATGCCAGGTTGGAGAGAATTTCAAAGGACCTTCAAGCCCTGAAAGTAGTGACATTCATCTTCTTCCCCCATCAGAAATGTTCAGGTCAGAGATGAGTTGGAGAAACAGGGAAAAAAATAGTAATTTGAAAATTTTACTTATGGCTGAAACTTGTCTTCCCCAGGGAAAGGGAACCAATACATTGCAATGGGTTTGGGATGACTGAACAACTGACAGAAATGCTCTTTCCTAGGCTGAAATTTCATCAAGTTTTCTTTCAGTAGGTAGGTAAGGATACAGGGATCACACTAGGGGTCTGGTTGTAGGATTTTACATGTGTAATAGTATGATGACATTTTAAGAATAACCAGTTTTGCCATTTCAAATAAATGCATGGTTCCTTGAATTTAAGTCTTCAGAATATAGAGATATTATAGTGAGAAAAGGACTACAGAAAAAATAAAGAAACTAAAGCTATGAGCTTGAACAAATAGAAACCAAGAGACCTACGTTATGTCTCTTTCCATTTGACATCTCTGGTTTCAGTCTGTAAAGGAGACAGACCCGTGTTTCACAAATTCTTGTCCAATTTATATACAGTCACAGCTACAGATTTATAAATAAAGGTTTTTAACCCTAATCTGAAAGAATTTTTCTCCAAGTCCTATCAACTCTTGCACCGTATTAAAGGATTATGAGAAATTCATCACAAACTATGGAGAAATTACCACAAGAGGCTATAATTACCAATCTCTGATTCAAGGATTTATATAAATTTGCTGGACCAACTTCAAGAAATTAAATACTTGCTTTTTTCCCCCGATATTAAAATGTGTACTTTGCTAAGTTTAAATCTGGACCTATGGAGGTGGTGTTAAAAGTTTTAACTACTTGTTAGGACATGATAAAGACCCTTTTTTTCCAAGGTTAGTATTCTGAACCCAGTCAGGATCAGTCGGGGATTATCATCATCTCAAATCAACACTTTTAAACCAAAAGCACCGTGGCCTTTCGGTTGGGAAGGGGCTGAGAACCATCAGCAGAGTCATGGAGCAGTGGTGGGAAGCGAGGAGAGCCAGGGAAGCCCATGGACCTCCCTTGCCACTGCTGTGTGCTGCTCTGAGCAAAGAGCATGTCCTCCAGTTCTTCTGCAGAACTGCTGTTTCCCTGAACACTTAGCCTTTTTGTTTAGGTTTCTGCTTTTAAGACGTGAACCTCGCTGACCCACAGATGGAATTAGGGAGTGTAAGTGCCACGGACATCTGGTGCTATTAGAAATGCTCTGTGATTATCCATGTGATAAAACTTCTCAAAACT
This sequence comes from Anser brachyrhynchus, assembly GCF_964034855.1. Classification (NCBI taxonomy): domain Eukaryota; kingdom Metazoa; phylum Chordata; class Aves; order Anseriformes; family Anatidae; genus Anser; species Anser brachyrhynchus. The sequence goes on from NC_137695.1 coordinate 37,654,288, forward strand.
AAGACAACAAAGACAACAATCCTTTGTACAGTATTGTATGGTATTCGCTTTTGCTTACAATCTTTTTACAGGCTTATCCGCTCACCCAGTTATTACATGATTAACAGAAAGCTCACCGCAACTTTTTTTTTTTAAATAAAGAAGCTCAACTACCAGAACAACACTTGTATTATTTCAAACCAACTGATTCTAATGAACGCCCTTGCTCTCTGAAACTAGAATGTAAATAGAGTATGTTATTTGGATTATTGCAGTTTTTGTTGCTTTCAAATGCACAGAATCTCTAGGCAAGACAGGAAGGACAATTCCTCTCAAAACAGAATTATGGCGTCAAAGTATCTATAAACATTATCTCCTGCTCTGTTTTCGTCATCTGACATACAGGTAATAGCTTTGGGATCTTTAGTATCCATTATTCAGATGTTAACTGGAACAACTTAGAAGTCGTTCATTTTTAAACAATAACTTTTTTTTTTTAAACCAAACATTTTTAATTCTGTAGGTTGGTAGACAATTCAAGTCAGAATTTTACGGTAGAGACTGTATGACCAGAAAAAAGAAGATACAACTTTTAAAACATGCATACTTCTAAGCTCTGATTGTTCCAAATATATGATTGTTTTGGAGAGATTTGGTGCTGGAGAAGCAATAAGTAGGAAACATGAAGTAGGAGACAAGACTTTACACAATATCATAAGAAAAATCTTTTTGATTACAGACGGGTCATGCCTGGAAGGAAAATAAGTCAATAAATAAATTTAAGACTGATTCTTCTTTGTAACAGCATCAAGCATTTACATGACCACAGTACACTCTGAAAGTAACAGCACAGTCTGGTGGGTTCTGTGCTAACTTGGCGTTTTCTCCTGCAGAACATTTATCCTGAGAACTGAAAAGTCCATAAAACATCAAAGAAGTCAGAATACATAAAAAGCTGATCAGAGCTTGTTGTTGTCATTCCTAAGTCCATTCATTATTTATTTTTTTCCAGCATAAAAAGGGTTTCCTTTATTCTAATACTTTGCTTCAGCAGTCCAGCCAATCCTCCCTGCCCTCTCTTGGTGAAAATCCAAGAGGTTGTTTGGATGAAGATTGTAACAGTAATGGTGCCCTATTAATCTGTACAGGAAAAAAAAAAAAAAAAAAAGAAGTAGGACTTATTTTGAAAAATGCCGGATCCAGCATCATTTTCTGGAAGTAAACAGGCCTCCATTCAGGTGTGAACACAAACAGAAAAACAGCCATTCCGACTACAGACAGCATTATTTTTTTTTTTCAGCAACAAGGAACCTTCTGTTTCTTGACCTCTCATTAATGAAGTAGCCTCAAACAAGGGTAACATGTTCTTTAAACAAACTTTGTTCCATTTCTGGAATAAGACCGTATTCTAGTAATAGTCCCAATTATCATTTACAAGGCACAGTTACTCAGTTACTGTCCAACCTGTACCAGCAGCATGGAACAACCAAATGCAAATTGAAATCCACAGGTTAAATTCTGTGGTAAAATCCACTGGATAAATTCTAATGAGATACATGCAACTCTGAATCCCCAAATGGAGTTAGTGGTTTGTAACACAAGTCAGACATCTTTAACCCTAGAAAGTTCACAAAACTTCTTTTTAACTTAAAAATAAGGCAATTTAATGTGGCGAAAAATGTTTTCTTCCTCAAGATGTGAGGAGTAACGAATTATAGGAGGCGTAATTTCTGATTACATACAGGTGTTTAACAGCATTTTCTCCATTTGTCCGTATTCCATATTTGAACCTAACTTCCAAGTTGACACCTTCCAAGCTTTTTCCCCTCAATCATCCAGGCACGCGGCAGACACGAATAGATCTGTTTCTGCTCCCTTCCTAATATTTCAAGTAAGATAGGAGCGTCCTTCCTAGAAACTGTCCTATGGCAGCAGACACCACACACTGAGACAAGAAGTCTTCTTGAAGTCAAATAAAAGTCAAGCCCAGATAATAAAAGCCTATTAACATCATCACACAGTTTGTTTGGAACAACAAAAATTGGACGGCTTCATTAACAGAAACATTCAATAGTTACCTTTCAAGGAACACGGATGCAACTTGGCATTCGGATTTTCCACAAAAATATGAGGAGAAATGGATCCATGCTGTTTCAACCTTGGTATTTAAATAGATGCAGCGAATCTCAAGACAGGCTAACGCGGATCTTCTGAGTAGCTTGGCTGAGGCGTGCAAATCACTCCCACGTAGCCCTGTACTTTGAGAGGTTCAGAGGGAAGAAAAGAGAAATCACGATCTCCCTGAAGTCATCTAATTCTGTTCAAAGACAAACATACTGTATATATAAACAACGAACGCAAGCACAAACGGTGAAGAAAGTAATACTTAAAAGGAAGCCTAGAGGAATAAATTAAGTAATTTAACATTTACGATTACTTTAAATTCAAATGGCTCACCTTCACTTTAGAATTACAAAGCCTTTGTAAAGTAGATTTTATAAATTCTAACAGTTTAACAAAAGAGACTTTGCCATTAATGCTTAATAGATACAAATGAATTATTCATTAGTAGAACTCACATTTGGGTTTTATTATACTCCGCAAAATATACAGGAATCTTGAAGTACTGAAAGAGTGCAGGTAAATACAGTATTCAAGCAGTCACTATTTCTATGTACATGCTCATTAATTCTTCAAAAAACCCCACAAAATTATCAAATAGATCAAAATATTGTCCCATGTTTCCACACTATGTTCACAAAACCAGCTGATAATTTACAATATCATAAAGATTTCCAGTTTCACAATACAAAAAGGATAAAAAGGAAATTGGAATCAGTTTGTAGTAATTTATTTGTACTTTACCAGGACATGCAAGTATTTCTTGCATGTACATAAGCAATTTCACTTGAAAAGTAACAGTTATAGTTAAAGCAGAGCCCAATAAAGTAAATATTCATATTTAACAGATGAAACTTTAGCTTACTTATGTCAGTTTTTCATTTTTCAGGCAATTAAAAAACCACAGTAGTCTGTTATAAATTAAAAGAAAAAAACTTCGGGCAAGTCTGAACTACATTACAGGGACCTGTTTCTGCCGTTCACTTTCTAAATGGAGCACAACAAAGATACACAGCTCTTCCCACAGACCAGACATTGTACTTTCTGCTAACAGGGAAATATACTTTTAAATTCACCTTCCCCTCCCCCTCCCGTGTAACTCCAGGATTTTAAAAACAAAAAAGTGATAGTGACATACAGCTTGAATCTTACGTACAATTTTATGATATAAGGAAGTGGACAAATTGTTGAAAAGAACTCTCAGTCACAACAGGGTTGTCAAGACATTTCATTTCAAATTTTTATGCAGTTTCATAGTTTCCAAGTTACTCACGTATTTTAAATTAAAAAAATCTCAATCCAAAACCCAAAAGTTAAAAAATCTAAAACTGTGCAACAATTACTGCTTCCCTCCCACATCTCCCACCCCTTCCCTTGTTTATTACACTGTACATTTTTCACCCTGACTTCACCTTGTTAGCTGGTTTAATTTTAGTATTATAAAAGTATGACAAGTTCATTTTCATTTCATCTAAAAGAAAAAGAAAACAAAACTTAAAAATACATCTGCTTTCTTTCATGGTACATTTAATAGTGTCGGAAGGCTTTTAGATGATAAAAAAAATAAATCAACACTTAAAACCAAATCTAAGCTTCTTTCCCAGAAGTGATTAAGATTAAAACAACTTCTCAAAGAACCTATTCCAGTTTTCACAAAAAAGGTATTTAATTAAAAAAAATCTTTAAGTTATTTGGTCCTTTGGCAATTTGCAGCACAAACAATGCCTACTGTACCAAGCTCATTTATTGCCTTCAAAATGGTTTTAGTTTTATTGACAATATTTAAATCTAGCATCCTTTGTGTTGTACAATAGTGTCGATCATTTACATCAAGTAGGGTGCCTAGTCTGCAGAAATTACTCCTGGCACCAGAAACAGAATGGTAGAATAGTTAAATAAAACAGTTTTGACATTCTTTATTTTATTTTTTTGCCATGGATTCCAAGTACTTATTCAAGAATTTATGCTTCTTCTGCAAAATATGCTCTTAAAAATCCCCCTAGAGTCTCACAGATTTTTTTTATATGCAACCACAATAAAAAACATCTTCTCAAAGGTCTGTCTTCTTTTTGTATTCAAATTCTGACAGCTTTTTTTTTTCAAAAGCCCAAGTCTTCTGACTTTCCAGCCTTAGGGTTCACTCTTCAGACCTACAAAATAAAGCGTTCAATAGGTCTCAGAATCAGAGTCATTGAGTTCGTCTTCTTCTGTATAGGGGTAGCCATCCTCCCTGCCAATATTGTTGAAAGTACAATAAGAGCTATGGTCACTCCTCATGACTGGCAAGGAATCGAAGGTGACAGTTTTTGAGGTGTTGGTGTAATGATTAATGGTATTGAATGTAAAGGAAGGCAATGTGCTGCTTGATGAAACAGGCATCATCGTGGACAGGATGAGAGCTAGGCAATCAGCAACGTCCTTATTGGGTGCACAGGCCAAAGCTGGTGTGTAACCTGGAAGCCAAGGAAAAACACAACCGTCACTTAAAACAAAAAGACAATGTACAGATTTCTCCAAGATCATGTCATCTTTCAGCTCCAAAAATATTTTATATTGCTTAACTCTGCACTGTTTAAAATAAAAAGAACTTAAAATTAAATGCATTATCAGTTTGTATTTTTTTAAATATTTTAGGTACAAAAACATCCCAGAGTTTGGTGGGCTGTTTTTTTTAAAGATTGCTTCTTGCTAAGATCTTGAATACTCTTGTACGTCTGGGGAGAAAACAAATAAAAATCACTATCACACAGCTTTCTAGCACAACAGAAAATGGAGCTTGCGTGCTGAACACTGCTTCAAGACCAGTGCTCTCCCTGCCCAAGTGCAGAGCTGCTCCTTCCCCTGGGATTTCAAAGTTTCCATGAAGGCGCCAACAGGAAAACCAGAGGTTTATTAATGTGGTCAGTGCAAAGAAAGTTCTTGAGATAAACTGAATGAAGTCTTACGCTTGGGAAAGAGAAGAAAGTCATCTGAGACATGAGTCATCTGGTAAGCATTTACAAGAAAAAATTCTTCCAGAAAACAGGAGAAGACCTCAAATACAAACCGGCATATGAGCAAAGGAAAACTTGAATCACAGAATGGTTTGGGTTGAAAGGGCCCTTAAAGATCACCTGGTTCCAGGCCCCTGCTGTGGCAGGGACACCTCCCACCAGACCAGGTTGCCCAGAGCCCCATCCAGCCTGGCCTTGGGCACTTCCAGGGATGGGGCATCCATGACTTCTCTGGGCAACCTGCTCCAGTGCCTCACCACCCTCATAGTGAAGAATTTCCTCCTTATATTTAATCTAAACATACCCTCTTTTAGTTTAAAGCCATTACCCCTTGTCCTATCACTACACCCCCTGAGAAAGAGTCCCTCCCCAGCTTTCCTCTAGGCCCCCTTTAGGTATTGGAAGGCCGATCGAAGGTCTCCCTGGAGCTGGTTCTTTTCTTTCTTGAAAAGAACTAGTCACATTTTTCTCTTTTCCACTTTTTTACTTTTAAAGCACTGATAGGCCAATGAGCATGGCAATGAAGAATCCAGAAAATGGCATAAACCTCCTCATGTTGTCAATCTCTGGAGTTAGAGAATATCGCCTTCGACTACTGTAGTGCACACTAATACAACACATAAAAGTCTTAATAAGACTAATGCACACTAATAAGACACAAAAAGTCCCAGGAAATCTAGCTAGCCTAGTAAGTTAAATAGTGGAAAAAAAAAAAAAACATCTTGAAAAGTTGACTAAATGACCAAAAATAAAACTTCAGCTGGTACCAAATGAAAGAAAAAGGTAGTAATTTCTTTCAAGACAGGTAAACTTGCATAAATAATGTAAAATTCAATATATTTTTTTTAGATGCAATTGATGGCAAACTTTCATCAAGACAATCTTGGAACCATGGGAAAAGAACTGAAATACTTCGGTGAGAACTGGTACAGAAATAAGAATGAACCCTCAGCATGACTACGTCTGGGAAGCATATTGCACAGATAATTTGTTGTTTCAGTTGCAAGTAATCTTTTGAGAACCAGGAAGATGACATTTTTTCCGAAGACATTTGTTCTTAAACCTCTCAAGAGTGTTCTCACCACATTAAGAGATGCTCTGTAACAGAAGTGGTATGATTTAAAATAGAGCTTTTACAATGCGGAGAATTGGAGTAAAGCTAGTTTCCTTTTTAAAAGCTCATTTTTTTTCAGTCAAGTAATTTTCTGCAGCTCAGATACAGCAGCAGAGGGCTATTAAGTAGTTTTACACAAATACATAAATACATACTGCTTGTAAACCGAAAGGAACAAAACCCAACAAGAACAAGCAAGCAATAACAAAAACAACACCACACCTCAATGCAGCCTTTATAGAAAGGGTCAATCAAAGATAAACATATGCCCACTCCATACCAAGCTAAGATTCTGCTAGTTACGTATTCTATATATCATGGCACACTGCCATGGAAAATAACTGAAACTTTACCTCCAGTTTTATCTAGTTCTACCTGAAACGTTAAGCTTGTGTGGCAGATCACTACTTTTATCTGAGCTGTGTTAGAGAACATCAGTATTGACACACAACATTCCAGTGCCTATTTCTTTAGTCTGTTTTGCTAAGCAGATAGCTTTCACCCTCCTGCCCTCAAAAAGGAAGGAATCATACTCTTTCAAGCCTTTCTAATAATAATAATTAAAAAGCACCCTAAGTTTGTCTATATTTGTGCTTTATTAGTATCAGATAACTCAATCATTTTTTTCTTTTTGCTTTAGAAACACACTCTAGCAGTAGATGTGAAAATCCAAGACAAATAGACCCAAAGCAGAGCCTGGATTGCTACTGCCAGCTTTTCCATTTAATATAAAAGGTATACTATGGAAATCAAGAAAACTTTTGCAACGGGTTTAGCAAGGTGCTGACATACTAATACTTCTAAGAATTCAGAAAAATGTAAAATGACAGGTAAAATAGGTAAACTGATAAATCCCATAAATATTTCCCTTGCTCTCTCACAGCTCAAAGTATTCATCACTTTGTCGACACTGAACTTTAAGCTGGCACATTCACCTGAGAGACAAAGAATTTACTAGCAATATTCTTAAGGGGGTCTCAAGATTTTATAAACAAAGTAAGTCCTACTAGAAAGAAATGCTAGGAACCACAGAGGGGAACTAGAGTAGGTAGCACTCAGAGTTGTTTTAAAATTTAAAATATTAGCAGAATTTAAAAGAAGTTTAACACATTACAGTTAGATCCCCAAGCTGCCAGAGAAACGTGACTTCTATGCAAACAACTTTTTTCTCTGTTATGTTAAAGATCTGCTCTATCATTGGACTGACTGGCTGCACATGAAAAGCCCACAAAAAAAAAAACCAAAAAAAAAAACCAAAAAACCAAATCATGTCTCCAATTAGCACACTTACAATGAGAAGCAAAACAAACAAGCAAGCAAACAGTGTTTTCCCATCTTTTCACTTTAGAGAGTTTCATTTAGCAGTTACCCCTGTATACCCTATTTTAGGGGAGGAATGATCTTTAATTCACTATAAGCAGTATAATTTGAGAAACACTGTAAAAGGAAAATCACTGTAAACATCAAGAAAGGAAAATCTTTCCAAACTGGAAATCTAATCAGAACTAATCACACATCCTTTCTGGGAGGAAAACAAACAAACAAAAAAGTTACTGTTTTCGTTTTAAAGGCATATTGGAGTATACCATAAAAACAGGAGAGTATCTCTTAACAGCACAGCTTTGCAGGACCACAGATTCCTTATGTGAAAATATGCAAATAAGAAGTCAGTAGATCTCCTTTTCTTTTGTCCTTATAAGCTACAGAATTTATTCTGTGTGATAAAGGAGTTACTTCTTCTTACTCCTATGTAACAAAAAATTCTAATGAGCCAGTAACTTGAGACCCAGCTACTGGGACCTGTAATTCATACTTGCTTTTAAAAACTAACACCAATACTAACACCTGACAAAATGGATGGCAATTCAATCCAGCTTAACAGCTGAAAGTTTTATTTTACTCTGAGTATTATGTTTTTCTGTTTCCAGTACACCAGAGCAAGTGTATTTATAGCATATACATTATTCAGACCATAAATTTAAACCAAACCTTTCTATACCATGACCTGTATTGTTCTGAAAGCTTTAATTCTCCTTACACTTCTGCTGCTTTTCTAAAATGGTCCATCACCAACACAACACTTTTTGTACGGGGGAACCTAATGCAAGTACTATATGAAATTTCCAAATGGTTGTTGCTTTTCAGTGAGCTGAGTTTAAAACCACAGTTCCTTACGGGGAAACAAAGTTAAATTTATTCTTACCATTTTCATCTACAGCAAGTACACTTGCTCCTTTTCCTAAAAGTTCTTGAACTACAACCGTTAGTCCGTTTCGAGCAGCAACATGCAGAGGCCTGAGGAGGAAAGCAAACTGGTATATAAAACTTAGAACAAGATAATAAATAACACAGGTAGCTTGCATCTACTTAAATGATTATTGAAGTATTTGTATGTTATTTACACATTGTCCAAATACAGCATATACAATAACCAGGATCAGAAAAAAGACTGCAAATCTCTTTTCTCACTGCAAATAAACTATAAAATAAAAATTGTGCACATTTTTTTTTATAGAAACACACTGTGGGGAAGTAGCTGCTAGAAATGACGTGCCTATTTATGCACTTTATCACATTAAAAAGTCAGAAAAAATATACTTTACTATTAATAAATCCTTCACTGTTTTAACAGTAAGTGTCTCATCTGAGAGTTACTGTATGTCACTGGCAATAATCATTCACATACAAACAGCAGCATGGTAGTCCCATTTTATTGCATACAAATGCTTTTAAGAGATGCAGAAGCATTTAATCAATCTGCTTTTTAGAAATCACTATATTCCATTGTGACTAGAGATGAAAAGTTTATAATGCATGAAGCAAGAAGAAAAACAAATTACTTTTCAAAACCTCAAACTATTAACTGTAACTCTGTTTTGTGGTGACTTGATCTATCGAGGAAAGCATAGTTTTACCTCAACTATTCTAATTACACCTTCCTCAAATGCAACAGTTTTTCAGAACTGATTCCCCCTGGCTTAAATAAATCCTGCCATCACTCAGCAGGAAACAGAATAATCAGCTTACTTCCACTCTGCTTTACATTGCTCTTCATTCGTTTTGAGGTTCTTAAAATTGTTTGAATTAACTGAAATGTATTTTGAGTCGAAAACAATTGTCTCACTTAGAGAATAGAAATGCAGAATACACAAATAGGAGAAGCTGTATCTATGGTGCTTATGTTAAAGTATTAAAATTCAAGAACTATTGCACACCATTGATACAATGAAAAGTGTAAAAGATAATTTTCATGTAGAGCCAGCAATTGCAATGCTCATCTTGCTACAAAGTAGGAAGGACACTGTTTAGAATGAATGCTGTTTAGACCAAAGTCAGTTTAGGTACTGAAAAATGTTTGCTAAACCGGTAACATTTTAAGCAACTATTAAAATCTTGAAATTTACATAAACATTATATGGAGGTGCGAATATGTACCTATTTTTCCCCACAACATCTGTTGATCGGACTATATGAGCCAAGGCACGTGGGTGGAATTAGATGAGCCTGTGCTAATATACTTTCCCACTTCTGTTCCTATTTCACTTTTGCTTTTCCTTCTCTCTAGGTATTCTTGTTCAAGCCAGAAATGGGGCAATCAGTCCCCTTCCTGCTTTCTGGGTATTTCTCGCTGCCTGAGGTGCACCACAGTGAGCAGCAAGAGCACAGGAAGGAAAGTCTTGCTATCTTAACTCCTGCTTGAACTCTTAGGTTCACGCAGATCTCTGTGAATAGTTGGTGAAACTGTAGGGCTTTGCACATGACAGATTGCAGAGGGGATGCAAGGCCAGAAAAATACTCTAGTTACTTAAAAGTTCCAGAGGTTTTCTTTCCTAAATGGCCTGTATGATAGTATTATGAAAGCAGTCTAACAATTCATGTGCATAATTCAGCTACATATCAGGTGTCAAATATTGCCTATTATACAGATACAGTCTTAAAAAAGGAAAAAAATGCAGAGGAGTCATTTTAATAGCCCATCCTGAAATACATTACACAGTATGACATACTTAAACATTTTTGAGTTTTCTCTATAATTGGACTAAATAGGCTTAATTCTACTTGACCGTAGATCTTCAGAAAGAAGATACAGAATTCTCTATAATATCGAATTAAATATAAAGTTTTCCATCTCAGGAACAAGAGGTATGTTTTACTAACAGAAAGCATGCAGAAGAATAAAAGCATACTTCAGCTAGTTTTTTCTAAATAGCTAGCTTTGAAGAGCAAATCTTAATATGACTCTAGTAAGTTAACTCAAGTGAATTTAAATTGAAAAATTAGATAATTCGTAAAATGACAAAATTGGTTTACAGGTAACATCAGTGGATTGCAGTAAGCCCACACAGGATTCCCTGATTTACAATACTTTAAGATTTATTTATTATCGTTTTTACTCAGCTAAAATTTGAACTTTAAGTTTAAATGAAACACCTTTTGAATTCAAGTCGGTTCAACTCTTTGTGTTAAGCAATTCAATCAAAATTAAACCAATTTGGAAAAAAAAACCCCTGAAAATTATTCTACTTCATGAGCAAGTTACTGGTTTTAGCAGAAATACACCAAAAACTAATCTGAAAAAAACACTCACTGCTGATACATACGTTTGCAAGGCTGCATTGGTGGCATTGATGAGGTTTCTATCCGTAATCTTCTCCAGTATTAACAAGGCACTAGTTTCATGACCCTTAATACAGAACAAACATTTGTCATATAACAAATACTCTTCAAAAATAGCTTCGAATGCCTTTTCAAAGTTATTATTTGCAAACAACGCTTGATAACACAAAGCTTAGCGCTGATGAAATGAGACTATGCACGCACCTTGCTGCAAGCCAAATGGAGTGCTGTGTTCTTAGAACTGTCTTGCAAAGTCAGATCAGCCTTAGCACTGCTAACCAGCACCTCTGGGGGAAATAAGGATTTGTATTAACTAAAAGCACATTCTGCAAAGTTTTAAGAGCTTACATTTGTGCAAAATGAAAGTGTTATTTTGACAAAATATAACCACAATAACATAACTATTAGGCAACTTTATCTGCAGTAGGACTAACAAACTTAGCTGAAATGCATACAAATTTCCCTTTACCAACTGTATTTGTCTGCCCATTTTCTGCAGCCATCATTAAAGGTGTTTTCCCAGAAGCATCTACAGCATTTACTTGAGCGTTGTGACTGAGCAGAAGTTGTAGACACTCGACATGATCTGTAAAAGCTGCTGCATGAAGAGGAGTCCTGCAATAAGTCAAAATATGGTCATGTTCAGCTTGGCTTTCTAACTCATACAAAGAGAAATACTAACTGTGATTGTGCAGGTACAAAAGACAGGGCAGTTGGTCATTTAGTATCAGTATTGCTGGAGTTGTGACTGGTGCCTTTAGATAATCACCTTCAAGTTTCATACATATCACTTTATTATCTGTGTAGTTTATAATACAGGTATAATTTGATTCAGAAAAAAAATACACATAAAATACTACCCAAAAAGTGATGCAATTTTAAGCGTGCCTGAACTTGTCTACGCAATAAAAAGCTAATTCAAGTTTACTGAATCAGAATAGGATTAAAAAAAATCATTCTAAAATTTCTAGCACAGAATAAAAAATCATCAAAGAATAAAAACAGGGGGAAGGAATAACTAAGAGCCATTAAAAATAAAATAATGATAGAATTTAGCAGTCAATGCAACCATTATGTAAATTTTTTCGTTACAGATGCATACTTACCTTCCTTTTGAATCTGTTGAATTTACAATACCAGCACCTAGTGTATCAATTAACATTTCTGCAGCACCTTCATTGTCATTTATCCTATAAAAAATTAAACAGACTGTTATTTACAGAATGATAAATCTTTTGTTAAATACTGTGATGAAATCTATAAAGAATAATTTTGCTCTTCCTTACACAGCACAATGCAACGGACTGAAAGAATTCCCCTCCATTTTCTGGAAAACTTCCTGTTCCAGGAGGAGCTCTACACAGCTGTCATGACCTAAAGAAAATGTAAAGTTAGTCATTATAAAAAAGGGAAAATATCTATTTATGGATTAGAACATAAGCATTTACCTAAATTAGATTAAGCAATGATTTATTTGAAAGTTTTAAAGACACACAGGCTATAAATTTGATAGGCATATGTTTAGAAACTAGGAAATTTTTAGAATCCAGAAAATCAAAGTGATATTTAACATCATAAACTTTGTGAAATTTAAAGGGATCTCATGCTGTCTGAAGAACACACAGAACATTCAGTTTAGTTCTTTACATCTTCACCTATCAAACTCTTCTGTACATTCATCACTAAGTGTAAATGAAAGTGCCTCTACCATATGAGGATTTTTTTTTCCACTGTCTTGCTAAATCTGAAGAAAAACTAAGTCAACAGTCATAGCAACAGCTCAAAAACAACACGTTCAACCTATCATAGTATTATTCTCAAAATTCTACAGCATACCAGTGCTCAGGTAGCTAAAAATTATAAACATTTGTTTGATCTTTGCTGCATATATGCAGTGAAGATTAGTTCACCAATCCGTATCACCTGAAGATTTGCATTTTTACAAGTTCCGTAAAAATTTCATTCTGTAAATCAAGAATATTTCAGTTCTGTTTTATTCAGACACTGTGGTCACTTTTGAAAATGGATCAAGCCATAAGAGTTAAATGTACACTTCATAATTCTATAATTGATGAATACCTTTCTTTCCAGGAAGGTAAGAATAAATGAACATCAGAACAGGTTACTTTGCAATATATATATAAACAAAACAAAACCAAAAACCACCTGGGTACTTCTTGTCACCACTGATTACAATTTAACTTTGCTTATTTAAGTTAAAAAGATGTTTTCTATATAAGCATTTCAGAACTATCTGTATATACAACTTCCTTCTGTCACTTGTCTTCATTAATTACAGTTAATATGACTAACTGCATGACTAACTGCAGAATACAATAAAATATATACACATGTATTAGCTAACATTAAAGTTGTCCTTAAATGACCAGCGCCTCCATGAATAAAAGTTAGCAAAGTTAGTAGATTACAAATCTTTATTAATGAAATGATTTCCAAGACCTGTCGTAGGTACACCACTGTACCCATCAGCGTTGTTTTGTTCCGTAACTTTTCACTCAAACTTTTGGCTCCTTTTATTAATTTTGTGAGAATTCTGACATTTAACTTCATATTCCACATAAGATTTGAAGTGAAAACACTGCCAACACTTAATTCATTAAAGAGGAAGTTATAATTATGTGCTGATTATGCTGTTCCGGAACTAATACAAAAATAAAAATGACAAGTCAGTTCCCCCCAAGCTGCTTCTAAACCAAAGAACATTGCTTTCATGTTTACCATTATAACAGGCCCAGTGCAGCGATGTATAGCCGTGATTGTCTGCTATCGCAGGTACTGCATCCACAGATGTAGCTGACTGCAAGAGAGCTCCCAGAACACCTATATGTCCACATGCAGCTGACAAGTGTATAGGGGTTCGCCCCCTACAGTCTCGTAATAAGGACTTAGCACCATGTTGAAGCAATGCTTCCACACATTCCTCGTGCCCAGTAACTGCCTGAGAGAGAGAGATGAAATAGCATGTTTGCAAATATTTACATAGAGAGAGAGACAAGGTGCATAACTACAGCAAGCAACTACAGGCAATGTCTTAGATTTTTTAAGTAATAATAAAATAAGCACAGTTACTATTTTTATTTCCTGAGGCAGCCATTCTGTTGGAAAAATGGCAATGCATTATTATATTCATGACAGGATGATTTCCTGGAATAATACTGAATAAACTACAAATCTTCAGGGCTCATTCAGTTATCTTATATGGCACAAATTTAAAAAACAAATCTATTTGGCCTATAGCATACATCATAATTTTCTGATTTTCTTCCTCCCATTAATACAACCCACACCCCATGACAAAACTGTACTTTGATACCAGTCAACAATTTACAGCAAGATTAAGAGACTCAGGAAGCCCAACAGAATTTTTAGGGTATCTGGCAAACAAGCAAAAGCTACCCTTGAAATCAACTAAAAAGACAACTGAAAGCTAAGACTGGCATGATGAAAACAATGAGAAATTCATTAACGCTACAAAATAAATCTGTATTTGAAATTACTATGTAGAATACTGGAAAGGACAGAAAAGGAATATTCTCTTACCCCTCTGTGCAATGCAGTCCTTCCCCACTTGTCTTTGGCATCTACGTTTGCTCCTTTGTTAAGGAGTGAATAAACGCAGTCGGTGTGCCCATTGAGAACTGACAACATCAGAGGAGTCCTACACAGAGAGTGAAATGAAGTGAAATCTACATGGAAATTTAACAGACTAGGTCTCAGCTGAAATATAACAACTTCTACCCTTCTGAAGAACACTTGTAAAATTTAGACAATCAGTAAGCTTCTCTAGCACTACCTTCACTCCAAGAATGCCACTAGATTCAAGAAAATAAATTAATTTCCATTAATTCAGAATTCCTGCTTAAGTTACTAGGATAAGACTGAATAGGCTACTTTTCACTGCCAATATTGTGTATAGCAAAATATGCACTCTCATTTGTCCTAGTTCACATATAATCTCCTTTGAAAGTAACACATGAAAAATCACTAATGTAAAATACTATTTAGTTTACTGTACGTTATAAAATGCAGTGACTTGTGAAGAATAGAATATATCTTTTAAACTTACTGTCCATTTCCATCTTGAATGTCCACTGCATTCTGTGGCTCTGCATTTCCTATCAATAGTCGCAAACATTCTGAGTGACCATTTGTAGCTGTAAAACATCATTAAAATAAGTTTAACATTAATTGCCTTTGAGTATGCAGCTCAAATAGACCAGTAACTTCCTCATAGTAAAGCCCAATAACTTGAGAACACAGCATACAGCTTTATCATTATTTTAACTTAAATTAAAAACAAAAAATGACCACTCAAAAGTAATTTTAGAAATCATATGATTATTATTGCTAGATTATACAGTATTACAAAGAATCAATTCCAACTGTAATTTCCCAACAGGTATTTGTTTTTCATAAATGAGGTTGCACACATTTAACCATATCTATATACTTATGCAATGTCCACAAGAAGGAATAATCAAATATAATCATTAGCGCAACTTTTACCTGTGCCTTAAAACAAGCAAACACATACCTAGCCAATCATACGTGGGTTTTGTTAGCATGTGTATAGTTATGAAATGATAACTGAAATCACATTTAAAAAGAAGGGGAAGGAAACAGTGTGCAGAAGGATTAACCAAGTAGTTAAAAAAAAAAAAGCAAAGAGAGGAAGAAGAAAAGAAACAAAACAAATGAGAAATCACATTTAAATGCAACTCATGAAAGACAAATGAATGCTTGTTGGAAGAGAAAGTATCTCTGGCACACAGCTGCTCTATTCAGTCCACGTAAGAACGGTGACAATTCATGACTCTCCAACTGACAGAAATGGTAACAGAAGTTAGGAGGAGCTAAGTCAAATAGCTTGTGCTCAGAGCAGAACAAATGAATCAGTTAGAATAATGATGCTTTGAACATAATGCTCTTTTTACTGCGACATTTCTGTAACATCATAACTATAATGTCAATTTAAATGAGCCTATTTTCAAAGACAGGAAAAAATGAGAATAAGGCATGAATGCCAGACTTTGAGAAAGTAAATTTATAGATGGTTTCTAGGAAAGGCAGAGAGAAAATACTGCAAAGGATTGCTGTTATTTGAAAACATGCAGCAAGGAGTGATTTAAAAACATGGAAAAAACAAAGCACAGTTTTCATGTCTCTTTGCAAACTAATAGAATTCTCCAAGACTCCAGTCATTTTTAGAAGCATTTTACTGCCAAGACAGGCAACACAGTTCACGTATCTAAATTTGGGCTGTGTGAAAGATGAGAAGAGAAACAAGAACACATCACTGACACCTGTCAGTACAACTAGGCTTGCTAGTTGAATGGAAAAGGACAATGCCATGGGCTGGAAATAAATTGTTATACGTCCCTTCCGATCTAAACCATTGCACGTACCTGTTTAGAGAGTAGCATGGAACAGCACTCCTCAAGTTGGAATGATTTATGGGGTGAATATGGGGTTAAGTCTACACCTTAAATTAACCATATAGGTCTGTAAGTCTTAACTTAAGTTTATACCTTAACTGTAACTTAAAAAAAGTCATCATCCATTCCTAAACACTATTTCTTAGAACATTAAAAATAAAGACTTCTAAATATGAAGATGATCCATTTCAAAAGCCCAGATTTTAGAGTTTACCAGCTAGCACATACCTGCAGCATGTATTGGGGTTCTCTTTACAACATAATCTTTCACCAAGATTGATGCTCCTTGATTAATGAGCACATCTACACATTCCACGTGTCCCTTGAAGGCAGCAAGATCCAGTGGTGTCCTCCCATTGTTATTCCTCACATCAAGGTCCAGCAGTGACTGTACCAGCACTTCCAGAGCTTGATGGTGGCCATGGTAGGCCTAAGAGAACAAAAAAAACTCTTCAGGTTTCCTGTCCTTTACATTCTCCCCACTTCTTACCAGGATTACATAAATGAAACTGTGAAGATAGTATTTTTGTTTTAACATGTAGAAGAGCTCCTGATACAGCACGTAAGTAGTTACAAAATAGTAACAACTACTGTCAGAAATAATTTCAGCAGGAAGGTGGTGTTTTTTCATTTCATGCTTTCAATCAGCAACAAAGTACTTTCAGAAAATTGTCTCTGTCTCCTATTTGTACAGCCACCAGTATTTTGAATTCTGCAGGTTTCATTGTTTATGCTAGTTATATTATTGCAAGTGACAAACACATGCAAACAGACCTAATTCCTGTTATTTCTTTAAAGAAAATACTAAAAAAGTAAAGGTCTAAAATTTTGAAGACAAAAAATGCAACACAAATAGCTACAGTAAACATAACTGGTAAAAACAGAAGGAAATTAGCAAATGAAACATTAAAAGATCAGAATAGATATATAAGAATCATAATCAAACCAAAACATAGACAATACTCTGCTGGTATATGTCAAGACAGAGCATCAAAGTTAGTAACGAAAATAAATATCTGCAGCTATGGTTTTAAAGTTTCCATAATAAACTTTGAATTTCTACTCATGGATATGTAACCTCTGTGCCCAGACAAAACTCATTTCCAGCAATAGACTCTTTAACTCCTTTCATTTACCAGTATTAGATTACTTTTCCCTTTGTCATATATATAGCAATATATGTACTGCATGAGACCTGCGCTATTTTCAGAAAGTACACTGAGGGTTTTCCATTGCTAGAAGTCCAGTGAAAAGATTAAAGCTACATATTGAGCTGATTTGTTTTTCAATCCACATTTCTATAGACAGTTTCACCAGTTTCCCTCTTCTCCTACTATTTCTGCAAGTTTCCTTGAAGCACTAAAGACAAACATCCTTCAAAATAAACAACAATGGTAAAAAAATAATTATAGAAGTTTTCTAAAAGTTTCTTTAATATAACATAAATGTTAATATAACATAAATCTTAATTATAAGATTTCAAACGAAGGCTGTTCCATGCAGCAAGTTTCAAGTGAAATGCAAAAATCATCCTGTATAGCTCATTTGGGAATATTACATATTTGTTTTTCAGGTTTAATTTATTATTTGTTTTTAAATAGGCTAGTAATAAACAAAAAAACAAACCAAAACCAGAATGAATCAAAACTATGCTGTTTGCAATTAGATGAGCTATCATCACTGAAGAATTAAATACTTACAGCTAAATGCAGTGGGCTTATAGGTGCTCTGTTGTCTGAATCATTCAGCATATCAGTACCTGATGTTTCCATAAGCTTAACAGAGAAAGTTTGAGTGAGTGAAAAAAACCCTCACCTTTAAAAACATTCAGAAATAATTGCTCTATTTCCAGCATACACATATTGAAAAATAAAAAAGACCACTAGAAAGAGTAATATAGGACTGCAGTTTCCTTAGGAACTCTATAACCGTTTTGATCTTTTAAAGAGTTCGAGTGGCAACTACTGCAACTAAATCTAAATTGCAATTGAAATTATGTAATACATCTAAGCATTGAAGAAATGGTTGAATAAGTCTAAAAACAAGCAGCAGTATTTTTAAAATGACATGCTCCCTTTTTCTGTATTGTATTTTAACAGTGAGAAATCATACACACTTACAACATCTAGAGGCGTTTCACTCGCAATCTGCAATTAAAAACATTCAGAAGTCATATTTTAATACACTTGAACAGGAAAGTACAATTTGTATTAAAATATTAAGTTGTACAACACAGAAAATATAAAATCATTTCATATCAAATAACACACGTTATGTTATTTGATCCCATACAAAAGCAAAGGAATCCATCAAAAACTACCCTGAGGCCTTATTATTATCTAAAATTCTACTGTATGGCCATTAATTACTGTAAGAACTCAGCATTATGTTAACTATTTTATAAGACACCCTTACTTTACAGCTTTTCCCTATGTTTTAATTTGCTCTTCAGATGACATTTGTGAAATTTCTTAACATTCCTCAGTGGGATTCCTGTGGTTATTCTACTTCAGCCATCAAGAAAAAAAATTAGCAGTGTATCCTAAATTAAAAAAACAACAACAACAACAAAACTAATATCCCATATCCTCAACCACTGTTACCTCTTCATCTCGGAATTTATTATCTTTTTAAGCTGGTATCTACCATCTTAGCTCCTCACCTTGCCTCTGTTTTAAGAGTAACAAGTGCTTAAATATTTATTACCACAGGGGATGAAAAACACTATCAACCTAAGCTAACACGTGAAGAATGAAGAAGGAGGAATGCCCTGGCCTTTGCATCATGCTCTGTAAGAACAGCTGTTACAGCTTTCATCTGTAATGTTTTCTTACCAATTCAAGACATAAGCGATGACCATAAGCAGCAGAATAGTGAACTGCATTGTATCCTTGTTTGTCTCGGATCCCTGGATTGGCATCATTTCTTAGCAAGTATTCCAGGCACCTATTTAAATTGAAATACGTAACCATATATCTAAATGTTGAATTTCAAGTTTACAGTAAGTGATAAATCATTCCAATTAAATTGGAAAATAGAATACAGCAAACAAGGACACTGATTTAATATACAATATTGACTAAAGAACACCTGAGTACATCAAGTGTTAAGGTCAATCACAACGCTTCCAAAATCTGAAAGAATCCTTCTCTGTGTGCATCCTGAATCCTCTAAATCAGCTGACTTGGCTAAAACTAATATTCCATGGCTATTTTCCTCCTAGCTAATAAGATTGCAGAGACCTTTGTTAATATAAATGATTACTATTTCTGTATTTTCCGCACTGTATCAGTATCTTTTTCTGTACTTAACACAGAAAGAAGAGAAAAAACAGATGAGTTCTTCAGGATACACAGTCCAATAGAATCACAGACTCTATTCCACTACCAGACACTAATTTATTGATTTATATATATATCTACTTATATATAGTAAGCACAATTAGTTGTTGACATACTCATATCCTAACCAATCCTTACTCTTATTACATGATGTTGTAAGGCAGAACATGATCACCAATTTCAACTACAGACACTCAAGCCAGGAGGATGAAAAACTGGGTATTAATGTCAGCTCCCTCTCTTAAAGAACGATTACTATTTTTCTGTTTTTAAGAGAGACTCCACACATGCACACTAAATGATTCCAACCAATAACCCCACTCATTCATAATTTTATGTTGTCTAGACTTTAACCAACATTTTGCAGAGCTTAAAAACAATGAGAATGAGAACTCTGAAGCAACAAAATGAGGAAGGAAGTTGGCTTAAACCAAACTACTGTACACACCCAATCTCAGCTTCAAGAGCTTCAGGATAAGATAGAGACCAGTGAGAAAAAAACAGTCCTAGAGTAGCGTCAGGTTATTTGGGAACTTGTTCATTAGAGGATAATAAGGGCTTCCAAACATCCATGTGGTGAGGTGTACAACTAAGCAAGATCAAGATTCTACAAAGCCTCTGAAAATTCATAATTAACAGAGTAGGAAAGACAGATTACAGACTTCTTATTGACAGATGAAGATGATTCTCATACTAAATTTGTCTGCTCAATTTGTTTGCTCAAACATTTAGGATTGTAAGAGTCTCCCCATGTCCTACCTTAATCAGGACCTTCAGGATCTGGGAAGAGGCACATGCTTCTTAACTATATAACAGAACCAAGAACGAGTCAAATTCATGACCCCGCCTAATGCGAGAACAGACTGTCTGGTTCTTCGCAAGAAGCAGCTGGACTTCATATCACTGGACTTGATCTCCCACTTAGCGTCCAGCAAAGCTGAATTGATTAAAGCCATCTGCTGGTATTCTGAATGACTGGATCATTTGCTTCAAGCAGCGAAAGAGAGAATATATGACATGCCATTTATCAACGTTGTACACTGTGATTAGAGTTTCTGTTGAGACCTGGGCACGGTATTTTTGAAGAGAATACCAGAAAGCTCTGCAATTATTCTACACTGCTCTGAGCTCCAGAATGCTGGTAAGAAATGTCTGGCCCTTTTGCCCTGAGATATCCATGATTTCCACAAGTGATCTCTGCCTGTGAAGGATTACCTGTTACAACACAGCAAAAAGAAGAATGAAATGGGCAGATCACCTCGCCACACCAGCTAACCATTCAGAAGAGGACCACCAAGCAGCATAGGTACCATGTGTCCAGAGTGGAGTGAGGTTTGTAAGTCTTGTGAAGTAGTCTACCATGAAGCTATATGCTGCTTTGTGACTAAAACAGAAGAAAGACATCACTGAGGTGGCAGTCGTACATTTAAGTGCTATAACCTCTCTTACGACTTGGAACATATCTTGCAATAGAATGGCTTCCAGAGACTGAATCAGAACTGAACAAAATCTGTGAAGTGAAAGTCTGAAGAGACCCAACCTCTGTACAGCCCCTTCACCAGCCAGAAGTCCAGACAGGGAGAGTGACATTCCAGTCTTTCTGAAATAGTTTGTTAAAACATTTGGGTTAGGACTGTTGGTGCTGCGGTGAATCTGGTCAGGAGAACTTGCCTTGATAACAGTTGAGGAACACCTTTAAGTGAAGCTACTTTGTACACAACACATACTTTGTATGATAGTTGGAAAGATGGATTCTGTAGGTCAAGAAGCATGAATACATGCCCTTGGAATGCAGAGATGTTTATAGCTAGTCACTATGCTGAATTTGAACTTGCTGGTGAAACCATTTGGTTTTCTGAAGTGTACGACAGGTCGTCACCCTTCCTCCTTTTTTGGCGTATTGAAATACTTCTTTATCAGTTCAATAAAATGGATATGAATCCTAAAAGAAAAAATTATCTTATGAAATCCAGCTTGGAATCTTTCTTCATTAGAGCAGTTTATCTGCAGGTTTCACAGATTATCATTACCAGTAGTTACAAAGGGGTCAGTTGGATACACTGACAATAAGAGATTTTTAGTTCCCATTTATCTCAAAGGCAATTGACAAAAAGAAAAAAGGAATTTCAACATTTGTAGTTGTACAATATGCTGTGCTGTTGTGAAAAACTTGCAGTAGAGTATAGCAGTTTTAGATCTGAGGGGCAGGAATCCTAATATGACCTCTGATCTATTCTTGAAAGAGGAAACTTGATCATTCAAACCTTGGAGAAATACAGGCAGAAATTCTACCAGAGGAGTCATCTTCTGAGGGATGACCCTGAAATATCAGAAATCTTTCTAAAGGAGCTTTCAAGGAAGGGCCTGGAGTCAACAGAGGAATAGTGCAAGCACAAGATCACCATCAGAACGCGACCCAGTAGTGGCTGTGATGACATGGAAATTCATTTCAATGTAAGACAACTGTAATGGGCCCAGGGCCCAATAACCTCACATGCAACAACAGCAGTTTGTTGAAGTGGAGACCTGACATTTGCTTTTTCATCCTATTTGCTGACGGTCTTCTACTGTCACCATGGAAAAGGAGGGGAGTATTCTCACTACACTAGACAGTGACAACCATTTCTTCCAAAAGAAATGCTGTCTGTGAATCTAAAAAGTCCTCACTGAAGGCACATGGCTGGAAAATCACTCTTCTTTTGTGAAAGCTGAAATCTTCAGTGGAGATCAAGTCAAAGGCTAAAAGCAAAAAAATCCAGGTGGGTGAAAATGGAAGGGGTAAAAAGGTGAAAAAAAAAAAGCTAACTATCAACAAAAGAAGTATCTAATTACAAAGTACTCTGTCTCTCTACAAAGTTGAGAAGAGGATGAGTGAAGCCAAGGCGTGCTCTCACTTTTATCATTGTGCCCAGCATACATGAGGAAAGTACTTAAGCAGGTAGAGAAAATGGTATAAATTCTCCAGTTTTAAAAAATAACTTGTTACACAAGATGTAAGTAACTTTACTATAAGTTCAACATATCTTAACACAAAGCTATGCTTTACTGGAAGCTATGCTTTTAACCACCTAACTTGTTTTTTGTTTGCCCAGCAAACAAATGCTTGAATTTAATTAATGACAATGTTTTGTTTTGTTTTTTAATTTAAATTCAAACTGAATTACATTTCTGAAAATCCAAAGGCCACGTCAATTTGGTCCATCACATCAGAATTACCATCCTTACATTTCATTTGGCCAATCTAACTTTGTTCATTTTAATAAGTGATTTTATACTAACATTTGTGGCTCAAAAATACATAGAACATCACTGACTTTACCTATCTAGATTTCAATATTTGTGTACTTTCTACATTTGTGTGTTCACATAAAACTTAATCCACTGCATACTCTACAGAAAGCAGTCTTCTGAAAGTTCTCCAGTAGCATTCTTTACAATGCAAAACAGATGAGTATTTTTTACTCTTTCTTCTCATCCAGCAAGGAGATTAATTTTGTATCTTTTGAATACTTAACTGTCCTCAAAAGGCCTCTGAAAAAGGAGATCAATCAAAATTTCTGACAGCCCAAATAAGTTGAATTTATTTCCCATTTATTTAGCAGTGTACTCTCTATTAAATAATTCTAATATAGAAAGATGACATTTTTTCTCCCCTTACATGCTGCTTAGTTTATTTTAGTCTGTGATCATCTTTCCCTCTCTAATATTGTCAAAATAAGGCGTACTAGTGTATTTTCCAGATTGGAAGCATTTGTTAAAGGATACCAAAGAAATATTTGCAAACGGGCACAAACAGGAAAATAATTTTCAACAAAAAAAATCATTGTCCCTAAAATCAGCCTTTAAAGATATCTGAACAAAGACTATAAAAACGCACACAAATATCCTTGGAATTTCTATATAGATAATTTCCTGATATTTTTTCCCAGGCTTTATACTCCAACTTAGTAATCATTTTTAGCTTCTTTCCTGTTTTGAATATGAGCTGAGTAGTCCTGGTTTTCCAGCTGTTACTAATCATCTTGCTGCATCAACATAAAAAGCTTCTCCTTGGGCCATTCTGCTTTGCAGTCTGTCTTGCAGAGAGCCAGCTGTTCATCAGAACAGTAATATTATGAGGCTGCTAGCGACAATTCTTTGAGTTATCTTCTAAAGATCTGCTATATTGCCATCATCATTCATGCTTGTCCCTTTTATAAGGCAGATGGCAAAATGATGCCATCTGAAAAACCATTATAGTCTGGAAGTTTTCTCAGCAACTGTGAAGCTAAAATTAATCCTAGCTCAAATTGTAAAAGGGTAGTTAAAGTGGTACTGTTTCAACAAATTCCAGTAGGAATTGAACATATTTGTAAAAAATGTCAATCAATTTTGTTTTTAAATTTGTCTCTACATTTACTTTAAACATTAGTTAAATGGAAATATTCTTTATCTATCCTTCAGAACTCCGTGTGCAAGCTACATACCACCTCATTCCAATGGCTACCTCACCTTTTAAAAAGTGCTGTATTAAAACATGATGATATAGCACTAAAAAGCACTCTTCTCCACTGAAGGTGTCACTGTACCCATTTGAAATGTGATGCTGCACACCAGCCTGTTCTGACCCCCATGTGAGCGTGTACACATGCAGGAGTTACCTTCCTAAAGTCTGCTCGACACATACGATGTCTGCAGTTTATCTAACCTCACCAATTTTGTGCTATCTGCATAAGCTTTGAATGTATGCACTGAAACAATTAAAAACTATGTTAAATACAACCATTAGTTACAAAAGTAACACACACAAAAGACATTTATGGATTTTTGAAGATTTCTGGATGCATTTGATAAATAAAAGCATAATTATTTCACAAATATTTACACTAACAAGAGAGTTGTAATGCCAAATATGAATAGTTTAATTAAATCCCAATGGATAAAACAGTCTTCTATTTAAATCAGTCTAGTCCATCTCTATCTAGGCCTACCGTAACTCACACACTAGTTTTACAGCATGTTTCTGACTGACTACACAGACTTTAGGGCAACATTAAGAACCCTCCTCAAAACACACCATCATATGTCAAAATTTGAACTTAAATTAACATTATCCTATTGCTTATGACCATCAGAAAGTTGCATGATAACCTCGCAGATGATTTTTACTCAACCACTACACAGCAGGTGGGATTAAAAACTCTGTTCACAATTAGGGCACCTGCATTACAGGATATAACCAAAAAATGACAATACATTTTACTATTTACAATGTATTTCATTTTTTCTCAAAAATATTTTACACACAATTAAGAAGCCACTGCCAATTTTAATCTTTAAAAGTGTAAAACATGCATTCAGCAAAACCAAAGGCAAAACGTACTCAAAATTCACAGCCCAAACATTTCTAAGGATACCATCTATAGTACAAAGCATTGCACTTACTTTCCATCTGTGTCTGATGCAGCTGCATAGTGCAGAGGTGTACAACCCCTCTCATCAAGGTCATTCACACTAGCTCCAGATCCCACAAGGGCAAACAGGCACTGGTAATTACAATTGGCAGCAGCATAATGGAGTGGAGTTCTTTAGTACACATTTAAATAAAAAGTACAATGGTAAATAACAACAAAATAATACTAGAGAGACAGAAAATGCAAAATAAAATGAAACTTAAATACTCCTTTCCCTTTTTAACAAGTATTTGCGGTGAAGAATGCATAAATATTATAAATTATTTTCTAGGGCCATTTAATAATGCAGAACACTATCTAGGTGATGTATCTGTCAGCCAATACATATACATAACTCTGTCTTAAGAGAAGCTTTACATGAATTTTCTTGTGTAAACATATAAAGGAAAATAGTTTACATTAGACATTGGTTTTAGGTATATTGGTAATTTCAAGCAACATGAAAAAATATGGACAAATCCAAGAACTGCATAGCAACTAAACAAGGTCAAAATACAACA
Source organism: Anser brachyrhynchus (assembly GCF_964034855.1). Classification (NCBI taxonomy): domain Eukaryota; kingdom Metazoa; phylum Chordata; class Aves; order Anseriformes; family Anatidae; genus Anser; species Anser brachyrhynchus. The sequence continues at coordinate 37,679,862 of NC_137695.1, forward strand.
GTTAGTGAGTAGATGTGTTCTGTAAAAAAAGATCAGAATTTTGTCTAATACAGACATGCATTATTTTTTAAACTACAGTAACATACCAGATGCGTTGTTAAAGAAAACTTTTTAAAATATACGCTGTTTTCTTGTTAACGAAACCATGAAAGATTAATATTGCTGAATACTCTCAGAGGAAATTTATAAATTAAACTTCAATTCTCAAAATAAACAAGTTTACACATAATTTCAAAAGTACCACAATGGTGCAGAATTCAATTTTCTATTTTTAAAGATGGATTGCTACTATAAATGACTCAGTTTTGAGGAAACAGACACTTTGAAGTGTTCTACCTCTCCCTTAAAATTACTTTTATTTTTCTTTCTCAATTTTTAACTATTTTAATCTTTTTCCTCCCCCCAAATAATTGTTTTGCATAACACGTAAGTTAAAACTAACTATTAAAACTTTCAATGAGAAAAGCTGCAACGGACAGTTGATCCTTTCTCAGGAAAGAATGGAAGAATTTAAAGCAAAATACAGCTTTACAGCCATAACGTTCCCTTCATGCCCTACTCCTGCCATTCACAGGAGTGAATTATATTTTCCAGGATGTGATGTGAGATTCTGCACAAGTACTGATGGTGCCATCTGAACTTAAAAAATACTATACTAAAAATAGAAATTAATGTCATTCCAAAAGAGTTCTGACCACAAACAAGGAGAGGAACAGAAATTGATGGATATAATGAAAGGGAAAATGTGAAGCAATTATGATAAAATGTATTTTTTCCACTAAAAAAAAAAATACAAACAAACAAAAAACCCCCACACAACTCAGAAACAGCAAGGGATATATAGATTTGACTAATTCATTATTTGGAAAACATCACTAATATCCTTGGATGTGAGAAACAAACTCACTAGAGCCATGCTGTAAGCAGAAAAGGCTCATAAAAATTGCAGTTGAGTATGTAACACAGCCTTTAAAAACAAGGCTAAGCACCTACTTAAAAACAAAACAAAACAAAACAAAACAAAAAAACCAAGACAATAAAGAAGATACAACCACAACTTTTGGTAACACATGCTGAAGCACAGTTTGTAGCAGACTTCATTTCTTAAAAACAGAAACTGGAATGCACAGACTTGCCCACATAATGACATGCTACTTTTGTACTACTTTAGTAACCCTTTACAATATACAAATCTAGAATCTCTTACCTCCCAAATCTGTCCTTTTTGTTGAAGTCTGCACCAGTATTTAGGAGAAGATTTAGGCACTCCAAATTCCTGTTAAATTAATGCAATATTGTTTGTCATTGCAGATTATGGGTCCTTAATATTGGCCTTTACAAATATCAGAACTGCTAAAAATGCACCTTATATGGTATTTTTCTTACAACTGAACTATATTAACATTTATTTTTTATGACTTCTTATATGTAATAATACATTTCACAACTGCAGAACCAAACGGGAAAGAACACTAATTATTTCAAGTCCACATATAGAAACTGTATTGATATCAAATGGCATGCATAAAGTGCATGAACATTAACCTAAATTAACAGAAGTCTCAATTCTTTAAAAAAATAAATAAAAAAACACCTGCACAGCACATCATTTTTTCTACCAGGATTGCAGCACAGAAACAAGTTTTTAATGTATATATTTTAAGGCCAAATATAAGTTGCTATGTAAATATTTTAAGTGCAATTAATTTTGAATACAATATGATCATCATAACGTATGTACAATGCTGCTTGCTTAAACAAAATCTTAATAACTTTTCTAAGTTGGAAATGAATGAGGGAATGAGTCACAAATCATGTGTTTTTATATGAAAAGATAGCACTTTAACCTTAATCATTTGTAACAAGAATGTACCTATCAAATATCTCTTGACTTAGAATGATTACTTAGCAGTATTACTTAAATAACATTGAAACAGAAAAATGAAAATATCATTATCATGGAGTTCTTGTGTCCCACAAAGTGTATCATGAGATTTATTACCCAATTCTTCCAGGCAATTTTGAGTAGCTGCTATAGATAACCTACAATACAATAACAATAATCAATATAGATCACAACTCAAGTGATGAACAAGTTGTTCTGACCACTTCATCCACCTAAACTCTGGAATTTAATTATGGTTTATAATTTAGCTTGATTGAGCTTTTGTTTATGGATATGGTAAACATTTTTTTACCGAAGTTGCTGATCTCTACCTCATGTCCTACAGTGATACAGCAGGGCACGACATCTTTGAAACTATATCATCACCCATGGGAAATTAAAACAAAATCCAGTTCATCCCCAAGCATAAACCTAAGGTAAAGCTGATGATACCTGGACACTGTACTCCAGTAATTACTTATAGAGCTGAATATTTAATTTATTTATTTTTATTGCTTGTAGATAGAATCCATCTTGAAATTATTTTCATGTTTACATAATTCCAAGGGGAGAGCGTAGGAGAAACACAGAGAGGAAAAAATAATAATAATAAAAAAAAGAACACGATCAATCAGCAATTGAAAAAAAGGACACCAAAAATAAAAGCATGAATGCTTTTTACATACCCTCCAGCTGCAGCTGCGTGAAGACAAGTTCTGCCAAAGTCATCTGGTGTGTCTATGTCAAAACCTACCAATCAAATATTTGTAAAGCCCATTATGTACTAGAAGCTTTCACAAAACTGTTCTCATCTACCCTTAAGAGAAATGCTTGCAAAGCAAACCTAACAGCTATTTGCATAAAGCAGTGAAGCGCATAAACATAATTGATTTGAAACAAATCCTTGCTATTTGTAGTATTTTGAAAAATATGTTAATTTTTAACTGAAAAGGCTAAGGGAAAACACAATTAGCAGTGCTGAGGCAAGAAGCTATATTCTTTCTTATCTTACTTACCTCCTAATATTTCTGTATAATTTAGTACTGGACATAAAATCCATGAAGATAATAGGAAAATCTAAGAATAAGGTAGAACTTCTAAGTGTTCTGCAGAGAATTTTTAAAAATTATTTTTTATGTAAAGAGGGGGATGTCAGCATTACTAAATCCAGAAATTACTTACATTTCATCCTTCATTTTAGCTCTCTAGTCCCAGGGGAAGAACTACACTAAGCTGGAGTGAAGGCTGTAAACAGCAATTAGAGGAGCCCTGTAAAGAATGTTGTCGTTCTCTCCCCAAAATATTTGGGCTATGAAAATTTGAGATCACAAATATTTAAAGCCAAGTATTTGAGAGTATGCAGATCCATAGTTAAAGTTACTGTAGGAGCCTTAACTTTGCTCTGACATTCCTGCTAGAAAGACTGTCCTTAATGCATTATTAAATAAGTAACTAAAAACTAATTAATAGTCTGATTGGTTAACCTTACCTTTGTGGTAAGATAGGTATCTGAATAAAAAGCTGTATTTGTAGTAGCAAAGGTAAAGTCTATGCAATCAAATGAACTGTGCGCCTCAGCCAAATTACAATATGTTCAGGACAATCCCTTCTGCCCTCTTCCAAAGGAGGATTCTATCATTTGACAGCAATTAGCACACACATGTGTTTCTACCCACAAACTCATTGCTCCCTAATTGACTCTAAGCCTGTTGTGCTATGAACGAGAAATTTATAAAGCAAGTACCTGAATTAGAGGTCACAGAGTAGCATGATAAGCATTTTAAAAACAAGGGCACAAATCCTCTCCTCTGGGCAATTTTAACTACAGAAAACACACAAAACTGACTCCTATTACAACTTACCCAATAAAACTTGGCACGAGATCCATGCAGACAAAAGTAATAATAAATTAGAGCAACTATAACTTTTCATCTTAATGAGAACTTGTACTGAATTTATACTCCTTGAGAATTGTTTCAAGTAAATAAAACTTCCTTGACACAATTCCATGCCCTCACCTTCAACTTATTTTGGAGCAAGAAAGCATTTGAAGAATTCTTCAGGTTTGGCAAGTAAGTAAACAGAGGAAAGCAAAGAATGGTGTATAACAAACGTAACAATGCAATAAAAAAGGTATGTAGCTTTTAAATTTCACTGTTTCCAAACACGAGAGAGAAAACACCAGAAATATCATAAAACTGTCAGGTTGTCACGCACTGGAACAGGTTTCCCAGGGAAGTAGTCACAGCACCAAGTCTGTTGGAGTTTAAGAAGTATTTGGACTGTGCACTTTGTCACATGGTCTGAATTTTTGGGTAGACCTGTGTGGTGCCAGGAGTTGGACTCGATGATCCTTATGGGTCCCTTCCAACTCGGGATATTCTATGATTCTAACTAATTCACTGAACACAGATGACATCCACAGGTGTCACAGCAGCTAAAATTTTAGTTCAAAAATATCAGACACTATATAAATAACCAAAGCATCAAGATCCACTAGCACAAAAGGTTTACTTGAAGAGTTTAAAAAAAATGTTATGCTTAAGGCATAAGTAAAATTTTGGAGGTTAGAAAGAAACTTCTCAAAAGAGGATTATGGTGTGTTTATCCTGCAGTGCTCTCCTTTGTGATTTTATTTCAACTCTTGAAACAAAATGCAACAAGCCTGCAGGCTGAAACACAGGCAAAGTAGCAGAGTTAAAATTATCTAAGATACCCTAACTGCAATTCTACACCTAATCATATATCGTGACATGAAAATTACTATTTAAATCAGTTTTCAAAGCTGCATTTTTTTTGTTTGAGGGAAGTACAATATTTTCCTAAGAGTCTTCTTTTTATGTAGCAGAATTTCACCAGAGCTCCAATGTTGGTACTTCTGCATGGGAATGCTTTTTCTTCCCCCTTTTTTTTTTTTTTTAAGAATAGTTCAACAGCCATGAACAGTGAACAGCATAGGACGTGTTGTTCAAGAGTACTACTATTGAAGGCTGTATGTCCACAAAATATAGTTTTTACATGTCCAATTACCTTCTCCTCCCATTTGAGTAAACAGAAGTACATGGCAAGTAGAAGCAAGTACAGCAGAAGAAGTACAAGCAAGTTAAGATAGTTTATCTACTTGAATCAAAAAGTAATCCTTAATACCTTTGCACATCCCTAGGATGCTCGTTTAGTACCACTAACTACTTAAACGTTTCTCAGTACTGCAACAAAGCACATTTTTTTCCCCCAAGGTCAAATGAATATTAATGACTTTAAAAGTCAGAGGTTCTTACTTCACATAAACAAGACCCTTCCTCAGAAAACCAAAAAGGGTACACAGTCCACAGACACCAATCCCCACACCAAGAGCATGTACTAAAATGTTAGCAGCATCCAGTCTTTTCAGTTTGACTTTTATAAATGGTCAAGCAACTGATACTTTGCTCCAGGCTAGATTTTCATCTAAGTTTGCTCAGTTCATGTAAAAGTCACAGAAGTCACTTGCAAGTTTTCTTCATGGATTTCTTTGCCATACTGAATCTTCAGTAAGGGAAATGAAGGATGCTGGATGAAGTCATTAGAACATTAGCTTTTGTCCTTGAAGGTCTATTATGGCCTGGGCCAGCATTCCACCTCTTTGGCCAACTTGAAACATTTTAGAAGTTACAGAGACATTCTTTCAATTTGGATGATTTGGGGGGGGGTAAAGAAATTACTTCTGTAAAAGTTTGCATTCACTTTTCCTATGTACTGTCCATTAAAAAGCAAACAAACAAGCACTGTCCCTAGCACTCTAAAGAATCCTATGTATTACTAAATTCAGATTTAATTAAAAGCTATTCTGTGGAATAAAAACTGAAGTACGAAGCAGCCATAAGATTTTAAAGAGTATCCTACCTGATGAGAGGAGCTTTCTGCAGCAGTCTGAAAATCCACTTAATGCTGCCAAATGGAGAGGAAACATCCCATGTATACCCCGCCTAAGATACACCATAATCAGGTATCACAGTTTCATTACAATTGAAATAAAACAAACACAGACTGTGCCAAAGCATTCATGCATGGTTTGTTCAACAAACAATCTAATTAGAACACTGAGCCAACCGAAAACCTCACATATTAGACAATTTCTTACAAACTAGGCAGGATTGATTAATTCAGTGCAATAGTTTATTAAAATTTTCAGTTATTTCATATACATTGCTTTACAGAGAAAAACTGATTCTCCTTTTTGCATCACTTGTGATGTACTGTGTAGCTACTTAAAAAAACAGTACAGGATAAAGGATAATTCACAAAGTATTTCCTATTTCAAGTTAAATACAATATAAAAAATCACACTAGTCTTGATAGTCTAATAAATACATTTCTAAATTCTCTCAGCTTGCATTCATGTCAGTAAATGTTACCTACTTTGCAGTGTCAGCACCACTCGTAATCAGAGTGTTGATTAATAGCTCATGGCCATATCTAGCTGCTATGTGCAAAGGAGTATTTCCATTCTTATCTTCACAGTCTATTTCAGCTCCTGTAATAAAAAAGTAATTATTACCTAGGAATACACATAGGCATACAGATACCTCTGTTAGAAAAAACAGTACTGATGATAATTTAAGCAACATTAATAATTGTCCATGAACAACTGTTCTGGATTTTAATTTTGTAATGCTTTTGGTGCTATTTAGTATTAACAATAAGCAAAATGTATTTTCTTATCTACCAATACAGGACAAACCTTCTGCAACTTGGCTATGGAAGACAAATTAATATTTTTCCCTGCATTCTGAAAAAATAAACAACTCTTTCAAACTTTATAGGCAGAGATACCAGACTCCACCATTAACTGAACTACTACTGGACACTGGATATAAACAAAAACCAACAAACTTTCAGCACATTGCTATCAATAGAGAAGAGGAAAATACTTGTAATATCGGAAAGCTGATGACAAAACGACTCCTACCCATTTATTATTATTATTATTATTATTATTATTATTATTATTATTATTATTATTATTTTTACCATTTTGAATGATGGTTTGAGATCTTGAAAATCTACCATGGATTGCTGTCATGTGCAAAGGTGTTTTCCCATCTTTACTCTGAAAAAGAAAAAAAACAACAAGTGTTTACTTATAACCAGAGTAATCCATCAGAACTGACAAAGGAAAAGGACATAATCCTCTCTCCTCTACTCTCTCCTTTAAATTCTTCCTGGTAAGCTTTTCAAAAGAGCTGCTCTTAATCAGTCTTCCAGCTCTGGGTGACAACTCAATGAAGCCTGTTCACTCACAATTATGCCTTTTGGATAATCACTCTCAAGAGGCTGATGACAGCACACAATGTCAGCAACAAGCCTATGCCCCCCACCCAAGTCTAAAATAACAAAATGCTTCTTTAAATGAAATTTGTTTCTTGAAAAGAAAACAACTTTATTTTTCATTATTATCCATGTACTTACAATGGATCTTTACACACTATATCAGAAGACAACACATTAAAAAGCTCACATGTTCCACTAATATTTCTGTAAAGCAATACTTGAAAGTAATTTATCATAAACCACCAGTAATACTAGGGTAGAACTATTCAAACATAATAGGCATTATACATTTGAAACGCATACCAAGCGTACACTTAGTCATTCACCAAGTAAATATGCCCTTCAAGTAGGCCAACAATAATGCATAAGAGACTTGCAATTTTTAACAGCACAATCTAAACACACTTACAGAAACAGTTTTTTCTGTGATTATTACTTTAGGATGACTTTTTTTCCTATACTTTATCATACATAATGGAAAGCTTTACTGCAGAAAAGAGTTCTTACAAATGCACATAAAAATCGTAAACCCGACAGTCAGAAAATAAAAGCACTTTTGTTTGCAAGTGAAAGAGGAAAGGGGGAACATACAATATGAGCATATGTTTTGAAATAACATTGATCACTGCTGCGCAAAAGTGTCTCTCCATCTTTACTCTTCCTTTGAAACCAAATGACCAAGCTTCTAAGGATGTTTTACTTAAAATCTGCTATGGATCCTTTTAGATGGACTTGAACATGGAATTTTTTGTAACATCACTGCAAAAAGCAGCATATAACAGCTAGAACAACGAAATTATGGGAAATATCAACTTTTCAGACCTGGACTGAAAGAAATAAAACACCTTATGACAACAGCCAAGGTGTCTCCAGATGTCTCAGCTAGCAGATTTCTTTGACAGTAAATAACCCAAAAGGCACATCCACATATATATAGTAATAGCAAAGAAACATGGAAAAATTAATTGAAATCCACTAGAGGAATTGGACAATCATTTTTACTTCAAGAACTTCTGTCACTGAAGGCCTTAAAAAAGGCCAAATAAACACGACATAAACAACAACTTCCCTAAGCAATCTCTAACCTCTGATTTATTTATTTTTGCAAAGATAATTTTCTTTTAACATCTACCTACCTCTATCTAACCATAAATATAAGAAAAATGACTGTATAAAATAAGCTTAGTTTGAATGAGGGACCAAAAGCTGCTTTGGTAACTAACATTCTAAAATAGAATGAAGAAAACTTTGAGAATGTAAGGAAATAAATTAGTCAAGTCAACAAAAGACAGAAAAATTTTAGGGGGTGCTAAAACTGCAGTTTTTACAGAAGGTGCTAAAACTGTATCTCAAAGGAAGGCTAATAAGAAGATGGAACAAAAAAAAAAACAAATCCAAGTCTCACTAACAGAGTATCTCACAGGGACATTAAATATAATCTAATGTGACAGTATCAGAAACTAAGTAGTGTGGTGATCAACCGAGTTGTCAAAAGACAACATAAGAACAGCAAAATAAGCAACAAAATAATTTTCCAGTTCAAAGGAAAAAAAAAACACCATACAATCAATAATGTATTTTTAGATTCACTCTGCTCCGGTTTACTTTAAAAAGTATGTAACGCAGATTTGTAAGACGATGGATTTCCTTATTCACAGCGTCTCTCTCCAGTCTAATAGTCTCAGATTTCTTTGCAACTCAGAAATAGTACAATATGCAACTGTCTATCAACATATAAACATAGAAAAGGTATAAAATTAAATTAAGGTGATAATTTCCACGTTGAATATTAACTTCTAGGTATAAGATGGTATTTAGAATTCCCTTCTTGGACATTGCCACTAGGGAAGGATATACAGAATCAGAACAAGGAATCAAGTTTCTTAGGTAACAAGACAGTATGCCTCAACGTATTGGGTAAAATCTTCGTAACCGTTTCCTGAGATGCCAGGAGGTTGGGCTTCATAAGCAAGGAGGTTATCTTCAAAACTTTTGCTTCAATCTCCTTTTTTTTCCTGCCCTCAAGGTCTTACATCTAAATATTAAGGTAAATATAGCTGTCCAATCTTACAAGATTTGATAGCACATGACTAAATAGCTATGGGCTAATGATAACTTTTAATTGTATTCACTGAAACTCAGTTATGTGTCGGTAACAGGAAAGAAGTCACTCTATCACTAGAGAAAACATATGCACAAAATACTTAGGATCAGAAAAAAAATGCTAAGAGCAGTAATTTCTATTAGACTGAAACAATGAACACACAGCACAAGGTGTTCTGTGAAGTTAGTACTCAGATATTAACTATACTTAGGCTACCAAGCTGTACCGAGGGCCAGGGGAAATGCGGGTCTCCAAGTGAAATCTCCCTCTAGCAACAATTCCTATGTTCTAGTATCAGAAATGGAAATAAAATACTTATTGTATTTAGGACACGGAATTTTCAAGCACCCAGGGGGTCCATAAAATAATTAATACCATCCTATTTCAAAGTGTTCTTCCTTGCATGGAAATCCTGAATGGTGAGGAACGAGCGCTGCAACAATGAGCGGTACGTAACAGTAGTATATGGGTACTGACAAAGTACAAGAACAATTATGAAATGATGCCCTACCCCTACAGAGGTGACAAAAAGCAATTATATGAACTATTATATGAACTACTTTGAATTTCATCCTCAGTATCTGGAAACTGAACATGTTTGCTTTCAATAAATACTTCTTAAAATCCTCTAAAAACATCCCATTTTAACTATACAAATTATTATTAGCCACAGAACGATTTCTGATTTAGTTTCCCTCTATTTTTTTTAGGGATTATTCTTCTGATTAACTCCAAGATTCATCTTCACAGGCTTTTCCAGGGAAGCAGATGTTGACTTGGAAATTATTTTTTTTTGCCTCAGTACTTGCACTTTTCAGCATTGCAAGTGGTAAGTTTTCATATACAATGCAAGGCTGTCCACACCTTCAGGTCTAGATTCCCAGGCCAAAATCAGTCACATAGATAGAAATCCACAGAAATGTTATTAACAGAATTACAATGGAGACACATGTTGGTGCACAAACAAGGGACGAATTATATTTTCCAGCTATAATTGCTTGAAACCTCTACACAACCCTACCTGTTTAATTTTGCACTTCATAGTTCTGCTACCTAGTAAATCAACATGTTGTAATTACAGCCACATATATCTTAAGCTGGTGAGGTGGGGATTGGACTCGTCTCCCAGGCACCAAGTGATGAGGGGAAATGGCCTCAAGTTGCAGGAGGTTTAGGTTGGATGTTAGGAGAAATTTCTTCTCAGAAAGAGTTGTGCAGCATTGGAATAGGCTGCCCAGGGAAGTGGTTGAGTCATCATCCCTGGAGGTCTTCAAGAAACATGTAAATTTAGAACTTAGTGGTGGGTTAGTGGTGGACTTCAGTACTAGGTTAAAGGTTGGACTAGATGATCTTAGAGGTCTTTTCCAACCTGGATGATTCTGTGATAGCGACTAACCCTTTCCATTATAAAGGCCTTTTCTTCTGAAACAAAACTTCAGTAGCCCAATCTGTACCAAGCTCTTAGGAGACTTCAGCTGAAGTTCTCAGCTCTCCGATATGCTTCAGGCAGCAGTTTCCAGCCATCAGGTTTAAAAAATATATATATTCTCTCGTATCAGAGTATGCTTTTAAAAGAAAGCCTGGGTTCACCCATGTGAAAACTTCTGATCATTTATTTATTATTAATCAGAGGAACTATCAAATCTAGGCTTTGGATCCAGTAACTTAAAATTGAGTGGGAAGGAAGGCAACAATACATCTCTCTGATGCCAATGCATCTTTTGTTACCTACAAACAATTCACCCACATCGCAAACTTCAAAGAATTAGGAACGTTGCCAGTCAATTTGAAGATATTAGCTGTTCTTTGCACAATTTTTGTGGTTATTTAATATTACAACTGACTGAATGTAGTCAATACCTACAGCGTATACCATAATAAAGATTCTTATTTAAAGTTCAACCATAAAGATTATAGTAATCTTTAGCAGCGTTTAATTATCCTAACAGAATGTTGGAGATTTTTCATTTTCATTCCTAACCTATCATTAAGGTGTATTTGAAAATGAATAGCAAAAAAAAAAAAAAAAAAAAACTTTGCTCACTGCACATTTTTCTGAAACGAACTCCTCCCCACTTTTTTCTTCTACATCAGATGTACAAAGTCATGAGCCCTTGCAAACCAATGTATAGGGAAACAGTAATTCTTTGCTTAGCAATATCGATTCTTCTCTTTTTCTTCTTATTTGTGCATGCAACATATGTACATAATCATTAGTATATTTAACATTGTGGGATTATTTTCATGAGAGAACATACATTATTGAGAAATGTGGTTTCAGGGATGGAGGACAGAAGACAGCTCTGTAACGTTAAACCCTCAGTCATATCCAGTCTGGGACATCAGTAGAGCAGAAAGCTGGCAACAAGAATAAATGAACTGTGACCTGCAGATTTTATGACAAATTGGCTGTAAACCCTATAGTGTAGCTCTTTACATCTCCAAGGCACTTCAGTGATGCATTTTTCCACAACTAATTTTAAGCACATTTTCATTAAAGGAGCTCCACATTTAAATATATGTAAAAGTGAGCTGTAACATACATCTAAGATTTTTACAAATCAAATAAATTATTTTTAAACCACTCCCAAATTTTCAGTAGACTATATATTTTGTAGTAATAGACACATAATGGTATTTTAGAATTAGCAGAAAATTAGTGTGAAGTTCTTACATGAAAGTTAACCACACAAAAAAAAGATTTTAAACAATCTTTTAACTGTGCCAATATTCACCTCTGACTCAAATAGTGCTTAAATTGATATAACTCTATTAACACACATAAAAAAAAGAAACAGAAGTATAGATACTTCTCTTCCTATGACAGGTGAGCAGAGGTACAGGCAATTAGACCCACTGTACTTTTGGACTCTTCCTTCCACATACCTATTTCCCACTTCCCCCAGCCTGTCGAGACACCTGATACGGAATACTTCTGAACACAATTAAGCTTTTATTACTTAAGTCAAAATTAGCTTCACACAAAAGAAAGATCTCATCTCTCTCATGCCTTGAGACGTTAACCTACACACAAAAGAAGATAATACAATATTTATGTTATAGTTTGCTTTTATACTTGTGTGGATTAGAAATTCTCTCTACACTAAGACTGGATTCTACAGAACACTCTGCAGCCAAAGACATGTGACCAAGTAGAGATGTTAAAAGAATGTCAAGACCGTTTGCAAAGTTTTGCTGGAGTAATTCAAAATTCATCCATTCAAGACTTTCCATTGGCCTAATCTACTTACCTCTGTATTTTATGTATATTTTACCCTTCATACTACTGCTCCAGCCATTAGCTGGTTCATACACGTTTCTCTGAAAAATCTTTGATTTCTTTTATGCTGTTTGTTTATAAGAAAAATACGTTCTTTTGCATTATGATTTGCTCTTACTCATATAAACAGACTCGGGAAAACAAGATGACAGGGACTTCTGACATTTAGACATAATAAAGTTTGACCAGATAATATTGTCATCTTTTCCTTCTGGGCTACTTACTACATCCAATAGATTTAAGATTTAGACCAACTTTCTTGAAGCAATTTCATTTTTTCTATAATACTTTTCACAGAAGGACTCCAATTATCAATAAGAACTTCTACACATTGCCCCAACAACAGTTTTGAGAAGTCACCTCTAATAAAGCTATACTGCATCTATAAGAGTAAATGGATGACTTTGGATTCACCTACCTTCATATTTACATCTGCTCCGTTGCAGACCAAAAGTTCTAAACACAATGCTCCATGTGTCGATGCAGCAGCAAAGTGCAAAGGTGTAAAACCTTTCTCATTCATTTGATTCACATTAGCACCGGAGTCTATGAGTTCATTCACTACAACATCTTGTCCATTATAGCAAGCCACATGGAGTGGAGTATTTCCATAGGCATTTGGTTCATTCATCTGTCAACAAAAAAAAAAAAAAAGGTTAGTTAATAAGCAAAAACCTGTATTACTGCAGTGTTTAATTACCACAAAGGAAATTTGGTGTCATGAGACAACTTCACTATGTTTTTGAATTCTTCAAAGCCAGAAATTAAAAGCAAGGTCTGGATGTACTACTTTGACTGAGAAGGGGAAGGGTATAACTGTTTTTCAACTGAGCCAACCTCCTCCAATTGTGTCCACGCCAGTTTCCTGTATGCAGTATGCAACTGGATACACATGAAGAATGTCAGCAGTGACAATTTGCACAGACATTACAGACTAGCAGCTTAAGCACATCAGGGATCTCTATCATTTCTCAACAGCACGTGCAGGTTTCTATTAAAAACAGGTGTCAAGAAGACTGAGAGTCTCCCCAAAATAAGTTTTAGGCATTTAAATCTAGAGCTCCCAGATGCAGACACACACACACAAAAATGCAGGCTGACTTCTTAATGAAATTCAGGACCTGAGGGTAACAGGAATTTTGGTTATGAACTACTTCTAAAATGCAAACACACATGCTTCGCTAATGAACAATAATATAAATGTCACTGTTTAAGTATCCAAGACCGAAAACATCAGATCTGATCTCTAAACCAAATAAGACTCTGAAGTATGTACTTTTTGTGAGTCGGGGAAGGGAAGGGGGAGAAATCAAATTTGTTGTGCACAATGGAATACTGAATTCTGATCTACTTCTCAAGATAAAACTTGGGCAGCATTCTGCAGCCTTGCAAAGGTAAAATATGATTCAAAATGTACCTTTCTTACATGGTTTCACAGTTTTCTGTTAACGTACTTCCTATATGCAGGTACTGTACTGTCTTTTAATTTATTTTGCATTTCTACATTAATATGGCTTTCCTTAATCTAGTATTAAAGTTTCTGACAATCCATAACATTTCTCAAAGTATATGTGGTGTAAGAAATTCATTAACATCTATATTTTACAAAGAACTGAGGCAAAAGAGTTCAATTTCCTGCAGTTCAAAAGGGATGTGTGTGGCAAAGCTAGGAACGGAATTCCTATTTCCTGCGTTCCAGTCTAAGGAGTCAGAAATGGCAAGTGAGCAAAAATAGTATTAAACACAGATCTATTTCCAAATAATTCTGCAAAAACTGCAAAGCTCTAAAGTTACCTGGGGAAATTAAATTTTGTAACAAAAAAGCACAACAATAAAAAAACAAAGCACATGAAGATCGTCAGAAATACTTTCACTATTTTCACCGTTTCATAAACACACACACAAATAGTGTACTACAATACTAATAAGAGCATTTCAAACAACAACAAAAATATCACTTTTATTCTTCCTTACATCAACTCCAAGGTCTAGAAGGTATTTGACTACACTGATCATCCCACTAGATGCTGCAGCATGTAAGGGTGTATATGATTTCTTGTCTTTGCACGTTACTTCAGCTCCATGGGCCACAAGTAATTTCACAACTTCAATATGACCTAAAAGAATAAAGACAAAACAAAACAAAAAAGCTGCATTTTATATTACTCAGAACAGATTTACAAATGGAATAATTGTACAATTACTGTAATACGAACTAAACATTATTCATTTGGACCTAATCTGGAAAGTAAGGAGTTGTTCTCTAATTCTTTCATGAACTATAAAAGCCACATACACTATTCACCTCCAGAGGAGGGTATTTCAACATAACCCCCTCCAGTAATCACACTATTGCAAGGCACAGTCGAGCTCTTTCCCTGACCACGTCTCCTGGCTCCAGTTTCAGCTTTCAGGCCACTCTGACACTGTGCTCCAAGAGAGAAGCTATGAAAAGGAGGAAGCCAAAAATCTGTCCTTCTCGCTCAGTTAATTTAATTGCCAAACAAATCTATTATTGAAAACACAGAAACTTGTGCCACGTAGACAATCATGACAAAATCTGCAGAATAAAGGAGAACACTCAATGTAAATAGACTGATAGATTTAGTGCTTTACCTGAATCACAGACAGAAAGAAGTAGGATTTGTTGTTTTACCTTTCAAGTGAAACCCTTATCTCAGTTTTTAAAAAATGTGGGGGAGAGGGGAAGGAGGGGGGAACACTGAATACTTACGGTTATCCAGTCAGACATTTAAGTACCGTGCATCAAATCCAACTCTAAGTTTAAGTGCTTCATAAACAGAGGGGGACTGCTATTTCAATGATTAAAATAATGTGCACAAGTTTGGAAAGGAAATATCTACCCGAAGGAATACAAAGATGTTTTAATAAACTTTCAGTCACCACAGTACTGCATGCCTCCAAAATACACAGAGACCCTCACCTAGCTATACAGATCAGAAGCACACAGAGCTAACCAGTGCAAGGGGAGGTGCTGCAGCATTTCATTTCTGCATTACTTCAGTATTGCAGGAAAGACCAAGAAAGAGAAATATAAACATGATACTCATCTTGTTACCCAAACAGAGCGGGGACAAGAATGAAAACAAGCCCTGTATGACGGACAGAAGACGAAAGATATTGAAAGTGGCGAAAGGAGGAGAAATACTGAACAGAACAGTGGCACAGAACTTTAAAGTGAAAGAAAAAAAAACATCAAAAATCCCTGACCTGCATTTAATCACAAGCAGCAATCAGTGGAAGACACTCACACAGAAGAACGAGACACTTCAAGTAGGAAGCGCTCAGGAGCCGTTCCCACACGCTGACAAGGGCAGCGCTAACACTCACGAACCCAAGTCCATTTTGGTTGCAGCATTACAGCTGGACAGCAAAGGAGACGGGTGAAAAGCAGGAAGGAAGGGAAACAATGGATGTAACCCTATAAAGTTATTTATAGGAGAATGACAAAATGCCTTATTTCTTTTTTACTCTACAGTCTATTTTATACAGTGGAAAAGCTTTAAGGCTTTCTTCTAATAACTGGAGCCATGTAAAATGGCTGGAAATTGTGAGGGAGAGATATGAGGTTTTCTTTTGCTTGTTTGAACTTCTCTAAGAGTTCTTTTTTCCTACTCTATTGTGTGCAAGTATTTCTAGGATGACAGACATCAGATAAATTACATTTTTCCCACTCTGTTCATTAAGAGAATTTCCTGCTAATAGCCTATGAAATAGCACTCATTAAAATTGGAATAAATGTCGCTCATCTGAAAAACAGACTTTTTTTTCCATCTTGGTGAGCACAAGCCAGAAAACGTCTATCTGATGTTTGTCAAATCTCTCCCATCTCGTGCATTTACTTTCTTTCAACAAAATTTTGCAATCACCTTAAAGTGGTTGAACGTCCTGTCAAAGAAATTTCTCTGCATATATAAGCAGGTTACAAAATACTAATACAAAATATTCCAAAGAATGTTGGATCAATAATGAAGGCTGTTCTCCAACTTCTCTGTTTAACTGGTATCAGTACTTGAAGCGCAATATCACGGGGTTTCAAAAAATAACTTAAGACTATTAATGCTGTCACAATCTCTTCAAAATTTACTGGCATCTTCAAATCTTTTCTTCTGAAGACATCTCAGCACTGTCCTATTGTTCTTTTTAGCATCTCACACATGGATTTCACAGCCTTATTTTACATTGCTGTCAGATTATTTCAGACCTGTACTGTCAGGTACATGTGACTAATTTGAAATTGGCCTAAACCACAGAAATCTGCAAAGACAATAGTTAATAATTCTACTTTTGAACAAATCCAGGCATTTGTGAGATGATCACTTTTATGTGAAGCCTAAATCTGTAAATGAGTGCTTCTTTTTCATTCGTAAAGACTAGAACTTTTAGTCCTTGGACTAAAGCATATTTCATACAATGAACAACTCATTGTCAATCCCCTGAAACTCAGGGTAAGGTTTTTCATCAAACGGTATTTAAATAGGGTAAGTTAACACACACATACATGCTGCTCTTTTGCTTTGCTCGGTAGCTGATTTTAAAACTTTATTTCTATGTTTAAGTTATTGCTTCCATTTCCTCTTTCATGGCAAGACTGGGAAAGCAGTTGTAAGATACTCGATGTCACTACTTTTTGAATAACAGGTGAGAAATGTGTTTAATTAGCAACTTCAAATCCATTGTTAAGAACTGCTCCTCCCCCCTCCCATAAACATTACAAAGCATTATGCTTATTTATAAGCAAGTGTCTAATTTCTAATGATGAACATGAGTATCAAACTGCATATTCAGGGACATTTTGCCTCAGATCAGATTGCCAAGGCAGAGTTACCCTAGACTTATAGATGTCTACATAATCTCCTAGTTCATGCATTTATTTATTTTTTTGGTTTGATATCAGATACAATAAAATTGTTAATTTTACTCAGAGAAGGGGCGGTAGAGAAATTATTCTCCTTGTACATTAATTTAAATACAAGATGCTCCTTTGTAAACCACGGTTCAAGGTTTTCACTGAGACGGTAGGTTCAAGTCCTATTTTTATCTTAGACTAACTGAAAAAAAAAACCACACAATGTTCACATCTTTAAATCACCTCTGAAAAAAAATGTTGTAAAGAATATGACCATGTTCTCCTGAATGTTCTTCTCTTTAAGTTTCATAAGATGGTAACATATGCATACAAATACG
The DNA here is from genome assembly GCF_964034855.1 of Anser brachyrhynchus. Classification (NCBI taxonomy): domain Eukaryota; kingdom Metazoa; phylum Chordata; class Aves; order Anseriformes; family Anatidae; genus Anser; species Anser brachyrhynchus. Next base: position 37,697,649 of record NC_137695.1, read on the forward strand.
TATTTTCTAGGGAAATCTAACATTTCATGATATTAAATACAAAGAAAAATGCAAATCATCAAAACATAACAGGAACAACAAATTACATATGATCATATTTTAGTTCCATATTTCATCTTCAAGTTCCTAGGCATGTAGATTCACACAAGACTGCTACTGCTTTTACTTTTTTCCCTTGGCTGGATAAGGTTATGAAACAATGAGCTAAAATGCTGAATAACAAGTAAAACTATGGAATCATCAACTGTTTTCTTCTTGAAATTGGTACTGAAACTTAGCTGTTCACTGTTCATATACGGCACATTGCACACGTCAAAGAAAAATTTTAGACTTTTTCTGAAAGTTAGAGGCATAAAATGAACATGTGTTTTGACGTGTTTTTTGGCTTCTGAACAGGCACAATACATTCTGCAATGACAAATACAATCAGCAGTTGCATGTGAATTACTTAGAAGCAAGCTGGCATAACCATCCTCTGTTTGAGGTGCCTCTTGTAGTAATTGGTTGCTTTTTGTTCATCACTACTGCAAAGTTTCACCTATGATTAGACTCCTGCTGAGTAAGGAACATAGTTTCCTCTTTTTAGAAAAAAAAATTGATTTTTCTTTTTCAAACAAATTCATTCTCCTACCACAAAAACATATTTACATGGCAATTCGAAGTGTACTATTAATGGTTTTCTGGCAGATTCACAGATAACTTTAATGCTTATCATCTAAGTATTTTTCCCAGAAATATACAAAAACACTAAACGTAAGGGGATTTTTTTTTAACTACCACAGTAGTAATCAACTGCAAATATGTACATACCCATATATGCTGCCCAGTGTATAGCTCTTCTGTCTTTCTTGTCAAATGCATTAATATTGGCTCCTCTAGACAACAGTAAGCTGACCATCTGGGACAAACAGAAAGAAAAGAAATCCTTTATTCAAAATGGAAAAGTCTACTTAAAACTTAGGCAAAGAAAATCATAGGAGGAGACAAAAATGTGTGTGTTTCAAAGAATTTCAATGTGTGTGGTTTTGAATATTCCACATGCTTAAAAAATTGGTCATCCACCTTGGCAGCAATAACAAAGTGACTGTAAGGAACAGAAAATTCGACACCAACAAGAAGATTTATAAATAAAATATGACGAACCTGTGGAATCTTTGAGATCTTCAGGCTAAGGGATGTACTAAAGGCAATCGCTAAAAGCAAGCCTACTGGCAATTTGTCTCCAATTACCTACCACAATTACTATAAGAATTTCTCAAGAATCACTTTTCAGGGTTTGAAAACTAGTAAGTTGGAGCTTATTGCATATACTTTCTCGCCTTTCAGTGGCAACAGATTCCATATATTTACTATCTACTGAACAGAAAAATCTTTTTTTTTTTTTCCATTTTAAATTTATCTATTACTAGTTTAGACTCCAGTTAACTCGGATGAATTTGCTTATGTCTTTAGAGAGGTATGGTATAATAATATTACAACTAAATGATGTAACACAAACAATCTGTACACAGATCCATGCAAAAGACAAACTGAAATACAAAATAGGGGTTTGGCCTGTGTTTTTTGAAGGGATAGGGAGAAACATAATTTTTACCTGAGAAACTAAAAATTAGAAAGTGTTGGACAGAACTATACATAGGAAACAAGCTAAGAAAAATAACTCATACCTCAACGTGTCCACTGAAGGCTGCATGATGCAACGCAGTTCTGCCTGCTCGATCAGACACATTTACATTACTTAGAAGAGGCACCAAAGCCTCAGCACATTTCACAGCTTTATTTGCAGCTGCTATATGTAGGGGTGTCTGCCAGTTCTTGTCACGAGCATTGACATCTGCTGAATGCTTTAACAACACCTGAACAGCATCCTGAAAACATTTAAAAACATATAAATAAAAAACAAGCCACTTAGTAAGGATTTTAAATGCTACACTTTAAATCCAAATATATATTTGCGTATGCATACACCATATATAAAGTATAATGGAATAAAACTATCTGTAATTTGTTCTTCTGTAAGCATATTCTTGTGGTTTGGTACTTTATCATAAATCCAGCTTTGTGGATCTTCTCAAGGACATGAGGAATATACTCCCTACAGGGTTCAACTGCATCAACCATTTCCAGGTCTTTTTTCCAATTCTGTGAACCAGCTGGCAAGTTACTTCATCATCACAACTAATTTACAAAGCTCAATAAATCTCCTCAGGAATTCCTCCATTGCCAAGGATTAGTAAGTTTCTATGAACTTACAATGCACTTTCGTCAATTTGCTAGGCAAAACTTTTGAACTGCCATAGTCTAGAAATATCAGAGAGACAGATGAACTTATTAAATGTACATTTAGAGAACCACAGATAAAACAAAGCAATGTCACAGTTTCAGTATATACTGTTGCAAAACTCCTGAAAAAACTGTTTCAAAATATTACACTAAATTCCATCTCACAAAGACAGTATTCATTTCCTTTTGTTAAATGCAAAAGCTATAAAAATTTTATAAGGCAAGATAAACAAATCCAATTAAAATATGTGCACAAAACTGAAAGATAGAAAAAAAAATGACTTATTGACATTAACATGACAATTAATACTGCATTTTACATCAACTTTATGACGTTTCCACAATTCACTAATTGCTTTAAGTGACTTCCAACTCAAACACTGAGCACAAAAATAAATGGCTGGCACTTTGAATTTAAAATATATTATGAAAAGTAGTTACTGGAAATTTCAAATCACACTGTGGTACAATAGCCAGGTATCATTTTCAGCCATGAGCAGAATACTAAGTAACACTGGATTCTATTTAGTGCAGTAAATTATATTCAAGAAACTGAAATTTCTTCTACTTTAATAAAAAAGAAAATAGGAACAAATATAGAAGTTAAAATACTGCATCATAACCTTGTAATTTAAGTGATAAATGCAACAACTTTTATTCTCTAAGAAAAACTTAAGCAGATGTAATACTTAGATATTTCAAAGATATTTCAAAAACTAGTGAATCTGTTCAGATTCCCCCAGCAAAGTAGACTGGGTATGCAAACATTAAGGTCTGGAGCCTGACAGTCTTGACATGAAGTTGCTTGAACTCATGCGGCTGACAGCAAAATCCATAACACCAGCTATTTTGCATCATTCAGTGTCTTTATTTGACTGCAACTGCCCTTGCTTCAAGGATAAGACCGCATGTTTTACTGAAATCACTATCAGGGTTTTTGTCATTACAGCTTTTTTCATTTAATGCCTTAAAACCACGTACGACTGTCAGCTGCAAACCAGTGCCTACGCATATCAACCACCTCTCCATTTATGCGGTCTCCAATGATGTGCCATGTTTATAAATAGAAAATTCTGACAAGAGCCTATCACTGCTATTAGGCTAAATAGTCAGATCGGTTTACTTGCATTGTTTGCACCTTTGGTTAGTATTTTGTTTAAAATATTCCATGTGTAAAAAAATGAGCATGGTCACATTTCTTGAAGTTATCATTTAGGTCCAGTTTGACTGCAGCACTCCTCTCTACAAGCTTCACTGATTTAATGAATTTTGTTGTTCCTCTGAGGAATGCAGTATTTGGTACTTCAGCTCCTTTGGGAGCTGACTGAAGCCTAAAAAAAACTCAAAAAGAACAAACAGCATTTGTGAATAAGGCTCCCTTGATTTTCCAACACGGTTTTGAATAACACAATCTCCATATAACTTAGCTATTAATGATAGTGACAAAATAATATAATTTACCCAGGGAATTCTAAAGCAAAAATTGAAACAAGGGCTGTTTAGATAGTTTGTGGATCAAATACTTGAAGATCCGTGCTTGCCAAAACCAAACTATTCAATTCCATCTTCTCAAACAATAATGTGCACAGAATCTTAAAGAACATACACACCTCTCAAACCAAAACACCTTTCCTTATGAGACGTACTGAAGTGAGCATCAGCCTGACTCAGGATCTCAAAGGAGATAATTTTTCATAAACTCTTCCACATAACAAACACAGCATTTCTGTTTTGATCTTCTACATATATTTAAATTTTTATAAGAACATCAACAACAGAGCAACAATTACAAATTCTCTCTTAAATCACGACATTCTCATAACTGTGTTACTGGTAGACTTCAAAACCTTTATAAATATTTCATTTATAAGTTTTAAAGTGATTTTCAATACTATCATTACTCATTAGGGTTGGGTTTTGTTTCGTTTGTTTCTTAAGACATGAAGAAAGGCAGATTGTACTGCAGATTACATACTAAATCCTATTTCAACTCTAGTTCCCTCATGCTGAACCATTCTGGTTACCTTAAAAAAAAAAAAAAAAAAGGTACACTGGAGTTCAGAACATCGCATGCAGAATCTTCTCTGCTAGGGAGATGGCATTTAAGTAAAGAGCAAAGCTGAAATCTGCAAGTTTATTGTTTTCCTCCTTTCTTCCTACACAGACATATGATATATATATATATACTGTCAATATGTTAAACAAACTGTTTCAAGTGTTCTGCAATTCCAAATGTTTGGAGGAGTTTTACTTTGTAAAAAACTGAACAAAGAACAGAAGGTACTTTGAGATGTCTTATCTTAATACAAAGCAGTCAAAAAAAAGCGTACCTCACTACAAGATGCCACAGCTCTGTGTAAAGGAGTCAACCATTTGCTGTCTTTGGCATTAACTCTAGCTCCTGTAACAAAAAATATAAGAACAACAGAAATTAACAATTTGTTTATAATAAAGAGTTAAATATTCTCATGTACAGGGAGAGAACTGTTGGAAGATACTTATTCTAGGCTTATAGCACAACACCCAAAAAAGAAAAGTCTTTGCTCCAGCTGAAGTCCACCCTTTGAGAAAATTCTTTTTAACACTCCATCTATAACACTCTTCCATCAAAATGTACTCATCTTTTTATATCAGGTAATCCTCTATAATCTTTTGCATTTCTAAAGGTACATAAAAGACTGTTGGGTTAGAAGGACAGATTCCTTGCTTTCATTCAGCATCACAAATCTCATAGTTTCCCACTGCAGATCAAATTCTCCTTTAAAAAAAGAGAAAGAGGCTACAACTATTCCCTGAGCCTCCAGTTTCCTTGTCATTGGCCAGTCTGCTGTCTAGGTGAAGAATGATGTAGAATGATGGTAGGTGGGTAGAATGATGCTTCCTCTTCTACTGGGGATTTGGGAACGCATCTCCTCTACTCCACCAGGGCACCTAGCCCACGGCAGGACCTGAAGGCTGGGGGATTTTTTTCCTGAAGGAAGCAACTTAACTACTTCCAACATTCCAGTGAACTTCAAACAAGAAGCATAATGGTTTAATTTTTTAATGATGTGTGCATATGCATATACATTTCTGTGTGTATATACACGTACCCAAAGCCTTATACATTTTGTAATACGTCATGTGGAAATTTAGCTATCTGTATTTGGAAACAGAAGATTTTACAGAGACATGAGAATTTAAACTAAATGTTGGCAAATATAATTTGGAAATACTCTTAAAAATAATTCATAGAGTAATGGATGATACCTTACAGTAACATTAATGCTACATGGTCAGAGATTATTGATTTCTCAAGCTAACCATATTAGTACTATTTCAGAACCAATTTATTTTTTTTTTCTATACAAATAATAAATAAATAAATAAGGATGAAAGACCAGTAAGGCACAAAGCATCAAACAAGCTACTAGTCAGGATACTGGTAAGGATACTCAGCTGAGAAATGGGATATTTTGGTGCAAGTCTGCCTGACCTGCACCAACAAAGAAATCCTTCCCAGTTCATCTGAACAACCCAACCAAGAAACTCAGCTGTCCATGCAAACTGATGATTGCATATACAACGCAAAAGAAAGGTGTGAAGTCAGTTCTGTGAGTTTATTTTTTGTGGTCAATCCTTCCCTTTCTGATTTAAGAACACAATTAAGAAGCTGATTCTGGAACCAAAGTCCTGCTTTGACCCTAGGTCTTCGAAGTACATGACAGAGCCTGGTCTCTAATTGTTCCCTACAATTTTAGGGACTTCTTTCCTTCCTTATCTAAATTTCAGAAGCTTTAGGTCTCTCCAAGTTCTAAAATTTTTGACAAATAAGTTTGAAGGAATGGGAAGAAAGTCTAACACCATTCGAGAAAAACATATTCTAACAAAAGTTTAAGAGACTTAATCTTTGCATAAACATCTACTTTTGTCAACCATCATAAGGACCTACTGTACCGCATCATATCCAGGTACCATAACATAGTATACTGTATCTAGTTCTGCATAGAGCCCAAGTGAAAAACAATTTGATGGTTATAAATGTCAGCAGAATTTTCTTAGGATTTTTGGTAATCTTTCCCAAAAAGCAATAACCTGAATGATCAGTAAATGAGAATATAACCAATGTGTGACATATCAGACAGAAGTCTTTAATTCTTTTGACCATCTTCCAGGTTATTTTTAGCCACTTCTTGGTTTTAGCATATCAGACAAAAGCAAGAGCCAAAATGATGCACCAAGCTCCACCTAACTTCACACCTAGAGCCAACAACCAAGGAACGAGGACTTTCAAAGTGTAATTGTTTTCTGCTTCTAACTTTACAAAACAAATGTCTTTGAAGTGTTTTAAAGCAAAGTATGATACATGGTAAGAATTAAGGGAGTTAATCACCATTCTGATTTTCCTCAGGAAAATGCATTCTCAGGGTCTGAGGTCAAGTCAGATCCACCCATGCGATCAGGCCTGAGCTAGGAGGAGCCCCACACCCAGCACGTTCCTACTGCAAGGAAGTGGCAATTACTTAAATTCCATGAGAACGTGCTGAGGCTCCACAATGTGTTTATGGGCTCAGCCAAGTCACTCACCGATATTTTTGGTAGGTTAATACAGTCTAAAAATCCTATCAGAAGAGGGCAGGAATAAATACAAAAAGATGCCATATAAAAGCTTTTATCAGTGGTAAGTTAACCAAACTTGCTAGGACTGAAGGAAAAGAATACCAAAAGGTGTTTTTGTTTCTGGTAGGAAAGAAAATCAGAGGTAGCTAAAGAAACATCTAAAGAAATTTGAAGTGATGGTTAAAAATAACACGGCCCCTCAGAAGAACAAAACACAGAACAATAATGCCCTTTAAGTGATCTTCCACCTAAAGAAATAAGCCTAAACATAAGTCTAGGACATCCTATATTCATCAAAGAAATGTAACAACTGAACACTAAAACAAGTTATCTTTTCAAATGCATAAAAAATTGTAGATTCTCTGACAACAAAAGAACAAAGCTCACTTCTGACAAAAGACATGTATCTTTGATGCACTCATCTAAGAAAAAGCTACCAAGTTTGCTTCTTCACAACAAAAAACTCTGAGAGTTCCAAACCCATTGGATTGAAAGGCAGTTAAAATAATAATCAAAACAGGTGTACTATCAAAAAAAAAGTTTGTATGCTCTATTAACGTAGGAATACTATGGGAATCAGGAGAGATGTAGCTCTACCTACATTAAACAAAATAATATTTCAAATCAACACCAAGATATGTTCCCCCTTACATTTCTCCAAGACAACATGCTGCCAAGAATGATTTAAATTTCATAAAACAGACTCTCCAAACAACCTTGTATCTACTCCCCCCTCTAGGCTGTTTTTACTTCTTACAGCATGATTTTGAGAAAATGCTTCAGTTCCCCCTTAGGATGCTCTACACGAGACAGAAAGCTTCCTGAAACCTAAACGTACCCATACCCACAGGGACAAAGTTCGCATCCTTTACGCTCTGAGCTAAAGCTCTACATCAGATCATTGCAAATATATGTTAGAAAATATATTACACCTTTACTGAATTGTCTTTTGTTAAAGATGATTTGAACGCATGCATGCATATTTACTGGGCTGTGTTATCTCTGTGAAGCTCCACCCGCCGATGTGCCGACCAGGGCACCGCTCACATTCTGAATACCTGCTAACACACATTGTGCAGCGGTTTGCTCCTTCAGAGGGAGGTAGGTGCAGCACGACTCTATCCCTGGTTTGTCTTCCAGACCCCAGGGGCTGGCCTCAACTTCAGAAAACTATATTCAACAACTAAGACAGTATCTTCCCTCAGCATTTAAACCCCTTAACACTATTTTGTTTTCCTCTAAGGCCCTACGATTATGTCCTGCATTAATAGTTGACACGTTTATTAAAACTGCTCAATCTTTACTTAATGCAATTTTTATTTTTATTTTTTGTATTTTAATTCTTTTAATGCTGCAGAGCTTGCAGGAAAAGGAGTTGGGGGCTTGCCAGAGATCTCTAATATAATACTGGGCATGAAAAACCATAATCTTTGCTTGAACTTAAAAACTGAGTGTTTGAATGATGCTCTCCTAAAACCGCACCTTTCAAACAAACCAACATATCCTTCCATGTTGGTGTACTCAGCTGAAATATTAAGCAAAGCCTTCCCTTCATCAACAACTTTGCTAGTACAACCTAGAAAGTTTACAAATGCAGGCAAATTTGAAAGGAAGATTTTTGCTCTTCAAACTGCGGAGAGAAGTGTTACAAATTCTTCTTACATCCTTGAATATTAAATCTCATTTTGCAAAGTTGCACGTACGAGACTGACGAAGACATATTTTGTTTAATATATCTAGTACAGTAGCTTCTGAAAAGCCCACCTGTGTTTACTTTTAGCAAATCTATTTTCCAAGAGATATGTATTGAACTCAATACATGCATCAATTTATCAAATGATTTTTGAAAACTTTAATTATATCAGGCCACATCCATATGTCCCCCAATACCCAGACATATGGTTCTGTGATCCAGTTGCTACTTCACTGGTTTCAATATCCTTACATTTGAGTAGGAGCTATCATCTCAACCCTTCTTCCCTGTCCAGGCAATGGACAGTTGACCGGGCAGAAAATGCTACAAGAAACAGTCACACACCTCTCTCTTCATCCATAAAGTCCCATACAACTATATGCAGCTATATTTCATCCACTTCACCTCTGTTCTCCTTCCATAAGAAATATTGCTAGCTTGCCATGACAATCCCTGCCTGCTACTCAACACCAGAATTCTTCCAATTTGTAAATTTCTTTAGAAGAAGTACTACAGCGTTTAGCCCACAGTACTAACTTTAAGTATTGAATTGCCTTCCACCATTCTGCCTGTTTGTAGTCTGTATTTTTAGGCTGTCAAGTACAACATTTCCCCTTATTATTGCACAAGATGTGCCGGTAATTGTACAATATCATAATATAAGCAAATAAAGCAAAACTGTTTTCACTTGCATATACAATAGACACCTACTGTTCAGTATTCGAAACTCTGAAAACATGTTTATTTAAGAGTAAATGATGTAAATAAGATCTTTAGACTATATTTAAAAAAGCTAACAACAAACTTGGTTAACATCTAGAATATTGGAGTGCTTCTAGGAATCACCTTTGCAGAATTAGGAAGTTCCCAGGTACAAATCACTAAGAATAACCAATGGTCCACACTGTGATTAGATTCTATTTAACTATTTTCCTGAGGACTTGTATTAGTTTGGGAAGGTTTTTCCTTTTAGACTGATCCACTTTTTATCTAGGACCATGGAAATACTTAAAAGCAGCAGGCAGAAATTGTTGCAGTGGAATGAACAGATGAAAAAAAACTTCTCAGCTAGAAAAACACATGAATATTCAAGGAGAGATGCAGAAAAAAACTTGTAAAGTAGAAGATGACTTCAGATGATGATTTGAACAATTACTGAAATATAAGTTAACTTCCTATTGAAAAACTGGAAACTTGGAAAATTATTGCTGCAAAAATCATAAGACTTTGAGAGACAGCTTCTACCTACGTAGAAGCTAAATGTGTAATAGGGGATCTATAATAGTATAAATCTATAGTATAGTATAATCTATAAAAATTGAGAGGGATAGGACTGGAATGTCTTTTGATCAGCCACAATTATTCTTCAACATCTACTTTTATTTTTATTGTTACCAAAAAAAAAAAAAAAAAGGAGAAATACTGGAAGATAAGCACAATCAAGTCAAAGTTATCCTCCAGAATTTCTCTTGCCTAAATAGTTGTTGCCACCTCTCAGACATTAAATCCTAGAGCTTCCAAGAGCAGCACAAGTTTCTCAGACTCCCTGAGCTAATGAACATTTGTACTTTTTCATAAATTATGAGAGTTGGTCTCTCTCATAAAAAGTTAGAGCTGCTTCCTTCAGCTACCTTCTACACAGCAACTGCTGCCAGAGGGCAGTGAAGACGGCTCTAAAAAGAAAACTGTTGCTCACATTGTTGAAGGAAGGAAGAGGAAGCGAACAAAAGATACAGCCAGTGTAAAACGAGTGCCAGTGAAACCACAGGCCTTTGCACGTGGGGACGTTTGCAACCCAAACAAAGGAAGCTTCATTCCACTGATATTTTTGCAGCGATAGCCTTTCAACAGCTCAACTGTTTGATTGTCATTGCACGGACTTTTAATACTTGCATGGCTTGAGAATTAGCTGAAAGAAACCCAGCTTGAGTGGAGCAATGTTGGAGGGTCTTTGCTACCCTGCAAAGTCTGTGTTGTTACATTAATGATAGTTTTCCAGTATCAGGACGATTATTACACAGTACAGCTGACCCAGAAGAAAGCACAACAAGTACTTGCAGGCTTCCAAACCTTTATGAGATTTAGACCACACATTTATGTATGCTGAGCTCCATGCAGTGAAAATTTGGGGTTAAACAAACAGAAATGTGTTATGTTAGTGTTAAGTATCAATGCAATAACAGTAACTAATCCTACTTGAAACTAAACAACATAGCTCATGTTTCTTTTCATGAAGTACGCTAATTTCAGTGAAAGCAATAACAGTCTGCATGTTATGTTAAAGAAAACATGAAAAAAGTTACTAATCAAGGGAACACAATCTGGGATCATACTAATACTAATCCATCCTGCTCCTCACATCTCACCTGCCTGCAGGAACTACTCTGATAGCATTTTAAAAAAAAGAGTTTGGGACAAAAAAAAAGAAAAAAAGAAGATTTTTAAAACAGAATAAGCCCCATCATAACAGTCCCCTGCAGGACTTAGCTGAAAGAAGAGTTTGAGTCTTTATCAGGACTTCTTTGAAAGAACAAAAAGTTGGATCTTGACATCCACTTACACAAGTCTAAATTATGTTGCTTTTCAACTTCTCAGTAGTTTGTCATCAAGTATTTACACAATTAAATTCAATGCAATTAAGCGAAGTAAATAGATATACTTTTGTATCAGGACACCAAGTTGCGCATTACACACTGTAATAATACAACTTCGATGGATGTTATGACCCTTTACAGCGTAATATGAAAAAAAAAACGCTTCTAAAATTTTAAGTGATCTTTTGTTCCATATGATCTTTTGTTCCACCATTCTGTAAACTATAAACAAGCATCTTTATGCCTCATATTTACTGTTCACCTCCTTATCTAACAAATTTAGGTAATGTTAATAGTGTATCTAACTGCAATCTAAAGAAGAGAGACGATTCGAACATCCAGACTTCAAGAGAGCATAGTGTTAAGAGAATTTTCTTGTAAAACATTCACATCTTTAGGGGACAAGTTTATTAGTAAACTCACTGAAGCGCTGCCTCAAGATTAGAAAACAAAAATCAGTCAAACAAAAAAATCTAAATGTCAAGCCCCAGACAGGAGCCACCAAATCAATTTTTTTTTTACTGTTCACAAACTGTCACCTTCATGATCCTTGCCCAGCCAAAAACCTCCAAGAGAAGAGGTCACAGAGCAACCCCGAAGGCTGGTGGGAAAATAACTCACTCAAGAATTCAAAACCAAAATGAATATGCTTGTAAGACTGAAGACTTACTTCCTAGAAGTCTGCAAATAGGTTCAATGAGTTTCATCTTCATAAACACTATATGGGTTGCTTAGGTCTACAGTAAAGTGATATAAAGATATTGTAACAGCAATTTATGATTCAAAATGCTTACTTGAAAGCAATGTGGACCCACTGAGAGGGACACAAGGGAAACTCCAATAAAAATTTAAAAATCTATGTCTAGGTAATGTACAATGCATGCTTTAACTAAGAATAGTGGATGACGAGAAAGAGTCAGATAAGAGCCACTGAGTAGTGGAAAGATTAATATTGACTTTGGCAGTTCTGATGATCAATTGGAAGGAAGAATAAAAAAGTTGAGAATAGCTTGCTTAGCAGTGTAACTTCAAAATGGTTCCTAAACATACCAGCAAAACTACATCAGAAGACATTACGAGTTGCAAAGTCAAGCTCTTGCATGGTGAGAAATGCCAGTATGAAAGCAGTCCACAATGCTTAATTCAATCCCCTGTGCAAATATATTACAATGGGTCAATTATGAGCCACACAATGTTTACATCCAAATTGACTGCACAAAGGAGATTGCTATTCATAGGTATTAATTTAACTACCTACTCTTTGTTCAAAAAGAGGCCTTGCAACATGGCAAACTTGCTTCAAACTTTACTGTGGTAACAGATGTACTTTATTTGCTCCTTAACATTCATGTATTATAAAAATGTAACCTAAATCTGTCCCCAAGGGCAGATTTGATCTCCAGCTGAATCACAACAGATTAATTTTCTGTATCTTTAGGAAATGGAGAGAATAAGATCTGTTAAGTGGTTCCAATTAAATTCCAATTAAGAGATGGAAGTCAGAAGAAAAATCTTGGCTTGTGCACTGAGGGACCTAGACCCAATCTCTCAGAGAAGTAGCTGGTGCAGTTCTTCAGATACAGCTGTAAGCACTCACACTCCACAAACTACAAGATCTCAAATCCCGCATTCAGAAATGAAGACTAAATTAGTGACTACTTTTTAAAAAGAGTCTGGTTTAAGCTGCTTGCCTAAAATCCCAGATTGCAAACGGGAAATAGATAGATCAAAGCCCAAGCACAGCGCCTTTCATATTGAGCAGCCTTACCATGCAGACATCACTCTCTCATCCTGCAATTAATGCCCCTCTTCATTCACTTACAAATGCAGCAATAACTGGCACATGTGCCTCCTTCACTGTACCACCCTGATTCATTCCCAGAGCAGCCCCTCCTCGTGCAATTCATGAGGCACTGCTTCCACAGAAAGCCCCAAATACGTAATTCAAGTCCGCAGCTTAATGCAGAAGCACAGCCAGGTTAGGCTGATATTGCGGAGACATTCCACAGCATTCAAAGCGTGTGACTCTACAGCTATTTAAGATGTTGTTTTGTAATACGCTGTTTTAAGTAAATCGTGATTTTCATTACCTACAGTTCATCTGAGATGTATCAATGCCTCCCAGTCTTCCTGAACAATCTCCAGACACAGCAGCACCCTGCATCCTCTCCTCCATGCACCAATTCAACTTGGGACTAGTTGTACAGTCTTAACTCTTAGTTCTTCACTTCCCTCCTTTGTTCTCCAGTTTTTCTTACACTTATTCCCAGGCTATGTGGCCAAATAGCATGACTAACCTTTCTTCTACTACCATCATCCAGTCGGGGTCTTGCTGCATTAGTATCTGAATAAGGATGTTTCTCCTTTCATTAGCCCTTTGCCTGAGAGAAGGAGAGAGGGATTTTCTTTTCAGTCACAGTTCTGGGAACTGGACTCAGTTCACCCAAACCAGTCAGAAGCTTCAGTCCCAGAGGCAGCTGACTACAACTTTACAAAGTTTGTAATTTGGCTTTTTTTTTTTTCATTACTGTGAAAACCCAAACAAAAAGAAATCTCTCTGCCAAGTCCCCGATCCCTTTTCAGAAGAAAAGGGTCATTCTATATTCTTAAGAGTCACCACGACTTTTTTTTTTTTCCTCTGGACAGGGACAAACAGCATGCTTTTCTGACCCACCTTCTCAGAAATACAGTTGAAATTTTCTGGGCAATTTTTTCTGACATGGTCCAAAAAAATTTCATTATGGAATATTTCCATGGCAAATACACATAGATGTACATAATGTGATATAAATTATAATCATATATATAACTACATGTAATATAAACTGGAAATATTATATTTTGGTAAATTATAAACAAATTAAATCGTGCCTGGCAATTTCAATTGAAAATCTGGAAGTGACTCCTATATCTTTACAGCGACATTTCCTTAAAGGAAAATTTGCTATTAAAGGTTGCAATGAGCAGGGAAAAATAGCCACCTCTGCACAAGTATTGTGTACCGTCATGGGACTGTGACGAGCTTTCATCCTTCTATCTAACCTTAAAGCAGTTCCATATCATGAATTTAACCTCAAGCCATCTGATGGGTAGGTTTGTCTAAGATCAAAGACAATCAACTCAGTACCTCAGTAATGAATTTCTGCTTTCAGGTTTTGGTTTGGTTTCTTGGTTCTCTTCCCCCCCCACCCCCCCTTTTTTTTTTAAGACTAAAATGAACTGTCTTAGAGAACTTGCCCTTTGTCTCAGTACAAATAAACAGAAAATAAGACAAACAATTTTTAAAATCTCAGCTGATTGTATCTACATTTTGTTCATTTAAGCCTACAGCAAAAGATTATTAAGAATAATAACATTGTCACCAACTTTGGATTCCATCTTCTGCATTCGCTTTAATCATTTTTCTGAAGGCCAATTTAAGACCAAAACAATGCTGCTAACATCTATCTATAACATATACATTATTACTTCTTTAAACTAGCATTGAACTACCTAAAGCTGATCAAGCTACAAATAAAAAGAGATAAAACTGAGATAGCTTTCTACAAAAAATACTTTAGAGCACAACTACATAGTATCGTAACACTGATAAAAGTGGAAACCAAAATTTCAATATAAGTTTCTTTAGTTTCTAGTACATTAAATATCTCAATAAAAACTACATAAACTAAGATGTACATAAATATTTCTTTGGATGTGCATAGAGGTAATTTTTTTCCATTAACAGGAACAGAACATACCAGATAAAATAAGTAGTTCAATAATTTCTGCATCTCCCAGATAGGCAGCAGCATGTAAAGGGGTCCTTTTCTCATTATCCTGTGGTAAGAGGGGGGAAAAAAGGTTTTATTTAAAACAAAAAAGTATGTTTTAGCATTCTGCATGAGTAATGAAAAAACACTGCATAAAAGTGCATCTTCCAAATACTGTACATTCTACATTTTAGAAAACATCGTTACTCTAAAGATGTTAGCCACATTTGTTGAGACAAGCACGCTCCTCCCTAAGGAGCTCTGTTACACACCTCCTGTCAGCTAGCATGTTCTCCTGACATACATGGATTGACAGATACTCATTGCACCTGAAGATAAACCCATCAGTTAGAAGTCACCATTCACTTGTCTCCAGAAACATGAACTTGAGACTGTCCTACACAGTTAAAAAAAAATGCTTCAACTCCATGTGCAACAATTAGTGAGAAACATTTTCTTTGGACAGTTTAAGGTTAATTTCAGCAGCTATTCTCAAAATAGAAAAGAAACGGGAGTGAGCAGAAGCAGAAATACTGAAATTTCACCTGTTTTGTTTACTGCAGGTGAGCAAAGAGGAGGTAGAGATGCAGTTCATTTTGCAGGAAACACTCAGCACTGTTGTTTAGTTCAGGCTGATCTAGTGTCCTGAAGGCACGAGTGTTTAGGCATGAGTATTTAGGCACAAGAGAATTTAGGCATGCACAATGTTTGTTGATGAAGATAACATTCACTTATGAAAGACTGGCACAAAATATTTCTCAAAACTTGCAGCATTGGTGTCAATTTCCCTTCACCAGCTTATAGTTTAGACAGAAAAATAAGATCATTTTCAGGTCATACTGAATGATAGAAATAAACAAGAATCATCCAATTTACTCTTTGGGGTAAGGCTGCTGAAAAATTACAAAAGAAACTGATCACCACAAGCATCCTGGCTTAAGCTCTGTCTAGATTTCCAGATCTTTCTAGTAGAGTGTCAAGTACACTGTGAGGGCAAGGGAGGAAGAATCAAGATGAGAAGCAGCATGACATTTCTATTAATTCAACTGTTGTTGACAACTATGGTAAATTTAATGCACATTTTAAATGACATTTTTGGGAAGAAACTTCCTCTCCCTTGCCAAAATCACCTTAATCACTGAATTTCTGCATGAGGGTTAACAGGACTAGCAGCATGCAAGAAGAAAATTCCTCCTAAACTATCTTCACCATTTTGTCCCTGCTCAGAAAATGTCCAGATTACACATTCACCATATTATCAATGTTTCCTAACTACATTTTCTGAATTACACACAAGTAATTCAAAACTGAGCAGTACACTCCTGACCCTGAATCAGAATCAATACTACTTACTTATCATTAACACCACGTCATGCCAGGATGTCTCAACTGCAGGTTACAAAATATGACAAAAAAAGAAAAAGACATCTTTCATCCAGAGAGATTAAAAAAAAAGGAAGCACAAGGGAAAAATTAACGAAACAGTAGCCAGCAATTAAAAGCAGTCTTTGTTCCTCCAATCTGCAGATGTTAAGCTAGTACAGCTAGCTAATAATTTGCAACCTCATTTAAGCCTCTTTGCTAATGCTAAATTATCAAATTACCCACAGTTTAAGAAATATAGCCCACAGTTTAATAAATGCAGACCTTTCAACCAAAAAATGAGTACAGTATTTTACTGTCTGCAACTTCATTGCAGAACTAGAGGAAACAAGATGGGTCATGAATATATCCTTCTGTAGAGAAGGTATTCCATAGAGAAGTATTGTTTCTCTCAAGAATTCCAGCAAAAGCCACATACCTCACTTAAAGGACAAAACGTCTTATTAAAATTTTCACCACATTTGGTGTGAGGTTGCCTTTTTTTTTGTTTTCAACATCGTAGTGACAGAAGTCATAAAAGTAACCTGTCTGATTTGAATAAAATGGGAGAGAAATGAGCTGTTTTTGTTTAGAGAAATGCCAACCACTAAATCCCAAATATATTTTTCTGAAACATTGATGATTCAAATTTCTGATAAATTCCAGTCCCCTTTCCCCCAAATCCAACCTCTGATAATGGGAACAGTTGAGCATTCTGAAGCCACCAAGGCACAAACATGAAAACAGCTCAGATATGTTTTCACTCGAGTGCTCCCATGTTTCCAAGCTACGTGTTCCCAGTCATGCAAATATTTCAAGTTTGCTGCTCTGTGGCAGCACTGTTTGAAAACACTAAAAACTCGACTCCTAGTTCTGCTGGGGTGCTCCCAGCTCGTCATCTCCTGGGCCAGCTCCAGAGCCTGGTATTTCAACTGTCCCCAAACCCAGGCAGGGTCTGGGTCTACGGCAAGTATTCTGCAGGCTGAGCTTGCTTTAGCAGAAGCCCTGACTTTTCCCCTAGTTTCACAGCTGTGACTTTTTTTTTTTAATTAACAAATTAACTTTCGTGTGGGAAAGTTTTTATTTTAGTAAAGACCTGATTTTTAGACCCTCTTACAAAATCAGAAAATCTGCCTTCAGCAAGCTTTCATTAGTATGCACAAGTCAGCTTCCTTTAAAAAGAAAATTCTAGTCCTGTTCCACTTGAAGTGAATTTTAATAAATGAAATCAGGATAAAATTAAAGAAATTTTGTGTTTTTTTGTATGCTATTAAAATACTGCTATACAGATCAACTACTTTTATTTAAAAAGACTAATCATTTGATGAACAACTTTCTTCAGCAAATACAAAAAGAAAACCTTTGAGAGCATTACAGTGGATAAAACTAATCAAGATTTTAGTTTTAAGAAGCAACTTTGTAAGCAGGCATTTGTAGCACTGATACATCATACTAATGTAAACAACAGCCCACAACTGCCCTACTGTTGCTTCTGTTTCAACCTAAAAGACACTAAAACAAACATTTCAAAAAAGGAGTTTTGTACATAAAAGTTCCTGTCCCACAGTAGAAACTATAAACTTATATTTTAATTGGTTGTTGGTTGACACTCGCCTGAACATGAGCCAGTAGCATGTCCAGGTGGTCAAGAAGGCCAGCAGCATCCTGGCTTACATCAGAAATAGTGTAGCCAGCAGGACTAGGGAGGTGATTGTCTCCTGTACTCAGCTTTGGTGAGGCCGCACCTCGAGTACTGTGTTCAGTTTTGGGCCCCTCACTACAAGAAGGACATCGAGGCCCTGGAGCATGTCCAGAGCAGGGCTACGAAGCTGGTGAAGGGCCTGGAGCACAAGTCCTGTGAGGAGCGGCTGAGGCAGCTGGGGTTGTTTGGTCTGGAGGAGGCTCAGGGGAGACCTCATTGCTCTCTACAGCTACCTGAAAGGAAGGTGTGGGGAGCTGGGGGTCAGCCTCTTTCTCACAGGTAACCAGTGACAGGACTAGAGGGAACGGCCTCAAGTTGCACCAGGGGAGGTTCAGGTTGGAAATGAGGAGACATTTCTTCTCAGAAAGAGCAGTCAGGCATTGGGACGGGTTGCCCAGGGACCTGGTGGAGTCACCGTCCCTGGGGGTGTTCAAGGAAAGGTTGGACGTGGTGCTTAGGGACATGGTTTAGTGGGTGACATTGGTGGTAGGGGGACGGTTGGACCAGATGATCTTGGAGGCCCTTTTCAGCCTTAATGATTCTGTGGTTCTATATTCCTCCACTCCAAACTTTAATTCCTGATATTGGTCAATACTGTCAAACTAAAAAGCAATAAAAAATCTCCTTAAGGAATCAATGTTCAGAATGACGATTCTATGTCACAAAACTCTCCCATTATCATATTTTTATGCACCTTTGGATTAAGTTACATAAAAACATATAATCATTCCATTTGTAGTACTTCCTTCTACTTCCCAAGGTTCTCAAACATTTTATCTACACAGGAGTTTCGATGTGGATTACAGCATGAGGAACTCCTAAAATGACCTCATTAAAACCAAATCTGGGATAAAATGACAAGAACAGCAGTGTTAAGAACTTCTTTATAACTCCCCTTGTCTTCAACAAACCTGGAACAAGGGTAATGCCTCCTTTGTGTCATGTAAAATAGTAGACTTTGGCTGTTTCAATAGGTACTTAAGGGAGCAAAACAATGGACAAATCTAAGGCTAAATTAAATAGGCAGCATTCAAATACACTTGTTTGTTGTTGTTGTTTTAAAGAAGTATCATTTGAGATACAATTTATCCCTGTGTGGGTTCTGTCTCAGCAAATGACCAACAGTAACTCCCATTAGGTTAGTGAGAGGGGTCTACTCAACCAGTATGGCTTGAGCTAACTCCTAGGTCCACAGATAATGTTTAAGAACACAGTTACAAAATATCTGCAATTGTTTGATAGTGTCAAGTACCACAGGGGTCTCTTACCAGTGCCAAGTCACCAGTGCTGCACTTGAGATTCACTAGGACACTATATTATATTTGCAAATTTTGTCAAATACAGCTTTTTGACCATCATTTTGTAAGGCAGAATAACTCTATTTTAAATAACCTTTTGTTCCTCCACCCAAAAAAGAACACCCTGTATTTGGCTTTTATGTTTGAACTTTAAACTACACAAAGCTTAGTTTAGGTGCATAAATCTGTAATCGGGGCCACTAACTCTTTGGGAGCATGTCCAACAACAAAGTGGTACCTTAAAAACAAATAACTCACTAGAACTTGAAAATTAGTCAGCTGACAAATATTGTCAACTGAAAATAACTCACTAGAACTTGAAAATTAGTCAGCTGACAAATATTGTCAACT
The DNA here is from genome assembly GCF_964034855.1 of Anser brachyrhynchus. Taxonomy (NCBI): domain Eukaryota; kingdom Metazoa; phylum Chordata; class Aves; order Anseriformes; family Anatidae; genus Anser; species Anser brachyrhynchus. The sequence goes on from NC_137695.1 coordinate 37,717,283, forward strand.
GAAAATAGAAGAAAAAGATTAAGTATTAGGTTTTCAAAACTTACAAATCTGTGACAAGTAACTTAATTTCCTATCCCTAACCTAAATGTAATTTATCTGCTATTTCTTTGGATTTTTTCAGTATTTCTTAACTCAGTTTTCAAAATACCATTCCTTAAATTATTCTGACATTGATATTGCAGTTAGAATACAAAACTTGACATTGTCATAAAAATAATTTTCTAACTGATTTTGGCTAACAGCATTTTTAGAAGCAGAACTATATTTTCTCCTCGTATTTCAAACTTAAAATGTAGCTTCAATACAGTGAGAATGCCTAACAAGCTACAATAAAGGTCTGCCTTCTGCATGCTTAAAAACAGGATGAAAGCATACTACTTTATGTTAGCCACAAGAATCATATGCATTACATAGCTAACCATAAAGTATTGTTTGAAGCCAGGTGATAGATACCATCATAGTGTGAAAAGACTAGATTTGCCATACAAACTCCATTAATTGCTTGAACAATTAGCTCACGGTACTATTTTCATAAACACTTGTATTTCATTCAAAAGGTACATTTCTGAAAACCCAATTCTAATTTTTCTATAATCTGGCTTTATCACTAAGTAGTACATTTCAGGACATATCCTCTTTACGCCATCTCTTAGGACAGAGCAAATCTTGACTTCTAAGCAATCACAAAATTTGAAGAGGAATCTTACCCTTTTGTTCATTACATTAGCAATAATCAGATGCTCTAGAGACCTTATCTTGTAGGGGAAAATAAATGTCTTTAGTAATAGCAAGGAGGATTGCTTCAGTTGTAATCTGTCAAAACCTGGTGTTCTTCCTAGTTAAGATCTTCAATATCAATTTAATAATGCATGCTCTTTGACTTGGTTCTAGATAATAATCAAAAACTGGCTCACTGTGGAGTAAACCACTAAATCATTTATCTTGTGTTTGCCACTGTTGCTTGGGAAGTCCCTAAAAAATTAGATGGCAGTGGTAGTTATACAATAGGAAAAAAAGAGATTACGATAGAAGAGAGCTACGAAGCAACCTGGAAAAAAGGTCACAAAACCACAATTTTAGGAAATATCAGAAGTTTATAAAAAACATGCAAGTTTCACCCTATGAACGCATGTTCCTCAAGAACATAAGCTCACAATGTTCTGAACAAGAAAAAAATCACATAAACGGGTAATTTTTAATGGATCTACAGTCACACAAAGTAACTGGCATGCACAGTACTCTTAGGCTGCTCGAAGAAAAAACTATTAGGTACATAATTGCCAGGAAGACATTAATGCTCCAATATTTGATTTCCTAATCAAAATCAACAACTCAGCAACTGTAAATGGATAATCCAAAGAGCTGCTTGGGTTTTGTAGGTGGACAAATTTCAGAAGCAGAACGAAGGCTTACCTTGGGCCTGGCCAATTGGGTGAAAAAGGGACAAACCTACACTGAGCGGCATTAAAAGTTACAGAAATTGACCTGATCTATTCTGATTTAGTCACTAATGGAAGTGATAAAAGGCTAAGAATTTGGGCTACAGAAATATTTTGGCTGCATCCACCACACTTCCTCCACGAGGAAAACAACTTTTAGGTAGGTAGCTCTGGAAATGGCCTGACCCATGCCTGGGCAGCAGAGGCTGGTGGCAGCAGGTACCAGTACTTTCTTCACGAAGGTCTCCCCACAGAACACAGGCAGAGCTGGGCATTTCCAAAGTCTCAAAGGTGCGACGTGAGGCTGGTGTGCCAGCGCCAGCAGGCCATGAGGAGGCTGCCATGATGTATGCTCTGGTGGACATGCATGAGGCCTCATCTCTCAAATCAGAGATGAGAACAACAACGGATGGACATGGGTCAGGAAATCTCCTTCCCTGAGACACTGAAGTGCCTGATGTGTTGAGTTTCAGGGAAAAAAAGTATAAAGGCACTCTAAACTCTCTAGTCTTAGAGACTGTAACAACAGTGATCGACTGCAACGCACTTTGTATCAGAATGGCCATCCCCTTTTTTTCTGGCTACTGGAACAGATCAGGCTATCATGTTTGTTCCCTTGCACAAAACCTGAAGTGTAACTGAACTCTTAAAGAAAAAGTGTTGGTCAAACATTTGGGTTTTACCTTTATCTACAAGAAGATCTACGCTGCTTTCTACGCCCCATTCCACATCACAAGGATACAAAGACAAATGAGAGATGGGGGAAAAGAACTCATGTTGCATGGCTTTGCTGTCCGGACATACTCTGCAATCCCAGATAAATCCTCATTTAACCTAATGCCCCCAGGCATTTTTTAATGGAACTTCTGGAACTGAATTTGAAGTACAAGTTCACAGAGCAGCACTAAAAATGCATGAAAAATAGTTTACTTCCCATTCAGCTAAGGATTATTTTATTTCACTCAAATAACAAATCTAATCAAAAAACCTATCCTCACCAAACCATTACACACAATTCATTCACAAAATCTGATAAACAAAAATGTGCATTCAAAGTCTGGTTCTTTTCCAAAGCATCTGCACAGTAAGAATAACCTGGTAGGAATCACTAAAACTAGGTTTGTGAAGAAAAAAACATTCAGGCGTTCATATATGTTATATTGGAACATTCATTTATATTCAACCATCTCTTATTAAAAATTCCTTTTTCAAAAGTGCAAGGTAGCTCAGATCCAGTTAGTTCTGAAGTTCAGAACAATATTGTTAAGTAACGGTATTTTGGACATCTTTTCAAAAAACCTACTCTTCAAATGTTACATGCTTTACATCAGAAGCATTAAACTGATCTGATGACACAAAACGGTTCAAACGTGACTGTACAGCAGAGGCATCAAAGGTAACACACACAAAAAAAAAGCGAGTCCTGTCTTGCATAAAGAAGAGCTATTAAGATTCAACCTGATCTATGATTACGATAGCAGGACACCACGGCCAGCTAAACTCTCGGTCAGAACACAAGAGTAAAAATTTCTTGTTTAAATAAACTCCCAAAAAATAGTTTAATGTGGTTAAGACATTTAAAAACTGAGATTCAGCTCATGAACATGCCTTGTTTTCAAGAAGGCCTTTTTGAAGTATTTAATAAATCTTCACAAAAATGTTATTAAGAAAACAGCATAAATTTTGTGGAATACAGCATTTCTTTTTCACTTGGCTTATTCCTGTCTACCAACAACAAAAGGAGGCTTTTTGTTTTTCTTTTCTTTTTTTTTTTTTTTTAATTTATTACTCCTAAAGGTCAAAAATTATCATTAGCAACACATGAGGACAAAAGGGCTTAGGAGTTTTCTGGTAGACATCTTTATTTATTAAAGCAAAAATACTGACTTATATTCAAGTATTTCAGGAGACACATTTTGAAAACAACAAACATCTCCCTATCTTTCCACTTACGAGCAATTCATCACAAAAATGCCTCTCTATAATTTTTGTGTTTTGAAAGCACTAAGTCAGAGTGCTTTTTGGAAATATGCAACTTCTCATACGCCTTCACCTGCATGTTCCATGCAGGTTTTGTAATGCTCCCGTCACTTTTGTAATTCTTGCCACTTAGGTTTTCAAACTCATTTGTGGAACAAGCGCAGCTCATAGGAAAAGCTGAACCTAGGTCTCTATTCTATAAAATTGTACACATAACTTCTTTTGCCCAAATTATAAAAGCTAGAATTTGTTGTGAGTGAAGTCAACCATCCATTTGGGTATCAAATAAAGACCTTTGAACAGGTTTTGTGAGCCCTTCACAAAACCTTTCACTTTGAGTTTCAACCATCAAGAATTTGGTCCCATTCAACACTAAAAACTGCCAGTAAATTCTTGCTCAATACATGGAATGAATAAAGAGCTATTCTCTCCCTTTGCTAAGGTGAACTTGATCTAATGGTACAGCTGAGACATTTGGGATTAAATCAGGGATTAAAACAGAGCAACTCTTATGGCCCAGACTGTTTGTTAAAATATTAGATGATTACAAAAAAAATTAAAAATAAAAAAACAACATTGAAATTAAAAACCACCCCCCAAAACACAAACGTCTAAAGAGTTCAAAACTATGTGGTTTTTTTTGTTTGTTTAAAAAACACATGACAATCTCATGACAAAATACTTTTCCTTGGCTTTCCCCTTCCCAAATGCTAAATATATTATTTGCAAACATCTACCTGGAATGTATAGTGGAAAAAAATTACCAGCTCTTAATTGGACTGTAGTTGCTGGTAAGAAAGATACAATAAAATACAATAAAACTCGAACTGGTTTTGAAAAAAAATAAAGCAGTATGTGAAAAAGATGGAATTTCCATCATGAGAACAGAGTCTTTGTGAAGAACATTATGTAACAGAGCCTGTGCTCATACAGCAGGCTGAGTAAGGGATAGTGAATGCCTCATCTCACCCTGTAATCTATCTGTAATATTTGAGGACACAAATAAGAAAATATGCCAAGAGAGAAAACAGTACAATACAGTCTCTGTTTATGCTCCAGGGAAAGATCACACCACACTAGGTAAGGTATGCACATCTCCATCCCAGTTTAAATCCACCACATTATGTCCAGGCCAATGACACTTTTGTTCAGAAAAGCTGGGTTTTCTGCCTTTTTCATTGCAAAGGCCAACGTTAGCATGACAACCCTGTACGCGTCTGATGTAAATCAGGTCTTCACCTCGCTAACTGCATTGTCCTGGTGACAAAAAAAACGTGATTTTCAGGTTGCATGTTCACCGTTAATACCTCTTCTCAGAGTAAGTTATGACATTTTGCTTGTGCATGCTAAGTTAAACGGCTTTGTCAAGTAAAGTCACCTAGCAGTGACGGGCAAAGTCCCTCTGGCAAGAGACCCCTGCACTACCCCTGAATACTGGCTCAAGGTAGCTTATAACACTCAGACAAACTCAGCCAATACAAAGTTAAATTGTAAACACAGGATGTATCTCATCTGAAGTACGACCTGTTAGGGTGAGTCCGGGACAAGGCCACGAGGGTGATCAAAGGGCTGGAGAACCTCTCGCATGAAGACAGGCTGAGGGAATTGGGGTTGTTCAGCCTGGAAAAGAGAAGGCTCTGGGAAGACCTTATAGCGGCCTTCCACTACCTGAAGGGGGCCTACAGGAAAGCTGGGGAGGGACTCTTTGTCCAGGAGTATAGGGAAAGGACAAGGGGTAACAGCTTTAAGATAAGAGAGGGTAGGTTTGGGTTAGACATGAGGAAGAAACTGTTCACTCTGAGGGAGGTGAGGCACTGGAGCAGGCTGCTCGGAGAAGCTGGGATGCCCCATCCCTCAAAGGGGATGAAAACCACAATTAGGAAGGATTGTAATCAAATAGGACCTTATTAAAGACTGAAAAAAAGAACATAGAGACCCCATATGTGAACTTTGGACATGCTCTTCAGCCTCATTTCAAAGGGAACATCCAGTTCCCTTGCCCTCCGACCTGACACCAGTGTGAGGCTCCCCAGGCCTGGCTGCCTCCTGACAGCCCCACAGGAACCCTCCTCCCCAGGCATTTCTGGGATAGCCCTCCCCACTAAGCGCAGCAAGAAAATGACACTTTCTCCTTCAAGTTTTTGATATACATCCAACCTTTGCTGGAGTAGATTTAAGGGACCGATTACTGACGGTTCATTAGATATTCCACTAGTATGTGAGGCAGCTTCAACCACTTACAGAGCAGAGAAAATTGTTTTTGTTCAAAGGTACTCTGCATATACGTACAGAGTTTTCTCCTGGAAAGTTACTATAAATAACCAGTAAATTCAAATCCTCTCTTGCTATTACCAGCAATGCATTCTTTAAGAACTGTGTCGATGTCGGATGCTAATACACATTAAGTCTACAGAGTTTTTTTTCTTCTCTCTGCTCTTTGAGTAGGGATGTTCTGTTCTCACATACCAGCCCTGTGCATGACAGGCACAGCGAGTTCCAGGAGTAACCCCAGTTAGCTGGAACTATTCAAGACCTTGCTGTAAGTTTGTTTTGTAAAAGCAGCAGGAAATGCAAAACTTCCAATACTCTCTGAAGGCTACAAACTTTAGTAAGGTTACAATCACTAAAAGTACTATGACAAATCAGACATTATCTATAAAATCATTATCACTAACAAGAATCACAGTGGAGATTCAAACACAGGATTCTTGAAATGCATTTGAATTTGATCTAATTATTCATGGCTCTCTAAATCAATGCCAATTTCTCAATGTTTAAAGAATAACAATGACCAGAACAAAACTTGTCTGTCAAATCCCCAATTACTGTAAAACAAATAGAGAGTACAACCAATAGGGTAGAAGCACTGCCATGTAGATATCGAAGCTTGTTTGCCCAGTTTAGCAAACATTATAACCACATTAGCATAGTGCTAGGCAAGCTTACTAGACCTGATGAGAAGCAGAATATATTAGTGTGAGTAGTACACCACACTAACATTAATTCTCTTATTAATTCTTACTAAGTCTCTAAAGAATATTTCTTTTTATTTGTAAACATATTTTTCATTTAAAAAGAAAGTCCTAACCTGTGCAGCAGTACCTTTTGAGAGCTACCATCCACAGAATGCACCGTGCCAAGCAGCAATCTGTTGACATTAGTCAGATTATCCTGTAACTCTGTTGGAGGTTTGTTTATATTCCTCCAATAAAAGTGATAATTCAATTCTTTTGAAAATCTCATTTGCGTAGACTAAAAACAGCGTTGCCAACATAAAGCAAAGGTTTATTTCTCTTTGGACTAGCGAGGTTCTGTCCTTAAGGGTTCTGATTCTGAAGGAAGAGGCCTAATTAGACAGCTTCGTATTTAAAACATTCTGAATATGTTTCTGCAGCAGAAGAGGAACTCAACACCATGTGGACGCAGTTTATATTGAGGCTGAAAAACATGATTCACTCTCTAAGCCACATTGAAAGGAAATAAGCGATCTGATTATTCATTACAGATGACATGCTTGAAAAACATTCCACACTAACGAACAGGAAACCTACAACTGTAATAAAGTTAAGTAACAGTAAATAACTACTATATTGCAAAGTTAAATCTTTGAGCAGCTGGTGGATACTCTTAACAGTATACAGACACAACTTGCCGCAAGTTTCCACAACACTCAGAAGAATTAGGTCTCTAAAGCATGCTTCAGATCCATGAAACAAAGAGCTTCTTAGCAGTTCCTTTAAGAAGTAGAAGAAACTTTCCTATAGGGAAAGCTTCCCCGTACTCCCTACAGCAAAGTTTCTTCTCATCCCCTTCAGATCCTTAACATGAATATTCTTGTTATGAAGAACTTAACTCTTTACTAAAATAACCCCCAAATATTCCCCTATGGTAGTGCTAAACTATCTACTTTAAAAAAAAATCTCACTGAACTCTGCCATGTTCAGTGGCAAGAAATGTTATAAGCTAGCTTTGTATCTTTTTAATTAAAAAATCTCACACATTGACCTGTTCTATGCTCATAATGCCATTCTAAGAGACAAACCTGAGATCTTCTTGCAAGTGAACCGCTTCAGGGCCACGTTACGTACTGATGCATGCCTGCCACCTCTGAGCAGGCAGAACCCGCTCCTGTCTGCAAAGGACCACAGACACTCTCAACAAAGAGGATTCTTCACAGAATTTTCCTACCATTTCTTCGTATGTAAGGAAATTTCAATTAAGTGAATGCTTCATAAAGCAGGAGTCTCATGACTCATCAGGCTGGTCACACAGGAAATGAGGGTTCCTGTTTGTGGTGGAAACATTAGGAAAGTTTATTACAGAGAGTATCTAGCATCAGAAAGCAATATGGTACATTGAAATGCACTCTGGAGGGGAGTCCAAGCAAAAGTTTATGGAGAAAAACATCTTGCTCTTGTTTTATGGTTGTATTTTACTGGAAGTCCAAGGGCAAACAAGATTGAGAAGATGCGTGTTACCATGAATCTCTGAGATTATACATATGGTAGAAAGTAGTGTAAGAAAAATATATTTGCATATACCCCATGCAAAGTGAAAACATCCCAAATTAAATACAGCCATCAACTGCTTAAAATGCCTCCAACTAATTGGAAAAGCTCTCTCAATTCTCATCAGAAATCTTTTCTGAAGATGATGGCTATATCTTCTGTTAGTAAGATGGGTAACAAAAATCACTCAATGAACAGTTAGCAGTGCAAGTGTCTCAAGGCATATTCTATTTGTTTTATGATTTATTCCAATTCTGACTTCACCTGCTGCTCTCTGCAAGGTCTCACTGGCCCACGTTTGCCCAATACAAGATTTTTCAGGTTCTCTGCTACAGAATCTGAAATTGGGCTCTGAATAGAGATGGTGAGGCAAGAATTGCTGCATTGAATCAAGCTAAATGTTTCTAAATAGTGTGTTTTAATTGGAGGATTTTTCCTTATTAGTATTATTTTATTTTTATTTCAGTTTTCATTATTAGTATTTGCTTATACAGAAACATTTCCTCTCTGACCTCCTACAGGGATTTCAAAGGCGTGCTCTCACTCTCAGTTCACTGCATGTTTAGTGCCACTAGCATTAGAAAAACTATTTTTTTTAATGTATGCACATATTTTATATATAACTTGTATAACTTATATAGATGTATACATATACAGATGTACATCTCTGTCTTTTCAATATACAGATTTTATTTGTACGAAACCTTGCATCCAGTCACTGCTAAACAATTCAAAGGATGAAAATTAATTAAAATAACTAATGCCAAACTCAGTTATAACTCATCACACATTCTCATCATATTGTAAAGTTCTTCAAACTCGCAAATATCCATAATATCTGGGATTTTTCCATTCCATAAAGAAAGGGCAAGTTCATACTCTGAACTATTAAGATAGGAACTCAAAAAAAAAAAAAGTGTTTTTCAAAATATGTTATTTTTTTTTCTCGATGCTTTGTTAATTCTTCCCTGACATTCAAGTCAACAGACCAGAAGTTAGAGAGCTGCCTGCACAGTCTGTGCTGCCAGGGAATACAATAAGATGCTGCCGCACAGTACCAAATACGTTAGTGCAAGTTTTTGTTGCCAACCGCAGCTGCCAGCAAAAAAGCCCTTCATGCAAACAGTCTACATCGCGTGCATGAACTTGACAAAACAGTTCCAGCACTGCGTCTGATGCACGCTTGAGACAAATAGGCTGGTTAGTAAAGCCATGCTCTCTCATCTCTTCAAAAACACTGCTTGAAGAGTCAAAAATGGTACACCATTCCTGCTTAGGCTTTGCTATATTATATGCTAGGCTTTAACTACTATTTCTTCTCATCAGTTTAGATACAAAGGCCCCATGGTGGCTTTGTTCTGACTGCCAGAAGCTTTTACCTTGTAACAACAGCAGCTACAGGATGAATTGACCTGAAAAATGATTGAACTGCAAGCATGCTCCATGTGATCAAACAAAAAAAACATCACAAATATGACAAAACTTTATTCTGATCAATGCCCAGAGTATCCCTGAACTGGAAAGGAGTATGGATTGCACACACCTGTCTCCCTACTGCTTTTATCTGACGCATGCAAATTTCTGTGCAAAGCAGTCCAAGTGTTCCCCACTGCTTTCAGACCTATTTCCACAGCCTCCCAATGGCTTCCCAGACACCCCCAAGCAAGAAACACGGTATTGCAGAGGACTGCCACTGTTTGAAGGGTGCCACGTACTAACCTGCTCTAAGCAATGTCTTCCAGATGTCTCAAATGGCAAATTCTTACCCTAATGTGACTTAGGTTACAAAACCTACTGAGAACAAAAGGGATAACAAAGAATCCATGCAGAGCAATTAATGCCAAAAGAGATTAAGAGTCATAGATGTGTCAAATTAAAATTTACAATTGTGGTTGCATGCATGCTTTTTTTAAAAGCAGAAAAGATCCTCTTATTATTCATTTACTTTGATAAAATAAATGGCTACAGAAAGACAACGAACAGAAACATAAAAAACAAAAAATTCCTAAAGATTACTTTTCCCTCATTGTATATTATGACTTTTTGTTTATCTGATTTTAAGCAAGACCTATGTAAGGTTCTATACATTTAGAGGTACTTCAAAATAATTGCTGAATTACAGCATAAAGTGGTTTCGTTTCCCACATAAAATATATAAAAGAGATTTTTAGATCCAAAATCAGTACATAATTTATTTGCATGATCAGAACACCAAATTCCACTAAATTTCATAGAATGTTCCATGCTTCAGCGAGCTAATTCAGGCTTCCCTGTTCTACACCACACTGTTAAGCCCAGAGAAGAAACAGTTACCCCAGAGTCTAGCCCATGAGATCGGTATAAAGATGAAAACCAGGAAACTATTCCCTATTTTTTCTATTTAACCTCCTCTAGGATTTTGACCAACACCAGCATCATGCCAAAGAATCTTTTTTTTTTTTTAAAGTACTTTACTTTTCATTATTTATTCCTAAATTACTCAGATAACTGATATTTTCAGCAACCTCTAATTCTCCTGGTGCCCAATCCCAATGCTGCATGAGCAGTACTACCCTTGCAACAAGACTAACAAGACAGTTTTCTTTCTCTGTCAGTATATGCAATGACATGCAGGATAAAATAAATTAAAAACCTAAACAAAACAGGAAATCAAGTAAGACGTCATATCTTACCCTAGGGGGAAACTCTGCAACATTTTCCTAAAATGCAAATAACACCAACAAGAAGTTATGCAAACCCACACTTGGTAGAGCTGGGAATGGAGCCCACACCTCTACCGCAGCACTGTCCACGCAGCAGCCCTGCAGCTCAGAATAACAAAGGCAGATCCACTTAGCTCTTGCTTAGTTAGCACTTGGCTCTCCTCTTCCTACCTGGCACAGTGGTGGTGCTACCGGATCACTCGCCTTGCCAGCCCCAGGAACAAAACTGTGATTTATGGGCAGCGCTTTATTGCTACGTAATACATGGGGGGAAAATTGGTTGTATGTTTTTGTTGCCATTTTTTTGTTTCATTGGTGGTGTTGGTGTTTTGCAAAATAGTAGCTCTAATTTATATATATTTTTGGTTACTTGCTATAGAGAAGTGCCATTAAATTCAGAGCTGTGCTAGATGGCCAACCATGTAGAGCAGAAAGCACCTGGATATCCTGATTGCTACAGTCCCTAGTACAGCACGTGGGATTTCATTTTCCAGTCTTACATCTTCTGTTGGAAAAAAAACAACAGCTCATACAGAAATCAGCTTCATAGTTTAAATCTATTATAATCTCACAAAGCGTACTGAGCAGCAAGACACAGGTGTTTCATGTTTAAGTCACTAATCACATGTGTCAATCACTATTTTAAATAGGAGCAGTGAGCACTCTTGAAAATTGAGAGACATCTGTGTGATTCTGGGATTCCTCCAAATGCAGCGCTTGTTTGGCTTCAGTGTGCAAAGAGCAAGGGGCACACTGACACTGCTTCCAGACAGGATCAGATTCCCTCAGCTAAGATCAAGTGCAATCGGGTTATAAAGCCTGAATATAGGGTTACCTGAAGGATCCCTTTTCATAGTGGGAAATCTTACCCTGATAGGTCTAGAAGAAAGAGGAAATACTGCTCTGATTTTGAACAATCATTTCAATAGTAAGATGTACAGCCTTTGAGAGTGAGCTGCTATTCCCTCAACAAAATCATACTGGTAACAGATAGCTGAAATGAATTATTCCATTTTCATTATCTATGAAACTCATACATCATAAAAGGTTTGGGTTACAAATGAAATGGTACAAGTTTACAACAGTGATGGACTTCCACATTTAAAAAAAAAAAAAAAGCCAAATCCTGACTGATAAAAGGCAATGCTGAAATCATTTAGTTAGCTAAAATTAACTGCGAAAAGTGGACAAAATTCAAAGTATCCATGTTATCCTAATCAGCAAGAGCAGGAAATGTTGATGCTCTCCATGAACTAATAAAGAGTTCTAACTGACACTAACTGTATCAGTTATCACACAACATTCTCCTTCCTGCCAAGTCTCAAAAGCTCAGGATGGCACCAAGGAAAAACATTAATAAGAAGTATATATATATATATATATACATGTGTGTTCTCTCTTTCTCTCTCACAATATGGATAACAGAAATTCTATCAGGCTCGACATATGTGATGTGAGTGACTTAAGCCTGATTCATGAAACAAGCAGCCACAGCTCCTCCAGTGCTCTTGGGGAAGGGGAGGGAGATGCAACCCCTTTTCCTCCATTTTTCCCATAATTGGAGCCTCAGAGAGTGCACCTTCCAAAAATATCGTTGATCAAAGTTCCCATAAATCATTTTTGTCTGAAAAAAAGTTGCACACCCCAAGAAGGCAAGCCTTTTTGAACCACAGTTTAAGCAGGTAAAGAACACACTCAATTTGCTCTTTCTTCACAAAACATTACAACTGCAGGGTTGAATACAATACATACTTTCTAAATCTAGACTCTGACTGACTCAAGAGAGCTGGTAACTGTGACATGAACAGAGAACAATCTTCTTCCTGAAAAAGCTGTGTTTTCTTCCTGCAAAAGGTTGCTATCAGTACATCATCTTAGCATTGGCACACAGGAACTCGTGCTATGAAAGGCCACCCGTCTCAGATTCTTCCTAAATATAACCCTATGGGACAAGACATCAGCTGCGTTAGGAATAATGCTCTAATAGAGCCCAGCCTGAGTGTAATCTGTAGGCATGACTGTAGGAGCAAACCACAGCCTAGCTTTAGGAAGCCAAACAGACAGACCCAACCCAGCTTTAACAGAGTATTAAACTGATTGTCATTAATGTTAAAGATGATATATGGCAAAAGTAAAAAAGGAAAATGAAGCTGGATGATAACAGAAAGAAAGAAAAAGACATTTTATCAAGCCACCAACACCTTTCCTAGACGAACGTCGCTGCCACAACAGAGCCCTCGAGCAGTTCTATCTTCAGTTCACTTCTGGGCACAATTTATTTGCCAAAGTCGGTCTCCAGTTACATAACCCAACCCGCCGCTGCGTGGAAGAAAGGAAGGAATCCTAGCTATTAGGAGACAAACTGCAAAATAATTAGCTGGTATTGAGAGGGGAAAAGACTCTGCAGAGGCATTGGAGGGAACGGCTCTGGAATTCAAACAACTGTACCGGCTCTGGAATTCAAACAACTGTACCGAAGCACTTGGATAGCTAAATGGAAAAAAATCCAACACATACCCGGGTTCTAATAGAGTCCACAACAGTCTATCACGATCCTTCTCTTTATTAGGAAACACACATAGCCACTTGGTTTTCTTCACTTTTCCCCTTCCTTCTGTCCCCACCAATTCATAACACACAACTCAGGGGAAAAGTTTGGATCTAGACCACACAGGAATACATTACCTCCAGTCAAGTACATACAACAAATGCAAAACCCAAGAAAAACACCACACATGCAGACAGACGCACGAAGTTCACTGGGCAGCTTACTTCATTTCTACCAAACAACTGGGAGGGTTTTTTATGCTCGTTCAGTCCTGACAAACAGTGTTTTAAGGGATGTACGTGAATACTGTGGTAAACACTGCAGCAGGATGAGGACTACCATGTTAGAAAGGAGTGGTCATGTGTGGCAAGCATCTGCCTATGCTGAAGAAGGTGGCTGTGAAAAAAATAGTGTATTTGTTCTGGATACATTCTAAATATTCCTTGGGTGGCACTAGTCTAAGATGTATACATGGTCTATAAGGGGAGATGTATCCACAGCAAAGAGTTAGCAAGAATTAGCACGCATACACATGTAAAAAACAAACAAACAGGGTATTGAATATTCTATTTACAATATTTTTCTTCACTATAGCTACCTGGCAGTCTAAAGTAACCCTCTTTATGATGAAGCACAAAACAATTACTTGCTTTCCTATTTAAGCACATCTACTTATTTCGTATTTATGGACAGACAATGCCTGTTTGACAAATGTTGAGACAGAACGAAAACTAAACAAAACCACTAGTGTGTACATTCTGAAATCTAGCAGAGGCTTTTGTAATAAATAATCAAAAAAGCAGAGAGATACAATCCTTGCTTTGTTTACAGCCACTACATCTGTGAATGCTAAACCTGACTTGTACAAAGAGAAATAGAAATGAAATAATACAGACTAATGGGTTTTTAAAAATGAACATGCCAACGACATGATCAGAGTCCATATGAAGAGACAGGAAAGACATACATACAGAACAAGCGCTCTCATGACTGAGCAGAGGATGATGTCGTTTGATAATATGTAATCCATCACAGAATTTTGCTGAAGAACATGCAAAACTAATGAAAAAAGGAGAGGGGGAAAAATAGAACCTTATCAAACAAAACTTTCACTTGGACAGCAAGTTTCTTTACAAGGCCCTCCCTACTCAAGTTCCACAAGACAATGGCAGGACTCCCAAATGCTTCAGCTGGCACTGGTCAGATACAAATCCCACAGAATGCTTTGAAATGTCAAAATACACGTGCCTAACTAAATATTTTCTTTTGGTTCTACATCTGTTAAGGACAAAAGTTAAACAATGATCGTGGTCTTACACTGGCCACTAAGTAGCACCTAGATGTTAGCCTTAGCTTTTCAGTATCCCTCTTGTTCTGATGCAGTTGGAGGAGGAACAACTACCCACATTGCTATAGTGCTACACCTTAAATGGCTAATGTCAGTCTGACTTAATAATCAAAAGAATTTCTAATAGATATAAAAAGCTTATGCAATATTATCTTGCATAATGTCAGAGATGCATATGAGGATTTTAATAGAAAGTAAATACGGTAACCACATGCTGTTCAAATCTTTGAATTTCACCCAAGTTGGAACAAACTCAATTTATCTTCAGTACAATTTTTAAAAGTCTGCAATGCCTGGGTTCACAGCACCACAAACAGGACACATAAGCAATATTTCTTATTTTACAGGTCAATATAAATCACTAGGCTTCCCTCTCTAAAATCCATTCTTAGGCCTACCTTTGGAAGCTCCAAACTATTTTCTTTAATTGTCTAATATATACTATGCTCTATTTCATGTAAAAGGAATCAAACTCTACATCACCTGTAACTAGTCTTACTTTCTAAAAAGCTCTGATTAAACTGTATATACAAACTTTTCAGCTATACCAGCACTGCAGAACTAACATTTGAAAGAAATATAAAACTAAGTCTTTAATAACAACACACATCTAGAAAGCTAAAAGAATACAACTTTCTCTGCTCCTCTTTAAGGATTAAGTGCATTAAGTGTACATATAGGCCTTATTTTCGGCTATTACATAAAAGCTCTAGAATTTACAGGTCTTGAATTAGCAAAGTTTTAAAGTGATTAGTAGAGCAGAAAGCTGTATCAAAACAAAATTAGACTGTATTCAAAGCTAATGATGTTTGGTTTTACCTGAAAGTTAACATCTTCTTTCTTAAATATTAGTGCTCGAACTTCATCAGGATCTCCATTAAATATAGCTTGAACCAATGGTGGCTGAAATGAAGAAAAACAAACTTTAGAATATAATTCCATTGCAGTTTTTAGCAGTACATGTGTGGTGTTCTGATACATACCACAAACACAAGATGAGGACAAAAATCAAACATTCCAGGCAGTGAAATCAAGAAACCAGAGGCAATATTTAGAGTTGAAAGAACTGTAAACTTTAAAAAGCTCAGACATACAAACACACTCTAAGTCACTGCAATAACCAATGACACATATAAAATAAAATAAAATAAAATAAAATAAAATAAAATAAAATAAAATAAAATAAAATAAAATAAAATAAAATAGACTAGTTTTTAACAGTTGAAAATAGAACCCCTCATAATAAAATTAGGGCTATTATTACATACCATGAATTCTACACAATATAAGTAAACAACCCCCTTTTTGCAATAGCAAGTGACTAAACTTACTAGAAATTCTTCACCTGTTTAGAAACAGTGAGAAAGCAAAGTGCATCAGAGAAGTATGGCAACAAATTCACACTCACACACATCTATTACTAAATATAGCAGGATTTCTTAGTAAGTAAGGAAAGCTGCTGAGATATGCCAGCAAGATTTTAGTCAGTCACTTAACAAAATAATTTAAAGAAATAAAAGCCCAGTCCCCACAGCGTTGACCATTTTGCATAAGTGATAACTCAAATTGAACAATTACACTTAGATTATGGCTTATACTATTTTTCTATTTTAGCTTATAACTGCTGTTGCTCAATGTACATTGCACACTGTATCACTTCTCAAAATAAACACAGCATATAATTGCAATATAATCCTTACATCAGTTTCTAAAGTGGTAGTGCGTAAATGTACCACTGAGGAATGAGGAGTGGAGCGAGGGAAACACATTCACCAAGCCCTCTAAAAATCCTCCGCTGCTCTGCAAGAGTCGAGATCTGTTATTGCTGCACCATAAACAAAGTTACATGCAAAACAGTGAGCCCCTGCAAATATTCATTCTACAACTAAGGTTCAACTTTTTCCCTCTTTAGCATAGTCAGCTTTACTGCCTCATCTCATTTCAACATCATGCAAGCTCGCATTAACCTTATGAAAGTTTCCACTGGGATTTGCAACAGTATTATAAAGGAGGAATATGCCAACAGACAACATGCCTTACCAGCACGTTTCCAGAGGGCGATGGACGTAAAGATATATTTTCCTGAGGCAATTTGGAAATAAATGTGGGAGCATCATCTTCCTCCTCCTCCAAAACAACAATACAGACCCGACTCATTCGATCCGTTTGAGGAAGCAAAAGCCAACAAAAAAACGCCAGCGACTGTGTTTCTGGAAGCAGGCTGCAGGTATCACACCAGGGAGCACATCGGAGGTGCTCTCACCTGTCTGACACACACTCACGGACGTGTGAGTGCTGCTGCTGGCGCACGACTGATTAAAAAAGGACATCGCAATCCCCCCCCACGCTTCATTTTTCAGATCGAACCCCCCCGAGTCGTTAAGGAAGTTCTTCTCCTAAATAAAACGCCACGAAACATCGAAACCGCAACGGAGGGGCTGTGGAACAGCTGACACCGATATCCCTAGATCCAGGTCGCTTACACCAGCGCCGTCTGACAGCTCGGCCCCCGTTACCAGCCCCGCTGCAGCAGCACGCCTCTACCCGCACAGGGCAGGCATTGTTGCGGGAGCCACGACCCGGTTCCGCAGAGCACCAGCGGGGAACAATCGCCCCGACGGAGATGGCCGCGGCTAGACGCGGTCCTGCACGGTCAGGCGGCGGCCAACAGCAGCGGGCTCTCTGCTGACCGAAAAGAAACGCGGGCTCTGACCCTGCCGCGCTTCTACGGCTCCATCCCTCAGCGGAGAAAAGAGTCCGTCCAAAAAGGACATCTGTTTTCCAGCAGTTGCTCAGAACGCGGAGAGAGGCAAGTAACTCTTTCCCATGCGATGAAAATATCTGCAATGTACGGCGAGGCTGCGGTACATTTACATGCGATGAGTCAGACCACGGGGACAATGCAACTCCTCGAATAATGTCGCCGGTTTAAGGTTTAACCCAGGCTCCCCAGCTGACAGCAGCGCGGGTAGTTTTACTCCGTCAGTGCCAGGAGCGATGCGGAGCGTTCCTTTTCCCTTCGCCAGGCAGCAGCCGTGGCTCCTCCACCAGGGAAGGCGTCAGGCAGGAACACCGATGAGGCACAAGGCTTCAGCAAAACGAGCGAGCCACCGCACACAGAAGCTCAAATTGCTGCCCTAGACTACTTCTGCAAAAGCAGTTCATCACTCATGTGGTTCTTTCGATCACCACGTGAATGCAGTTCCCATGATAGTCTTCATTCAGATCGAGCGGAGAAAAAAAAAAAAAAAAAAGGAAAAAAAAATCAGACTCCGTGCATCTTCTCGGAGCCAACTTCTTTATTCGAACAGCTGTCACTGTGCCAACCTGATTTTCCTCTTCGGTTAGAGGTTCTGCTTATCAGGGTTTTTTTTTTGTTTTTTTTTTTCCCTGACAAGCTAAATTATATGATCAGCTTATACAAGCCTGCCCGTCCGAGCAGAGCACGACGCGCAGCCACGGCGGCGCTCCAACTGAGCACCGGCTGCAGGCTCGCAGGCTGAAATGCCTCGTAATGCTCACATGTCACACTTACAGAGCCGAGCTGCTGCTCTCAGTGCAAC
The DNA here is from genome assembly GCF_964034855.1 of Anser brachyrhynchus. Taxonomy (NCBI): domain Eukaryota; kingdom Metazoa; phylum Chordata; class Aves; order Anseriformes; family Anatidae; genus Anser; species Anser brachyrhynchus. The sequence goes on from NC_137695.1 coordinate 37,735,371, forward strand.
TTCCTCTGGCACAAAAAAAAAAAAAAAAAGGAAAAAGGCGCCTTTTTTTGGGGCAGTCTTCGCAGATACGCTTGTGCCAGCTCTGTGACTAACTCAGCCGAAAACGTAAAATTTCTGTAACTGAAGCAAAAGCGACTGTTTAATATTTTCCACTAAAAGCCGCAAAGAAATCTGGTGTAAGTGGCTCTGCTGACTAACAAGGATTTCGGCAGTAAACAATTCCAGCGTTTTAACTGCTTTCGTATGGCACCGGACAGAGCAGCACCACAGCCCTTGCTTAACTCCTTGAAGACAAGGAGCTCCCCCCATAAATCCTCTGAAAATGAAATGAAGATAAGACCTCTCTTAACACAATCAGGTGACTGCTAAAAGCCAGCCCTTAATGACCAAACCCACGGTTTTCTGCAATGAGTACAGACAAACGTGCCCTGTCCCTGAAAAATATACCTGAGGTATAATCAGAATATAATGAAGCCCTGCAACTTGCTAAATAAATATTTCAGCTTTAATCTGCTGAAGCAGTGCTGGTTTGTGGGTGTATTATGTAAATGGCTGCTGCCAGAGTCGCTGGATAAGCTTCAGTGCTGGAGAACAGAGGAGGGCTTTGGTTGGTGCCGCGCTAGGTGGAGGCACTGCCAGCATCCCTCCGGGGCTGCTCTGATCACCATTTGTCAGCAGAGAGAAGAAGTTGAACTTCACAGCTCCTCAAGAAGCCATTCCTTCTCATATCTTCCGTATTAATCCAGGCAGAGAGAACGGCAGGTTGAAATGATGTATTAAATGGTATGGGTATTAACAGACGCGGTGAATTCCCATCTTTGGGGACCATGGGAAGGAAGAGCTCACATCACCACTCTTTTAAAATAATGTCTACAAGAGCTTCGCTGCAACAGAATAAATTGCTTAGGACCCACCTGCTGACAGCTTCATGCAGAGGAAGGTTTTTGTAAGTGCACAAGAGTTACCTAGTTTAGGGCTCCTCAAGCTCAGGACGGTTGGCATGGCAGAATAGAGCTCACGTTTCTGCTTCACTATGAAATTTCAGCTAAGATTCAAATTTCCCAAATGTTCTCATTTACAGCATATGAATAACACGCAACTTTATAAATGTATTCTGTTCGTTACATGGGGTCTGGTTGTTTTGCAATTTCATACTTCTGGTTTTAATCACAAAAGAGCAATGGTTGGTACACTGCGTTGCTTTGTTCTAGCATTTCAAAAATTTATTAAAAATAAATACCAAAGAGTCATATGAATACATATGAACATTCATGTTCTTCTTGGCCACAGCAAAAATCATTTAAATAAAAACTAGAATATCCTCAAGGCTCATCTATTGCAACACCCCGCCGTCTGCTAAGGAACACAGAGGATAATAACCTAGAGGATATTTTGCCTTTTGTGAAAAATGCCCTAGGGAGCAGACACTGCAATTTACTTGCATAAGTAAAAATTCCTTTGGGAAAAAAATAAAAATCATACTTTAAGTCTAAAAGCAAAGTACACTTACGAAATGCAAACTTGGTTTTCATACTATATATGTACACATGCATTTGTTAGGTAATGGTATTCCTGCTACACCTCTATGTTAAGTGAAAATGAACCCTTTTCCAAAGCTAAAAGGTTTGTGCAGCAAATAAAACCTGAGTTCCATGCTTTTCCTTTGGAATTACCACTACCTAACTAGACAGGTTGCTAGATAGGAGATAGTGCACAATTCAGTTCCATTTATCTGAAAGTGGTCTGGTTTTGACCTTGGCAATTAATGCTCCAAAGTAGACGTAAAAATTTTCAGTTAGAAATTCAAGAGTTAACATAAAAAGTATTGGATTCCACACTTACTGCATTATGAAAACTCAGAAGAGTCAAGAACATTTTCATCTACTCTGGTAATTATTCTAGAAATCTTACCTGTAATTGAAATAAAACCAACTATTTCCCAAAGCAAGTTAATGTATTATTTCTTGCACAACACAACACATTTCTGAATGGTGACATTCCTACGGTCAAAGAGCTAAAAGCCAATGCATCACAGCTGGCACGAGGAAGAGAACCAGCACAACCGAATCAATACTATATTGATCTTGATGGCATTATAAACCGTGGAAGTAAGCAGACAAAAAACCCACTCAACACTACAAATGTGTGTGTGTGCAATTACTTTCATACCCAAAAGACAATCCACCTCTAGAAACATTTAACGTTTGCTTACAGTGAACTAGGGCTTGGAGGATACTTAATAAAAACAATCCTCTCCCCTCCCACCCCCAGCAGTCGGGAGCAATGCCTTCAGCTCAATGGAAACAGCATCTCTATCCATCTCTTCCTCCAGCTTCAAAACATACCCAAGGTATCCTCTGGTTTGCAAAATACGAGTTGTTAATGCTACCTAACAGCTAGTAACAGCTATTCTAAGAATCGAAAGCTTGAGTTCACAATTCTACTGAAAGAAACCAAAGCAAAGTTTTAGGTTTTCAGTAGATTAAATAGAAACTAATAATTTTCAGAGATGGAGAAGAGATAATAGTAACAGAGAATGAAGGCAGAGTAAATTCAAGAGGATTCATTTAGAACTCCTCTCCCTAAACTGACCTAGGAATTGTAACAGAACCTCACAAAGGTATGAATAAAGAATAATGCATCTCTTAAAATATACTTCCCAGTTTATCCCAATAAAACTTTAAATAACTAAAGTTCAGTGGGTCATCAACATCCATCTTCTCCAAAGCCTTCGAAAGTTTCTAGACTAAATTTCACTTATTTCCTATAAGAAAGCTTATTAAATGAGTAGAAGGAAAGAAGAGTTGAGAATTGGCTAATCTTAAAAGGAAAAAAAAAAGCCATTTCTACTGGAACTTGAGGGGTGATCTGACAGCATCTGTGGTATCTAACCAGTAGCAACATAAAATCTCCATACTCAACTCTAAAATTTTAAGGAGTAAAATATAATAACTTTCTGCAAATTCAAAAAAGTTGTCCCCATGGTCAAATAATTTGTCTTTAAGAAAATCAAGTTCCCAGAGGCCTTCATGGGTGGATATAAAGAAAGCACATTGTAAAAATGCAGCCTGCAGACTAAAAAATAGATGACTGCAGCCACATCTGCACCAGGCAGAAAAAACATGAACTTGGAAACAGCTAAAAATAGTAATCTTTTCTATAGATCTACCCTTTTCTCTAGGAATTGATGAGCAGAGGACTGTATAGCAGTGCTGTGGATGACACTGAAAACCTCTCTGAAGAACTTTCAGTCTCAACAAACCTACCCAAACAAAGATTTCTCTCTTGACTACCAGCATTTATCAAGTTTTTTTCCTCTGGGCTGCGATTAATCCAACTGGTTTCACTTCGTATTTTGTATAATTAATGATCAAGAAAAGGAAGGAAATTGTTCTGCCTGGTTGCAGTAAATATGAAAAAAATAAATACAAATAAGGCTTATATTTTCTTTTTAAACCATCTCTATCAGCTTTTCAAGACTAAGACATAAGCTATGGGTCTCTTCAGAAGATAAAGATCACTCATAATACTTGTATAGCTGTCTGCGCACAAGCATGGTGCACAAACAAAAGATAAGCAGTTTTTTGAATAATTTAACTACAGTATTTACTAAAGTGTTCCCCACGTATAAACAGAGATGAGTGTTCAGCATCACCATGAATATAAGCTGCAATACTTCAAGCAGCCTTGTGAGTCACTTGTCTGAACTCTGCTGTTTCCTCCCTGCTCCTGAGGGAATGAGGTGGAGTCAGGAAAGAGAATGGTCCAAGGCAACAATAAATTACCACCTTTCTTCTCAATCATGTCCCATTTATTCCAGATCATATGCACAGCTGGGATGCAGAAAAGGAGACTAGTTTTAACCTCTAGACTCCACATTTCTGCTTCCAAGGACAACTAATTTAGCTTTGCTTGCACCTCCCAGATGCCGTAGGCAGGTCTTACTTCTTTCTCTCATGAAAGTATATAGCTTGAATTGATCTACAGAACTACCTTAATTCGAAGAAAATACATGACTACATAAAACTTTGTAATTAATAACATCCAGTAACTGAATTAAAATAATAATAATAATAAAAACGAGACACAAATCTGACAAAGAAAAAAAATTTCTGGCATTCATTCTGAATTCTGTCTTTTGGAACAGCATTTGTGAAAAACTACTCATGTAAAATGCATGTTTGTGCTTGAGATGTAAACTTAGTTTGCATGCTTAAAAAAAATGCAAACTTTGTAAAATACTTCCTAAGTATCATCTGATCAGAGAGCAATAAAGTATCCTAAAAGTGTTAAAAATATATTCATTGATTTTCTGTTTAAGATGTCTTGCATATTTTATACATCTGAACAATATGCTGGTAGAGAAACTCTCAGCTGATCTATAGCACCTTACAGCCACCGCAGTGATTGCAAAATTTAAAATTTTATTACTGATACCCAAAATATGGAGTCTAGCAAGCTGCCTCAATCAGAAAAACAATGAGAACTGAGCACAGACATTCCTAAAACAAATGGAAAAAAAAAGAAAAAAAAGAAAAAAATGAAAAAAAGAAAAAAGAAAAAAAGAAAAAAAAGAAAAAAAGAAAAGAAAAAAAAGAAAAAGGGGAGGGGAGGGGAGGGGAGGGGAGGGGAGGGGAGGGGAGGGGAGGGGAGGGGAGGGGAGGGGAGGGGAGGGGAGGGGAGAAAGCGAAGCAAAGCAAATACAAGAGTCCTATTTCTTTAAAGACATTTGAAGAAACAGCATCTTCCCTCCTGATTTCTAGCTAGGATGCCACCCAAGATACTTCCCTTTTTATTAAGGCCAGATTTTGCTTCACTGGCAGGGCTATCTTTTTTTGTGCTCTTTAGAGCATAGCACACAACCCTGTAACCAAAATCGGCCCCCTACTCCTACGTTAACCAGCAGTACCCAAAACAAAAGGCCTCCACAGTCTGTCTGACTTCAGGCTCTCGAGGCACCTCACACAAGCCGTGCGGGCACCGGCCTGGGGCTCCTACTGACTCAGCTGCCGGATCTGCCTTCAGACCAGCAGCTCTGTGAGGGCGGCTGTAACACTCCACAGCTGTCTGAAATAACAACCAGACAAGTCTGACAGTGGAAATGTCTTCGTATAAAATTTATTAAGAAGTCAAAACAACTGCTGTTTCAGGGAAGGTGGTCTGCAAAAAGATGCGTCTAGCTGTATACATTGTGGACAGTCAGGCCTGTATCCATGAAGAAAGGCAAACCTATACTTTAGGCAGTGTGCTGTGCATTTGGGGAGGGGAGAGGTTGGTTTCAAAGCCCCTTTTCTTTTGGGGAGAAGGTAAGTGACAGCAGATGGCTTCTGATGGATAGCGAAGAAGGTTTTCTCAAAAACATCAGCTCAGTCAAAGAGAGAAGTAGGCAAAACACCTCAGTGTTTGTTAAACCCACATAAAACCACAATTATTAGACACTGAAGTGCTTTTGGCAAGTATGACTGCCTTTCTAAAATGTTTTCATAGTGTGAAAAGCAAGGTCCACAGACCAGTCACAGGTATTTTCACCTGTCAGCAGAGCAAAGGCAGGAAAGTCACTGGACAGCAGGAGTACTTCTGGTCCCCTCAGTTCCTTCCAATTCAGACCACATCCACAGCCTATTTTGTTTTCTGGCGCTGGAAACGGCATCAATTATATTTTACAATAATAACCAGAGTACACTGCCAGGAATAATTACTGAAGGCAGCAATTTCAGCTGCACGCACCAGCTCTAACAGCAGAGTGCAAGGAAACAAAACAGAAATCAAAGGCTGGGCCTCAGCAGCCCCTGTTTGCTCTCCCACACGTCGCCCATTCCCTCCCAGCAGAGCCCCGCCAGTTGCTGGGAGGTGACACCGGACAGGAACGCAACCACAGCGGAGCAAAAACACCAACCAGAGGCTTCACAGCACAGCAACCCGCTGTCACAGCTGGCACCGACAGCCCGATGCTTCAGGAAGGGACGCTATTGAATCCTCCCAAGGAGAAGAAACGGATAAAGGGAGTTTGTCTAGAGCAAACAAGCGACCGCAGAATCCCTAATCTTAAGGTTTGTATCACCGATCACATTGCCTTGAGAGTATTCGTGTCAATGTGCACACGCACTTATAAACAAACTAAAACATGATCCTACTAAATCATATTAGGGCAGCTGGTAAAACAACTAAGAGAATTCCCTTTGGGCGCATACACAAGAATTAGTACATCCTCTTTGATCTGCTTCTCTCCTCATCTACAGTCACGCTCTAAAGAGGAGCATAAGAAGAGCTGATTTTACGTATTTCCCCTTTGAAAATTTGTTCCTGCAATACTACTGCAGCAGGAAAAAAAAAAAAAAAGAGAATCAAGCTCAATTTATTATAAAAATGATGTCACAAGGTCAACATAACATTGCCTTATTTTCACCATACAATAGGCCTGCTTTTCTTTCTCCTGAGGCTTGCAAACATGGTACACAGTCTGGGCTTCAAGGTCAGGTGCAATGTACAAGATCATCACAGGCCTCTCCACGGCTGCATCCTTGAATATCAGTAGATGTGCACAGGGTTTTCTCTAAGAAGTGTGGCGCAGCATGCTTTTTTTTTTTTATCTTGCATATTTCCCTCCCACATAAGATGACGAACACATCACATTTGGTCTGTAGAGCCAGCCAGCTTTCCTACTGAGACTCATTTAGCTGTATGTGCTAGAAAACAGTAACCTTTATCCTCACCTTGCTTTTTCTTAACCTTGGCTCTTTCAAAGACTGGAAACACTCTTAAAGTAAAGGTAACACAATGGGAGCCACCCCAGTTCAGCACTGGACAGTGCTGATTTCAAGATCCAAAGTTGTAAAACCCGCGCCGTAGCTAAGAAACCTGGAATAAACTTTATCATAATTTCCTTAATAAACCCCTGCTGCATGGCAATCCAGCTGTGTTTCTGAAGAAGCACATGTTGGTCAGGTGGATTTCTAGAAATGAGAGCTCCTCTGCTGCCTGTGACTGGTGACCAGTTAAAGTAGAGGTTGTGACAGAATCAAAGAGGTCAATCAAATTATCTAAAAAAATTTCACTGCAGCAGTTTTGAGAGCTTGGCACGATAAACTAATAGGTTGCTCTTCTCCAACTCACATCAAAGCTTTTCTTTTCAATACTGATCTTTTTTTAAATTTAACGCAGATTTGCTATTCCCTTCCTTTTCCCTTTGCTTCCCCCTGTAAAATTAATTGGCCAACTAAGTTTTCTCATCACCATTTCTGTTCATACACTAGAGTATCTATTGCTTCTGAGCTGTCTTCCAATTCATATAGAAAGAATAGAGACCTAAATCTGACTGTGAGCATATGAAACTATGGAAGAGATTTGGGTTCATTCTTCATTTCTGCAGGCCAGAATAATAGCAGGTAGCTATAAAAAAATATAACAGGTAACAAATTTTGATGTTCTATGATAACATCCAGAGGTCTGATAAAGTGATTCTTATCACTGAATTTTTATCTCATACCTCTTACAGAATTTAGGCAAGAAAGTCAAATCCATTATGCCAGTCAGTGGAGGGCTTTTACAGTTTTATGTCACCAACCACACGAATCCCCGTGGTTAAGTTGTCATGGTTACACAATGTTTGCTTTCATACGTTTGTCTGAAATTCCTATGGAATTCCCACCCGGCCAAAACCAGCAGTAGTTGGGAGTACACCACTAACATTTAAGGACTTGAGTCAGAAATGCATACTGCTTCCGTCCAGACTATTATCTGGGAAACACTAAAAAAAAATGATTCATACCATTTTGAGTTGTGGAAGGGTGGAAACAAACATCACATTCAACTATTTAAAACCTTCAGTGATGACTCATGTTCGCTTAGGACGTTTCCAGAATCGGCTCCCTTTTCCAAGTAGCAAATTGCTGTTGACTATTCAAGAAAATAAGCTGTTGACTACTCAGGCAAACAAACAAGATGGATTCACTTTCAACAGAACTATTCAACTATCAAAGTGAGAATAAAAGGGGGAAGGGTGTCCCCATCCCCCCCAAAATACCATAAACAAAACAACATAAAACTCAAGAAGCTTGGTCGATCAAGGATACCTAGTAGGCCAAAGTCGGAAAGGCCAACAACTGACAATTGACAATAGTGCTTCTGTACTAGAAATAGGCCTTAAGTTTTACATGTTTCACAATAAACAGCCATGAGGCCTCAGAACTCATTGGGTATTGTCTGGTCCCAAACCTATTTAAGTTTGATTTTACGTGTATTTGCAAAAATCACTTTGGAAATTTTGTTACAGCAAGCCTGTTACCTGCTTTGTCTTAGCTGTATTAGTAACGTTCTGTCTTGGGCTGTGTTTTGCTTGAACTTGCATGGTTGCATGGTTTCAGCAGCCAGTATGACCAAAACATTAATCCAGTCTCAGGGACAAGAAGACATAGCCAACTAAGAGTGAGAAATAGCCTGTGAAAAGCTAAGAAAAGAGCACAGAAATACATCTGAGCAAGTGTTATACAGCAGTCATTGGGCCTCCAGTGATTCAGTGACCATGAGGGGAAGTAGCATGGGTTGGACGGAGGAGAAAAAAAGAAACTAAAAATGGGTAGGAGCAATGTAGACTGCTTTCTTCCCCACACAAGAAGGGCACCAGGAAAAGGACGCTTTGCATGAAAGCAATGTCCACCCAACACTTCCCAAATCTTTGGGAAGAAAAGTCAAAGTTAGCTTCAAAGTCTGCCTATTGTTCACTCAGAAGCATAAAACTGATGTAAATAAAAGAATTAAGAAGCATTACCAAGAGGCAACATTTTATTTAGAATGACAGAGCGATTGCAGCAAACAGTTCTTGGAAGACTGTATGGTTTCTAACATTCAAAACATAGTTCCTTGATTTCCTGTGTCAATGACAATAGGACAGCAGAATATACTCCTTCAAAACTACTATTTTCTATTTTGGTCATTGCTGAAACTACCCTAATGGGAAGGTTTTGAAGCCAGTAATAGTGGGGAGAGGAAGCAGCTAAAATACTAAGTGGCTCCAAAATTCTTAACTTGAAGAACAAAAAGAAAAATTGTTGCCTTTAAAAGTTTCTGTTCAGATTTTCCTACTCATTAGTCATGTGACGGTACAATCTTCCTCTGATCCAGACTCCCCCTCCCTGTCCCACCCATGGAAGAATACTGTTAGTGGGTGGGTTTTCTGGTTAGTTTTTTTTCAGCACGGGGTTTTGGACGAGAGAATACTGAATACATTGATTAACTTTCTTTAAAAGGTTTTCTATAATTCATTTCAAAATCAGATTCTCTCTTGCAGAAGAGTTGTAAGAGTTGAAACAAAATGATAGATATTTTACTAGCGTAATACTAAAATAAAATGCATGTAACGTTCATACCAGTGCAATACTTTGAATATGTAAATTCCAGTAGATATGAATAGAGAGACTCTGACCACAGAAACCACGGTCCTGCTCACTTGCTCACATCTGGAATGTTTCTTTTTTGTTTCTATACATACCAGAAACTCTAAATACGATATACAAATGAGAAAAATGAATTCTGGTTGCTATGGATATCAGTGCTTTTATTTTGTCTCTGTTCAGGGTGCAAACACTCGGCATCACTGTATATGAATTCTTCAGATTCTCTTCAGAACAGTGTGGATCAACAGCTGCCTCACGTATCAGGGTTTGCTGTCTGTGGTATTTTTCCTAGAAATTTTTAGGAATCCCTTACGCTTCCCTCGTGTCCAAGGAGCTCCTTTCTGGCAACTGGAACCATTCTGGAAAACACAGCTGGATAAAGTCCACATATTCACAAACACATACACACACTACTACGGGATGAGAGCGCTTGTCTGAACCTTCGACAGCTGCCAAAATGGACGGCTTTTCCCAAAACTGAGCAAGGGGAAATACAGCAATAGCCAAAAAAACTTCTTACTCAGCTGCTTCAAACCTTGCTAAGTCTTCTCCACAATGCTCACTGGGGTTGTTGCTTCCAGGAGGGCTGCTAAACATCACCCAGGATAGCAGCATCAAAGTGACATTTATTCTTAGAAGTTACTTCTGTTGGCCCTTTTTTAATTCAGTAACTTGGAAGGGAAGATAAAAGAGAGCACTTTCCTTAAACAGCCTAAGCACTCCAATACTGAATAAGTTTCATAAAATATAGAAAAATATTAATTTAGAACACTAATTACAGTTTTAACACTCCAGAAAGTTGTTGTGTTTTTTTTTTTTTTTCTATTGTTTAAAGTGAGGTTTGAGGAAGTGGCTGAGTCTGATTTTAACTGCTGGTCACCAGAGATATTCTTCACTCCCCTCTTCCCTGCATGATCCTTGCTCATTCACATCCCCTTCCTGTGCCAGCACAGGCATTTGTGTGATCTAAGCACCTCTATTTATTTTCTTGGTGATAAATTAGTTCAGCCAGCTCATCATGGGATGACAGCTGACACAGAGAAGCAGTGGGAGCATTCAAACTGCTCACTGTGACAGAAAGTGATTCAATTGCTTTGCAAAACCTCACCCATCAGCAGAGCTCCCTTCATCAACAGCAACCGATCAGAATGACTTCAATCCTTGTATCTTCCTTCAAATACCACAGAGCAGCTTTCCTGAAACCTGAACTTTTCTGAACTGAGACAACTGTATCACTCTCAAAATTCTTTCCAATTATACAAAAGCCTAGGGGAAGAACTTGAGTTTTACTCCTGTGCATCAGTATATAAACCACTGCTAATTTGTTTGTTTCTTTGAAAAGAAGGTACTTCACATTGCAGAAATTTCACAATTATGTTAATCAAATTGCCTGCATAGTACTAACAACATTTATAAAGCATATAGCAGTAAGGACAACAGAATTTTAGGGCCCAGCTTTCAAAACACACACACAAACAATTATGCGTGCAGAATCCACAGCTGGAAGAATTAGTTTATGTACTTATTATATCAGATATTGGAATGCAGGAAAAGGTAGTTACATTACAACTTTACACAATCATCCATACATGAATTAAAAGTTAAACTTGAGATCTTTTAAAATCAGAATTATGTTCCAAAATCTTGGTAACACTGGCTTCAATCAGTCATTTGTTCAATTAAGATGACACCAAGAGGAGAACTTGAGAAGTACACCTTGGCGTTCCAAAAAGCTAACAAAATGCTTTACAGGGAGCATTTACTTTTAATACAGAAGCAGAAAGATTATACCAAAATAGAATGATACATAATACTTATGAATGGTGCATTATTTATTTAAAACATTAAGAAAATAACCTTCTATACCCTAAAATTCATGCATTTAGCTATCTTAGAGTCTACAAATAACCAAATTACGTTCAGCAAACATGCATACATGAAAACGGGAAGTATCTCCAAGTATTTGCAGAACTGAGGCTACAGAACATCTAGTATCCAGTCATTTTCTACTACTTTTGACAAGGCAACTCTCATTTTATAAAAGCACTACGAAAAAATAGGTTTCTATAAAATGTAAATAGAGTTTTATGAATGTATTAGCTACCTGTTTAGTAACAAAAAGATAAGAATGTATTTTAGAATATTCCTAATTATTTACATCATATATGCCAGGTTGTGCAAAGTCTTCCCCCAAAAACCTCTGCTGCTGCAACCAGCCTCCTCAAAACGTGTGACAATCAACAGATAACTCTACTGAATTCATAAACTACATTTGTAAGCTATACTAAAAAACACACACATTATTAGAAAAATGCAGCACTTAAGTCACACAGATATACATATTTTGAGCCTTTACCAGCCTCTGTCACCTTCTCTTCTGTGTGATTTCAGGCCCCGAAAAATAAAGGCCACTGACTCGCTTTTTTCAGAATGAAGCGTTCATTTCCCATGTTTCTTCTTGGAGGCACACTGACACCTCATGGACGTTTAAAAAATGTTTTAAGGACTACTCTTTCTTATTTCTTTTTTTCTATGTTTTTAAAACCCAAGTAATGCCATGTTGACTTCTTAAGAAATGTACGCAGCATTATTGAGTTTATTGCTAAGTTCCTCATAACATAAATACTTAGCATTCATTCTGGATGAGCACTGCGAGGGTCCCAGTGGCATGGGACATGAAGACAAGGCACCTCTCTCCAGCTCCGGCCCCTCCAAATTGAAGAGAAGCAACCACAGCCCCTGTACCTCCCTGCGGAACAGCTGATACGGAGAAGAAAAATAGGATGAATGTCATATGAAGGATGAGAATTGAAATGTGCTTCCCCAAACTAGCTCTGAATAATTTTCTGTGGCTATGCAGAAGCACTTGACTCTTTGAAGTCTACAAAAGCCTCCACAGATACACACGATTACCTACAAATGTTAACAGATTTGTGTAGATTAAATCTTGTTCAATTCATAGCAAGGTAGCAATAAGCCTTATTTAGCACTGATGTACTATAAAAAACAAAAGTAAAAGGCAAGGTTCCCTCCAGATTCTCATTCTGGAGGGAAAGTGTATTATCCTGCTATTTATTCCTTCTGCCATTTATTCCTTCTTGACTGAGAAAGGATAACAAAAAAAAAAAAAAAGGAAAAGGTCTGTAGTAATCTATGTAAAAAAAATCATAAACAACATGTATCTCAAAAATGGTAAGCTGGTAAATAAAATGATAATGTCTTCAACAGTTTTAAAAAAAGAATAATATAAATATAATAGGCCTATAATGCTTATTTGCTATGGGCATTATGAGACTCCTTTGAATTACTGTAGAGCTAATTTAATTAATGATACCCGGGAAACACTAATATTCAGGGGAAAGAAAAAAAAGTCAAAACTCTTTTGAAATATTTAGCCTTACCTAAATATGCAAGACAAAACCACTTAAAGGATTTTATTAGTTCTTAAAAATGAAAAGAAACTCCATTATATCATTTCTTTAAAGTTGCTCTTTCAAATATTCTTGATCTTGTTAAAAAAAAAAAAAAAGGAACACTTTCATTTTGTTTTCTAAAATACTTAAAGCATTCCTCCACACATTTAAATCCTCTCTGACTAAAGCTGGGATGCTTTGTCTTTTTTTTCCTTTTTTTAATAAAAAGCTATTAAAAACGAATGTAAAATGTCTGTGCCTCATATCTTTCCCATGCCTAAGGGAAGAGAAAAAGAGTAAATACTTGAGAATCTTTTACTTAATACAAGCTTTGCTTTATATTTCTTTTGAAGTGGAATTCCTGTAGCATTAAAATCAAATCAAGGAGGACAAAAGGATTCTCTTTTTACACGTTTCATCCCAGAGGAGCATCCTCTCAAGTCCTCGTCCCTCAGGACTCCTGGCTTTTACAGAGCTGGCACAAGCAAACTGCCAGTCAGCATATTTTCCCAACACATTCCCAGCCAAAAAGCAGCAGCTGGTAAATTCCATTCATTGTGGAAAGAGTATATTTTTCTGTCATTACTATCACCATCTGGTCACCAAGGGAAATACTACACCTCTTCTGGTTTATAAAAGATTAAAATTAGGTCACCTTGAAATATGCACTTCAGAAAGAATCTGATGCAACAGCCTATTAAAACAAAAGCTTATTTTGCTCCATAAATATATATTAAATTGCTGCTAGCAACATCTGCAGAAATGGTAGACTATGTTAAACTAAATGGTAGACTATAAACATCCGACCTTGTAACTCAGCCATGTTGGTCAGACTCAGCTCTTCTGCATCAGGTGCCAGACTCGGTGAAAGACCACAGATTTTTGGCCAAAAAGCAAACAAACAAAACAACAACAAAAACCACACACACAGCTATTACTATGAATGAAATTAAGAGAAAAAAAAAATCTTCATCAGTTCAACCCAGGCTTATAGCAGCCTAAGCAATAGCAGCACGCTATTTTGTAGTTGGTACATTAACTTTAGGAACATCAAAGAAACATGCACCACTCTGGTACCCATTACACACACGATAGATTTGTGGTTTGTGTTTTATTAAACAGCTGTCAAAATCAGCATAAATTTCCTCAAGTTAAAGTCTTATCTGTATACTACAAGTGTTTTCAGTTAGCTTGTAGCTGTCTAGCAACCTAGTTTTCTGAATCATTTACCCCAAAAGAACAACTTCCAGTCACAAACAACTCCCATAGCCTGTAAAAATGGACTAGCAAGCTGCATCCAAAAACTAATGACTTGTCCTTCGTCAACTGCAGTTTGTGGAAGTCCTTTAGCTAGCACTGAATTTTTAACTAAGGATGCACATCACATTTGCATTTGTATAAGAGCAAGACAAGGTACATCAGCAACCATGACTTTCAGTTTCCTAACTAAATTTATATTAACCATCACCTGTATGCCGCTCCATCCCCAAAGACAGAATTAGAACAGGGGAAACCACCAGTTCTCTCCACCACCTGGAAGTCAAGACATTTTCCCGTATTAGTTTTTGACACGCCTAAATTGTTCCAGTTTGATTCCTATCCACGAAAGGGAAAAATATATATATATATATAAAAATTGAAAAGATCAGATGAGAGGACAGGTATGCAACCTGAAGCTTCACAAAGGCTCCGACTCCTGCCAGATTATGGGAGATATCTACCCCACAAAGCAGGTTTGCCTCTGGATTCCTACCAACATGAGGTTAAGGAACTAAGGGAAGCTGCAACTCTTCAATGCCATAAAAATACAACTGGTACCTGCATCACAAAACACAACTGACATGATTCTTACATGTACCTAAGGAGATCTGCTCAGCTCTGCAGGGTATTTTCTGTGAAATACCCCAATGGAACTCCTTGGGGAAATGAGAGAAAGTCAAGTTCCTTGGGGCACTACAGCAACAATGCTACGGACAGTTTCACTCCCAGAAAACAGTGAAATACAGCCACCATTCTCCCCATGAGAATTAACTTACAGCATACCCCACAGAGAGGCATAAAATGTCATAAAATGGTTTCACATCACACGCTGATGTGAGCAGGGAGTTCTGCAAATCTCAGCATGTGCTCTAGTAAGGGATGCCTATTTGTTATCAATAAATGGAAGCTTTTTAAATTTATTAAAAAAAAAGTACCAGTTTGTGTTAAAATATCAACAAAGTTCATATTCAAGAATAAAATAAATTTAAAAAAATACAAATCACTCAAACTAGCTTTCAGCTCAGAATTGTCTCATGGTAGGAACTCTACCTATACTCCTGCACCTACCATTACAGATCTTATCCATACCTGGTAAGCAGCGTACCTTGAGCTTTAGCAGTAAAAAGCACTTCTACAGCTTCTCAGTGAAAATTTACTCTTGCTAGGACAAAAAAAATCCAATACTTAGAAAGAATCCATAGGTTCCCCAGCATAACCTTCCATCCAAAATTAGTAAGTTACCCATAGAAACCAAAGAACCCCATAGAGAGGACAATTTTGAAAATATCCACTATAACCAACATTAAATAAGCACACAAACAGAACAGTTTGGTGAGGTTGTTCTAATAACACTGGAAAGAGTCCTGCGTGCCATGTCTTTTCTGACGCTGAGCATGAGTTCAGCTATTTATTCAGATGAAACCTCGCTCAACAGCACTGTGAAGGAGATGTCTTCCCACACCCCAGGCATCCCAGGGATGGGGGGCTGCCCGAGGCCGAGCAGGGCCAAGCCATCTCTGGGTGGCCTGTAAAAACAAGCAAATACCACTTGCTTCCAGTTTAGAAACGGAACTGCCCAAACGGTGCTCTGAGATGAGTCACAGCTTTGTTCTTGGTCTTGAAAGTCACACAGTGAGGGGGTAGAAATGTATAGAGAAAGCTGCATTAGACTGCAAGCAAGGAAGGTCTTAATGAACCAAGACTTATGTCCCACACCTCTAATGAAACAACTCCCAGCACTTGTATAGTATTATACAACAACCCCTCCCTAACCCAGCAAGAGGAAGCTGCGGACTATGGAGAGGGTACTAATATTATTAACTCTTACACCTGGCAGCAGCTCCTCGACTCACTCAGAAAACTACCAGACCATAGGGAACTTCTGAGATGCAAAGTGCTACCAGAACTGCCCTGTAGCACTGTTACAGGTCCCACAGCCGGGTGCCTTCAAACGGGAAGAATACAAGCAACGCACCTTGGTGGCAGCGGGGATGCTTTTTGCTGCTGCTGGCTTGTGTGCCACAATCTGCTCGATGGGGGCATGGGGAGCGGGGCAGGATCGTGCCAAGAGAGAACAGACTCCAGCTTTCTAACTTGGTGGTAGCAAGACAGAAACAACCCTCTAGACGCTGGTTCATTCAGAATACAAGTTTCCTTTGATATACAAGTAGTACAATTAAAAATATAGAGAGATATCAGAACTGGTGAACATTTAGTTAATTAAACGTTCATGTTACCTGCTCTACTCTTCCCTGTAGTTGAGGTGTATACCAGGCAGCCTGCTGATTAAAATTGGCTCCAGCCTTCCTTCAGCTGTAATTGTTAAGAGTCTGAAATGACTAACATCTCCAGTAAATTTACCATAGAAGTCAAGCACCAAAAAGACTTTTCCAGAATCACAAACAGCTTACACAAAACCTGCTCTCCCTCAGTAAACAGATATGGGGAAGATGACATTTACATCTTCTCTAGGCCCAGACGATTTTGGCCCCTGTGGGAGGTTTCTCGGTCCCCTCAAGGCACTGAAGTAATGTCTACTTTAACGTCTACCTACTGAAGTAAGGTCTACCTGTGTCGTTTTTCTAAAAGATCCCCACCAACAAGCACCTGCACTATCAACTTAAGGACTGGAACAGTTTTTTGTTTTTTTTTTCCCCATGGCCTTACACAGTCCCAGAAGCTATAAAAATAAATACAGGCAACAAAAAAGTGCCATCACAAAACAGATGATCTTGTACAGCTTGCTTCTTTTTATGCCATAAAATTTAAATTATAGGGCACCATTTCCTGACAAGTTTTATATTCTGTTTATTCATTTTATTTACGTGCCAAAACAACTAGTTACCGTAATTACCTTTCTCCAGCCATGCATGAGATGGAAACACTGCGTACATAATATTATGAAGGTAGCCTGTGTTGCAGTCATTACACAAGTCTTTTGGTTTTCACCATTATTTCAACAGAGGTGTTCTGTTGTATCTAGGTTTAAAAATAAAAAGGCAAGCAAACAAAGAAACACCCAATAGGTAAATTAAACGTTCTCCCTTTGCAAGCAGAATTTGTGCTTGTCCAAACACGGGGAAACTTCCTTCTTATTATAAATCATGTTTACCCTTGACTTCTTTAAGCATCCCTATTTTCCTTATCGTATTAACAGAGATAAGCAGGACAACCTCAGAAAGTAGACAGCTATTTCAGCCTGGTCAGAACTGGAAGGTGTACTGCTATTTTCCATTAACCTGGAATTTCACTGTCCTATAACCTGGGCAAGTGGCTTAGTGGTTTATTCTAAATGCTGAGGGTTTAGCCACTGTGATGCAGGATCCTAGCTCTCACCTGCTACCTCACAAACCTCAACCAGCTAGAAAACGTGGAGCCTCCCTGTAAAATCTCATCTCCCAAGAAGCCACAGAAAATGAAGGTAGAACAGTAACTTTTATCCTGAATTCAGTTACGTATATATCAATCGGCTAGATTTTATTGCATTAGAATTAGCTTAAGTTACTAAATCAAGCCAGGAAATAGCAGAATGAAGTAACATGCAACCTTGACAAATTTACCCGAAGTGGAATAAAGGCACTGCTTAGTTATAACATGACCACACTATCTGCGAGTTAGGGATATAAAATACATAGTTTTAAACTAAGAAGCCTATCCACAATTTCAGTTCCCATGGATCTCTAAAAAAAAAATGGGATGATTCACAGAACTGAGGTTGGAAGAAGGGACCTCTGGAGGCCATCTGCTCCAAGCCTCAAGCAGGGACACCTAGAGCTGCTTGCCCGGATTCCTTCATAGACCAATTCTGTGAGGTGGATCGCAGTGAAACTGATGTCATCCGACCCATCGTGGGGTTCATTAACTTAACCTACAGTGTCATTTCAATACATAACACAAGCATGTGGAAAACATTATGAGAACAAGGAAATACAAAACAGAAAACACACACAGCGCTCAATGAAATTATGCAGAGATTTCATACAACGAAAAATGTCACATAACTAGATGCATTTACATAGCATGGGAAATATTAACAATGGAGTTGAAATGGACAAAGAGAAAATTAGTTCCTAATTTACATGAAAAGAAAAACAGTAGTTAAATCCTCTTTCACTAGGCTTAAATATAACCCAATAGATAACAAGTTGGATATATTTTACAGGAATGACTACCCTGTCACCTCAGAAGTAAAGGCTTTAAGTATGTTAAAACTGTTGTTGTTGTTTACTGTGGCAAACAAAACCGTGCCTTCAGTAATTATTATTATTACTCCTCTCACTTGCAAAATAGGAGGCACAGTTCAGGTGATATGCCAGCACTACATGGGAAAGAACTGCAGTGTAGTCAGAAACACTGCGAGATCCTCTGTGCCAAAGATCTCTGGAAGTTTCAATGCTTTTAAATATGCTGTTGTAATCTTCGCTGCTAATGGTTTTTATTGATTTTATTTATTATTTATTTTGGTGGGCCAAAACACAGGAATCGGTATTTTTCCCTCCTCCTGTCTGTGATGTTTAAGAAGGAAGCCTAGCCATCAAGGACTCCTCATTTCCACCCAAGCGGAGAAAAAACAAACAAACCACAAAACAAAAGCAAACCTCAGAAGATTCAGATTTCCCAGCCAAGAGTGTGTATACAATTAAAGCAAGAGAAAGGTAACAGCTGTGGCAAACAGGTACATAACCTCCCAAAATAGCATAACAGACTGCAGCTTTAACTGTTTCATTACAGCATCGTTTAGACAAGCCCCAATGATAAAAGTAAAAAAATCATTAAGACAAAAACAATCTTCTGTCACCCTTCCAAGCTGGGCGGAGTAGCAAGCCGCGTTTTTAGCCCCAGTATAGCAAGGGCAAAGAGGGACTGCCACTGCAGTTAGGTGTCCCCAGGCCTTTCTCTGTGCTACCACTGCAGTTACCTGACTGCCCCATGAACTGACCTAGACACACAAACAGGTAGAAGGCTATGAGTGTTTTTTCCAGTTCACCTCCCCAGACTGGCCTGCTGTAAGATTAGCCGGACACCAGTGTACGAGGACAGCTGGGGAACTCCCAGGGGCAGGAACATGAAGGGAACTGACTACCTTTGACAGCAAGGGCTTGAAGCTAGATCAGCTTCACCGTCTTGTTGAATAGCACTTAGGGTAGTTTGCTACTCTGTGCAGAAGCACCCTGGCTACTGGTCTCATCTCCAATTCAGACATTTGATTGTGTTCTCAAATAATGCTAAACCAGAGGTTTATAGTTTCAGCACTCTTCTATTTTTAGAGTCCTCACATGTACAAGGGCCAGATGATAAATAGCATAATGTAATCGGTAACACTTAGTTAGGGGCAACCTGCCATTTTTTCCGTAATTTCTGCGCACCCCTGTCACTGCCTGCCACGCACAGAAGGCGAGGCAGAGGGCCCAGGCCAGATGCGTGAGCCGCCCAGCCAGGAGGTCATGCTCAGCACCCTGTGCCCACCCTACTTACTCTGCCTGCAACACTTTCCCCTTGCCCACATCCATATCTTTCATCTTACCTGCCAATTTTTGCTTATATTAGCACAAACAAGTAGAGACCCTAAAGCAGAAGGCACTGGCGCAGATTCAACATTGTCAACATCTGAAAAAGATGGGAGTTACAGTACTTCTCTCTTCACTCACCTATGCAGACTTGAAGGGAGATAGATATTTGAAATTTTAACCAGAAAGTGTTCCAGCTGTTTGGCCTACTCGCAGCTACACGGTAGTACTTCCAGTTGCTCAGATCCCTATGCAGCACCCCACTGCTCAGACTTGCTTTAAACACCTTTTTTTCTTTGGTGCCGAAAACAGTCTTTGAGCTTAACATACGT
Source organism: Anser brachyrhynchus (assembly GCF_964034855.1). NCBI lineage: Eukaryota > Metazoa > Chordata > Aves > Anseriformes > Anatidae > Anser > Anser brachyrhynchus. Next base: position 37,755,275 of record NC_137695.1, read on the forward strand.
GTTTGCAAAGAGAATGAAGAAGAGTTTTTCCATCTACTGCTAATGTGAATAATTAAGACTGTTTCATCTTCAAATAATGTTACCTTAAATACTAGTCAGAATATTAAACATATCCATTACCTTGGTCAGACTTCATTAAAAGAGATCCTGAACAGAAATATCAGACAGGATTCAAAACTCTGTTTCTAATATATAATGAACATTCTCAGATCTGACAAATTTTGTCATCTGATCTGAGCATTTCTGTGCTTGGTCTTTATGTTGGATTTGTACTGCAGTTAAGAAGCGAAGAAAACAATCCCCATTTCACCCCAGAACTTTTGCAAATTCTTTCCAGTAACTGTCAAAAACCTTTCGTCTCCAAACCAAACAGCAGCAATGAAAACACTTTGTTTTGATGATTCCTCCATCCTAGAACTTTAAGTCAGATTACCCAAGTAGTTATGTTACTCCAAACAGTATTTTCGAATATTATATGCAAGTGGACAAAAAGCACACCATAAAGTAATATTTTTTTTTCAGTCTAAGAAACAAGCAAGATTTTGGAAATTACTCCAAAAAAGCAGCAATATCAAGTTTTGTCACTTGGTGGCAGCACACCAAAGAAAACCATAACACTTGAGACACTACACAAAATTTCCAGTTAGCACATAATGCATCTCTCAAACGAGTGCCAGAATTCCTGGAAGGCTCTAGTTACTTCACAAAGTTAGGACAGGGACCTACATTTTAAAGTTATTGACTTCACTCACTCGAGTAGACATTAAAGGCTCAGAATTCAAAGAGCTCTTCTTCGGTCTTCCTGATTGACGTTTACTGGCTCACCTATCCCCACTGAAATTGCCAAATTCTTGCTGAAGAGGATTCCCAAGCTGAATTTCCAGCAACCACGACACAGAAGCACTGCTGGAAAGCCAGAGAGCACTACCACTGTCTGAAAAGGCCGACTACCAGCTCACCAGAAACTCATTACACCAACTTAAACTTCTCATATTAGTATCTCTTCCACCGCTTGAAACTATTACACATGAAAGGCAACACCACACCTAGCAAAGACCTATCAATCAGTGCTACTACAGCCTGTGATAATGAACTGATGAACCTGACAGTCTTTACTCATTTAAAAACAACAATATTAAGGAAATAAATTAGAAATCGGAATGAACAATTTAACAAAAGCACCAAAAAATGTTTGAAACTGCCACTACTGAAGCACGAAGATGTGATGAGAACTACATCCTCTTGTTAACGTTGTAGCAAAAGCTCATTACTACATGGGTAACACTACCAGGATACCTGTCTTTTCTCATACACGTCTTGTACAGAGACATGAACAAACTAGCATGCTTTACACCTGTAACCACATTGTAAACAGCTTTATTTTGCATTATTTGTACTCATGCCAAACTTACCTATGACTAATAGAAATTATGATACGCTATATCACATCATTCATACAAAATTTACAGTTCTTTGGGATTTATTTTCTGTATATTAAATCTTGATTTGTAAGAATTTCAAGATTTTAATAACAAGTAAAGTCATTTCTTTACAGTGGCCCTGCCCAAAACAACTAATAAAGCTTCTGTACTACTGTATTTCTGTACCATGTGTAAGCTGGTATTATTCAGATACTTGACCTCTGGAACAAAGAATTTAAGCTTTAAACAGCAAACTATTTTTATTCATGCTTTAGGGAGACAGGGTAACTACTTTAGGCCAAACATTAGGAAATAACACTCCACAGGAATTACAGAAGAGTGACCGTAATACTGAAAAATAGAAAATAACGTCAGGTAGAGAAGATGAGCACTCCATCCTTTCCCCCCTACCCAAACAAAGCTTGTTGTTGTACAGCACACACACAGCACAGTACAGCCTTTAAGGTGCATCGGCTTTATTAAAACCTCACTTAAAGCGCACTTTCAGGGGGATGCGTACACAGACACGCAAAGGCTCAGCCTAATCCTGTGCTGAGGGGAAAGGACAAAATGGCGACCCAGGGGTGAGGGGAGGCGCGGGGCCAAGGGAGGCCGAGCCACCACCACCACCACTGGCCTCAAGCAGACACCGCAGGTCAGAGCATGGCTTTGGGCTCCAAGTGGAGCAAACCAGGACAGACTGAAGGAACAAAGGCACTTCAGCACACGCCAGCTGGCCATTCTGCCTCATGTTCTCGCTTCACCTCTGCTGCCTGAGTGCCAAGGGTGCTGCGCCTTCAATGCGCTGAATGCTTCCCAGAAATTAAACGAGAAGATCTGCAGCTGAGGCGTGGAGAAGGGGAGAGAATGATCCTACTAAACAAAGAAAATAACTCCTCCCCAACCCAAAGAGACAAGTTCTGGAGTCTCCTTTTCGCTCCCTGCTGCTGAACAGGAAAGGGGAGGATCTGGGACCCACCGCATCAGAAGGCCCAGCCATCTCTGAAGCTCTGCCAGGCTCAGCCCATCTGAGAAGCAAAATGTTTCCCCAGCCAGTCGAGTCCCGAGCTGCAGAACACGCTGGCTTCCTAATACAGTGGGAACAAGAGGGCTGTCTGCACTTCTGACGTACTGAAGAAACAGCAGGGGCAGGGTTATGGCAACCCATGATGTTTTCTAGATCCAAAAGGCCGAACGATTTCCTTAGGTAACCTTCATTTTCCCTCTTTAAAGGTGGCCTTGGCAAAATCAGCAGAAATCTGACAGCTTTAAAAATTAATTCAATTACAACTTAGAAAAAAAAAGAACACATGCATAATATAAAAAGAAGGTCAACTAAAATCCGACTGAACTACAAGAAAACAATTCTAGCGAAGGAGGTGGGGAGGGAAGCGTTATCTTTTTCACAGGACTCCAAAGCTGGAGGCACACGCCTGGTGTGAAGTACCTAGCCTGCTTGGGACAAGTGTAAATGAGTCATACCATCTGTACTCGCATTCAGAGGGTAGTCTGGCAAGATAGCAAGGAGAACACAAAGCAACGTGACGCTCTGTTCATAATGTTACAGAGGCATGTTAGCTGGGGAGCAGAGGCACAGTTACCAGTTAAAATAAGAACTATCCACAGCAGCAGACACTGAAGGTTTCATTCTCTTAAATTATATTTGCAGGATTCTACCCCAGTAATCTAAAAGTACCTATAGTGTCGGGTATAAAGACATTGCAGAGGCTGATTAATGCTGCACTTCATACAAATGTATCTATATACAGAGTAATGAGAAAGACAATCAAGGTAGAAAGTAAACAGATGTGAGCAAGAATTTATTCCATAACATCAATAATTCACAGAGAAGCTATTTAAGATAATCATTTATTACACAGGCAAGACATATTGCATTGGCAAAAGAAAAAGAAATACAGAATAAACACTGGCAAGTAGCTTTCTACATCAAGTGCAGAGCAGCAGTGAGTGTCGTAACCACCTCACAAGAAACAACGAGGACCTTGCAAAGACACAGTGCAAGACCAACCCCAGTGAGGGGGGCGGAAATCTCATCCAAAAAGATGACTCACAGCAGTATCCGAGGGGAAGAAAATGATGAAGCACTCGCTACGGACTGCAGCACCATGCCACACAAGGGTGCCATTTCCAAAGCACAGGTGTGGGTGGGAAACAGAACTTGTGGAAGTGATAACTAAAGTATAAGGGCTTTTAATGAAACAAAGTACTAATACTGGAATAACGTACAAAGTTCGGGTATTTGGTTTTGTTTTTCTCTTTAGAAGTTCTTTAATACTAAAGCACGTGGAAGGTAGAACTTAACAGCATTATTTTTGTTCTAATAAAAGCACAAAACTAAGCTTTACTTTGGATCTCAGGAGATGCAAGTCAACAGATCTGGCTGCCTAACACACCACCTTTTTACATCCGATGAGAGTTTGTAGTACAAAATGATAACAAAGAACATTTCAACCTAGGATGAACACAGAGCTTATTTCTGATGGTTACACTTAAACCAGACTACTTTCAGGAAGGACATCAAGTTCTCCCAAAGATATTCCTGGATATCTCAGGGGCTGGGAGGGGGAAAAAAGAGATCCATGTGACGTTCCAAAATTGTTGTGATAATTTGTTTATATTTATACCCAACCTTTGAGAAGCATTAAATGTAAAATTAATTTAAAAGTGTATCACTTTCTCCTTCTAGTTTTCATGCCTTCATATAACTAACAAAGATTTGTGTTTTTTGTTTTTGTTTTCAAATCTTATAAGAAATCTGATGCGTTTATTATGGTTTATTTACTTGACCCTCTAACTTTTTTCTTGGTCAAAATCAGGCATGTTATTTCAGATCATTGTGCAGGTTATATTAATAACATTTACAATTCCCATCAGGTTTAGCAGCAGCAGATACTCATTTGGATGTCTGCCCTCAGTAATCACAGTTCACAGGCAGGTAGATATAACTAAAATCATTAATACCGTGAGCCAAGTTGATGGAGGGAGAGGGGAGCAGCCAGATGGACAGATGGACACTATGTCACGCCATTTCCTCAGTGACTTTACCTGTTTACCAAGGACTGCTTCCCCAAAGAGCTTCATAGACAAATGAAGCAGTAGCTCAAACTGTTTCATTATGAATCAGCAGAACTATCAGAGATCATGGCAAAGACCATCCAATTTTTAAATAAAAGTAGATTCAAAAATAGATTTAAGAGTACTCCTGCTGTTGAATCCTACTTAATGATTTGCTATTCAGGAAAAAGCATAGAGCTTGAACAGCTCCCTGGAAAAAGGGAAGAGGTGAAATAATGAATCTGCAAGGCTGGAGAAAGACTGCAAGTCTATGAAGCATCCCAAAAGATGTAAGTGAAAACACATGTTGATCCTCTGATGTTCACACCGCTATTAAAAAATGAAAAATGATAAAGGCAGAAAAGGAGTAGGGTCCTCAAGAGATTCCAGAAGCCCTTACTTACACGTTATCATGTTATTTCTGTGTATGCACACACATCTCTTAAAACAATAATTGTATACACAAAAAGTCATGTCAACTTTCACATTTCTTGTGATACAGCTGGGATAGACACAGCTTAAAAAAAAAAAACAACAAACCTACTGCAGCTCAGATACCATCTTAATGGTCTTCAATTTTGCTTTTAAAATATTCCTTGGTCAGCATTTCCAAAAGAATTTCAATGGAAAAATTTGGGAAGAAATCAAAGCAAGCAGAAGATGAATTCTGATCTGACGTTACTGTTAGAGGGCAAATAAAAAGACAGACAATAGCAGGGCTCCTTAAGCTCACATAACAAATCTTTATATAGTATTTCGCGCATCTTTTAGCAAGGTAATTATCTGGATAAAAATAAGGAAGCGTGCTATGAGTCACAGCAATTCATACATAAATCAGCCCACCAAGAAAGTTCCCAACCAGGATGGATTGTTTAGGACAGCTACTTTTCAAAAACATTATACTTCAGTAAGACCAAAAAAGAGTAATGTTCCCTGATCTGAACAGATGCTTGTCACATTCAAAGAAGAGACAACTCTCAAGAAGTGACCATACACATTAAAATCAAAGAAAACACAGTTTCAGAGATATTTAACTCCAACTGCAAGGCTGATGACCACTTCTGTCCATTGTAGGTTAACCCCATAGGTTACAGTTTGGCTGCACAGAAACCTTTGTGCTTGAGATGCAAGAGGACTGAAGTTGAGGAAGAGTTAAAATTCCTCAGATTATTAACACTAAACACTGACTTTCTGGTACATTGCTGTCACACCCAGGGGAAAACAACTGTTAAAAATGGGTGTTAGAGGGAAAAAAAAGCATACCATATTTAGGTATCTGCCAAGGAGCAGAGATTACACTTGATCAGTAGTATTTACCAGACAGCAGTGTGGCAGTTGCTGAGGGAACCTTTTACCAGCAAATTACCTCTACAGATATAGTTTTTAAACTCATTGTTTTTAATCATCAGAATTTAATTTCCATACGTTTGAATTTTAATAATTCCAGTCAACCAAGTAAGGGGGTGGGAAAAATAGGAAGAAGAATTTAAGAGCATTTTAGAAACTACAGTGAACCTAGAGGTCCTTCAGACAGAACGATAAAACACAGACCCAATTCAAACAATAAACATGCATTTGTGGGATGAAATCAAGTGACAGGCATAAAAAAGGATGCCCACTGGAAACATCCAGCTCATTCCCTAACAGGAACAAAACACCATAAGCAAAAGCTTCCTTAGACTTGTCCATTACCTCACTACCACCCTCAAAAGAAAGCAATAAACCTCAAACGTGTATTTTTAGAGTAAATTTTAAAGCCAAAACAGAAGTGCATCCAAATGGCCTCCCTTGGTCTTTAATGAGGAAGTGTTATAATGCAGTGTATAATAACAGCGCATTAGAGTCAATTCTCTACTACCAGGGCCAGCAAGCCAAGGAGCATTTGTCGTCTGAATACTAAGTATTAACTGTATGGCTACAGTATTAACTGTATTAACTGTAGCCATACAAGATTTTGATACAGCTCAGTGACCTACAGCTTTTATTTCCCCCAAATGCAAGCTCTAAAGGAGAGCAGACCAGCAGACTGAGAGGCACGTTTTCAGAGTATGGATGTAGCAGCACGAGGCCTTACCAGAGGCCCCTATCAGTCAATGACAAGTCAAATACCTGAGCAAAAAGCATGCTTTGCGTTATCGTGTTCAGTGTGGCTCAATGGGAAATGCAGTGGACACTTCCATACACTTCACAACTTTTTTTCCTCCAGGGAAGAGAACAATTGCTTGGACAGGAGGCACAGTCCAACAGCCAAATGCCTCCCTCACCTGCACCATGCCAAGTGTTTTAAGCTTAAGTCATGACTGGCACTTCCACGCGAATACAGGAGGAAAATGGGAGTTGTCACCTGCCACACGCTAGTGCCACAGCTGACTCCACCACACGGGTACAGGCTGCGAAGGGAGGTAAGCTGGGTGCCTCTGCCTGCCAGCAGCCGGTCATCTCGGTCTGGTCAGAGACAGCACAGCTTTCAAGAATGGCAGGATGCAGTCATCACAGGAAGAAAAAAAAAAAAAAGAAAAGGATTTTTGCAAGGCAAATCAAGAAATAATATATATCAAAAGGAAAAAAAAAATCACTACATTTCATAGACAAGAGAATACCGAAAGAGATGTGAAGAAGACAGGCCAATTATTACTACAAAGCCCACCTGCCTGGTGGACACACGACATTCCCATGAAAATTGATCCAAACTAACTAATGCCGTCAATCTACGTCAGATTACTTAAACCCATAAAGACCATGTCATTTATAGATGCAGTGGCCTTATACTGACAAAGCAGAATTCACCTCCAAAGTACTGTCACCCCCCAAAACCTAGGCGCAACGTGCTTAAAAGAAAAGCAGCTGGATTTTTCCAGACAAGAACCAGAAGAGAATTGTGCCACATGCAGATTCAAGGTTTTCACTTCTTTGGAGGTGAAGAGGACATGGGTAGGAGGGGGAGGACTGGTAGAGTAAGACTGGTAGAGTAAGACCTTTCAAACACAGAACCAACAGGTGATGTGCGCTTGGTAGGGTGTGATCCAGAACACCCAAAGCCAGAGACAAAAGCACCGTCCTATAAATTGAATATTCCAGCGAACGCACCACACCTCTCATGCACCACAGCGGTTAAGCAACACTGAAGCAATTGCTCTGCCCTCGGTCCTAGAGAGCTTAAATCCATCTATGGGGCAGAGACAAGAAGCTATGACTAAAGATTTGAGGAGAGAAGCACACACCACCCCCGTGACTCGCCAGGCTCACCCCTCTAGCACTCACGCTTCACCAGCACAGGACAGCTGACTGATTTCACCGGGTCTGCCCTTCATCTAAACGCAGGCAGAAATGAGTTTAAAAGTCCTACTAAACCAAAGTAAATTATCTTGTTTTGTATTTTTGCTTTTCGAATGCGCTTAAATAACATCTGGTACCAGTTAAGATGCGCTAATTATTGGGCTTTTATTACTTTTACTGTAGTTTTTAATTTATGATTTCATCAGGCCATTTAATAAAACCAAAAAGCCAAAAAACATCTGCAGGTTGTTTCAGTTATCTATGTCACTAATACAAAAAGCTTCCCAAAATGCTGAGCACAGTTATTGTACGAAGGGAATACTACAGACAGTTATTGACCTTGATCAATCACTTGTAGATGGTCACCAAGTCCGTCAGCGTTTTAGGATTAGCACAACTCTGTCAGCCTTTGCTTCCCAGGGGATACTTTTCATTTCCTCAACTTCTGGTTTTCAACACTGAACAAACTGAGTAAGAGTAAGGAAATCCCCATTTATTCCAAAAGAGACTACCAATGTCTAATGTTTCACACATTCGTTCCAAGTGCGTAGCCCGTGACTTCTGTTGGTGAAGCACTTCAAATCCAACCCTTTGGCAACAAATATATACCACTTCAGTATGATTTTTGATTTGTTTAAATACCAGTAGATACCATTTTTAGATCCTAACAAGTTAGACTCCTGCATTTCCCTAAAGTAATTTTTAAATTAAAAGTTTCCCTGTCCTGTTCTCTACATCCCCAAGCAGAGCTTTCCCTTAAAGTTCCCACAATCCAAGCCAATAAACCACACTGAAAACAGATTAACCTTTTGTCTAGTCTTATCACCACGAACCTTTGTACAACATAATAGAAAAGCACAACAGAAAGTACTCTGTATCTCTTATAAGATAAAGAACATTAAGTACAGATTAGCAAAAAAATTACCACAAATGACATTTAATTTGCAACATTGATCAGAGTTTTTAAAACATGAAAAGCTACATAATACAAGAGTTCTCAAAACTTTGCTTACTTTAAATAACTTTCATTTACTTGAACATAGCAAATGATTTTTCAGACTCTGCTATCCTCTCCAATTTCCCTCTTACAAAGGGGGGATTTGGAATTGGATTCTTAGGTAAGCTTTCTTAAATATCAAACTACTTTTCTTATTAACATTTTGCAAAAATACTTCTTTATTAAATGTCTACCAATCTCTCTTTTTTTTTTTTCATTTCCCCTGCAGCCCAGTGCTCCTTTGCTTATCTTTTACACCTTTTATGGCACTGATGTGGGTTTTGACATCCATTAGGGGCAGCACTGATGGTGCTGGTGCTCTCCCCCAGTCATCTGCTCCAACGCCCACAGCTCAGACAGCTGGCCTCCCCCTGAAGCAGCCCCTCCATGACAGCCTAATATTTTTAGGCAAAATAAATAAATAAATAAATAAATGCTGATGATGAGCAGTTTCAAGAACAAGCATGAAGCAAAGGCTGTAACCTGACATTCAGTAAGTCTTCCTTGCTACTAAAAAAAGTGAGGAGGTATACGGGTGCTGACTTTTATCTTACAGGTTCTTTGGTTTTTAGCTCAAAAAATTTACAACAGCTACATGGTAACAAGCATACAGGTGTTATATTGATAATGATTTTTAGCAGAGACTGTTAAGTGCAATTCCATTGTACCCTTATTTTCCAAGGTAATTATTCGCAGTGCATTACAGTCAAAAGACATCCACTTTTAAACCAAGTTTTGTAGTTGTATCATTGTTTATTCCACAAAATTAAACCAGAGTCAAATGCATGAATAGCATCGTCCATAACCCACTGAATTAAACTGCTTTGTATCGGGATCAAACTGGGAAACAGAATGAAGTGTGGAACAGTCCATCTGGGTAAGGTTTTCATTAATGGTGTTTTAAAGTGCTATCTTCCTTAGCTGCTGATAAAAATATTTGTGCAACCAATGCACTTATGTTGTGGCACTCACAAAACCATATCCTAGGTGATAACTGAAATATAAAACAATAAATTTAACTAGTATTTTATACTCCCATTTCCTACAGAGCTCAGATTAAAATAGTTTTTCTCCCATTACAGAAGACTTCCATTTATTCTTAGCCTGACACGCAATTATTTTTGCTTTATTGATTACTCGTAGAGAAGTGACCGGTTACTATTTCAGCTTATCTCGACTAACTCATTTTTCTGCCGGCGTATTTTCTTATTAGATATTTCCCTACCCCGAACGTGTATCTCTGTGCAGGGAGATACAGGGATCACTAGTCACAACAGGCGTGACTCAGAGCTCTCACTGGACAGTGTCCAAGAACTGGAGCTGCGCACACAGAAGCACACGAGGGAGTTAGGAAGAAGCTGAAGGGCTTTCTGTCCATACACGTTCCTCTGAAGGAAAAGCCTGCAGCAAGCTCAGCCTGCTTTTGGTGTAGTTTTCAGGTAGCTGGATTATCTGAACACGATCTCGGAACCTCTTGATGAGAGATAGGAGGAAAGAAAGTCTCTTCCGTGTCACTTTCAGGGCTCTGGTTGTAAAAGCGTGAGCAGCAGAAGACATGATCGGCCCAAGGGGGAAGAAAGCAAACACAAAGAAAAGCTGCAATAGAACTGGCACGCAGCTGTCATATGCGAGATGGGAAAAAGCGGAGGGTCCCAGAAGGCAGCACATGTGGTAAACAAGGACGTTACAGCAGTACTCTGCTTGTTTCAGGGTTTTCACAGTGACTGCAAGAGGCAACATGACATGTCATAAACCAAAGCGGGCGTTCCTGGGACCTTAGCTTCTCTCACCATTAAAGAGGAATTCACAACCACACTCAGACCCCACAACAATCACAAACCAGACAAGAAAATCAATCACATTGCCGAGTTTCAAAGCACATTTTAATAAGTTTCAGGCGACCAGCATTCAAGTTACTTTGCCAGAGAGAGAAGTCCCAGGCAGACTACGCCCAAGCTCCTCCGCTCACCTCCCCTGCCAAAACCCAAAGGACGTTCACAAAGGAAACCTCTGATTACGTTTCTGTCACAAAGGAAGACATTAGAGTGAGTTTATTTGAGGCAAAGCAGTCTTTTCTAGCTCCTACTTAGGAAACTTTCAAGGAACAACTTTGCAGTCATACATGCTAACCTAAACAGCCTCTCCCCTGCCTTTTCACGGCTTTGCAGAGGAAAAGAATGAGCAACTGCTTAAACTCACATGCAAGCACCTATCAAACCATGGCCTTAGGCAAGAGATTAGCAGCCAGGGAGTTTCAATCCTTATTGTTAGAGATTTTGCAAATGGGAGAAAAGGAAAAAAAAAGAAACACAACACAAATCCAGGAGAAGCACATCATTAAAACTCCATCCTGGCTGATGAAATTCTTACCCTCCTGCCCACCTTTAAAGATTAGGGCCCATTCAGGCAATACATTCCTCTTGTCCCTCCCACACACACAGAGAAAGTCCTTCCCTACACCAGAAAGTATCTGGAGTTCCTTCTCCTAGCTGTCAGCTGAAAATGTTGGCCTTCACTATGGCAGATAATTTCCAAGATGCATAATGAGCAATTTCGGCTGTTAATTAACCTCTTAAAAGAACAGAATTATAAGAAAACCATATCCTAATGCCTCCGAACCTTGCTTCTTGCTGGTCATTTTCATCGTTCCTCGGCTGGTGAAAATAACAAGCCTGGGCAAACATACAGCATGGCAACTGCCCCACACGATCCATCATTCAGAGCAAGAAGCTGGCATTTCCAGCAGGGACTTTGTGGCATTGCTCTGCCTCCCAGCCACACGACACACGTCACGCCCTGCACAACAGCGGGTAATGAAGTCTTGGGGGCAAATCACTCCAACAATCCCACCTCTTTTCTTCAATTACCCATTACTTTTGCAACCTACTTTTCCCAAAAGTGAGTGGTGCCAGGCAACATAAGAGAAATACTAGACACTGTAGCTGTATATTAAAAAAAAAAAAGCCATTTTGTGAACATGCCTGAAGTACCTGCATTTTAGGAAAAGGCAACAAGGGCTCCCACAGTGTAGAGGGCTGAAATTGAGCAGACGCTTCTCACAGATCTCTCCTGCAGGCACGCTGGCTCTGTCTTCGGGCTCTGTTAACTGTGGCTGACTGCTGCTGCGAGGCCTAGCTTGAGGCCTACAAGATTTATTCCTGCTTGCGGCCACTGCGGAGGCAAGCCGCCAGGTTTCTGCAGGGCGGCAGCTCCAAAACGACTTTGCGACACCTCCGAGGAGCACGGAGGGCAGCACTGCTAGTGATGCATTGGCAGGCGGCCAGGCTCCGCGGGCACCGCTGGCCTCGCCGCTCCTCCCGGCATTCCCACAGCTAGGATTTCTTCGCCTTACATAAGCTCCAGGGGAGAACTTCACAGAAGGAAAGCGATCGCCCTGCTCCCCCACGTCGAGGGTCGGATGTCGAGACGGGAAACCAGCGAGGCACCCTAAACGCTTTCAGGAATCTCTACGGCCATCGCGACAGAAAGAGAGCAACACACAAACGAAGCTAAAGTTGAAATACGAAGACGTACTGAACATCTTCTTAACTGTCAGACCTTCTGCAAAATTTTGTAGCTACTTGTGGGCGCAGAGTCAGACCCCGAGGTACTTCTGCTTTGATGCCAGCAGTCATTCTTTAATTCTGTGTGCAACACATGTAATACTTCAACGATTATTAAAACAGTTTTAACACCTATGTAACATTGCAGGAATTTTATTGAGCTTCTGGAGAGAACTCACAACGTTGCTGAAATGCAAACTATGAAAAATAACAAGCCACAACTGCCCAAAAAGTGATAAGCGTTGTGACTCTTTAAACAGCCAATTCAGAATATGCAAAGTTGAAACCCATTCAAAAAAGAAAAAGATTGGGCTCCAGGCAGGTAAGTAACTCTTCCAAAACTACAAGTTCGACGTTCTTCACTCAAAACCATTTTCCACATCTCTTGTTGTAGGAAAAACAGTAGGCAGCCTTCTTCCTTGTATTATTCACAGTGTTAGTTCAAGATCAGATGCTGGGAGAGTCCCCTTTCTGTGGTGTAGGGAGGCACAACAAGCAGAAAAAGGAACCAATGTGTTGAAGTCACTGCAAATGGAGCTCCACAGGAGAGCTGGATAACTGTTGGTTTTCAGATAATTGTAATAAAGCCCTGAAGTTCATCAGAAGAGTAGATTTGCTGTTCACCAATACTGACAATGCCAGGTCCTCACCCTTTTTCTCCTTGCTCTCCACCGCTTTACAAATCCCTTCTTCACCTTTCTTTCACTTTCATTATGAGGGCATTGAAAGATCTCCTCTTTTAAACTCTATTTCCTCTGGAGTACATTAGCTTGACTATTTGCATCCCTGATTGTAGCAACTGTCATTTGTTAAACTTCTTGTAAAAAGAAGACTAGCCATAAGTGTCTATGCACAAGCCACAAAACGTTACGTATTCTTTTCCTGAAAAAATGTTTTTTAATAGGCCTCTCGGTCTGTGACCTAAGAGATAACAGTCTGCAAAAGGCTGTGTGCTTGCAGGTGGAAGGAAACAGAAAACATAACACCTTGGGGGTAGGAAGGCAAGAAATAAATGATGAGCTGGGTGGTTACTACAGGATCGGGAATGATGCAGCACAGTTATAGTACATGCAACCTTGCAGGTGACAAAAGTGAGAAGAGAAACTGTTCTCCTACAAGTCCTCCTTAATACTGAAAATTACCCCCACAAATGAAGGAACACTATTCAAAAAAGCAAGAGATAGGGCAGTGCTGTATAATAAAATACTGCACCGGCATCTGAGACGGGATCAGAAGAAATGAAAGCTATCAGAAAGTACAAATACAGATTATAATCTGGCAAACAGACTGCACAGCAACACAATATTAAGCTTAATAACTCTTTTTATTGATCCTCCTGTTTTAGTGAGCGAGAACTGAATGATGTCTGCTGTTACAAAGGAACAGGAGGGGGGCAAGAAGTAGGAAATTGCACTAATACGCTATTTCTGAAGCATACTTGTACCATGATTTGGGACTCCGCTAATTCAAAACAATAGGTAAAAATGTAGCCAGAAAAATAATTTTATCATTTTGTTTTTCTTCCTACCAGTAACACTTTGCATGGTGACGCTGGTGAGATAACGCAGTGTTAACAGAGGTAGAGAAAAAGGAATGGACACCGTACAGAGATGAGAGGAAGGACAGAAACATCAAGTGCTCAGGATGGAGAGAGACGGAGTTTGCGTGGCCTGCCCTCCTACTAACCAGAGCAACGGATGGAAGACAACAGTGACCTAGAGATGGGAGAGGATAAACTAGAGTATCAATTACCCCAACATTACACAAAACTGAGTCTGCAGTGATGGATTAAAAACATTTCACTGTGAATTTGTTACAGATGCTAGAATACGAATAACTACAGAACTTCCTGAAAGTGTGCTTTTTTTCAACTAAGACTCAGATGGGTCTTCCAGCTACAAGCCAGACAGATCCTTGGGCTCTTGGGCTGCCCACCGCTGGGTGACCAGGCTCCTGAATGGAAGGATCAATTTCCTCCCCGTTAGAGGTACTGGTACATAGAGGACACACAACAAAATCTTGAAACAAAGCACTGAGCTCTTCACAGCTCCTAGAAGTTCTCTAAGTTCTGCTTTGGCTTCAGTGCTCTGACTACTGCCGTTTAATTCCCATTTTGTTGCGCCAAGTCGAATCCTTGCTAGGGCCCCTTTTCTTCATTCCATAAAGCGCCATTCTATCTTCGCTTCACCAGAGTCAAAACAACCAAACAACCACAGACGGACCCTTGCTTTCTTCACTGCACCAAATGGAAGTGAAGTTCTGGGGTCCTCCGGCAAACAAAAGTGTACCTCAAGCGTGACTGCAGAGTGATGATGAACGACTTACAAGTTCTCTTCTGCTGGAATTACGAAGACCATTAAGTGACTGCTCACTGTTTCAAAGTAAGGAAATATTGAACATTTAGGATGGCTTCACAACAGTTCAAGGCACAGAAATGGACTGCACCACGCAAACAGGCACAGATAGGTACAAAACCTCAATCTCTACCACGCTCTCCTACCTAAGAAGAGTCAGGTTACAAGTAAGGGGCATTATTTTCCTACTCTGTGGTAGGAAAGCTTGTTTCCCCCACATAGTTCTGAAGTTTACCAACATAAGCAAAGGTTTCGCATTGTTGCTGCTGTTTGTTTTACTGCAAACCCGTTTTAAAAATACACAGACCTTTGCTTTTACAACTCTCAAGTTCAAATATAGTTTCAGTAATTCAGAGAAAAAAAAAATATTTACTTGCTGAGGCTGCCCTAAATTGATGGGCTCTAGTCATACAAACAATGTTCTCTTTGCATGGTGTCCTTCAGTCCCTCCACATACGCACCAGCAGACCGTAGCTGTGCCTACCTGATGCAGAAATGATTAATGAAAAATCTAGAGATTCTATCCAATCCACAGTAAAGATCATCTCATTATCGTACTAGTAATTAGCCACTTCATCTAACAAGTGGTTCCTCAATTTACCGGGATGCCACAGACCAACGATTTTGCCCATCACTGCTAAGGTTTCCTCGATAACCCTCTACACCTGCCCAGCTGGCTACAGCCACTGCATCTTCCCTTCTCTCCCAACCACTCGGTCTCACCACTCTTGTGTTAGCTGTGGGCTTTGTGCCGAAATGGGTCAGTTCTGCATTGCATTATATTTCATCACCACCTGAGCAATCACAGCTGAACGAGCAGGGCTATGCGGGTACATTCCCACTGCTTGGAAAACGTGCTAGTGCCATTATGGGGGAGATAAATAATATTCCCTGATGCTATGGAGCATAAGTACTAAGATTCCATCCTCATTTGCACAAAAGCTAACACTTAGACACCTCATATCAAATATATCTCCAAATGCCAGCTTAAAATTTATCCTCCACCCCCAAAGAAGGAAAACAACCCCCCCAAGAATCAACATGGTAAGCACCTAGTGACGGACTGCTTTGTTTATTTTTTTTTATTGAAGTATGTTAAGAGTTTTGTGATTTGTATTATGATACACGCTACTTAAACACAAACATTATAAATAACTTTGAAATGGTTAGGCACTGTAACTAAGGCAACAAGTCTCCCACTCAATTTCCAGAAATAGGAATAGAGGTAAGAACAAAATAAAAAGTTGGCAGGAGCAAGAAAACAAACGATCAAATATTAGTTTGACCCCAGGAAGGCCCAGCTGACCAGAAAAAAATAAATAAAAGGTATACAGCAGCTGAGAAACAAAGTAGCTGCCAGAAGATGAAGTGGAAGATATCAAGTGTATAGTACCGAAGGTATTTAATTTCAGTCATCTTGTTCCACAACTGCTTTCAGTGAATGGAAACGAGGACAGAAATTTGGGAATCTAGCAATCCGCATGAGACAACAGATTGCTGGTTCACAGTGTCAACAGATACTCGTTTCCAAGAGGAAGCATCAGCTTTTACACGAGTGCCAAGAAAGTTGCTTCTTCACAGGCAAGTGGACATTTGCCTCATTTTCTCCCCTGATATTTGCCTCCAAGAAATGGCCACAAGCCTTCGATGCAATCCACATGAATGGCCCTTTATGCCCTCACAGGAGGCCACGGAGTTAACAGGATCTGCCACAAGGATCGGTCTGCAGCATCAAGGCTTGCTTTGTCTCTCCACAACCTTTTTCTTTTTTTTTTTTTTTTTTTTTTTTTAAAGTTTGTTTTCTTCCTTCAGAAGAACTGCTTGTTCGCAAGTCAGAAGCTCCACGGTTATCACCAAGGAATCTGATCCCCCACACACACAGACCGTCGATGCAGGCCCTCTCAGCACAGCCTAACAGGAGAGCTGGTAATTACTTTGTACAGCAAGATAATCCGAGCTCGGGTTACTCCAAGTTTTCCACCAGGTAAAGAACCGTATCTTTTCAGTGCACGTGCGCTCTTAACCTGGGAAGGAGAGAATTACCCGCCCGCCTCACGCCTGGCTGTACTGCACCCTCCCGGTTCGGTTATCCCACAACCAGCTCAGAGATTAGAGGCAAGTTTTAGGAAGAATTTACGAGGAAGCGTTGAGAAGTGCAGAGTGGTCCTCGCCTTCAGCGAGATCCCCAACAGGAATTATTTAAAGAACGCTCTGACCTAAGACTTGCACAGAAAAATGTAAACAGCTCTCTCATTAATCTACGTCCGGACAGCACTTATAGAGCGACCCCATGCGACTCCACTCCCACCGCATCCCCCCCTCCCCGACCAGCAGCAGCCCCTTTTCGTCGCCGCAGGAGACCATTCCTCCTCTCGGCGTAACAAGGAACTGCCTGGGACATGTATCCTTGGCAGGAGCTCTAAGGGAACGAAGCCTAACGCTGGCACCAATGAAAATAGCAACCACGGAGGCATTCAGAGCGTTCACTATGACACTGCAAACATTTGTTTGACTGCCAGTTGAATAAGGTCCATCCGAGCTAAGAGAAGGATATAAACGGGCAATAAAGAAGTCAGTACTCGCACTGCTCAAGGACTTTCAAGATAAGTGGTCACTCTAATATCCTCTCGCAGTGGTTGTTCATACTCCGGTCCTTTCCGCTCGCATCTGACCTATGGGAATAAATGCATCCCCTCAAGCACAGTCTAGTAGTCGTATAGAAAAATCCCACAGAAATTCCTTTCAAAAGCCCATTATCACAAGCCCTGCCATTTCTTCCTATCACATACTTACGATCCGAGAAAACAGGAAATGCATAATTAAAACTATGATGTACTCCAAGACAAAAATAAATAAATAAAGCTTTACAAACTATGCTGCACCCAAAGAACTTTGCCTCAAATAGATATATAGGTGCAAAATTAAAGACAAAATTCGGCCAGTTTTGATCAGGGCTTCATGTATTTCAGCAGAACTATACTGATATGTAGGCTTATGCTAGCCTAAAAGTCGATTTGTAAGCGCATACGCAGGTATGATTAACAGAAAAGCTAGGAAACCCTCAGTTATTAGGCAATGAACCTTTCACCTATCCGTTAAGAAAAACTGGACTGTCGCTCCTTATCGAGAGACTAACTTAAGACTCTTTAAAGCAAAAATTTGCCTGTGCTGGGAAACCATTACTACTCCTACAAACTACGACTGAATGACCAAAGCCATGAGACATGTTGCCTTTCAGAGCCAGCAATGCAGAGCTGAGAAGGCTTCTGTGCAGGAGATCACGGCATGCCATTAATAAAGACCCAAAAGCAAGTTGCTTCTCTTTCTTTTTACCGCCTCTCGCTGATAAAACATCAGCGAACCTTGACCTCAAACACTGCTTTCAAGGCAGTTTGTTACAGGAAAGTACCACGGATTTTTGGGACGGAGCTGAAACTTCCTTTTACAGCCTACCTCCCCCTCGTTTGGTGTTGTGGTAGTTAAAGCAGCCTCTCATCTAGAAGAACCTGGTACACAAGCAGCAACCTATGAAGATAGTACAAAGGCAAACCAACTGAAGAGGAAATACCTTAATCGTAAGGTACGCTTACTGTATTTTCCATCTCTACCTTGAATGGCTTAACCTGAAATAACAGAATTTGCAGGTTCACTTCATCTGTTATCAAACACGCCTGACATTGCACAGCAAACCAAGAACCATGAGAACAAGCTGGAGCTTCTAACTTTTGTAATGATTGCACTTTCCGTCCCAGAGTCAAACAGTTTGCTATTGAGCATTACAGGCACAAACTTTGCTCTGTGCAGTTCAGTTCAGCTCTGCGTGCAATTTTTGCAACTACGGCTTGCAGTTTTTTCAATACCTAGTATCATTTGAAAGCAAACAATCCCTTCTGAAAGCATACACCCTAAATTATTTCAAAGGTCAGCAAAATATTACTGCCTTGCAGGATGGCAAAGCAGCAAAGCTCAGGCAGTAACACAAATCTGTTGAGCACGTCCCTGCTGGCTGCTTGCTGAGCCCAAGGAAGGGCCTGCTCTTCTCAGCACATGGTAAACCTCCATTCTGAAAGTGAAATGTATCAAGTTGGCCTCCAGAAACAACCAAATATTTGAGTTTCACGAACACAAGAAGCATCTGTAGGATCAAAGTTTTGTTTATCAGTGTGCTACATCAATCAAAGCAACTGCAAGTGGAACTGGGATTTCACCCTATGAGCCTCAAAGCAGAATTTCTGACCTCATCATAAGTTCTCAGGCACTGCTTTTACATCACATTGCAATATTAAGGGTAGGAAAACATCAAGCTGCTTGCTTGCATGTCCCAGGTCCGCCTCTCCCCAGCACAATCCTGAGGCTTAAATTAGCAATACAGAGCCCTCCTTGATCAAAGGGCATCAATAGGTTGATGTTGATTTGGGGAGGGGGAAGAAAAGTCTTGAGAATTACACAAAAGCAACACTTAATGCAGCAGACCCTTTGTTGAAGATATCAATCTGCTACAGAAGGAAATTAGCAAGTCACTCCCGTGCTTCAGGCTGGCAGGAACGCACAAGCACCTGGGCAGCCTTTGCACTGCCCCGTGAAACGCAGCCAACACCGAAGCAAAGGCTCGCTGCCTGGGCTCCGAGCGCACGTGACTACTTCCTTTACTCCACACAAACGCATCGGTGTGGCGTGTTTGGTCCACGTAAACAAGAAGCGTGCTTCACCAAGCACCGAAGATCAGCTCCTCTGCTTTCCTATCGTACCCAGGGCTGGTTTTCCTAATGAGCCGGGGGTGTTATAACCTTAGTGCAGCACCTGATCTTGTAGCCAAGATGTCTTGCAGCACAGTGCACAAGAACACTGACCTGAAGGAGTTCTCCATAAAACTTTTGTGTTAATATGATTCCCAAAGATTTTTGGTATCCTTAAGAAAGCAAGCAGTATTTAACAGTACTTGAAATTGAAGATCTCTACCCACCGTACAAAGATAAAGATTAGCAACAATACCAACAACCTGACGGCCCCTTCAAAACCCCTTGCAGGGGAGCACTGCAGTATTCCTCCAGTATTCCTGCTGTTAACTCGTGCCATTTTTAACAGAATCTGGCTGGTAGTAACTGACTCCAGCCACTTACCAGCAGAAGTCCGGCTGCTGCTAAAATCACTCCCCCTAGAAATGCTTCTTCAAAACCAGCACTCTCCTCCTCCCCTTCTTTTTCCCCTCAGCCCTTTAAGTGAAGGAATATTTCAGTTCCCAACGTATCAGTGCACCCTCAGGGATCCCCGAAGCCGCTGAAAAGTCCACCTTGTGCTTCTGGATTAAAGCGCGCGTTACGGTGAAAGACGAAAGCCTCGCACGCGTGACAGTCAGACCAGCGGTGCCACGCAGCCCGGCATGTCAGAGCCACCCCAAAGCAGGATCCCTCCCAGCAGGTAAGTTCTGGGATACGTAGCTTTGTGTTAACGCACTGATGGCGTGGGTTTTGCTAGCTATTTCCCAACGGTTACTCGCAGAAGAGCTGCATTTCCCGGTGCGAGCAGAAGGGCTCGTTTCCCGGGGGGGACGAACAGGCGCTGGTTTCTGCACCCAGCCTTCCCCAGCACCAAACCCTACAGAGCCACCCCGCCCGGGGACACCCCGTGCCTTTCGGAGACGAGGCGCCAGGGCCAGAGAAACCCTGCAGGGGGCTGCAAGAGCCCCACGGGGCAGGGCAGGGCAGGGCAGGGCAGGGCAGGGCCGGGGGCTCTCGGGCACCGCCGAGCAGCGGCCCCCGGGGAGGGCAGCACCAGGGGGCCACCGGGGGAGCCGACGCCCGCCGGTGCAGCACCAGGTCCGCCCCCCCCCCGGCGGCCGCGTCCCCGGTTCACAGCCGGTTTCCCTCCGGTGGTTTTTTCTACGGATTCATTTTCTCAGGGGGGTGGGGACGGGCCGGCAGGGAAGCGGGGCTGCGGGGGGCGCCCTGCCCGCTTTGTGCCCGGCCACGAGGGGTACCGGGGGGGGGTACCGGGCGGGGGGGGGAGGGGGGGGGCTGCCCGGCCCCGTCCGTGACCCGGCGGCGAACAAAGCCGGGTGTGTACCGGGGAGCGGCAGCACATGGCGGCGGCGGCGGCAGCAGCCATGCTGCCTCCCGCCTGTCACGCACACCGGGAGGGGAACCGGGAGGGAAGGGAGGGGAGGCAGCGGGCACCCACCTGCTCGCGGAGCTTGAGGAACACCATGGCGATGGCGACCCCGCCGCCGCACCGATCGCCGCCGCCGCCGCCCGCAGCCGCCTCGGCTCCGCGCCCCGCCCCGCCCCGCGCGGCCCCGCCCCCTCCTCGCCCGCCCGCCCGCCGCTGCCGCCGCCGGGCTCCCGCCAGCAGCGGGGAGGGAGGGGGGGGGAAGGAGGCCCCGCCCCCCAGCTCGCGGCTCCTCTCGCCCGCCGGCTTCAAAGGAGCCCGCCCCCGGCCCGGCCGGCGCCACCAAGGGTGGAGCTGATTGGGCAGTAAGAGGCGGGGAGGAGTAAGGTTGGCGGTGATTGGAGGGGAGGGAGAGGCGGGAGGGAGGGTGGTGAGGTGGAGGGTGGGTTGGGGGCGTGAGGGGCGCAGCCCCGCACCCACCATTTTGGGGGAAGGCTGGGGCGGGGCGGGGACGGGGTCTCCGGGTCCTGGGGCCGCGTTACGAGCCGGGGTCACCCAGACCCGAAGGGAGGCGCGGGGGAGGTGTGGGGCTGCACTGTGTGCCCCTCACGTCCCCAGAAAGGTGCTGGCAGCAGGCCCAGTACCTGTGGGCAGGGAGGGAAGGAAGCAACAGCGAAACTGTCAGAGTCTGTCACAGAGGCATTAGGGTTGGAGAGGACCTCCAAGATCATCTGGTCCAACCGTCCCCCTACCACCAATGTCACCCACTAAACCATGTCCCTAAGCACCACATCCAACCTTCCCTTGAACACCCCCAGGGACGGTGACTCCACCACCTCCCTGGGCAACCCGTCCTAATGCCTGACTGATCTTTCTGAGAAGAAATGTCTCCTCATTTCCAACCTAAACCTCCCCTGGCGCAACTTGAGGCCGTTCCTGGGCAGCTCAGTGAGAGGCGCTGCCGAATGACCAAAATGATGAGCTGCAGTGGCTAATTACAAATGAGAAAATACAAAAGAAAACCAATGCTGAAGTTTTGTTCCATTATATTTTATCTGTATATATTTGCAGAGGACCAGTGAAGATGTCACCTGCTTAATTCTTTTATTTTACTTTGAGAAGTAATTTACGGGCTTGCAGGTAGGCCTCTGCACATCAAACACAAAGAACGTTGTCATAGGCAGGACTTTGTAAAACCTCTTGTGAAAAGAATGAAAAGCAGCACAAGGGGCACTGAAAGGAGAAGTGCTGATCTCCCAGAAAATAACACTGCAGCCATGCCTGATAACTTGTGGTTTGGAAGGGTTGGTTTCTCCTGAAATGTGATTCTTCCTCTCCTTCCTCGCCCCCAAAGAAAAACAGACTGAAGAGACAGGGGTTTTTTGGAATTGCACATTACTAAAGACAACACTGATGGGAATATTTGTGGTTTCTTGACTTTCCTGTAGCTTCAGAATTATAGAACCACAACTTCTGAGCATTCCACGTGTAGTGAAATCTACTTGAAGACTTTAGTATTACCTTAAGAAGAAAGAAAGAAAGTTTAATAAAGCAGCCATGTGTATTCTGTGTGAACACTTGTGTGTGCATTTTTGCCCTCACCCATGCTCTTGCTGTTGATTCCAGTAGGAGTCTGGAACGTGAACATATTCTCTTGATAACTGGCAATGTTGGAAGAACAGAAGGGTTTTCTGTAGGTGCTAGCAAAGACAGATCTTCCTTTATCTTTGAGTACGAGTAG
Organism: Anser brachyrhynchus; assembly: GCF_964034855.1. NCBI lineage: Eukaryota > Metazoa > Chordata > Aves > Anseriformes > Anatidae > Anser > Anser brachyrhynchus. The sequence continues at coordinate 37,777,807 of NC_137695.1, forward strand.
CCTGATGGGGTGTGCTTGTTTATGTCACTTGATTTTAACCGGTTAAGATTGCAGTCCTATTTCACCAGGCAAAGGTAACAAACAAACAAACAAACAAAAAACCAACCAAACAAAAAAAAAAGTCACACTTTCTAAATCGAATTTGTTGACATCTAGATATGTCTAGAAATGCTGATTAGCATAAGTAAATGTTTTAGTTGATTCTAAATAGCCCTCTATTTTAGTACTTGGGGAATTTTTTGATTGTTTTTGAATAAAAGCATACTGTGTACAACTATGAAACACGTAGATTTTGACACTATGTAAAATGGTTGGGATGACAACATGGTAAAGACACTGGTGGCTGTGGAAATTAGAGATAATTTTATCAGTACAGTCAATGAAGGAGAAAATGACATCAGAAAACATTGCCTTTGCCTGTCCCCACGTTTGACTGTGCTGCTTTTCAAAGAGAAAAGAATGTCTGGGAGCTGATAAAGTTCCACTTCCTCCTGTGAAGCTTATCAGTTTATGGACTTGTTCAGGAAAAAATAAATAAAAAAATAAAAATTAAAAAAACTACTTTCAGTTCACCTGGTAATTTCTACACATAGGCAAGTCATTGTGCATACAAATGTGGCGCTTGTGATTGCCAGGACCTCCTGCAGCTTAGAGCCAAGGCACTGTTTCAGCAGCGGGAGGTGCACCTTTATGTTGCCTGGGCTATAGCTGGGGAGCTGGCCTGCTGGTTTTATCATGTACTTAAACATGTCAGGAGCAAACTGAACTCTGACCCCAGATCATTGCTGCTTTCTGTGAGTAATAAGATAATACAGTATGAAAAAAATTAAGTGGTAAAACATGGAAGTTGCATTACAGATCCTGGAGATACTTGCCTGTTTCAGGACAAGCACGGTGGCTATTGAGGTCGCTTATATACATAAAGGTGAATCACACAAAAGTGGGGGTTTTCCAAGTGTGATTTTCCTGATATCAGTCAGCTGCATGTGAATACTTTTTTTTTCACAGGTCACAATGTGAATTATTGTCCTATTCTTATTCTGTGTAAAACAGTCCAAAGTGTTGTTACAGCTTGAACAAAAATGCATAATGTGATGCTATCACTAGCGATATTATCTGATCTGCTAGTGTGCCACAAAATACGGTATTTCACTTAAGAGCGATAGAAATAATATAAATAAAAACTAAGGAGTTAAATGCAACGCTGCTGTAAGGAACTGAGCACTTCTTGTTCATTTATTTCAGGGTAACTTCACCTACATTATGTGTAAATGCCCTGGTTTCACATGTCACAGGGTAAGTAGCTGCACAGGTGTCCCCTAGGAACATGAGCGGAGTGTTTCACAGAAGTCTGTTAGTATTGACATACAGACATGCTGAAAGCCATGACATTTCTGACAGTGTTCAGAATCCAAATCCGCAGAAGTTGGAAATTCCTGCAACACCTTTTAAATCAGAAGGTTTGTAAATTATTAGCAATGCAGCACTCCTGAGAGCACACTTTCAGCAGAGTGCAATAGGCTTCAACTGCACGGCTCCCATTAATGTTAATGTTAAATCTCCATGCTGTAACTTATCCCACGGTGTGTAACACTACCCAGTGTTTTAAAGATAGGACCATATGTGCTGCACTGAAATACATAATGGGACTGAATTGAAGAGACCTCATACAGGAGATGTTTTGTAACTCATCCGACACTCATTCATGATTTATTTAGTTTGTCAACAATGCCTGTATACACAGCTCTTTTCAACCAAGGGTTTCAGCCCCAGCGAAGTTGGTATTTATTATTTTTTCATTCTTCTGCATGGGTAAACAGGCACAGAGGTCAACAGACTTTCACAAGGTCATGGAGTGAGTGAGTCAGTGCCATGGCTAGGAATAGAAGCCAGGAGTCCTGATTGTCACTACCCTCCTCCAACTGCTGTCCCATGCTCCTAAATCACAGCAGGGCTGATTTTATTTTTTGCACATATTACAATGTGTCTGAAATCAATACAATCTCATAACTTCCTATGCAGGGATGCATTATCTTTATGAATCAGCATTACTAGGGCGCTAGTCTTCCGATGGAAACCAAACTCGTTTTATAACAATATACAAAGAACATCATCGTGAGGGGTTTTACACACGCTCTTACACATTTTGTCCATCAAAATCTAAACCAGTCAAGGTTTTGTAATTCTGTTCCCAGAGACTACATTTTGAAGCATTGGCTGTTCATAGCTACAGATTGTAATGGAAAGATATTGAATATCATAACGGCACCATCAATCAAATATCATTGATTGGCGTTGCTAAAGCTCCATTATGCTTATGGATGCTCATTCGACCAATTTCACCTCAAGTGGGTACAGGGACAGGAGGAGAGGGAACTGGGGTGCCTCTCTTACTCAGAGAATGTGTTTAATATCCAGAGGAGGGCAGGACAGACACGAGTGTCCTTGGCACGATCAGCAAACGGCAGCTGTAAGCTCCTATCAGTCACCTGTTCTAAGGAAAATTCAAATAAAAATGAGAGAAAACAGAACATAAAGAATATAGAGAAGCTACAGTGGCAAGAAATTGTATCGTCACCTGCATGTTTTATGGGAAAAACATGGGCTGTTTGAAGGACAGGCTTGGTGTGCCCATATTCTGTCAAGTTACTCTTACTAGTAAAGAACAGGATCAACAAAGGGATACAGCTGGCTTTTACAGGGGTAGATATTTGGCTTGAACTTGCATACTACAAATCTTGTTTACTTTACATTTCTTCTTGTTTAAATAGTAGGCAACTTTTTTTTTTTTCCCCCCATAAAATTAAGTTTATCTTCTTCAACAGGATAAAGGGACTTTAAAGGCCAATAGAAGGGTGTAAAGGACCCTAGGCCTGGGTCTAACTTTTACACAGAGGTGGATTTTATCCCAGATCTCCCTAAGATTTCTTTGTATAGAAAGTCTCAAAACTGTCCAGACATTAATGAAAAGACTTTGTACCCCATTAGGAATGTGATTAGAAAAGACTAATTCTGATTAGCTGTGAAGCCAGAATGAATCAAATAACAAGTAAAGAAATGAATTGTACCTTTAAACTTAATTGAGACATGGAGATTAAAAAAAACATAAAAAAAAAAAAATCAGTAACATATTTCCTAGTACTTGTCATGTTCTGAGATTACTCCTTCAAACACTCTGAATATCAGCGCTCTATACACTCTCGTATTGACTTAGCTTGAATTAGTGCGAGGAGAGGAGAGGAGAGGAGAGGAGAGGAGAGGAGAGGAGAGGAGAGGAGAGGAGAGGAGAGGAGAGGAGAGGAGAGGAGAGGAGAGGAGAGGAGAGGAGAGGAGAGGAGAGGAGAGGAGAGGGGAGGGGAGGGGAGGGGAGGGGAGGGGAGGGGAGGGGAGGGGAGGGGAGGGGAGGGGAGGGGAGGGGAGGAGAGGAGAGGAGAGATAAAATACTAAAAACAGACAAAACACATTTTTAAAATATTTAAATAAATAACTCGAAATGTCCTTTTGCCATGTCAGGGTACCTCAGAATGGCCAGTAATGGCAAACTGGAAATTCCAGTGGGCTGTGATCTTGCAAATTATTTTTTCAGGCTTGGCCAGTTCTTTGAGGAGTAACACCCAAAGTGAGGCACCCAGTGGAGTGAGTTTTGGACAGTCATCCTGGCTAGACAAAAGCTTGTGCACCGTAGAAATCTTGATGGGAAGCTGCAAGCGCCCTGCTGCACAGGGATATTTTGTCAAAGATGCATTTTACCAGTGCTCTAGTGAAGTATTAAAAGGAACTCTCTTGGAAGTACTGATTTTCATGTAAGAAGCAAAATAGAGGTTCTGACTTCCGAACAAGAAATTCCTGAACATCTGAACCCCTTGTTTTGATGATAGCTGATGTAATGCTAATATCCCAGCCAGGTGCTAATTTAGAGAAGAAAATTTCTGCATACATAAATTTCATCTCCTGACACTATAGATGCATTATTGACTATATCCTGTGTTTTTGCTTTCAGAGTGGTTTGGTTTCAATTGTGGGCAAAATGATTCCAGTGCATAGTTTGTGTGTTTGGCTCTAAAGCACTTAAGTGGTCACCAGTGGGAGGGAAGTACGAAGAGTGAAGGAAAAGGCAATTTTTCAAATAGCCAGAACTCCAGCTGAAGTGAGCACTCTGAACATGAGCTACTGTATACATAAAATACAAGGTGAGCAGTCAGAAAGGAGGAGGGTTTGGTGTTCTGCTTTCACATATTCCCCTTTGACAATCAGTACTGCAGTAGTGGATGCCATGAAAATGGGGACAGTGTCCCCTGTGGTAAAGGAGGGTGAAGATGAGAGCAGCTTCTTTTACCAATATCGTAGTTGCTGCAGTAGTCAACTTTCTCAACTCTCATTCCCCTCAAGGCTGCAAATATCAAAATATGAACAAAAGTGCAACAGCTAGACACATGGATTCTCACCTACTAATTATTTATTGTATGTTACCATTTCATGTAAATGGCTATTACACATATGAATGTAGTAATGCAGCTGCATTGACACATATTGAGAACCGTAAGTAGAACTTCTGAGTTCATAAAATACATATACAGGCCCCTTAATTGTTACAGCAGAGAGCTTTCCATTGTCTGAATGTAGTGGAAGAACAGTCACTATACATCCATTGTGGAATAAGGATTCTATCATAGAGAATATCTGTCTTTAACATTTATTTTTTCTTGAAGTACGATTTTTTGAATACTTTGATGGTGTCTGCGAGCCTACAGCCACGCAGATATGTATGTAAACTCTTCTCAGATAAATACTTTTATCATCTAAAGGAATAAAGTGCTTCAGGCAGAAGACAGGAGTCTCTGGGAAATACACTACTGTGATGAATATATTTGTCAACTGAGTGCCATAGTCATGAATTTCAGGGAAGATGAAAAGGTTTTTCATGACAGCAAAAAATTTGTAACTCAAAGAAGAGACAATGAAGCAAACAGTTTGCATTTATCTTTGCATCTTAATAGACAGCCCTATTCCTGTTTTCATGATGTTGTCTTCATTCTCATTCTAAAGGATTTCCATTTGTATAAAATATTAAAAAGAAATGGAGCCATACAGGTAAAGCTTAGTACTCCTGTCAGTTGCAGCAGTTGCAGAGCCAGGCTAATATGTAGTTATTTTAGTCTGAAGACTTTCATTTGTACTGATTCTAGTGCTGCTTTGGACCTGACAGTTGACATGCACAGAGAGAATGCATTAAAGCACCTAGAATTTTATTATTAATTATGATTTGATAACTTGCCTCTCCCCACCCCTCCCTGGAACATATGCCTCGACAAATGAAATCAGAAAGGCGTTTCAGCTCTTTGATAGCTTGGTCTGCCACTACAGCACTGGAATAAGTGTTTGTTTCCTTTTAGTAGGAGCAAAGACTGAGCCCTGAATGAGAGCAGGCTGCAGGCAGCGTGCTTTCTAGTGAGGATCCTTACTGCTGAGCACGTTCTACCTCTTTGCCTGCCAGAGTCTGAGTCTCTTACCTTGTAGACAGAGCATGCTGCATGGCCTGTATTTGCTCAAACTGGGAAGAAAGACTGGGTTAAGACTGTCCATGAAACAGGCACAGAAAATGAAGATGTTTTCCACTTGCTCTTTCTGGGAATGGCACCATATGATGTACAAAAAGGCATTTGCTACCTCAGAGAGTTTACACTATAAAAACAAATTGTGTATTAACTGTGTGCCTGTTAACAAGAGAAATGAGAACCTGAAGACTTTTAATGAAGCTAGGGCAACTCTACGGATAAAAGCTCATATTGTACATTTTGTGAAGAATTTAGGAACTTTTTGCAACATAAAAGCATGATCTGTTTTGTACTGTGCAGTGCAACACGTTATACAGTTGCTTATGATTGCATTTAGACCAACACATATTTCTGGTCCAATGCTTCATTTAGTTTGTAGCATTTTTTTAATAGCAAGGTATCATACTTCCCTTGGAAAATTGGAGAGAATAACCTCCAGATCAGCTAGGACTGAGATGAATGTAATTAAAGCTCTTTTACTGAAGACATTAACACGAGATATTCCCTAAAGTACTGACTGTGGAGTTCTACATTGCCATGAGGTGATTTTGCTAAATTTAGATTTGTATATACACCAAAATAGCATAATTAAATTAAAATACTGGAAAAGTTCCATGTAACATATTTGGTAATGGTTATATACAGGCTACTGGTCTGTGCGATACCATGTTGATTTAGAGAAAAAGTTTGCATACGCACACAGGCACATTAGTAAGGGAAGCAGACCATGAACATGTATTGAAAATGCTGTATGCACACTGGATACACACTTCAGGTTTTCCAGGTCTATAAAATGTTCTGAAATAAATTTAATAGATTTTCAAGAATTATGTGATGCAGTCATACAGGGGAATTTAAAACACTTTGTATTATAACATCTAGTTAGATGTTGAACATCCTGCAAAATAGGAACCTTGGAAGAGAGTGGCCATAAGCCATGCCATGGATGCAATGCTAAGCAGCATCTTCTTCTCATTTGAAATATGGCTCAGACACACCCACCCACTTGTAACTATATGTTGTACCTGTATAAATATATGCATATATGTGCCTGTATAAATATATGCATTTCCTTATTGCTGTTATTTAGAACAAGCATGTGGGTCTATGTGGAAATTTTCATTTTAGTGTTATTATACGCGTCAGTGCTACACCTAAGATTTGCTTCCAGGAGTTTCTTTTGTATCTTCTTATAAGTAGCAAAGAAACACTTCCTGCAGAAAAGAACCCATATCGGTACCAGTACCCGTACAGGCACAGAGGAAAAAGGCAGTTTTGGACCCAGCGATCACACCATTGCATGCGTGTGTCAGGAGGCAGCAGCACAGGCTGCAGAGACTGAGTCAGTACCAAGTGCTGCTTGTAGGTGTGCTAACTGATGGGGGCTGTCTGAGGATTAGTTTTCAGTGGGCTGTCCAGCACAGGCAGACTTCAAATCCAAATAAAATCTAGCTCAAAAGTCATTTTACTGGCTAATATCTTCGCTCCTCCCCACAGAAAAACCCAGCCCAAACCCCTTCACCTGACATCTGGTAGAAACATTGACATCTTCAGAGCTGAGTACAACGTGCCACCACCCTCCCAGCATGGGAACAGCAACGCACTCTGTACGGACTTGGACACTTCCTATCCAAAAGGGGCCATGGCTGCTTAGCCTGTTGTTAACAGGTACATGTATAATTATGGAAAAAGCAAAACTTTGCAAGGCAAAGTGATTTTGGCTGTGAAGGCTGTATTCATTCCCCTGAGGCTTTCTGACAGGCCAGCATGAGGCTGAGCTATGTGAGGACATACAGCTGGCGGGGGGGGGAAGAAGAAAGTTGGCACTTCAGTTACAGTTGTGAAAAGCTGCATATCTAAATCCAGGATATAGGTCTGCATGTATATATTGGCAGGTCTGCGAGTGCTGAGCTGCAGTTTTTTCCCTGTACAATCAACCTTGTGATTGCTCTTGGACCGTGAGCTATGCGGAGCTGGGACTGAATCCTGCTAGCCAATTTTCCAACTCTGTCAGACCGCTGCAACAGCACAGTAAATAATACATAGGGACATAGTCTGATCGACTGTAAAGCACAGAGGAGATGCACACAGTCAGGAGGAACTTTTGCTAGTTGACAGAAAGGTTTGAAATTCAGAGGGTTAGGGAAATCAGATCTGCAGGGTGGGGGAGCAGACGCATCTCCTGAGACCGACGGACGTGGCTGTCCCCAGAGCAGGGCCTGCCCAGCCTCCATGTGGCACCTCCACCAGATGCCTCCAGCTGCTGGTGTAGGCCTCAGTGGCAAGGTCCCTGTCACTTGGGGGCCGAGTGGCTGTGCAGGGCTGCTGGTGAGGAGCACGCGCCGTCAGCCTCGGGCTGTGGGCACCCGTGAGCACAGCCTGAATGGCAATGACCAAGTTTTCTTCCAGTTTCATGCTCCTGACACACAAGTAGGCCCACTAGGTTGGTGTGCTATGTAGACGGACCAATTACCAAGCTAAGGCTGGATATATTTTCTAAACACATGCTTCTGTATGGTATTTGTATCTCTATGAGTTGTGGGAAGAGCTACCGGTCCCATGACTGTCAAGAGGAATTTTGAATTAAAAGGAGCAGGATTTTACCCATTTTTTTTCTGTGCTGTCTCCAAAGAAAGGACCACAGCCAAGCACTTCGCTCCTTGCTGTGGGCTGGGCCTTTCAAATAGCACACAAATAGTGCGTGGGCTGAAGTCAGCATCATGCATAAGGAGTGTTTGCAAGCCGAGGAGAAGGACAGAATGTAAATCTGCAAGATAACAAGCATGACAATTGGGAAGTCCCTAAACAGAATTTCAAACAATTGGTATTCAAAAGGACCTTCTGCCAGGGAGGGAAAAGCCTGGACTGCATACAGGAGAACATGCCCTTCGGGTGAAATTGGGTATAAGTGGATTTAGACCGTATTCTGGCTTTGGCCCTTGTTAGAGAGCATTTCCTTTACTCTGTGCCTTCTCCTGTGAGGGTTTATTACCCAGTTTAGTGCTCTTGAGCCTGCTCGATAAACACAAGATATCGCTGTAGCATTTCAGTCTCCTGCACACCTCACACACATAAAAGTGCCTGCTCCTGTCATGATTGCATGAAAATCTCGACTGCATGAAAATCTCCATTTATGGGTATATAAATGAAAGAACCTCGTCCACTTGTTTGAAGATATGAGCCTAACAACGTATGCATTCAATATCTAATTTATCATAAAGCCTAAAACTGCGGTAAGGAAATAAAAAGGATAGCAGCCCTTCTCTCACTCTTTCCCGTCCCTCCACAGAGGAGTCTCACTGTGGGGCTGAACCCCCCAGGGCTGCCATCTCTCACTTCTGCCCCACTGCACCCACTTCTGCTATGCAGAGAGACAGGCTTAAAAAATAAATATATATATTTTTATATTTCTTTTTTCCCTGAGTGATCTTTAGCTCAGATCTATCCACTGAGCCGGCTGGTTCACGTCACAGAAATAACCCCTCTAGTAAGATTTAAGGACAGGGTTGGGAGAGAGGGGTGGGAGTTGTGGGACTGCTTCCGCTGGCTGCTGCCAAGATGCATGTGTGTGAGAGCACATCCTGCACAAGAGGCTGCAACATTTCGGGCGCTCGCTTGCTCTGTGCATTGCCTAGTGCTTAGACTTGAACTAGAGCCCCTCAGTCCTAGCAAAATGTGCTTTTTTAACGTATCTGGTAGGCAGAAACTTTGTGATTTTTCTTCGTACTGAAACCATGTGAAAAAGTTGTGAGACAGCTGATGGTTGTTCATGTCAAAACAAACACTGTTGTGCAGAACACAATACATTTCCTTTGAAACATACAGGAAAGTGGTATTAATTACCTCACCAATTCCGTATGTATCTGGTTCCTTGGTTTTGATCTGGAGCTGTTCTGTTTCTGTTCAACTCATTGATTCAAAACATCAGGGTTAAGAAAACTCTGGAGAGCAAACAAGGAAATCCTCACTATCCCTTTTGTAATGTAAGCTTAGATTTTCTTTCCTTTCTTCTAAAAAAAAGGAAAGAAAAATAAAAAAGAAATGTAAATCTCTTTTATCAGTTTGATTAAGGAAGAGTGAAAGGACTCCATGTGCACTCACACTGACATACCTACTGATGTTTTTGTATACTCTTATCTTGTCTAATCATCCTCCCAAAATATATATTCACATTAATCAGTGTTTTACAGTACCCCAAAGCTTACTCTCTGTGAGGTATGAAAACAAATATGGGACACTTTTTTTGCTGTCTCCCACAGGTGTCTAATAAAGTAAATCGAGAAAACATTTTTTTCCTCCATTAGGTGCCCCAAAGACAGTTTAAGAGGGTCTGTGATCTTTTCTTAGATTATATTTACACTCAATGTCCCTTTTACAGTTGTATGGCTTTAAAAAATAATTTTTAAAATCTTAATTTGAAAACATTAATATATTCAAATGATTTAATTGCATGGTGAAGGTATGGGAAGGGATAAATTAACCTGGGGACAGCAAAGGACAAAGGACTAGCTGAAAGGTCATTAGCTCTCCATTGCTATCACATCTCCCTTAATTTGCAATATGCAAGTGGCAAATCTAGGCATAATACTGTGACTGCTAAACCCTGTCACTTGGGGATAGATCCCTACAATTCTGGGCAACCTGAATGGCAGGGACCTCGTGTTGGAGACCCTTCCCAAGTCACGGTGGCCCTCCAGAATGTGCACCTGCGTTTCTACCGCTGGAAGCAAAAGCTAACACTTGGTTAATTTTTGTCTTTGTCAGTACATAGTCAGTGTCCCCACCTGGGTGTGGGAGCTTGGCAGCTGTCAGGTCTCTCAGGTTAGATGCACGTACACATGCTGCAACGCTTGCAAAAACACACTTTTTCATAACTTCACTATTTCTTGTTGCATAATACAGAAATGTGTAAAATGTTAAGTCTGCATAACACATATAACGTACATATTAGAAAACAAAAAGAAAAGAAAAGCATTGAGACCTGCGAGGTTTATGTTGCAGTGCAGAGGCTGGGTGGAGTACGAGGGAGTTGCTAGAACATCCTTGAAACTCCAGTGACCTCCAGGTACAAGACAGGGCTCTCAGACGCTGTTGCCATTGTCAGAAACTATTTGGCTCATCTAGTCTGTATCTGAGACCTGGGGACACCAAAGCATACGACTTCGTACCCAGCTCTTGGGTTTTGCTTTCTGGCTGCTTGTCAGCATTTGGGCATTTGTTTCAAAAGGTAAAACAAAAAGCTAAGGAAGCTGCTGCTAACAGACCCATATAGTTCAATGCTAGTGAAGTGCTACTATGCCTGATTTTCAAGGTCACATAGTAAGCGACTACATTTTACATGCAAGAAACAGAAAATGCTGAAGATCTGTTTCTAGGAAAAGATCAAACTTATTAGATGATCAAGGGAAGCTATACTAGAGAAGTGATCAGGAAAAATCTAAAAGAACAGTGTAAATCCATTAAGCTGGTAATTGACTGTACATGATAACCTTACTTTAGATACTACACTTTTCTTGCAGAAATACTAACACAGCACTATAAAATTTAGGGCTTCTTTTCATGTCTGCCACATCCCAGTGGGATCTCAGCCTGAAATACTGCTCCGAGGGATACAGCACATAATCAGTCCCTTTGAAACAGCGTCAGTAATGCTGAATCCATATAAGTGCGGATGCCAATTATGCTAATGAAGCTGCAGTGGGACTGCATTTCTAGCCATCTTCTAACAGTGCTGTAAAAGTATTGTCCCACTCAGCAACTGAATTTGTGTAGCACACGACCACATAGAAGCTGTCCTGAAACTTACTGTATGCTGGAGGTGAGGCCAGATGTTCACAAAATCTAAGCCTGCTAAAGGAAGCAACAGGTAACTGAAGCAAATCTGGGAATTTTTTCCTATATTTATTTTTTCCAGTTTTCGTGGCATCTCCAGAAGATGCAAGGCTAACGCAGACAGCGTCTACGACTTCCTTGTTTCTTGCTGCTTGCTTCCTTCCAATGCAATGCTCGATCCTGAGCACAAGGCAACCGCCGCATTTTAGATTTTGGCTGTTCTAGCCTTGATGCAGCACTGGGAAACCGTAACGTGCTAGCAAAAGTTCAGGATGCCCCTGTGAAAAACAAAGGCATGTCTTTAATATCTTGTCTTCATTTCCTCTTTGGGACTGAGAAGATCTTGTTAAGAAATATGGCATTTCTTCCTCGGCTAGGCATTGCTTTAAGCTCAGGCAGGACCAGTCATGTGAGGTTTCTCTTTTCCTCTCATGTCCTCTCACACAGGGGCTCCTGTGGCAAGGATAACTCCTCACCCCGGGTAAAAGACGGGGGTTCCAGTGGCTACAGATCAAAGTACCCCTTTTCAATTCCCTTTGACTAGAAGCTGCATATCTTTCTGTAGGCATAGCTCCAAAATAAACGCCTCAGTCAGGAGGCCAAGTAGCTTAAAGACTTAAATTTCAACAGTGAGTAGTAGCATATGGCCTCAGTGCTTTACCTCATTTCATAATTTCAATTCAGATTTGCATATTAGATGGACGATATAAATTCTTGCCTGAATGCCACGCACACATGGGCTTGCTTAGAGTTTAGAGTTTCTCCATCAGCCCTTCAGAAATGTCTTTACGGCCTGGAAATGTTCTAATCATCCCTGCAGTACATCAGGGGCCAAGGATAACAAAACAGCTTATGTGAACAACACTAGTAAGGCTACTATAAAATCCTGCCAAGGACACCTTTAGGTTGCGGTGTGAGTGATTAATATAGGCCACGAGAAGACACAGAGAGGGATATGGATTCATCAGGAGTAAAAGTTTTCACCTTTGATTGGTCAGGAAAAGAGAAAATGGCAATTCAAGACCAATGCAGTCTTCACATCATTCGACCGTTATTTCTTGCATCAGCATGTGGAGGGGTGGAAAGTCCTCCTTCACAATTTTTTTCCGCATTAAATGCTACCAGCATCACTACAGTTCCTGGGTTGCAGTGTTTCAGCAGCCTTTCCTCAGCTCTTGCACACTCACCATTGCTGCAAATGTATTTGTCCACAATTTATAGACCACAACAACCGCAGTCAACAATCTTTTTGTAAACCCAGTAGCAGTGTACAGGTGTTAATCTTTGGTTTTGTTTTAAAAACAATAACGTGTTGTCACGTTTTCCCATCTTCTCAGCTGCATTTGACGGGGAGTCTTGCAAACCACACTAATTCCACGGTATGTGATGGATGCTTGGAATTAATATGGTAGTTAACGGCTGGCAGCCTTCCTGTGGGCAGACTTCATTCTCCGTCATGCCTGTAAATCCATGCTGATATTCCTCCCTGATTTCACAGGGCACTGGTTCAAGAGCAAAAGCAGCCTCTAGTGGGAATGGTCCCTGAGCTGACAGTCCCACAGACACCAGCTCTGCCCCACTCTGCAGGCTGTAGAGCTGTTCATGAAGCAGTTCCTAAATCTTTGCCATGTACAGCCTTGCATACCTCACAAGTGTCAAAATGAGGTGGAAGCATTAATCTTATTAGGTGCCCTGAGGTTTACTGTGTCTTTTCTTGAGCCAGAGCCCAGAGATGTGCCACGGTCATTAGGCTGCTCATATGCTCCAAACACAAAGTACTTCCCAAAATAAGGATTTCAAATACTGACATTACCACATAGCATTGACAAGGTTCAGAAAACTAGCATTTATTTTTATAATAATAAACTAAGCATACTGATGATTTGCTTAACTGGTTCTATATTATTATTTCTCTCTTACGTACAGCTCTATCCTAATCCCAAAACGGATTTACTTAGAAAAAAGACCTGCCTTCCGTACCCCAGGTGGCATTGCCTTTGACTTGAGAGCAAGGAGGCAAACAGCTGTCAGTGCCTGAGAGGGAGTTATTGGAAGGAAATGCCTCGTTTGGGAGAAGAGGAGCAAGGACATGACATCCCGTCATAGCAAGGTAGACCCTTTCCTCTGCATTTCATTGTAGGCTTCAGCTTCGCTTCCTCATCCCCGGACCGGCACCAGATGTGGTACGAGAAGTTGCACAAGCGTGCGTGGGCTTGAGGCGTCCTCCAAACAACCAAGCAGGTGAGAAGCATTAAAATGCTTCTGAAGATCATGCAGTTTCTATGTGCAATCTGAACTGTTGGTAAGAAATCATGAGATACGTACATTGGATAAAATACCCTCAGGGAACACTCATACATCATACCTGGAGTTGCAAAGATGCATACAAAGAATGTAGAAATACACACATGGAAGGAACGAACACAAGTGTATGGAAAACTGAGCAATTTTATATAATTTGCCAATACAGTATGGTATTTGAAGCTTGAATATCAGCTTCGTCATTCCTTCCTTGCTACTCACTACTGCCACCACGTGTTACTACAAATTCTTCATGACAAAATCGTGCCCCTTGTGCTGCTGTGGCTGGGGACCTGAAGACTGTTAAGACACTACCCAAGAGAAAAGCTGAGAAATGGGAAAGCCATTCCTTGGAAGGCTGGGCATTACTAGAAACAGTATAGCAAACCTGAGAAGAGCCCCCTGTAAGCAAGTGCATTGGATTTGGAATTGAGGAGTCATGCTATTTGATTGCAATAGAGGTTTGGGTGTGCATTAGGAAGTGTTGGAATACCACAAGTATGTGCACTGACATTCTCTCTCTCTCCGTGCCTTCCTCTTTCACTTGGATCTTTTGTCATTCTTTTAGGGAATTACAGATACATTGGGCAGTTCTCAAGTAGTGCTGGAGAAGGACTTTTCAGTTCTTCTTCAGGTAGCTGCCTTGAAGTGGCAAGAAACATAATGAACAAATGCAGACTGCTCTCAGGGAAGCAGTTTCTTCCTAATTCTTGTGATCTGGTAGCGTGCCTGTTCCCTAAGCAATGAAAGCCAGTCTTCCAATTTTGGCTTATACCCACCAATTGTGGATATTTTTATTGTCGGTATGCATGACTAATTATGAGGTTTTTAGCATTTGCTGTGTCTCCATGATATTAAATGTGGGAGATTTCCACCAGTGTCATTACACACAGTATTAAAAACAATTGAGGTTCTGGACCCAGCAGGACAGCAAATTGTTATAAGCTAAACTTCCCCAAGCACTCCTTGACTCTCTGCTAAATTTATTTCCTTTTAAATAACTCTTCAAGGATGACGTTTAAGAGACAACCTGTTGATAGCTAATCACAAGCTTACAGGATATTGTTTCAATGGGCTATCTCAATATGAGAGTAAAGGTTCATGCAACAGTTTGCTGGCTTATGGTTCTGCTCACGGAAACACAGAGCATATGCATGACTTAGCTGCTGTCTTTTCCCTCTGTCTTGCAAGGTCTGAAAGCACACGCCTAGGTATAGATTCAGTGTTACTAGTTCTCACTTTGTTTAATGTGTTACCAGCACGTACTTCTGGGCCAAGGAATGATTTCAGAGTATCAGCTTTCATTCAAGACACAAAAACAAGTTTAGTTTCCAGCTTTCGTAACAGAGAGATTCCAAAGAATTTTCTACAGATAAATCCGTCTCCAAGCCAAGAATAATGAAGAAGGTGTGTATTAAATCACAGGACATTTTAGCCACTCACTTTCTCTAAGGGAATGCTTATACGTCTGACACTGCTGAAAGTTTGTCTGAAGTGAGTGGTCCTCTACACACACATGCTTACAATCAAACCTGCGCTTATAGACCCTGCTGAATCAGCGTGCTGGGAAATGATAGGGAGATAATGGCAGTCGGGGCCTTGGCGAACAGGAGAAAAAATGGGAAAGACACAGATATAAGAGCCCGATCTTGCTTTTCATAAAATGTAGCCTATTTAGGAATTACACCTGCTTTTGCACATTCTTAATTCCAGTGCCTATAATGAGGTTTTTGAGAAAACAGAGACAACGTCTTCACAGCATCTTCATAGTGGTGCATGGCAAGGGAACAAGAGAAAACAGACATGGCTTGAAAGAGAAGATGCCCTGACTAGGTAACTGGAAACAACATGAGGGCAATTAAGCTTGCAAAGACACTGCCCCAAAAGGTAAAGGTTGTGCAGTAACCTTGGAGGTTTCCAAAACCTTACTGGATAAAGTCCTGAGCACCGTGGTGTGCTCTCATAGCTGACCCTGCTTTGGGAGAAGGTTGGACAGGAGCCCTCCTGAGTTCCTTTGCCACTTAGGTTACCCTATGATGCTGTGAGGCTACGCACTAAAATTACAGCAATAGCAGACTTACATTCTGTCATAAGTAAATCCACTGTGGTTACAGGACCCAGTGGTTCTGTAAAACTTTAGTAGTGTGGAAAATTAACCATTATACACGAATGTCAAAGCCAATATTTTCATCAACTGGGGGGGTTAAAGTAGCTGGTCTGTGTTTTCAAGAGTCAGTTTTCCAAGAAGCATTGAAAAATGTGGGACTCACAATTTATCCTGTGGGGCAGAAACACTTCTGTTTGTGGGAGGAGAGAACAGAAGCTCTGACTTGATTTGATGTCTGTGTAATGCTAGTGTAGGCATCACCTGCGTGATCATTTTGTGTCCTACTGAGATGTTTCAAAAAATGTGGAAAGAACAAGGCCATTTCCACAACTGGACCTAGGTCTCTCCAGTGGAATGGAGTTTGTTATTTTGAGCCCTAAAACTTTCCACTGCCAGCCTTCCAGATGACATTCTTTTCATACGTGCCTCAGTTTTGGGCCTGATGTCAGACAGCAAGCGGTCTGTCCCAGATTGTCTCCAATATATGTAATTAATATTCCATTTTCTTCTGTTCTTTCTTCTATTTCCACCTCATCACGAAGTGGCTCTTTAGAACGTACTTTCCTACTGCTTGCTGCCCAGCTGCTGTCTTTAGTGAAGCAAGAAGAGAAGTGAATGCAAACACCAGGAGCGTCCTGTCATTAGAAAAATGAGGCTGTCTTTGATTTCAGTTCTCATGAATAGTGACAGTAAAGCACTAAGTCCAATCAATGGAATCATGACTTTTTCTACTACAGGGATAAGAAGGAGGAGAATTAGGTCCTCAGTTTTGTGCTGTTCTCTCTGACTCTTGGTTAAGGTTGTACGTCATTACTATGATGCTGTGGTGACTTATATTCTCCTGTGTTTGGCAGAGGTAAATGCTCGTGGCTCCTCTAATTTACTTCAAAGCTGACGTGGGTGTCCTGAACACCCTATAATTTTGAAACAACCAGTGTTGCCTTGTTAAAGCTGTCACTATTGCATCTGACAGCAAACAGAAAAAAAAAAAAAAGTATTTTGAAAGATGAGAAGGGATTCAAATACGTTTAGAAAGATAAATAAAGGAAACATTTCTTTAACAGGGTAATCCATATGAGATTTTCCTACCAAGTACAAAAGGATCTACATCAGCTACCTCCGGGGCAAGTCTAAAAAATATTGCAAATGATTTAGGCAGTCATTAAATATGACCTTTGTTCTTGGCAGCAGCACAAGGAAAGCAAGAAATAATTAAGCAAGCGATTGTTGAAAGCACTACTGACCGATTTCAACACTGAGTTTGTTTTCTGCTGTGAGATGTTTTTGCCTCTCATTGTTTCATTTTCCCATGTTGAAAGGAAGACACAAATTTCATTTTAGCGTCTACAAATCTAGTTATGATAATTAGCATTATGCATTTAGAATTGGCATCAATTATTTTCATACATACTACAGCATCCAGAACTACTGTTTATATTTTTATGTTTCTGGGTTATGAATTTTTTAGCAATTTTCTGGAATCTGCTGAGTAAGGAACTGTGTATTGCTGAGTTCTGGAAAAATGGCAGCAACGGGCCAGATACTCCTTCAAGGCACAAGAAATGAATAAGAAAAGGCTTTCTGTTCTCTGTCCCTTCATCTCACTGAGCAGAACCAAAACAATATAGCTTCTCAAAGAGTAGCATTGGACATCAGCCCTGACTACCAATAGGTGCTAAGAAGTCTTTCCAAGATCCCTAAATATGTAGCTACCAAATGCCTCCCGATTGTCATGAAATTAGGCAGCTCAGCA
The DNA here is from genome assembly GCF_964034855.1 of Anser brachyrhynchus. Classification (NCBI taxonomy): domain Eukaryota; kingdom Metazoa; phylum Chordata; class Aves; order Anseriformes; family Anatidae; genus Anser; species Anser brachyrhynchus. The sequence continues at coordinate 37,795,355 of NC_137695.1, forward strand.
CTTGGAAGATTATTGCAATCCAACTAAGCAATAAGTACCACTTCCAATTAAAATGTATCACAAGTTGAATAGAAATTAGCAGTGTACTGAAGTTGTGAAAAATCACATTATTCTTAAGTGCTCCAAGCACAGGGCAAGAAGGGTATGGACCTGGTGGAGAAAGAAAGGATGAGAGCAACAGTTCATGCTGTCCAACCCTGTGTTTTGCTAACACAGGTTAAAAGAATTGGAGTTATCTTGTGAAGCAAGGAGAAGAGTTGGGGGGATGCAATATCTCTTGAAATACATATGGTTAGAGAAGAGGTATGAGCTACTATTTATTAGAATATTTCCTGTGGAGAGAATGAGAACTAAAGGGCTTCAAATGCAGCAAGGAAGACTAAGATATTAGGAGAAAAAAAGGTTTAACAGTAAGGGCTAGTTGAGGACAGGACTAGGTGGCCTGGAGGGGCTGTGCACTTACTATCAGAGTGACCTTGACATCTGCCAGATGTGGGATCAGTCTGGTTGGCTCTGCCATGAAGCAAAAGGATGGACTAGATGAGCTCCTGGACTCTCTTCTAGTCCTGTTTGCTGTGGTTCTGTGGTTCATGATCCTGGAAAGCCTTTCTGAAATTATTTCAACAACATTAGTTCCAATATCAGTCATTTTATTCATGGGATACATCAATACGTATGGATAGAAGTTCTCTGAGGAGTGGAGCATTGCATCCGTCATTTTATTAAGTTGTTTCTGAGTAAAAACACTGTACAGTGGCCTGACTCAAAAACATTTGTTAATTATCAAGAGCCAAGTTAGTAGAAAGCATCTGTTTTATTTTAATGTTTTGAAGGTTAGAGGCTAGATGATTCACAGTAGCTTCATTTCTGTGGTTTAAAGGGTTACCATGAGGTTAGCTTATGCCAAAAAAAAAAAAAAAAAGAGGGCTTATTATTTTTTTCTTAATATAATATTAAGAGAATATTTTTTACAAACCTTTAATGAGCTGTCCTCCATTATTTCTCAATGTGTAGCCCTATATAACATGTCGTTATGCTAGTCAAATTATAAAATTAAACCAATTAGAAACAAGTTAAATAACTGATGTAGTTTAATAGTCCAAGTAACTAATGTCAGTGGTAAGCAAATAACTTTAATAGTAATAAATAGATCAAATACATTGCATGGTGATGAGGCTAGTTTTTAGAAACAGATGAAGATTTGCTTAAAAAAAGAACAAAATGGTTTAACCTGGGCAGTGAATAAAACTTTCAAGCCAGCCAAAGAAGATGGGCAAGAAGTTATATTCCCAGATATCTATGTCATTTTGTAAAATGCCTGACACGCAAGGGAAAGCTGTGCCAGCATCAAAGCATGAATATAAACCAGTAGCAGTTGAAAAGGAATGTACAGGTATATGTGCACATACTGATCTGGGGCTTTCTTTGGTCATTCAACTATATGAAGACAAGAACTTGAAATGACATCTAGTCCTGGGAATAACTGCTCTACATGGTGCTGATATTCCTCTGGATGCCCAGGCTAACCTACTTCACTGGACCACTCATCTTTTTATGTTCTCCTTGAAGAGAAGTCCTCTGCCACTTTTACAGGGTTTTAGTTTCATATGCCTCCACCTTCCTCAATATATGCCTGTTTAAATAAAATTTCTGTGTGCATTTCCATCTAATCAAAAATAAAAATCTCTTATCTTCCTTCCTACAGAGCGCTTTAAATGCTACGTCCCAGCCCAGCATTTATTTATAAAGACAAAATCTACTGACACAGTTTATGAGCCTCTCCCCTTCTCCTGGAAGAGACTTTCTCTGAGGATGCACTAAGGCCATCTGGGTGGTCCCACGTTACTGTATGCCCTCCTGGAAGAGAACGGACAGCAACGGTGGGCAAACAACAATGCACAAAGAGAGCACTTGGCCATGTTCCCCAAAGCTGCACAGCCTTATACCTATATCCCCATGTCCAAGGGTTTTTTCATGGGTTGTCCTTCCCAGGAGGTCTGGCCCACCACTTCTGTTCTGTCCCTTGGCCTGATCTGTGTTTGGATACGGTCTATCCCTCCCTGCTTCTCCCCACCCAGGGGGCTGGAGTCATTATGTCCTGTCTTTCTGCATTTTTTGATTCTGTGCCATGTCAACACTCTTTTCTGCAAATGGTTGGTATTTGCAGATTGTTTTTTCCTCAGCATATTGAAAGAGCTGCTAGCCTTGTGGAAGACATCAGCTCAGAACATAGGAACATCTGATAAAATGCGCTATTAAGTCCATTAAGCTTCCATCATGGTTTGTTCTCTGTCGTTAATAAGGTTGTTATGGCATCTCATGTTTATCATCACACTCTAGAAAGACCTGTCTGGAAGCACTTAATGTTTTTACAGCTCATCTCTAAGATTTTTTTTTTAGACCGTATTCATCAGCTATTCAATACTAGTATTTATTGTAGTGCAAGAAAAGGGTCCTCATCACAATTTCCCAAAGGATAAGTGTAAGAATAAAAGTTGGATGTCAAAGGATATTCACCTCTAGCTACGAGGGAGCAAGCAGGATTTATTCTGTTATTAAGTTGGGTTTTCTGGTTCTTGGGTTAATGACAAGACCATCAGATCCTGTTGCTCACCAGAAGCTATAATTAGAAACAAAAACTAGGTGAGGCCATTTCTATCATTCTATATTTGTGTAAGGTAGTGTTTGTACTCTGAAATAATTCTCGTTTCATTTCTATAGGATTTTAATATCTTTGCCTCAATGTAAAACGTATTATATCCATTCACTGAATACCTTAGTAATTATGTTCTTGTAGCTTAACACAAAATTATCCACTTTTTTTTTTAAAAAAAAAAAAAAAACACAACAAAGCTAAGGTAATGAATAAGAAAGGATAATTCAAGTTACGCTTTTTGTTTCTTACTACTCTGGCATCCTGCCCTCTACTCTCTTCTCTTTAGCTTAAGTGACTTGACTTCCTAAGCCAATTCTTTAGCTAAAGTAGTGCTCTAATTTTAGATTTATCATATGGCTTACAAGACATTTTCTTTGTGTGATTCTGCAATGTGGTTTCCATATAGTCATTCTTGTGCTGGGGGTCAGAAGAAGAAAGAACATTTAGACTCGTTTTCTAATTCATCCTGTATATATTCACAAGGAATTTCGTTCCAAAAAAGCTCTAAATAATAAAATGTATGGCCTCACAACATGCTGCAAAGTGCTCATTATTTTGCTATCCTAATACACTCTGACTGCTTTTGCAAACAGATGCTCCAAATACTGTTCTTAATTAAATATCAAGGGCTGGATTCAAATGTTGGTCCATGCCAGCAGAAGATAGCACAAATCTTGGCACCAGGCCCCAGTCCAACAAAAGGATGGTTGTGAATGCTTGAAACACTTGCAGGCTCCCCTCTCTCATGGGCAGACTTGCCAGACATCAGGATATGATGCAAGCAGCCTGGATTTTGGGGTGTTTCTCAGTTTTCAGGGTGGTAGTGCAATCCAGATTGACAGCATGACTTTGGACAGGGGACATTTTGTACTCCAGTTAGGCTGGAGAGAGCTGCTTGGTCATATTCTTAACAGTCACCAGTACAAATCCTTTGAATCTTTTAGTAAATAGGGAAAAAAAAAAAAAACAGCTGGAGGAAGAACTATGAACTGAGCTTTCATTTAATGCCTCTCTTTCCCTTATCGCCTTATGGGAATTTTTGTGTTTAATAATGGATGTGCAATAATTTTTAGGTAATAATGGAGATGGTAAAAGATTTATTTTGGGGATAGGGAATGGTTTTAACGCCCAGAGTTTTTGGTGTTCTGTCTTGTCAATGAGAGGAGATAAAACGCCTGGAAGGAAATGTATAGCACAGGTAGCAAAAGGACATTTCCTTTGAGCTGATGATTTCGAAACCACACTGACATTACACAGCATAACCTTTCTCAAGAAGACCAAGTAGCTTTGAAGAACACTGTAACTGTACAGCCTTACTGCTCTGGTATCAGAGGTTTCAGAGATTTCCAAACAGCCCCACACTGTTAGCATTTACCTGCGGTGTTGGGGATGAAGAAAAAATCAGTTTATTCAAAATTCCAGAACATAACAAGAAGGACAAGGACATAACACATTTGGATCATCCATTGCATTATAACTACAAATGTATACTAATCTGGCTGAAGCAGAGAGAATAATAATAATTATTATTGTTGTTGTTGTTGTTATTATTATTATTGTTTCAGATCATTTCTTGTCATGGGTTCACAGCTCTGTTGGAAAAAGATATCTTAGGCAGCTAGGCTAAACCCTTTAAGCAAGATGGACACACAAAATGAGAACAGAAAAGGAGCAGGAAATGAAAATAAATAATAGAGAAAGAGGCAGAAACTTAATTTTGCTAGCTGTGTTGCTTCTTGGTTCCCTTCTCTAGCTCACTGGTCAAGTTATTTCTTTGGATTACCTGGATACCTTGGGCTCAAAGTCATCGGTAGCCTGGGGCTCAGGAGCTAATAGATCTAGAAAACTTTCAAGGCTGCCTGTTCTCCCAGCCAGTGTCAGACTCTAAACCCCTCCATGGTCTATTACCTACATTCCAACACACATTTTAGTGAACTGATTAACACGCAATGCTTTTTTATTTAAAATTCATAGTGTTCCCGCTGTCCTTTGTGTAGTGTGAGGTAGGGTTTTATTTATTTCTAGCTTTGCTGTCTTTTATGCATAACTTTGTAGAGCAAACTGATGCAAGGTTTTGTTTGCTTTGTAGGCCTATATCCAAAACTGGGGCCCCTCGGTCTACCACCTGCCTTTCCTTATCATGTACAGACACAACTTCTAGAGCAGAGAGACCCACGTGGTGCCGCTTCTCCCCTCACCAGAGAGTCTTAGAGGAAAGCTCCCAGGAGGTGCCAGCTGGTTAGAGCAGCCAAAGCAAGGCGTTTGGGACGCTCAGAGAACATTTTACTTCTGTATCCCTCTCTGCTGTGCTGACGGGTTCTGGTACTACCTCTCTTGTGACTGTTTCACTTCTGTATCTGTTCTTTTCCCGTATTTCCTCTTTTCCATTCAGTCATCCTCATTTCACAATTTTCTTTCTGTTTATCTGATTTTCTCCTAATTCAACTCTTCACAAAGGAGAGAGGAAGAATGCCTGTGGAGCAACCATCCTATTTTTTTGTCATCATCCCAGTGAACTTCATTGCTTATCCATTATACCCCTTTCCTCACCCCACTTATGTCTCACCTACCTCAGTTTCAAGCAGTGTACAAAGCCCACAGATTTTCATTTACACAAGGATGCCTCACTCTTACTTGGCCCTTAGTCAGCATTAGAATGAGCATGCTTAACCCTGACAAGTAGACTCCAACAAAGTAGGACCAGCACCTCAGGGTTTCAAGACATTATAAAGAAAAAGAACTTGTGTTCTAATCCCAATTATACTTTATTAGCTCCTTAGTTCCAGGCACTGGGAAAAATCTTCAGGATGCATGGCTGGGTATTTTCTTGCTGCAAAATTTGCACTGATCCAGTCGCCTTGAACAGAAGCATTCACAAAAGGCTCACAGACCATTCCTGCTTAGAAAAGGCATCTCTGCCTTCTCCTCACCAGATCTATTGTGAAGAAAACTAGAGGCATAGCACTGAGGCGGTCAACCCTTTTCTCCTGTATCTCAAGCATCTTTGAGCATTGTCCCAGGCAATTTTACCAAGGCCATCTGTTCTACTTTATGCCACTTCTCTTCAATGAAAGAGAACTGGAGGGCTTTGACTGGGAGACAAAGCAGAGTACAATAATCCTCTTACAGTATCTTCACAATAACCGTCTTTGGGTGCAGTTTGTTGCCTGGCATCCTAGTGGATTTTCCCCCTGGGTATGTGTTCAGTAGTCTTCAGGGCCAGCACACTGTCCATGGGTAACTCCCAAGCAGCAAAATACACGTGGTTAAGGAATGGAGGAGATCCATGCTTGGAAGACTTTTTACAGCAAACATACAAACGAATGTGCAGACCTGATAGATGGTGTGGAGGGAACAGCGACAAGATAGGCTGGGTGCCTGTCTTGTCAGCATGCAGGGCTGCTACAGCTGGGCTTGGACCCCCCGACTGAAAGGGCCTCCAGTATCCAGGGTGATATATGTCCTCGTCAGGTTGCAAATGCTAAGCAATATGAAGAGGGAATCAAAGCATGGGCACAAATTTACAAAAATCCCAGTGTGATTATGCAAAATGGAAGGCACAGCTAGATATATGTGTTTTTTTATCAAGATAACTTTCACATGATTACAAGCAACCAGTCAGAGATAAATCTGTCATTGCACAATCCATTTGTCATACCTTTGTCCCATTTTGCTTGTGTGTGTGTGTGTATGTTTACCTGCAAAAGGGGAAAATTGAGTGAGGAAAAAAATCTATCAAAACTGACTATATCCCCTAGAAAAAAAATTCCCTTAAGAGAGAGAGAGAGAGAATTGTGTTGATATGCAGCTTATTACTACCACAGCCAGCCAAAAAATGGCATTCCTGCCAGGCATGACAATACCATCCCAGAGAGCAAACTCTTCTTCATATCCAGCTTCATGGTATCTTATCAGCAATAAATTGCATTCTTAATGGATCAATAAGGAGTTTTCAACATGCCAGAATCAGGACTGGTTTTTACAAGTCTACTCAGTGGGCAAGCAAAACCAAGACAATCAGTGCGAGCTGCTTTGAAGAGTCAATTATGTAATGATGAATTTTAAAATTGTGAGGGGTTGTTGTATGCACCTTGACAAAAATAAAGCTGTTGCTTTGTATGCCAGTTATTTCTGATTGTACTTTTATCCTTCTACCCAATTGGTTTGCATTCCTGGCAGAGTGCAACTAATTGCCTTTTTGACTATAAGCAAGGTCTTAAACAAACACTGAATTTTTTTCTTTCTGTGCAGAAGTGAAGAAAAATACTTATTATATCAACGTGGAGTCACAAGAATAAACAACTTGACTGGCATAAAGTTTAAAATGAATTGTGACATTTTTGGCATCAAAGAGCTAAAGCAATCACAGAATCACAGCACAGTGGAAATGACCTAAGAACTTTGGAAGGACTCAACACTTTCATCCTTGCAGTACATATCCAAAAATATTGAAAACCTGCTAAACAGACTCCTATTCATCTGAAAAAATGCATTACTCAAGTGGTAGCAACAGTACTGACAGAGTATTCAAGTGTTTTGTAGTACTGTCTCCAATTCTTTTTGGATGAGAAAAGTAAAATGTGATTCATTTAGTGTGTCCCATTCCCCAAATATATACTGTGTTATCCAGTTGTTTTTTCCAGTGCAATATATAGAAGACCTAATCCCAGTGAGGTAGTTTCAAGAATTTATCACTTGCAGCAGCAGATATGGTATATTGTGGCAATTAGCCGCTTGTAAGAATAAGGTTTCTCTCCTTCAGAGTGCCACGGTCATGACAATGCCTCAACTATATGACTACATTACACACTTTTATAGGCACAATTAAAAGGACTGAATGAGTTTGCTGAGTGTATTCTCTGCATGGGGTAATGCTTAACTGTAATAATGGTATATTGAATGAAGCATGCAAGTTATCTTGCGTGACCTGATTAGTCAGAAATAGTACTTCCACTCTTTGGAATGAGATTGCTATCGGTTGCAATAAAGCAAGCAAGACTACACTTGATGTGAACTGTGTGCTGCTAATGTTGTTCAGCCTTTGAACATGTATAGAGAACATCTGAGAGGCTAACTCGGAGGAGCTGAAATGGAGGTAAAGCAAACAGTTTCAGAACCTGATTGCAATGACAGCAATGAAGGTGTGAGATAATTAACTAGTTTTAGGAGAGCCAGTAGCAAAACCGTTTCTCAAGGAAATGAGAAATGTTGATTTTACCTGTATCCTAAAGCAGGCCAGTTTCAGTCTGATTTCTCTGTCCCCCATCTGAATTGATTTCTGTAAGGTATATGGCACATTCTTCCATCAGGAATTTGCTAGGCTCAAATGTGCTTGACCATATGACTATGTTTGCTCTATGGAGGTGCTCCCCTGCCAACCTCTGATCTTAGCTTTCGCTTTGCTTCAATTCATCCATACGTAGCAGTTACCAGAAGCTCAAGCCTCGAGCTCTGCCTTCGCTGGAAGCCTCACACTTCTCACACCTGGCTGCAGTCCTTCCAGTTTCCCCATTCTCTAATTCCAGGGAAATGTTTATTCCTTGGAAGAGGCATGTCCGTCAGCTGTCATTCCTTCCTCTTGTGCAGGGAGCTGGGCAATAGCAAGCACAGTAAGACACTTATTCTGCCCAGAGGACTCCTCACATGCGCTCCTTTGCTTCTGCCTTTATCCTCCTTTGAGGGTCTTCTATCAAGTCACCAAGGAGGCACATCATAGTGAACTCTGTCCCCTCAGATCAAACCTCCTTCCCAAAGTTGATGTCCGTTTTTTTGACACAGCTTCTCCAATTGTCTAGTTTGGTTGCCCCGTCCCCCTTCTTTCTGTCTCAGTCTTTCTGATTTGTGGGGTTCAAGTACTTTCTTATCCCAAAGGCTTTATCTAACCTGAGCTATTCTACAGTTTCACAACTTTTCAGCCGGTACTGCTGGTTTTCCATCCAGTCTATCCTCCTGCCTCCCCAGATATCTTCAGGATTATCTCCAACCAGACTAGTACAAACACACACAGCATCTAGGATACCCAGGAATTGGACTCAGTGATCCTTGTGGGTCTCTTCCAGCTCAGATATTCTATGTTTCTATGATACTGGGTGCCATATGTGACACTCTATCCAGGACTTCTCTTGTCCTTGATGCGAGGCAGTGCTTTCAAACTGATCAGTGAATGCTTCCAGGCCACTTTACTTTGCTGCCATTTTATTCCTTGGTATCTCTTTCCCTTGGAAATCCCTGCTGTGGTCACTATTTCTCTGTCTGCAGGCCCAACATTTACCCACAGCTTCTTTGCTGTATTTCCTCTTACTATTTCTGCAATGCCACTTACATCTCCAGGCACATTTCTTTGGGTAGGGCTGACTGAAATACCACTGTTTGGAGCTATCCTTGCAAGCTGGAGTGTATTATTCAAATATGGTGCCCTTTGATAGTTCAATGTTTCAGTAAGGTGAAAATTCAACAGTTTCAGTAAAGCAAAGCCAGCTCCAGCATCACCTGTTCATTTTATTCCAGCATCCTTTTTTTTACAAATTGACAAATCTCTCACTCTGTCGGGCTCATGGGTCCCAAGATTTTGCCTTCTGCCCATCTGCTTTTCCCAGAGTAGTGTGCCAAGGACCCAGCCTTCATTAGAAGTCTACCCAAATGTCTCCCAATTTCTCCTTCTTACTTTGCTTCTGACTATTGTGTTACAGCTCTTGACATGTGGTTGCTGTCAGGAGTCCGTGCAGCACTGCCTTCCTGAACCCAAGGTCCCACGGCCACGTACCTCTTACCTAACTCCTGGCCACACACTTCCCAGGGGTGGCACTGGAGTCAGGCAGCCACCTTTCAAGGAATCACATCTCTAGTGGAGAGTTTTCTGGCCCTGTTAGCAATATTAATAAACCAGTAAAGGAAGAGTCCTCTTTAAAGATAAAACTGATTAGAAAACTGCTGTCACAGATGTGTACCACAAACAAGACTGAATTCTCTGTCATAGGAAAATGGAACGCTAACACTTATTCACTAAGTTCACAAAGAATTGAATGAATGCAAAAAAAATAGCCAAAAAGAGCTAGTTTTCTCAGAGCCAGTCTGCAGGTGAGGAAGTCCCTGCACAGCCCATTACTGGTTCCTATGCAAGTATTTTGGGGAAACGGTGCAATATCGTTTTCCTATTACATTCACCCCTAGGACTGCATTATTGCCGGCAGTCAGGAAGAAGACACTGAGCCAGCTGGATCTTTGCCTGATCATCAGATAGTATTTTCATTTCGTATGTTACAAGGTTGTACGTACAAGCATTAAATACTTCCAGGAAGCTCTTGGATGTACTGAGAAAGCAAGAAGTTTCTAAGATGTCTCCTAGTTAAAACTTGAATGGCGGAGCTGTTGATTACACTGCCGATAGTGACGAAACAGAAAGGGCAGGTGAAGATTTTGAAGGAAGAACGTCACCATGTTTGGTCACTGTAAGCTGGAAAGTCATTTAGGAGTAGCTTCTCTATTTCTGGGTTCTGATATTGAGATCTTAAAATTTTGAGAGTTGCTTCTAATTAAGAACTTGAGCTAATACAGAAATAATCCCCAGAAATTGCAAGGGAATTTACGGATTTTGCAGCTGCCCCTCCCTTGTTACGTCCCTGAGACAAACTCAGACAGAAGGACCAGGAGCCTGATACTGAACAAGCAACGCCGCAGAGATGAGCGTGCTGTAGGCACGAACAAGCACTTTGTTCAACATGAACCGAATGAAACACAATGATGTCGAGAGGAACCCTTTGTTGAGAGGAAGAGATGTGGCAGTTTGTGACAGCCTGACAGCCCGGGTTACACGGCTTTGCCGGCTTAATTAACACACTTGTGCTCATGGGGAGGAGGGAGCCGCTGCGGTGATGGGGAGAGCCACAGAGCTGCCGGCTGGTCCCAAACCTGCCCAAGTGCCGTCAGCTCGGATGCTTTGCCAGGGTGCTAGCTGGCATCCCCAGCTACAGCTTTCCCTCCTGACTTATTGAGTGCCTCGGTGGGGAAAGCAAATCTGTTTCCTAAGGAAGGATGACTCACGCAGGCTGTTTGGCTTCCCGTTGTAATGTGGGTGGTGGAGCAGTTGGCAGTGTGTTACGGTGCACCTTTTGTGTACAAAATACCCTATATACACGTGTGATTTGGCTTTGCTCTCACACAGGTATGTGCGAGAGCAAAGAGCAAGAGCTCATCAGGTGTTGCTAGAGATCACCAAAAGAAATTAGCTTGAGGTCATGCATTCATGTCCCGAGTTCATGTATTGTCCAAGTTCAGGAGGAAAACTGGAAATGGGGGTTCCCAGAGCCTAGACCAGAGTGCTGCTATGTGCTTGAGCTCAGGGGTGCCTAGCAGAGGGCACAGCAGCCAAGGAGAGCCAAGAAGAGCCTGGCCAGCCCTTTCTGTCCCACCTGTGCACATCAGCTCTCCTGGGAGAGCCCCACGGCACTGGGAGGGGACCGCGGGAGGTGTGGGGCTGCCCCACCGTCTGGAGAAGGGGCTGCTGGTGCTGGCACATGGCTCTGCTATCAGCTGGGGTTGCCTGAATTAAAGGAATTTTATTGGGTTATTTTGTTTTTCTGCACAGAGGATGCATTCATTTGGTACTTTACCTGGGAACAAAACAAAGAGTTCATATATCCCTGCGAGAGGCCACTTGTTATGAAAAAAATTCCTTGATTGCTTCTGTGTGCTTGAGGCTGTTGTTGTGTTTTTAATTATTTTCATTTCAACAGCACCTCAAAGACCCTACCACAAACAGGGCACCATTTTCCTAGCAATACGCAATGCAAAACAGCACCTTCCCCAAACAGGTGACGATCTCAGTATGTCTTAGAGGCTAAGAGAAGTTGCAAGGGAGCAAAAGCACAATGCAACAAGGTGTTTGCTCACAGGCATCCATCAATTTAATAGCCAAGTGAGGACTGGACTCTGGGTTTCTTGATGTGGTGGCACATTCCCACTTTTCTAGTCACCCCAGTCATTATATCTGCCCATGTCTTTTCACTGTGAGGGCAGTTTGCAGAAATCTAATATTATCTGATGAATCTTACATTGTAATGTGTCAGCCATTGTAACTGCTGACACAGCACCTGCCCCTCCTGCTCTGCAGGTGTTGGAGCTGTGCTCCCCCAGGCACCCCTGAACTTCGGGTGATGGACATGGATTTGTCCTCATGCACATGGTGTGCAGGAAAGGCAGACCTTGGTGACTGTGCAAGCTGCCTTTTTGAAGCACGTCAGATTTACCCCACTTACTGCCAGGACATCACCTCCCATGCCAGAACCAGTCCAGAACTACCAGGAAAGAGAAGGAGCAAGTTAAAGCCAGGTCTGAATTAATAACCCTCACCAGATAAACGAGCCCAGATCTACAACCCCTACAAACTGCAGTGAATATCATTAAAAAGATGACAGCTAGATCTTGAGAAGAATTTGGGATGACTGCAGTGGAAATTTCCTTCCTCAACAAACCAGGCGGGGGAGAAGAGGAGATGTGTGGCATAGGCAACAACTCTCATTAACAACATTTCTGCCACCTTCTTCCCCAAAGTTTTGACCTCAAAAAGCAAGAAGTGCCAGACGCTCCTAAAATACTCCCCATATCGTGATTTTGAAGGAGTGCTCAAACACTGTGGTGACGGACAGCGTTGTAACATACCCAAGGTTGCGTTGTGAAATGAATTGCTTTTAAATGAGGAACCGCCGCGTGAACTGGCAATCACATCCCATTCAACATGCTGTTATTTATCTATCACCAGAACCACACATGGCGCTTAACAAACAAAGGAAAAAATAAAAGCCCTGGAGCACGAGTTTGCTAATCGTAATTAGACATAATCAGATTGGAAGATATTTTGTCAATTATTTTTGTTGTACTGTGCTGTGTTACATTTGTAATAATATGCCAATTTATTAAAAAGGAAAGATTTTGCAGGGAAAAATTTACATAAATGAATTTCCCATTCAACTGTGTTGAAAGAAAATGTCAATACAAGGAAACGCTGTAGCCATCTTCCAAATGAAAACATTTGCATGTCAAATTAACCTTTTGCTCTTACGTGCGGGTTTTAACTTATGTTAAAAATACACCATCAGTTTCAACACAGAAGCCAATGAAAGGCTGCAGAATAATCACAAGGGAGTGTCTTGAAAATTTCTCTTACAGTAAACTTTAAGGATTTCTATTTCTCCCCCTGCTTTGCTGTACAACACGTTCTGTAAACTGCTTAGTGCTGGAATTTTTTTGACAGCGACAGTGGAGCATGAAACCATATCAAGAGTGGGGGTCAGGCTGGTGCTCGGCGGCAGGAAAAAATCGCACAGCCTTAGAAACGCAGACAGGTTACAGACGGCACAGGTTCAGAGCAACCCAGGCAGAATATAAGAAGCATCTCACCCCGTGAGTGTCTCAAGGAAGGAGACCAAAGGAGCCCCGAGGCCGGGTGAATTGACGGGGCTTGGGGGGAGGCAGGCGGCAGGGGAGCACGGCGCGATGCAGAGTGTTGCAGAGGAATTGGCTGAGCCCAGAAAGGATTCACTGTAGGGAAATGTCAGCATGAATATTTCATATGTTGACCCTTTTTGTAGCTTCAGCGTCTTAAAAGGTAGCGACTGTAATTGACGGTAGACTCCGGGTAGGTAATTCCTATCCCAGAAGACTGACATATATTACCCCAAAAATGCAGCTCTTGGCTGTGTGCTGCAAGGTGACATGCATTGCCACACAGATTCACTGAAGAAGTATCATCATTATCTGCCCGAACCTTAATTTCCTATGGAATATTGCTCATGTGCTTTTTTTCTGTCTAGCTAACATTGCAGTTTCATACAAAAGGGCACAGGAAGGTATAATAAGACTCAGTAGACGCAGGCTGAAACCAGACAAGTTCAGACTACAAATTAGGTAAGGCATTTTTGCCTATCAGTGAAGGTAAGTAAACATTAACGAGAGCTGAAGTGGGTTTTCCACAATTGGAAAGCTTAGCCTTGTAATCGGCTGTTTTTCCAGCACCAAACTCTGCTAACAAATTGTGCGCAGGAATTAAGAGAGAGGCATTCTTTGGTCTGTGCCCTCTCCGAGACTAGACTGGTCCCTTCTGGCCTAGGTTGCTGATTACCCTACAGCAAACTCTCCTGCCCTCAATAAGAGGAAATTTGTGAACTGAAAGCTAACTGCATATGCCTCAGGTTCCAGCAAAACCCTTTTATACTAAAAGCTATTTCCCTGGCTACAGCCTCTATAAAAGATCATCCTGGGCATAGGTTATGCATCGGAGCCCCTTAAATTATATACCCTCTGGTAGTCGATGCGGTGTCTAATGGACTCCTCTAGTGTAGAAGTGAAAACTATACATGCTATGAAAAGGTTTATGCCCAGACCTAGGTCAGTATGGCTTCTTTTCCTTGTTTCGAGATCTCAGTCCCTGCTGGCCTTACCCATGAAATCTCTGGAGCAGAGCTCCCATCTGCCTGCACCCAGGGCTCCAGGGAGGTACCAGCACCTCCTGTTTTTGGAGTGGAGGACTGGGGCTCCTGCTGCTCTCTAGGCTGACTGGGCCTGAGCCATCTCTTTCTTGGAGAAGACTTTCAATGAGGACCTGTTGCCAAGACTGGGCTCATGCCCCCCAAGGCATGAAGTTCATGTGCCAGAGGCTCCTAAGCCGAGCTCTGCATGCCCTGAGAGCGTGGAGCCCTCTTTGTGAAGGGCTGTGCAGAGAGACTCTTCCAGCTGCCCCTTCATCTGACCTGGAAGAGAGGGGTTTGCCAGGCCACCTGTGCCATGAAGGCATGCCTTGTTAACCACGAGCAAGGCTGTGTGCTCTTCCCAGCCACCCAGCGGGCCCTAGGTGCAGCGCAGAGACGAATCACAGAATCACAAAGCACTGAAGGACCTGGAGATCACCTCTTGTTGCTGAAAGTAAGGCACTTATTGAAGTGCTTTCCTGGATCAAAGCCCTTGGACTAGAGACTTCTTCATCAAATAGTAAGATATCTTGGTCTCTTGTGGCACTCTACACCAACCTGTACAGCCTGTTTCTCTTTCAGGGCTAGAATGAGAAGTCAATATGTATCATGTAGGAGATGGAAGAATAAATCCCAAAGTTTACCTTTGCTTTGCTTTGGTTTCTTCTGTTGTCATCAAAGGAAAGCTGTTCCAGGGGAATTTAAATATTAATATGGGCTAAAATGGAGGATAAATCAAAAAACACAAGGAAAACATTTTACTAATCTATAAACTAGACAGAGCAAACTGCCAGCTGGGAATAATGCTAAGTGGGCACTTTAAGTTACTCTGTGGAATGTGAGTTTGATCAATTCACTCCAAGCCACATTAGTCTCATAAAAGCTGAGAGGAGCATTTTCTCCCAAGGGTTTTCTTTGAGGGATATGCCTCTCAGAGTGCAGCATCACAGAGGCAATTAAGGATGATAATGTTTTTTGCATATACTAAGGAACTGATGAGTCAACATTGATCAAGACATGCTTTCATCATTTTTTAAATGCACTTCCAAGTTCACCGTATAGTTGTTACTGAGCTGACAGAAGCAGTAATGAGTAGTCAATATTATTGTATCATGACCCTGTGAACTATTTTTGACAAGCAAATACCTTCCAGGACACCAGTAGGGAAAAACAGTGTTCGCATTAATCGTGTGTGCTCTTACTCAGGTGGAAAAGAAAGTGCTTGGATATGTTACAAGACTTTGTAGCATCATTGGCGCATTCTTACTCTTCCCTCCCAGATTAATTGGCATTAATGTTCCCAGGTCTCAGTGACGGCTGCACACTCATTACAGGTGCTGCTTTGTTTGTATATCATTACTGTTCCACAAGCATGTAATTTATTGCCTAGAAAGGATTTCTGGATATTTTCCCAGATGTAAAATCACAGAGGCTTATATTTTGTGCTCCGACTGACAACAACCCTACCTGCATACATTCTCTCTCTCTCTCTCTCACACACACACTTGACTTTGAACTCTGACATTTGTCTCATGACATAAATTCCTTCAATTAACCAACACAATGCATTAGTACATTTGTTAGTCCTAGCCTGAATTCTCTTTTGGAATAGCTAAGCAGAGTTGTAGTAATGTTGTCATAGTTCATTTTGTATATATATTTTGCAGCTAGGCATTTCAGGAGTTATTGGTGAATGTCCTGCTATGGTAATGGTCTTAATTCAAGGTTATTTATAGGAAAAGGTGTCTAGTCTTTGTAAAAACTGTACTTGACTCTGTGCTTCCTGCACAACATGACACATTACCTTTCCCTCTGAAGTTATCATCATGCCTTTCCTATATAAATTTTCAGTCCATTAGGACAATGCAAGACTTAAAGGAAGTGAAATTGGACATTCAGTGGTGCTCTTGGAAGTGCAGGGCCATAAAATGGAAACAGAAAAACAGCGTGATCAGAAGCCTTATAGTTCTAGGCTCATTTGCTTATTTCAGACTTTTTCAGACACCAACTGCAATATGATCCACTATTAGCTAAAACCTGGGAAACCCATGGCACCACCCAGAAGCGTGCAGTCCGGAGGAGAGTGAAACTCCCATCATGTTCCTAACTATCCTGTCCAACTTTGCAGAGAGAATTTTTTTTCCTCCTGAAATATGAGGGGACCCGGAAGGATCTGGGAATGTGACCAAGCATCACTGGATCACAAGGTAGGACTTCCATCAACAACACTGCCTGTTGGCTGGTCCTAAATGGTCTGCGCTAAGTTACCATGCAGGACCGGAGTGCCCACACAGCTCCTCGGTTGTTGTTGGAACAGAGTGTACACCAGTTTTGTCACTTTTTTTGACAAGGAGCTGAGATATCATTCTTCACATTTGCTGGAGTGAGGATTTTTAGAGCAGCAGAGTTCATGTCTCCTGCCCTAACTCATGGCAAGGAGAGCCTCCAGGCTCATTGCAAGAGGTCTCCAGGACTCTGACTCTTCATTGTGTTGATCCCTGCTGCAGCAAACAGGACAGGGAGATACCTTTAATTAAATGATCACCCATACTCAAGTCCATTGGGTGTTACCGAATTGCAGCTGTTTTAACACTAAAATGATGTTTTATCAGGTGTTCTCAACAGTCTTTTCCAGACAATCCAGCGTTGTTTTGCATGGAAAGGGCAATGGAGCTATGTGGTTATAGCGACTTATTCTAGACGTGGAGTATTCACACCCATAGCAACATTTAACACTCCCTCGGAAAGCAGGGAGGGCTGGGAGCCTTCCCATTGCTCTGGATAACAGCCTTAGTCACACTTTGCAGTACCGCGCCATTTCCACACATTTACCCGTAGCAAATCGCTTGTTTCTGGGGTGATTCACAGCCATGGCTGCTTCCCGTCCTCCCGGGGGCTTTCTGCAGCACGAGGCTTCCCACAGGCTCGGCAAGACCCGTGCCCAAAGCGGGCTGGCATCGGCGTCCAGCCCAGGCTTCTTTTCTAGCAAGAGCAGAACAACGGGTGCTCCTCCACGAGCAGATTAGCCTGGCCCTGCAGAGCACCGTGTCTCTCCGAAGGGATGCTGTCAAGAAGAAAAAGGCAGGTCGGAGCCTCGGTGGGAGCAAATTAGCCAAGCTGCCTCAGCTGCACTGCGGTTGGCAGGGCAGTGCCAGCTGATGCTGGCCCGGGAGCTGACCCCGTCTGTCTAGGAAAACCAGCGTGAATCTGGGGCTGGAACAGCGCTTGAGAAGGGATTACCGAAATCAAAAGGAGCGCGGGGGTTTTGCCCACTTCTCACCACTCGGGCTCTTTCCCATACACTGCTGGAGCGCTGAGGCTGGGCTTTTGTGAATGCGTTTTTGGCACTCTCGGGGTTGCAAAATGTTGTGGTGTGGCTTTCTTACTAAGATTAGAGGAAGCTGCAAAAAGCTTCCCAAGCATGCTGAATGTCTGTTACGTGTGAGGCTGTATCCCATCCCTTCCATCTTCAGGTGATAGGAGCTGACACCTGGGAAGCAGCGAGAGCAGAATTTGCCACCCTGTGTCACCCCAGGCCCCTGGCACCCCTGGAGCCCCAGGAGGAAGTGATGCTGCCACGGTTCTTTTTTTGTTTTGGTTTTGTTTTTTTTTTGTCACTTGAGCCTTAAATAAAAGGTCCAGCTAGCTGGAGCCTGTTGCTTCAAGCACAGCTTCATTTGCTGGAGTTTTGACAGAGCTCAAGCAGGATTTCTCTAGCTTTCATGGGTTGTGGCTAAACTTCGTGCACAGTTTGTCCTTCAGGAGTTCCCAGATGTCTCAGCTGACACCTCCCTGGCATATATTTCAGGGGAAGAAAGATGTAAAAGAAGCTGTCACACATCTGATTGGATTTTGTCTTCTTGCAGTGTTATAATACTGTTGGTAAATACAGAGGAAAATTGGCATCAGCTCCAGTTTTCTTCCCAAGTACCAGGACAGGTCCCGCTTTGATTCCCTGGGTGATCTGCAGACTTGGAGGATGGGTGGCCTTTATGCTTTTGTCCACAGCTTTGGCCTTTTCACATCCATTTTACCTCCAGAACCTCCAAGGTTTCCCAGATGTTACCTTTGCTTCTGTGCCGCTGGCAGCCGGTGCACTGGCAATCATGTCTAAATGGCAGGCTTCTGAGTAATGCTTCTTACTCAGGGATCCAGTTGCCAAAGGCCTTGTTTCATTAATTCTGTGGGAAATCATCTTGATCATTTGCCCGGATCTGTTTGGTACTTAAACTGGGAAATCGATTTTAATGAGATTTAAGGTATGCATATATAACTTATCATGTGTCTCCAAATGTATCAGATTCCCGGACAAGTTAAATCAGGCCCATTAGCGTGTGGCTAACACTTAGCCTGATAAAGTAGACATCGTGCCGTTGTGAAACAGCCCAGGGAACAGAGTGCTTGATGCCCCTGTGCTCACCAAGGACCCTACAGGATAGCTTGGAGACACAGAGGCTCGTCCCACTGCATTTGGCCTAACATTTTTCTCCTCACTTTTATTACCCACATATTTGAGACTTGAACTGCTGGGATTAGCAACCACCCTCTGCTCCACTTGTGGCACTGCCCAGCACGACCCGGACTTGATGTCTGGCTGGAAATCTTACACCCTGCTACTTAGATGCTTCCCTAATTTCCACGTTGCCTGGCTGAGAAGCTGAAGCTGCCCTTTAAGGTAGTTCAGGATGAGAGATGCTGACAAACTGAGATTGCACTTGTTACACAGCACAACTGAGAGGGCTTAGTCAGAGGAAGGCACCCAGCTACAAGCGTAATTATTTTCTGTTATCTCTGTAGTCTTTGTGTTTGCAGGCTCTCCTGGGTTCCACGGTTACTTTAGTTTGTATGTGCTTCCTCCTCCAACATGATCAGCAGGAACACATCTTTTTTGGAACTGGTAATCTGGTTAGAGCAAGAAGGCAGGCAGATGCACACGGGTTTTCTTTTATCAGTAGCTTTTGAAGTGATCAGTCACAGTT
The DNA here is from genome assembly GCF_964034855.1 of Anser brachyrhynchus. NCBI lineage: Eukaryota > Metazoa > Chordata > Aves > Anseriformes > Anatidae > Anser > Anser brachyrhynchus. The sequence goes on from NC_137695.1 coordinate 37,814,452, forward strand.
TTCTTAAGACTGCCTCAAATGAGCATCAGTCCCACTGTTAATAATCTGATTTCAAGGTGAGCTCATGGGCATGGCAAGTCCCCAGCACAGTAATTATCTGGGGTGCTTAGAAGCAATGAGAGCTCCTCACAGAATACTAATTATATCAGAAAGGTTTTTAATGATTACTTTCTGTTCAAAGACAGAATAACAAAATATGGCATACTTTCCACATACATCCTGTGTACCTGTGAATAAATATTCCTTGTGTGGGGGCCACACAGATGCTCTGCTAAGAAATATCTCAACCCTTACAGGAAATCCAACAAAGTCAGGGTCAACATGCGACTGCACCTTGGTTGTGCCTGAATTCTGTACGTCTCTGCTTTCAGAGCCTCAGTTTCCCTCTTTTCATGTCTCAACACCAGCAGAGCACCAATATTTTTTAAACAACAATTCCTATGCCAACTATCAACCTATCAACCTTCTAATCAAAAATGTTCATGCTGGTATATGAAGTATAAATGTGGACAGGCTTCCAGGATCAAGGGCAAAATGATCTTCCTACTCCAGATGAAGACTACTTGTTACAGACTAGTTTAAAATAAACAAACACTTATCCCCCCAGTAGCACAAACTCAGGACATTTCTTTGACTCTTTTTACATTTTTAGTGCTTTGCTGCTACATTTTTCATATTTTCAACAGTTGAGAATATCTGGCTAATAAAACCAAATCAGACTGCTATAATTAAAATGGAACAGTGGATATCATTGTGTAATATCAGGAAATGAGCCAATACTTCCATTTAAATTTTGCACTGAAATAAATGTATTCCAATAATATTATCAAAGGTAAACCACAGAGGTGCTTGGATGTGATGAATTTATTATGATACACCATGTACTTTTTATATGAAAATATCCTCTAAAATTGGTGAAGTTTAACACATTCTTGCATTACAGAAATAAATTATTCATAAATAATTCCACTTAAAGCTTTGACACTCCATAAAGCATAATTTCCAGTAAGATGAGCATTCTGAGAGGATCTTCTCTTTGAAGAGAAGTGTAAATAGTCATATGTTGACATTACAAAACTGAAAGTCTTTCATTATAATAGAACCAAGTATTTGCAGTCAAGCACAGAGATTTCTGCAACATAGAAATAGATATTTAAAAATTAATAAATATCTTTCTGAGTAATCTGAAATCTGAATTAAGTGTTCCTAAATTTGCCCTATGCTTCAGACGGATAAGGAATATATTCCTATCAAAGAAATTAAGATCTTATTTCTAAGCCCCTTTTTAAAGTTAATAGAACTCTTCCCCTGCCTGAGGACATTTGGAGATGGGTGATAATCTAGCCACTTCACATCTTCATTCCCCCCAAAACTCCTTACTTTGATGTTTGTTGCTGTGTTCATGGCATTTGGTAAATGGTAAGACCAAAGAGGTCCGCGCTCAGTCTCCTGTGCCCAGGTACCTCAATCAGTATGAGCCGCCCAACCAAACAGCCTCCTCTGCACTAGTGCTGAGCTCAATGTGCTGGTGCCACAGGCAACAGCAGCAACTCCGTTGCTTCAAGGCAATTAGGAAATATTGAGCCTCTTCTGAAAACTCAGACTGCTTGTATCCAACACTTATGCACAGGTTTGGACATTTTGGCCAGAGTGCCTGACGTTGTTTTATTCACCTGCACCTGATCTCATGTAACCCGTGAGATTGTGTCAACGAGCAGTGCAATTGCATGAGCCAGTGCACATTTGTGCAAGTACAGCCACAGGAGGAAACACCTGGATACCACCACTCCCAGAGAGCCGTTTCAATACCATCTGTGGGTTTTTTGAGACTACAGATGGATTGTGATTTTTAACAGAGTTCCTTCTTCCCAGGCAACAGTATTTGAAATTCTGCCTGTAACAGCACTTGCTTGTCCACTGCTGTAGAGCACGTTATTGATCAGTGCACTAACATGGCCCTTGTTTCCTAGAGCAATTTTGTTTGTATGGACATTTCTGCCTTACCATCTTCTAGCAAACTTGGGCAATGTGCAAGGCAATTGTAGCAATACCCCCTAAAATTTAAAAAGCAATGTGAACTGCATGTTACAGCCACAAGAAGCCTGCTCATTGTGAAGAGGGGAGATCTGGCGCAGCAGGAAAGAGCAGACCCTAATGAGGTGCCCATTCATGCACCAGGGAGGGACAGACACCCGAGGGTAAGAAGTGGTGGCCTCAGGGCCTACAGATCTGCAGTTATTCAAGTAACATACTAATAATACATCTTTCTTCCTTTCTTTAAGACCAAACAATGTTATCTAGTGCTTAAACACTACATCTTTTATCTCTTTTTTTCTCACCTTTAATTAGCCTCTCTAAAAATCACAGCATTGGGGGCTAATTATCCTCAGTCTCTTTTTTCCAACAAAAAAGCTAATGGTCATTTTAATACTTTAGATACATTCTTATTAAAAAAAAAAAGTAGCAAAAAAGCCTCCAACATCATCCTAGACAAAAACATGTTTAGTATGTTGGTCTGCATTATTAGCGTGAATATTTTTTAGAAGTTGAAAAATCTAATTCCCACAAAAATAAAGCACCATGTGCCATTTCCTTTGTGACTTTTTTTTCGTGATTTGGGAACTAGTTCACGTAGAACAGATGGGGCCAAATTTTGCTCTCATTTGCATCAACCTCACTCAGTTTAATTCAATGACAGCAGCTCATAGCACAGTTACTCTCTTTCACACAGATTACACAGATACCTCTCTTTCTGGAGCTCCATAGTAAAAAAAAGGCAAGTGAATTCTTTCAGACCTCTTCAGTTAAACATACAGGAAAATCAAACAATTTAGGGAACATATGGCAGTGTCACTTTTACAAAACATGTTATCACCTGCACAGTATGAAGACATGGTAGATAATGTCAGAAACCAGGGAAATACAGTAAATAACTCAGAGGGTAACAGTAATACAAAGAAGAGCACTGAGAACAAAGAAAGAAGCCATAAAGACCCACCAAAATGATTCAGACAAAGAAGACATCTTGTTCAGTCACATTATGCACTCTAATTTTAAATATCAAGCAGTTTTTTATGCCTCTTTAATATGAACACAATTTCTACCAGCGTGTCTGTGTCTATGCATGTGTATATATATATGTGAAATTATCACTATTTCTTAAATAATAATAAAGTAACTTTTTTTTTTAACCTAAATATTATTTGATGACTAAATGTCATGAAACAAATCAATTTAACGTAGCAAAGTTTATGTGGCTGATCTGAACACAAGACCTGCACAAGGCTGAACAAATGCATTTTCTTGGTATTTTCTGGGCCTTGCTGTTCTACGCTTCAGGCTTGTCTGTGTTTAGAGACAGGATAGCCCAGGAAAAGGCACAGGGTCAGTGAAGGAACACAAAGAATTTGAGAGGTTTGGCACAGGAAAGCTGGGGAAATCTGGTAGATTGAGGATATCTACTGTTCTGGTCTGGAAAAAACACTGACTTCCCAGGGGTGCAAAACAAAAACATTAAAAAAAAAAAAAAAAGGCAGTCAGTTGCAGTGAAAATACAGGAAAAGTCCCATGATCTCCATGTGAGCAGCCTTTAACCTCACACCACAGAAAGCTCTCTGGTCTTGCAGGATGGCCGACACCATCTCTCCCCCGCTGATATTTGTGCTGGCCTAGGCCCCTCGTGCTGGGAGCACCAAGCCGGAGCTCCACAGGCCCACGGCAGGGCACTGCTGGTGGGCTGAAAGAGCCATCATGCTCAGCAAGCCTTCCCGTTTTTACTAGGGTGAGATTATTTGGAGAAATTGATTGTTCCTGGGAAGAACGCACTCCTGCACAGGAGATCTGGTGGCCAGAAGCAGGGGAGCCAGGCGCACATACAACTTGCCAGCCACCAGTGGATATCTTTATTCAGTCCTGGTTGGCAGCTTCTGCCTCACCTCCAGCCAGAAAACCCTCAGTCCCTGCACTTACGTGTCTAGGAAATAAAGGCACATCGTAAGGTCCCCCTTCATCTGACCCCGGCCGGTTTTCAGGTGGCCTGGTCAGTGGCTGTGGGATTGGTTTAAGTGAAAACACGTTTCCCCCATCACTCAGTTCCCCTTTGCCAGGTTTTGAGTTATTTCTGTCTATTGCACCAAAGCACAAATTATCAGTCGATGTGTCAGCCTGTAATTTGTTTCACAATGTGAGCCCATATGCCTGAGTGGTTCTGCTCCCCTTTCTTTCAACAAAGCCAGTCCATTCTTTAATTCAATTACAGCCCTTTTTAGCTGGCTTCCTCACAGATCCCCAGCAAGCCCTTCCCACTGCTTTGCAGATGATAAGGATACCAGCACCCTCAGACCCTTCAATTCAATTTTTATGCAAGTTACAAAGACAAGGGGACCACATCCAGACCCTGTGAGGTGCTGAGTTCTTGTTCCGTTCCAGAAACCTCCCTTTGTTTCCGAGGAATGAAATGCTCCTCAGTGTGTGCTCAGCACCTCGCAGGATCCCACAATTAAGTCATTTCCCGAAGGCCACTGAGTGAATCAGAAACGGTGCCAAGAATTTAACACAGCTTCCTGGATGCATCCCCTGCTAACCATGAGCACAAAACCATGCTCTGTTTACACAGAAATTGGGCACACACTGAAGTTGTAGTACTGCATGATAACATCCCATCCCTAATTACTCTTTCTCTCTGCTCTCTTTTCCACAGCCCCATCCAGAGCATTAATTCCCCCGTTGAAGTTGCATTTTTTCTAGAAGGCCCGATGGGAGCAGGGCAGCCACTGGCCAGATCTGGGCCCAGAGGGGCTCCCTGTGCCAGAGCCACCTCTCCTGCGGAGGAGATGTCACCTCCTCTTCCAGACTCTTCTGCCTTCTCCTGGACCCTGCAGTGGATTTGTCTGGGGTCCTGCTCCAGGACAGAGGAGCCTCTCAGGAAAGGATGACACCCTTCTCCTCATCTCTCTTTGCATTACAGATCTCCTAAAAATTGGGTCCAGGACTAAGACTGGGGGCTACTCTTAGGCAAAGTTTTATCTGCTCTGTCAAAACAAGAAAAGAGGAGAGTGCCTCAGCCTGGCATCTTCCCTTGGCAGGATCTGCTCCCTGGAGAAGGGCTGAGGTCTTGAGGGCTGGGGAGAGACTTAATGTTCTGCTTGGAGGGACTTTCGCTGTAAAGGCCGAGACACAAGCCACATAAGGGTACACTGCTGGGCCGCTGTGTATGCCATTTCTGCCCCCACCTCTCTAGCATATGGCCGTTCCTTCTCTTGTGAATCATCACAACTGACACTCGGTGCCTCACACTCTCTGAGGGGCTTTTCTTACCACTACTAAATTTGACTTTTCCCTCCTATGTCTGCTCACCCAGTACTGTAAGATCCCTGCTCCTGACACCACACTAGCTGCATGACACCCAAATGAAAATTAACATTACATTTGCCAATGCTCACTGTCTGCAGCAATGCAGCAGCATCTACACCCCTAAGGCACCCACAACACTGCAGCACCCGATGCGGTTGCTGCCTCTCCCCGGGGAGCACGACCCAAGGCACTACTGGTCTGTCACGTCTGCTACCAGGCACAAGGCCTCAGAGCTGCCCCCTCTCTCAGAGCTCCTGGGACTTTCCTATCAGGCTACATTTTAATTATCCTGTCAAGAGTTTGGCCTTTACCGAGTGTTTTACTCTACTCTAGGCCTAGTCTAGTCTCCTAGTCCAGCATTTCTCCAAAATTACACCATTGGCTTATTGTGCCAGTCATGTCCTTCTCCGTGTTTTCACTGGCTTTTTGGCTTGCCACCTAAAATCACATTGCTCACATACCATGGACTGCCTGTACTATTCAAATTCCCATAATATAGTTTCACATCTAGCCACATTTTCGCAAATTAACTGGAAGCTTTCACAATCACTAATTGCTTTAGAAAAAGCAGTGATCACAAATGAAACTAACTTGGCTCAATTATCTTCATTTTGGCACCCACTACTTGCAGCTACAGACTGAATCACTGTGTAAACTCTCTCTGGTAGAACTGGTAGATCATTTCTAGAGAATTTCAGTCCTGGAAGGCAGAATGACTTTGTGCTTCCTTTCGGGGTGTATTATCATTTTCTTTCAATCCCAAATTGCTCACCAATTACTCCAAACTAAGAAGCCGGGGCTCTAGGGCTGTGTCATTCCCAGCCCCACTTAGAATTAGTTAGAGCCTTGAGCATGACATGAGGGGAACGTCTAAAGCTTTACATAGTTGTTGCAAGGTCAGCTTGGGAATAGAGTCCCCTCAAAAAGAAAAGCCCTAAAAATATATTGAAACTCCCTGAAAAACAGAGAGACTAACACTGTTACCAGTCACACGGGAGGAACGCAGGACCTTTCTTACAGATTAAATACAGAGCAGAACAGTAAGTAGAAATTATTAGATTCTGCACAAATAGTTGTTTCCTGCTCTCTCGGGGAGGAAAAAAAAATAATAAAGTAATAAAGTAATTTCCATGGAGGATATGCCAATATTCACAATATAATCTCTATTTCAAAGAATCTTCCTAGGTGTCAATAAATGCATTGATAAGACAAAATTCAATGCCAAATGACAGCCTCAAGTCCATAGATAGTTCTCCCCTCCTCCTTCAAGAAAATAAAAAATAGTACACACCGTACATCAATCTGTTTCTTGGAAAACTGGCATATTGCAACACCCAGGGTTGGCTCTGATGCTTCCATAGCAGCCAGACTCTTGCTAGCTTGAGGACTGGTTGCTGAGGATGGCATCAGGCTTTTCTCCATGGCAATGCCGACCACTTCTGCTCAGCCATCTGTCTAATCCATCACCTTTTAAATTTCACTGCTGTCCTTGTCCATGCAATTCTGACATTTCATATGCAAGCATGCTGCATACAAATCCCCAGTGCAGAATTTCCCTGTAAAATTCCAGGTGTTGTTCAGAGATTTTATTTAAATGAAGGAATACATGTATTATTATCACTATGAAGATTATAAGAAGTTGCTTTTTTTTTTTTTTGCACTGCCTCAGCCAGTGCAATTTTATTTAAGATTACTTAAGGTATCAAAAATGACAGGCTTACTGAAATGTATTCTGGTTTTCTTATAGGCACCACTCAAATTGTTAATTCTGCTCCTGGTTGCTGAGGAGTTACATAATGATAATAATTAACTTGCATTTCTACGGTATTTTCATGTCATGAGTATGTTCTACAAGCTGTACATGAAAATAAATGGAAAAGGCACTATTTCTAGGGGGTTTACACCCATTGTCAATGCTACGCAGATAATAAGGAATGATAACCTATCTAAATGAAATACTTCGGAATACGGGCAGCTACAGAACTGCAATTTTCTTGTGAAAATTTAGGGACTAATGTAAAGATTCTGATCTTGGAATCGTGGGATTACAAAGTTTTTACTTGAAATATCTCTTTGGATCTGGAAGGTTATATGGAAAAGCTTGAATATAGCAAAATCAGAAGGTTAAAAACAAATGAAAACAACCCCTGCTACTTTCACTTTAAGGCAGTGGTATGAGTTGAGAGGGAAGGGGAGGCTCCCCCTTGTTTTTCAGTATGTGCCATCAGCCATCAGTGTTTCTGACATTATGCTGACTGCAACTTGTCACAGAGAGAAGACACAGCCTCCATTAATTAATAGAGGCCTGGCAATCTCTACTCACACATCTTCCAGTGATCTGTGTTTTCTGAGTGATGAATCATGGAACACCTGAAACCTGGGAGTATAAAATACATGACTTAATTTCTTTCAGCTTGTGGCCATATTATTATTAATTCTCTGCTTTGCTGATTGTCCACATTAAGCTTCTGGACTATTAAATATGTTTGAAAGGACTTCTGGGCAATCAGGAAGCAAAATGTTCCCTAGATATGTTATAGTTGGGGTTTATCTATGTCAAGACATAAAGGAAAATCTATCCAAGTTTACCACAGATGTAGAATTGCAGAGGATTCATTTAACTGTAATAAACTCCTGTGTGGATGTTCCCATCCAGAATTAAACTAGTTTAGTTTGACCGAGTCCACTTTATTTCTGAAGGACTTAAATAAAGTCATGGCTCAGCTACTTTAGTTGAGAATGGGAGTGTAATACAGGGACTAGTTCAGACTTAAATCAGCCTGTATTTTTTTTCCTCTCCATGAAGAATGACCCTCAGTGTGATGATCTACATGGAAATCAATGTTCTTCTACAGCTCTTCCTCCAATCTCAGGGCTCGTTTTTCTCTCCATTCTGGGAAAAATAGTAAATGGACCAGGTAGCCACACAGTACTTGAACAGATAAAAATAAACATTTCACCTGCCTGTATCCCACCAGCTGACTCAGCAGTTGGAGAAGGAGACCTTTAAATTCACTCTATTTATTTGCAAAAGAGAGCACCATGTTTCTTGTCATGGGGAAGGTCAGAGAGCCCAAGCCTTTTGCAACCTCGCTGTCTTGGACATCTTCTGGTGGGCAGAGTCCAAATGCCATCATATCATTTACAGTCCTCGTGGAGGTTCTAACCCAAAGGATATGCCAACATTTTTCATTTGATCCACCTCCTGAGTTTATTGACATTACTCCTGATTAAACAGGGTAAAGAGAAAGGAGGAGTAGAGGAAACCAGGATTTGTAGAAATACTGGCTCACTGTGCTTCACTTGCAAATGCTAGTCAGGCTTCAGAAAAATGCAGTAAGTTATGGCTGATCCAGCAAAAAGAGAGAAAAAGATGAAGATAGCAAGCAAAGGCTGTCCTCTCACCAAGCTGCTGGCAGGAGCAGCTCCTGTATCAGGACCACAGAGAAAAATAAGTGGGGAGTTTTTTGTATATTTGTTTGTTTGTGTCTTCTTTTTACATGTAAAGAATGATTAGGCAGCAAGGCTTGATTTTTAGAGAGAAACACAAGTCAATACAATCTAGATGATTAATCCTATACAAGCAATGGTTGCTTAAACTGGCAGGCTTAAAAATTTGGAGGGTGCTGCTTTATCATTTATAATTATCTAACATTGTAATGCCTTTGCCTTTACTCCATTTGATATTTGAATTAAACTGCAATCCAAAAATTCAAAGCTAAGCCATTTTAGGGGGAGAGGGCAGAAGAGTTGCGTCTGAATTTTTTTTTGTGGTCCAAACCAAACCTGCAAAGGCCCTATTCTGAGATTCCCATTTAAAAGGAACTGACGTCTTGCAAGAGCAAGACATGTTGATGTGTTCATATTTTTAAATCTGAACTGGAACCACAGCCTTTGTTTGACCTTGACTCTCAACCTTTAAAGCTTCTTTACCTCAGCCCATCTTCGTGCACTGCCTGTTTAGAAAGTGTCTCTCCAGACACAATTCTGTTTTTGTGTCACATTTATTTTGCTTTTCCAGTAAATTACCTTTTTTTTTTTTTTCTTCCCCATCTGTAAAAAAGGTCAGAAAGAAGAATTACTGTGCATAGGAAATCAGCATTATTTTCTTCTGCATTTGCAGCCAGCTGCCAAGCACAATAAACACATCCAGTTGCAGCAAGGCACCCTTCCCACGGACTAGTCAAAGAAAGAAAAGGGGCAAAAGAGAAGATATTCTGAAAATTGGGAGAGGATGCCCGGCTGCAAGTGTGCTGTTTTCTGCGCTGAACAGCAGAGGGGAGCAGCAGAACGGCGTCCGTCCGGCTGCACAAGGGCTGCGCCGTCCAGCCGCTGGAGAAGCCCCCAGACGGGCTCCCTGGTGCTGGGAAGATGCTGAGACCTCTCTTGCACCAAAACCTGGCATTAAATAGGGTTAGTCGTTGGCTGTGGGGTGAGGAACCTCTTTGGCAGCACGTCTTCAAGATGGTGGTGCGAGGACTGCCTGCTGTTAACGCTGTGTTACACCCTTAGTGGTCCAGATCTGCGGAGATGTCGAAACGTCTGATTCCCACTGGTTTGGTGCCAGACACTATTTCCCTGTGATAAATCTGTATGGGCAAATGACACAGCCAGTTATATTCATTCTAATTGAAGCTAGCATACAAGAGGCTCCGGGAATAAGTTCCCACTGTGAAAGCATACCGTATCATCACTTGAACGCTCACACTTTGCTGTGTCTGTGGAATCTGTGTATTTCATATAGCTGATGCCATGAGAGATGTGGGAGCCAACCCACTGAAACAGAGCAGAGGCCATTGGGATGGACTCTTACTGGGGCGGTGGGCAATGGGTGTGAGGTGTTAGGGAGCACTCAGCCCTGAGAAAGCTCATGGCAAGGGCTTAAATTGATGACACAAAGGATGGGGAGGCCTTCTAAGAAGGTTTGAGACTGTAAACTTCAGCTGCTTCCCATGTGATAGATACGCAAAGCGTAGAAGATTGCTTGCCTTGAAGATCACCTGGTCTTCATATGAACCAGTACAAAAGTCTCTTAGCTGCCTGGTGAATAGCCTTGGCGTGATCCCAAATCACGCAGGATTTGTAAGCAGATAGTCTGGAACGTGGAACAGCCTTGCAGGCTGTCCAGAAGCAGGTCTATCACCGATGTGGCAGGGTTTGCCACGACTGCATCCACCCCGCATTGTGGTACATCCACACCTGCAGTCCAGCACATGGGGTTTCTTTCCCCGTGCCCATAAGTTTGGAGGCATGGTACCAGCACTGCTGCTGCTTCTTTGGGATGGGCTCCTTCAGGCACAGGTGCAGATGACACGTCCCTACAGAAAGCCACTCCTGCACCAAGTTTTGTTGGGGCTACCGGGCAAAACCCTGCAGATAGAAGAGCTCTGCAGAACAGCTATGCTTTCTTAGAAGACCCTCAACCAAATGCCTCATTTTAAACAAACGGAGATGAATATGGAAAAGAAAAGAGGCCCCAGTGAATGGTATTTCCTGGGCTGAGGAACAACAAAGAAACCCAGAGTCTTAGACCTGTCCTTCAGGAGTTAAGAAATAATACTGGAAGAATAACAAAATTTTGGGGGTCCTGTTCAGGGAACTTGTTGTAGGATAGTTGCTAAAAAGGCTGTTTTTTGAGACTCCCAGCAGTGCACAATCCATCAACTGAACTGCTGTAAACTGCAGCCAGGGATCAGGACTGAGATGCGAAGAGCAGAAGTCACAGCAACTGCAGAAAAACGGCTTTCGTTCCAATAAATATGAAATTAATATTTGGGAAAAAATATAAAATTACAGGGCAGATTGTAGGCTCCATCCAATATCATGTGTTAAATTTACAAGTTAAGGATGCCAGCACAAGAAGAGTTTGGAGTGAGAAGCTGTAGAAGTTCTCATCTGTGCACTGAGTCTGTGGATTAAAATATAAAAGTTATTCTAGAAGAAGAAATATAGAAACCCTGAATGGTTTTCCTACACAAAACTACACTTTAGTAGTGGAAACTCCTTCAAACATGCCATTCTGGAAACAAAGACACAAAATTTTATTAAAAAATAAGGAAAAAAAAAAAAAGAGGGAGAGAGAGAAATTGCACTGGTCTTCCTGCGGTGGGCAATCTTTTCTTACCAAACTGCGAGATAATTTATTTAACAGAGAGGGGGACTCCACGCTAAAATCCCAGGCTCATTTCATTCATTCAGACCTCCCACCTTTTCCCCTGCAGCCTTGCTGGCCTGGCTTCCTGCACAACGATAACATTAACATCAACTTAAAACCTCACGTACATGACTTCAAGATACACTCGTGAACTCTGGAAGAAACAAACAGTCCTTACCACAGTGAAGTGTGGTGTCAGCAAATGTGAAAAGCACCAGTCCTGCTGGTAACAGTAGCTACGAAATAAATCCTGCGCAAACTGCCTTAGCGTTAAGGCTGCTGCTTTTGTAGTGGAGAGGCAGTGCCAAAGCAGATTGCATCAACGAGACAAATTGAACAGAGCAGCGAAATGATCTGCTAAATTAATAGTGAACTGTACTATTTTCACCATAGCAATTATCTACATTAATTCACCTTGGAAAGATAAACGTGGAGGGGCTGCCAAGGGATGCTGTCAGAAAGGAGGGAGAGGGAAGAAGGAGGGAGGACACGCTCACAGCCAAAGCAAGGTGGGCACGCATGCTGGGCAGAAGGTGTTGCTTCACAGAGGGATCCAGCTGCAGAAATGGTAACTAAAAAGAGGATCTGGAAGCAGAAATAATGCTGGAAGGAGGCTGGCTAGAGACAGAAATGAAGAGCACCAAAACCCCTTTGTAAAGCTGGGCTGAAGGGAAGTGGGAAAGGAAGAAAAAGCTCTTCACTTCATGGGTGCCTGCTGCTGGCCACCACATCTTCCCAGCATGGGAGCACATTTACCAGGACCTTTTTTTAACAGAAATATATTACGTACTGGGTATTTTGTCACTTGCCACTGCAATGCTGGCATTCCTGAAGTCAAGTGTAGCTTGTGATGCTCTCGTATTAGCTACACGTCATGATGTAGGACGCAATCCCAGAAAACAAGTATTGACGTTTGACCAGGATAATGGGTCACGGTGAAGGATTTTTAATGATCGTAAGTAGAAACAACCTCTGTTTTATAGCTTAGCTAAAAGAACCCTATGAAACCAAACAGCCTATAATTACCTTTATAACAGCACCTACCAGTGCAATCATGCTGCTCAGGCTGCTCCCCTGTCCCCCGCCGGCAGAGTGCCAGCCCTCGCAGCGAACAAAGCAAAATTGCTTTCTTTCTCCCCAAATGGAAAATAAAATTACCCTGAAAAAGATGGAAGGCTAAAAGGGAAAGGAAAATTGAAAGATTTAAGGGGAGAGGACAGACAGAAGGGGAAAGAGGAAAATGACTACCGAGGACTATTTGTCTCGCTTCCTACTATTTTTGTGTGTTATGGCCCTATTTTGGGCTGCAGCGTTGTGAAAATTCCCTGCCCTTTTCCTACCTGCCATAAAACTGTGAGGACAGCCCGATGGGTGCTGCCAAAAGAGGCTCCCACCTCTGCTTTGACTTTTGCATTCAGCTGCGGTACACAGTTGTTTTTTCCCTTAGCAGATCTTTTGCAGGAGGGGTGTACGTTGGCTGCGCTGCTTCCAGCAAAGAAAGAACATCCAAAATCCATAACCACACAATAACATCTGGGCGAGGCTTGGCCAGCCGCGGATCTGGGAATGGATTTCAAACAAAGGCAGCAGGTTTTCCCTCACATATAACTTTTTTATTTGTTTTCACACTTACAATTCTCAGAAACGGTTCGACAGAAAGTCATGAAAATAAAGCGTAGTAAGCCCACTTGGAGCCCAGGGCACAGAGCAAAGGGGGCGAGATTTATTAGAATTTTTCATGTAATAAAAGCATTTGAATTACTTGTATGTAGGAAGTGGCTTCTTCCTTCAGCTGGGGCAGACGGGGGCTTACTTCCTTGGGCCCTGCGTTGGGTGAAGCGGATGGACCATTTCCAGCAGGATCCCTGCCATCAGCGTGAGTTTCCCTGGAGCAGGGTGTAGGGCTTCGGTGCAAGATCAGGAGGATGTGATCCAGTGCAGTGGGATTCACTTGTGCCAAGTCTGGTTTTGCCCTGTTTTCTGAAAATGCACTAAAGAAAGCATTATGTGAAGTTATTTGTGGCGGAGGTTTGAACAGATACTATGCATGTGCCAGGAATAAATGGGGGGGATTGGCTTCCAAGGCAGTCTACTCTTTTCTTCTTTTTTTTTTGAGAGCTGAGCTAAGGTAATACTGAAAATTCAAACCGATCTGAAAGATCAGCCCCTGTGGTTGGAGGATTTAAAAGCCATTTCTGCCAATATTGTCCTCCACAAAAGAAGTCTTGCTGGTAGGATGGATGCCAGCAGAGCACTGCCAAAAAGATAAGAAACACCTGCCTTCTCTGGTCCCTTCCTGCAGTGTATGTTACTGCAGCAACACTGCAACAGCACTGCGGCAAGAGAGCGTGAAGCATGCTACATCTAGCTTGCTCCTGGGGAACAACAAATGTGGCTGTCACGGAGGACAAAGCCGAGTCTGGGTAACCACACTCCTGGCAATCACCAGCTGTGGCCCACTGCAGCTGAGAAATTTCCTTGTGGTCCAGAAATGTTGGACAGAAGGACCTTGTTTGTTGAACCTCTCTCTCATTCCAGCACTGGTTTTGGGTTTCTAGTATCAAGAAAGCACGGCATAGACCGCTACCAGGCTTAAGGAGGAAGGCAGCCATGCAGTACTCTGAAGCCCTTTGAGCACAGCATTTACTGTGCTTTGCCATGGGTACAAAACCAGCCAAAGGTAGTCAGAAAAGGCCATGCCTCGTGAGTGCACAGGCTGCTGCAGACAAACCTACAGCGATTCAGCGGCAGAGCCATGGTTAGATGTATGTCAAGACCGATGTATTTCTCTGTGGAGGCCTGGGAATTTTTCAAGACACATTCCAGTGAGTCCGTTTGAAAACCAAGTCAGAATTTGAAAATACTTCTTTTCATTGGCTTCCAAGCAAAAAACATCATGTCGTCCCTGTGCTGCAAGTGTTTAGGAAATCCACTCCACATCTGGACAATTAAACTGCCTGGAGATGCTCCAGCTCCGGGCTTTGAAGAAAACACTTTAAATGTTGAAAGAAAGCACTGATAAGCCAAAAATAGGGAGATGGGTGGGTTCTATCAAATGAAATCTTTCGTAAATCCAAGATCATGTACATATGTATTTAATTGCAGAAGCAGTTTCTGTTCTGCTTTGGATTGCATTAATCTGAAACACTTCCATTGCTCCTCACATTTACACTTTGAGATTCCACCCTGATGTGCTCTTTTTCTTTTCTTTTCTTTTCTTTTTTTAATTAATAGGATTTCAAACTGCTGAGATAACTTCCAGCAAGATAATTGTTGGCCTGTGCCACTACATACCATATTCTATCAGTTTATCTTTGAAAGGCTTAAAAAAACAGCACATTTCAGAGCTTTCCTCCCTGCGGGAAATGACTTTGCCCCATATTCCTTCCTGTCCCCTTTTTAAATTGCTCTTTTGGCTTCTCAGTTTTGCTGGAGGTTTGTGAGTGCTTGCTGTGGTGAGAACGTTTTTCCACTCTCTTCAGTGTGAAATTCCAGGTACAGTATTATGTCACATCAGATCTTTGTGAAAAAATGTATCTTGGCTCCAAGAGAAAAGATTAATGGAAAAATCATTCTAAACCTGCCAGGAAAATATTTTTTCCCCTTCAGCATGAAAACAAAGTGTAGAGTCAGCTGAGGGATCTAAGGATTAAAGGAAAAGTAATGTTCCCAGCTCTTCTTACCTCTCTCCCTGAATTATTTGAAAGTTCTTGGAGGAAATGGAACAAAATAAAGAAAAAACAACTTTGTTTATTCCTATATAACGAGGCCCCTTGTTACTGGTGTTTCACTTTGGTATAAACTCTAAGGTTGCTTTTACCAGCAGTGCTATTTTCAGCAATTATCTCTAGCAAAAAAAAAAAGCTTTAAAAATAATGGGATAATACAAAGCTATGCCTTTGGCTCCAGAGCCACTCCATCCTTTATCTGTCTAGCAGTCGCAGGAAGCTTCTAGTGCTAAGTGAAAGCAATAAATTACAGCACAGGCAAGCCTGGATCTTTGCTGTCACATTTTATTAAACCGACTAGAGTGCATTAAACTTGAGAAAAGACAAATAAATATGAGGAAGGGAAAGAGAAAAAAGGACCAACATGGCTTATTTCATGTTCTGACACACAACTAGCAAGTGCGTGGTCAGAATGGGGTGTTCCACTGAGGGGCACTGGGGTGATAAGGCAGCTGACCACTTGCCTGGCCCTTTTGTGCCAGTCTCTGCTTCCTATTAGCAGCAAAAACCTCCTGGTGCCTCCAGCAATTTTACAGAATTATGGACTCATAGAACGGCTCGGCTTGGAAGGGACCTTAAAGATCATCCAGTTCCAACCCCTCTGCCATGGGCAAGGATGCCACCCAGTAGATCAGGTTGCCCAAAGCCCCATCCAGCCTGGCCTTGAACATCTCCAGGAATGGGGCATCCACAACCTCTCTGGGCAACCTGTCCAGTGCCTCACCACCCTCTGAGTGAATGTGTCCCCAGAGAGCTCAGTGGCCCTCGTGCGTCACCGTCCCCTCTCTGCTGCGCAGCCCCAGGGATGGGGCAACAAACCTCCCTGTGGCTGAGCAATGCCTTGGGAACGATTTCAAGACCCTTCAGTGCCAAAAGGAGGGAAGTCAAAAGTCACGGAGGGTAGAGGGAAGCACCAACACCAAGAGAGGGGCAGACAGTCCTCCAAAGGCTTTCAGATGCAGGGAAGTAAAGGCCCGGACTAACCTGCCAGCATAAAACAAGGGGAGCAGCCTGGCATAAGGATTCCCTCCAGCACTTACTGAAATCCATAGGAACCCGAACACACCTCTTTGAGGGGGAATTTGATAAATGCCCAATGTGGAGCTGACCAAGGAGTAGTCAAGTGCAGCAGCCAGTTTTCTTTTCAGGGAAAATGAATGCTAAAAAGTGTGACACAGAAGCAGAAGACGACAAAGACTCAGAAGGCTGGACACACCAGCAGGTTGAGAACACACCCAAGAAAGCAGCCCTGCACCCTACTACTCTGAAAACGTCTGTACACTGAGTGGCTGCAAACTAGGGGTCAGACATGAAAAACATTATTCCAAACCTAAGAGAGATTCCCATCTTAGCATGCCTTATACTTCTGAACAATTCAGTACAAAAAAAAAAAAAAAACCTTGGCAAAAGCATGAGCATTTCAATTGGATAAATTACTTCCACATTTAATCAGCCAAGACTGAGCTGTATTTATTAGTGAGTGCAAAACTTCTGGCAATTTAAGAAGGCTGCTTATGTCATTGTCTTCTCTAATGCTATTAAAACACTGCTACATTGTCACTATGGAGCCTGAGAAAACTGTTGTGTGGAACAGGACCCAAAAATGATGAATTTTAACCAAATTTGGATGTAACGAGAACATTTTTCATAATTGAATTCGAGTGTTTTCTGCAATCTGTCAATCCAGTTCCATCGCTCAGATCCTAATGAGGTCTCTTCTTGCTGGTTGACTTCTCAAACTCCCAGAGGAGATCTGTGCAAATAACAGACACTTTGAGCTGACTAGTGAACCTTCAAATCAAAGGCATTGTTTTAGAATAACCCAAATTTTAAAATATTACTTTTTGACATAGAAATTAATAGCCATAATGCTTTGTCTTTGGCCAAACATACTGTTTTGTTCAGCCTTACATGAAATTTTTCATTTGGGGAGTGAGGGACGTGGCAGACTCTTCAAAATGTTCCCCAGGTATAAAATCTGAATTTGCTTCAAAATAACAAACGGATTTTAAGAGAAAATGCTAGTATTAAACATCTAAATTTCTCTTTCAGAGCTTAGAAAGCTGGTTCTATAAATTGACAAATTCAAAGATAGTTTTGTTTGCCTCAGATCTGCATTTTTGGTGATATTTGACTGAAAAATGCAGATATGTCATCAAGATTCACCCAGGAGAAGGCTCTGAAAATAGAATTTAAGTCAAAGGGATCCTTCATCAGTGATGAGAGAAAACCCCTAAGCTTATCCTTTTTCAACTCAGTCACTTGCTTCCATGTTATTTGAAATAGTAACAGAGTACTTTAACAAATTTTCAAGCTAAATTAAGCCTCAGTAACTCAGAAGTTCTGCTGGGTAGTGAAGCAATGCTGTAATTGATAGATCAGTCTCCATTTAAATTAGCTCTTGAGAGGATTAGCTATGTGGGGATTAAATCCTTTCATATCTGACCCAAATCCAAAAAGAAAAAGAAAATAAAAAAAAGAAGAAAAAAAAAAAGGAATATTAGCTCTGTAAGTCAGCTGGTTTAAAATGGACTTTGATCACCTGGGAAACTTGTCTTTACTTCTGACTGATTGGATTCCTGTTTTAAAAACAAGCTAATTGCTCTTCTCTACGACCTGTCCCTGAAAACATGACATAAGCCTCATAACCCCAGACAAATGAAGAGACTCATGTTATAAATTCATTAAGGTACATGTTCTGTATCATCTGCAAATGAATGCTTTTCATTTTTCTTTTTGGTTGACTTATTGGTAGGCCAAAATATAAGATTCTTTTTTAAAAAAATATATAGTAAAGGCAACATATTCGAGGGTGGTCCTAATCTTCTCATCTTGAATTTATATTTTTTATATCTTAGGGATGGAACATATGGGGAGAGTGGAATGTCAGGCAGGCAGGGTATTAGGAACAGACAGCACAGCATAAAGCAAGCAACCTTCATGTAACTAATTTACTATGTGCTAAACTGGATCAAATTCCTACCAATGTGATGTTAAACACTTACGTATGGCCGTATATTTTTATGGAACAGGATTAAGAAATGATGTAAAGGTCCAAGCATAAAATTCTGGCTAATCAAAATCTTTTGGCAAGTTAACCATTTTCATTTTGAATGAACGGTCTATATTGCCACTTTGTCTCCAGAAAAAAACAACATATCTTCATATAGATCCCCTGAAAATTGAATGGATAATTTCTTTTCCTGACTCAAAGAATTTTCCTGCACCACCAGCATCCCAATTTATTTCCATATATTTTATTATGTACAAATTTTTTTATTTTTTTTTTTAGTAGGAACAAACCTTATACGTGAAATAGAAGAATAAAACAAAGTTTCCTTGACTTCTGACCTATTAACTGCAAAAACCTATCAAAAAGATCCTGCAGTAGAGGAACATTTCTGTTTAAAGAGGAATGCCACAGCCTGACAAGATTTTGGAAGAGAAAAGGTTAAAGTGGCATATAGCAGGTTATAGCAGTTTTTTAAGTTGAAGATTGTAGATGGAGAGTCCATCATCACCTAAGTCTCCAATAGTATGTCTCAAGAGGGAGAAAAAAACACGGTACAGCACAGCTCTGTCTATGCTGTTCCCTCATCTTCACATTCCTTGACCCTCAGCTGAAGGGCTGTGACACAAGTTATCCCTTTTGGTCTGAGTGGCCAGGTGAAATTTCAGGACCTTAGAATTGGAGATGGACTGAGACATCACCAGGGTAACTCCCTCTACGTACAACTATATTTAAGGTGTTATTTCTTGCAGGCAGGAAGTCTTGAGCCACCCTACTCGCAGATCTCAGCACCTTTCAGCCTGCTTTTGCCTCCAGATAAAAGTTCTCCAAGTCAGGAGTGACACCTCTGGCAAAGCAGAGGCCCGTAACTCATAATTCAGTGAGGTTTTCCTCCTCCTAGCAAGGAGTGCTCATTTTCTTTCCGTCCATCTGTCACTCTTCTTACATTTACATCTACAGTCCAAATCACATTTTTTATTCTGGCCCAGTTTTCTTTCTGATTACAGGAATGAATGCCCCTAGTGGGAATCTGAACTTAAACTTTTAATTTACTTTTAAACAGAACTAATTGAGAGAAACTATCAATGGGAGAATCAACTCTGAACCATCAGGCCCATGTAAGGTAGCTAAAAAACTTATGTATCTGGGCTAGAATTTTTTGAGGTATTCTTGCCCTAAGAAAAAGGGTAGGCAAAGGAAGCGCCTTGAGGTTGGTGTGATCATGCTCATGGCAAGACGCAGCGGAAGCCACCGGCTCTGTGAGGCGCACTCGCCTGTCATCACACTGCTGGCAGCAGCAAATACAGGGAACAACGTGAATGCCACTCACTGCACTGGCAAATTATTCTCTGTGAAAGGTCTCATCCAGCTAGTCCAGCCCCGGCATCTGAAATATGGGCGCAAAGACGCAGCGCCCTGCCACCCTGTTTGGCAGAGCTGCTTTCTGGAAACGACGTCACGAGCAAAAGGAGGAATGTTTCTTTGTTTTGGAGGAGGAGGAGAGATGGCGGGAAGAAGGTGGCTCTAAGGAGAACCATATGAGCGGGAAGGAAGGAACTGTTTAGTTTTCTTTACAGCCTAATTAAAAAAGCATGTTACGGAACACACAGATCACAAAAAGGGCCGTGTCTCTCGGACTGCCTATTTTGACTTGTGGGATGCTCTTGAGCATGAAGGATGTACTATGGACGAAAGACTTGGTGACTTAAAATCACTCCCCCCCCTCTGTTTGATGACCCACATCCAGATTGGTGACATTCTCCAACGTTTCTGGATGTGAAGAACATGCAAATGCGAGGTGGCTGCACAGACAGCTTGTTCATTTAAGCCCAGCGATGGGGAAAATGGAGGTGGGTGGATGTGCAAGGAAAAGCTGCTGCTGTGCAGAAGATGTTTCAGCCTGCTCACATGGAGGCTTCTTCCAGCTTGCAATCAAGGAGGCCAAGCAGAGGGGACACAGATTAGTTCAGGAGTTCATAGCCTCGTTGAGTAATTTTCTACTGGGGTAATGCCAGGGTGCATTTGCTTGCACTTTGGGATGTCTTAGTTCCCTCCTATGATGATTCCCATCCTGTAAATGCTTTTTCTGTTGCCAGTTAATGAGTTCTCTTAGCCTAGCAACTTATCTCCTAATGCAGTTTGAGCAGCAGATAGTTTATATTTACCAGGCTGGAGTTAAAAATAATTCACGTGTTACATTCGAACATTGAATCTGAGGTAACCAGTCTACAAGAGCGTAGCCCCTAAGTAAGAACAGATGCAAAATTAATCTGATACAATTTTGTTTTGTTTGTTTCGTTCCCTGTGATGTTTCTATTTTTTCTGCTAAAACCTGACCCTTCCCATCTTTTTCCTGCTGCACAGAATGGCACCTACATGCCAAGCTCATTGGCAAAACCACTTTTAATGGTCTTTATGCTGACAAACACAGCACTCAGCCATGCTTGCAGTCCCACAGGCTGCTGTAATGACAACGTTATGTGCAATCAAAGACACGCCAGGAGGTGCAAGCTGCAGCGTGATGGGAACAGGACATCCCTACGCGGCTGATGGCCAGAAAGCTGGGAGCACACACAAGAAACACTGCCATACACCTCTCAGTACCTTTGCTTTCCTCACAACAGAAAGATTTTTGTTCGGCCTACCACGGCAGTTCCTGGGGCTTGTTTTATGTTTTTATGTTTTCTTAACCGCCTAGTCACATAGCAGTGCTCACTGCCAAGGGGGAAAGCCCTAGGGATTTATCTTAGTTGGACTGGATTAAAAAACCTTTCAAGCGCAATGCTGCCCGAGTGCTTGTGGCTGTGCTGCACGGGGAACTCAGCGCAGCAAAGCAGCTAAAAACGTCCCCGACATCCCCACCCACGCCCCCCAGCCTAGGAGGCTCCATCATGTGGCACAAGCAGCAAGGTGGGCAGCAAGGATAAACAGGGTCCATCCTGCTATCAAGAGGCCTGTCGCCCCAAACCCTTCAGGCTTGACACTGTGCTCGAATTCCTGCTGGCTGGCTGGGCTGTGCAACCGAGAGTCAGCCAGCCAGCGATGGGATTCCTACGTCCACAGCTTTCCTCGCTCTGCTGCCTCTGTTAGGAAGCGTTTAAAAGGGTTGGGGAACAGGCTATGAATAGGTTTTATTCTGTGCCCTATAGCTGTACCCTAAAGGCAACTGAGAGAGGTGCATTGTGGCAAGCTGACCGTGCTTACGCGGAGCCCTAATAACATCCTGGGAGCAGGCCTGCCATTTTGACAACACAAGGCAATGGTTTCACAGTGCAAAAACATAAATCAGCATTAGTTACCTTGGAGACTGTAAATGGGCTGTAAAATACACGATGTGCTTGGCTATCGATGTAAGAACACCAACAAGCCACCCTCCATGCTGCATGAATCAATTGCACATAGGTGGGCAGCTACTAGCAGCCAGGGAGGCGGAAAGCTTTATTGGCCGGCCTGAATTTGGCAATCAAGAGCCAAGCTAGTGCCTGGGGCAGCAAACAGCAACAGCAGTGACGGATATCTCTTCGTAACGCCTGTGAGGTTGTGTACTGGCCACCCTTGTGTAGGTACCAGGCACAGGCTTCCTGGGAGAGGCTGGGCACCCCTTCAGTGACTTCCCCCAGTTACACACCTTGTGTCACGCAGCTGGATCTTCCCCCCACCTCTTCTCCAGGACATGCAGCCCTTGGAGGTGAGCAGGACAGGGAGGGATGCCCTGACCCAGAGCAACAAGGCAAGTGAGGAAAACACAGACTTTCAGACCAGCCTTTCTCTCTGGTAAATGCAAACAAACACCAGGAGAAAGAGGACAGCCCTGAGCAGACCCTCCACGTTCACGGCCGTGCTGTGGTTGCTGCTGATCTCCTTGTGGAGCAACACCCTCCCCTCACTCCTTGGGCTCCTGAACATTTACGGCACTGGTGTTGGTTTGTGGCTCATTCCCTTCCCTCAGGAATACACAGGGGCAAATGAGGATGGATTTCTTCTTACAGGGAACATCATCTAGTTAATCCACCTTCTTAGCTCAAAACAACCAAAACAAAGGCCAGCTACAGAAAGAGTTCCTAAGCCTCTTGCAGAAGGTGTTTGCTAACCTTGGGGGTGTCAGTGAACACCAGAGCCTGTTAGCATCAGAGCAGCCTTGCCCCCACATAGGACTGAAAGGCTGTGTATGGCACAGGAATGCCAGGGGCACTTGTTCCCTGGAGGGAAGCTGGCCTTCCCCTCGCTGCCCCATCACTACACCTGCATGGGCCTTCAGGCACTGGCGACTGTTCACGTTCATGTTTGGCTGAGGGGTATGAGGACTTCCCCTCCACTCTTGAGCCTTGTACCCAATTTATTTCTCTTTATTTCTATCCTGCAATATGGACAGATAGAAGAGGTACTTATAAGTGTCTCAGATAGCTAGTTTAAATAAAAGGCAGCTGTTGTCTGTGAGGAGATGATAGAGGTGGCTCCGTAATGTCCAAACAGAATTTCAGCGAGTGCTTGAAGGCATATTTCCCTCATTTTCTATGACATCTATCTGAAAAAACACCCACTAGATGTTAAAAACAATAAACATTTGTTAGATAATAAATTCCAGCCTCTGTTTTCATGATAAACTAGATGATTTTGTGAGGACTCTTCCTTGACCAATAGTAAGAGGTGTAAGAGGTCAGTGCTGAAGGGATTTCCAGTCCTGGGTTCAGATTCCTTTGTGGTATCATCATTTGTTTTGTACTTCACTCTTTGTTACCTGGTTTTGCCTTAACCCTTCTCTGTGAATGAGAAAAAAGCCCTTTAATTGCCTTTTGTGTAATCTTGAGGGAGAAATTCAAGTAACTGGTAAAGTAATAAATCCTTATTACAGATCATCACTCACTTTTCTTATGAATATATCTAAGATTTTTACCACTAGTTGGAGAGGGAGAAAGCAAAGGTTAGTGCAACTTCTCTGCTTTGTTACCAAAACAGACTGCAAAAAATATATCCTCCCCCTCTACCCAGTTACTGCCCCAATCTAAGTCTATGCAGTGGGACTGAGAGTCACGTCACTGACAACTCTGCAAGCACAGAGCTATTTCTACATCCTAACAAAAGCAATTCTGTAGCTCAGGATGACAAATTCATGAAACATCTGTGAAAGGTCATGGAACAACAAGCCACTTTGGGACAAACAGACTTTCTTCTGAGGTCCCTTGTTTTGGTGAAAATCTCTGATTCTCAGCATGCGCTGCCAAAATGTTATATTAAAAATAAGATACCATAAAAAAATATATATTAATATAGCATAGTGCTGCTTTTATTTACTTTCCTAGCTACCTCAGAACAGCAGTTGTAATATTTTAAGAGGACAGCAAACCAGCAGCCAGGTATCAGTATTTTTCACACTATACAGGTCTATACAGGCATTTCCCCGCGTTAAAGCCAGACCTGCTTTTTACCCCATCTCTGCTGCCCCTTTCCCTCTTTGTGTAACCTTTGCCGGGAGGTGGGATCAGCCCCAAGGGCTGGAGGCTGTGTAGTTTCCATCTCTCTCCCTTTTCCATTCTGGAGACTGTTCCCAACAAACCAACATGCTACAAGGGTGTCTCCAAAGAAAACAGGATAACTGGGAGGAGGAGCGAAGGAAGGGGTTGCATCAGAAAGAACTTGGGGCATGACCTAAAACAATTTAGCTCATACATCTGCATGCCCACCTGGAAGGGAAAATTTACTCCTTTTGGGGAGCAAAAAGAGAGATTGCGCCTCTGGGATGAGTCAGTCCAGGAGAGGTCTGTGGATCCCCATGTGGCTGTTTCCAAGCAGAAATCCCCTCCTGGGTGTATTAATGTGGGAGGGGACAATCTGGCCCAGGTTTAAAACAATCACTTGGAATGTAGTTTTCCTTTCTGTTTTGTCACTTACAACTATAATTATAGGTACCACTACTGCTCCATCCATTGTTACACCAGACTAATACTTTCCATCATACACACCATTCCCAGTTGCTTGTAACTCTGTCAGACCTTTAACTTTTAAGGGCTGAAAACTTCCATGCCGCTTCCTCTGCCTGAGGTTGACTAGGAAATATCCCTAAGAGGCTGGGTGCTTTCCAGAACAAAAGCAAGTAGCAGAGGCAGCTTTCCCCACCGGCTAGCGATCACTGTGAAGGTTTGGAGCAGGAGGTTGGAATTTGGCAGCAAGACGACAGTGAGGCTGGAAAGGTGCATCACAAGGTCTCATTGATGGTTCTTTTTGATTCAGTTGGCATGGATTTGACGAGCAAGGTACCAACACCTGCCCCTCCCTGCATGCACAGTTGAGTTCGATCAGTTCTCAGTTACTGAGTCACTGAAGGCAGCAAGAATGGGTTGAAGCTCAAACTCCTGCCACGTGTCCCAGACGCTGGTGAGGCCGGTGGTCCTCAGAGGGGTCCTCTCACCATACAGGGGACAGACAACATGGTACACACTGTGCCAAAATCTCTTTTAGGCTGACGCTGTGGTCAGTGACGCAGTGGTGGAGCAGCTCTGTGTTCCCAAATCACCAGGCAGATATGTCCAGATGATGTGAACCACATTATTGCCATACTGACAGATCTGGGAAGATACGTCATGATAATTTTAGCAACCTTTGCTGTGGGCACAGTGGGAAAGTATTTTGATTTGTACTCATACAAACTCTGCACTGTTTTTCCCCACTGCACATTAGGGGTCATTTGTGACAAGCTCCCTCAGAGGACTGGACTTCTGTGTGGCCTTCCAGGTCCGGCTCCCATCCCACAGAAAGTAGGATACGGCTGTGCCTCTGACTGCATGCATTCTGCTGGACAAGCCAAGCAACAGTAGATATTCCTGGGCAAGATTTCCATGCTCTTGTTTCCCAAATGAACCTGGTGACTAGCAGAGGATCTGTTAAGGGAGTTATCACCCATGTTTTCCAAATATGATTTCTCCTACAAGCCGACGATGGGATATGTCCTTCATATTACTCAACGTGAGTAAATGGAAACTGTAAGCAGGGCATTGTATGGTTTAGAAAAGGAACCAAAAGCACCAGGCAGCCCCCCTCTGTGGGTTTGTCCTTTGAGGAGCTACCTGCCAAGCCACAGGAGCAGAAACAGCCAAATGGCTCCCGGTACCTCCATGATATCTCCTGAATCCCTTTGACCTGATGAAGGGCAAGGGACGACTTTGCTGGTGTCCCTATCAGGCTGCTGCAGCATTTTCACCAGGTTCCAGGTAACCTGCAACTCCCAGCATGGATCTTTGAAGCTCCCCAGTCTCTGCTGTGTTCAGGTTGCTTTGTGCAACTGAGATGAGGAGGTGGCAAGGTCCAAAAAAATCCTCAGGTAAGAGATGTTCTTAGTATTGCTTCTTCATGCATGTATATTTTGATTCATCACTCATTTTTAAACAACATTTAAATGAGTGTGAATAAATTCCCTTCGCAAATGGGAATGCTCCAAACATGTAGGACTGTATGCTCCATTAACTTTCAATGAAGTAAAGGCTCGTGAGTGCCAATGTTATTTTTGAAAACAAGATCTAAGGTGCTTAGATCTTAGAAAGCCTTATGCACAGCTTTTAATTACATACTTGAATCATTAAAACACATGCAAAAATAACATTTTAAATGTATATAAACATCTACTTAGTGCACACACACATCCACATGTATTTAATTTTAAGGTGGATTTCGTATACTATTTCCTTCCTTTATTCATGACTAGAACCGAGCTAAGACACTGAATTGGAATTTCCTTGTTTTCATCTTCTTGTAACTTTCTTCTTAGTATAAATTCTACTGTTTTCTCACACCTCAAAGTTACAATAGTACTTATCATAAGTAGGAAAAATTACATGCCTTCAGCTATCATCTAGAATTATCCAAGCATTTTTAGAACATTACACTGAAAAACTGTTTTTCTAAAACATTTCCTTTTAAAATTAGGGCCTTCCCCCCCCCCCCGGAAGAGATCTGCTGAGAAAACTGTGCTGTTTTAACACCCAGATATGTGGATCTACACTCAGTAACCACATGGATTTTAAAGGAACTGCTTGGAGTGGTAGGCTTATGCACACAGTGCCTGGGACACACTGTTGATTGCAGTTTTCCCAACTCTCAGCATTTAGTAGAGATGTAATTTTGGTGTTTCCTCACCACTTGCACTGTACTTTTGTAGAAAAAAATACCAATAATTCTTAATTCTTAATACTACTTTTAAAGATAATAGATCTTAAAGTTTGTGAAGCAAAAAGTTTTTCTGTTCAGTGTTTGCCTAACACCAACAGTGCTACAATTCAAGTCAAAAGCTAAGCCTTTATTTTGCAATTACACTACAAGTAAGATACAAGATACAAGACTAAGATACACCTGAAAATTGAGAGGCAGGTATTCGAATACCAAAGAAATATGGGATTTTTCCCCAAGACACTCAATTCTTTATATCATTTGATGTCTTCTCCTGTATCAAAGAGGTTAATAAGTTACACCAGTGACATATACTCAGATATTACACCTACACGTATATTAGACAATTACCATGCCAAGAGAATATTTTGCTTTCGTTTTTACTTCTGGCCCTGTGCTTGTTCCTGGAGACTGTACTGATTCAAAAGCCAGTGACCTTGGCTAATTTGTGAAGGACAATTAACACTCAAGCAAAAGTGTTCCAAAATCCCTCTCCTGCTAACTTGCCAAAAGAAAGGCCAAATCCATAAAATGCACATTAAGGCTGGAGGGAAAGGGAGAGAGAAAGAGAGAGAGGAAGAGAGTGCTGACTTCAATCCTGGGAAAGGAGTGAAAACCAAGAGAAACATAAGCAGAAATAAAATACACTGAGTGTCTAAGTAGTGAAGTGGTTTTTCAAACCCTTGGCAACCTTATGTGGGAATCCAGGAATCAAAGAATATAGGAAAAAATAATAGCTCCCTATTTGTGGTTGCTTAAATAATAAAAAAACTCCATATATGCAACAGAAAAGAGCATGTTTGAATATGAAAAATAAATTACTATTCAGCATATGATCAATGTATTCAAAGTATTAGGGGCCTAAGCATTTTCTCACTGTTTCAGCTGCAGCAAAACACAAATGGATCTTCAGAGAGAAAAGAAGGTTACCCAAATCCACTTCTATTTCTTCTAGGACTTCAGTGCAGTGAGACGAAGAATTATTCAACAGAGCCACAGCCTGGCCCCCACTTTCCCAATACTAAACGCCTTTGGAAGCCTGATCTTTAACTTTGCTGTCTTCATGTTTGCTAAAATCATTCCACCTACTGTTTTGCCTTAACTGCTCAATTGGAAGTTGCTGGTTAAACTGAACTACCTTACAAAGTATCTAACCACACACATGTATATCCTGTACTTGACAAGGTCTTCAAGATCATCTCACTGTTCACGAGGTCAAACTCAAAAGTTTCAGTGGGGGGTGAGGGCAAAGGAGAGGGACAACATTCTTTGCAGAAGAAGGACAACAATTTGAATCATGACTTGGAAGACATTCATTTGAAGGCCTGTTATTACAAACAAATCTCCCTGGATGACAAATCCTCCTCCTATAACCTGTGAAAAGCACACCCACTTTGGGAGTATATAGATACTCTGAGACTGGTTATAGCTACCCACATATTATCATCATATATTTCAGTAGTTTAGAAACAAATGAGGATTTCAAATTACACTTTTTGTTTTGTTTTTTTGACAGGTGTTAGTAGTAGTGAGCTGGAGATAGACCTTGAAGAGCAGACACTTCAATGGAGAAGGCTGCTGTGAAGAGTGACCTACCTTTACCTTCCTTTCTCCTTTTCATTGTTCTCCGAATGAGCAAAATTATTAAGATCAGCACATTACAAAATGCAAAGCAGAAAATCCATTCATCCAGCGCTCCCATACAGAAACTGAGACCCGTGGGTTTCAGTGTACTCCCCAAAGGAAAGTGAAGACAAGCTTTTCAATCTGTAGGCCGTAAAGGGCAGCACAGAGTGAAATGACTTTCCCCAAACTGTGCAACTGTCATAAATGGAAGCAGAATCCATATCCCTTTACCACACTTTATTCCTTCATCCTCACCCAAACAAGCGAGCTAGCTGAAATGCAATGGAGAGGAGCTTGCAGAGGCCACTATTCCTCATTAAGTTGTCCCCTTATAATTGTCCATTGAATTTGGTACCCAACCAAATTGCTGCAGCAATTGGAAGGGTAAGAAATCAACTGCAGTTTAGGGTGTTGATAGAAATAAAGTAAAACAGCAAAGATGTCATGACTTATCTTTAAGGCTTCCTAGACTGAATTGCAAAATAGCTAGGACTTCAGTAAAAACTTGTCTCCAATGACTCATCATGTACGATAGCTTTATTACCTTGAAGAAAAAAGCCACCAAAAAGCTTTCTCACAAATCTCAAATCATAATGTTCATAACCCTGCTGAATACCAGTTCTGATCTGCAGCAGTGTTCAAATCATGCATGTCAGAACAAGAAGAATGGAGGATCAGCAGAATGAAACATTTTCCAGAAAAAGGGTGTGAAAGTATAAGCAACCTTACTTGGTTTGTTCATACAGCATGTCTGTCTCCTGTTTTCTCTCTTTGGTAGGCTATCTGTAGAGCTTGAAATTCTTCTTTAAGCATGGTTGAACTGCTACTTGATTTTCTTCACACCATTCTTGGGAATTACCTGGATGTTGTAAGAGAAAAACAAACCAAGATTTTCTATGTAATCCCAGCATGGAAAAACTACAGCAAGGTTAATATTTTTTTCATTTGAACACCTGGACTATTTATAATTCCCAATTTATAATTCAATCTTATGACAACAATTGCAGAAATAGTGACTGAAATTAAAATTATTCTGAATCTTTGCTTATTGTTCAAACTTTGTGTGGTCAAGCAGAAAATAAAGTGTGTGTTAATTTTAGTGTACAGTACACAAGGTGAGGGTAATATCTTAAGACTGCATGCATATGAGCTTGTATCTGTCATAATATAACTACAGACAGTGCCATTGCCTTCCCTTCCAAGGAGTTGGTGGTATCACTAATCCATACAGTAACAAATGTGTGCCTAAACTTATTTTTTTAATCTCTAAGCCTTATCCATGTTTTTCTATGAAATACTTCCTCATTTCAGTCTCTAGTTTTTGTGCTCTAAAGGGCTGAAGGAGTTGATGAAGAGCTTGTTCAAGTTAATAAACCAGTTGGCTAGCACAATTTAAGACCAAAGTCCTGCAGCCTTACGCAGCGTCTTCAAAAGCGTAACCCACTTGCAAGGACAAGAGCAGTCACAAAGCAGAAACCTAGCTCAAAATAGGTATGCAAATGCTGGCTGTACTGGATAACTAAGCCACCTGCTAGAGAGTCATTTACATCTACTTACGCAGAACAGGGTTTACTGTAATACAGACTGCTTTTTTAAAATGTCTCATATGATCTAGGCAGGACAAACCTCATTTTTTTATTGCAAAAGGTCAAATTTTGCAATCCACACCACAATGCAGTAGCAAGAATTTTGAACAGCTAGAAGTGACAGCATTGAGAGATACTGCGTTCACATAATCCCGTGAGCCTCCAAAACACATGCCAAGATCACTTTAGAGGAAGATGAGTTATCTAATGAGCTGGTACGAGGGAGTGCAGCTCTCCCTGCACTAACAAGTTGAATACCAGAGCATGAAGCAGGCACTCTAGGTGAACAAACTTGCTACAGAATTTGAATCAGAAAGCTTTATCAAAGTGAAGATGTTTTTCTTCCTGGCAAAGACAGTAGACACCATTCAGGAGTGCCAAGCCTGGCAGTTTCTATAATGAATACATCTGCCTGTCTGTGATCACCCCTCCAAGACCTGAATCTACATGCTGTCAACAAACAGCTGTACCACAGAACATGTTTGATCAAACCGAAGTATTTTCACTACGCAGGATTGTGTCTGGCTCTGAATCTTTTCCAGCACTGGTTCACACCAGCCTTGGAGTAAACCCATTTAAAACAGTGGAGCTTCAGCAGCATAAAGGTGCCATCTCTCCAAAAGAGAAGTCACTGTCAGTCGCTATTGAAACCAACAAAAATCCGTACCTGCTACCAAAGTGAAGCCAATGCCTTCGCTTTTGAATCTTCAATCAGATGATCAGAAAATTACAGAAGTGGCTAGACAGCTAGGGCAGAAACAGGCTGGGCATCAACAGCTTCAGAGCAAGTACCCCTTTATATAAAAATTTTCCATAAAACTAACTTTAATAAACTTTCACTGGAGATCACCTGATGTACCAATCTATAGAAATTACAGAAATATCTCAGCAGGAACTGATTTTAGGATGATCTCTGATGAGGTGGAGGAGGGCTATGAGAAGGATCCTGGACACGACCAGAGCTATTTGACACTTTGCACTTCACTTCTGACTAGAGATTTATGATGAGAACACTGCTACAAATTTCAGCGTCAGTGCAGTGAAAGTATACGGAAATAACAACAGTAAGTGCTAAGAAAAAAATAAATGGAGGTATTTCAAACAATCCTTATTTCTGTAGGCGTACTCATTAGGTGGTTCAAACATTTACATGGACTGTTTACATACCAGTATTGTTTTCCTTCTCTATCAGTGCTTTTTCTGCAGCATAGATATACCTGTAGGAAACCTGTTCAGCACATAAAACCTAAAGGTGGAACATATGCATCTGATAAACAGCCTGTTACAAGCTTATTGTGTTTCAGGATTGTTCCACTTCAGTTTACGATTTGTTTTATGTTCCTTTGAAACTGTTTTGGTAAAACTGTGACTAATTTAATGCACATTTTATTAAAATTGTTTGCAGTAGGGTATGACAAAAATATGAAGTACAGGCAACATTGAAGTGCCGAGCTGCCTATGGTGTTTAGGCAACCAAAAATAAAGCATGTTGAGCTATGAATTCCACAAGTTTCCTGATTTCCTGGCCCCAGTCATCCTGTCTCAGATTCATGTTAGAGTGAAAGGTCTTTTATACAATTCAGCCTTTTCTCATACAATATGATAGGTATATCAAATTATTTCCATGCAGCCACTGTGTTCAAACAATAAAATTCTCAGTCCAACTCATTTTGTAAATATGCCATAGCTGTTCAAGGGCTCTCTGAGCTCATGTGATTGGATTGATGGCCCTCAATGGTCAAAAGAAGGGAAAATTATCCTGTGGGATTTTTCCATCTGGTTTACATTGCAGTTCAAACTCTATGGATCAAAGGAAAAGCATTTTCTCTTTCACTGTGTTATCTAACATGAGCCAAACTATTTCTGGGTCTGTTCAGTGGAAAAGCAAGAGAGCACCACTTCATGGAAACTACTCTTATTTTATTAGTTTTCAGTCACTTTTTAAAGCCATAATGCATAGTAATAGATAGGGGCACCAGCCATAAGACTCTAGGACAGGGAGCTGAATACTGAAATCGTTGCTCAGTTTTTATTTTGTCCTTGAGAAAAGCTGTGACACCCATTCCTAAAAAGCTAATTGGATGCTTGCAAGTTTAGATGAAACAAAAGCAAGTTTAGGCTTTTCACATTTACAAATCAATAACAGAGTTACCCTGTTCTATTTAAAGTCGTAAGGCTGCCCAGTCTTTAGCACTCAAGCTGAAGTGCAGCAGTCTAGAAGAACCAGTTTAGTTAGCCATGCAGATCTTTGACTTGAAGTTTCTGAAGGCAAACATGCTCTGCTATCTCTCCCTTTAAAATCACTTTCTTCTAGTGTTTCTTAGTTATACCAACAGCCCATCTTAGTCACACGTTCTGGTGCTCAGTTCTCATGAGCCGGCACCTAACCACGCTGCCTAGTAAACTGATAGGATTTTTCTATTTTCTATTTGGGGATAAAAATAGAAAAAACTTTTTAAAAGACAGAAACCAAAGAAAAGTCAATGTGCAGGGAACATGGATTCTTTTACATCCTGAACTTTTTAGAAATACAAGTAATGGAAGAAGTTTTGAATACAGACATCACAAATCAAGGGAGCAACATGAAACTGCACCAAGGGAGGTCCAGACTGGATATTACGAAAATTTTCTTCACCATGAGGGTGGACAAACACAGACAGGTTTCCTAGGGTGAGGGTTGACGCCCCGTGAGTCTCAGCATTCAAGTAGGATTTGGATAATACCCTTAAAGCATGCTTTAACTTTTGGTTAGCCCTGAAGAGGTCAGGCAGTTGGTCTAGATGATCTTTGAAGGTCCCTTCCAACTGAACTATTCTAATCTCTTCCTGTCAGGGT
This sequence comes from Anser brachyrhynchus, assembly GCF_964034855.1. Classification (NCBI taxonomy): domain Eukaryota; kingdom Metazoa; phylum Chordata; class Aves; order Anseriformes; family Anatidae; genus Anser; species Anser brachyrhynchus. Next base: position 37,846,900 of record NC_137695.1, read on the forward strand.
ACAGACAAAAAAAAATCTATCTTTTTGTATTATTTTTTCTCTATCTTAGACATCCAAGACTTTTCAGACTTTACAAGTAACCTATATCAAATTATGGTACAGAGAAACAAAGGATATCAGTTGTACAGTCAAACACTTCGTTCTCAACCACTTATGAAGTATTTTAGTCCTTTTAGTCATGTCAGTATTTTAATGGAGACCAGAGATCCAAAACTTCTTTAAAACTTGCTGGATTTAAACTTAGAATCACAGAATTGTAGGGGTTGGAAGGGACCTTAAAAGATCATAGGGTCCAACCCCCCTGCCAAAGCAGGTTCCTTAGAGCAGGCTGCCCAGGTAGGCGTCCAGATGGGCCTTGAATATCTCCAGATAAGGAGACTCCACAACCTCCCTGGGCAGCCTGTTCAGTGCTCCGTCACCCTCACTGTGAAGAAGTTCTTTCGCATGTTGGTGCGGAACTTCCTGTGCTCCATTTTGTGGCCATTGCCCTTTGTCCTGTCCCCACAAACCACTGAAAAGAGGTTGGCCAAATCCCTCTGTCTCCCACACCTCAAGTATTTATACACATTAATAAGATCCCCTCTCAGTCTTCCTCTCTAAAGGCTGAACAGACCCAGGTCCCTCAGCCTTTCCTCATAGGGAAGATGCTCCAGGCCTCGTATCATCTTTGTGGTCCTCTGCTGGACTCTTCCCAGGAGATCCCTGTCTTTTTTGTACTGGGGAGCCCACAACTGGACACAGTACTCCAGGTGAGGCCTGACCAGGGCAGAGTAGAAGGGGAGGATCACCTCCCTTGTCCTGCAGGCCATGCTCCTTTCAACACACGCCAGGATCCCATCGGCCCTCTTGGCCACCAGGGCACGCTGCTGGCTCATGGTCAATGTGTTTTCCACCAGGACCCCCAGGTCCTTCTCCCCAGAGCTCCTCTCCAGCAGGTCGTCCCCCAGCCTGTACTGATACGTCCGGTTGTTCCTTCCCAGGTGCAGGACTCTGTACTTGCTCTTATTAAACCTCATTTGGTTTCTTCCTGCCCATCTTTCCAGCCGGTCCAGGTCTCGCTGAATGGCAGCACAGCTTTCTAGCGTGTCAGCCACTCATCCCAGAAGAAACATTAAGATTAATCAGACATACACAGAACATACCCATCAGACCACATCAGATTTTTCTGGGAAGGCCATCAGACAGCAAGTAGCACAGGCAGCTCAATGAGCCTGTTCTACAAAGCCTGTGAACAGACCAGCCTTGCAGGAAGCAAGGAGCACAAGTGGGAGCAAGCACAGGCATGCAGTTTGTCCAGTTATTGGGAAAAAAACCACTCTTCTGGCTGTAGGAAAATCAGGTATTTTAAATTAGTCTGCAAAAATGAAAAGAATACACCCAAGACCAGTCCAAAGTGCACACATTCTGAATAAAAGAATATTCATCCATGGAAAGGAAAAATTATCTGAGTTCAAGAGGTAGATAAATCTACTGACTGGAATATTATGTTGGACTCAGATGAGACGATTACTACAAACGGGACATGACTATACTGATTAACGTGACATCTGAATCTCAACTGATTTACGTGACATCTGACTAAAGAATTTGAAGAGAAAGTTGAGTCATGGGGAATAAAAATGGGTAAACCTTAAGGTGAACACAGGGCAGATTATTCCCTATAACGAGAAAGCAAAATCTTAGGAAAAAGTTTGCAATTGCCTGAGGAAATGGAATACCAAGTTTCAGAGCATTTATTAACTTTAAAGACTTTACAGTGTAAAGGACATTAAAACCTTAAAAATGCAAAGTGCATCTATAGAGAGAAAGAAGAAAGTACAAATCTGCATGAAAGCTGATTTGCTGTATTGTGGGGAGCCACCAAGAGGCAAAGGCCACCTCCTTCCCTATCCCCCTTTGGGGCTGGGATGAATGCTGTCCTCCCAGGCATTGGTTCAGCTGTGCAGGTCAGTCTGCCCAGCTTGATCATCTCCCACAGCATTGCTTGCTGTTGCAGTGGGTTGATTTGGTGTTGAATCAGTTCATTGTTTGGGTTCCTGCCTTGGCTAGCCACATAGCAGCCATTTACCATTCCTGGGCTGAGAGAGGGCTGCCTGGTATTGTGGCAGCCTGTGGATAGACTAAGTTCGACATGATGTAAAACTCAGCATGAGCAAGAGTACGCCAACGTAAGAAACAAACCTCCTGCAAGTAAAGAAGTACCATGGATGCTCCATCACCTTTTTTTTTTTTAAATGTTAGAAAAGTTAACAAAATTAAAACTGTTAAAACCACATGAAGTAAGAGGCAGAATGAAAAGAGTCTGAATGCAAACACAAATACATGCAAGCAAATGTTAGAACCATGGTACAAATTTGGCCTGGTTGTACTTGTTATTAACTCTGGGTAGTAGCTCTGCATTCCTCTTGTCACTATCCAGATCTCCTTAAAGAATACAATACGTGATCTCATGTATAACCTCTGTATTTGGTACCTGCAGCAAACTAGCTGAGGGTAATGACAGCAGCTGGATCACAATTTGATTATGTTTTGCAACAGCTGTGATTTGAATGACATTACTTCATAACCAGGCAATTACAACTAAGTTGTTGTATTGAAAATGGCTAATCTGACATTTTAGAAACTTGTTAAGTTTGTGTAGATAGGGAGAACTAACTTGGAGGGCAACACAACTTAGACTATCACCTGTTAAAATTTGTGTAATAAAAATCTTAGAAATAGGCCACCAATGCTAGAGTAGGAGTTTTCTAAAGTAAGAGTTTTAAAAATTCTTACAAATACAATGAGAAGGTGAGACAAAGAAAAACATGCAGGCATAGGTTTGTGCACATATATAGTATCAAAACCATAGTCCTAGTCCCAGAGTCATCTGTCTCTAGCGAAGCTGCTTATGTGAGTTGATTGCTATGGTCCTGAATACAATCCAGAGCTCAGTATCTTAACTCTTGCATGGCAATGGATTTTAGCTTCCTAAAGATACTGAGTAAATTGAAGCAGCTTTCCAAAAAAACTAAACAAGGACTTGAGCCAGAAAATTGTTGCAGGAAAAAAACACCACACTTAATACAGATGAGATTGAGGGGGAAGTCAGTGTGGCATCGAAGGCTTCATGAGAGTAACAAAGCCAGCATTTAAACTCTGTGCATCACTGACAGGAGCAGAGGAACATAATAATACGGCCTCAGGTTTCAAGTCCCTAAGCATACACATATTACATGTCAAAAAAAAGAGCATTTCACTAGCAACAACAGCATGAGCTAATTTCTAAAGCAACTCCATAAACCGCAACTGAGATGTAGTGTGAGCCAAAGGAGAAAGAAAATATATCTGGGAATGGCAGTGAATGAAGCTAAAACTAAGAAAGTTTAACACGCTGCTTTAGTATTGCTTCCCAGTAGGACACAATCAAGATCACCTTGGTGTCTGATGTTTCATTCAGGTCTAGAAAGAATAGGATATGGTCAGAGAGGAAAATGGAGTTCTTTGCAAACTGCAGGATTAGAGGATTTAGAATAATTCATAATGCATTTAATGTAACCTCTGCTGCTTATGGAACAGCTAGAAATAGATTAAAGTTTAATGTATTCATTTGTCATGCATGCAATTAAAACAAATTCTTTTGCTGATTGTGAATTGTTTATAGAGACTAATAATTACCTGATATATCAGTTTGAGAAATGCCAGCAACTACATAGTCTGTCTCTTGGCTAGATACACAAGCATAATTTAGTGTCGGAAAGAATGGCTTAGGAAGCTTTATTCTCTTGGAGAAAAGTTGGCAGTATATGGTGAAGCAGGAGATTAAAAAGGTTTAGACATTTTAGACATGTAAACTTTCCTTGTGAGGGCAGTTTACATTGCCTGATATGTCCTTTTATAAAACATTAGCCTTATTGGCTAGAAGCCCAATTCTCTGGTCACATCTACAAACAGGATTCATGAACAGCCCTCCAACGAGCACAGGATCAGATACAGGAAGAGAAGCAGTTCCTGTGGCTGCCGTGTTACCAGCCAGATGGGCTTACATACACTCATCTGTGCAAGCACATGGATTTACCACAGGTGAGCAAACCAAAGCAGCTCAACCTGCGAGGCCATGCTTGTGACTGAGAAGAAAATGATACTTTTTTATTCCAATCTGGAGGAGAAAGCAGAAGGACCCATTCTCTGATTTGACTGCTGCTGTGCAGGAGAGCTGTCACTGTCACAGAACAGGTCTCAGTGAGAAGCATCCATACAACTTACCCTACAAGAGCAAGCTGGCAGTCTGGTCTCCCCAGGTGACAGAGCAGATGCTCTCCATCAGCCCAGGACCAGCTCCTCTGTTTCTCTCCACCAGCTCTAGAGGTGACCTAGGAGCAAGGTCTCCTCCCTTAGAAAAATGTTGGCTGCAACCACCATCTTTTGTCTTCCATGTGTTCCCTGGATTATCCCACCTGGGTACAGCAAAACACCACACTTGAGCAAGGTCCTGTTTCACAACTTCAGAGAAGGGGTTGGCCACCATGAGCTCAACATTTCCACCCCAGAGAAGTGCTGAGGGAATCCCTTCCTCTACCAGCCGTGGGACCTGGCAGCACATAAGAGTTGAAGCAGCCCCAGCACTGAGGTAATTTCAAACACTCTGAGCAAGAGACAAGGCCACTTTTGTGAATTGTTAGAAGCCTGGTATGGGCGGAAGTTTGTAATTTTTGCCTGTCCTGACTGCCGAGCACAGTGAGGCAATAGATCTCCTCACAAGGTCAGGCACACCCCCAGAGAGCATGGAGCAGGCCTGGCGCCAGCACCATTCGGTGTGTACCTGTGCAGGCCAGATGCCTGTGTTGTATGGCCCACAGTCATAAGGACATGAGGCCCACTGACCGCAGACCATAATTCCAGATCTCAGCTCACAATTAGGTTTTGTTTTCAGAAGACATGCAAGGTGTTTGTGGCAATTTTCTCATGTCTCTTGAGGACAAAACCTTTTTCCCCCAAGAGATCTGTTGATCAAGCCAAAATACCTAATTTGGCCGTCATCCTTAAGATAACTTTTAGCTTGTTGAAGCAAAGGATTTTTTTTCTTTTGGGAAAGAAATCAATAGAAACAGTTAAGCTCAGCCACATGTATCTACATTAGTAATATATTTTTACTACATCATTGGAACCTGGTGGATTAGAAAGCCTGCTGCATAAATTACACTTTGCAATTCTTTGCCAGAGACTCAGGGGGAGACTAATTTTAAGTAATCATCATCCAATCTCATCCTTTTGGCTGTACTAATTTTCAAGGGATAAATTTACCACAGCACTCAGGGTTCTAGTTTCTAGGTTTACTTTAAAAAAACAAAAAGCACAGAGAACTGTATGATTACATAATGCAGAAACACTTTCGACTCATTACTATTATTAAAAAGCAAATAAAAACCTCAAGTTTAACACGCCCAGAGTTGTTGCTCTGGGAAAGGGCTTGGTAAAGCAATGCAAGAAAAGCCCCTTTGGGCCTTGGAGCTTGACTCAGAAGCCATGAGATTTTCTACCAATGTAAACTAACACCTGGTGCAGCACTCCAGTACCTGCCCTTCGTACTGTGGATGCAGGCAAGACTGGCAGCAAGTTCAGAATCCCTTCAGTGAAACCACATCAGGGAACGAGCCCACGAGCAACCCTGAGGTCAATAAAGCACATAGAGGTGCCCCAGGATGGTCCTTTCATTCCAATGGATGGTTGTGAATCGTGGCCCTGCTGAAAGCTTTGCTAGTGGTTTCATCTGCTAACATCAGGAGAAGAGGAAGAGATTTACACACACCTGCATGGGGAGTTTTTAATCCCTTTTTCCCCCCACAAGACAGACTCTTAACTCACTCAGCAGGATATGCGGTTTGTCTGGATGCTTTGGCTGTACAGTTTTCCACGTGAACACCCTGTGTATACAATTTGTACTGTTTTAGCTATACTTGTTACCAGGATGAGACACGCAGACAAAAGAGCAGAGGTGAGCCCATATGTTAACTAGTTTTTTTACTCACCTCTGCTTTTAACATGACCTTGGAGAACATCCCTTTTTTTCTTCCATATTATATATACACAGTCATGCACATCTGTGGTGTTTTGGCTATTTTCCCCTTTTTACTCTCAAGAACTGCTTTGTTATTTTTGTTTTAAGGTCTATCAGTTTTCAAGAAGCTGTTACTTTTTGAATTTCTCCCCCAGCTCACAAAAATGAAAAGAAAAAATCATCTGCATTGATCTCGTTATCTTCTGGCCACAAGAGATCTGTTCTGCCACAAGAAGCCATTTTCAGATCCTCCATAATGAGGAAAGGTTAGGAAGGCTCTGCATTGTCTGAAAAAGAATACTTCTGAGCTGGAAGAAAGTCTGAATTGCAAACTGAAATCCTTTCAGACACGATACGCTCGGTGAGTGGTGTTATAGCTTGAAAGTGATTATTTCATCAACAGTTTTCAATTAAAATCATTACCACCACATAAAACATACCTTTTTTTCTTTTGTTTTTGTCATTGGGAAAACAAAAACTAACAGGTAGGCTAACTTAAATCATATACCTCTGATTTTTATTTATTTATTTTTAAATCAAACTAGCCTGTTATTTTGAGGTTTGGGGAGCTGTATTTAAGACATTCATTCCCATTTTACTCCAATGTATTTCATACAACTGCTGGTTTATATTTCCCAGGAAACATTGGGGTTTCTTCTGTGGTCAGACCAATGCTGTGTTTCATGGGAGTCTTGATCATTAGTCAGCACAGCAAGTGCAGGTCTGCCAGAGAGCAATGCTTATACAGACCTGAACTGTGGGACTGCCAGCCTTCCAATTTCATGAGGCACTGCAACAGCAGAGTGGATGTAGGCTCATTTTGACCTGAGCTAGAAACAACGTACTTCAACTCTGTACAACATCCTATTCCAAGATATTTTGATCATCACCATAAATATGAATCTGAATTAATGCTTTCCTTCACTTTGCATTCTGTGAAATAGAATTTCATGCTTTTCATCTTAAGTGGATATTTTTACTTCTGAAATAAGAGGCCGCTACTCCATGAGATCTGCTAAGAGCAGCTCCTTTCTCCCTACTCAGCCTTGTGGCTGAATGACAGACTCAGTGTGCAGCTGGGAGGCTGCTCTCCAGAGCAGCTGGACACACTGGCGTGTGTAATTCAAACAAGCAGGCAAATAATGAACCTTTCTTAGTACACTTCTTTACACTTCTTTCAACGTGCTTCTAATCCCTACAGTCACATCACACAGCAAACTTTAGCAACATCACATTTACAAGTGGTAATAGATCAAATTTTAAGGAAAGATGAAAAACACAGCCAAAAGGTACAAAAAGCAGTAAGTGTAAACCAGTTGCATCAGTAAAAAGCTGCATTCCCTCTTCTGGGAGAAGTGGAGCTTTCTACTGAGGCTAAAAGCAAGTTCTTTGTGGAGCAGATGAGAGGTGACACAGTTAGGAGTAATGACTCCCATGTCCTCAATATTGAGGAGGAGCCACCCAAGCAACTAGGTGGCACGCACTTAATTCATCTGGGAAAAAGCCTGCTGAGAAAGGCATTGTACAATAATCACTAAAGGGCAGGGAGGTTAAGGGCTCAGTTAACAACAGCAAAACTCATCCCACCAGAGAGTTAATCCCGTTATTTGGGCCTTCATGAACCAGAAGACTAAGTTTGGTCTCAACTCTCCAGTGGCAGCAGAACGAAAGCACAGAGCACTAATACAGCTGACCCTCTCCATATGACTAGCCAGCAAAAGGGAATTTTTGTGTCGCAAGTTTGAAATCAACAGAATTTCAAGGATTGTTAGGACCGGTCATATAGAGATGTTTCTTCCCTCCCTTTGCTTTAGTTTCAACACAAAGCAAGCACAGAAGCTTCCTGCCTGAAAACAGTAACAAGTACACAACATGCAAGGGCCTGGCTAGGAAAACAAAATAATTAATCACTTGGGTTAGAAAACAGATGGGTGATCTGACCAGCCATAACAGCAGAAAATGAAGGTTTTCTGACCTATTTCCTTTTGGGGAATCATGAGCAAGGACAACCCACAAAGGTGTCCAATGATTTCTGGGGAAGAGCAGTAATAAAACTCCACAAACAAACATGATACAGGCTTTTCTCATCAACTGAAAAAATGAGACGAAGGTGGATATTCATATGAACCAACTGTTGATACTTACCATAAGTCTTTGAAGTTCTCTGTGTAATAGAGGGAGAGACATACACACTTCCCTAGGGTCAGTCCGTATATCTAAATTACACTCCTGCTATAAATCATCTTCTGAATAGAGGAAGCATCTCTGTGCCTTTCCATTAACAATGTTAAAGAGTCTAGTTCTTGACTTAGGAGCATAATCAGTGCCAGAAGTTTGGTGTTGTTAGTACCGTGAGGTTGTCTTTTCTCTTTGTAGTGTCATAGCTGTACAGCTGACTGTTCTCTGATCTTTTCTAACAGTTCCTGCCTGCTTCCAAAACAGAGGAATCACTTCACAGCTAGTTTGGGATGAGATAACAATATGCTAATACTAGATACAGAATCATAAACTTTGGAAGAGATCTCCAAGGTCATCTGGTCCAACTGCCCCCCTACCACCACTGTCACCCACTAAACCCACTAAGCACCACGTCCAACCTTTCCTTGAACACCCCCAGGGACGGTGATTCCACCACCTCCCTGGGCAACCCGTCCCAATGCCTGACTGCTCTTTCTGAGAAGAAATGTCTCCTCATTTCCAACCTGAACCTCCCCTGGCACAGCTTGAGGCCATTCCTTCTAGACCTGTCACTAGTTACCTGTGAGTAGAGGCCGGCCCCCAGCTCCCCACACCTTCCTTTCAGGTACCTGTAGACAGCAATGAGGTCTCCCCTGAGCCTCCTCTTCTCCAGACCAAACAACCCCAGTTCCCTCAGCCGCTCCTCACAGGACTTGTGCTCCAGGCCCTTCACCAGCCTTGTAGCCCTGCTCTGGACACACTCCAGGATATACACATAGAAAACAACAGTTTTATAAAGAAATAAAAACTAAATATCAATAAACATCATAATGTCATCTTCATGGGAGTCTACTCTCAGAAAACAGCTTATAGGACTACGCAAGCACAGCAGATCACTGAGTGATCTTTGACAGCATTCCCTAGCTGGGATAACGTGTAGCCACCAGGACACAAACACTCAAAATAAAGGTATCAGAATTCATACACACATGCAAACAAAACCATCCCACCTTCTGCTAAAAGATTATCACACTCCACCAGATGGTTGGCTGGATGACAAGAGGTAGCCCATCTCAAAAAAAAGCAAGATATAATAAGAGGAGGCAAGGCTGTAACAGCCTCTCATAGACCACAGGACACAGCAGATGCACTGGTCAAGGTTTTTAGGCTGCACATGCCCTTCTCTATGTCTAAAAAGGCAACTACCAGGCCAAGAGCTTTTGGAAGCAGCCCGAGTTATGAGCGTAACAACTACACATACACGGTCTTACTGCTTGCATGATGCTCCCCGGTTAAAGTGTTCAGCCAAGGACAAACATAATTCAGGCCAGGTGGTTCCCTTGCCACCACACTTGGAGGTGCTACCTGTCCCTGCCTAGGCAGCTGTTAATACAGAAGAATAGTGTGCATTAACTGCCAAGATGGTAGAAAGATGCAAGGTAGTAGGTAATTTTTAAGCCTAAGGCAAAAAAAAAGCCCAACGGAAACATACTCCACAAACCTTTTCTCCTTGGAGCTGCCTTATTCCTAAGGATAAACAAAAGTCCTATTCTGAAAAACACTATGAATGAAAACTGCTGAAGTATTTCTATTGTTAAAGTTTCCTATGTTAGATAAAGAGTTAATCTTTTTTCCTAGTTTTAGCCTACTTAACCCTAAGATATTTAAACATAGAAGAAAAAAATTGTAAAAGGGTCTTTAAACTCTAGGAACATTTTTTCTGCAATGAACTTGGAGTGACTGAGGTTCGTAACAGAAGTTGAGCATGTAATATTTTCCACTGCTTACGGTTCCCTTCTGAACTTCCATTTTGTGGGAATACACTTGGATCATTGCTGACCTGTCTCTGGAAAAGGCTCACTGTGTATTTTGGCTTGGCTTCTTTCCATTTCTACTCCTCTAAGTCTGTTCCCCATTTCAACATCTCTTATTGCCACATTCCCAAACATGTTACACAACCCTAAAGAAGCAATTTATAGGAATATTAGTAATTCAGCTGTGACCAAACAAGCACTTTTCCCTTCTAACAGATCATTGTCTCCTGGGAACCATAGTTATGTGGCTCTTTGCTCACTTGTTTACAGCATTTCTCTGGATTTGATATTTAGACAGGCAAATGACTCAAAGCAGTATAAATCCATGAAAGCTAGTGTTTTGCAGCAGCTTTCAAAGCAAAACCTGGCTGGAAGTATTCTGCGAAGGCTTTTCCAAAAGTGCCTGGAAGAGCCTGGTATGTGAATGCGTATCCTTCCTATAGCCAACCAAATCGTGCCAAGTGCATGTACACAGAGATCCTGCTTTAATGTTCATAGCTTGAGGCAGCACCATCCCAGGAATGTAACCTGTCAGAGTACAGGGCTCTTCCATAATGCCAGTAGATGCAAGGATGTACAACTGCTAAAGTTGCCCCAAGACTGGGTTTACTTATATACTGTATGTAGCTCAAAGGCAGCCTCACCAAACATACTGAAATTTCCAGCTATTGCCAGATCTTGCAAGTCTTATCTCCTTGAACTCTGGCTCTAATGGGATATATCCTACAGGTTGCTTGCCAGGTCAAAGATCATAGCTTTCTGTATTTTGCCAGAAAAATAACACTGAGTTCAACGTCAGCTTGTCTGGAAAAAGAGGACCACTATTTTGTGAACTTAAAACCCAAGCCACAATCAAGACTTTTTCATCTGCCTGTCCATAGAACAAAAGCCTTCGATTTTTAGCATGAAGTGGATTGTGTTGACCCTCAGCTTTCCTTCTACCCTGTTTTAAATGTTGCCACTCATGCAGAAGAGCTTTCCAGGTATAATATCTACTTGCCACCGTTTATGGCTTAACACAACAACATGAACTAAAATGACTGACTTCAAATTTATGTGCGCTCATTACAAGCTGCAGCTCATCACCACATTTATTTCTGCTTGGCTGTGCCTCCAGCAGCGATAAAGGTCTTTGGGTAAAAAAAAAAAGTTTGTGGCATGAACTAGGGGCAATAACTGCTCAAGACATCTCCATGAATTCCACCTTCAAGTCAACCCAAAGTCTGCCCTACAGCTAATACTGTGCTCTACCATGACTATATTCACCCTCCATCATAGTCAGCATAACTTAACTGTATTTATACTTAACCTAAGTGAAAAACTGTTAAGAGATGCTCAGCCTCTCACAAAGAAAAAAATAATCCTACAGACCCTCTGGATTTGGGCCAGGGAACACAACCACAACCATCAACAAAGCAGAAAACTGCTGATGCAGTGGTCACAGCTGACAGCTGCCTGACACCCACCTGAAGGTAAAGCAGGTCTGCTAAAAGCAACCCACCCAACCTTGCCTGTGAGCACACAATGAAGTGGCCGCACAGACACAAAAGGACATTTTTCCACGTGAGGCTAGCCAAGTAACCCAACACAGCCTGCCCTAGCTTCAGCTATAAGCAGATTTCAGGCTTCTCTGCCCCAAAGTAGTGAGCTCTGCAGTCTGCCAGATAATGACACCATATGCCACCACAGTTCTTAATCAGAAAGAGTTAGTCAAACATAGACAAAAATAAAACTCAGTCACTGGTTCCATGCAGTTACCAATAATATCCTCAGCCTGTGAATGTGGGTACAGGCTAACACCCACACACCTGCACCTAAAGCGACAGATATCATCCTCACCATACATCGTTCCCTTTCTGCATCCTACTGATATCACTAATATCGTTTTTGGCTTCAAGTAGTGCCTACCAATAGGACAACGCAACCAACATCACTACGGGGACACCTACCTATTGGGTGACCTGCTAAGTACTCCGTACACAGTAACTGTTCCAACCAAACATTTCACACATCACCTTCCCATTTGATAGTAGGTTGTCTCTGGTTATGTGCAGTTGTTCTGTGCATTTTGGTGGAGGATCACCAGGAATGAGTGCGTGTGGACAGAGCCTGGCACAGTCAGCTCAAGGCAGCTAATCCAGCTCTGAGTACACAAGAGTTTGTTATCTTGCATTGCACCACGGAATCCATACACTTGGGCTTGTTGGGCCCAGCATTCTTTATTTGGCATCTGAGCATAGATACAAGCTCTTTATCTGCCAACACTTTATAGGCAAAGTGCGAGGATCAAAAGATAAATAAATCTTATTGGTAAAACTGAGGAGCAATGATGAAGCAGCACAGGGCAGAGACAGGAACAAGAGGCTGGGGAAAGCAGGAGTGTCATAAGCTGCTCCCTCCAAAGCTGACAAATTGTGTAATACACCCCCAGCTCCTAAATGTCAGCATTAACGAGTGGGTGTTCTTCTGCCTCTGTGCGTTTTCCATTTCTTTCCAGGGCAGAACTGAAGGCTATGTAGGCAGTAACGAGGAAATAAGTAGGCAAACCAACTGACAGGTATTTGTCAAAAATGGACAGAAATTGTCCACATTCTCTACAAGGATTTTGGTTGCTATAGAACCACAAAAACAGCATTTGGCTATAAAGACACTATAAACCACTAACTTTCCACTGTGCAAACTGGGAAGGGGTAAAGGGTTAAACAGGAGAACACAAGGTGAGAGCTAGAACCATAGCAATTAGGATCCTTTGGGACAGAAGAAAAATAGGTTTGAGCCCTCCTGTGTGAACTTTCTGGGAAATAATAAAGTTAATGGAAGACTGCCATATCCAGACTCAACGTAGAGATTTAGTGATGGCCTGTGCCAGCGCAGGATGATCTGTTAATTTGCTGACTCCCCTCAGCAACAAATACTTGTATTTCAGCCTGAACATGGGTAAAATGTCTTTAACAGAGGAAGTCCATTATATCCCAACATGCCATAACCTTATGAGGTGTGCCGTGGAGATACCAGGGATGAATTTGGAATTCCAGCTCCCGTTGGAATTCTAACTTGTCAGTACTAAAGCAAAGACCAGGAGAGAGACACTGTGTGATTTTTCTAAAGCACTTCAGAAAGATTAGCCTAGAACATGGCCTTAATAAGACCACCTGCACTGACATTTATCCTTCTAAGGACAGGCCAACACATCCCAGGGCTGGCAGTCCCAAGCCGTAGGAAAGGAGAGGCCTAGACCTGGACAAATGCCTGGTGCCAGGTGGCCATGGCCAGTGGGACCCCGCTGGTGCCACCAAGGCCTTGTCTTTTACAAAAGGCCACAAGAGCAAGTGGTGCCTGCAGGTGTTATTTCTTCATTATGCTGGTTGCTTTCTTTGCTTTTCTCCTCATGTTTTGGAATGGAAGCAAATTTTAATTAGAAAAGAGAAAATGCTGAAAAACAGGTCAGACTTTTGGTTTTCTCTGTAGTGAGGGTGATGGCACAGCAAGGGTGTTTGCAACTTTTCGTTCTGCTCCAAGACACTTCCCACATAATTAGTCCTCTTGCCACTGTGAAGCTATTCAATATATACCTTCCCTAGTGAACAGTCCCAATCTAACCACAGCAGTCAAGTAGAAAATAGTACTTTGATTGCCCATGCTTACATTTTCCACCCTCAGCAGAGCAGACATTTTATTTCCATTAGATTTTCCAAATACTCCTCTCCCAACCGTGACAGACATAAGAGAGGACAGTTAACTCATACCCTTCCTGAGTCCACCTCATTTCAAAGCCTAGTAATCTTGATTCTCCAGAAAATTTTTCACATCCTCTAGAATGGGGCGGGGAAGCATCAAATGATCATTTCTGTTTATTGCAATATTTATGAGTTTGTGATACTAATACAAGTGAGAATTTCAGGCCAGCATTGCATTAGTTCTTGAGATGATTGACTTAAATGTGACTACTCTGGCTCAATGGTTTCTTTGCTTCCAGCTCAACTTATAGATTTGAGGTTGTTCCCTCTCCTCTCCCCGCCAAAACACTCAATATATTTAAGTAGCAAGTAAGACAAGAAAATTGTTGAAAGAAGTTAAACCTGTGAGTGTTCCCTTTCTACTTTAAGCACATTGATAGGAGTATGAGAAATGAGAAAGGCAGAAGCTTCCCCAAAAATACTTGGATAATACAAAACCACAACAACAGGCTCTGGCCCTCATATGGCCCCAGGGAAAGGATGCATCTATATTTACTTTTAGAGGGCTCTGAACTCAGATAAGTGAGGATCACTCGGTGGGAGAGTGAGCTCAGTCTCTTCCATGTCAACCTTCCACCATCACTGTCCAGGATCAAGAAAAATATTACACAACTGTGAAAAGACTATAGTATTTTAGCTTGGCTTTGCACTAATTTATGGTCTTTGAGACACCTGCTTTAATCTGGATTTTAACTTCCTCTAATAAAAATTTTTCAACTTGTTGAAATTATGCACACACACAAACACAAAAATTCAGAGTGGACAAGTTGGAGTTATTTATGCCCGTGGAAATGTGTTGTAGGTAGGGCCAACTACTAACTGATTCTCTGCCATAAGCAATGTGCGAAAGAAAAGAAACCCAACCATAGCAGTGAGAATTTTGTTAACATTGTCCTCCAAGAGCAATGTTAGTTAGTCCAAGCCATGCCAGTATAAAGAAGCCAGTAGTTTATTAATAACATCTTATCTACATCATAATAGTTATATTTTCCTTCATCATTTAAACTACAACAGGTCTACTGCTTGAGGAAAAATAAAATCAAAATCATGGTAATTATCCATAACTATGCAAGCCATAATTTTATTCTGAAGTGGATAAATAATTACTTGCTTATTTTTTGGCAAGTTAGAAGTTGGAAAGCACTGTGTCACACCCCAAGGGCACCAGAAACTGGAGAGCTGGAGGGTCAAGAAACACAAAAAGAAAAATTGTTTGGAACTGTAATGTTTAAAGATAACACCAGATAGTACAGTCAACACTATGGGGATTATGAAGCTCACATTGTAGAAAAGCAATAAGATAACCACACATCTTTTTTATTTTAATGCATATCATAAGGGAGAATCTCTCAACTGGACTAGCAGAGCTCCCAAAGAAGCATACTTCCCTTTCTTCTAAAGGATAGCTTTCATTTTCCTTCACTTACAGTTGAGTAAGCTCAATTTCACACCAAGCTAAAAGACAAGTAGCTCAAATGTTGTCTGAAGATCACTGGAAGATGTGAGGACTGGAGCTTTTTATAAATGCAACATTCAAAGATGTATTAGTAGCTAAGAATTAACATCCTGTACTATTTGTATTGTTTGCTTGCTGTCTCACAACATGACCAGGTTTGCTTAATGGGAAATTGGGACACCGCTGATTTCAGCTTAAAGCGCATCCAGACACAGCAAGTTATTGTTTTTTTTTTTTTATCACCTGTGTCTCAGGGGAGCCATTGAACCAAAGAGGCACTTCTCTCAGAGGGAAAAGAATCAATGGGTGAGAAAGGTAAGAACAGCTATAGTAGGCCAGAGCACAGCTCAATGTCCTCTCTTGGGCAGTGACTAGTAAGAGATGCCACAGTCACACCATAAGCACACAGCAATGCTCTGCCAGCATGCGCTCCCAGCAATCAGTGGCTTCAGAACTTCCCAAACCAGAAGCCTATGCTTATGTACTCTAGCTGGTAATGACATTTTCTTCCATGAATTTTTGAACCCCGGCAGCATTTTGGTTCCTACAGTGCTCTGCAGCAAAGGCTGCCAGAGCTTAACTATGGACCATGGAAGAAAACTCCTCCGCCTGTTCTGAACTTTTGAACCTTTTATTTCACTGGGCATCACGTAACAGAAGTAGAAAGAGAAGAAAAGAGTGTATGACTGTTCTCTGTCTATCCTTTCTGCTACTCTTTGATAGATCTCTAGCATATTGCTCCCTCCAGGTCATTTCTTTCCTGTACTGAAGAGCTGAATCCGCTTAGTCATGCCCAGAGAAGTCACTATCTTTGATCATCACTGCCTTCCTTTTTTGTGTTTTCTGGTTACTCATCCTTTCTGAGTATGGAGGATTCATGATGTGGATGCACCATCGGCTCCTTACAGTGACACAATTGTGTTTTACTGTTTTTCTGCTCTTTTCTTTTTCTAAGAACAGCCAGTATCTGTTGATCTCTTTGACCCTCACTGGGTACTTAGCTGATACTTTCATACAACTGTCCAAAAAAGCTCCAAGATCTTTTGTGATTACTAATAACTACTCCACAGCCCATCATTGTATATGTGAATTTAAGGCTTTTCTCCAAAGCACACTACTTGCTTTTATCAAGTGTCAGATGGCATTTTATCACCTAGTTATAAACTGAGGTCTTACTTCACCATTTGGAAGACGTTTTTCCTCTGAAGCTTCATTTAATCGTTCTCTATCCCCCTTCTCCAGGCCACCCATGAATAATTTGGGTAGTGCTGGCTCTAGCAGTGATCTCCAGGAGACTCCAATGATCTCCTTCCCTATGAAAATTCATTACATATTCCTACACTTCCACTGAAAGGCAGTGTATAAAGAAAGGCATCTCATGCAATTTGTTCATGGCATAGCCTGTATGTGCAGATGAGCACACGCTTCCCTTAAACCCCAGGTCACATCTGTCAGCTTTGTGCTGATGTCTTGGACATCATTGAGCACCCCAGATAGCACGAAGTGCCTACTTTTAGGCCAGTGAATCCAACCCTTTGTTTCCTGTTTCTTAAATTACAGACTCATAAGAAAAATCATATTGCTCAGTTGTTTTGTTTCTTTTCAAGTGTTTAGCAAAAGCTGTTTTGGAAATGTAGACAGATTGTATCAGCTTTTCAGACATGCTAGTAACTACTCTAGACAAACAAATCTAATCAGTTTGCAAGGGATGATAACCTTCTGAAAAAAAGCAATGACTACTCTTTCCTATCATACCTTATTTAGGTCTATTTTTTGCTATACTTTATATAGTTTTCCCAATACAGGTATTTATTTGGCCACTAATTCCCAGAGCCTCATGAAAAGCTGTTTTATATACTGAAACCACATTTACTACTTTTTAAATCTGTCAAGTACCAAGGTAATTATCATATAAACTGAAACAGTCCTACTTCTCCACACTAAGTGGCGATGCAAAGACTAACCCAAGGGCTGGCTCAGCATAAACCCATGAATTAATCTGTAATTCACACACCGTTATCAGCCCTTAGCATAAATGAAAGATGTGCGTCTCATTCTTGGTCTATGGCCTTTCTGTGTTTAAAAAGCTATAGCCATACCAGCAACTCCTCCTACAGTAAACAATTAAGAGTTGGCCAAAAAAAAAAGTGTCTCTCTCCATGTGGTTTGTATCTAGTCCTTAAGCAAAACACACTATAGTAGCAAATTGCTTTCTTGGCCAGCATTTGCACTGGGGCTATACTACTATTGCCACATCAGCAAAAGGCTCTCGCTTCTTACTGACATTTCTATGCCAGCAAAATTTTAAAGCGTAGGCTGGGACTATGTTTTAGTACTTTCCCATGGCTGCCCCCAGGGCCACAGCAAAATCTCAGTTCTCCACAGCTCTGTGGCACTGTGCCCAGTTTCAGCCTTCTTCTTGTACCTTCCCCTCTACCTGTGCTTTCAAAGCAAACCAGCCCCAGCAGCTTAAACTGGTCTGCCACTCTGCCCACACTGAATACATGCCACCAACAAGTAGGCAAAAAAACAGTGGGATATGGATCATATATTTGGATTTTCAATGGTGATACAAAGGTGAACGCTTCTCAGGGGGGATTTAGTCCATGAGTCATCATCTTTACAAATCAAAGTCTTCCTGTGACAGCAAAGCATGAAGAACATGAAGAATTGCTTGAATGAATTAAGTGTCTTCTTTTACATTAATGAGTAGTCAAAACTAAGGTTAAAAATGTGTCTGAGTATACTATCATGTAAAGCTTTTTCAGAGAAATTGTTGTTTTTGTCCACAATGGAATCCAGATGGAATTCACTCCTTTATAGGTATCTTATTTCTCTGTAACATCAGATGCAAAAATCTCTCTATTCTCTCTTCTGAAGAGATTTATTCATAGCCACTCTTCTGGTAAGATACTTGAATCACATGGTAGTATTTAGACAAGGTCAGTTTCTGGCTAAAGCTAATGTGTTGCTGTAGATTATTCCTATCCTTAGCCAGTATCATATCACACAGATGCATTAGGACACTTTCCTGGACTATGATGTCTTTATACCGACTGGAACAACTACAGAATAAACAAATGGAAAGGCATTCCTCATGGCTGACCTACAATTTAGAGTTCTCTCTGGAGTCCTTGAGCTTTGTATTTTCAGTGCATGAAAATAAGCCCAAACATCAAAATTATACAACTATCGCTTCCTTCAATGTTTGTGTATGGTTACCTACCTGAAAGGAGCACAGTGTGCACAACGTTTACAGATACACAGGTATCAATACACCCCCCATTCATGTTTGTGCTTGCATCAGGTCTAAGGGTATCTTCAGTTTCCATCCGTCTCCACCCTTTGCAAAAGAAGGAAATCAAGCTGAAAGCCAAGCCATGCTGACCATTGGGAGGGCTTCTGTGGCCCACCTCTGCCTGCAAGGTGCATACGTGCAGGGGCTAGCTCCAGACACTTCATGCCAGAACAGCAAAATGCAAGAAAGATAGTACTACCAAACACTGCATGGGCTAACACAAAGCCTTACTTTGCTCCTTCAGAGTTTCTCAGATTCTGGGATTAAGGTTACTTTTGTGTTGCACAAAGAAATAGCTTGGCATGTGTGACAATAGACAGAGATAAGACCTAATATTGACTACAAAGAGTGGGAAAACTTTGGAGTCAGACTGGTCAGCGAAAAAAAAATTTACAAGATGTTCACACAGCATGTTTTCAGCTTTTAGGGGTACACACTACCTCCAAAGGTGCATCCTGAGAGAGGCACCGAGCAGGCAGCCAACATCCACTAACCAGCAGCTCCATAGAAGGCTACACAGCAACCTTCCTGAAGCATATGGTACTTGAGGTATTATTTGAACAGGTGGCACAACTCTAATTTCCACTCAGTATTTCAAGACTAAGATTATAATTCTTCACCATGGGAACACCACGGAAACGCTGGGCTATTGTGGCTAGAAGAAAGCATTAGTTTTAGAGCATGGAATCAGAGCTAAGCGTGAGTGCAGGTATGGTTGTCAGGATGTTATGGTAGGTTAAAAACAATGCCCAGCCAGCCATGACAAGCAAATACCTCTGGGGGAAGGGTTGAGGACAGGGTGAGAGATTCAAGCTAGGTAGATACTTTAGCTCAAAAGTTAAGAGGAAGACTGCAGATGTTTCAGGGCCTATTTCGATATGCAGAGCTCAATTTAAGTTTCTATATAATGGATGACAGTTTGAGACTTTAAAAATTATTATATGGCAATAAGCTCATCCTCTCAACCATTTCTCAAGGGATTCTTGCCACAAACTGCTGTGAAAGTGATGCACATTCTGTAACATTTTGATTGCAGAGTTTCTAAATCAACAAGTAGAGCTCAATGCAACTGCAGATGTAAATACACGTTTAAATAAAAGATCTAAAATACACTTGGAATACATTGGCCCCAGTCAGAGAAACCAACCTGGAGCCTACAGGCTCACTTTTTTTCTTCTGTGTATTTCTTGATAACTTATGCTTGCTTGCACTTCATTATCTCCAAACAGATCAAATCATTGAACTTCAATTTTGAGTTTTAGGAAATTTCAGTAAATATAAGAAAGGAATTAAATTTTAACATCAATATCTCGTACTTAAAGTGACTATTTTTAAGGTACCTTAAAAACACTACGTGTATAGGTTGATTCTAACAATGCTCCTATGAATATTAAACACCCCAATGAACCTATAGATACAGGCTTAGAATATCAGATACACGAGGAGGATCTGAAGGATCCAGGTACCCAAATGCTTTCTGATTTCATTTAGTCCAATTTTCGTGGCTTTTGAAGTACTAAAACATTTTACAGGATCTGGGCCTGTGAATCCTTGCAAGACTATTGGAGGAATTACTGTCAGGGACAAGATTAAGTCCCAGCTCTAGTCTCATCCTCAGTTTATTAGGTTATAGCCTTTTTTTCAATTGCATCAGAGTTAATAGAAATAGCATATGACCTTTCTGTGATAAGACTCTTTATCACAGCAGCCTCCCAGGGAGGTAGTGTCTACTATGCAGAGCTAATAATAGACAACATTCCTGCAGGGTCGTAATTCATGAGACTGTATGCACAAGTCATGCACCAAAACCTCATAAAGCACCAAATGAATCATGCTCTGAATAAAAACAAACTGCGCCCATTGTAGAGTGAAATGTTCAATGTAAGTTATCTGTATAACAGCTATAGGGCTTAAATTCAAAAGGAGAGCGAAACGGTAGAGGGTAAGCAATAGCCAAATGATTGTGTATCACATCTTGGGCAACGAGGTCAATATTTTTGACTCTGTGCGAACTCCCTCTACCTATTATGTATTTTATTCCTCCTGCAAGGATTGTTGACTAGGAACAGAGAGAAAAATATGAAAGACAATTGCAGAGATTATTCATATTATTATTCATATTCACACAATTCTCTTAAATCTGGGAAGAAGAAATACAGAAAAGGGGAAAAAGATCACTTAAAACAAACATCCTCAAAAATTAAAGCACCTCTTTCAGAAGGAACATCCTTTTACATTCCTCCCCTGTACAATGCCATGTAGTTTTTATTATGTGAAAGCCTGCTGTATGAAATACATTTTTCCTCAGCAATGCCACAATGATTTCTATTATGAGCGGTTCTAGATCTCAAAGCCTGCAGCCACATTTTGTAAACAACATCGTTGCTTGCTGCACGTACATATTTAGAAAGTGATGACTCTTCAGTGTTGCCCTTTAAATCATCATTTTGGGCACTAACCTGCATTTTTGAGAAGGATAAGCAAGGCATCATGTTACACAGAAAAAGAGACAACATGTTCTGATCTGGAAAGATGCTTTCCATTTCCTGTGTTTTATCTATCAAAACAGAGCTTTGCAACCTTAACATTCTTGACGGATGTCAAGGTGACTGCTATCATATCCTGTTCACAGGCGTAACTACTAAAAGGAAGCACTAAAAGGAAGCCAGTCTATCATACAGATGGTAGAAGGAGTTTGGGAAAGGAAACAGTTAAATAGTAGTATAAGCTATGGTCACATAAATAATAAGAGGAAAAACAACCCTTGTGGGTTATTGGCATATAGAAGCCTTTTAGATTTAGCTTTTAGAATTCATGGTTTTCCCTACTTTCTTTATGCATACTGCAGTCTTATTTTGAGCTTGTGATCATATAATCATAGAATGGTTTGGGTTGGAAGGGACCTTAAAGATCTGGTTTCAATGCCCTGCCATGGGCTGGGACACCTCCCACTAGACCAAATTGCTCAAAGCCCCATCCAGCCTGGCCTTGAACACCTCCAGGGATGGGGCATCCACAGCTTCCCTGGACAGCCTGTACCAGCGCTTCACTGCCCTCATAGTAAAAAAAAAAGTCTTCCTTATAGCTAATATAAATCTACCCTCTTTTATTTTAAAGCCATTCCCCCTTGTCCTATCACTACACCCCCGACAGAGTCCCTCCCCAGCTTTCCTGTAGGTCCTCTTTAGGTACTGAAAGGCCACTATAAAGGTCCCCTCCCAAGGCCTTCTCTTCTCTGCAATGATTTATAGGCAAAACTATGTTTGATTCAAGGAACAAAGCTATTATAAAGGCAACTCACAGTCTAATCTGCATTAAGAGTGTACAGAGTGAAATCCTGGCCCTTCTGAAACACACACGAGTTTCATTGATTTCAGTATGGCCTGGATTGCACCCATCAACAAAAGGTATTTCTAACTGGTAAGACAAGGCAACCAGCGTAAGAACACATCAGTTAACACCGAACTGTGGTTTGACAGAGGAATTTTATGTTCACATAGTTTTGCTGTTTGAAAGGCTTGCAGTGAATGCACATCAAATACATATCTAGAGTCAGGCTTCATAAACTTTGTTACTATAGAGATAGAGCCAGCCCTTTGTGAGCTCTCTTCTCCTGTAAGATCTGTTATGTGACAGACTCCCTGGTCAGCAAAACATCCAACTCTAGAGACAATGGTTTTCTGACTTTGCTTTGTACAAAAACAGGCAGTAACAGAATGAAATACTCCTTAAGGATTTAAACTTGCCAAGCTTTCTTCTTGTCTGTGTTTTGCACTCAAGTAAATGTTGATGTCCGTGCATCTGCTGGTACCTCACCTTGCTTGTGACCTTTAGCTAGAAGGAATATTAGCAATAGTTCTGCTTGTAGTGACCTCACTTCTCACCATTATTATTTTTTTAATTGCTTGTTTTCATCAAGTAGGAAACAAAAAAATTAGTGACTCATAGGCTGAAATGGATGCCCAAGTCCAGAGAAGTCTTTGAAAGGAATGGGTGTTTTCCTCCCATAAGACAGGCTACATAATGTTTAGCATATTCTTGTGCTAAGTAATGTTCCATCTCACTTTAGAAAGAGAAGTCCAGAGCCCCATCACCTTTTTCCGACAGTATGCATTTTATGGTTGTTCTGTTGCTGCTTCAGATATTGTAAAATGCACCAATTCAGTCAAGTGCTGCTTCAGCCTGCATGAAGACAGACATGAGAAAGGCAACACCTCTCATTGCTTTCCTTTCCCAGCTCCCACCAGCCATCGTTCTAACTCTTCACAAACAGCATCCAGATGTTAATAAGCAGGTCAACCACTTGTTCAATGGCACCGTCTTTTCCTATTTAACTTTTTCTAGCACTTTTGCTTGCTGATCTTTCCAGCTCACCACAAAATATGACTCCTCTTGAGTGTCAAAGTAAGAACTCCTATCTGAACTGAAACAACATCAATTTGCTTCAAATCCAGGGATTTATATCCTGCACATAGATTTATGCTTGCTGGAGCTTCAATTGTGTTTTTTTTCTGGATGGGAATTTAATACAGAGCTCCACTGAGTGTTCCAGTTGGAGTTCAAAAGCAAACTTCTATTTTCAGAGTTCACAACAAAGACTCAGTATTTATTTTTTTGTATGCCTCATTCAGTAGAAAATAGGTCCCTAGCTCATGAGCTGCTCTTTGCAAATCAACCCAGACAAGGCTGACAAGTCATGGAAGTAGAGTATAAAGCACCACTGAACACACTAGTTCCTTTACATTTAAAAAAGCCTTTTCTTAAATTTATGAGCATGCTGATCTTGACTAGAGGAAGTGTTTTAACGGGTATATGGGGAATATGTGAATACTATATGTGCTTTCTATAGTTCCCGTAACTGTGTGTATAGTGTCAGTTACTTACAACTTGAATTGAACGGACTCCAAAAGCTTGCAGATAACTTCTAAGAGGTCTGCCTAAAGTAAAGGATAAAAGCAAGGGCATCGTCTCTGGGTTTAGTTCTGTTAGGACTGCAGAGTCCCCATCCCTATTGATTGGAAGTGCCTGAAATGACTGGTACAACCTAGAGGAGAATGAATGAGGTTACTTCTTCCAGTGGCCTGACAACAATGAAAGTGGGTAAGAAATATTGCTAAAAAGTAGCAGCCTATTTCCAGAGTCTTGGTACCGAAGCTGAAGCACAGGAAATGCAGCAATGGATTACTTTTTCAGGAAGGATTCCTGCAGGGAACCTGAAAGGCTCCAGGTTCTTAAAGAGGTTAACAGCAAGTCTGAGGGCACAGTTTCTCAGGCAATCTGAAACCTACTGATACTACAGGCATTGCACCTCTTAAAACCAGCTCAGGAACTGAGGATGTGTTACAAGACTGAGTTGGACTTGCTAATTCAATCATGGCTCTCCTGTGACATAGCCTGCCCTGCAAAGATGAGGATAATCTTGTTTACTATTGAGAAGTTCACTTGTCTGATCGCTCCTTACGTCAAACTTCATGCTTCATACAAGACTCAAATTAGTATCTTTTAATGAAGATAACATGCTGGGCTCTCCATCCCACGATGAGGAGCTGAGAGGAGTCAAGGCCATACTCTATCTCAAAGCCATGACAAGGGCTCAAGGGCTGGCAGCACTGACGTGACCTAGGAAACATGGAGCAGAGACTGCGGACAGCCAGAGCTCTCCTGCCATGTGGAACCATGACAGTGTACAAACACTGCCCTTGGCCCTCACGTTCAGACCTTCCCTCAGGAGAACCTGCTGCCACAGCAAGTGCTACTTGCTAATACTCAGGGAGAGAAAGCAGTCTCTCTGCCTCCCTGGTGGGACTGCAAAAAAGGGGAACTGAATCAGACCTAAACATCACCAAAACAACATTCAGATCATTGTTTTAAATTCAACTTGCACCAGCCTTCTCAAAATGCTTCTGCTGATCAGAATAGCAGCTTAGCTAGCGCTCAACAGGCACCTATCTGGAGACACTGGCATCAGGGTTGTCTGTACCTGTACAGATCTACAATGTTGCATTATATCCTGTTTCATTATAACCTATATCCCAAAATAAATATCCATGGGGCTCACTACCAAGTGCAGCACTGGCCCCTGCATTGCCCACAGGAGTGCTTGGTGCTGCTCAGGGTCCCTCTGGGCATCTGCTCATTTCAAGAACTATCATACAGCATACTATCACTGGCTGGTTTCCATCCTGAGACGGTCTGTTTTCCTACTCAAGTATATTTCAACTGGTTTAGGGTTACCAAAGGGGTCAACAGCCCCCATGTAATGGTCTGCATGAGAGCAGAACCAGAACAAATTCAGCCAGAGAAAAGTCCATCAAGAAAAAGAGTTATGGTTCACCTTTCTGATTTTACTTCTCCAAGGACTTTGCAAATGAAATTGAGAAAGTTTTAAAGGAAAGAGAATGAACACAGAAAATGAGAATTATTACAAATACCCTTTGGAGTCTCCTATCAATTTTGAGACCTGTGGTCTAGATATTACATCAGCACCATCCTCAGCTCAAACAAATTCCAACTGAGATAAACAACATAAAAAGGGAAGAAAGACAAAAATGGGGGAAAGAAAGTTAAAGCAGGGTAGTGACAGCACTGCCTATGAGTGCAAGCCCTGTGCTGTGCTCCAGGTGAGATCCTTTCACAGCAAGGTAAGAGAAGAACCATCTACAGAAAAACATCTTTGTTACAACCCTCAGCTCATGCCACAGTTTCAAATGCTGTGGATTGTTTCCCTAAGAAGCAGCTTACTTTCCCAGGAAGCTTAGATTACTTTTCCCCCCCCTCTTATCTAGACAAAATTTCATCAGAAACATGAAATGAGAACAACTCATGTGGCAGATGCTCTGTTATGACAAGCTAAAAAAGGCAGTTGTGATGTGTGCATGATTATTGGAAAGGTCTCCATTATTTTGGTCTAAATCTGTGGTTTACAGCTGCATATTTTTTTCAAGTAAATTATTGGTATAAAGTGATCACTGACTGTACACAGCAAAGAACCAGATGCTATCGGGTTACACTTCCCTGGACAGGCAGCACTAGAGTTAGAACAACATTTCCTCAATAAAAAAAGCAACAAATTGAAAACAACTTCAGGCTCTAACAGTGCAGTCACTGCTTATATTCCTATGCCCATTTGTGTAATGGTTTGGTTTTTTCCTTCCCAGGAGCAATATTTCAAATAATTGACTACCCTTCTCACTTACTGTCTAAAAATTGTTATTTTCAGGTCTTAACAGAAAAGGACAGGACTTCATAGAGCTTGATTCCATTCCTATCCAATTGCAACATCTTCTGCAAACTTAATCATTAATACCTAAGAAATGCCTCCAAAGGAACCCCTACAAGGAAAAGTGTTGAGAGATTATTAGCCATGCCTGTAAAAACATTCAGGGAAAAGCTTCAGGTTTTACTTCTGATGAGAGAAAATACTGAGCTTTTTCCTGAAAAATTTATATCAGACCCACAGAGACTGAGCAAGGTCCATAAGATACTCCCTACCTCTGTAGAACCATGCAAGGCCTGACTATAAACATACCTACCTCAGGACTTCCCAGCAGTGCAGGCAAAATTGTATTTCACCTCCTGGAATAAGGAGCTCAAATCCAAGGTTAAGCTGTTCTTAACATGGGAAGGATGAAAGAAAAAGGGGCACAGGTGTGCATAGCCAGAGAAAAAGACCTGCGAACCTTTGAAACCGGTTTATCTGCAAAGGGGAAAATTGGTAGTCCTTAACTCAGTCACACCTCAGATACCCTATTGCCCTTCCATCAGGGCAAGCAGACTGGCTTCTGAAAGGTCCCAAGCAAGCAAGCTAGGATTATAACTCCCTCCTCCCCCCCCCCCCCAACCCCAGTAACTTCAATATTCAAAACAGGAAATCCTGAGTACATTTTTGAGACATTTATCTAGTTTCCAGCAATTACAAGAAATGTTATTGCTTTGTTAACTCAGACACACTTGTGATCCTTTACAACATTAGTATTATATCACAGTTTGAGAACTTTTCATATGCTGCACTTTCCTAAGGGACAAAATAAATGTAGCCTCAAGGAGTGTTCTTCACATCACTTGCTACCGGGATGGATCAGCTTATTCTGCTGTAGCATCAGAAAGTCCACTTTGGGGCAACGTGTAGGTGGAATACCAAGTTAAGATAAACTCAGTAGCAAAATATTAATATAATCAGTTGTTGTGGTGACTCAACATATGCTATTTTCCAACATAACACAACAGTAGCTCAGACCTGGTATCTTCTTGTGCGGGGTGGAAGGAAAGTAAGAGCTCTGTGGCATGGAGAGCTTCCATCAGAGAGTGCTCTACAACAGCCTGTCCACTCAGTTACTTGAACAATTTTAAAAATCTAGCAAATCTGGCACAACTTCAGGATCACAGCCACACTAGAACTAACCAGTGCCAAAAGCTACATAAGAATTTGATACAAAAATCCCACAAACCCTAGAAATTCAACATTCATTTCATAAAATTCCACCACCTGGGATGAACTCAACTAGAAAGTCAAGTAACTTGGATAGGAAACTGCATATATTTGGGGGGAACATAACCCCCCACATTAAAAAAAAAATGATTTGATCCATTAGATTTAGCTTAGTTACTAAAATACACTTACCAGGAATTTTCAAGCCAATGCAGTCAGAAAAAGGGGAGAAGACTGCTTAGGTAGCTTCTTCACAAAAGTTACTCTCCTCTTGCACACAATAGGCCTGATGCTAAGATATCAGTTCTATTACATGTTTAAAAACAATATAAAACACACATTCTTCCAGGTCTGTAGAGGTAACACTTGGTATAACCTCTTCAGCTGCACTTTGACTCCCCTTTCAACCCATCTTAATGCCATTTCTTTTGCTCCTTACTGAGTACTGGATGAATCTTATGGGAGAAGAAATATCCTCCACCAGCAGGAAAAGTCACTTCTCAATAAATCAGTAGTTGACCTGCTGAGTTCTGCATGTGAAATTGTTAAGCCAGTTCTTTCCCCATTCTCTATTATCTATTTTGTATAAATGATTCATGAGGGCTTTTTTTATATACATGAGCATGCAGTAATTCTACAAAGGATCATATAAAATATTTATCTGGTTTAGATAAAATACACCTGCTGTGTGAATGCATTACCTACCAAGCCTTGCCTCAGTTGGACTGAATTTCTTTATTTTGGCTCTCTCTTTTTGTAAAGTTCCCCAAACTTTCCAGCTCTTTCAAGCCACATAATCTTCTAACCAAGGAACCTAAGAAACTAGCATCCATGAAGTCTGCCTAAAGCTTTTGTATTTGCTGATTTTATCTTTCTAGATACTCTTAGATCAGAATTCCTGATCTGGCCATAGCCGGATGTCATAGCTATGCCTAATCCATTGTGCTAATGGTTTTGAAGAGGATTATGCTCACAGTAAAAAGCATGCAAAAGAAGAAAAGTTTCTCTTGCTTGCACAGAAAGAAACAAAACAGCACTTAAAGCACTCAAAATTAAGAAAAATTGACGTCTTCTCTTTCTAAAAAGGCAGTCATTATATAAACAAACTATGTCAGAGTACATTCATAAGGATACCACAACACAAAGACATGAATATCTGAGTTTTGCCAAACCCAAGTTTCATCTCTGCGTATCAGTGTTCCCAAAAGGGAACAACTGTGCAGTTATCATTCCATTAAGCTGATGCATTGCTTTGGCTCCTTCTAGAGTGAAGAAGCTAGAAGCCTCACCAACTGAAAACAGTTTTGCTCATAATAAAAAAGATCATTTTGTTTCTCCAGTTCGTATTAGAACAAAGAACTTGCATGAGCCAAGGGCTTATCACTACTTCTTGGTGAACTAATCTGTTAGGAACAATTACTTCAATATCCTTTTGTTATTATCTGAACCAGTGAAACAAACATCTTACCCTGCAATATTTCACATATGTTTCCAACAAAGAAAAGTCTTATATGCATCTCTGCATTAAAACAAGTATCCTGGAAGCATGGTATCAGATGTGATCATTTTTTTTGCACTGTAACACCTGGTGGTTTAACTATTCAAAAGAAGGTTTCTATGATCAACAAAATAATTACATAACAATTTTAAATAATATTAATATAAAAACTGTTTTTGCAATATAACCTGAGAAAGCTGTTTTAGTGAGTGACCTGCAATTTATCAGGAACTGGGGAAGTAACTACTGCACTAGTTCTTTGTCTTACGAAATGGAAGGATAAGAGATAAAAGACAGCTTTGAATAATCAATATATTCCCTACTGATGGCTGCACATGGCCACAAGCATACCAATTCCACTGACAGCAGCAGGAAGTAGAATGAAATGCTGATGAGCAAGTTGTAGCCCAGCAATGCACTACCCTCTCTTGCCTGGCAGGCTACGTGGTTTATTCTGGTCTCTGGCAGGGCTGCATGGTGCAGTCAGCCCACAGATGTGCTGCACCTCCATTGCTTCCTATATGCACTAGTAAATCCTATGCCATCAGGAGAGAGCAACTTCAGTCAGGTCATATGCCAGAAGTCTTCACGGACCAGTTACAGACCACTTGATCTGGATGGTCATCCTCTTTGTGGATAACGCATCTAGCGGGATGAAAGAATAAACCCCTCTAGGCGCGAGCTGCCTGCTCTTAAGTTTTAAACTTATAAACAGAGTTCAACTTGTAAACACTCCCTACATACTAATTCTGGGAAAGATTTTTGGAACATCAGTCCACAGTTGGGGTGGAAGAAGTACAGATGAGTCACTTTTTATTGGTTGCATAAACTTTCATTTCTATTCAACTGTTTCCTGAAAATGCATTTTGTTCTTTTTCTGCTTGATGTTGATTTGGCATTGGTTTTGTCTGCACCAGAATAACAGTGGTTGCTATTTTTGTGGCAAGATGTGTTTTACATATTTGTTTACAAAAAACCACGCCATTTTCACAGCATTAATAAGCCCAATCTATCATGACTCCATAGCCGACAAATTGTGACTTCTCTATCGTTACACTTAAGCATATACTTTTCAGTTAAGTATAATATTAATCCTGCCTCTCAGCTGGATTTTTACCAACCATATACACCACCTAAATCCTTGTAACCAAAGTCAGAATCCAATCCAGATAGTTAATTCAAGAAAGGAACAAATATGCCATGATAGTGTTCATTGTGCCAAAACCAGCATTGTTGTAACATATTAGATAACGGAGGTAGAGAATCTATAAGTAGGTAAAGATTTCAGGTAAAGATTTTCCACTTTGTGATGCTTTGATGGGACTCAGCATATACAAATGTTTGGAGCCCCCATGCCTTGCTGGGCCCCTTGAAGAGGATGGAATGCCCTCACAAGGGCACAGCCTGGACATCACTACAGGGACAGGGACTGACAGCTCAGTTGTCCAAGACACCTCCTCCACATCCATTCCAGGCAGCAGCACATTGCTCAGGGCAGCCCACACAGGCAAGGTGGGATGG
Source organism: Anser brachyrhynchus (assembly GCF_964034855.1). NCBI lineage: Eukaryota > Metazoa > Chordata > Aves > Anseriformes > Anatidae > Anser > Anser brachyrhynchus. The sequence goes on from NC_137695.1 coordinate 37,876,867, forward strand.
AGGCCCCTGGCCTACCTGAATGCCTTTCAACATATATGCTTTATCCTGCATTCTTTATCCTAATACTCTTTAAACGCTTATCAAATGCCCACAGAGCACCAGAGAAACAATAGGACAATTGTTGTCCTTCGTATCAACCAAGCAGCCAACTTATCTCAGCATCTTCTATCAGAAATGGGGGCCAAGTACTTCTGCATGCTTGTAAGCTGATTTTAAACTTCAGAGGCAAATAACTGGGAATTCCATTCAATCTGGGTATTTTAATTCCTCGCCTGCCTGACGCTCTTGGTCCCTTCCTATCATTTTTTCCAATAGTAAGCCCTTAGGCCTCCACTAACTATGCTGGAATTTGTGGGTGGTATTTTGACTCTCAACTATTTAAAGGTATTTAGGATTCCCAGAACAGCTGGAAATAAGAATCAAATGAATGTCAGATGAAAGAATGAATAAATATCTAGTCTTGTGTACTACAAGATCTGCTAATGATTCTAGAGGGAGTCAACAGTTTACATTGAAGCAAAGCTTATTAGTCCTCTCCATGTGTGACTGACTGCAGCCACTGGTTATATTGAGGGATGGGAAAGGATGGAAAACCAGAGAGCTCCCAGTGTTATCACAGGGGCTAACCAGTAAGGGAACCAACCTCCTTCACTCTAAGTCTAGCCATTACAGCCCATTCCCCCTTTCGTTCCCTCTAACCAGTAACCAGCCATGTCTCACCACCCAAGAATGAAACTGCCGACAAATAGGTTACGTTCTAACAAAGGAATTCACATTTTTTCCACCATCTCAACTTTCCTATTTTAGAAGGTTGGTTTTGGCTTCCCCCCCCATGCCTTCCCAGCAATACTGGGAAGCAATACGTATCCCTCTTTTTCCCCCCCTCCCATTTCTTTGAATGTATTTCAGAGGCTCATGTGGTCCTTTTCCCCTTGCCTCTTGCACACCCACCCACCTCTTTATAGGAACTATAAAGAGAAGAACAAGTACGCTTTTCCTAAAACAGGTTGCTGTGGACCAAGTGATAAGCAGCATCACCTTAAACACAAAGGCAACATTTAATGAAGTAAGTGGACAGGAGGCAAACTCCAAGGAGACAAAATTGCTGCTACACAGCCCACACTGAGGAATGTCTCCAAATACTCGTGAATAAACAAGATACAAGGGAGCAAGGGCATTCAGTCACAAAGATGGATGAAGTACCAGTTTCTTCTCAACTGCTTGACATTTAATATATCAGTGAGATGGCAGCAAGCCTGGGCTTTAGTACAACTCGAGCCCGCCAGGATAACAGTTTTTCTGTGCCTTGTGGGTGCCACAATTATGCCTGGTCAAACAGTAGTGTGGGAACATTTGCAGTATTTTGCCTCCAGAGTTAAAGAAGCAAATAATTATGTCAGAGACATTCCAAGGCTTCACTAATAAATATTATGATATGAGTTTATAATTGTTCTTGTTTCTCTAAGTGGACACCAGTTGGCCTTGCACTTTGCTGACAAAACCTTTCCATTCTGCACAAAATGGGATCTTTGAACGTGCTTTTTACACTAAAGTAATACAACTCAATGTACCCAAATGTACCTCATGAGTCACAGCAGCTGAGTAAAAGGTAGAGACCAAGCGTTGGCATTGTGTTCCTACAGTTATGAATACAGACAAAGTTGTGAAATTTAAGGCAGTAAGGAACTTACTACCTTGCCATAACCCATGTGAAATTTTCTTCTCAGAATGCATTAAAAAATGTGCGTTCAGTTAGCCTGATATGAACAGTACATAATTTACTTTAATGTCAAGCTGCCTTATAAGTCATATAGCTTCAGTCAACTACCTGTACCTTAGCTGCTTTTCTTACTTCCATCCACAATTTTTTCTTTTAATGCAGTGAGTGCCGTCCCCCCTGCTCCCCAGTTCCTGTGAACTTTGATTTTTGCTTTGGAAATACATCCAGTGAAATTTTCCATCCTTCTTCCCCTGTAGCTCCTATTAGAGGGAATGAAAGGGAAAAAAGGAGATTATGAGAGGAAGAAAAGCAGAAGCAGATCTGAATGTCTCTTTACTGTGCCAAGAAAGGAGGGGAACTATTTCCAGTTATATTCCCCTCCTCCAAGCTCAGCCACTCCACAGGAGAGGAGACAATAGCTGGCTGGAGGCAGCAAGGGGCTTATCATGAGCAGCTGCTGTAGGAGACCTGGCAGCATCCAAGTGGTCTGAAAGGTTTCCTTTCTCAGCAAATCAGGATCTCTGATGTAAAGCTCATTTCTTTCTCCCACTTTGCTGCTTACAGTGTTATCCCCACTCCACTCTACATTACGCTTTGAGGAAATGTTTTTCTCAGTTGATTCTCCAGAGTTGTCCACCTGTGGTAATACCTGAATACCACTCACGCAATTCATTCTTCATCAGCTTTAGTCAAACTCCCATCTTCCCTCACAGGGAAGTGAATGAGATAAAGGCTCATCACAAACAGCAGCTTTTCACTGATTGAACAGATCTTTGGCAAAGTGAAGCTGAGCACAAGTTTGGTGGGATAAGAACTTCTTACAAAGACACTGGACATTCAGAAGAAGCCAAGAAGATAGATATTGAAACATATAGAAGCCTTCATAGTAACTTAATTTGTAGTAGTAAACAAGACACAGCCAGAGCATAATCCTTAACTACTGGCCTAAGATCAACCTACAGTGTTTAACTAGTCAACGTGGTGCCCAACATGGTTTTGAATTTATCAACTCAAACTATGCATGGACCACAGAAAGCTCCTGATAGACAAGGTGGTCAGAGGCACCCTACCTGGGGTGGAGGGTCTCTAGCCATTCAGCTGGAAGTTGAACCATACCTCTCCCCACCAGAGGGGCAAGGTTTGCTAGTACAGACATACGCACAAGTCTCAGGACAGGAATAGCACCAAATACATGAAACAGGAGAACTTTTCCCAGAGAACAGGGCCCGATTCCTGATACCACCACACTGAGTGGTGTGCTGTGTGCCCTGCATAGAACCACAGAACCATTTAGGTTGGAAAAGACCTCTAAGATCATCAAGTCAAACCGTTACCCTAGCACTGCCAAGTCTACCACTAAACCACATCCCTAAGCACCACATCTACACATCTTTTGAATACCCCCAGGGATGGTGACTCAAGCACTTCCCTTGACAGCCTGTTCCAATGCTTTGCAACCCTTTCAGTGAAGAAATTTTTCCTGCAATAGCAACAAGATTTCGTACAGTCACCACTCCCAATTTTGCTTGCTTTCATAGACACACTCTACCCCGGGGACTGCTGGTTGTCTCTTGTCAGATACTCTTCTCAACCCAGCAGACAGATGGTCAGACAAAACATAAATCACCCATTATCCAGAGGCAGCAAGTTTTGCCCTTTCATAAATCAAGCAGCTGAGCACTGCTATCAGCTGGCAGGTCACTACAGCAGCAAGCAATGCCTGGTCATCCAGCCCAAAGCTCGCAAATCCAGACCTCTGCCCCCTCTGCACCACAGGGCACCTCCTCATGATCAAGGCTGCCTGCAAGGAGGCTCAATTCCATCGTTCAGTAAAGCAGGCTGTCAGAGATGATTATCTGGGCATTTAGCCTACATTTTTCATGTTTATACTACTTTATGCATATAAATAAGCTACATGTATACATTAGCTATTCTACATTTTAACTGCCAAGTATTTCTGAGTGAATATTAAGGAGCTGCTAATAACATGGCAAGGCTAATTAGACATTGAACATGTTGCTATGTAGCTAGCATTTTAAGAGGAACTACAGCTGCTGTGACAGGATTTTATTTATGTGCAAGAAAACACCCTCTTAAAAGTAATCAGAGATATTATTCTAAAAAATACAATCTCAAATTATTTCAGCTGTCAGAATAATAAAAATTTGATGGGAGCAAAGCAAGCCATTTAACAATTGTATAAGAAACTCCAATTTATAGGAAGAGATAAGGCTTGCTTCTTATATCCTAGATGATTGTGACTACAATAACACTATTTGTGATGGATTTAGATGAGATGATCTAATCTTAAATAGAATAAAAAGAGATAAATACATATTAATGAAAGAACAGATGAAAAAGCATCAGCAGGTATGCTACATATCTCTCAGTTGTCAAAGAGATATCAAATATCTTTTAAGAGTTCAGTAAATAGTTGCTCTGAACACTAACAACAAATAAAAACAGTCAATTTAAACAAAGACTAAAGCAGCAGGCAAGCCATACTGCACTGGCCCAGCTGGATCTCCTACTAAGTGTCTTCTATCATCAGAGAAAGTATTATTTTCCTATTCTTGATTTACATGGTAGATCAAAGTCTGAAATATGCCTTTCCATACAAAGTGTGATTGCCAACTGTTAATGTGGCACAGCAAAGTTCCATTTCTTTTGCCATTCCTACCCAAACCACCATTGTTCTTTAAGGATTTTTATTTTTTATTTTTAATTACAGTTCCTATAAGCACTCTTGAAATATGAAAAACCTAATTTAGCATAGCTTGTAATTCTTAAACACCACATCAAATTATACTTCTCACAGCAGTTGTATATACTGTCATTTAATATTGTGCCTTCTGATAGCTGTGCAAACTACAGTGAGTTTACACAAGTGTTTGGAAATAAAGCAATTCAGCTGATAAGATAAATACCCAGTTGAATGTCTCCAAGCAACAAATTCACATAGAAAGAAATTGTTAGTAAAATGAAGTATCAAGAGCAGATACAACTGTGCACAGAGGAGTCAGAACTGATAAACGGCAGAGTGAGTGGCTACATTAAAATGGAGAAAAAACTCATAATTTAAAGTCATATTGGTTCTGCAGTAGAAGGCTAAATCAAGTCTTTGCAGCTACAGCAATTGCATACAAAAGGACATACATGGGTCCCACGACCTCACAGCATTACTGAGGCATTCTGAACTCAGAATGATTTTAAGAACTGGAACATATCCAAACAGGCTGAGGTACAGTATTCCCAACTCACGCAGAATTGCCCTTGAAATAATGAAGAAGTTGGCACAACATCTTTGAGCAAAAGCAGACTTCCATAGCAGGACGAAGCACTGAACCATTTAGACCAGCAGGAACAGAGATTAGATGCAGCTAATGATGATGTTTTACATAAACAGGATCAAGCAGGTTATCCCCTTGCATTTCAACAGCTTTCTCTCTTCCAGACAATCTGCAACCCCTGTGATGTAATAGGAAAACATTTCTCCTGTCTGGGGGTTTCCCTTTTTATTATTTTTTTTAATACTAAGGTGTAAAGGTCCACTGCAGGGTTATTTTAACAAATTGTTTCCCATGGGTCAAACCTATCTATTTAAAATCATGCATCTAAAACAAGATAAGTAACAACTGTCACATTCTTGAAGGCATCAAAACATAAGGAAGATTTTGCCAATATTTAGAACAAACAAAAAACCCACCAAGACTGAAGGTCAACAAGCAAAATTGGCTAAGTAATAGCCCTGCATTAAAACACTGGCATGGGCTCTACATCCCAAGACTGTGTAAGTTTGAGGTTTTGACTGTTAAGTGAAAGAGATTCTTCATTAACTACTCCAGGGAACAGACAATATAGTGGCCAGAGATAGCTTCTTGCATTCAAAGGATAGCACCTTCTGCTAGAAAAAGCTACTATCTTCCAGGAGGAATAACCATCTGAGAGCAGCTACTGGAATAACCCCAAATGGACAGCAAGGATGTCCTCTTCCACAGCGGAAGGAGGACAACAAATATCGTGCCCTGGATAAGCTGAAACCCTGTGGAAGGGTAGAATGCTCTAGTGACAATTTCATATGGAACATTTTTCTCAAACCTACAGAGAATATTATACAGAGACTTTAACCTGAACTATAGTCACTCTTTGTAATCCTCTCTCACTCCATACTTGAGTGAGAGACTTCAAGATTCCCCAGTCTGAAACAGGAAACTTTACCTAAGAAGCAAGCAAACTCCCTGGCACAGCACATTGGAGTGCAGAGGAGCCAGACTTGAGTTCTCAACTCTTCTGAGGCCTGCAGAAGAAACAAGCCTAAGAACTGTATGCCCAAAGAGGCAAGCAGCTCTCAGACTTGGGTAGGAACCAGACAAACTGGTTGATCTAAAATATTAGAAAGTTTGGGTGTCCCTAAGCCTAGGCGAGTCCCTAGCAAGTATAGAAGATTGTGCCTTTAAGACCTAGATGATGCTCTAAATCCAGTCTTTCATTACAGTCAGAGAGAATCAGAGCTTAGACCATGACTGAAGCAGAATTATTTTGGACTTAGGTGGTCTTGGTCTTAATTATTAAAAAAGGAGATCTTAATTATTTTGGACTTAGAGGTCTTTGAAACTTGGCAAGGTTTCTTGCAACAACAGACCTGCTGAGGTAAACAAGCCCATCTTCACTTCAAGAACAACATGGGCAAAGATTTGTTTATATTTTAATGTGGGGATAAAAAGTACTTCTCTTGCAGCTTTGTGCAGAACATTACAAAACTGACCACTACTGTAGAGTGTAAAAAACATTTTCTTTAGACATGGCACAACTAAGACTATGTCTGACAGCAGGTTACATCTTCACAAGTGTGAGTTTAAATCATTTGCAAGGAAGTCTGAATTTGCAACTTTAACAAGCCATTGCTACTAACCCCCACTAAGGGGTTGGTAGAAAACAGTGTCTACTATAAAAGCTTTAGAATCAGACCGTGACCCATATTTAATACTCTTAAAAAGACAAGTTGAGAATGGACTATTGCCTGATTATACTTTGCTTGCTAGAAAGTTGAAAACAGGTATTTGCACTGTTACCACTTAATGTTAGATTTTGTGGACTTAGAGAGCTGTAAATACACAAAATAAAGCCCTGGGTCTAATTAGGAACCCCAAGACCTCTCAGGGTCTGGGAATGATTCTGTACATATCCATGACAAGACATTCTCTTCTTTTTCCAGAAGACATAACACAATAGTCACACAAAACCACCACTGTAAGTGAACTTTGTGTTGAAGTAGTAAGACTTTCATCTTGTTCCAGAAAAGGCGAGATGAACATGCACACGGTCATTCATTCTTCAAGATGGGCGACAACAGCAGGCCACTGCAGCCAGCCATCCTCGCATAGCATAAATGGACTTATTTTCTTCAGCAACGCTGCTGCAGATGTTCCTGGGGCAACAAGAAAGTCATATAATAAGTAGCAGAGCACACCTCAGAGACTAGTTGAATATAAGGGGCCCTTAGGTTGTTCTAACACATCTGGAATTCTGTATTGCATCAATGGGGATTGTAAATTACCATCATTCAGATGTCTATCTGAAGAAGCACCATGCAGTAAGTACATTTCTGGTTTGAAGAGGAAGACCTGGCAGGAACAGATCTTCCACCGGACAACATTCGTTAGCAGGGTGCAACCCCACCACAGGAGTCCTTTTGAGCACAACAAGAACCCTATTTTCACCCTCAGAGGAGGGCCCAGATGGGTGGCAGGTGATCAGGGCAAATACCTCTGTCCATTGCCAGAGAACAAAGTAGACAGGGATATTTTCCCCTATTCATTTCTGACAAAGGTAGCTACCTGTTCCATAACAATCAGAGCAGAAAATATAGGGCCAGTTGCCTAGTTTTAAAAATAAATTCACCCTCAGAACAGTCAAAGAGCATCTCAGAGAGATGGTGATAGCCTCCTGCTCTAGGAAGAACACCATTACAATTCAGGCATTTATTCAAGGCAGGAGAAAAAGAAAAAAACACCACAAGACTGAGATGAGCTTGGCACAAGCAGAAGACAAAGGTATATTTTGCCTGGCAGATGAGCCTGTAATGATGCCCAGAACATGATTTGGCTGGAACCTTAGAGTTCCCAGGTAGAAACCAGTTCTCACATCCACTGAAATCAATGGAAACACTTTGAGAGATTCACCTAGGTGAGATTTGGACTGAACCCTTGCTGAACACAAGTGAACAAATGAAGCAATATTGCAATTGTTTTCAGGGAGTTTGAGGTTCGTTTGAAGCAAGAATTTCCAGATAAAACCTCCCTACAAAGAGGAATTTCTTCCACAGTAAGAGATCTTTCATTTCCATTATAGGTTTCTGTTAACTTAATTTGCCACTAGATGAACTCCACTAGCACTTTAACGAAGGCACTTCAATATATCTGAGTGAACAGAACATATACCATGAAACACACGCTCCTCTAGCTAGTTATTGTTAGAAGAGAAAAAGCTTCAGAACTGGTTCCTTCCCCCATCCCACCCTTTTCTCTTTTTAAAGTTACAAACAGCACAACTCTGAGGGTCATAAGTACCACTTCAGGAAGTATTTGCTTCAATGGTTCTGGACTTCAGATTTGTAGGTTAAATACAATTTAGTCATGTCTGCTTGAGTCTTTGGTGTTCTTTACAAAGAGACAGTGGCAGCTCCCAGAAAAGCTGCTTTGCACTTCAGAACAGTAAATTTTACCCATCAGTAAGTTATAAATTGACAAGAAAGAGTTTGAAGAGAAGCTGAAAGGTTATCAGCTATCACCACTGTTCAGACAAGGTATGGTCAGGTAGCTACTGGGGTAATAACAGTATCAATATGTATGAACAGCTTGGTCTGTCTGGGCAGAAACATGAAAGGCCTGTTATACTCATGTTAAAAGAAACACTCAGCCCATGGATCTCCATCAACAGCGATGCACTGAACAGCTGTCTGGAGATGTGTTAAGTGACCATAATCTCAGCACTGTAGCTACAACAGAAACCCTTGAGCATAACATAAGGCAAAAGGCACACTCCAAATCTCGAGCCCCATCCAGGTTTTGCAAAAGCCATTCCTTACAGGCCACCCTCCTTCCCAACCATGGCAATCTCTAGTACACACACTTGCTTTGAACACAGGAAAGCAGGCCACCTTTAGGCGGGGGTGGCATAAAATCCTCACACTAATTCTGCCTAGTCCAGCCAGCCACGCCGCTGACCCCACCAGGAGAGGCCTACCCAGAAGCTCCACATCTCCCTTCCTTATGCACCAAGAACAGCCTGCTTTTACACATGGCTGGGGGTGTTCAGCTGTCCAGGGGGCACCTGACTCTCCAGCTTTCTGATTTCTGCTGCATCGAGGCATGTCCCATGACAGGCCAGGCAGGAATCACATCCCCAGTTCTCTGCTAAGCCAACAAAATTGCTGTGCACATGTTGATGAGGCATGCCAGCTACTGCTTGCACCACCTCACTGCTACCTGCATGGATGGAGTAACTGTGGGTAACAAGAGGCAAATCATGCAGCCACGGGCAGGTTGTTGGCCTGAGATAAAGGAAATATAGCAAGTCCAGGATGGCAGGGGGTGATGAGGGCATATAAGGAGCATAAGGCAGTATGGATGTGGAGCACTTCAATGAGCTGTGGGGCCAATATAGGGCACCAGTAGTGACAACACTCACCAGGATTCAAACCATTTGCCCCCTCACTTTTCACATTGTCCCCACCCAAAAGTAAACAAGAATCCCTGTCTGTGAGCCTAAAGAGCTGTCACCACAAACATAAGATGTGTTTTCCATTTGCCACATCACCACAACTGTAGGCCTCAGATGCTCGGCCTGGCATCCTGCCACTGAACACTCCCCTCCTGTCAACTGAGGTACCAGGTCCAGCCAAGGAAATTTACAGCTGTTTATTTCTTTGTTTCTGACTCATTCTTCTGCCTCAGTCCTCCCTTGGCACCACACAATAATTGAGCAATAGTGCATGCATCTCAAATTTCCACTATCACAGGTTCAACACAGAGCACAAACCACAGAGGCAGCTGTGCCATGGGTGCACACCCCTCCAGGCATGGGCTGCGATTCCTCAGTCTATGAATAGATGTCTCTCAGACTAGCAGGCAGCCCATGAGTCAAGAACTGCAAAATATCCAGTATTATTTATTGCCAACACTCAAACTCATCTCCTGGTTTGAAGGCTGGCATCTTCATCAGGTCAGACACTTTTTCCATGCCAAATATTTAATATTTGGAGACAATGGCAAGATCCTCACATACCTCGGATCTCATCTTTCTACATCACACCAGAAGTGTGGAGCAGCTGAGGTAGCCTGGAAATGTGCAGATTTGTTTTGAGCTCAGTGAAACCAGGAGGTGGTGTGGGACTAGCAAACAGACACAAATCTGTTAGGAGACAGTGGAGATGACAGTCCTGTGGCAGCGGTTGCTGTCTGCAGAAGGAGAGGGGAGCAGACTGTGCAGTCCTCTGATCATTTGCAGGAATAACACCACTCCACCAATAAGTTTTCCACTTACAAGGAATCTGTCACTCAGAGGTGCTACAGGTGCTTACACCACTCAGTTCCAGCTACATCCAGCTATTGGGGTACTTTTTCAGCTTTGTAAAATATCCTCATTACATATCATATATATGATACCACACTATTGTAACTGGGGATAGACACAATATCCTGATCTGAGCAAAGACCAGCTTCCCCTGAACTTAAGCATTTTCTTAATTTGCTGTCCATAGTAACTCCAGGGTTTACATGGCCACCATTAAGGTTAGGCTGACATTGCAGAGATGCTGTAGGAACATTTGATGTAACACAGCTCCCATCCAGAGAAGGTGGTAATCTAAACAGACAGACACATGGGAACGAAGGTAAGCAATCTGCCAACAATGGCAAAAACAGGGGGAATCCATACCTCCTCCTGTCCCACTTCATGCAGTTTCCAGGGCATTGTCATCATTAGCTACACCTTTGAGGCAACTTTCAAGGCATTTGCTGACTTCCTCTACACCCCTCCATGCACAGACAGTGCAACAAGGCATACGCTCTAGTGTTGTTTACAGTACGACAAGTAACAGCATAGTCTGTACAACTTCCAAAGGAATTCCTGGTCGCTTACTCTGTGGTTATCATAATACTCATATGGTTTCCTGGTTACTTCTCTTCGCAATGTTTATATGCCAAGAACAGATGATCATTTCATAGAAACCAAAGAGCCTAAGTGCAGAGACAAATTACAGTATAGAGACAAAAATTTGGCACATTATACTTACAAAGTAGGTTAAATCAAAGCATTTTAAGCGTTTAGGAAATATGTGCAAGCTGATATTTATTTTTAGGAATATCTTTTTTCCATGCTGGACAATGGCCACCCATGTTTTTATAAATTAAACTCTAAAATGTAATTTGAAAGATAAGGCTGGAATCCATTCTTACCACACAACTCTGTCATTAAGGTGGAACAGCACAGTATTTGCAGGAAGTCCCACACTGACCAGCTACTTTCATATGGGCAGTAGTTTTTCCACCAGGAACTCATTTGAGTCATATGAAATGAGACCAATACTTTTTTGTTTTTAAAAGAATCCCATCTGCAAACTATGAAGATAGCTAGCAATGAGACAACCTCACATCTAACTTGAATGGTTCTTATTCTGCATGTTGCATTTAAGCACATAATATAAGTTTATTCCTTTCCTTTGCTAGTGTTACTTAAAAAAAACCACAAAGGTGTAGCACAGATTAGTCACATCTGAAAAACTCCAGCACATTAGTTTGCCAGTCATAGCAATCTGAATCAAGTTCTGTGTAAAGCCCCCACTTAAAAAAAAAAAAAAGGCAGGACAAAGATTTGCCAAAGCTTGCTCAGATAAAGAGGGGATCCTTGAACTCCTTAGCAGGAGCCAAGCAAAATGCATTAGCTTGCACTCCCAGTATGTAGGGCCAAGGGGAAAACAAACAGAAAGCTAAACTCACTTTTTGGCCCTGTGCCCTTTCCACACCGTAAAATGACTAAGGCAGCATGGAAGAAATGTTCTCTGTACCGTGCTGAACTGTACAAGCCAGCTTGCTTGTATCCTTGTGTCCCAAGGCCTTTGCTTTAATAGAACAGGAGTAAACACAATGCTTCTTTTTGGGTGCCTGCATGATGTCCAGTGATTTGCCTTCCATAACTTGAAGGTTTGACAGCTTCCATATTGTCGAGGAATGCACTGAAAGTGATGCTGCGCGACAGGGAGAACAAGGTGCAGCTTTGTACTTAACATGATCTAGATTTCCACACTGCGTGCAGTAGGAATAAAAATAGTCATTAGTGAGATGAAGTATAAATTTTACACCCCTGTAGTCAGTTGCTTAACTGATCTTTCCAGAAACTTGGCAAAAGAAGTGTACTGCAGCTATGCATATATTATACTTAATGGTGGCCATTAAGCCTGCAGTCACAAGATTCAGTCTGCCTTTTGCTGCTAAATTTGTACTGCAGCCTCACAGATTTTGTAATAGTTACTGACAAGGTACAAAATAATAGTCCTGTGAAACTGTGACCCTGATTAGTAATGGGGTAGCTGCACCCCCCTCTTTAACTTCATTGGTCCCAGTGGATTTATACCAACAATAAATTTGGTTCGCTCTTTGAAGATGAAAAGTGCTATAACATACACTTTATTAAAACTGCTATAAAGACTTGTTATTTTTGCTCATATACCTGCTGAGTGATGGTTTCCAGAAGTCTAACAGCACCCCCTCCCCACCCCCCCACAAACACACTTTACTTTCTGGCTTGGAGCACTTCTCTTTAAAATTGTAGGCCACTTTTCCAGCTCTTGATGTACAGCTTCTTGTATACTTCAGGGCTATAGATCAGCCTTTCTATAACCCAGACAGCTGTGCTGAACTGCATCTTTACCATAACTTAGAAGTGATAGAGCATTTTAATAGGTGGAGATGATCCAGGAGCCCAGGTTCAGAGTCAGATGCTGATCTTGACTCTGTCCAGATTGTAGGCTGGTGAATTTGGGTTCAGATGTGACAATGCCAAATTCTCACAGTCTTTGATCCCAATCAGAAGTCTCCCTTTCACTTACGATATCTACCCCACCATGACAACTTTCTTTACACTGTAGAAATACTTAAAAAAAAAAAACAACCCTGCAGGGCTTTCTTTTAAAAAAGAATTTCTGCTTAAAAAAAATTGTCCTTTGGTACAGGTCTCAATCACTGGGTGAAGTATCAAAACTCACACAAGTTTATTCCTTTGAGGTTTCAAAGGACAGAAACATTACCGCTAGCAAAGCACAGCCCAGGTTTCTACTACCTGGTTGCAAGCATACCACGATACAAGTCTATGATCACCAGGCTCCTCAAAAACATCAGTCAGTCCAGATAAGCGCCTTTAAAAGGGGTATTCCTCTTCTAAAATAGTCTGCTTAGCATTTTTAAGCTCCATTGTATAAATGCCAATAGCATTACTTCTGAGCAGTACTTAAGGACTTCAAAAAAGGCCTTGTTCAGATTATTAACCACAAACTTATCTTCTGAACTTTTCCTCCTCCCTATTTAACAGCTCTATCATTTGTTTCAGTTTCTGTGAGCATGAACCAGCCAACTAGCATCTCAGACTACAGCTGCTAATCATCTTGAAAGTGTCCTGTTTGTACCTAGAGTGCCTTTCTCCTAAATAGAAAATACGCACACCAAGACGTCACATGAAGAGGAAAAGAGTTGGTGAAAAATATCTGGATTGTCTTGCGCTACATACAACTATTAAATAAGTGAAACCAGCTTATACATCAGCCACAAGCACTGAAAATGAACTGGAATAGTCAACCACATATCTCAGTTTGAACATGCTTTGAGCTGCACAACACAGAATCTGATGAACATTACTTTTCCAAGCATTTGACAGTCAAAAATCCCTGCCTCAATGACAATTCAACCTGAGTGATATTTGCACGTGTCTTAAAAGATCATTTCATGTCCGCTAATGAAGTGTCTTGCTTGTGATCAAAGCAATAAGAACTGTTCAGGTCTATTCTTTTTGGTTTTCTTCTGGCAGTTAAATGACCACAGCCTGGTCATGCCACTACACCTGCCCCTTTCCTAAGATGCCAAGAAGTCAGAATTGTCACCACAACAGGTTCTCTCTCTGAAACTTCTATTTCTTACAAATAGATTTCCAAAACCCCCACTCCTGCCTAAGAGTTTCTGTTAAGGATAGAAAAAAGTTCATAAAACCACACAGAAAACTCCTCCAAAGTGTAGGCATACAGAGGTTTTTTTGGTAGCAAGTGTCTCTTGCCACTCCATGCATCACTTCATGCATCACTTCCTTCAAAGGCTATACTTGGAAGAGGATGCTCTTTTCCCTTCACTCAGAGGGGTTCCTTTGGAAAGACAAACTTGCATAAGAAATGTGTTAATTTAACACATATCCTAGCTGTCGCACCGCTTCCTTCTATCCTGTTATACTTTTTAATGGTTTGCCAACGTGAAGATATTTTCATTACACAGTAAACAAAGGAACAAAGGGATCTGATGTCCCTCTGCAGATTTAAAAAAATAAAAAGTTGTTAGGTCCTATTTTAGGATAGGAGAAAATAGCTGATCCAAAACAAACCAGGACTCAGTGACTGCCACGACATGGAAGTAGGTCTGCTTCTGCCAAAGATTTTGCTTTGAATTGCTTCAGCCATTATCAAGCAACTTACCAAAGCATCAGCATTAACCTTATGCCAAAAAATATATATTGATGGTGAGATTTACAAGTACATACATATTAAAACCATATACTAAATTCAGCTATACAGAAGTCAATTCTGGACTGCTAGAGTGGTGAAGATACAAGATTCTTAATCTCTTCCAGTTAAAACAAAACAAACAAACACAAAAAGAAAGGAAGCATCTCCAGTAGCTTCTTCACCCCTGTCTTTAGTTTCCTTGCTAAACTGAACAGGTCAAACAGGCCAGCAAAGTAAGAGCAGGTTGATTCAGGGCTTCATCCAGTTGGGTCTCGAAGACCTCCAAGGATGGAGACAGCAAACCACCCTGGGCAGCCCCTTCCCATGCTGAACTGCCCTTATAGTGAAAAGGGTTTTCTTCTTTATATCTACAAATATAATTATTTTATGTTTATATTATTATATATACAAACTAGTTCTATACAGATACACACATTTTCTTTATTTCTTTTTAAATTCAATCCTGCTCTTAAACATAGGCCACACACAGCTCCCACAGATATCAGTGGTAGTGCGTGTGTGTATCTTTGGGCTAAACCTAGCTTATCTAGAACATCTTAGGCATACAGCCCAGATTCACTTTTTAATAATACAGTGCCTTTGAAGTCCATCCACTCTACATGAACACTGATGTAAAGAAAAGCACAGGGTTTATTTTGGATTCTTAAACAAAGATTTCAAGGTCTACATCACTATACAACGCTTCAAGTCTTATAGACTATCTATCCCATCACGAGCTGCACTTAAATGGAGAAGGGAAAACAAATAAATAAATAGCACCTAGGCCTTTAATACTGAAAAGTAACTTTCATGTACACAGCTGAATTGCTTCATAACTTCAGTATTAATTCTTATGAATATAACGTATTTTAAAACTCAGTTTCTAAAAAGAAAACAAAACAAATACAAGCAACAGGCTAGCAAGAAACAATATCATCCATGTTCTGCTTTCTATATGTTTCTAAATAACACAAGTCCTTGCTAGAAGATATGGAGTGAAGTCATAGGCCCAACACGCACATGTCCAATATCAATATAACTTGCTTCTATTTTCTCTGTATTTTCCTCACATTAAAAATTAAAGCACAGAAAAATACCTTCTACTATAGCCTTACCTCATACATCCATCATACATTTATTGCAGCTCTTCCCTTACAGCAGCATTCCAAAACCAGCCCTCTGTGCTCTCCATTTATGCTCACCTGCTGCCCAAGTGCAGTTCATTAAGCTGTACACCTGCAGTGACTTAACTTGGGCTTTACTCAGCTTTTAACTCAGCCCAGAACCAGCAAAAGCATTTACTCTGCATGCTGTCATTAAATATTGTCTTATCCTCAGGGTTTTTGCACCTATGATACTCTCTGCTAATTTCCTTAACTCAGCAAACTCCTAATATTCAGTAGGTAGCTGAAAAACAGCTATTTACTCTACCAAATACAAACAAATGTGTAACAATTTATTTAATTAAAAAGAAAAAGTAAAAGATACTTTCCAGCTTAGGTGATGTGGGTGACAATTGCACTAAAACAGGTGCAATCAGTTGCGTAACTGCAAATCATTTGATACTTCAGTGTGTCAGAAGGAGGTGAAAGGACTATTTAAAGCTTTTTCTTTTTCACATAGCCTAAACACCATTTTAACTAAAAATACCTGTTATGGGGACAGCCTCTCCATATGAATATCATGACTTTTAAATTCTGTCTGCATTTAAAGCTTGTGGGAAGCATACGCTGTTTATGATCTTCCATATATACAGAAAAAAATAGAGTAGGTCTGAAGTTAGGGCTGCACACCAGGGAAAGAGCATGTAGTGAGGAAAAAGGCTTTTCTCTCTATTCCTGTAGTATCTCCCAAATCTCTAGAGATGCTCTGCTCACGAGTGGCTTCGTGGCCTGTTCTGTAGAAATAAAGTGCATTTCCAACCACAGATGAGATGCTTGAGTTTCCCAGGGGGAGCTCATGGTGGAGATTGCCTTCCTGTGACCCTGCACCTCTAGGGCTGAAGTTATCCCTGATGTAACTTGACTGACATTGCTAATGTTATGTGAGCGATCCAATTCCCTTACCTCATTTGTTTTACTTTTAAAAGCAAGGATGCAGGGCCAGCCACTCCAAAAGAGTAAACCACCTTATTTCCATTTATACCTGTCCAGATACAACAGTTTAGAGCCAGCTAAAAACCTGCCCCATAGCCACTAACGTTGGGTAAGATCTCACGGTCAACATGGGATGATTTTCAAGTGAAGGAATGTTGACACTAACATAGTCCCAACCAGTTTAGAGCTGGACTCAGGTTATCTTGGGTTGGTTTACTGGGGGTTGAAGGTGTACAGAACCCTCTCCAGCTTAAGGGTATATATAAACAGCAGCTGAGTACAACAGGCAGGAGGTTGTGATGGCATCGCCCACAGTGCTTGGGATGTATCATTTCTAGGTGGGCTAATGATGATCAGAAGTCTCAAGCCTCCAGTGATCACCCCTCGCAGATAGCTGGTAACTCTCTGAGGTTGTGTTAGAGGTGAGCTTTCACTCAGGGAGTACCTGCTATTGATCCATAAAGTCCTGTAAGCTATTCTTTCTGATTTAACCAGCGGCTGCGGTGCAGTAAATCCAGAAGCTGTCACTCCCGTGATAGGTTCCCTTACCTTTCCATCAAGGGCTGCTGACCTTCATGTCCACACAACTGCTTTTGCAAGGCAGTGCAGAGGTCAATGGCTTCCATGCTCTGTTTTGCATTGGTCACGTGATTTATGAGCAGAAATCCTGTAAAAATGAAATTTCAGCTGCATTTCCTTCGCTGACAGGTTAGCAAACATCTTATAAATCACATTGCTAGTGCCAAAATCCCTGCCAGTGATCAAACCGATTTTATCAAGCTTTGATAGCCTCTAAAACCAAGTTCCATAATATCCTGTTCAAATTCATTATTAACTTGCTATTGGAAAATGTCATTGAACTAACAATATTCATTACAATGCCAAATACTCAAAGTACCTGAAATACCTGCAAATAAGATAATCTAAAAATATGCATTTATTATTGTATCCTGGAAAGAACAGGGGAAGTAATTTGATTATAAACCCCCCACAAATCCTGTGCACCAAGTAATCAGTCACATTTTATACACTGACTTTCTTCACATCTGTGCAAATAAAGCTATTGTTAAAATGCATGAAGCACTGCGGCACATAATACACGCAGCCATGAAACCATGAGTGCTGTTACTTGTTGAGTCTTTAAATGGAAGGTGGCACATCTGCTTTTGGCATAGAAGCGTAAATCAATCCAAGATGTTTATTAAAGAGTAAATAACAACCTGTCCACGTGCTCTTTCTTCCATCCAGCCTTGGTTTTGTTCTTTGTTATTTTCCTGGCAGTTAAACACAGGCTCTGCACATTGAAACTATGCGTTGTTTCTTCATGTACGGATAACATAACATGTCCTGTAACATTTAGCAAGTATGTGATGGGGAACAGTTTGGACAAAACTGCAAGACAAAAACGAGGTGGGGAGGAAAGGGTAAGTACAAACAGATACACCACAGTGACTGAAAGGCTTATTACTCTGGATACTCCTAATATGTTTGAAATGAATACCAAGACCTAGATTTGATTTCGTGTCCTAGCTCTCATCAATTAGCGAGCAAAATTTGCAACAGTGAAGGATGGTGAATGTTTTCTTCCTTACCAGTCAGAGGCACAAGCAAGCATTAGAGAATGGAGGAGTCGATATGACTTGACCTAGAATTTAAGGTTTCTATACCTTCTACAACAGGGTCTGCCTGAGCAGGACTGGTTAGAAGCCTGTCTTTCACCATTTGCATGGGTTGCCAAGCAGGACAAACAACACGATATTGGCACTGGTCGATATTGGCCAATACTGGCACTGGAGATTGCCCTTTCAGGAGCAGCTGCTGATCTATTTGGCACAGCTTGTAACGTGTTTCTCTCCGGCTGCCCCTAGGTCTGCTGTACGAACAGCAGTCCGAGGACAGCAACGTCTTTTGTGGACAGTCTGTTCTGTGGGCTACCTGTGTGGAGCAGCTCTTAGAGAGTGGAAGTGGAGAAGACAGCTCTACCCAGGCTTTGACACACTGTCTTCTTGACATGGCCTTCATTACTGCTGGGTAGGGAGCCGATAAGCAAGCGATGCTGTTCTTCAAGTGCAATTCAGAAAAAGACGTACCCTCCCAAACACTAAAAAGCTCACACATTGGAAAGTCAATCTCTCTTCTGTATGCTGGCAGTGGGAAACCACAGGACTCTCCTGGCTCGTTTTTAAGAGGTGAGACATACTGCTTGGCAGATGATGGTTTAGGAAGGCTCGTCTTGCAGCATTAGGGCTGGCTGAGGGAAACCTTCAAAGGAGAAGTCCATGCTGGACAGGGAGTAAGGTCTGCTGGAACAGTGCCATGTGGTATTTTATGCTTTTATACATATAATTTACTAGACTAGTCTCCAAACATCTTATTTCTGCAATTGTTTGCAGTTGTTCATTTCTTCTTCATTAAAATTGTAAGGATATATTCAAAGGTAAGATTCCATATGCATATATTTCAATAATAACATTACTGATCAGCTCTGTCCCAAAAGTAGCAAATATTTCTGTAAATTTGTTAATTGGATTTCATCTATAGCTGAAACCTAGTTGCATGAGAGATCCAGGTGGATTTGTTCAGCAACACAGAACACGCAAAGACAGAATTTATACAGCAGTTACCACTGCAGGCTAGAATTATCTTGATCAGAGTTGTTAAAGCATCCTGTTTTAATATTTTAGTCAGGGAAAAAAAATATTAATTAAATCAAAATACTTGGGTAGATCAGAAAAGAAGAAGGAAAAAACAAAACACAATACTACTTTCTCCTATTTAGTCCACACAAAATCTTCCTTAATTTCTCCTTTTCTTCCATATGCCTGGTATTAGGACTCCATGTAACCAAACATTTTGCAAGTCACTGGTGCCAGATTTTGCAGAATATCTCGGACAGGTCTCTTCATTTCCATTTCATTTTGTCTTTCTATGTCTGACACATATTGTTATTTAAATGAATGCTTTTGAACTCAGATTTTTTTAATGCAAATGTGTACTGCTTCCCTATTGAATTGAAAACATCAACACTTTTTTTTTTCCCTATGAAAAGAAGGATAAAGAGCAATATTCTCAAGACAGAAGGTGGGTCGGGATGTTACCTTTCTGTGAATTTAAGCTAAAAAGGGAAAGCATGCACAATGGTGAAGTATCAAAATATTGGCTAAATCTTCCTTCTACCCAGGATATAGCAGTATTACATCATTTTAACAACAGCTGAGGTAGGGAAGGTGCCAAGGCACGGCAGACTGGTCTCTCTTGTTCAAGTCATTCTGTATAAGACAGGGGAGTACACACAAGTGCCAGATGCTACGTGCCTCCAGCAACTGTAAGGTGCTCTCTCCAGTCCCTCCTTTTGAAACCAATTTAGTTGAAAAGTTGGTGTCCTGTCCTTTTTAGCTTTAAGCAAAGAGGCTATAGGGAGGTAATGGGCAAGAAGGAAAGAAAGAATGAATGCCTGGCTCCCTTTAGAGTGTACTGCATTTATGTCTTCAGGTTTTTCTTTTACCTATAATGTCTAGAAATTTACATTTTAACAAAAGGTGAATGTGGAAGTTCTCCAGTAGTCACATGCCTCCTAGAATTGGAGGTTGGAGCTTTTTGATCATCAAATGCTACAGAATGGGGGGGGGGGGGGGGGGAGAAAAAAAAAACATATCCCATGTCCCCAGCACCAAAAAGGTTGGTAACACCTGAGTGTCTTCTATATTTGATCTCTGCCAGACCAAGAGGCATGTGATGCTGAAGCATGTGGACTGTCTCACCCTTTTCCCATTGGACAATCATCCGTCTTGCAGCAAAAAAATGCCACAGTCAGTGCCCACTAGCACCCTTGCCAGCAGCGTTAGCAAACAGACCTCAGAGACTGAGCTCCCCTTTTACTCACAAAAGTTGTTCTCTTTCAGCGTCAGTAGTCGTTGTTCCAGCCCAGGCTTTCTACATGTTATTCCTGGACTATTGAAAACTTGAAGTGCTGCTCCCCGTGCAACACCAAATTTATGGATGAGGAGACAACTTCAGTCTGCCAGGTGATAATTTGGCATCCTTATGTCAGTGTTAAAATCCCTACAGCTGTAAATATTTATTGCAGATGAAATATACTCATATACTCCAGCTAGCACATTACCATATGAATAAATCTAACACTAAATAAATCATGCGCACTCCATCTTTTATTCAGTTTATGAAATTCTTGCTTCTCACTCTGAGCATTCTTAGCTTAATAAGGTTACTCAGAAGTCGGGTGATTCATGGTATGCCTTGACTTGTTTTATAACACAGCATTTTGCTTCTTATATTTCTCCTCTGACAGCTTTTGCAAAGTTTTGATTTGATAGGACAAGAACAGTGAGGGCATTAGGACCAAGAGAAAGACGCACACATTGCTCTGTATTATGTCTGGCAAAGTGCTTCCTGACTGAGTGCTGTAGTTATGTGTGAAACAAAGTCAGGGACTGACTAGTTCTCTCATCTGTTGATCACAGTGAACTTGAAGCCTCAGAACGGGGGAAAGCTGTCAGATCTGCTTTCAGAGATAAGGCACATCAGACCAGGCAGCAACGGGAAACTTTGAAGAAGCAGAAAATACTCTGCAAGGAAGCTATAAGAAATGGATTTTCTTTTCAATTAGAATTTAGAAGGGAAAAAATCAAAACTTTAGCTACTTTTTTCATTAGCTAAACATGCTCTTTCCTAACTAAGCTGGGACTGTATAATAACGGATCTACTTTATCTCGCTGGATCCATGCTGCCTTTTACTACAGTAAGTGCAATATTAATAGGCATTTTTCTATTTTGTCTGTAAATAGAGAGGAGAGCATGAAACGGCATCAGTGAAATGTGAGGGGAACAGAAAATCCTCTTGGCAGATAGTGAAAACCAGTGCTTTGCTGCAACCCGAGGACTGGAATCTGAGCGATATCCAAGTGGTATTTAACATGACCATCTGTATCATTTTGTCACCAACAGTATGTTCTTGAGGAAGAAATGCAGATATGGATCACGTAAGCTGCAGTTTCTCTTGTTGCTGCTGATGCTGGGCTTTTTGCTACTGATGGTTACAACGCTGAATCCACCACCCAGCAACCAGAGCAAGGACGGGACTTTCCAGCCGGTGGAGTTCAACCCCCGGGAAGGGTATCAGATGGACTTTGCGGAGCCCCAGGAGATGCTGGACACCCAGGAGGAGAGCCAGCAGTACTACCCCTTGGACGGGCTGTCGCCGTTCATCTCCCTGCGCGAGGACGAGTTGATCGCGGCCGTCGTGTCGCCCGCCGGGCGAAGGAACCACAGCAAGGCCAGGAAGGGCTATCGCGTGGTGAAGCAGCAGAGCAGGCGGCCGGAGGCGAAGGAGGGGGACCCGGAGTCCCAGCTCGTACCCCTTCCTCTGCAGGACGGGCAGGGGGCTGCTGCGGGGCAGCGGCCGCTCGGCCTGGAAACCCACGGCTTTAACGAAGCGCTCAGCGAGCGGCTGTCTCTGCGCAGGGAGCTGCCTGAGGTACGACACCCGTTGTAAGTAAAACAGCCTATTTGATCTCGGGGAGAAAACCCGCACCTTCCCCTGACGCTGTCCCAAACCCCCGTGAACCTCTCCTCCCGTAAACCCTACGTCTCCCTAACCAAACTGTCCCCTCGCTTTGGGGCAACGCTTCAGGTGCCGCGGGAGCCGGGAGAGGCGAAAATCTGACGGGGGGGCAAAAATGGGGGGCGCCGGGGGCAGGGTGTGTGTGGGGGGGGGGGGGGGGGGGGTTGCGGCTTTCTGGGGGCGCCAGGTCGGAAGGGGGAGGACGGGCTCCGGGCGATGTTTGCCGTTATAGGGCCCCGTTATCGGGCCCCCGTTATCGGGTCCCGTCACTCGGTCCCCGTCCCCTCACGGCGCCGCGGGCGGGCGGGCGGCAGCGCCGCCTGCTGGTGGCCCGGGGGGCTTCGGCCGCGGCAGGTGCCGGCAGGTCCTGAGGGGAGAGCGGGGGGCACGGCCCGGCCCCGCTGAGGGGAGGGGAAGGGCAGCGCCGTGAGGGAGCGCTGGGAGCAGAGGGGAGCGAGTGGCCACCCCGCCGCCTCGTCCCCGCTTGGGTTTGTGCCCCCGGTGCTGAAGGCGGTGGTGTTTGTGCTTGCTGCGCTAGGCAGGGCGTTGCCAGCAGGTCAGGGGAGGCGATCCTGTCCCCCCCCCCCAGCAGTGCTGGAGCCCTGTGTCCGGTTCTGCCCCCCAGGACATAGACATACCCAACAAAGGGCCACCAAGGGGATGAAGGGGCTGGAGCTCCTCTCCCATGAGGAAAGGCTGAGAGAGCTGGGACTGCTCAGCCAGGGGAAGAGGAGGTTCGGGGGGGACCTTATCAACATCTAACAAGTGCAAAGAAGAGCCAGGTTCTTTTTGGTGGTGCCCAGTGCTGGGACAATCAGAAATGGGAGCAAACTTGAATACAGGAGGTTCTGGCTGAACATAGGGAATGCATCTTTGCAGTGCAGGTGGCAGAGCACTGGCACAGGTTTGTGGGGTCCCCCCCTTGGAGATCTTCAGAAGCCACCTGGACATGGTCCTGGGCAAGCTGCTGTAGGTGTCCCTGCTTGAGCAGGGGTTTGGGCCGGCCGAGCTCCAACCTCAACCACTCCGTCATCCTGTGAAAGGAAACTCCCGGGAGGGAGGCAGGGAGGTGCAGATCAGGGTGTCTGACCGGCCTTGCCAAACAGCACCATAACAAGCAGCAGCCACGCTGCAAGGCCACATCAAAGAAGCTTTGCATCTGAAGTCCTACATGTTGCATTTGAAATGCTGTGTGTTGTGTTTGAAGCTCCACATACTGCATTTGAAGCTTCATGTGTTGCATTTGATGCCTCATGCATTGCATTTGAAGCCCCACGTGTTGTGTTTGAAGCCCCACGTACTGTGTTTAGAGCCTGGAGACTTGTGAACCAGTTATTCCTGCAGCCCAGGAGGTGCAGTTCATCCTACTTTAAAAGGGGCTGAGGAGTATCTATGCTCCCCTGCCCACTGGAGAAGGAATAAGATGCAGGTGGCTATCTTTCTTTCTTGCCTTCTGTAACAAAAGCGATTGCAGCTTTCCCCTAGGACACAATGGAAAGATGTGCCAGAAAACATTTTAAGACAGAATTTATATAATCATTTTTCTAGCAGTCATTTTCCCATGTCTAAAACCAGATGGTGGTGCTAAATTACGAGCACAGTCTTAAGGAAAGAGAAATGAAAGACAGGGACTGTTTTCTACATTCACTGACTAGATTCAGTGTTAATTTGAATAATTCCATTGAATAATGATATGCTAATATTATTTCGGTTATTTTTCACCATGCTTCACTGGCAGCTCTTTGAACTATGTAATGTTCAAAGGAGGAATGATGACCCTGTTTTACTGCCTGTGATGTAAGCCAAAAAACAGTTTTATTTTGGCAGCTGAAGGGCCGTCCAACAAGAGGCGGTTTTAGCTAATATTAATCTCAACTCAGATTTAAGCCATGCTCTCAGAGCTCTTGGATGAGTTTTCCTGTCTGACTAGTGACAGCCTAAGGACCTATCAACACCACAGCTTATAGAAGCCCAGATTGAAACCACAGATCTGAACATCTGAGGCCTTGCAGTTGTTCAGATCTAAATCCAGATCATAAACCTGCAGCAGAGGTCCACCTCTACGCCAGTCCTGTCCTTCATGGCACAGCACGCAAACCACAATGATATTTGTTGGACATAATTTACTCTGGGGGCCTATCACAGCTGTGTCAGTCCTGTTTCATACTGTTCTAAAAGGAGAGTGAAACAGTAATGAATCAGAATGGCTATTACCCTATTCTGCTTGAATTGTGTTGCTTGTAATAATGTTTATTATTGTTTATCGGAGAGAAACTAACCAGTTGGGGAAATTTCAGCAGGTTAGCTCCACAGACTCAGTTTCTCTCATTTCACTTAAAATGGCAAACCCTTCAGACCAGACGCTGTGCCTACCAATTGCGAAGCACTTCTGGATACTGTAAAATAAGGCTGGCCAGGCTTCACACTTACATACCGCCTTTTTACTTTTAAACCAGAGTGCAAGACGTAACGTAAATGCCGTAAGATATACTTAGCCGCTGTTCCTTAGAAATTCACATAAAAAGGTCTGTAGTGCTTTGCATTGGAGCACTGAGCAGCATAACTACAGTTTCTTTTTATACGAAGAGTACAGAGCTCTGATGGAAGTAAACCAGAGCCTGCTGGCTGTGCTTTGCCTTGACAGCCCTGGATCCAACCTCCCCAGCTGGCAAGCGATACCTCAGACCTCTCTCACCAGACCGCAGCTTCTAACGTAGCCCGCACCTCTTTGCATGCCTTTCCAGGTGAATGTTTTATGCTACCTTTCAGAAAGTAGATGCATAAAACTGCATCTCTTCCAGCATTCTTACTGATCCTGCAGTAAAACATACCTCGGTGGATAAATCAGGTGCCTGGTTTAGTCCCATTCCTTCGAGTAACTGTTCTGACACAGCCAGGGTCTCCCGGTGAACAAGCCTCATAACCTGTCTTGTGCTACAGTGTTTTTCTCCCACACCAAAATTCATCCTCTAAGGTACTTTCATCCCTCACGGTGCTATCAGTTTGTCCTGCTGCCATTGACACCCTCCGGGGACTGTGGACCTGAAGTAAGCCTGTCAATGTATCTTCTTTGAATTCTGCCTGAAAAAAAAAAAGGTCCATTTTCCTCTCTTGGCCTTGAGCGTCAAACCATGCGTATGCGGGCAAATGCAAACACACAAGTATCTAAAAAGGTTTTGAGTTTTGTTACAAAAGCGCAGCTTCCACTTGAGTGCAGCTGGGAGCTGAATCTCAATGAGATATTTTCCTGCAGGTGAGTGGGAGTCCTCACTGGCAGAGCCTGTGCCCTGTCAGAATTGCTCTCCCGTTCCTTGCTGCATGTGACAATTCCTTATTTTTCACAAATTGGTTTCAATCACTACGCCTTATATCAGTCACAGCCCCGACTTTCTGAAATGTCAATTTATGACAGACAGCCTGTGGACCTGCTCCAAATTACAGGGAAGGCATTGCTGTACACCAGTACCCTTTCTCGTTTTTCCGAAGATTAGATACCCACATTGCAAGCCTTTGCCAATCTCCATGGCAACTAGATACTCGCCACCTAGGCTACATATTCAAGTACAGTTATTTTCAATTATTTTCCAATTAAGATTCCACAACAGCCTTATTTTCTTGCTATAACCACAATACTAGCAACACAGCGTTGCAGTATGATGATGGAAAGCACAGGTGGTTATAGCTGTATTGTGTATTCCTGTTTGGAAGCTGCCTGTTAGTGAAAGGACAGCATCAGACCTTCGCTTTTCTTAATTATCTCCAGATTATTCTGCCTGAAAAGACAAATACTGCCAAGTCACGAGAGCATCCTTTTCTCCATCCTGCTGAAAAATAGACAAAGTCTCCCATGTGCAATAATGAAACAACAGCATTGTTGATTATAGACGATTAGTAACACAAGAAGAAAATACATTAGTTACAATGTAAAAATCATCAGGAAAAACGTTTCTCTCCATAAAGAAGATATTAGTGTAAAATATTATAAGTATTGTGGCATTTTAAAATCTATATTCCCAGAAGTGTATCTGTAGTATTCATTTATTTGTATTTGTTATTAAATCATTCAGCCTGTGGATTCTATTAAATGATAAGCAGTTTTGTGTCTGGGTGGTGTCTAGCATGATAGGGCCTCAGCCCGTGAACTAAAGCGCTAAGTAAAATGGCAATAAACATAGCAATTATTAAAATGATATCCCTTACATGAGCTTCTGCTGCAGCTGAGCTAGCTGAGCAGCTAATTGTTTAATAAGCACTGTAAATCTATATGGTGATTTGCTTGGCAATACGAGAACGCTGAAATAACAATGGGCCAGATTCGTGCAATGGGTTTTCATGAACTGACACCAGGGACAAAGCTGGATCAGCAAACAACCTTGGAACCAAAATCACATACCACCATCTCGTTCACTTTTTGTCATGTTGGCGTTTGATGTTTTGATGTGATGGGTGCAATCCTGGCACCAGGGAAGGCTAGGGAGCCATGGGCCCCAGCTGGCGCTCTGCAGCCTCTCCAGAAATGCCACACCGTGCCCCTTGCAGCCAGGTTTCTTGCAGTAGACTGTAGCAGTACCTGGATTGTAAAGGAAATAGCAGAAAAAGGCATAGGGATAATCCCCCCATCTGGGAGCCTCTTTCATCAGCGACCCATTTTTGTCAGAAAGAGCAAGGTGTACAGGCTCTATAGTCTGTATATAGGATTTACTTTCTGATTTGTATCTGTATTTGTTTTCATTACCTATGTAGGGGTCCATTTCTTTCGTGTACCGGGATGAGATGTTGGCTTCATTCACTATGCTCCTGGTCAGGCAGGCCACAGACACACTTATCTGTTGTGCAGATGAGTTTTTTTAATTGTTAGCCTCCGAGGTACTGCATTTCAACTTGCTCTTTTCTCTGTTATAGGAGAAATATGGAAGGGTTGTGGGGGGAGGCTGACTGATCTGCTTTATCTCCCTCTTTGCTTTGCTGTAGTTGTCTTCAGTTTCTCTTTCTTCGCCTCAGCCAGAACACAAGAACCCCAGAATACAACAAAATATTCCTATATTTGTATTTCAATTATTGTAATGTCATTCTCATATTTTTACTTTGTGTTCCAGTCTTGGGACACTTTAGTACTTCCTTTTCTTCCTGAGCCGAGCTCTTGAATTTCTTTCCATCCCTGAAGATCAAGGTATAGCCTGTAACTCTGGTCTGAGATAGAAGTAGCCAGTTGTACCCGTGTTACTAGTGTCTCCCTCATTTGATCCCATGCAGGTGCCTGCAGCAAGAATATGACTCCAGCCTGCCTACTGCCAGTGTCATCATCTGTTTCCATGATGAAGCCTGGTCGACTCTGCTGAGAACGGTGCACAGCATTATGGACACAGCCCCGAAGACCTCCCTCAAGGACATCATCCTAGTAGACGACCTGAGCCAGCAAGGTAGCCCACACTTCTTTGTATGAGAGCACTGCTTTCCAAAGCTGCAGGGAGGAAACTGTCCTCCTCCAAGAACTGCATGAAGAGAGGAGAAGGCAAATGGGACCTGCAGGAAGAGAGTTAAGCAAAGCCACGAGTTGACTGCCAGGTTTCACTCTCCCATCCCCAGAATTCAGCTTAGCCTTTCAACTTTGAAATGTTTCTTTTTTTTTTCTTTCTTTTTTTTTTTTTTCCTATCACTTCCAATCACTCTGAGCTTTCTTACTTTAAAATAAGTTCACAGTATGCAAATCTTCCCACTGGACCAGATCTGCTGTAATAATTTCCAGACGTGGACTTTGGCTGAAGCATGGAGTGGAAAACTCCACATTGCTAAAGTAATCCCAAGTGCTTTGGGAAGCCAAACACCTGTAGTATCTCACTCTGATCTGTGCCTTTTATGAGATGATGAGAGTATCCACCTTTTCGTGAAAACAGGAGAGGAGGATATTAAGTTTCCCAGAGGAATAGCTTCACACCTAGTGAATCTCAATTTCCATTAGTCTCTACTTCTCTTTGACATTACGCTGCTGTGGGAGTGTTTGGAACACGGCCTGCTTGGCCATATAAAAAAAATGCCCCCCAAACATTTTACCAGCAAACATTTGACATCTCCTACTATCTGTTGCTTCCCTGTAAGAGCTTGAATCAAAGCTAAAATGACCCTTCTGTTTATGACAGGGCCCCTGAAGTCAGCCCTGAGCGAATACATCTCAAAGCTGGATGGTGTGAAACTGATCCGGAGCAACAAGAGGCTTGGAGTCATCCGAGGTCGGATGCTGGGAGCTGCACGAGCAACTGGGGACGTGCTCGTCTTCATGGATTCGCACTGCGAGTGTCAGAAGGGCTGGCTGGAACCCCTCCTCACCCGGCTGTCCAGCAACCGGTAAATACAGAACCATGGGATCCATAAAATCACGGAATGGTCTGGAATGGGTTGGAGGGGACCCTTAAAAATTGTCTTGTCCAACACCATTGTCCTCATTACTTCTCAGCTCTCTGCATTTGCTAATTCCTGTTGAAAAAGGTGTACTTGGAAAGATTTGGATTTTTTTTTCCAACCTTGCTTGGTTACCTTCTTCCTGCTGGTCACATTGCTTTTATTTTCTACTTTAACACCACATACATCACCATGTTATGTGGGAAGCAGGGTAGGTCACGCAGCTGATGACCCTCATTTTACACCCAGAGTCACTAAACTGGCAGAGTTTGCATCTAGCCATTGTTAGAGCTATGAGAAGGCTTCCTGGTGGTCTGAATTAAAAAGGCTACAGTCTCAAGCCATTTGCAAATTGAGAAATGTCCACCAGAGAAACTACTGCAACACTCCATTATTATTTTTGCTTTTTAGTTGTCTCAGTCATGAAGCCAAGGATAAAATGGGAGTGTTTCCTTAAAGTACTTTGTCCTCCTGAGCCTGCTTGGTTACATGCCAATCTCACCTGCACCATCTCTGTTCCACAGAAAGATAAGACTTTACAGGCAGCCTCGACAGCTCTAGTTGACCTCATATACTTTCACTGACACCAAACTCACAGAAAAAGATACAGATTCGTATTTTCTGAGTGTTTCAGATTTAGGTAGGTACTTGGGCCTCCTCTCTAACATACAGCTGAGCTCATCTGTGTAGTCCCCAAGTACTTCAAAGAGATTAAATCACTGAAAATGTTTCTAGAATTACATAGAAGTAAATCCTTTATTAAAGGGACTTTTCTGAAAGAAACGTTTGTACATTAACTTGTCTATCATTACCCATAAGCCACTTGAGAAAAAATGAATAATTGCTTGAGGGGGTAAAAGAAAAGTACATCTTTAAAAGTCTTACCAGACCACTAAAGAGTAGTAATAAAGACCTTCAAAGGCCGTTCCCAGGCACTGGAACAAACTGCTTTTATGGCTGATTATGTTTGCTCATAAGAGAATTAATTTGAGCTTTTAGAAATGATTACATCATTCATATGAAAACATGAAAAATACTACAAGCTAGTGGAATGCAGCCCTGGGATGTCATGACTCTTCTTTTCTAAACGATTCTCATTGGAAAAGCAGATTCTTTTTTGTCTGCTGACTTAATGGATGGCTTATTAAAAATATGCAGATTTTTCTGCCTTGAGCTCTAGCCAATTGTTGATGTTTGTGCAAAACTCCTGTTTGTATCAGTCGGTCAGTCCTTATTTAAGGTTATATTGCTGAAATCACAAGAGCTGCAAAAAGCCTTAAAGGAGAGCTATAAAGTATTACTTCGGGAGAATTGCAATGGCGTGAGAGAAGCTGGGACCCTGAGGTCTCCAAGTGTAGTGATTCACTGTCAAGAATTCTCCCTGCCAAGGGGACGCCAAACCACCGAGCTTACCAGAGCTCTGAGATTTCTGTAACACCTGCACTAGGGGGTGAGGAAGAAGGATTCCTTTTCCTTGTAAGGCCCATATGCTCATTCGTTCCTCTATGAGGGAGAATTTAACACTGAATTAGCTAATGGCTAATTGGACTAATGGGGAAAAGGTGGAAGGACTTTTGGATAACAGTATGGGCTAAATCATCCCTTTCTGCTTGCTGTACCAGGCATTGTGTCTGCTGCTGGAAGTTCTGTCACCCTAGTGTGGGGAACCTTTTCCACTCTCCAGTGCACAAACAGGAACGCTCAAAGGCATCTGGCAATCAGTTTCCCTCACTGTCCCTGCTTCCCTAACTGAAAAATGGTGATAATAACACTGACTTGATAAGGAGGTTAATTCATTATTTTTCCTAAATTGCTTGCAATGCTTGCGTGGAGATCACTATGGAAATGTAAAGCATTAGCATAGGCAACTTGGCTTCATTTAGCAGTTGAGGAGCTGTTAAACTGAATCATGTCCACTCCCTAAGACTGCCCAAATGAGGAAAGCACAGTGAAAAAAAGTTTACAGTGAGTAGTGAAATACCCCCCATTCCTCTTCTTAATGTACCAATCAAGCTACTACCTGCGCTCTTGTGCTGCAGAGACAGGATGGGAAAACACTTAATCATGTAGAGCGAGTGAATTGTTAGCTGGCAAGGACAAATGCAGCCTTTCCAAATCTCAGTCCTTTGCCAGAGTTTAAGGGAGCTGGGAGAGAGATTTTAGCTTTGAAAACTGTGAACAAGCCCAATTTTGAGATGCCTTAGCAAGTCTACCACTATTGGTATGACGTTAGTGATGCACAGAGATCCTTGGGCAAACTGAGACCCCACTGCGGGTTGAACATACTCACCAAAGGGGAGATATTGCCAGTTTTGAGCAGCCTGTAGTAGTAAGAGCCATGAGAAACATGAGAAATATTATCCCAATTTTACAGGTACAGACATATTTGTCAGACATTTGACTGCTCTGGGTGAGTGCATTTCATCTCCCTGCATGAGGGTTTTATTCATTAACCCAATCAAAATTGTTTTCTCAAGAAGTATTAAGTCTTTCTAGAATCATTACATGTGCATTTATGGACACCTTGCCTGGGACCTGCTCTTTGAACCATGCCTAACAAATTGACTGGGATGCTGTGCATCAGCTTAGTGTATCACCTGAGAACGGTTCAGTGGTTTGTTAAGCATCCCCTGACATTTCGATTATCCAAGGATGAATACCACAGTCACCTGGACAACATTAGAAAACTAGATGAGACGCCCCACAGATCATTTCATTTGACAACTGTTTATGTTCCAGCCTAATTCCAGGTGAGTAGCATGGTGCGTAGGAATGCAGCTGTGCAATTATTACAATCATCTTTTGAGGCTTTTGCCTTTTCCAGGAGACAACTGCTATTCAGTCCAGGGGCAGTGAAAGGCAGGGGGAGCATATAGTGAACTGAAAAGCATATAGTGCCTGAAAAGGTTGTTGCTTTAACTTAAAAATAGTGACCATCATGCTGAAGCGTACGGTTCCTTTCTTGCAGCAGGGTGATTTAAATAAAATAAAAAAGGTTCAAATTGTGGTTCCTGAGAATACTGCATGGAAGCAAAATAAGGCTTGATTATATTCTTGAAAAGGAATTCCAGCTCTAAAAGAGGCATGGGCACCATAACGATGCAGGGGGAGATGGCTTGCAAAGGGGTAGCTTGCCCTCAGGACCTTTCCCCTGCTCCTCATCACCAAGGCTATTTCCCTCTGTGCTGGTGCACTCCCTATACCACAGCTCAAATATTACATTAGCAAACTGGAGCCTTTAATATTATTAAAAGAAGCCTCTCTGGTTTCTAAAATACAAAGTGCCTCTACTTAGCTCCACAATTCTAGGTCACTAGATGCTGTTAAACAGAATAAGAAATGAGCATAGCAATGGAAAGCTATCTCATCAGCTCAGGAGTCAAGCAGAGCCTCTGCAGATACAGGAATAGATACAGAGTTTTGTTCAAAACATTTGTGAGTGGTGCTGGTTTTATGGCAGTGCACAAGGGAGAAGGGAAGTATCTTGCACTGAACACTTCCATCCTCTTTTTTTGCCCAGCTCTCCACTTCTCTGTGGCCCACACCCCAGCTTTTCAAGCTATCACATCCATAAGCCATCTGGTTTCTGCCTTCTTACGGGCTTAGGGAAGCATGATGTTCTCCATCCAGAGGGCACGCAACCCCTTCACGCATGTCAGCATGCATTTCCATGCTGCCTTCCTTATTTTGAAAACCTTCTATATACTTCACATATAGCAGCCTGCTCCCTGGGACTTCTCTTTTTGCCTGATCTTTTTATAGCCTGATCCAATTGTCGATAACACTAATTTCAAATTCAGTAAGATAAAGTTCTGCACTTACACGGTATGTTATCTGAAGATATGTTATCTGTTTACAATCTTTCACAGTTGATCAGTATCAGCAGGTGACCTATTTTAAAGATGAAAAGAAACTTGAAGAGAATCTAAAGCCAAAAGCAATCATTATTGGCAAAAGTAGGAGCAATGAAGATTTAGAGATTTAGGCATGATTCACAGCACAGTGCCCTGACTGCCTGATATTAAAAGGTACTGGCAGCTCCTACAGATTTTGGAACCTCACATACAGATTTGAATATTTTAACATAAAAAGCAGGTTTAAATATATATATACATATTTTAATAAAGCATTCTCTTAGGACTCTGCCTAGCTGAGATCTGAATTACGTGCTTAGTGCTTAGCATGTAGGTAGTGCATCAGTTCAAGGATATTGTCCTTATCTTTCAGTCAGCCAGAAGTTGGTCTGCAAGGCAATACGTAAGTAATCCTGTATCCCACAGCTTTACCATTCCTGATCACTACATATTCTCTTTTTATTAATCCCACTAAATTTCAAGTGTTTAGAATTACTTTTTTTCCCTGAAGACTTCAGCAAGCAATGTGATTTCAGTGAAAATGAAGTGTGCCGTGGAACAAGCTTGTGTTCTCAATTACTTGCTGAAGTTTTGACTATGTGCAGAGCCAGACAATTCCGGCTGCCTGGATTTCTGAGCTATCTTATTTTTGCAGGGAATGATCCACTCTGAAACTGGCTGAGGAAAACATAGTATTTTCATGTTTGTTTTTGTTGTTCCCCCTTATTTAAAGAAGGATTTAAACAGATTAAAATCTGTTCCCTTCCCAGAAAAAAAAAAAAAAAAGATAAATCGATAAAAAACACTTTCAAAATATCATATCTAAAACTTCAAAACAGATGTGTTAATTAACTCTTCTTCTCATGTTACTTATTCTAAAAACAGAAAAGAACATAATGTCCATGGCGACTGCAAAGGGTCATGAGAAGGCATTTCATTTAAGCTGTATTTGGTTGAGAAATTCCAAACTAGGAAATTGTTCTTGTTTGGGTTGCTCTTTTTCATGGAATTGTGACCTTTTGTAGATCCTGTGTGTTCCAAGCATTTGAAATATTCACAAATTAGTATCACCACAGTCAAACAGTTCAAAGCCTCGCTGCCAGTTGTATTTGAGTTTCCTGTTTTTTTCTTTTTCTTGGATTCCACAGAGTAAAATTAGCAGTAGTTTGCCAGTGTGTTTCATTTCAAAGTGCCGAGAAGCTGCTGACTGTCTGCCAGTTACTCAGTTAAAAACAAAAAAGAATAGCTAAGAACATCTTCCAGCTTTCAATTACCTTCTGCTGCAAATTTGCATTTAGAGCCACAGAAACACTGAACCATCACAGAACATGCAGAAAGTAGATCTTTTATAGAAAAAAAAAAGCCTTAATACCAAATGATGTCATAGAATCATAGAATGGCTCGGGTTGGAAGGGATCTTAAAGATCACCCAGTTCCAACCCCTCTGCCATAGGCAGGGACGCCACCCACTAGATCAGGTCTTGAACGCCTCCAGGGATGGAGCATTCACAACCTCTCTGGGCAGCCTGTTCCAGTGCCTCCCCACCCTAAAGCACTACTTGATTAAGATTAAAATTGACCATTGACCACTTTTCACAAAAGATAAAATTACTCAATTCCTCTATTTCAGACCAGAAAGGTACTCCCAATATTTAAAGTTTTAGGAAGCTGTGGCTCTACTGGTTTCAGCAGAGCTACACCAGTTTATCCTAAGGTAAAGGATCTAGCATGACACTTGCAAACATATTCTTGGGAACTGTTAATCTTGGTATTCTGAAAAAGCTGCTAGAGTAATAGCTTTAAAACACAGTAACCAGTTCGTACTGTATACTTTTATGGGAAAGGATATTCAATTTTATTTTGTTCTAGTTTATTGTTGAGTTTATCCAGGTTAGAATATGACCAATCTGGTACTGTAATTTCCATGTCGTAATTTGTAGACATTTTGGCTAATTGCTTGGTCTCCTAACCATCAGAATCCCTGACATCAGTGCAGGTATTCTTCTTGAATTACATTGAATGATCATGCCCACAAAAAAGCAAAGTAAAAGCATGCATTAAAAATTAGGTGTTCTTTCAGCTGGAACTGTTACTGTGGTGCTGACTCTTGTGAGCAATTGCAGCAATGCTAGAAGCATCACTGGGGTTTGGAGTTTTACAGTGGCAACTAATTTAAGGTGGATACAAAAAGAAGGATGGGTTTGAAATAGCTGGATATGAAAATGTGGGATCATCTGAAATGTCTGGAATATTTGATCCAGTATATATCTGAGCATAGCTCCGAGTATCTGCGTTGTCTCTCTCTGAGCTATACTGGATACACACGTGGCCTAGTCTTCATGGCCAAGGGTTTTGAATGGTTTAGTCTGCATTGCCTGCTCTGGCTTCCACTCAAGCATGCCCTCCTGATCTTTCCCGCTTGACTCGGAAACTGTAAAATAAACTTCTCCGGAGTCATTAGTTCCTCAGTCCTGTCTGGATAGGAATGGATAGACAAGCAGCAATAATATGCATTTCAGCAAGGAGCAATAAAGTGAGGTGGGAAATGTCCAGCTCCAAGTACGCTCCTAACCAGACAGTTGTCAGTGATGCCTAC
Source organism: Anser brachyrhynchus (assembly GCF_964034855.1). Classification (NCBI taxonomy): domain Eukaryota; kingdom Metazoa; phylum Chordata; class Aves; order Anseriformes; family Anatidae; genus Anser; species Anser brachyrhynchus. Next base: position 37,911,870 of record NC_137695.1, read on the forward strand.
ACTGGAGAATGCAGCAGGCTGTAGAAATTATAGTGATTTTTCATTTTTTGAAGTTTAGTCTTATAAAATCCATTTAAATTGTTAGCGCTATTTTTCTCAGCATGTCAAAGAAAAAAGCACCTGCTTGTGTGAGTCCAACAGAACACTACCTTTTAGTAACTTTTAGAAGTAGTTAGTTTCCTTTTCATGCTGTTAGTGAGTAAAGGTTAAATACTGCTTTCACTAGAAAGACTCCTGTTGGCTTGAGATTTCAGTTTGTTCCTGTCCTGGATACAAAACTATATCACTGGGTTTTCATCAAGAGAATCAAGGAAGGCTTTCAGCTTTATTATTTTTAAGATCATTTCTTTGCATTTCTTCTTGAGTCCTGCAGAAGAATGACAACAAACCACCTCCTTGATGTATAAACCTACAGATGTTGCAGGTGACCATAAAAATGTACTATCTATTTATAAACTCAATGCTTGTTTCCAAGAGCACTTATAATAACATATCGCAAGGGCTGGCTTTATACCTGAATGGAGAAATATAATCACTTCTCTATTTTAAATCTTTCTGCCTTTAGCTCATCATAGGGCAGTCTGCTCACATTAGGAGACAAAGGAGTAACTGAATCTTTTTAATGCTATCCTCTGCACAGTTCATTTTCATGCAATTCGCTGAAGATCAGTAATCTCTTTTTCTCCGTGGGGTTTGAAAATTCTCTATGGGAAAGGGCAACAATGACAAAACAAAATGTTGAGTTCCCCTCACCCTGTTACTGAAATAAATAAATAAATAAATAAATAAATAAATAAATAAAGATATTGTAAAGGCAGACAAGATATGTCAGGGTTACATGAACATCACCGAGGGCTGCCAGCTTCCTCAGTTGGTTCTGGTCTCTGCCATGGACAAGAACATATGGCCCACTGCATTAAAAAATTGTGAGATGACCTTCCTCCATTGGCTAGAGTATGTTTCAAACATATTCTCTCAAGAGTAATCTCTGACCAACATATATATCTTTAAAAAGGGGAGATAAAACCTTTTACTTTTTGCCCTAAAACGGACCATTTAATTTCCCTCTGTTTTAACAGGAAGTTATTTTCTAAGGAAAGAGCTACTCTGGAATAACTTCCTATATAGATACTCAAGAATAAAAGTATTTTTTTTCAGTGTACTTTGGTTCTTAGTGAATGTTACTTATTTTTCTTCAGTGCATTTGCAAGAACACGTTAAGGTGTGGTAGAAGGCAATACAAACAGAAACTGTTTTACAAATGCAGTGATAAATGTTTTTGCAAAGCTACCAGCAGAACAAACTAAGGGTAAGTGCATGCTTCATTGTCCTGAACTGACAAACTCATGAAGTGTGGAACATCTAGAGGACAATCAAAGGATGGTAAAGTGTGTGAGCCCAGAATCATCTTTCAGTGTAAACTTTGCATCCATACAGAGCCTATAACCTCAGAGGTTGAGGCCTCTGTGTGAAAGAGCTTTAGAAGAATATTGATGGTAAATTCAGAATAAAATCCTGAATAGCTTTATAATGGCAATGTAATGTATAGGTTATCATTAAATTATTGATCTTTAGAATCATTACTGCAGGCTCAGCATTCGCATGCACTGAGCATCTGAGCTCTGTCAGGAGGGAAAAGGAGGGCACTCAACATCTAAAGGAGTGTTTGTGCTTGACAATATCAAAAAGGAGAACCACTGTTCACTAATGCAGTACTGAATTTATGCTTTGGCTTTGAAAAGAAATGATATTGTTTTTTTCAGAAACAGTGTCGTCTCCCCTGTCATAGATGTCATAGACTGGAAGACTTTTCAGTACTATCACTCTGTGGGCCTGCATCGAGGTGTTTTTGATTGGAAGCTAGATTTTCATTGGGAACCAGTGCCAGAGCATGAAGAGAAGGTACGACAGTCTCCCATCAGCCCTATCAGGTAACAGTTCATTAGCCAATATGCCTCCACTCAGCTCAACAGCAAAACTGTACAATTTGGGAAAGCTTCCAGCTAATAAAAGTGAGACACGGTTACTTGCATTTGCTTGGTTAATGTTTTTTGAAGGGACAGGTTTTTGGTTTACATTGAGTTTACTTGGCCTTCAGCATTCATTCTAAGTAGACTGCAGTCATACTCTCAACATGACAAATGTTTTCCACACAACTGGAAGCAACTAGTATACAACCTGACCAGACAAGATACTGAGGTTTGTAGGGAAAGCAAAACATGGATGATACAGAGTTAAAAGAGATGTCTTAATCATTATGTTTGTCTGTTGTTTTGGGTGTACATGGATGTAACACTTCTCACTGTTCTGAGCCTTATTCAACAACACAGTGCTTGGCCCTCTTTCCCATGCAAATCCTAGAATTCAGTTCCAGTTGTTCTTAATTTTTGTTGGTTAAACACTTAACTTGAGATTATAAGGGGCATCATTCAATCATTTTGCAATATTGTCATCACAGAAATGGTGGGGTTTTCATCCTTCATATTCTCTACCCAAAACAATTGTTCACTTCCGAACTATTTTCTACCCAGGAGTCCTGTGGTAGCTGGTGCAGTAGTTGCCATGGATCGACATCACTTCCAAAACACTGGAGCTTATGATTCTGACATGACCATGTGGGGAGCAGAAAATCTAGAGCTATCTATAAGGGTAAGAAACTTAATTAAAACACCAAGCACTGGTAACTATTGGGTTTTGAAGGGACTTGAATGAAAAGGCAAGAAGTGATTTATAAAAGCAATTAAGTGCAGAACTTCTTGAGGTATGGAGAGTATCACTTGCAGAGTTCTACCCCATGCTCCATGATCTGTCAGGACTATACAGGAATATGCAGCTGCTGTGGGTTAGGAGCATTATGGCAGGACAAGTTTCACTGACTATTACTAGACGACCTTTAAGGTCCCTTCCAACCCAAGCTGTTCTACTATTCTCTGATTCTATGATGAGTATCTGCCTGAGGACAAAGTCACTGTGATTTGGGCACCTTCTGAAATCCACCTCTTCTATTCTGGCATGTAACAAGCACCAAAGGAAGAGTAGCTTTAATGTCTTTGCCAACATGTACTTTAAATATTAAATCATTTATATTAATTTGTGTGCATTAGATTTTGCTCAAAACAAAGAGTAACTGATGTTAAAAAGCAATGGAAATTGCAGACGCAAAGGGTACAGAGCCTTTTTTGTCCAAGGCAAAAGAAGGTATGCCCCCAGGTCTCTTCGCTATACTGCACTGTTTGTGCACAGGAAAACATAAAAGCATATATAAAGGTCTATCTTGCCCAGTATCTTTTTGTCTCAGTGTCTGTGGGGAACAGTGTATGAAGAAGCACATAATGATGCTCTTTCTGTTTCTAGTAATGTGCAGATTAGGATTTCCTGAGGTGGAGTCTGTAGTAAAAGAGCTTCTCCTTTTTAGATGCTTTTGAACTGATAATTAACATTCAGCCACTGCCCAGAGCAGGATTTAACTCAATGAGTGACTCTCATTTTGCTTTGCGTTCTTAAAATTGCTGGTCTATTGCTCAGTGCTGCTGATTGTGCTTTACCAACTACGTAGAAGATAGTAAAAGATGATCTCTTTGATCTCTTTTTGCTCCTTCACCTGTGTTTCAGACCTGGCTCTGCGGTGGCTCTGTAGAAATAATTCCATGCTCCCGTGTTGGGCATGTCTATCGAAATCACGTTCCCCGTGCTTTCTCCTATGACGAGGCCATTGTGAGGAACAAAATCCGAATAGCAGAGACCTGGCTGGGCTCTTTCAAAGAGAACTTCTACAAGCACGACACAGTGGCTTTCCTAATCAGCAAGGTAAAGACATCAGTGGCAGTCTGTTTATGAGGGAAGGAGTGTGTGTTGAGGTAGGTGAAAGGGGTGGGATGGTAGTGTGGGTGTCTCTGTGCAGTCAAACATTCAATGGGCAAGGTGCCAGGGATAGTTTTTCTTTTGGTAAAACCTGCCAAGTAGAAGAGCTCTTAGATCAGGAAAGAAAGAGAGAAACCTGTTTTTGCTGAGGCTGTCAAATCTCGTAGAGTATGACTCCTTCTCCAAATGACTCCTTCTTCAGATTGCCCACCAAGTCGTGGTTTGCTTTTCCACCACTGATAGTAAAGGGGGGGTCATCTGAAATGGAACCCAGTTGCACTGTGTGCTTGAAGGGGCCTTCCAGAGGATTCATTCTCCGTTGCTGACAGTCTTCCTCATGTGATTCAAGCAACATTCACTGGCACGTGGCAAACTGTGGTGTCTCTCCTACTGCAGGAATATCAGAAAAGGCAATTTCTTCCTAAATTGACAGAACTAACTGTCTGTAACAGGAAGTCAATTCTCACCATAGCTACTGTTTACAAGACACGTTTTTATTAGAAGGATCACAAAGACAGCAATCCAACCTCCAGAGATTTGGATTGCCAGCAGCTTGCACACCAAGACAAGCTTGCAGCCAGGTGTGTGACACAGCCCTGGCATACAGCCACACTTGAAACATCTGCAGGCTGCACACTGCCCAACAACTACAGAACAGCCATGCCTGTTTTTATGCCACTGTGTAATCCACTGTAGGCCAGGGTCAGTCAAGGAACTGTATATCCCATGTGTTACAAACTGCTGGGTGCTGTATTAGAAGCTATGGCAGCGAAGTTGTTAATGTTGCTGCAGCTTTCCAGAATTCTCTGGCTCCCATACCTTTCTTTGTAAAAATATCCTCTTCCACGAGGCAACAGAAATACTTGTGAGTAGTTTTGAATGAAAAAGTGTTGTTCACCTCCTTGTTCATTGGTCAATACCGTGCTTTTCAGGAGAAAAGATTCCTGAAAACAGCTAGGCATGGCATAGGTAGGTGCTGTGCAGTTTTCCATTCAGTTTTGCTCCTGCATTTCAGTCCTGCGTGCCTCAGTCATTGCAGCTCTTGGCATCATCTAAGAAAGCAGATCCAGCAGGAGCTGCATTACAGTGGGGAGAGGAAAAGGGCTGTGTGTCAGCATGGCTTTTCTCTTGTCACCTAGTCTGACCTCCTTAGGATCCATCAGATCTGCCTCTCCAGTCAGCCTGCTATGCTCATCCTAGAGCCTGAGACACATTCTTTTTTTTTTTTTTTAATTCTATTTTCACTTTCTTAAAAAGCTTCTCCATTCTTGTCTGTGTAGTATATTTTAACTCCACTGGCCAGGATTTCATCGGTTGACTCGCAAGGCTTACAGCCATGTAACAGGAGAATGAATGCTAGGCCAGGTCTTTTAAGATGGGTAGATAGATCCTTAAATCACTTAATTATTTCCTAAAGGCCTTTCTTTTCAACTCAGAAGCAATCTTCTGAACTAAAAACTACAGCCATCAATGATTCAGTTTACTAGCTATAAGTACGATGACCTTTTGCCTGAGAGTTTGTTCTAGCCAGGGTACTTTTAGTACTCCTAAGTACGATGCTCCTTCAAGTGACCTATTTTACGATCTCTGTTCAACACACCATAACATAAAAAGCCCTTTTCTCCGTTCCTTTCTTTCACAGCCAATATTTTCAGTATGTCAGTGCAGTGGGATGTTATTCAGAAGACACAAGCAAGCAATGACATTACTGCTGCTCAGCTGCCATCAGCCCTGCGGGGATTTATTGCACTGCAAGGGTGAGCGGAGCCACCTATTGGCCACTACAAAAATCTCTGCAAGCCTACTACTGAAAATAAAAAATGACCCCCGTTTAGATTGCTTTATAAGTCTTCCCGTTTTATGGTCGAAATTACATCCTGCACAGGATGCCTGTGGCATGAGCATTAATATAGATGAATAAGGTTCTTTGCCAGTCTCCACAATTTCAGCCACCATCTCTTTTTCTCCTTTTTTTGTCTGTGTGTGTGTGGTTTGTTTATTTAACCTACAAGCGCAGTTTCCTTTCAGCTTGGTTTACAGGGATAATGTCTTTCTTTACAATATTTACACCAATTATTCAGCATCAAATGCATGCTGTAACTAGTATGACAAAATGTGATTTACTGCCATTGCCTTCCTCAGCCAAAGCAGAGTCTATCGAGGAACACCTCTTTTTAGGGGAAGCATTTTATTCCTCTATTTTCCTGTTCCAAGAAAACCTCTCGGGGCCAGGCTTGTGTGGTGCTGAATTGCTGAAGTTCATTGTTATTCTTATTGAATCTAGGACTGATATCAGACTATAAGGTTCTCTTTAACATACTGCAACTGTTGATGTTTGCCTGTGAAGCTTACAGGGGCTGGCATGATTGATACCTATCTTTAGAAACTGATTCCTCTCCCTTCATCTCCAAGGCTCTTTATTTGTCAGTGATTTTTAGCCACGTGGCAAAGTTTTTTTTTCTTTCTTATGGATGCTGAGAAATGATTGGGCTGAGGAAAGTTATTTGCAGGCAATTCTTTGCTTATGTTACCAATTTTAACTTCTGACATAGGAATCCACACCAGTGTCCTGGAACCTAAAACTGCATTTTTTTTAATGTAGAAATGTGAATGGGGAAATCTATTGCTGGCAAGAAAGAGGAGAGACTCTTAAAGGTGGTGGGTTTTTTTTGTTGTTTTTTGTTTGTTTGTTTGTTTGTTTTTAGCATTTGAGCAATGAGAGATTTAGAAAAGTGTTTTGCACGGTTTTGAAACCAAAGGATTAACCACTTACCTGCTTAGGAAGTTTTCAGAATCCTGTTAGCCATCTTGAGGTGCTAAATACCCTCACATACTGAGACTCTCAGTCCTTTGCAGTGATGATGCCCATAGCTGCAACGAGGTTTGATGGCACCTGTCTCTTTTCAGAACAAGAGTTGGTACTAAGGAGGGTGAAGAGTTAGGATCATGTGTATGTAACTTAAGAAAAGACATAAATCATAGCAAAGTTTTCTATGCCTTTATAGCCACAAAACACATTCACCCACTAGATTTAGCAACTGCCAGGTAATAATTTGATAGGCTTTATGTTAGGCCAAATTCTCCTTTCACTTACATCTCATCAGGGAAGACTGACAATGACTGGGTAATTTGGACTCTTAAAGGTCAGGAAATCTGACTTTTATCTTTTGGGGGAGGGAGGGCAAACTCTATACTTAATGACAATATGATACAATCCCACTGATTTCAGAACAACAAGTATCAAACTTGACCCAGACTTTCTTAATTAAAAAGATCTGACTTATCTTGCAGGATAACAATAATTTTAAAGGAAATACTAATTTTCACAGTGTGTGCTACTTCTGAAACATTAACTTCTGTCACAACACCAGAGTAAATACTGTTTTAACACAAAGTTGGAGAAAGGGTACAGCTGGTCCTCCTCCTGTGCTTGATCTTGAGAGATATGTATCAGTATCTATAACAAGCAGGATAGGAGACGCGGTGGAAATAATTCCTGTGCAGTCATTTTCCTTTCTAGCATCTCTAACACAAATACACTAGTAACCTTGTTTGCTCTGTGCTTCCTCCATGAAGGCAGAGAAACCAGACTGCAGTGAGCGTCTTCAGCTACAGAAGAGATTGGGCTGTAGAAATTTCCAGTGGTTTCTTTCAAATGTGTACCCTGAACTCTCCCAGACCGAAGACACACCGAGATTCTCTGGCAAAGTAAGAGAAAACGCGCTAAAAAAAAAGGATTAGTGTTTTTGTATTGATCAAAGACCCCAGTATTGCTTCCATGTACTAGGTACTCGACGAGTGTACGGTAAGAGGCTGTTCCCACTTTGAAAAGCTTATTGTCCAAACAGGCTACACAACAAGAATGGAACAAGAAGCAAAAGGACTGCAGAGACAAACAGCTGGTCCAAATTCTCACATAAGCCTTGAACTCCAGCCAGGAGATGAACCCAGATTTTCTGTTTCAGTTTGGTGTCATTGATCAGAGGATCCTAACCGTAGATTTTTTAGGTGCTATTAGCAAAGAAAAAGAACTGTGTTGCCTCACACGGATGGCAACTGCAACAGCAGCTGAGATATCTCTATGCTGATCCATGTGCAAGAAGAGAAAGCAGTATTTCTCCAGTCCTGCACTTTCCCCAAAGGCAGAGGTGGTGGAAATAGCAGTTACCTGGCAGACTGAGTACAGGAGGTGATATTCTCAATGATTTTTAAGACTATGTAAGTGGATAATTATCATCAATTAAAAATACGAATTTATTCCAGGCAGCCTTACTGGAAGGGATTTCCCCCCAACAAGGCAACAAGGTCTACTGATTAAGTCACATCCTGGTATCTGCAGACAGATTTTACTATGTCCTTTTACTATTTCGTCTGTTCCTTATTATCAAAGTTTGCTTGAGAAGTGCATAATAACTGATTGTGGATCACAGGAAATGTTTTTTCCCTCTGGAACGACTTGATTTTTTCTCATTACAGTGTCAGGATGAAGTGCAATTTGCCACTAGCAGAAAAGTAGTTTGGGCTGATTTCTTTGAAGCATTGCAATAGTTAAAACCAGAAGTGGGTAACAGTAACTTAAACAAAACTCATTGGGTGTCACTGACCTTTGGTGAGACTCTCCCTTGTATATCAGATCACTTTGCAAGATCAAAATGCAAGATCTAGTCTGAAAGAAAAAAAAATCAGTTGTTTGAACTGGAAGCAAAAACACCTATTGTAAGGGGATGTAATCACAAAAAAGTTAGCTGGAGGATATTTTCTTTGTATCTGACTGTGCTTTATTTCAGTATAAACATTTATTTACAGCTTTACAATACTGGTGTTGGCTTCTGTGCAGATTACAGACCTGGAGGGGCCACTGCAGACGGCTCCATCGAACTCTCTCCTTGCAGCGACAGCCCCACCCAGGTACCGTACGCTTTAAGTATATGGGTACTGCATCAGATTTAAGGAGCCACTAAGAAAATAGTGAGTCCAACATGTAAATGGCTGGGTTGACATTAGGGGAAATATTGACCCATCAGATGTGTGCTAAGGCAATGTTGCCCATCCTCGTGCAGCTGATTATCATTTACAAAATGGCAATGTTCCATGTTTCACTGAGGCCTGATCCCCGCACTTTTCTCCAGCAGACATCATTAAGTGGTTATTTGTTAGTATATTTGATAGTGCCTGGAGAACAAAAAGACTAGGCATAAAAAATAAGTATCAATTCTAGAATAACAGGGGTGGTTTCTCCCATATTCTAGCGTCTAAACTGCAGTCAAATACAGGAAGAAAATTCATGTAGATATCCAATCTGGCATTAGACTAGCAAGTTCTTGCGCTGAGAGAAGTCAAGCCAGTACAGACTGACTGCAGATATTTACTCTAAGTCCCAAGCAAGTTCCACTGCTTACACTGAGCTCAGGGTAGCTGCAGGCACATTTTTAACTGCAATGTGTACAAACAATTTCAGAAACTCCCTTCTGTTCAAATATTTATTAAACTAGAAAATTTTCTTGTAGGGTGGGTTTACTTTATGCGTAATTACAGCCCACAAAGCCTTTCCTCAAAAAAATAGTCTCAGGTATCTATGCCTAAACTAGCTGGGAGGATTGCCTCGCAGGATCAGGCCTGTTGGTTCTCCTTCATTCATACTTGGGTTGCATATTAAGAATCACAAGTGGGAAATTTTGGAATGAATGTTTAAAAATGCATTAGGATGTCCTTCTGTCGTTGTTCAAACAAACCCTCTTTTTTCCAGCACTTTGAATATAACAGCATGAAGGAAATCCGGCTTGGGTCCGCTCCGCTGTTTTGCTTTGATGTCAGACACGGGAAGGTTATCCCTCACAACTGTACGAAGGAGACAGACAACAGCCAGCAGCACTGGGATGTCCAGGAGGTCCGTACTGACACTGCCATGAGGGGAGGGCTGCTGATGGCAACTGTGCCATCACTGAGTGGCTGACAGCATTCATGTGCAGGGAAGGGATGATATATTTGAAGGGCAATTTTCATTTCTGGACCATTTTCACCCAGGAAATTTAGGATGCAGTTTATGCATTTACACTGCCTGTGCAAAATAAATTTTGTTTAAAAATACAAAGTACAGAAATCCTACCTAAATTCACATGCCCTCGTTTTATCTGTTTAATTTACCGGCCTTATCTGAATAGAATCAGAATTGTAAGAGGTTGTGTAAGTAAGAGCAGGACAAATATCTTTATATTTATCTTTAATATCTTTATTGATGATCTGGATGAGGGCGTCCAGTGCACCCTCAGTAAGTTTGCAGACGACACCAAGCTAAGTGCGTGTGTCGATCTGCCCGAGGGCAGGAAGGCTCTGCAGGAGGATCTGGATAGGCTGGAGCGATGGGCTGAGGTCAACTGTATGAAGTTCAACAAGGCCAAGTGCCGGGTCCTGCACCTGGGCTGCAACAACCCCAAGCGGAGCTACAGGCTGGGAGATGAGTGGCTGGAAAGCTGCCTGGCCGAGAGGGACCTGGGAGTATTGGTGGATAGTCGGCTGAATATGAGCCAGCAGTGTGCTCAGGTGGCCAAGAAGGCCAACGGCATCCTGGCCTGTATAAGAAGCAGTGTGGCCAGCAGGTCTAGGGAAGTGATTGTGCCCCTGTACTCGGCTCTGGTGAGGCCGCACCTCGAGTACTGTGTTCAGTTTTGGGCCCCTCGCTACAAGAAGGACATGGAGGTGCTCGAGCGAGTCCAGAGAAGGGCGACCAAGCTGGTGAGGGGTCTGGAGAACAAGTCTTACGAGGAGCGGCTGAGGGAGCTGGGCTTGTTCAGCCTGGAGAAGAGGAGGCTCAGGGGCGACCTCATCGCTCTCTACAGTTACCTGAAAGGAGGCTGTAGAGAGGTGGGGGTTGGTCTATTCTCCCACGTGCCTAGTGACAGGACGAGGGGGAATGGGCTAAAGTTGCGACAGGGGAGTTTTAGGTTGGATGTTAGGAAGTACTTCTTTACCGAAAGGGTTATTAAGCATTGGAACGGGCTGCCCAGGGAGGTGGTGGAGTCACCATCCCTGGAGGTCTTTAAAAGACGTTTAGATGTAGAGCTTAGGGATATGGTTTAGTGGAGTACTTAGTGTTAGGTCGGAGGTTGGACTCGATGATCTTGAGGTCTCTTCCAACCTAGAGAAATCTGTAAATCCTTGCCCACTTCTTTTGGATAGGGGAAGGCACTGTGAATCTGAACTCTCCCAAATAAGAGCCCTTTGGGAGTAGGGGAATCTTTAAAATTCCTCCTGTATTACAGAAGGGCAAACCTCTTGTTAGAAGAGTTCGGTAATACTCAGTGGACTTCACCCAACGGAGTAGAAACTCCTCTGCAAGACTGAAAAATGTCATGCTCTTGGACAGCCTGGGAAAACAGCAGTTACAGTAGTCATAGGCAGGCTGCAATCCTTGGGTACAGTACCTACTGTAATATGCTTTGATTCCTAAGGGAAGCACTGGTCCTTTTGAAATTTGATGCCCTCCAATACTGTAGCTGTTGCTGATGACAGCATTTACCTACAGGAAACAAATAGTGTTGGAAAAGACAGAAAGTGAGCTCTGCACCTCTGCAGCCTGTCAGCTTCCAAAGGAATTACGTGTTCTCACAACGTCCTGGGCTCAGAGCTAAACCTAGTCATCATGTTCAATACGTTTTTGAACAACCAGTCATTATTGATGACCTATTGTACATTAGAAGTTTCAGAAACATGGCCTAGTTTTCACTGGAAATCCCTCATTTTTTTATTTGTTCTTTTTTCCCCTTCTCTCATCTCGTAGAATGGATTGATCGTCCATGTCCTTTCTGGCAAATGCATAGAGGCAGTGAAGCGTGAAGATGAAGAGGACTTGTTTTTGTGTGTGTGTAACAAGAATGCAAACCAGCTGTGGCAATTCGAACGTTCCCATGGGCTACGTCAGAGATGACTGACAGGTCTGTGGAGAAATCAAGTCACCAAAATTTAGCATTACTTCTCTTTGGGATTCAAGATACATTTTCCACACAGAAAAGAAAGATGTTTGTGTTTGCTGTAGCATACAGGGAAGTTAGGAAGGTCTCTCCTTCAAAGCCTGGCTCAACTAGTTGCTGCCAGTTCCTGGTTTACTCACCTCGAGCTAAAATTTCCATTTATTCTGTGAAGCAAGGAATAAAGATACTGTGAGCATCAATAGATTCTCAACTCTGCTATTTTGCAGAAGACAGTTAAGTTTGCCCTTTGAAGGAAATGTGGAATATTGGCTGCCAGACAACTTGTCTTTAGCATACTCTGTGACTTCTGAGGATACAGGAAAATGGATGTTTGTGAAACTTTTCAAACTGTAAGAGGAAGTCAGCCAAATCAGGATGAGAGTTTAACCTTGTTGTACCGTGCACTCAATTCATATAAAACAAAGTAGGTCTTGTATGCATAAAAGTAGTAGATCTTTTAATATGTAAAAAGAAAAAGAATTTTCCAGCCTGAGACAAATTTCTACCCTCCACGAGATAGCAGAGGGCATAAATTAGCACTTAATTAGGCACGAACTGCTCTCACCGATTTGGAATACCAACAGTCTTCAGCGTTTGGCACACCCTTCCTTATGTCCTTCGTCCAGAGTCTAATTTGGATGGGAGAAAGAGACTGAATTATTAACAACTTTTTTTTTTTAGTGTTCACGCAACGTAAGAACAACTCTTCAGGAAACTTTTGTGGAATATGGTAGAAGGCTGAATTAGACGTGAGAGAAAAGTAACAGCTCCCCTGCTTATTCTGAAATGGAAAGAATCAGTGGCATCCATTCGCTCTTAAAAAGCCGTGGGATGAGCTCATTACTATTCCAGTGACAAAAATGCTGGCTGGAAAGAGCAAACGAAGGGAAACAACAGGTTTCAACAGCGACTACATAGGAAGAAAATACTGGTGTCTGCTTCCACTTGCTTGCTGCCTACTACACTGAGTAAGTCTTTTACACTGTCAGTTTTCGCCAAGATTTTTAGACTCTTGCTGTCACGGGTCTCTGAGCCAATCCTCAAAAGACACTAACATGCATAGTTTTCTAAACAAGCTGCTGTAGATCCTGCATCCCCTCTGACCTCCTCTCTTTCGCAGAAGTCAATGAGAGTTCATGTTAGGTAATGAGAATGGCCTCAGTGTGCACCAGCAAAGCAAACTTCTATCAGTATTTTGTTCCGGCACTTTCAATTTTGGAGTTAAAAGAAACAATGAGGACACTTTCCAAGAGCCCTGTAAGACAGAAGAACAAAGATCTGGGAGTTTTCCCATGTCAGCTCCACACCTGATTTATAATATAAATCAATCGTAGACACGAATATTTATTAAAGGGGGATAGCATCATTAATGAAACCTAATTTGCTATTGATATTTCTTTCAAGACAGAAAATAGCTTTTTTTTGGAAAATGTACAGCATATTGTGTGTGCTTCAGACAACGGAAAGAATAACAGAATACTCTGCCCAGAGTATTCCAGTCACCGGCTCTTAGTAAATCATAATAAGTTTGTTTCAAGCATATAGAATTAGTTACAATAGAAGACATGAACAGCATTCCGTGTTATGTTGTCCAAAAAATTCCTCGTTCGGGTCCCTGTTTGGTTTGAGTGCTGCAGTTTCCACGCCATGTTCGGGCATCACTCCAATCACCCTAATCACCACCCACTCCTTCTTTGATAGCATCAGAATCTAACACCATTTGCTGCTGTGCCATTTAAATTTTCCTGTGACGTCCTTGAAAACGCTTCAATTTTCAGCTGAAAGGATGGAAACAACTTCTTCCAGAATAAGTGATCACTGATCATTGCCCAAATCTAGGGTGAGAAATGATAATTGCTAAAATTGCAGAAAAGCTGCGATTGAAATGTTTTAACGAAATGTGATTCCTTTTTATTTTTTAAATTATAAGTATGCCAGATTTTTAAATTATGTATTATTTATTCTATTTTGGACTCTACACTGGGAATATCATTCCTTCAGCATTTAGCTTAATGCTTAAAAATGTTTATACAAATACTATAACTGATCACAAGTGGGATTTATCACCAAGAATGAAAATATTTTTGCTTAGAGAGGAAGAGTTTGGAATAAAACTTCAGACATGTGGACACCCTCATCTTATACTGCTTTTTAGCATAATGATACAAGCCTAGAAGATAAGGGTTGCTGTAAATATATGTACAATAGAATAATATGTTACGCAATACCTCTTCCAACAATAAAATGAAAGTATATAGTTCAGTACAATTTGAAGAATAATTGTTATTATACTTGTTGCATTTAGTAACCGTGTAAATGTGTGTTTGGTTTCCAAGGGAACTAATCTCCAGAGCACAGGACAGAAAGGAGCTACAGCATGGTGCAGGGGGTCTCCACATGGGGCCAGCAAGGGGGCAAGGATTGTGGCCCATACTGTGCGGAGCACTTCCCTCTAATATAAACGTAACCTGTTATGGTGCACACACACACAAAATAAAACATCTATCTCCTGTTTTTCCTGGTTTCCTTCCTGTATGCCCTGTATTTGGTTGATTGTTTTCCCATTGTGGTGATGTACACTTTGCCCCTGTTGTCACATCTACGAACAAGACCCTCCTCCTCATGTAGGTTTCACAGAAAGCTCAATAAAGGGTCTCTGTTAAGAGTGCTAGGTTTTTGTTTGTTTTTTTTTTTCTCTTCACTCTTGCATATCTTTCACATAACACAAGCAGAAAGAAATGCTCCGAGCATCACAGAACATGGAATTACTTTTAGCTCTGTATTTAGACAGGGACAACATTTCTGGTTCCTCTAATTCCAATTGACAGGAGAGAAATGTAAGAACAAAATGTTTCAGGCAAGAATGGAATAGCATTGTTAACTCTGACGACATCGCAAGTAGAGCCTCAGGCAAGAGCAAAGGAATTCCAGCATAACACGAATAAACACCTTATAGTCCAACTCCACCTGTTCCTTTGAATTTGGCAACCCAGGCATAATGGAGGCTTGGAGCCAAACCCACCCATGGAGACGAGTTAAAAGGTCAGATTAAAGACCAGGTCACCTCACGGTTAACAGCGCTTCCTAAATAGCCTTGTTAATTCCTCTTCCAGCTAACTAGAAATGGAAGAACATGAAGGCCTCAAGTATTATTCAACTTATTTTAAACCTAGACCCAATGATGCAGTCAGTAGTGGCAGCAGTCTGGGGCTTGTCCTGTTGGGTAAGGACATCACTAAGACAGAGAAAGAGAACGGCAGCATTTAATCTGTGGATTAACCCGAAGTTTGAACAAGGGGATGGTTAGAGCAAGCTTTTGGCTAAATCCTGCAGTACAGCAATGTTCAGGGCATCTCCCAGTCCATGTGCAAGTGCCTGCAGGTCCTCCCTTAGAGACCCTGGCTGAGCTGTAACACCGTCTGCTTACTAAAATGCAACAGCCGTGAGTACGGATTTCCCCTGGATGGAATGGGGCTATGCCGAGGCAACCAAGGCAACAGTAGCAGCCTAGATTTCTTCTCGTGACATCTGGATGGTGACATGCGAGTGAGAGCTTTCAGTCTCTGCCTTTGCACCTCATATCTCATTTTATCTCCAGCAGTTTGATTCAGATTATAAACATACTGGAGAGTCTTACACAAGAGAGTCAGAAAGGAGTGTTTTGCAAATATTGGTAACTTCTTGGCTCACGTTTTTAAGCTGTGCAAACTGCACCACTTCTGCCCTCAATAAAGTATACCAGTGCACAGTGAAATGCTGTATTTTTATTCTTTACTGTGATATGATATTGGCTAATGCCTCCAGCTCATGGGCGTTTCTCCACCAGGTGGCTTGGAAGGGCGCTCTGCAAAAGCAATCTGGCTACACCGCTATGGATGGCAGGCACAGCATTTTTGCTGTCTTTCTAGCTGCAAATGGTGGATTTTGTAAAACAGCTGCCCAGCTGTGGTTATTGTGCATCAGACACAACAGAATTTTGATGACAGAGGACAGATACAGGTGTCAGGATTGTTAGCGAGGTTCTCTTTTTCAGCTTGACCCTAATTTACACACAGACCAACCTAAAGGCTGAATACATCATTCAGTTTCTAAGTAGCTGCACTATGACCTTTGGTAAAGTCCGTGACCTTTGATAATACCATCATGTTTATTTACACTGAAGGTAGTTTGTGTTACAAATTCAGAAGATAATGAAAACCATCCATTTTTTAAAATATTAATTAAACACTATAGCCTATTTTGTATAATTATTCAGAAGATTGCTAACAAATCTCCATTCTTTGCCATTTATTTATTACTCTGTCAGTCTTACAGACAGATAAGAATTAATCTAATAATGTCCTTTATGTTGTTATAGGCACAAATGATTTTCAAAGGATTACATCCTTTGGTTTTTCTATGATTCTATGGTTTTATGTTTTTCGCAGTATTTTTTCTTAAGTTCTTAAGTTAATATCCTATTAAGTTAAAACCACTGGTTTTTTTTAGAGTCTCTTTTTCATCATTTTAATTTGACATTTGCATGAAAAATTTCAGAGCAGATATGAAAGAAAATCAAATGGTATTTTGATGTATCAGGAGCTCATCTCTGTAGATTCTGAACGTCAGATATTTATATCTGAGTACAGTCCATTGGGAAGCTGCTTCAAACACAATGTATCTTGTCAATCACTCTACATACATATGGTTTGGGATTACTAAACAAACCAAAAGTGGTCGAAAAGCCGTGGGCAAACCGAAATGTTTAATGCAGTACGTCGCATTAACATCTTTCTCTTTTTGTGTCCTTTTCATTAGCACACATTGCTTGCTTTGCCTGCTTAGAAATCAAAAGCCAAGCAGCGAACAAAGAGACAGTTTCATAATCAGAATATTTCGAGTGGGCAGATGCATAAAACTCATCACGTCGATTAAAAATAAGCCTTACATAAAAATTTTTACTGGCCAAGCTGTCTAGCTGAAACACGGGCTTTTTGTCTCCTTACCTAATCTGCAGACATGTCATACCCGTGGAAAACTTGTCATCGGCGGTGCCAAGAGATGTTTTAACTTGCAGATCAGTCAACGAATCTTACTGACTGCTTATCTGACTGTGCCAGCGACGCTGGTGGAACCTCTGCAGGTCAGTTGATCCCACGCTGCCACAGCCAGCCCACAGGCCATGCCTTGATGCGCGTGCGTCGATTCCTTTCCCTGCAGAAGCAAAGGAAACATTACTTTCCTAGTGGAGCAAGCCACGGTCAGCCCGTGGTGTCTCTGTAGATAGGCACGCACGCAACCTCAAGAACAGAGACTGGTGCTGATGTTAAGGAAATAACTTTTAGTTTCACGTAAACAGCGAGCTGTTTCGGCTCCGGTTCCTGCTAGCGGAACAGCCTCACGCGTGCGGCCAGCACCATGCTGTAAAGATCCCCTGGTGCCAGAAACAACTCTTAAATCGGCGGTGAGAGGGGAGGCTGAAACAAAATAGGCCTCGACACTGGAAAATAACTCGGTACGCAAAACAAGTACAAGGAGACCATAACTTGCCAATTACAAGAAAATTACAGCCGTTTCTGAAAAATATAGTATTTTGTACATTTGCATTCAACATTAGAAGTCGTAACATGACGCTGAGGCTTGGCAGCGCACGGGAATTCCTTTCTGCAGAACTTCCAAGGTTCCTGGGTTCAGCTTGGTCTCAGCGTGGAACAAGAACAGACGTTCCCTTTACTCTCTGAAGCAGGGCCGGGGCTCTCCCCAGGGGCACGGTGAGAGAGGTGGCGGGGCTGGGCTGCCCATGGCAAGGGGCCAGGCTCTGCCTCCTCGTCGTCCCGGCACAAGAAAGAGCATCTGCCTCCGAGATGTCTTGCTTTCAACAAGCTGGCAAATTTTGATAGAAATTGGTTTGCTGGCATTTTCGTAGCCAGCTCTAGCGAAAGTGTTTATAGCAACTACATGCTAGCAAAGACTGCAGACTCAGCAGAACGAGGAAAATCAATATTCATTTCTTATGAGGGAGAAAGAAGAGAGAGAAGTTGAAAATGAGAAAAGCTGAGTTCAATTTCAGTTTCCAAGTACATCCATCCATTTCTTTTTACAGCCCCGCAGCGCAGCAGAACAATCCAGCATGGCCACGACAACAGCAGCAGCCCGAGGTTTATGTTGCAAATCCAGGCCCCTACCGCAATGCCTGACAGGAAAAAGCTTTTCTGTACGTTTTCGTGTGTTCAGGCCATTTTCTTTCTCTGTCGTTCTCCCTGGCACCTGGAGCGATTTGTGTCTCTCTGTTTGCAAAAGCAAGCTCTGGAGGGGAGAGGACGAAGTAGGCGGCTGGGGATTAAGGACCCAGAACCAAGCCCTCGAAGCTGTCTCAGCTGGTGGCAGCTGCCCAGCTGTTTAATACCTTGGCAGTTGATTCCCTCCTGCATTTCCCTACCGTTTCCCTTACCAGGTCCATCTGAGCAGCCTCGGGGCCTGCCTCCGCAGCTCAGCCCTCCCTGCTGTCGTCAGGCACACAGCACTACGGGATGCACATGGGTGGCATGACAAATTGGCAGAGCACTGCTGGAGTGTGAGAAGAGCCTACCTCCCACTCCCTAGCCCGCGCCAGCAGCCGACACGGGCACAGACCCACGGGAGGTCTCACAGACCCGGCTCTCAGGTCCACTTTGTGAGAACGCTCCAGTGTCAAACGCACGTGTGTTGTGCCCCCTTTCCTTATTGTTTTTAGGACCTCTAGTGGCAGAAAAAGAAAAAAAAAAGTGTTTGTAGAGAAAATCATCTTGGAAAGCTCTTCGTAAGAGGACGAGACACGACATACCGGTATGGCTATGAGCTCCAGTCAGTCAGGAATGGATGTCCAAATGCCATTTCCTTAATTAACATTCTGGGTTTTCTCCAGGAAAAGTTATTTTGTGTTCTCCTTTCTCATACAGAATACTGCAAAAGAATAAATTGAAACGCAGTTCTCTGTTTGTGGAGTGATGCTTTCTTGGCAACTGAGGAAAATTACTGTACACTGATTTCAGAAAAGCTATCCTTTCTTCCCTCTGCCACCCCAAAAAGCATCCTACTATTCTTCTGAGTACAAGTCGTCCAAATCCAGAGCTGCTACTGTACAACTCAATGAAAGACTAAAGTCTGCCAGGAAAATATTGAAGGCATAAAATACACTTACAGCTATCGGTGATCATTACTGCCTGTCAGTAACCTTTTTAGCAAACAGCTATCCTCCAGTATTGATATTTCAATATGGGTTTTCAAGGCGAGTCTGTAGATGGCAGCTTTAAATTTTCTGTTTCTCAGCAGGAATACCCTTGGCATGGTTAACACTGAAAATGTAGTGCAGACAGTGAAACTCCTCCCCTGCAGATAACCCTCATTTTGACCAGTGGCAACGCAAAGTGCACTACCTCGACTGATGGCTCCAGTTCTGCCAGGCCACCAATTTCCCTCTCTGAACCGAAGAAAATATTAAGCTGCACAAGGGGAAAGAGCTATTTACACCTGCTCCTATACTAGGTCTCGTCAGTGCAGTTACGTTATTAAAAACGTTTTAAACATACCTGAAAAACAAATAGTGAAAGGAATAAAACCCTCGACGTGGACAAAGTCCACATGCAGCAGGAACACAGGAGAGCCACATCCTTCTTTTGTTGGCAGTAGAGAGACAAACCTAATGGAGAACACGGGGGAGGAATTTACAGCAGAAGCGGCAGGACGGAGGAGGTTATTTCTGAGACTGTGACAATGCGCAGGCGGCCGTTTGTTCCACCGAGACCAAGAGCTGTCTGTACCCCGGGAAATGACCGGACGTTTCGGAAATATGCAAAAATCTGCAATCAAGGTTTCCTCCCTGCCTTAGGGGAGAGGCTCATCCCTCTTAGCCTTCTGGTTGCTTTCCGCTGAACTCACTACAAAGGAAAAGCGATGGAATTTCCACCAGCAAGATAACGGTGCTGCGAGCTACGGACACCCTTGGACTTGTCATCTCTTGGCAGTCACAAGCAGTGAATTACAACGTGCTGCACCTGGGGGAAAACGCCGGGAAGAGCCTGCATGGTAAAGACCTGGACATTGCGAGGAGGAGCAAAAGTAAGCAGAATGTCACGTAGATGAAACACACTTGACAGGTTTAAAATATGGCAGTCAGCTCATTAAGAAAAGAGAATATTAAAACTGCATAGTTTCAGATTTTCTGAAGAGGGTTCCTTCGCGCTCACTGTGCCTGCAGGCACGGACGGAGCTCTTGCAAACCTGAGGAAGGCATTTTGCTCCTCGGGTGGTGCTGCACCGAGCGTGGGACACAGCAGGGGTGGGTTCGAGGGCATCCAGCGGTGGGGCCAAAATCCCGACCTAATGGAGTGAGTTATCGCGATGGAGGCTGATTCTAATCAGGTACCTCACGTCTCGACAGGACTGTAATAGCTGCTGAATGACACAGAGTAACACAAAGAGTTCAGCAGCGATGTACAAAAAAGAGAAACCAGCCTCATCACTCAAAGTCCCCCAAAAAATGAAGCTTTGGAGGAACCCAAACTCCTCACAGATTGATGTCAAGTGCCAGCCTGCACGGAGGGACCGCGCCGGGTGAGAACTACTGGAATATTTTAAATTGACTTCTTCAGAATTAAATTATTCGCTTCCTAAATGCTGAAACATCTCAGTTGACACTTTTGCACAGGCCTAATTTTTATGACTTTAATACTCCTTCCCCTCTCTCTTCCCTATTTCTCAGTTCAGCAAGAGATAAATAAAAGAGACACCACGCCTGACCATGCACGGTCACAGAAAGTGCCCTGTGGTACTTCAAACAGGGCACCGGTCAGGACAGTCTCCCTCTTAGAAATCAGTTTTCTGTGCTTCTGCCTCACCCCAAGCCCTAAGAGCCTCAAACACAACTGACGCTGAAACGCACTTGCCCAGCCTGAGCTTCTGGCTGACCCAGCGAAGCAGAAATCAGCTGCAGCCTGAAATATTTATGAAAGACAGCCGTGAAGGGCAGAAAACCCAGAAATTTATTATTTACCGTACATGCCCTTTATTCTCCGTTCATGGGTAATTCATTTAAATTCTGCTCTTCTGTACGGTGGAGTAGAGCTGGAGTAACATCACCGAAGCAGCCCGGGTTACTCTAGCTTTACTCTGCTGTGCTGAATGGCAGGATCCACCCCAGAGCATTCTTCAGAACGCATTTTACATGAGCTGTCTGTGTGCCTACAGCTCACGATATCCCCAGCCGCTTTCATCTCCACAAGCTGCCCTTGCAAGGCAACCTGCAATTGTGTTTACAGATCTAATACGATAATTTCTTGCTCCTCGGGTTGATTAACCTGTCAGCGATGGATCTGTCTCTTCAGAACTCTATTTTTGCAGGTGTTCCCGGGACAAACGCCTTAACTGTACAAAAACGAACTAGACAAAATGTGCAGACGCTTTATTTGGCATGGAAAGAAACCAAGGACACGGCCCTGCTACAGTTGCAAAAATAAAAAGAGTGTGGGGAACTTGGCCTTCCTCAATGGAAACTCGACGTCTGGGTGGCCTTGCTGCAATCTGTGTGGGACCAGCAATCGCTGTCTCTGAATGGAGAGGCTGGCTGAACCTGGAACGCTATCAAATCCTCCCTTCCTCAGAGCTGTCATTTGGCAGAGGTACTGACAGAAATTCTCTGGCCGAGAAAGCACAATCAAATCCTGCTATGCGGAGTATCTCGAGAAGGGGTCTACTAGTCTGAAACACTGAAGTTTGACTGGGGTTGGTTGACGTTCTCTCCGGTTGCTGATTTATTTGAATTCTCCTTCAGTTTGGAAAATCCCAGAGTCATAAAAAACTATAAGGAGGGGAAAAAAATTGCAAGGATCAGATTGTTTTATAGGGATTAGATTAAATTCTCCCACTGCACATCTTCTGTACATCACCCCCGTTTGTTCTATGCCCCAGGGATAGCCACGCAGCCCAAACCTCGAGGTTATTTGCTGCTGAGCAGGGAACAAGTTCTGAGATCAGCGCCTGGAACACGCAGCTGGGGTGGGGAGAAAATCCTTCCTCGTGCAAGCAGGAGGAGGGGGGCCCTGATATAGGGGCACATCCCCACACGCTGTCCCACTGCCACGCACCCTCCGTGTGTGTACAGAGTCCACGTGTTACTGACTTACGCACCAGCCACCTTCCTGCTCACCCTTTCCTCCACAACACCGTCTCATCCCTGCATGGCCAGGCAGTTTGCGGCGGAGGCGTAGGAGCAGGGCCACGGACACACTGTGATGCCCGACGCAGGGTGCCAGCTTGGTGTGCCACCACCTGCTCTCCTTGTGCCTTATGTCAGAGGACATCGAAAACACTGCCTTGGTGCCAGTTAACAGCGGTGCTTGAACTTCAGGAACCATCTCTGGCAGGGAGATGCTCTGCTGCTTCCCGTGCCCTTTTCACCGCCCCGTAACAAGGGCCTGCGCTTGCCTCTAAGTGCCCCCCTGTGCCCCACCCCAGGGTTTGGGAATTTTCCTGGTTGTCTCAACAGCGAACGGACTGAGCTCCCCCTTCCGCAGCTTTTACTCGCCCAAGGAAAGCCTGCAGGCTCTGACCCCGGGCTGTGTGCAAAGCCTGTCAAAAACTATCTGTGTATAGAGATCGCAGCAGCGAGTATCACAGTTCAGGCTAAAAGGCAATCCTATGCTAAGCTCATTCTAGGTCACTAACTTCCTAAGGGTATTCTTCCAAGAAAGAGCTTTATCTTGAGTAGTTCTGCCAGACGAGACAGACTGAGTTACAATTAACCCCTTCTTCAAAAGGAAAGCAAGAATTATTCACTCCATGACATCCGACGTTTGTTATTTATTCATGATAAGACTTTTTTTTTTTTCCAGGCCAGCATTAAAAAATAAAGTCACAAGGTAAGAGTACCTTCGAATGGAAAAAATTATTCACCCTTTCAAAAAGGACACTGTTTTAAATGTACATCTTGGGCAGTATCCACATTCCTTTGATTAAAGTAAATACAGTGTATTCAACTTTAAAAGATATCTCACCCTAAAACACACCATCAGCTCCAGTCAAGGGCTTTATTGCCTGCAAAGTTCAGATACCCATCAGGAAAGTCACTGCAGCAAAGACTGGGAAGTACAAAAGGCACACAGATGTGGCTTTGAAGAAAGAGACAAAGCCGTATAAGAAATGCGATATGGCTAATTAAAAAGCACATGGAAAGGAAGTAAACAAATTATAAAATTAAACAAATAAAAGTCAGCTAAATGTTGGAGGAGAGGAGCATTAACCAGCCTGAAACAGTCCTACCAGAATGCGTGGAGCTTGCACCCCTTCATCAGCTGCCGTGAGGAGACTGCAGCAGAAAGGCACCCCAGCTGGAGCAGGAAGGCCGTCTGAGCTGATGGTACCTGACCCAGATCACCTGGCTTTCTTCTAAAACCTGCCTGAGCCACCAACAAGGTTATGTAGGAGAAGGTCATAGCTACTCGGAGCTGAGATTCTAAAAGGCCTTAATTAAACAGCAGTTCTAAGATGACAACAGCCCAGTGCTTGGTAAGTGTCCAAAAAAGCCTATCAAATGTGAAGTATTTTGTAAAATGGAGAACAGAGCAGAGACCAAGTACCATTATGCCAATGTATGCACGATGCACCTACCTCCCCTCCTCTCAAAAACGACGTCGGAGAGCTGGGCAAGGTTCAGAGAAGGGCAGCAAGGGACAATCAAAGGCATGGAACAGCTCCTGTGTGGAGAGCGGCTGAGCAGACAAGGACGTTACAGGCTCAGAGAAGAAGTGACTGAAGGGAGATGATAAAAATTCCTGAACAGTCATCAACAGGATAGAGAGAATAGGGCACAGAGATGTCCCTTCCTATCCAAAAAGGGTCTTCAAATGAACCAGCAAGCAACGGGTTCAAAACAAACAAAAGGAAACAGCCCTCCTAACAGTGTACTAACACCGTGTAACTCCTTTTCATGGGATGCAGTGGGTTATAGATTGTGACACGAATTCAACAAGTGATTAGCTAAGCTTATGGAAATATATACTTACTTATGAGACTGTGCCCCTAGTGCATCAGTCTCAAGAAGCCCGTAACTTACGAACTGCGTGGCAGTGTTGTGGGGAAGCATCCCCAAATGCTTGCCCTGCTCTTTTTTAGGCTCTTCCTCAGCTGGAGGGCAGTGCTGCGGCTGGACACCAGGCTAGGCAGCCCCATGCTCTGACCTGGCACAGCCACTTCTGCTGATACCACACTTCATCTCACCCTCTGGGATGGAAGCTTTCTTCGTTGGCTCTGAAATGGCACTCCGATGGGTGGTTTGTCTGTATCTCTGCCTCCAGACTGATTTTACATTTAAATTCAAAGTCTGATCCTCTTTACCAGGCTACGGGATGTACACCAGAATCCACCAGTGTGATAACACCAGCGCAATGCACTGGCGGTTACAGAAGCCTCTGCATGATACAAAAGCAAAGCCAAGAGTATTCCATCATTATGAGAAAAAAAAAAAAAGGATAACATAGGGCTCATATTTCATCTATTTTTTTTCCCCTCTATATTTAATTAAATCAAACTTTAATCTTAAAATCTGCCACAAGCCACAATATCAGTTCTAATCTGTTATGGAGTGATACAAAATGATAAATTTTTGCCGCAGCGTACTATTGGAGCTCACCACTGTCTGAGAGATACAGTAAGTGCCATAAGATGATTGCATCGGCTTTGCACGGGTACAGAATTTCCCCAGACAGACCCAGCAACAGGCCCATGGTCAGAGATCTGAAGAAATGAGAACAGTTAGGCAGTGACTATTTCAATGTACTTAAAAAATCCTCCCTGATAAATGTATTTTATTTTCCTAGAAATAACAACTATTTCACACTCTCTAAGATTACATCAGCAAACTTGCATTGTGTGTAAATACTGTTAAGGCTACACACTAGTCCTACAAATGTAGGACTAAACACTGTAGGACTGCATCAAGCTCAGAAACACCGAAGCTATTTAGACAGCTACTGGGCTGGAGTAACTTTTACTTCAAACAAGGCACATGTCAACAGTTGTTTACCAACTTGTCCAGCATTTGTGAGGCCAAAGCAAAATCATTTGCCAAGGGAACAGAAAGAGCCTGAAGAGGGCACCACAGGAATGACTTACGGGATAGCACGTTGCCAGCTCCTGTTGATTTCACCCTGAGACGCGTGATAGCTGGAGCCTTCCCGAAAGGAACAGCTTCTGCACTCAAACAGCAGGGCAAGAACCTTCACTTTGACTTCGAATTAAAAAATCATCACCACACAACAACAAAAAGGGAAATCACAGTAGCAAAATGAAAACACGATCCCTAAAAGCTCCAATAATTGAGAATTAGTTTAAAATACATTTTTAAAACTACAATTTTAAGCCTAACTTACAATTTACAGGGGCCCGACTCACAGATTTCTAAAGCTTGGTTTCAGCAACGTCGATGACCTAACTGAAAAAGTGTCATGGAATTGAGTCAGAGAAGACTGCAAGTTACACTGTATGAATCACCCCACAACTGAAAGCACAGAGAAGATGCTTAGTTAACAACGTATATAGGGCAAATACTCATGAATAAATTAGTGCCCTGTGAATCCACATCAGGTTACTTTTCCACTAGAAGGAAGAAAGCAGACAGAAGATTATCACACTCATAAATCAGTCTAGCTGCTGTTCAGACATGTTTCACAACAATGACCTTGACAAGTCAGTGACCCCCTGACAAGTCTTTATGAGACTTTGAGGGTCCCAAAATTTTACTCCTCAATTGCACAGCTGCCAACACCACTACCACGTACATTCTGAATCATTCCCTTACATCACCTTACACTAGCAGAGCTTCTTCCCTCTCTATAGTAAGGAAAGGGAAAGAAAGCCAAGAATGAGGATGGAAAACAAGAAACAAGGAGAGTTCAGAGGGCCAGGCCTCCCTCAGTATACTGGTGGACAGCACAATCAAGCTTTTGGCTCAGGAAAAAACCCACAGGTACAGCTCAAAAGAACTCTACTTTCTGCTTTACCTGGTGTAAGAGCTAGATTTCCATGGCACGGCACATAACCTAAAGCAGATGATACACATTTGCTGTTCAGGGTTTTTCTTTGTATTTTTGTTTTTTTCCAGAGCGAATCCTTACAGTAGCTACAGTCACTGCCTGCCGGCTGCATGACGGCACTGCTGGATGGGGCAGCTGGCCTCTGCACACCACCTCGTGCCTCCAGAGCCATCCACTCTTCGCTCTGAGTGCTCAGTGGCAGGGTTCGTGGCACAGCAACGACTTTCCATGACGTGGTGAGAAGCCTACGCCTGGCGGGTGAGCTGCCAAGATTTGTGAAGAGCTGACCTGATACGCAAACAGCCCGAAATGGGGCTGTAAAGGGGTAGGAAGGAGTGATGACAGGTCTTAAACATTTACCCTCTTCCTTAGTCCCTTTTGACCCATTTCCTCCCTGACAGCAGGTGACACTGAAAGCTGTTTTCCAGCTTGGCACAGCTTCTTTCAGCTGCTGCCGCCGTCACTCAAAAGCTTTGATCAGTTTCAGCATCCCCAGGGTTACACAGGGTCCTCCGGATCCTCCCTGTCTCCTCTGTGCCATGGCTACCACAGAGAGACATGAAGAAATTAGCATTTTAAGTTACCATGAAGCAGAATCAAAGCTACATCCTAACTAAACGTACAGAGAAAGGAATCCACAAGAAACTCACGGCCAACATTTGTTACTACTTTAAGTACCCTGATGAAAACACTTCGCTAAGTTTTCAGCGAAACAAATACCTCTCCCTGCAGTCAAGGTTGATCTGAATGTTAAACCGAAATGCAGGAGGGATGGAAATGGGATATGGGGAAACTACTTTTCTCAGTGACAACACACAGCTGTCAGCTCACTTTAACTTATATGTTGAAGGTTTATTTGAAACTAACCAGAATCTGCCTCTTGGTAGACGGACCAGCTGGTCTACACAATCTACAATCTTTACTCACACAATGTTCTGCAAAGGAGATGAGTTTTTTCGGTGGTGCTGAGAAGCAAAATTAAAAATTATGAGGGAAGGAAGGAATGACAAGGTATTTGCCTGACAGCCCTTCAGGTCATGACGACTTCCCTGCCACACAGGCACAGGGAGCAAGTGCAAGAGCTGTAATTGGCGACCTCCAGACCTCAGCTCTTAGAGGTCCAGGGTCTTTGTCACAGCCTGCCAGAGCAGCTATTCAGAACTAATCATGTATGCCTGATACACAGGCACAATGAGTTAGCAGTACATGACCTTCTCAGCTAGTTTCTTTGAAATGCAAACAAGAACCTGACTGTCTGGAGGAGCAGAGCCTCTTCAGCTTAACAAAGAGCAAATTATTTCCCATTTCTTCCTTTAAAATTGTGGCAACAGTGTACTGCTTGTTTTCAATATTACATGGGAGTTTAGCGGTGTGTAACAGCGCTAACGGCATTAGCGACTTCAGAGCTTGGCCATCTGAAACTGATCACAAGTTTTTCCACCCCCTCTAACCCCCAGTAAGCACGACTTACTCCAGTAGTGTCTACATCAACGCTCACACAATGCTGTTCTTTATCAAGTACGAGACTCCTCCGTGCAGAGTCAAGGACCTAATCAATTACATAACCGATCTACTCGTCGGGCACAACCAGGAAGCCAAAGACTTCTTTGTGTCCCACACAGCTGTCTTTTGAGAAGACAAGTGAGCCATTGGTTTCCAAGAACATGCAGCACGCAAGGGATGGATGAGGGGCCTACACACTGGGCAAGAGCCCACGGTGGTATGAGGAAGTCTTGTGACTGAATTCCAAGAAAGGAACATTGCCGATGGGTTACTCAGATCGCCCTGCCTGGTGCTTCGGACTTACACAGCATGGGAGAATTCTTAAAAAGCTGTCTGCTATCACTGGAGTCAAAAGCTTCTTACCAGTAAGGAAACACAAAAATGGGCACCTTGTTACCATCACTGAGCTTTTATCAAGGCTCCGCTCCGTCGCTAAAGAACTCCCTTCTGTTCTGCAGAGAGGGCTGGAAAGCAATGAAACAGCTCAACACTTTCTAAACATCTTTCTCAGACTCCCAAAAGGCAACGAAGTGGGGAGAGAGCTCATCCATCCTTGCTGCTTTGTCTCTCCCCTCCCTCCTCCCCCAGGACAGCAACCGTTCTCTCAAGTTCTGTAAGGCATTGCAATGAAACCAAGTTGAAAGCAATTTCTGCAGGCAAATGTGAATGCATCCTTTTCTGACAAAGTCAGACACGATATTGTGCTTTTGTTATTCTACTAAAAAGCTCTGGAAAAGGAAAAAAGGAAACCAAATGAATAGCTGACTGAAGCATTGATACGTACTAACTAACATAACCATAGTGCATACATAACTGGCATTAATAAATAAATGCAATCCAAACAAGATGCAGCTGATAAACACTTTTTTTTTTTTTTACAACCATGTAGGAATTCAACCATATGGAATATAAATAATTTTCCACTTAAGTTTCAAAAAAAACATATCTTCATGACAATGCCTTACCTTTATTAAAAAAAGAACAACCCCCCCTGAAATCTGGTCAAATTAATTCTGTAAAATGCTTGCACATTCAGATATCCCACATGAATCACTTTGGTTCAAGATAATTGCTTCCGAGTATACATTCCCTGGGGTTCCTTTTTAAACCTACCCTACATGGTTTTATTTATAAGACTTGAGGGAAATAAAACAAACAACTGATATTTATGCAGTATAACAGGAACTTAAATGGGGTTCCTGTAGATTTCCTTTGCAGCATCTATTGCTAGACTGACAACTTAACCACTTTTTTTAGCTAACCTGAGGAGATTTCAGTATCACAAGCACCGCAGCAGCAGCAACTCAACACCTTCAGAAACCATTCTGGCTGGAGCACAGACAGAATAAGCAACAGCTCATTATAACCACCGGTGCAATTTCAAGAATCTTTATTTAAATAACAGTCAAAATAAATATTTGCTAAGAAATAGCTAACCAGTTACCACAGCATTTTCTGAAGCACAGGTATGTAAGTGACACGAGTGCCACCTGCTGGTTTCGGCATAAAAACACTTCGGGTTGTGCACGGTGCCTTCAAAACTTCTAGCTGAAGGGCGTAGGGTTTGTTTGTTTTTAAATAACTAGAATGTTCATTTCCAACATTCACAGAACGTTGTAAGAACAAAAATAATTAAAAGAAAGATATTAGTAAGACTTGTTTATCTCTAGTGCCTGGAGTGAAGTAATTATATAAACGCTGCACAAATCTTTTCCCCCAAAATTCACGATGTCAAATCCAACAAAACATATGAATGATCGTTATTTTCAATAAATACTTATACGCAGTGGCCTGTAATACAAGTAGTAATCTTGGAATCAAGGTACTTCAAAGTATATTCTTCCAATTCTTTTCTATCTTAAGATTCCTTTTTATTAATAAATCAAGCGAACTGTGGGCATCTCTTATCCAGGAAGTGACAGAACCTTGGCAAAGCGAGACCAAAAAATTCAGGAAGTGCACTACTATAAATGAGACAGAGAACTGCAGCCTATTTCATATTTGCTGCAACAGTCAAATCACTGAGAAAATATGGGTATATTAACATCTGTTTTTGAGTTCAAGTCCATTTCCACATTACCAGCTTTGAGGGGTAGAAGACTTGGACTCCTCCTGTTTCATTTCACGGAACAAAAGTGTATTGTTATTTCAGATTTCCAGTTAATACAGCTACCAAAGCTGTTTCTAAGCAACTGCGATTTATCAAACAAATCTGCTTCAATCCACGTACTGCGCCTTCTTTGCGCTTGCAGTAGCGAAAACAATTTACCAGCAGCAGTGGTTCTGGGCCTCCTGCTCTTCCTAAACTCAGCACAGGCTGGAAGCATGAGCGTCCACTAGGTGACACCGAGCTGCACCAACACAGTAATTCTATATGGCACGATGCCCCACACACCTTCACGTTTTGTCTCCCAACATTTTGTCTGTCTGTGCCATTTTGCCCTCATATATGCTCACTGCTCTCTACCATATCCAACTGTACTGTCGCTGTAGGACAACTCTGCACACTTCTGAATATTGATTTGAAGTCAATCAGGATCATATTCCAAGTCTTCCAGAATATGTAACCCAACTATTAATTTCTTAAAATGTGTAACATTTTAGAATAAAACCCGTTCATGTCCCACAAAATTCTTATTTGTGTCATTACGACAGCCACTTATTGCACTCATTTCTCACAGCAGCAAGAACTTCCAGGCAGAGCACCACATCTCTTCCCAAAGTTGTCACTCCCATAATTTTTTATCCTAAAGCAGCAACAGTTCATGATGCATTCGTCAGCACTTAATCAGTTCCTTGTTTGTCACAGGTTCTGCAATGACTTCATCACGCATGAACTGTTCCTAGAGACAGAAAGCAGAGTTTTAGTTGGATTTCATTATTTTTGGATCTCCTCTCCCACAAAAGACATCAGATCACCATTTTGCTTTCTGGTCTAGATATAAGCGGCATGAAATTGTCTCCCAAAAGATGAAAGCTGTAGCATGCCTACTACTTATGAAAAGTAGATTAGAAGACCGTGCTGCTGGAGTCACAGACATCTTAACATCTCTGAGACTGTTTTGCCCGCGTTTCACCCCATGTTCACCCACAGCAGGCATGATGTAAAGCTCAGACACAGCAGCAGGCGGGCACCAGAAAAGAAAATGAGGCAGGAGACGGAGTCACAACGGAAGGGACGCTTCAGATGGCTCCCTGCCAGCTTCACCCCACGCTTACCGGGGTCTTTTAAAAGCCCGCAGCAAACCCCAACCCCACTTGACTGAGGTAGCACCGGACGACGCGTGGAGGCGCAGGCTGCCCTCCCGCACCCACCTGGTCGTAGATGACACGCAGGATGAGGGAGCAGCTGGGGCAGGTGGCCACATCCTCGCCGTTCTCCAGGTCCTCCTGAAACAGACCCAAGAAACGCTCAGTCAGCGGCCTCCCCTCACCTCACGGGGGGGCCTCCCCTCACCTCACGGGGGGGCCTCCCCTCACCTCACGGGGGGGCCTCCCCTCACCTCACGGGGGGGCCTCCCCTCACCTCACGGGGGGGCCTCCCCTCACCTCACGGGGGGGCCTCCCCTCACCTCACGGGGGGGCCCCCCCTCACCTCACCTCACCTCACCACCTCACCACCTCCCCTCCCCTCCCCTCCCCTCCCCTCCCCTCACCACCTCACCACCTCCCCTCCCCTCCCCTCAGCCCCAAGGGCCCCCCTCAGCCCCCGTTACCCGTGTGATGAGGAAGCGGTCCCCGCAGGGGCAGGGGTAGCTGTACGTGCCGCTCTCCGCGTCGTACTCGAAGTCCTCGATCTCCACCTCGTCGTGGAACACCGCCATGATGGCGCCGGGCCGGAACGGGCGGGACGCGACCGGGCGGAAGGGGAGCGACGGCGCATGCGCAGAGCCCGCCTGCCCCCCCTCCCTTCTCTCCCTCCCCTCCCGTCACGTGACGCGGCGCCGGGTAGGGCAGGGCTGCGGCGCGGGCGGGCGGGGGGCGGCTGTTGGGGGGGGCGCGCGCGCGCGGCCGTTGGGCAGGTAACGGCCGGTAACGGTCTTTAACGGTCAAGGGGCCTGAGGGGAGGCTCCCCGCGGGGCTGCGGGCTCGTCCTGAGTCTTCTCTCAGGGCACGGACAGAGCCGGGAAGGGTGCGGGGGTCACAGCCGGGGGACGGGCTGGTCCCGGTCTGTGAGGGCACGGCTCGGAGCGGGGCACAGGGCACAGCCAGGACTCGTCGTGAGAGGTTCTGGAGTTCGTTAGCTGCGGAGCGAAAACTACAAACCGATTTTACTGGGGTTTGCAGCGTTGGGAGGTGATTGATGATGGTATCATCCAGGTCCGGCAGGGTCCGCACTGGGAGAGCTCAAGAGTCAGTGATTTAGGGCAGTCTCACTCATATATTTATTTATTTATTTATTATCATTTTTCTTTTTTTTTTTATGCGTAGAACTGCACATATTTATATCCTAAATGAGCAGCTCTCAAAATGAGGCTAGCTTTAATGGCCTGCCAACGCTAGCAGCACAATGATTAAGTTAAGCCAAGTGCGTAAATTAAGCAGCTGATAATCCTTCTACTGGATTTTAAAGTTAGGCCACTTGTTTGGCCAGCAGGTGTCGCCATGGTTGGTAGCAATCCCAGAAGAGGTTTTGAAGGGTGCAAGATGCTTTAAAGAAGAAAAAAATGATTTAACCTTCATTCTCAGTTCTTGGCCTCCAAAGCAAAACGTTGGACTTCTTGGTGTGATGATTTAGTTACAGTCACAGGTATTGGAATAAACTGCTTACATAAAAATGTCCTCTTTCAAACTTCACTTTTAATTAATTGATGTGATAGAGTGAAAAGCTCGAAAACAGGAATCAAAAAGCAGGTGGAAGCCTAAAATGGGAGATGCAGATGAATGTGAGCAAGCTGCAGTATCTGAACAACTCTAGATCATAAGCTGATCCCGTGAATTTGAGTAACTCGGTGCTTTCTGAGCAGGGTTTACAAACTGAACGTGCTGATCTCGAGTGAGGGGTGTGATTTCTTCATGAGATGTGTACATTGTCTCAATAGACTACTTAAAGAATGATAGTACATGTTACCAATACCTTTTCCACATTTGCACGTAGACGGTATGGAAGTATTTTGTTCAGTAAAGTACTCAGTATGTGCGGTGGCAAAAACTTTTTACCGCAATTTTGCCTGCTGGTGGTGGAAGAGTTTTTAACAATTCCGCTTTGAAAAGTCACAAGCTGCTGTGTAATTAAATGCTAAAAGGCTATCACAAATTACGGACAGGAAGTATTTCTTACGCTTGAAGTGGGCATTTTAAGCAGTTACAGTAAATGTATTCCGTTTCTGAGCAGCCTCATTTACGAAAGCTCTGCCTCCCATTTGTACAAGATTACAAACAGGACAAATTACCGAGTGACCAGCCAGTGCAGCTGCTTGTGAAAGCCCAGCGTATAGGCCTGATTAGTTAAACAAGCTGGATCATTGCCATTTAAAAGGATTCAAAGGGAAAAACAAACAGTTTGAAAATAAATTATATGCTTTAAAAGAATGCGGGAAAAGGGGATTTAAATTGAAGTAAAAGAAGCAAGGGACAGCTTCATAGAACCAGTATGATAACTTGCGAGGTGAGGATAATATGGTAGAGAATTATGTTAATCCATTTTAGGAAAAACAAAGGCAGATTTACAAGCAATGAGAAATATCTTTTGGCTCACTGTGAGCCTTTTCCTACACTTGATGAGTGAAGGATATTTCTGATGTTTTGAAAATTGTGCGTCAGCTCATATTTCTCTGTCAAAGCTCCATTTTGGTACACAGTTCTGAAATGCACCCTGTGTCTCCACAGGAGTGCGTGGAAGTCTCTTCTACCCGTTTAACTGTTTAGAGGTGTAAGTATTTTGTAGGGTGTATGATTTGCTGCGTTGACATATGTATTTCTACATCAGCCCCTTAACCGTTCCAGAAAATAGGGGGCATGTACGTGTTTTTAACCCATAAATGGTTTTATTTAATGTTTATAAATGTCTATTAGAAAATAAATTCTGTCTGGGAAAAGGTAATACATATTCAGTGTTTGTCCAATCTTTTTTTCAAACACAAATACTGTGTGAGCACTTGGAATGACAGATACGCTGGCCAGGAGGGACTGCTGGGTGTCATCTGGTCAAAGTCCTGCTTGGAGCAGGGCCGGTGCCAGCGCGGGATTAGGCCGGCCCCAGGTGCAGGCCTTCACACTTCAGTTCATTGGGTTTCTGTCGTCCAGTCCTGCAGTTTCTCAGCGTCCCCTGGAAGGGACGCCGTCCCGTTCAGCAGGCTGGCCGGCCCTGTGACTTAATACCCCCCACACCCACAGGTTTGCCGGCGGTACGTTCCGTCACCATCAGCCAAGCTCTCAATGAAGGTGACAAACATCAAGTGGCCACCAAGCCTTCCCGTCTGCGCCCAGCCACTTTTCAGCCGCTCCAGCAGCCCCTTTGTCTGGCCTCAGCTTCCTAATGCCTGTGGTGTGGGAGGCGGTGTCAGAAACCCCAGGGAAGTCAAAGCACGTTGCGTCCGCCGCCGTCCCTTATTGCACGACCACACGCGTCATCGCAAGGAGACGGCCGGCGTTGTCAAACACGGTTTGCCCTCCGTAAATCCCCGCTGAATCGCCCTGATTGCTTTCCCGGCTTTCACGCAGGTTCCAAAAGGGCAGGCCCTGAGCATTTTTCCGGTGACACGGGTGGTACTGACTGGACACGGACACTGCTTCTTGCTTCTTAAAGATGGCCGCGCGCCTGTCTTTCTAGTCAGGTGAGGACTTGCCCTGATAACTGTGGCCTCTCACAGATGGTAGACAGGGGCCTCACAAGCATGGCTACTGTGTCTCATGGTGCCCTTGTATCCTGTCGGGCTTTGTGCATTTGGGTACATCCAGCTTCTCTAAGCAGTCCCTAAAACTGTCGCTGCCCCGCTTTTACCTGTCCTCCTTCCCAAACACTCGTGGTACAGGGAGAGGTCTGGCGGCAGGCTCTGCGTGTGAGGACAGAGGTGAAAACGGGGGGACTTCATCATTTTATGCATCATTTGCGACTAGGCTGTCTTTCTGTTCTATTCGTGGATGCATAGTTTCACTTCTTTATTATACTTTCATATTTCTAAAATTCCTTCTTGCTGCCTTGTACGTCTGTTGCTAATTTTAGCTCCAGCTGAGCTTTGGCCTTCCTGGTTTCATGGAAGTAAAGGGTGAGAATGAGCAGTGCCAAACAGCAGGTATTTTACTTAATAAATATTTATATGGATTTTTCAGGAGCTGGAGATTCTGAAGACAGCCCGGCCATCATGGCTCATGCCACTATTTACATGGGTGTGACGATTCCTCAGTTCCTGAGAGGTGCTGGCAGAATTTGTCCTGCTCATTCTGCGCTGACGGTGTTGAGGCACTCTGCTTTTTGTTACTGCACAGTGAATGGGTAGGTTATCCATCTACAAACGCTTTTTTTTTTTTTAAGGAGAACGTCACGATAACACTTCAAAATAAGTCTGACAAGTTATTACAGACCTGTAAATACTTAGCTAGCTCCTGATTATGTTTTTCCATTTAATTCTTGCTTAGACTTACGTCATCTGAAGTGTAGGCTGGATTACACAGGCAAATCATTGTACTAACAGAAATTCCTATCAGTGAGGGACAGTAGCACAGTTGTCAAAATGACAATTTGTTTGCTTTTTGTTACAGCACATTAAAATCAAAAAGGAAAATGGATCATCTAGAGAGAACAGCAAGCAATTTTCGCCAGGAGGTTAGTGTTCTGTTCTTTGGGATGTTAGTAACTTTTTTTGTCTCGTGTGAAGAAACTGGATAATTGGTTTTGATTCTCAGGATTCCTTTTCTCTTCTACTAGAGTACATTTCACTTTTTTTCCCCTCATTTTTCATATTTGATACTGTTGTAAAACAGGTGGATTTTGTGGTGAATGGATGAAATGTAAGGAGGAAGAAAAAATTGTCAATACACATAATTGTTTACTTCATGTTAGACAACAAATTTAATTGAATTCTAATCAAGTATGGACTATGATAGGTAATGAAAGCACACCCCTGTCCACCACTTATACATATGTTTCTCAGATTTTTATGGATTTCCACAACTGTGATCCAAATTTGAGATTAACAAAAAATGTGGAAAGTGTAATTTTATACCATGAGAAGAAGGATAGAGGTGTAGGTGTCTTGGAGGGAGAGTTGTTTGTTGTAAAAAGGATCTTGGTTTGTATGTGCTTAAATTCACAGGTACAAGAAGATTGGGCATTGTTCTCCATCGCAGTCCAGAAATGCTTATTCTGGATACAGTTTTGCACGTTTTTTCCTAATGTCCAGAGGGGAACATAGTCTTGTATTTCATACGGGTATTTCCTTTCTGCAATTAGCTAAGTAGGTGTTCTGAAATTTTAAATGTTTTGAGAATATGACTGCAGTTCTCAAAAATGTTTCTCTAGTGAAACAATTCTGAATTTTTCTTAGGCTCTTCCAGAGAATGAGAGTACTTTTTGAAAGTAAAGTGGGAAAAATCCCGTCCCATCCACACACAGCTGCTCTAGTGGGTCCGATTTATGCTGAATTAACTCAGCACAC
Source organism: Anser brachyrhynchus (assembly GCF_964034855.1). Classification (NCBI taxonomy): domain Eukaryota; kingdom Metazoa; phylum Chordata; class Aves; order Anseriformes; family Anatidae; genus Anser; species Anser brachyrhynchus. Next base: position 37,947,843 of record NC_137695.1, read on the forward strand.
GGATGGAGTGACTGCGTAGAGACAGGTGTAGATGGATGCATGTTCTTGTTTGCTTCAGACATGGAAAGACGGATTGCAGTTTTACAACCACGTTTTTATCTTGTATATTTCTGATTGCTTGCCTTGCTTACTTTTTGTGGTGAAAGCAAAAGCTGGGTAGCTGGAAAATAAGTGGAATAAGTGGATACTCAGGAGCTGGGAGCTCTGCGGTGGTGCGGAGAACTGTGTAAGGTCTGAGGGCAAGAAGGAAGCTGTATGGCTAGGGTGGAAGAGCAGGGCTCAGTTCTGCTAACACAAATTCTCAGCATGTTAGAGGATTATGTTGTTTCTTTTTTAAAAAATGCTTGATTTATATTTGGTTACTTTTCTTCTGACCACTTTAAAATCAGTTTATTTTAAATCCTCCACTTGGTTTGAAATTCCGTGTAATCAGCAGTTTGCTTCTCGCAGCCTGTATTGCCTTATTTGGCCATCGCAATCCTCTAGAAAGATGAAAGAATTATAGGTCTGCGTTGCATTAGCGTACATGCCACACTATCACCTGCTGAAGTGTGGTAATGTGAAGGGCAAGGGCAAGAAAAAGTGCCTGACACTTTCTTGAAATACAACGGCAAAGTCTAGGGTCTTCCTCTCTTACTGCAGCCTTGCTCAGGGCTGATCGGATACACTTGCGATGGGCTGAAATACTGGCTGAACATCCTTGGTCACCCTGGCAAATTTCATTTTTGTAATAACTTCATCCTGATTATGAAGTATGTTTCCAGTGCCCTGTCAGATGTATTGACCAAAGAACAAATTAGGGAGTGTACACAAGAGTAAAGAAGGGAAGAAAGAAGATCCAGAAGATCCAAAGTCCATTTCCTGCACTTGCAGTTCCTCCGTTAAAACAGCCATTTAAGTCATGTATTTGACATTTTGGCTTGTTAATGTAGAATGATCACTTTTCCCATTTAATGCTATCTGTTAAGGTGGAAAAGAAACGTATGCTACTTTATTTTAAATTGGCAAATGTCCTGCTGTTTTGTGGGACAGCGGATGTGTTCAGATGTTGCTTTACAAAGAAATTAATTTCCTGCCATGTGTTTTAAATTAGCATAGTTTCTTTTCCTTTTCCTCCTTTTCCTCCTTTTCCTGTTCCTCCTTTTCCTCCTTTTCCTTTTCCTCCTTTTCCTTTTCCTCTGCTATTTAGTCTTACACAAATAAGAAATGATAAAGTTGTGGTGGCGTTACTAGTATTTAATAATGTGGCTTTAGCTTTTTCTAATAGAGTTATGCATATTGGCCTGTTTAGAAACTATGTAGGGTACAACTTTTGTTTTAGAGGTAAAAATTTGATAATTATAAGTCAAAATACCCAAAGAGGAGGGACAGGGAAGGGATGATAATCTGTGTTGTATTTACGGACATCAAAGAGTCTAAAGTTATGTGGGGCAGTCCTCCCCATGTGATTCTGTTGCTAGATTTGCCTTTCATTTAGAAAAGTACTATTTTTCATCATTTGTATTTGGTTTTTGTTGTTGGGTTTGTTTGGTTGGTTTCTAACTCCTTAGAAGTGGTATCAGATAAATAGCTGTGACTTTTGCATCCCCCCCCATCTGGTTGCAAAATAAAAACTCCTACATAGACCAGTAATGAACGCTTGTGTCTCAGTTTCCCTGTGTGTGCAGGTGACACACGTGGTCAAATGGGTAGGTGTGTAAATGCAGTAATGCAAGGCATTCAATTACTTCGGTAAAACTAGATGCAGATCCCAAATTCTGCCAGTGACTTCAATAGCAGCTGATAATTTTGCAAGTTTCCTTTGTCAGTCTTCACATCAGAGATCTTTTTATTTCGTTGCTGGAAAGATAGGGGAGTGTTTGCTTTGTGCAGGTGTCAAGAGAATCTGAAAAGTGGTAGTTGGCAGCTGCTTCTCTTTAGCTGAAGTAAAACAAGTTGATACACAATCTTAGATGAAGCCTGACAAAAGTGACAGACGTGGTGGTCTGTAAGTAGGAAACCGTTTCTCTGTTCACTCTGTAGGCCCCTGTCTTCTTGGTTCCCTACCGCAGTGAAAAAATGTTGGTGCTTTAGGTAATTAAATATTGCGGGTAATGGGAAGTGATAGATATCTCCCCTACAGATCCTTAAGTACTTTCCCTGAAGATGCTGTTTACATAACGCAGTGACTTACTTTCCTTTTGGTAGGTAATTTCACAGGCCAAAGTGTGTGGAATCACCAATGAATCAGAGACAGTCAAAAGACTCCGTCTGGCTATTGCAAATAAAGATTTTACGTTCAAAGCAGGACAGTGGTAAGATTTTCCGATATTTAAGGGGAAAATTACTCGCAGAAGTCCACTATAACAAAATGGTAAATGGCCTCTGATAATTGTGCCTTGGAAAAATGTAGTAGTTTATATAAGAGGATGTTTTATTATTCAGGGCTGAGAAAGTGCTGGTATTTTTTAAAAAGCCATTATTAAATATGCTAATATTAATTTCAAATGTTCAGTCTGATCGTTTCAGTATTTTTCTCTGGTTTATAAGTGCTACAAGATTTCTACAAGAGAACTTCAGAATCGAATTGTTCAGTTGGAAGGGACTCCCAAAGATCGCTGACTCCAACTGCCTTTGAAGTACCCTGCACTTTATTCTGCAAGTTGTATTTACAGCTTGTATTTACTGGTCATTCTTACAGTGGAGCAGGGACTGCTGCTGCTTTGCAAGTTATTTATTTTTTGGTTTTAACTGTATAATTAAACCAGAATTGCCTGTTATCTTTTATTCTCCCTCCCCCCAAAGCTTCCTCTTTGAAAGGAAGAGCCTGTTAAGTCAGTTTCATACAGAACTACGTATCTGCAAACTTGAAAATAATGGTGAATTATTAAGTCTTTAAAATTGGCTGCTTGTTTAAGCAACCTTACAGTGCTTTTGTTGTTCTCCCCCCCCAGAACACGCTGGATTTTCACGTTTGTCTTCCTTTCTTATTAAAAATGCTTTCGCTCCATCAATGTTTTTCTCTCTTAATTTAAAATTATGAGTAGTTGCTTTTGGCATTGGTCATTTAAATGGTTCTTAAACTTTTTATTGGCTTAGGCCATCTGAAAATGGTTTTGCTGGAATCAAAGTATAGCTGTGAGGGTATTAACAGCATATGTTACTCTTGTAGTGTTAATATGCTGGCTTTTAAATTTAGAACCAGAACACAAGATGTTGATTGCAATAATTTGTATTTGTGGAGTAATTTGCTGCAGTTTTTGCACATGTGCAGTGACTCATATTAAATTCTTGCTTGCCAGTACTCAGAAAGTGCATTTACCCTCCAAAAATGCTGCAGCAATTATCCTGCTGAAAACTGAAAGCTTTAATTATAATTACTCTTTTTCATTTTCTTCTTCCTTTAAAGTGTTCTAATGCTATTGTAAGGGATACAACAAGTTTTCTATACTTGTAGCTATAAACTGTGGTAACGTTTTTTGATGAGCCATACAAAATACCAGACCACAATTTCCTGAGTAGAAAAGGCTAGCTTGTTAGAATTCGCTATAGATGTTACAGCCAAAGATTATCACTAAAAAATATAGGTATTTTTGAAAGTGTTTTAATCACCCAGTTTTTCAGAAGCAAAGCTTAATTTGTTTTTCAAGCATGCTGGTAGATGTTGGTCTTCATCTGACTTCAAGTAATAACGAAAAGACTTGTTCTGTTATCTGTTTAGATTTCCTAAAACACACGTTGAGGTATGTGTGTGTTACAAATAACCTACAACAAGTAGCTTTATGGTTTTGTTTCTAATCTCCAGCAACCGTTAGTAACTGCTAATGGTTGTTCTTTTCTTAAACACTTGGCCTAGGTAGCCTGTAAAATGAAGGAAATGAAAAACAGCCGTAAGGTCTTCTCTGAGTTACATCTTTTTGTGCCTCTCCTTTTTATGAGGCTGTAACACTGTGGTTTTTTTCTCTTTTCTCTACAATTCCTTTCACTTAAGCTGTCACAGATAGTATTTCCTCTGTCCTCTTACACTCCCTATGCACAGCTGAGACATGTCATCAGAAATACAAGCTAGTCCACAAATTATAGTATCCTAGGCGCTGAAATCTTTCATCATGATGTAACTGGGAAAGAAATACATAGAAGGAAAAATACACCTGCATTAGTACTATAGAAGGGAAGAACTACATTCAGTTTAGGCTTTACAGCAACGTTTGCTTTTGTATCTAAGTTTCTCCACCAGGCATGAAGAATTCCTCCCTTTATAGGTCAAGGAGAACATTATAACTTGAATGTAAATTGTTACTTTACAGCATAAATGTCATTTCTTATTCATTTCGTTAATCTAAATAGTGAGATTATTTTCCACCAGAGGGTGGTAAAGAGCTTTAGTAGCTTATTGAGGTGTTCTTTGATATGATACGCGCTGCAACACAAGAATCATCCTTCCTCATCTCTCGATCCTTACTGCCAGGGATGCTGAGCCCCAGTTAGTGGGGCTGCAGAAGCTGAGGACAGCGAAATAAGCGAAATGACCGATTTTTACAGATCAGCCAGCCTTCTCAAGTTTTGTTGTTTGTTGACCTTTCATGTGCAGTCAGATATTTCTATAAGCCATCAAGTTTATAAGCATAAAGTAGAAAAGTCTTTCACTGTACTACTGTGCACTATGCACTTTGCGCATACTGCAAGAGAAAGAGAATATTTTTCTTCAAAGGCTGAAATTTTGTAGGGAGCAACCAGGCAATGTTTTTTATCCAGTAGTAAACCATTCAGAGTGCATCTCACCTCCCTCAAGATTCTAAAGTCTCCATGCAGAATACAGCCTTTCTGTTTAAAGACAACATGCAGTGGAAACTGGTCTACATTTCATGTTGCGTTCCCATTTAACTAATACTGAGCCAGCTCAACTGAGGCTTGAATTGCATAATCATTATGAAGTACTTGGCATTGCTTACCAGTGCGGCTGTTCCCTAAGCGGAGCAGCACAGTTGGCTTTGAACATTGGTTTTATTTTGAAATACAGGGATATTGTTATGTGCTGTAGAAAATTGAAGTATTTAAAGATTTGGCAACACGGAGGAGTTTAAATGTTAGTTCACACACTGACGTAAAACTTTTTCAGATGCTATTTGAGCATGGAAGCCTTACGTTTATGAAAATGAATTACAGCTCGCACGTAATAATGACTCGCCTTCCATATTATCTAATTGCTGGTGTTGCAAAAGGTTGGCCATATGTTACCTGCTCATGTGTAGAAACAACTGATGCATGGTTTACTTTTGCTTAAAGGAAATTGTAGTTAACTTATTTCAGCCCCAATTTCTACCATATAGAAAAAGATATCTGCCACCAGAGGGCACTGCAGCTCAACAGGTAAAGCAAAGCTGCTTATTCTAGTAACTGACTTTTTACATAAAGAATTTTTTTATTTTTTTTTTAATTCAAATATTTCATCTTCCAAAGAAAAGTGTTTATTCAAAACCCCCAAATTTCCCCCAAGTGAGTTTCCCACCCTTCCTTTGTTTCAAAATCGAAGAGAGCAACAAAGGCATTGAAAAGAGCAGGATTTAAGCTACTCTGTCAGGCCATATTGTGTTTTTGCTTTGTTTTAATATGCAAATAATTTATTTAAACAGTTATAATTCTAGTCTGTTGCAAGACATTGCATCTAATGCTCAAGGCAGAACAGTTTAAAGACCTGCTGGTATAATAATGATGATGATGATGTGTTTCTAGATGACAATAAATCTAAGAAAATGATGTTAGTCAAGATTAAGTCTACTTATTGGAAAAGTTATGCTGTGGAAGTGAAGATGTTTTTGTAAAGGTTGGGTAATAGAAATAAAGCCAGCAATTTTGTTTTGCCTACTGTTTTCCATGTTTTGGTTTTGTTTGTTTGCTTGTTTTAACTTTTGGTTCTCATCAATTTTTAGGGTTGATTTCTTTATTCCTGGAGTATCTGTAGTTGGGGGATTCTCAATGTGTTCAAGTCCTGGTCTGTTGGAACGAGAAGGAATATTAGAGCTGGCAGTTAAGTACACTGCTCATCCTCCTGCTCACTGGATTCACACTGAGGTAAATGAGATTAGTTGTTGATTGTGAGCTTTAGCATTAGTTTTTCATTTTCTTTTCTCAGTCGGGGAGGGTGGGGGTGTTAGACTACTTTCTATATCGACTGCAAAACTCCTGTTGACTTGTTTGAGCATTTTTAATACCATATAAATGTTAAAACCTTTATTCAGTGAGAAACTGAAATAGGATACTGATACGGTAATTTAGTTATTGTGATCTTTTTTTCATCTAAAGGTTCTTGGTCCTTTGCAATTCATGCACTGAAATCCAGAATTTGCATAGTATTCTTTTAAATATGCAGTATTTTTGTAATATTGACATAATCTAAGACTTGATTTGTTTCCTATATTAAACGTAAGGTCTGACACTGGCCTCCTGCAATGTTTTGTCCATCTGTTTACCCTGTTTAGTAAGAACAGTACTATCTCTGCTGCTGATCCTGTTTCATTGATGATCATTCTTACCAACTTCTGTGCTTTTCACAGTGTTCTTTACTATGAGCTGTCCTATTTGCTATTTCCTGTCTGGTATTTAAATTGCTTAAATGTGGCCGCAGGATTTAAATTGACAGATTCTTTCAGGTTTACAAATACCGCAGCAGTGTTCCTTGTACAACATATACAGTAAAGATTAATGCAACTTTACTAGAATTGAAAATATCCAAAGTGATGCTTATCTAATACTTAATCTAGTACTAGCCCATCCACAATATTTCAGTTGGTGCCATATCAACTTATCTCCACTGGAACTTACACAAAATAACCTTTTTGAGGTGTTGTGTAGAAAATGTAGTGGGCATGCCAGCAAGACCACGTAATAGTTAAAAGAGAATTGCCTGTTGTTTTGGTAATGCTCTTTAAAGAGAACGAGAGCCTAAGTCCATAATAGCCAGTCTCTGAAGACTCTCTTTTAGGATTTTTGATGTCATAATTCAGTTTGCTGCTGATGAATTTTCTGGTTGAATTTATAGGAAAATCTTCAGTGAAAAAGTAAGCTAGTTCACATGTGATGCTGAAGAAAAGCCTGCAGGGTGTCTATTGACTGTTCTACCTAAACAAAAGTGCATGCTTTTTCCTTAGGAAAGAAGAAAAAAAAAAACAAAAAACAATCTAGCAACCTAGAGTTTGAAAAGGTTGTATATAGGGCGAAAAAAAATCTGGTACTTAATTGTTGAAAAGTTATTTATAAGGGAAGTTAATATCTCAGGGTAAAAGATGTCATGGGACCAGTACAGATTCAGAGGTATTTAATTTTTAATATTTCTGTATATAAAATCAATAATTTTAGTACAGTGTACCTTATAGCTTTTGGAAAATACAGCCTTTTATTTTAGAACAATGCGTGTGTAATGCATTGCCTCACTTCTCTAAGGCATTTTAGATCAGACAGGAATGAGATTGTTGCACTCTAAAAATGCTTATTTCCACAAAGTATATCATACCCAATTTCTTGGGAGGAAGTGCTTTTTTCTGTAAACGATTAACTTCTAATGTTTCAACTTTTCTTTTTCTCTCTTTTTTCCTCCCTTGTTTTGCTTACCTCTCCTTTTTATTTTTAAAACCCTGTATACTGTCTGAAATGAGTTCTGTTTTCTGCTGCTGTTGGTTCTGTTAACTTACAGAGAGATGTGGGAGAACTCACCTGGCTCCTCTGTACTGCATTCTCACTCTTCTTACAGAGAAGCACTACCAGTTTACCAAGAAGATACTTACCCACGTTTTATTTATTGTACTTTAGTTTCCCATGTATCAAAACAAGCAACAGCAACAAAAAACATGCTTTGGCAAACTTCTGTAAGAAATTGTTTTTTTCTGTACAGAGATTTTCCCCCTTTTTCTTCTTCTGCAACACTGAAGCTGCAAATGCAGAAGTGGTCCTGCAGGAGATGTTCTTGTGGATACTGACATCACTTCTGGGTTGTTTCTTATTAGAAACAACCTTGAGTCTATGAAAAACCTTGAGTTTGTGCAACTCATTCTGGCTTGCTATGAGGCCTCACAGCAAGGCCTTTTTTGACATGAGACTGGGATTGAGTATAATTGTGATCCTTGCATGTTAACCTCGGGTTTTCACAGCCAAATACTGCTGTTGAAAAACCATCAGGTGAATCATTCCTCTTCGTCTCTTATGTGGGTGGGAAGGGGGAGTCACCACCCTGCCTCAGCAGAAGACTGAAACTTCTGAAAGTACAACTAGATCTCTAGAGACACTGTGTAATAGATGACTTCAGATAAATGGAAACTGCATTTATTTTAAAATACCTTATTTTTCCCTCATTGGTCAATAAGAATAAAAAGCTGAAGTTCAGTAAGTCTTGTGACGTTGAGGTGCGAGAATGATTTCAGCCTTTGCTTTTAGTTTTGAAATTAAATATCTTCTTTTCCATCCTAGTGTACTCTTGACTCAGAAGTGGCTCTGCGAGTGGGAGGTGATTTCTTCTTTGATCCTCAGCCTGGTGACTCCCCTGTAAAACTAGTGCTGATAGCAGGAGGTGTTGGAATTAACCCATTGTTTTCTATACTGCTGCATGTAGCAGATCTTCATGGATACCAAGAGGGTAAAGGAAATGCATACAAAATGGGAACGGTGAAGCTGTACTACAGTGCAAAAAATACAAAGGAACTCTTATTTAAGGTAAATAACAACTAAAAAAAATTAGAACTCGGATATTCAGCTATTAGTGTGTGTATCATTCTGTTGCCAAATTACAGAGAACTCCTCTGTGTAGGACACCGTACAGAGGCCAAATCACTTCCTGCCTCAAATCCCACGTGCGTTTTAATTACTCACACCAGTGTACAAATGTCGGATGCTGTTGGATATACCTATTTTCATTGACTTCCCGATCAATTGATTAGCCCTTCATGTCCACAGCGTGCTATAATCTTGTAAGAGCATCCCAGTATACCAGAGATTCTACGTACGGTAACGTATCTGTGTATATACACACTAATAGTATGAATTATGCTATACATTGTGATAGCATAACCACATAATTGCAGAACAGATTGTATTGAATGTAAAGACTAGCAAGAGTAATTATATCAAAAGGAAACGCTTTCCAAACTCATAGGGAACCTTTGTTGATAAGACGGTAGTTGTTATTGGGTGTTTGAATGAAGGATTTTATAAGCAGTTCTCATAAAATTGCTTCTAGCAGTACTTCGTCAGCATTTACTTAGCAGTTTAAGATCAGTTATCACACACTCAGCCATTAAGGGTTACTGACAATGTTTTATGGTCATGTTAGCACAGCTTCTGTAATGAAGCATCCCTAATGATTTACGTTTCTTTGAAGAATTGAAAGCTTTTGATTGCAAGATCAAGGTGAAAATTTATGATGACTCCTGAAATTGTACATAGGATCCATCATGAGTTTTTCCTCTGTACTCCTACCTTATTTCTAGACCCGAAGATGTTTGCTTTCTTGAAGAGTCATTTGTTTGTTGTTAGAAGCAGCATAACAAACTGGAACCTATCTATTCTTCCATCTGGCCCTTCTAATCTCCCATTCTATTCTGAGCCTGTCCGCTATTTTTCAGCGCAGGAGCCAGCATTTCTTGGGTTCCGGTTCAGTAGCGTTATGACAGCAGAGCTGTATTAGAGCTTCTGGAACAGAAGAGAACACAATGATATGTTGCAATGCTTAAAATAGATTTTTCCCTTTGTTTTTCATGTCCCTCCAGAACACTTAAATAAAATTCTTTATGTCTGTGCAGAGGATTGAGGGAATAGGATCACTGGAGTCTTTATGTTGTGTGAGATACATCTATATAAATCGCCATGAGGAATTCCTAGGGTTTTGCTGGTGTTTTGGAGGACCTGTTTCCTGCAGCAACGTACATTCAGTGTGGTCCTTCATCCCTGCCAGCCTAGGGTAACTGGTCCAGCACTGGTTTGGGATGTGCTCTGGTTTCACAGCTATACGCACTGCTTTTGAAGATCTCATTCTTTAAAATGGTGGAAGCAGTCAATCTTAGAACAGAACTACAAAGGACAGCATATTAACTGCTGCTTCAGGGTGCCATTCAGCTGGGTTTTCCTCATTCCATTAGGACTGAATGTGATCCTTATTTCTTTATTGTGGCTGGGATGCTGGGATAGGTGTTTTCCCTTAAGTGTATATGGCTCAGCTGCCTGCTTTACTAACTTACCAGGCTGCAAAGATCCTGCTGAGCTGTTCAAATTCTCCTTCATTCAGTTAAAGAGAGCCTGTCCCTTCCCCTAGGATACCACAGGAAAGTATTTTGGTGTTGTATGCCACATGTGTGTGATACCTGCCACTTTCCATGTCTCTCAATTTATGGAGTGGTAGATGTACAAGTAGGTGCTGTGAATGACTGCAGGATTATTTCAGCAGGTTAAGTCCTGCCTTAAAACTGCTTAGGCATGCCTTCTGGCTAGGTCTTAGGACTTGGACTCACCAGGACAGGATTTGTTTCAAAAGTGCTATCAAATTGTACATGGTTCCATATGAAGGGGGTGGAAGTTCAGAGTTGCATTCAGAACAGTGAAAGCAGGACAGTATTAGAGGTACTGGTACAGCAGTGTCTTACGTGCTGCTCTGTATTCCACGTCTTTGTAGGGAATCAGAAACAGGTTTGCTATGGAATAAAATGTCTGCTTTTTTTTTTTTTGCTAAGCAGTCCATGGCAGTCTGTTCAGTGCAGTAACGAGTTAGTAAGGAAACCCGTAGCAAAATGAGCTAATTTACCTATTCACAGAATATAAATTATTTCCAGTGTCCATTCCAGCAGTGAAAATCCCAGTTGGTACAGAATCTAGACAGTAAACTAGTCTTAGTTTCAGAACTAAGTACAGCATCTGACTGACAGGGTTTTTTTGTTTGTACGTTTCTGTTGTTTTGGTTTGGTTTGTTATTGAACCAAAGCCACTAGGTTTGTGGTGCTAACTACCACAGTTGTGAATTACCGAACTCAAAATCAGAGTTTCTACTCTGGTAAAAATAGTGTGAGTACATTACACAGTAGTTGGGTTTACTTGGGGGAAAAGAAAGAGTAAAGGACCTAGAAGTTTTATCAGATAAAGCAGCTGAGACTTAAAAAATTAGTAAGGGATGATAAACACTTGCTTCATGATTTTTTTTTCTGTTGTTTTTTTTTCTTTTTTTTTTTTTTTTTAAATGGAAAACCCATGTGGAAGTGGAAGAAACCAGGAAAGGACATACCTGGTTGTTAGATTCAAATCTTAGAAATTACAACCTGTTGTAAAAAAGGAGAAAAGCTCTAATAACATAGCTGGTAGTATATTCAGATTCCAGGTATAGAAACTCTGTGTACTTCTGCAGATCAGTCCTTTGAAGTCGAGCCCGCTGAGTCCTCAGTGCTGAAAAGCAAGAGTCCTGGTACTGACTAATAATCACTGGTGCGCTGGGACGGTATGCGTACATCTGCTTTGATTTAATGGCCTGTGGTATAAGCAAGTGTGTTTAACATTACAGAAAAATATTCTTGGTTTGATGAATGCATTTCCTGGAAAGATCACGTGTCGTTTCCACGTTACCCAGCAGAGCTCACAGATCTGCGAGGAGCTTCAGCCGTATGTCACAGGTAAGCGTCACAGCACTGCACAGCGCCCCTTTCTCCACTTCGAAGTTTGATTGCCTCCTTGGAGATGAAGTTTAACGTAACTAGTTCCAGCGTATGTTTACATACATAATTTCGTATTTCTAAAGTTAAAGATTTAAAATGAGATGCGAGTTAAACCCCAAGTAATTTCAGTGTACATACTATGCTTTGGAGAAAAATTATACTTTTGCAGTGTTTGTTTGCTTTTCTACTGAACCACCTCTATTGAATCTAAACTTCATACTGGTATTTCCCACTGAAAATTTATTCCAGAAACTAGTACTTACTTTGCTTAAGGCAGGACTGATGAAGGATAAGATGACTTGCAGGAGGTACTTCATCATGTTTCCATTTCTGTTGTATTTGTCTTAGAGATACTTATCTATTTTTTTTCATCTTAATATGGGATTTTTAGTTGTATGTAAGCCATGTTTCTGTTCAGTGACTAATATCCCATGCATTCCAAGCTGGAAGTACTGATCTAGATTCCCAGAAGCACAAATGGGTTTGGAGGCCTCAAAACTTGATACCTATTACCCTTAACCGGGCCTGACATTTTTAAGAAATGAGTGGTTAAAATGCCCCTAACCAGTGATTCTTTTTGATATTACTACATGAGTAAATATCTCTGTTCTCATTTCCTACTTTTTTTTTCACCAGAGGGAAGAATATCTGAAAAGGATCTAGAAAAACATGTATCTAAGGATACTTTATGGTACATCTGTGGTCCACCTCCAATGATAGAATCTATATCCAAACTACTGTACAACGTTGGTGTTCCTAGGAACTGTGTTTTCTTTGAGAAATGGTGGTAGTGAACAGAAAATAATTTGTTTTCAGCGTATTTTGATATAGTGAAATGTACAGAAAATGGACTTTGAATTATTTGGGAGATTTTACTTCATAAATGAAGCTGTCTTCAATCATAATGGTGTTCTTTTAATTTAACAGTAATATAACTGTAATACAGTGCTGCTGCTTTTGGAAAAAAAAGTGATTTTATATTAAAGACATTAACTGTTCTGGTTTATGGATGATTTGTTTATTTCTTATGGGTAGCAGCATATTTTGACTTTATACACTTGTTGTACTAGTCACCTTTTAAAAGACTCTGTGTCCAATTCCACAGTTGTAGAGAACTGATTTTACAGCAGTGCCCAATCAGTTTATAATAAATAATAATTCAGGCCATAACTTCTGAAACACTTCTGAACTGTTGTGCTGCTGAGTAAACACACTCCCTTCCACGGTTCTAGATATTAAAGTAATAGTTTTATGGAAGTAGAGGTACTGCATTGTGACTTCCTACACCTGCCCATTCTTGTTTAAAAAATAAACAAACCCTTTTATGGGGTTTACTTAGGTCATTGTCAACTGTGTTGACAGTAGGAGACATTTTTTCTTAATCATATTCAGACCTGCATTAAAAATACTGGTGTGTGAAAAATCTGTCAGCCCCCGGCAGCGCTGCACAGAGCTACTCCTGTGAACCTGTATCCCTTTGCTGGTGCTGAGGCAGGCCATCCAGCTCGTGCTTACAAGCGCCGTGTCCTCAAAAGCAGCAAATATCAGCAACAGCTGAGACAGGAAACCTCCTTAATCCCGCTTCAGTGTAGAGTTTTAGAAGGTTGCAGGACATACCCATTTTGGTTGGGGGAAAAAAGTGTCTGGAAACCTTGCTCTTTTAAGGTGTGGCTGTGCCACGAGGTGCTGATAGCTATGTCCTTCTTGAACAAAGTCCCCTCCTCCCCCAGCTTGTAGAAAATCTCATCATAGAAATGTTGAAAATAATAATTTAAAAAGCTATAATGAGAGAGAATTAATTATCCGTACAGACAGTTCAAGTCCTTAAGTGGTAGATTCCCAGTCTATACCTGAAGACCTCAAAAAAGGAACATTTAAATTACTACAAATACTAAGTAATATTGGATTATTTTAAAATCTGAAACAGATGAGGCCTCCTCTTTGTTACTGGTTCTTTTCCTTGAGCTAAATATTTCAGAGAGTGGTCAAATAGATAATGCAGCAAGCTTCCTGCCATCAACAGCCCTGTAGTTTGCCTTAAAGTGAGGTTGCAAATATGCTGATCCCATCACCTGGTTTTCAGCCTGGAACAGCACTGTTGGTGTCAAATAACTTTTCAAGGATCCCTTCTTGGTACTTGGGTAAAAAGGCCTATCACCAGCCCAGCTGTAGTTTTCTCCCAAGAAATTGTTTCAGCTTCAGTCTGCCGAGTCTTGGCACTGTTAACCTCTTTCATCAGTCTCAGATACATTTTACAGGTTGTAGGATGCCTCCTGCCCCATCTGCACTCATCTCGTCCTCAGAAAATAGTGAGACAGCCGAACAAGGAACCTCCTGGCCCTTGCTTTGAATGCAGCAGGAGAATAGTGCTGGTACGTGTGGTAATTGTTGCAAAGTTGATTGAACAGACAACTAACTCAAATAATCCTAGAGGTTTTAGCAAAGTGAGTTTCAAAGGAGGAAAGCTGGGCTTCCTGCAGTTCAGAACAAACAGAACTTAAGGAAACAAGGCTGCATGTTCGATTGTGAAGAGGTGAATAGTGCATTACGGATCTTAAAGATCTGTCTCAGGCTAGGCTTTTGGGGAACAGCACCGTGTTGGGGGTTTGCTTGCAAGTCTGCATCTCCTGGTGAGCGCAGGCCCATATGCTTGTGCTTCGATACCTTACAGCACTATACGCAAGCTGCAGTCGCTTGTCCCCTCAGCAGTCCCTGCAGCCCAGGGGGAATGTCCCATCAGATTCCCTCCTACTGAAACGAGGGGAAGGATTCTTTCTGAGTTCCCCTATTTCAAGGAACGGTTCCTTGTTCAGTCACTCCGGAATGTAAATAGGACAGTGTGCTTGTCACAAAGAATAAAACCAAGGGGTTTTGTGTTCATGAAGATCACAACTGACAGGTCAGAGCTTGATGCTTGAAGGAAGCAGGGTTTTTCCCTAGAAAAGTGCGATAAACGGGGCTCTTGGGAAGTGTGGTGCCCTAAAACAAAAACCCAGCGAGGTTCCTCTGTGTTTTACCAGTGTAATGATAAAAAGATTCTGAGAAACCTTTATATGTTATTTTCCTTATGACTTTGAAGTTATTAAGTGTATTATAAACTGCTTTACCCTTTATTTCCCTTAATGCACATGCTTTCTTCAGCCCAAACGACATCTCTTTCATAAACCACTCCTCAGACACGCACCAAAATGGCCATTTAACAAAAGGCATCTCAAAGCCCTTTGCTTCTGTAATCATCCTCATTCCCTCTAACCTCTTTCTGTCATCCCCGGTTACACTCAGATGGAGAGCTGTGGGGCAAAGACACATCTCTCTAATCGTACGGTTTCACCCGCTTGTGTAGGGGTATTAAAAACTCACCCACGCTCCCCTCTACAGCAAAGGTGATACATACACACACACACACACACCCTGCCGTACCAATCGCCTCAGTTACTGTTAACAAGAAGTTCTTTTCTTACCTCGAAGTTATCCTGCCAAAAGGCCCTGAATATCTTAGCTCCATAATGCATATAACGGTAATAAATGTCAGCATCCCCTGCCGCCATAGCTTTTTCCTGTTGACACAAACATATCTGAGAAGTCTCTTCTTTCTAGGATTTAATGGTCTTGTAGTGAAACATCAGTTTCACCTTAAAAGCCTTTTATTAGATCCTACTCCGTCATAATTGAAGCAGAAAAAAAAGAAAAAGGAAAATTAATTAACCTATATAAACATATGCTGTACAAATAATTAAATAAATGTGATGCTACTCTAGGCTGAAGGAAACAGAAAGCAACCCCTGCTGTTCTGAAGCTACTGAGTTGGCGAAACATTCTCTTCACACTGTCAAATCGTAATATATCATTTGAGAAAAATGTTTATTCATCTCATGTTTGTGCTATCAGCTACGGGAAGACTTAAGCAGAAAAAGTAGACTAACGGTTACTTTCCTGAGAAAAAATGGTAGAATGAGGTGTGCGTTCATCTCCACACTTAGATTTAAACTTCGTGAGGTGGTCTGTGAGTTAGCTGGTGTTGCAGCTTCATTGGGCTGAATCGTTTTTGTCCTCTCGTGACATTTACTTTAGCAGTTCGCTGTGTGCTCGTCTGATACAACGAATATGAAGCATTCCTATTGGATTTGCATTAATTAACTGGAAAATAGTGACTATTCCGTTATTACATCATTTTAGTTAGTAGGGTGCTTTTAGAGGGAATAAAAGAAAGCACTTACATTGAAAGCCTTTTCTTCCAGCCCTTCAGTGTATAGGTAAGGTACTGATTAGAGTCAGCTGCCACATTGAGCACCACAGGCACCTTTCTGCTGATGAAGGCTTTTGCGAGGATAGCCTTTTAAATCCTGAAGCACGTTTCCACTGACAACCTTGGATACAACTCTTAATTCATAGGTGCGTTGGTATTGTTAGCCAGCACTCTTCATGCCTTTGAGAAGCATTTATTGGCAAGAAATTAGTATCTGCTCTTCTTATGCTTTTCAGTTACAGGATGATGAAAATCCTGCATGAAAATCGAAAAGTGCTTTATTTCTGCCCTATAATTGGCTCCCTGAGGCAAACGTACCGAGTCACAGAAACTACAGTGAAAAAGCAGAGTCTCCACATGCTCACCTCAGAAACTGAGGATGATATAGGAGCCAAATTAAGAAAAAAATAAAACCAACAACGTATATTGTATATTGTTTTCTGCTTCATTTCTAGCTTCATTTCCATGCGTATGTGAAAGCAACTGTGCGCTATGATTTCAATGAAATTGGTTGCAAGTACACAGACCAATTAAAGAAATTATGCAAGATGAAGCGCCAGATACAACTTCTGTGCGTTTGGCCTCTCTTAAACTTCACATAAACTATTTTGACACCTGCACATTTTGGACTTTCAACCCACCTTCAACCCCTGTATCCTGACCCCCTGGTGCTGGTTTCAATATCCAATTGTATCAATTTCAATATTCTTGATTTCAAAATCAAGGGATTGTTTCAGCAATCCCTTTCCCATCCTTCACTTAATTTAGCCTGTTCCATCCTCTGTTCCATCTTCATTCAGCCTTTACATTTCCTAAGTTGTCTGTGTGCCCTTTGAACCCATCCTCTCTGACACTTGTCTCGTTCAGAGGCCCGCTTGCTCTAAGCACCACCGCCTCCTCCTGCCAGCTTAACCTGCGTGCTCTTCCTTCGAGAGGCAACTCCTGCGACTGGTCTGCACCTGTGAGTTCTGTGGTCTCACAAGGAAGCGTTAAAACGTGTTAAAACACACCAGCGAGCCACCTGCCTGTGCTGTAGCGCTTCATGGTCACTCACCAGCCCACACGTGTGTCGCACCGTACCGCCGCCCCCAGGCTCCAACCCGGGGTGTGCAGGCAGCACTCGCCGGTGTCTCCTGCCCTTGAAGGAGGCACTGGGAGGCTCTGTCTAGCTTGGGAAAAGCACAGCTTGGGCTTAAAAGGGTCGTTCTCCGTGGGGAAGGAAGGGGCCTGGCTTCTCGCCCTGCCGCCTGCTGGGGGTGACAAAGCCTGCGAGGGAGCTGGGTGCTCGGAGGAGCTGTGGCTTCGCTGGCGGAGGTCAGTAGAGTCCTGCCCCTTCCCTGCAAGCTCCAGGTAGAGGCAGTGGCTCCGCAGCCAAACGTCCCTTTCAGCCTCTCCCACATACAGCCCCTCCACTGCTGGCCAGGTTTGCAGACACGGGAGTTAAGCTCTGGCCTAGCCATTTCCCTTCTCTGTTCAGGCTTCAAATAAGGTGCCGACTGCTTGCCTTCATTTCCTTGGCCACTGTGGTGGTCGTGCTTTTTCAAGCCTAAAATGGCAAAGAAGGCCAAGATGTAAAAAACACGTTAACAGATCACTGCTGTACCCCCAGGCCGCCTTTGCAGCCCTCCTCACACCTGTATCATGGCTGCACGGTGAGCTAAGCTCACACGTTGACTTGAGATGGGGGCACGGTGAAGGTACATGCACAACTCCGGAGAGCCAAACTAACTCAGACTCATTCGGAGTCACAATTGGAATTGATTACATGAGTATAAAACCAAAACAGTTCGCCCTTTTTAAACTGAAAACCAGCAATTTTCTTGTCAAACCTGCCCAACCCTAAGCCGCTCCGGCAGGTACAGGAATAGAGTTTGGTATCAGACGAGGAAACCTCCTCACAGAGCCTACGTGCCCTGCCAGGCCGGTGACAGAAAACCAAGAAACCAAGAAGTCGTAGCACTCAGTGACTACAGCTAACTCTGAAGTTAGGAACTTCAACATCGCGCCGAGACCCCGAGTTCCTCCTTTTGGGGACAAACAACTGGCAGTTGAGCAATTACCACAAATAGAAAAGCTCCTCATGAACTTTATTTCTCTTCAGTTTTGTAAGCAGTTGGGATCCAAAAGAGGTCGAATTGCAATCCAATAAATGCTTTCGCTATTCAAAAGTATTTGCAAAGTTCACTCTGTTGCAACACTTTTTGCGAGTAAAATGTTCATTAAATACAGGATTTTTTTAAACAAGGTTAATATAAAGCTAGTCCTTAAAACAGAAACCATCAGTAGAAGTATCCTATGATAGTAAAATTTGCAGACAGCTACTTTAAACTGTCCAGAGCAGAGACCTTGTCTTTATGTGGAACAACTGAAATAACAAAGTTTTGACGTTACTGGAACTTCAGCCTAATATCAAGACACAGAATGAAATAATTGAAAAATACCGCCAGAAACTGAATTTACTTACAGTCCTGTGGTTAAACCACAGAATTCAAAATAAATACTCTTCAGTCAATCGATGAAAAAAATATTACAGTACTTTGTAGGTATGAAATGGAATGGTTTGAGTGCCATCATCCCAATTAAATGACTATTCAAAATGGCGTGATTTTTCCCTTCTCTGCAGTGTTCTGCCAACTGTACAATTTTAAGGCATGGAAGAGGCTTTTGAACCACGCTAGGTGTGCATTTGATGCAGAACACGGTTCTTCTGTTGTACAGCATTTTGGTTAGAAGAGTAAGGAAAATTATCAGGCAGAAATCAGTCCAGGGAAAAAGCAACAAATCACTTACAAAGCTTTTGCTTCAAAAAAAAAATATGAACAGGGAAATTCAGAATATATTTCTCACCTTTTTTAGCAGATTGCGTGACCACTTCTGAATAGGGATCAAGGTGGTAAAGAAGAGAGAAACAACTAGTTCCTACATCTTTAAGAACACTGAAGTGCTTGGAGAATATTGGTACAGAAATTATATTACACATGTACATTCACTTGTAAATATTTTAACATAGCTCCAAACATAAAAATGTTGGTAATGTTACAGAATTCTGTTAGGTCCCAAAATATGGTTACTTGTATTAAAACAAAACAAAACAGAACTCTATTAAGGTATTTGTATTCCGTAAGGTCATTTAGTGACACGTGTAGGCCACTGACCCCTGCTATTTGTGTATCATTTTAGTTCTTTCCCACAACATATTTCATAGCAATGAGGAAGTTGGGGAAAATCACATGGAAGGGGCAGATGGTGACATCTAATTCCTATTTTAGTGAAGAGCCACTGAAACTACTCTTAACCAGCTTTGCCATTTTATCTGCTTTTCTGTCTTCCAAAACCCCCACAACTATTGCTGAACTTGATTGGCAAAGAGAACGTAAGCAACGGGAATAGGAAATGTCATTTTATATTGGAGTCATCTGCCTCACACAAGTGTATCATGCGGCTTGTTTACCCAGTGTGCCTAAAATAGGTATACGATTTGCTTATTGCTTGAAGATCTGCAAGAGTTAATAAAATTCAGAAGAGAGTATCATCGGTAAATATGCTGTTTGAGATAAATACAGATACGGCCTTCGTATCTAAGCCTTCCGATTTCAGCCTGTTTAAGCCCAAATACCGTTTTCATGACACTACAAGCTTAATGACAAAATAACATATGGCACAGTAACTTCTCCAGCTAAGATACGTGGACAAGAAAATATTACAGAGTAAAATCTGAGCCAGTGGAACGTTCGCCTTGAACTAGATACAAACCTATTTTGCTACGGTCAGTCACAGAAAAACCCGAGTATATCTCTGTCCCTACTTTTCAATTTCAAGTGTACCTTTAGAAGATGGAGTAGGGCCTTTCCCACTCTGTAAAGTGGATGGAATTTTGGCATTAATTTCTGTGGGTTAGAAAGCCCCGTGTAGTTAAAACATCGAGACAGCAGTATGCTAAGGAGCAAAATAAGTACAATGCCAAAGAAATGCTGAATTGAGCAATGGAGTTAGTGATGGCGATTAGCGAAATCTGTTCTTTTGTCTTGGCAAAGTATCAGCAACTCACAGGATTCCTGAAAAGTCGGTCTTTTACTCACAGCAAGAGTCCGCATCCAGTCCTGCCCCCTCGCTCCCGGGAGCGCAGTCCTGCCCCGCCACTCCCTGCTCCTCGCACACCCTGGCGCCGTCTTCATGGGTATCGCAGCTGGCGAGACACGTTTCCTCCGACAATGCCCCATCGTGATGGGTAACTCTGTCGTTGCTGCCGCCTACCTCATCTCCCAAGTCTATCACGTCACCCAGCTGCTGCTCTGGGTCAGGCCTTGCTGCTGCTGAGATTTGCGCTTCTAAGTTTCTTGTGTTCTCCGTGACTTCGAATTCCTGCTTCTCCGACGTCTGCTTCTCCCCGCTGCTCAGCTTGGCCTTCACAGATTTCTTCATTTGTTTGTTGTGCATGTCATCTTTGGAGAACCTCCAGTGAAACTACAAATAAGAGGTGCAAATGTTAAGGGCCACTTGAAATAATCTCAAGCTGACGTTTGCTTTCCTGAGTAGAAATGTTTTTGTTATTTAGTTTTAATTCAAAGTTAGCCTGCCCAAAAAGACCTAAGATGAAAAAAATTGCATGACTAAATCAGACGGCCTTAAGATCATTTGTGCCTACATGTATGCAACTATTGCACAGAGAAAAGAGACTGTTACACATTCTGCTTCTGCTGTTTTATGTACCCAGTAGGTTCCTTTCTAAAAGATATTTCATCATTGGGGCCCAGGGCATCCTGGCAGACAGTGTGCACTGCGTGGAAAGCAGGTCTGGAAAGCTGCACAAGTGCTGACAGAGGAAGCAGTTATGTGGTATTATTCCGTCTTCCTCCACCAGGCTAACAGGGGAACTAGCACTGTATCCAAAACTATACCCAAACAGTAAAATACTCTGCTTTTTGAAGAGACAATACAATACTGTCTCTTGCGGCATTTGCCACAAGACTTGCCACAGCTGTTAAAACAGTGTTTTAACTACTATTGAAAGAAAACAAAACAGCCGTACCTAGAAACCTTGAAATACTGACTTAACTGGTCTAACATAAGCAGAGTCTGACAAATATGTCATTAATACACAGGCTTCATTCGTCAGAAAAAAAAATGACTTCTCAAGAAAAGGCAGACCAGGTTCCAAGCCACAGCTGAGCCATCCTACAGCACGCTAAGTCCATGTGGACACGCACGGCCATTTCACCAGGGGTGTCCACGCTGAGGCAGATTCAGGGATGGGTTAGGAGGAAGTGCTCAGTATTTTCCTTATGTCACAAATCAAAAAGCTGTTTTTTCCCCTGCGACCGTGGCTGTGTCAAAGTTGGTCAAGAGAACAATTTACATTCATAAATGTTTGATTTAGCTATTTATTCCTTAAGCACAAAGCAGTTCAAAGCCCATTAAGTTTATTAGATTGCAAAGACGGAGCAACGCTCTTTCCTGCTGCTTGTCAGAAGGTAGTATTAAATAAAATAATAAGAAAATGAAAGAAACTGGCTTTCACAAGATTCTTGGTTTAACTTAGAGGAAGCTTTCTTTCCTTTTTCTATAAATTGTAATGGTATTTAAGTGAAAGATAACTTCTCAGTTCTGGAGCTCAATTGTTTAAAATTCACAGACACCTGAGTGTTTTCCTCTTTGATTTGCAGAAGTGCTGGACACCCACAGCTCCTTTGTAACTCAAAAGCTCTCTCTGACAGAAGACAAGATCAGAGCCCTGAACATGATAAAGATCAAACTGTAGGAGATTCTGCATATGTATGTGGAGTTATTCAGGTATATGCACTGTATTTCACCAAAAAAAAAAATGTATACAGCTAGTTTCTGCTGAAATAAGCACCACTTTTTAATGAAGTAAATGAACATGATTACCTCATCATCAGTTGAATATTGCACCAAGAAGAGTACTTGTGTCTTACCAGAGAGAAAAAGAAGTTCTACCAATCCTTGCACGTTTTCTTTTCTGTTCACGTGGCTAAACTGAACAGCAGCGGGTTGGTAAGCACAGATAGGATGGATCAGTTTCCAACACTGCAACATCCTTTTAATCTCATCAGTGTATTTCCCTCCACAAAGTGGTTATCTACAAACATTTTAGACATGCCCTACCTAAGCTGAAAAAAACCCTGAGAGCTTGTGATGTTACATGTGCAGAATATTCAGCAACTTAATCAAATGCTAAGCTTGGTGTCTTTGAAGTGACTCATAACAGCCATTTACAGACGTTGGCCAAGTCTCAGAAATATCTATATAATTATAACCAATGTGCCCTATTTTCCTTGACCTTTAGGCTGAAAATGCATGCTAGTAATTTTTGCCCTCAAGTGTGTCTGTATATTTAATACTGCCAACAAGTGAATCCTTTGTTTTGTCAACCAAACGTTGTTAAATAAGTTTTTACATCCCCGAATGAAAAAATGTAAGCAAATTATTGAGTCATCTGCACGGTATGCATTTGTTATTACAATGCAAGAAAATAGCATCATACTGTTTTCTCTATTTGAAGGCTTACAATTGATTACAGCTTCCCGCCCCTTCAATTCAAACCACACAAAGTGGTAGTAAAAGAATGACCGAGTATGGGCACCCCAACCCTTATCCCAACATCCCTTTAATCACTTGAAAACAAAGAGAAGAAACGGGAAAGACGGGCTTTGTAGCAAGTTCACAGTGTAATTTGGCTCCAGCTTCACTAACGAGAGGGTAAATCCTAAATCACAGCCATACTCCCAGCAGTTCTCTCCTACTTCGGTCAGTTCAAATAGTTTCCTGTTCTCCACTGTACCTAAAAGGTGACTTTCACAGAACCAGGCTCCAATCCATGGCTTTTTAGATGAAAACTATCTGTAGTTACCCAAACCACTGGGTAAAATGCTCTTAGTGCTCAGCTCCGCTTAGCAATCCCAATATCCTGCTCTAGCTCAGCTTTGGCAGGGCCTCGAGCACACCAGTCCTGATGCCAACACTCAGGCAGTTGCACAGAGCTAGAAAAAACTGAGGCTGTATTAGCAACCTTTTCATCACTTGGTTTTGGAGATCTTTTCCACACTTCACCTGGCTTTCCGTTCACTCCCTTCTATGCTGAAAGGGCAAGGCAAATTCAAACACGATCGTAAGGTCAGCACTTGCCCAGTTTCCAATTTAAGGCAGTCCTTGTATTTCCTCCTCAGCTGTACAGCCTGACAGGTTTGGGCAGGGGTTCCCACAGCTACACTTTCAAAAAGGGAAATGTGAATACGTATGTGTATCCACAGATGTGCATTGCTAGCTGTCAGCTACCTTCTCTGATCATTTAGGTGGATGCAGGGGACTTTTTTGCTTACATTCTAGCAGGATTTGTTAACCCTCTAGCACTAGATCGAAACATTAGCCACGATCAGGCCTGCACTGTGCTAGGCTCTATCAAAATGTGTAGCAAGAAAGAGAACAATTTAAATAGAAAAGCCAGGGAATGGGTGAGAGACAGTTGTACCAGTTCCACCTTGCAAGTCAGTGCACATGGGCAGAGAATTGTTAAGTCACGTATGCAGAGCTGTAAAGAGAAATCTACCTCTGTTCTGCTGCCATGAGTTCAACAGAGAATGAAATACAAGAGCTTCCACATCATCTGAGCATTTTCTTTCATTTGAACAGTTCAATTCCTTGTGTCTTGCTACTGTTTACCAGGCCTCTTTATCACAGAAATGTTGAATAGGCCATTTTTACTTCTATGGGAAATCAATTACAATATTAAAATTCTGCCAACAAAACACAAAGAAACCAGGAACATAAGGTTATTTACCTTGGATTCTTTCTTCTTTGCTTTCTGGGGCAAAGAAGGTCTCTGAAGAAATACAATTTGCTTTGTAGATAAATTCCCTTCCCTGAAAAGAAACAAATGCACACTCCTGAGAATGAATTAAATCCACATGCAGCACCGTTCAAAGTGAAAATCCATCTCAGTCATTTATTTCTGCAGGTCAAAGAAGAACAAAATGAAGAATGACCTAAACATTGCCTGTCCCCAGTGTCTTTGAGCAGCCTGGTATTCTGGGGGAGGAAGATTGACTGGTGAGCCTGATAGTCTGTGACATAACTTTGCTGAATGTTTTAGCATTAGAGTGTAACCAGAATAAATTGTTGCGCAGAAAAAGCAAGAAACCTGAGTCCCAAGGTGCGTGTGCTTAGCAGAGTCTCAGTGACACAGGAGGGCTCCCTCCCTCCCTTGTGGGGCACACATCCCAAATGGGGCTTTGCACACCCCTACAGGTGTGCAGCAAGGCAGGAGGCACAAGCAAATGCCACCTGCAGCTGGATTTGGGTGCCTTCTGCGCTGTCAACCTGACCCGTGTCACTCAAGTTAGAAATGGGACACAAAAAGCCAGAAGAAAAAAAAAAATATATATATATATAAACATGCCTTTAAGGGAGGCTTAAAAATCGTAATTATGATTTTTCATTCATTCCTATATTTAAACATACATGAAAGACTTAAATCCTATTTTTCCACCAGCACAGATGGCCTCTACTTTTTAGGCTTTTATGTGTTGAAACAGTCTTCATCTATATCTCATAAAGAACTGGGCATATTTTTAATTTTTTAAGATAAAAAATAATGAGCGATCATATTGGTTTATATATAAATATATTCCTGATTAGTTTAGATCCAGAATGTTTCATCTTTGTGATTAACAAGCAGGCCGACTGTTTTTCACCACCATTATGAAGAGTATTCTTAAGTGACTTTCATTTATGTCTAAAAGCTCCAAATATTAGTAACAGCAAAGTAGACCCCACAGCGATTATATATGCAAACAAAGCTACTAGAGTAACGATGTACTCATCTCACATGGTTCTGCTCAGCTAGACTGTGTACACCAGCAGCATTAGACAGATACTGATTAAGAATAAAATAAATTTTCTTCAAATTGGCAACATCTCACTACAAACCGAACCGCAGGTTTTGGTTCTGCTCTAAGTGGAGCTTTTAGGAGATCCAGTTCCGGGGTATTTTTTTTTTACACAGAGGCAAAGCTAATACCCAGAAAATAAGTGCAGAAACCACAGGGCCATGCTGCATTATTTTGCCCACCAGACATGTGCTTCCTGCCCTCTGTGGCTTGTGATGCTCAGGAAACCCAGCGAACAGCTGCAGGTTTGCGAGGGTAGCTATTGTGTGCAGGCAAGGAAATCTCTGCACGGAGAACTGCTTGTGGTGCACAGACAGTGCCTTCACGGCCGAAAAGCAGTGCTCGCCCCCCTCCCTACCTGTTTGTCTTCACAATTGGAGTAGGAAGCACACACGTCAGCTGCCAGCCGTACATGGCAAGGGAGTTCAGCAGTGGAACGTAGTCTGTCTGCACCTCGGCTCCCTAGGAAAGAAAAATCAACGGTTAACATCATCGCTTGGAGCGTGACAGTCATTGTGACAAAAATAATAATAATTAAAAAAAAAATGCACGTAGGTTTTCTGTGAGGGGGAGGGGGGTTTTGTGTTGAAGTGAATCATTTTGCACGTTCTGCTACGCAGGAAGGAAAACGTGAGGCACAGGACCAACCACCAGTTCATCCCAAGTGTTAAATGAATTTCCTTAAAATGGTAAACATCTGTGATTTTTTTTTAATAGTGCCTAAATCATCCATAAAGCTTTCTATGTTTCCGGATCTGCAGAAGACAAACTCATTGTATTTTATCAATTATCTCCTCCCAGGCAAAAAGATATTCAAGAAGATAAAGGCAATGCTGCTTTGCCCAGATTCTGCACTCGTCTAAGCTAAAGTAAATCCTGAAGATCTGTCCTGAGATCTGTTAGGTGACACTGTAATGGTGCATCAAGAGCATGGCCAGAATGGCCAACAACAACAGAAACAAAACGTAAGTGCACGTCTGTTCCTTTTATCGCCCAGGAGCACACATCGCCTCCTTGTTATTTTGAATCAGGAAATCCGTGGGCGAGACCGAAAACATTGCCGTTTTGTGTAGAAGTCTGGCTTTAGTCACAGATCCACACGACAGAGTCTTGCTAATGCTCCTTCTAATAAACGGCAAAGCCTGCAATTCACACATAGAGAACGACTGGTGATTTCAACAAAGATTGCTCCAGTGAGGTGTCTAATTGCCAAGACTTCCACTAATTTAGTGAATAGATGCTGCAGCACATTTACTGGTTTTTAATAAATGCAAAGCAGACAAGTGGCTACCACTGGCCTCTACAAATCCAGCTATATTCCATCACAATAACAGTTGGATTGGCCAGAAAGCTCAAGCGCTTGCACTGGTTTCACGTGCACGCAAGGAGTTTTAATTGCCAATTCTCAACACTGGGTAAAGCACAATACTTTCCTCAATGTTAATCAGAGCTCTTCCAAAAAAAAAATCCATATATTCTGCAGAAATAGTCATTTGAACAGAATTAATCCAAATCCTGCTTTAGGATTTCAAAGTATTTGGGTGATTTCCAGCCTCTGCTATTCCTTTCTTCTAATGCATGTACTACAGGTCACTTGATGTCTTCATAACTGAATAACTGCCTGACCATACCTATTCAAAACCTGATCTTGGTTGCAAATAGCTGAAGAAGCTCTACCACTCCTGCTTAAAAAGGAGAACATTTGAAAAATCTACCCCAGAAAGTGCCTGCAAGAGAGCACTCAACTAATGTCACCTCTGATTTCTGTGCAGAGGCTTTCAGGGACTTTTACAGCTACACCAGCATGTACAGACCAGCACTGCTAACTCCAGGTGAGGAAAGAGATGTCCTGCAAGAGGGGAGCAATATCATGTGGCCTCTGACTCCTTTCCTCTGAAGCGATCAGGACGGATCACACAGCTGTGACTGTGGTGGATCCAGAGTCCACCCAGACTCCCATTTTCCTCCTTGCCCTCCCCTCTCTCCACAACTGTTTTTTAAAATAGAGATTTCAAGGGTAGTGCAGAAAATGATGACATATCTAGATGCCTTTAATAGCTAACAACTCAAAAACAGATTAATCACACACTGAGATTTATCAGGTTGGTCAACAACGCCTTCCAAAAACGCAGATGAAAATTGGAGCATTAAGAATAAGGTCAGAGCACCCGGCATCACCAGCCCACCACGAGGCACCTGGAAGGACACGTAATAGGATCTGACCTATTCCTGTCAAACAGTGTTTGTAAATGAAAAACCAGAGGGAGCTCACTCATTTAGGGAGCGTAAGAACAGCAGGTCAGGAAAGACTGGCAAGGCAGACCTTGCTTGTGCCCCGAGCAAGTTCCTGTGTTGCAAAGAGGACTTCTATTTTGAATTCATTGCCTAAGGTCAGTGATTACCAAGGAGACCCTTCTCCTATACATCAGGATGCCCAACAAACACGTCAAAAAACAGACAAAGATTATGGCAACGAGGAAGGACGTGGGCACCACGCAGAGCTCATTTGGCTGCTGCAGAAGCCAGCTTGTCTCAGGGATGTGCTGTCGCTCCTGCCGCAGCCCGGGGTCCCTGCAGGCTCTGAGAGGCGAGGCAGGGCTGCGGGCGGACCTGTCTGACCTGTCAGGATTAAGCACCAGCTGCAGCAGATGAGGTTGCATTGCACAGTGCCAGTGCTGCAGAAGGGAAAAGAGAAGGTAAATCACATCCAAAAGTGTAAAGTTATCGGAGATTAAGTCGATTAAGCTCAAAGAAAATAAAAAGAAAATATGGAAAAGGGAGAAAAAAATCTGTTGAAAGAGTGCTGTGCGACTGCTACAAGAAGGTGGTTTATTGCTTTTTGTATGGGCTGGTGGCTGACACCACGATTTGCATGATGGACTGCTTGGAGGAAGGATGTGTGTACATTATGCAGAGGTACACACCTCCTCCGAGCTCCACAGGCCCTTTAACAAGCCCTCACCGACTCTGCACGACGCTTCTGTGGAGTCCAGCACTGCACCTCTTCCCAGGTCCCTGGGGGAATGAACTCCTCCTAATAATTGCCTTCGTTTGTAGGTGACAGACAAGAGAAAGAGTCGCTCCTGAATAAACAGGTGTAATTCATACGGGCTTCTAGCTCCTTCCTCGCAAATACAGGTAATTGCAGCTTTAAAACCACAAGAAATGAATTATCCGTCCCCCCTCCTGAATCAGCAGCCGTAATCCCGTCCCACAACCAGAATTCGCCTACCAGCAGGAGTCATGGTGGTTATACAGACCTCAGGACAGCTAGACAAAGGACTGGTGTCATACTAAATGCTTTCCTGGGCAAAAATGCTCCTAAACAACAATATACTGGGGGCTGGGAGCAGAGGAAAAGAAACACCTCATGTTTATTTTATATTTAATACAGTATTAAAATTGTTTTATCTACTATTATTTCAGATGGTGGTAATTTCAAGCACACGGTTTCGTAAGAGGAAATTTCCGTGCTCTTTCTACCTAACAGATTCGGGTTTGAAAACCACCAGGAGCAGAAAGTAGATGCCAAGGCTCTCTCTACTGAAAAAGAAGTGTTCAAATAATGTGCCTCAAACCGGGAGACATTTCATTCAGTGAGAGGGTGGAAAATTTTAATTAACTTGCTTCCCACTCTCCTGTAGATGATAAGTAATCTCTGATCACACCTTGAGTGTCAAGAAGCCAGAGCATATTGAGCTAGGTTTTTCCCTTGACTTACACCACATGAAAAGAATTCATTTTATTTATAATTGTATTGTGTGTTTTCAGGATTTTTTTTTCCTTTCACAGAAGCTTTTGCTCATTAGAAAAGAATAAAAAATATGATTAAAAAATGATGAAGATAATATCTAGGGCAAGCCACACAAACAACGGCATTAACATTTTTTCTTTTCTTTTTTCCCCCCTACTGCGGCAATTTTAACCACAGCAAGATAATAAACACGACAACTACTAAGCTCTTCTGAGACTGAAAAAAGTTCATTAGAAATCATTCTTTTCTGGGTTAAGTGAATGTGATTTAGTTACAAGGCAGCTATGGATTGTCACTATTTAATATTTTTTTCCAGCGTGGATTAAAGAGTGGAAGATTGAAAATCCCATTAAATAAATCTTAATAAAAACCTTTATGAGCAAATCCTAACAGACTGCACGCTAAGGTCTATGGACAGATGGCAAAGAGGATGGGAAGTGAGAAACGCGGCCGCTTTGCGAGCAGCAACCTACTCGTTGTGGGGGAAAACAGACAGTGCGTGGCATCCCAGTTCCTTACAAAAACACAACAGAGAGCAGTGGCTCCACTGCTGCCAGAGCCACAGCTTTTGCTATTTCACTGCAGGAAGGAAGAGGGATTGGTGAAGGTAAGGAAGGAGACAAGGAGACTAAGTCCAAGCTCCAAATTGGCAAATGATTTCTCCATTCCTTTTTCAAACTTGTTCCATAAAAGAATTTCTCGTAATAATGTAACACTATCGATCCATTAAAACCATTTATTGCAAGCAAAAGAGAAGTTCCACAAATGTTTCAGCAATAAATGTTGGACTACACTCTTCTAGTATTGTGCTCCTTCTAAATTTCAACGTGTAATGTATCACAGAACCTTGTTAGCAGACGTGCAGTGAGAAGTCCGCCAGCTTTACAGCACAGTGCCGTAGGAAAACAATCGCCCCCCCCCCCCCCAACCAAACCAAACCAAACCAAAAACACAACAAAAAAAAACCCCACAACAACAAAACAAGCAAAACAAAAAACAAGAATAAATCAATCTATGGGCAGTCTTTTGCTCATTATCCCAGGTATATGTACTTTAGACTTCTTATTAATGACTACTTGTTATATGTGAATTCATGCACAGTGAACTATTTTTGAGAGTATGATGAGGCTTCAATACTACACTGGGTAGCGTCCTGTTGAGGCAGTTTTTCTGAGATTCAGAGGTACCCAATCCCAATTTCAGTACACACATGCACTGCCGAGCAGTATTTACATCTGTCTCCGTGTCAAAAAAAAAACAAAAAACCCTCCATGTGTATAAACTCGTAAAAATAAATGTTTGAGTACTCCTGATATTGCCTGCACATTTGTGTAGCAGCACTGTTTTGCATTTATAAAAGCAGAGGACAGGTAGCAAAAGCTCCTTGAGGTGAATGTATTGACACAGCGCGTTCCCCTCAAAGGAAGCGTGGAAACATCTTATGAAATGTGTTAATCTTAATATTGCACAGGGAGCATCCACATGACAGGACAATTCCACATAATTGGCCACGGAGCACAAGAAATAAATATGATTTAGCAGTCCATTAATACGTTTTCTTAAATAGCTCTGGTATTTTTAGTTTCCCAATTCCTGCAACATTTGTGTGCTATATCTTTAGGTGAGTGCTGTTTTTTCCATTTATCCTTCAACTGGTTTTGGACCAAAAAACAAGCCAAAATAAGCAAAAAAACCAACCCACTATCTGAGAACCTGTATAATCCAGGTTGCCTTACCACACACAGCTTAGTCTCCTCCACACAGCTTCCCCGGTGTAATTTCCCTCAGTTACACCTTATTCTCAGACAGCCTTTGGCTTCTGCAAAAAGTCTTTGTGCACCACTTCACCCTTATGAAACTAATAACCTATTTCCAAGCAAGAAACGCAGCCAAAGAACAAACCCTCCACAGCCCCAGGTCCA
This sequence comes from Anser brachyrhynchus, assembly GCF_964034855.1. Classification (NCBI taxonomy): domain Eukaryota; kingdom Metazoa; phylum Chordata; class Aves; order Anseriformes; family Anatidae; genus Anser; species Anser brachyrhynchus. The sequence goes on from NC_137695.1 coordinate 37,978,328, forward strand.
GTCAACAGGGGAGGAGACCTTGAAAAATGCCCTTTTCTAACTTGCAGGGTTGCGTGCGTCCCAGCGCCTGCTTCCTCTGCTCCCCTAAAATGCTGAGGCCCATCTTCTACCTGCCCAGCAGCAGCACGGGGTCAAGGAGGTGCATAAGCCAGTGCCCTACTGCCTGGGTGAAGATGACCTGCTGTGAAAAAGACTTGTGCCCTTTGTGAGACTTTATAAAGAATAAAAGAGGTCTGAAATGCCTCTTTACAGCTGCTTCTTAAGTGGAAGGATCAGATCTGGTATGCTCACTTTTTCCTGAAAGATTTTATGGCTGAGTGGGAACTAATTCTTACCTGTGATCATGTCACAAACCTAGGCAAAACGTTACAGATAGGAAGTGAATTTTATTCAGACTATTTTAAATCCTGTGCTTTTCTACCCATTTAGCTCGAGTGTCCTTTACTCAAGTGGAAGAAATGTTCACGTTGTCAGATTTCAGTACTTTGAGCACCACAAGGAAGTATTGGAAAGTTCCAAATTCATATGGCTAAATTTATCCAAAAAAAAAAAGGATAGATTCACCTGTGCATTTTAATCCTATATAGAGCATATGTCTACTGATTTCAGTAGACAAATATGTAGGTATTTATGCTGCTTTTGGATCTTACATAAAAGAAAGAAATAACAATTATAAAAACCTGTTAAAGATAACAGGCTCCTGAAGGTTTTGTTCAGCTTTACTTAAACAACAACAAGGGGCAAAATACTGAAATACTATGCCCAGACAACATAGATGTCTTTTGGATGGTAAAGAGGGTCACTCACAGAACTGCATTTCATGCCCATCGCCATCAGCTCCTTTGCTGACCTCGTCAAGCCTTTCTTCTATGCCTAAAACAGAACTGGCTTAATTGACGTATGACCTAAGTCGAATCTACAGTCAAATCAAATCTTCATGTCCAGCGAATTTTTCTAAAGGCTTACATTAAGGCAACTTGCAACCTAGGCTCAGCAGAGATCATTTTTAAATCTTTTGACATGTCACATGGTAAAAGATTTACCATGTCTACAGAAGACACTGACCCCAATCAGTTTTGAAAGGGAAATGGCAACACCGTGATATATTTGAGATTTTATTCATGTTGGTGTACCAAAGATATGGTACAGCAGAAAATAAAAAAGTGATGAATCGCAAGCTGAAGATCTTCAATGAGAAAATATCTGTAAATTAAGGACAATATTTTCAGAATGAACAAGACTTCAGAAGAAGAACAATGAAGAAATCAAAAATAAATATTATAGCACTACTTTAAAGACAGTACTAGCTATTTTGTCATGGCTAATGGGGGAGAGAAGGTGACAGATTAGAGTTGGGGAGAGGGAAATCATGCAGGCTTTGATTAATCAGAGCTGTCTACACACATTTGCCTACGCAAGCAGAATTAAAACCATCATACAAGTTTTAGGGCTAGATCTCAGAGACGGCAGTGGAAATAACATGCCCTGACATTTTTACAGTTAAAATGACAGGGATGAGAGCAGCATTTTGTCATTAGAAGTCCTCTGGTCATTCACAGAGGATGTCACAGCTCTACTTAGCTTGAGAAGAAAGAGTTAAATTACTCAGAGCTATTACATCCTGTCTGCTGCTTGGCGGGACCACATACTGTGACAGCTGCAAGCTTTACATCCTCTGCAAACTGACATTTTACACACAGACCCAGTGCATCACACTGTTCAGCTTGTTTTTTCTATTAGCCTTAGCAATTAAAAAGGCAGCACTTTCCCTGCTAAGAGGTGTGCCAGCCCCTCTCTTTTGCCTTTATGATTAAACAGCAAAACTTTATCTTTTCAGTGAGAAAGGTTCTCTCCATATATATATATATTATTACTGAGGGCATCAGTACATGCTATATGTCTTCCTGTCTTAAACAGCTTTCTTTTGTTGTGGCTGGGATTCTATTCATTTGTTTCTTCTTAACTGGGATACAGCACAATAAACTTGCACAGTTCAGACCACATCTGAACAAGTTCACAGCTCATCCAGACAATCAGATCTGATGCAAATTTAAAACCAGAATCCATTACACACATTCATGTCATGCTGTCCGTCAGTGCCTCTACTGCTGCCTTGGTATATACAAAAATAACAAACGGAAAAGGTTAATCTAAATCACAGCTAAACCTGTATCAAAAAATAAGAAATTCCACAATAATGAGGCATTCCACTGCTCCAATACTCTCTCTGATAATATTTTGAACTACCCGTAATAGAAATAAAGCATTTACTGGATTAGGACATATTCTGTCATTACCGAACTGTCTCCTTCCTCCCATTTTACAGTCCCTCCCTCTGCCCCTTCATTATTCCATGCTTACAGCAATAAGGGTGAATTCCAACAGGATTTAACAGAGAGGCAACTTGGTCTTCTGGTTTGAACACTGGGCAAGTGCCTACAGATTCTTCCGGCTCCCAGTATTTATTTCACTCATTTGATAACTTTACTTATCTGTGCCTGCTATCTCTCAGAAAGCACGAGGCATGAAATATCCAAGAAGTTACTTAAATCGCAGGGGAAGAAAACAGAGGTGGTCAGCTCTGCTCTGTCTCTATCTGGGGAGAACCTTGCCAAGAGTTCCTCAACGCCTCGGCCTCCTTCAGCAGGCTTTTTCTCCTCCATTTTCAGATCAGCGTGTAATGCACTCATAATGTCCCCAAAAGAGGGGCACCTGACCTCAGGAGAGCAAAATTGCCAGGAAACAGCCAGCATCCAGATTTCAAATTACAGCAGAGAACAATCTGATCACACCAGCAAGTTGTGTACATGCTGCCAGTTTCTGAAACTGCACACAGACCTACCAAATCTTGTGTCTGGAACAAGAGGTCCTCCACGTTAGCCCTCACACAGACACGGTATGCAGCATTACAGCATCTCTTGACACACCAGATGGGTTTCGTTGCTTGGTTCCTTAATCTGTTGACCAGCTGTGCCTCCACCCCGGGACAGTTAACCAGGAGAAAGGCATTGCTCCTACAATTAGGGCAAATGATGCTCTACCTTCCAGGGCTCTCATGCTTCAAGGGGCCCTGCCAGAAGACACTCCTCGGCTGTATCCTAGCTTTCAGTCACTGCCATCACAAGGTTCCCTTTATCAGATGCTGTCCTTGTCATGTAGCTTGAGGCAAACTTTCTTATGTCCACCGAGAGCAAACTACGAGGTACGTCGGGAGCATCATGTGTAACTACATTGCAATATCCTTCTGAGTCTCACAGAGCCTCTCGCTGGTTGTCTGAGAAAAGCCAAACTGATTCAGAGCAAGAATCTATTTAACTCAGAAAGCTGTCTCCAATGTGGCTCTACGGGACACCTACGGGAGAGTAATATCACGGCAAGCACGTAGGATACCTGCCCCAAATATTTAACATATTTCCTCAGCACAGCACGTGGTTTAGTTTCTACTGAAACCAGTTGGTGAGGTGAGGTGAGGTGAGTGGGGAGGACCGGGGGGGTTCCCTTCAGAAATGCACACCTCATTTGAACTAAAATGCTTGTACAGATGCATAGATAGAGATGGAGAAGACAGGAACTGTGGAAGAGATGACTTTCTCTACCCAAACCCATCTAAATTTTAGAAGCCACAGCATTCTCCAGAAATGCGATCCACAGATCTACCTTCTGCTGCATAAAGAATGACATAAATTACCTCCTTTTTGCTTGTTTGCAAGTGGCCCTTCACTAGTGCCATTTGAGGGCTCTCATTTTTTCAGATGCGTATTAGCACAAGAAAAGCCACGTTACACTGTTCTTCAAAAAGTTTCTAGCCATTATTATATGGCCATTTCTCGCTACACTACAAAGTCATCATCTAATAACCAAACTCTTAACCCTAGCCTCTTGGAATTTCACACATTTAGTCTAGCATCTGTCCCAATTTTCCTTACTTTTAGTAATCCATACTTTTGGCATGTATGTGCCTTGCTTAAGTCTCCCTTAGGATTTCACACCATTTACGATATGTTCTAAGCTGGAAGATCAAGCATTGCCTTTATAGATACCTAAAATATATTTCTGGCAGACCAGAGTAATTTAACAATAAATCAAAAAAAAAAAAATCTGAAAGTTAGCCAACAATTTCTTCTTTACCCCTGTGATCTTTTTGCTTCTTTCAGCAAAGTATTTTAAGACCAGTTTTTTAAATACCTACCTGTGTACCAAACTTGCTGTGGAAGATCTGTACTGACTGATCTAAACGGTGGTTTTACTGATCTGAGTGTGCATTTAGATCAATAAAAAGTCAATCTATGACACGCACAGTTTGTTTACAGGGATGTACCCAGAACATACGTTTTTTTCAGCATATGAAGGAGGCCAGACAGAAGCAAATGTGATTATTTTTGCACTCCTACTCCATATAAGTCTATGTAAAGGGCCACAGCCTTTTTAACTGCAATACTACACTGACCCGCATGGTCATATTCCCCTTGCAACCAATGGAGATACTCTACAGTTAATCTAGCAAACACCTGTATTTTTGGGACAGACAGCCCTGAGATCCATTGCTCACCACCACCCGCATTGCCCTCTCTTCCCACTCACCCAATTAAGTATGGAAAGGATCAAAATAGTATCAAATATCAAAAAAATTTATGACAAGAGGGAATGGCCTCAAGTTGTGCCAGGGGAGGTTCAGGTTGGAAATGAGGAGACATTTCTTCTCAGAAAGAGAAGTCAGGCACTGGAGTGGGTTGCCCAGGGAGGTGGTGGAGTCACCGTCCCTGGGGGTGTTTATGGAAAGGTTGGACGTGGTGCTTAGGGACACAACTTATTGCATAATATTGGTGGGAGGGGGAGAGTTGAACTAGGTCATCTTGGAGGTCTTTTCCAACCTTAATGATTTTATGAAAATCAAAAGAGCATTGTACAAAACCAGAGTGTGGTTAACTTACATTACTAATGCTGATCCCTTTACCCCAGTCACCTGTGTGCTACTGCTGAAGGACAGGTAAGTACGTAAGTCTGCCTCCATCCAGCAATTTGATTTACAAAAAACAAAACAAAAAAAATCTAAGAAAAACTGCACACATACCTTCAGTACAGTCCACTGTTCTACAACAATAGCATCGTAGCCCTGCATGGTTTTACTGTCTTCCACAGCAACATCTTCAAAGAGAAATACTCCATCCGTTGTTCCATGAAAGGAATCTGTGAAAACGTAGGGTTATGAGTAAGCTCTATGGAAGACAACCCATGTGTAATGAGGCATTTGAATTTATTAACAGCATGTTGTTTCAGGCATGTTAATAGGAGAAGTGCATGGACTTCCATCTGAAAGCCCAGCTATATTAAATGAATGAAACTAATATCTCTAGCAGTTTTTAAGAGCAGCCATCACTGTCCACTCTGTTATTCCAGAGTCTGTCATCAAAAAACACAGCTCTTGCATTTTGAGCAGGCACGATGAATTCAGCCCTCGGTTCAGCAGTACTGTTCACCTAAATGAAGTTATACAAACATTTACAGGCTGAAGACCATATATTATGTTATATCAACTTCTCAAGGGCTTTTGTAGGTACGCTGATATTAACAACATTATGCACTCATTCTCCCAAGTCAGAACCCTATATATGGATCAGGCACCGCAGTTACAATGATCTACGCGGACAAAGGATGATCTGGCATATCTGAATGCTGTGAAAGAAAAGATACATTCATAACTATTTCATCAATTTATAAAGGCATTTTGACCATCTGGCTTAGTGGCTCTCTACTCTCATTTGTATTCCCAGCATGTTCAGCTTTTTTTCAGAGTACACATACTATTCAAGTTACTTCAGCACCACTTTCTCCTTGAACTTAGCTGTATACTTGATTATCAGCAGTCACTCCCATGGGCAAGCCCTCATTTTTTATCAGCTTCATGACACAATAGACTCCAACTAATTGAAAAAACTGACTTACCTTTCCTTGCTAAAGTAAGATAAATGATGAAATAATAGTCATTTCTAAAAAATAGTACATAAACAGTATTGTACTCTTTATCAACACAGAGAACTCCTGTCACATTGTCATAAGCATGTTCCTCAGCCTGCCTTTCTGGTTTAAATAACACATTTACCCTGTACAACTGATTATAAAGGCCTTGTTCATCCCTGGCCTGAGTGTTGTATTTTACACAATAGTTTCTTTGCATTTTTAGGAAAACAGTGTTCCTTGCAGCACGCATGTCAAACTGACAGATCCTCCAACTGACTTGTAGGTAAGTCTGCTTAGCTGTTTCAACAGGTCCTCCTACTTTCCCTGGTGGATGTTGGTCAAGAAATGCTAGCAGGGTGGCATCACATATCAAACTCACAACCAGTTTTCACAAAGGAGGAGTGAAGAGGATTAAAAGGCTTCTTACCCTTGTCAACACAGTCTTAGTCAACACCTTATATAACCTATACTCAGTTTATTACCTAGAAATGCAAAGCCCATGAAAAACTAGACGACTGCACTTGAAGGCTCGTGTCTAGAAATACATGTGGCAAGACCGTTGTTGCAGGTGTAAGGCATTTGCACACCCCCTTGCTTCGATAAGCATGGTCCACTACTATTTTTGCTGGTTTCAATCAAGTCATTCAGTTATAAATGAGCAGATGCAAATACTCATAGATAACATAAAACCAGATTAATTAACTATTTCTGTTGAGGAGGAGGAAAGTTGTAAACCATTTAATAATTCCCACTCTCTTTGGGATTCTGTTAGGAGACTCAAAGAACTAGAAAAATACACTGTATACCTTCATGCTGACAACCTCCCCAGACAAGATTTCCGGTAACTCCATTTAGACTAATGAGGGAGAAAGACTCCTCATCACTACAGTGATTAAAGCCATTATTACACTGTGCTCAAAGGTGGATAAACTGGACTACAAAGCAGTACCTCCTGTCATCTAGATAGATTTCTCATCTCAGTGAGGTGAACATTCATTTTTGCTGTGAAATAACAAGATCACTAAAGAAGCTGGGTTACAGGTTGGAAAACATAGGGAGAACAAGCTTGTCACATCCAAATGGGCACAAGACTCCATTACCATATTTTATACAGAAATGGCATTTTGTTAGGTCCTACATTTCAAAGCGGGAACCAACCCAACTTCTGTGCAATACATCACATTCCAACACCCCAGCCCACACCCAAATCTATTTTAGGATGCACAGCACACAAATAACCTTTTACTTTTCTAAAGCAGGGTTCACAGGACAGCACCTAGGGCTGAAAGCAGAATCCCATTCATCACCACTACACACAGACATCCGAGTCTTGTAAGGGAAGCTTGGTACACTAGCAGTGCTCTCGCCTCTGTATAGTGAGTCCTGTTAATGAAATTCTATGTCACACTGTTGGCACAACTGCAGCTTGAGCTCTGCCCACGCATTTGCTTAGCGAATTAGTAAGCGATCAAAACACAATCAGCATGCGTGTGTTTACACTCTCTCATAAATCATCCTTCATGCTTCGCTCCGCTGTGCATTCCACTTGCACAGTTCACAGCTCCCACATATGTGAACGTTACGGCACATATGCAACATTTTAGAAACTAATAGCTGAGCTTGTGAGACCCTACAGGGAGCAGACAAAGTTGACTGCACTTCCTTGTTGGGTGTACAGTGATTACGGTCGAAGGCTACATCCCATCAATCCTAAGATCCATTAATTTTTTGGCTGGGAAAGAACCAGATAGGAATGAGAAAACCGGAAGGGGAAAATTGATGAGGGAGCGACAGCTGCTGCATACTGGTGTCTGTTCAAAAGAGTGATGCTGGTGAAGGACTCTGTAAGAGAAACTGCTCGATGACACTCATTAGAATTTCCCACCTTAACTATAACCAAGTCTTCCCTCTACCTGTCATTCCACAACGCTTAAACTTTCAGGCCATAAATACGTGTCTGCCAATTCTCACACCTTGGCACTACACCTTCCCTTTTACAGGTCAGCTACTACCTTTCCAGCTAAAAAGGGGAGGTAAAGAGTAATTGGACCATGAATTTCATCCCATATGAAGCATTTGGGATGCTAAGAATAACAGGGAAAAGAGAAATCAGAACGAGAGATACAAGGGCTGTCATTTGGAGAAGAGGCACACAGAACCCATGTTATAGTGTCAGGATTAGCAGGAACTTCAGGGAAACTCTTACACAGAGATGTTGAAGGGCAAGGAGTTAGATGCATTGAGCCTACCTGCGACACCTTTATCCCACAGATGCTGTAAAGTCTGCAGCAACTTAGGCCACAATCATGTTCTACAGGTGAGATTTGCATCACCTGACATTACGTATTTATGGCATAGGTGTCAACAGTTGAATTAGTCATCAAGGCTCTCTTTTACAATTGATGCAGAGAAATAACCATTACTTCATTCAGTACTTAGTTTCACAGAATCACAGAATAATTGAGGTGGATGGGGACCTCAGGATGCCTCCAGTTCAATCTCCTGCTCAAAGCAGGAGCGGACTAGGCTGCTCAGGGCTTTACCCAATTGTATCTTGAAAATCTTCAAGGGTGGAGACTGTACAACTTCCCAGGCAGCCTCTTCCAAAGTTTGACTGTTTTTATGATGAAAAAGTTTTTCCTTATATCCAACTAGGACATGTCTTGTTTCAATTTACCCATGTTCTTTCTCATCCTCCAACCATGCACCTCAGCCAAGGGCCTGTATCCATTTTCTTGATAATCTCCTCAGACACTAGCAGTCACTGTTAGGACCGACAAAGCTGACCCTTTTTCAGGCTGAACAAAGCCAGCTCCTTCAGTCTTCCCTCACAGGACAAGTGCTCCAGCCACTGACTGTCATGGTGGCCTGCTGCCAAACCAGCTCCAGTTTGTGAATATCTTCCTTGTTTCTTTGGGGAAGTGCCCAAAACCGGGCACATTATGTGGTCTACACGCAGCCTTACTGGGTGCCAAGTAGAGGAGGATTTTACTACTTGCTGTACTCTTGTCAATACAGCCTGGTATGCTGGTGCCTTCTCTACGGCCATGGCACGCCGCTGGTTCATGCTCAGCTTGCCACCTACTAACATTGCCCAGGGCCCTTTCAACAGAGCTGCTACCTCGCCAGGCAGTCTCCAGCCTTCGTGTGTGCAAGGACTTCTCCCTCCCCAGAGGCAGGACATTTGTCCTCATTGAATTTCAAACAGCTCCTGCTGGCCTGTTCTTCCAGCCTGCCCAGGTCCCTCTGAACAGCAGCCCAACCCTGACGCACATCAACCGCACCCTGAGCATGGGATCATCTGCAGACCTGGCAGAAGCACACACCCTCGCCTCCTCTGCAGCACTGCTAGCACTGTAAGACACAGAAGATGCCAGGACAGAGCTCTGTGGTACTCCACTTGTTACTCCAGGCAAAGCGTGACCTATAATTACTACCCTCTGAGCCCAGCCATGCAACCAGTTTTTTTTAACTGTCTAGTTGGCTTCCCATACAGGCTGCTGGGTCCTAACTTGGTACGAAAATATTGTGGGAGCCACTGTAAAACTTCCTTCCTGAAGTCACCCAAAATTACATCCACTGCTTTCCTTTCATCTACAAATCCAGTCATTTTATCACAGAAGGCAATTGCTTTGGTGAAGTATGATTTACCCTTGCTAAATCCATGCTGACTGTTCACAATGACTTTCCTCTCCTTCATGTGTCCAGAAATGTACTTCAAGGACACTCAGTGATTTTTTCAGTGAAAAGAAGTGAGGCTGGATGGTCTTTTTGGTCTTTTTTGAAGACAGGTGCAACCTTTGCCTTTCTCACGTGTTGGGGACCTACCCTGATCTCCAGGACCTTTCAGAGACGACTAAAAGCGGCCTCGTAACAACATCATCCAGCTCTCCCAGCGCCCTTGGATGCAGACCATCTGGTCTCAGAACTCAAGCAACCTTTGTCTCGATCTTCATCCACTGCTGCTAGTCCTGCACCTCCTTGAACCTTGCCTCCAAGCTCTGAGGCCTAGCAAAGGAGGCGCTACATATCTCAGCCTTTTCTAGATCTTCTCACTACATCACGTACCCCAATGTACCCACCCATCTCTTCTATATGTCTGACGTGGGATAAGGTGAATCACAACACAGACTGTTTGGTCTAGGCCAATTTTACACAAATTGTAATGACACTTTTGAATTCCAACTCATGCAGACACCTGCATGGCAGGTTCCAACATTTATTTGGCTGAATCTTACCTAATCAACCTACAAAGATCAGCCATCCAAAGCTTTAGATGGTGAGTTGGTCTTTCCAGTTTCCACTGTTTCTCACACAAAGTATTTATTGATTCTGGTGCAGTTGTATTCTTTTTTGGTAATGCCTTGTTTAACAATATTTATCTCCTGGAACTTAGCCTGCATTAAAAAGGTCATTAATAATACCAAATATTAGTTCATTTGCAATAGGGCAATAAGTAATGCCAATAAAAGAAGCTATTATAACTTTGCTGTTTATGGTATCATTTCCCAGTCTCTCCTCTTGAACTGACATAACTTCACTCTTTCTTAAAGAAAGGGCTCAGAACACAAAGGTTACAATCATTGTCCTTCCTCTGAAAATGTTCTATTGCCACTGCATTTTCATTAAGGTATCCCGCTGTGCACAAAAAGCTATTTTCACTGGTTGTATAAATATTTGATGTAGCTCTGTTGACAAAAAGCTATTCTGATGTTCTGGCTTCTGATTTACAAGAAGTATATGGCAAAAAAAAATCTTTCTTTGCTATGACAGCTTTTCTAGTGTGCAACAATTTTCACTGTGTTGTCTTTGAACTACAAATCTCCCTCATCTAGGAAACTAACCTTTAGGCTGCTGGTGCTCTCAGAGATGAAAACTAGCTATCTGGTTCTATGATTCTATGTGCAATGTGATCTGAATGTTGGCCTTTGCTTCAAATTTATATTCCTCCCTTCCCTTGAACCTTTTCACCTTCACTATGCGCAGAAAAATAATTCCATATGGATGATAAAAATTCCAGCCACTTCAGTGGATAAGGTGAAAATAATTGGCCAAATGCATCACTGGTTCATCTCTGTCAGCAACAGTGCAAATGTAACACAGACAATCAACTTGCTCCTCTAAAAACCTGACTACTTTCCTCTTCCAACTGACTCATATTTTGTTTAATTTACTTGCTCTGTCTTTAAGTCCTGTCAACTTTTTATGGCCGGTTGGCTGGCTTTTTCTAAGCTTGAAAGCCACAAAATTCACAGACAATGGTAAAACAAATACAAGAATGCCCAGTATTTAAAGAACTGTAGTTCAAAACAACTAAAAATGAAGAAGATTGTAATTACCCTGTTAATGCATGAAAGTATAACCTTAGCTTTGATTCTTCCTCCCTTCTCATCCTCACCTACTCTTACACTGCCGACTGAAAACTTGCTGTTAAAGGAAAGAAAAAGATCCTTCCTGTTACATCTTTTCCATTTTCAGTGGTATTCATTTGTACCTGGCTGCTACGGTCTTTACTTCTCACTAGAAGAGGGAATGGGTGAAGTCCTACAATCACTTCAGATCATTTGACAGCATCAGTTACACCTGGGATTACAAGCAGCATTAGCAACGACATGAGTTGGATGAAGTAACAGTAAGTAACAACTCCAAATTTAAATAATTAATGCTGCTGTTTCTAACTTACTAGCAAAATCTGAAAACATTTAATATATGGTGTAACACTCCATGGTTTACATTTTGTAATTTGCAAGTGTGTTGTATCTCTGTTTATTATTATATGGCATGACAAGCAAAAATAAACAGTTGCTATCAGTGAACTTTACAATTCTTTTAAATACAAGTTATTAAACTGTTGGCAGAAGAAAGAAACAAATTATGTCTGCTGATAATCTGGAAATCTTTACTACATTGGGCATTCCAAGGACAAGGGGGAAGAAGATAATAACCCTGCTTTTAAGTCTAATAAGCAAAATAATGAATTCATACTTTAAGGCAAAGAGAAAACCAGTTCCCAGAACAAAGAAATGTATATAACCAATTAGATAAAGTATGCTAATATTACCTTGATTTGGAAAGGGATTAATCAGTGAATACAGAGATCAGCTGTGAGGAGATGGATAAGCTGCCTTAAAGGACTAGAAAAAAGTAAAGACAAGAAGTCTTCAGCCTCCTCTTTCTTCCCCCCTTCCTACCCTGGTTGGTGTAAGACTGGAAAATCTGTTTTACTGCTCTGAAGCATAGGAAAATGTTAGGATTGAAGTCATAAACACTTAACTGCAACTGATGTTTGACTTACAGATGTTCTTAGCAAATACCCTTCTAATAGCACGGGCATAGTCACAGCACTTTAACTAACAGTTTTAACTGATACCCTTTTAAAAGCCTTAACTCTGAGCTTTCTGACTACTGAAACTGTTCTTGAAACTGCAAGATGCTAAAGAAAAAATGTTTACTAATTGCTCATCTTCAGTCTCTAATCTAAATTAATCATGAATCTGTCTACTTTCATATAATTCATTGTCCTGTTTGCATAGAAACTTTCATGTCATCGTTCAAGCTTACTTTATCTATGTCTGTAGGCAGTTATCCAGCACTCCTCACTGGGGTGTCCAAGTACATGAACTTCCCTCAGAGCTGTTATATAAATGAACTTTAGAACTTTAAATAACAGAAAAATGCTGTGTTTAAAGCATTTTAGAGTACATTGATAAGCAGATTTTATTAAAGAAAACACTGAGCCTGATACAGCCAATTAGTTTTGCCTCGATGAGTTGCAATTTATACACATAAAATAAATGACCGTGGCTTTAAATAAGTTAACTAACAATTAGGCTTTCCAGGAAGCTGTATGAAAGCATTCCATCAACTGAACTTTAGACCTTTTTTTTTTTTGCTACTTGCTGCAAAACAAAACAAAACAAAAAATAGGATTGCTTATTAATTTCCCAATTGACTTTTACCAGAACCAACTAATATTACTGTGTTTTATCACGGGCCCTGGAATTCTAACTGGCAGCAAAATGGGAAGAAGATGCTCTCGAAGCAGTTTTCCTATAATTTTGTGGCACAAACCCATGTTACTTAGTAGCAGGGCCCAATCTATGGGTTACCACATCCCTTTTGAAGAATGCAAAACAAACTGAAATTAGGTGAAAGATTCATAGCATTTACAAGGATTCAGCCATAAGCATTTTAACTGTGCAGTATACTAGTGACGTAATTTTCCACTAAAACTAATTTGGCTATAAGTTCAACATTTCAATGTTCAAGTACTTCCCTTGGTTTGTTCTCATGGTCCCCTGGTTATGTCTCCAAGATCCCTATTATGCACCAAAATCTTTCTTTGTGCAACAGGCTTGTCTGCAGAGACACCACTGTGGCCAGGAATGTAGCACAGATTGGCTGCATACAGTATTAAGTTGAATTCACTGCTACATTTTCACAGCAAAAATCTGTTTTATAGTCTTTTCATCTTAATAATACCATCACTGACCCATCACACACATGAAACTCGTATCACTAGGACAAAACAAGAAGCACAGACAATTTTTATAAAAATATTGTGCCATAAATGTGAAAATATCCTGTACAAGAAATGGGAGTAACAGGCTAGATACTGGCCAGATAAAACTAGAGGGTCCTTATACCGCCCTAGCATCAGACCCAGGCGCAGCATGTGGCCAGAGAGCTAAGAAGAAAGACGCTCTTCCATTTATGTCATCTGCTTTACAATCTTAGTAATTTAATTCATTTTACTTGGTACTGTTGATTAAGTCTGTGTATTTCTGCAGTTACAGAATCTCTATTATGTTTATAAAATACATGATCTCAGCTTTCCTTATTCAAATGCCAAAATATTTCCTGTGCTTTCATTCCACTTCACTGAAATAGGATGATTTAAAACAAATATGCCCCAAGCCTATATTAAAAGCACCTCCCAAATGTCTTCTCTTCAAAGATAATGACCTCTATTAGAGGAGAAAGGAAAATAATCGCAACATAATGCTTTCTGTGATTTCCATACCATTTACCATTCCAAGGCTGAAGATGGCGTTTACCAAGGAGCCTCCTTTCCTGAAGTGATCTGTCATGTGCTCCAGCCAATTTGCTTCTAGGCTGTTGACAGTCTGCCCGTTCCTGGAGATCCTCATAGGGATGGTCACCGTATAATACTGGCTGCATCTTTGGGGGGTTTTAGGCTTGTTGAAGAGCGCGAAGATCTCTGTCTCTACCAAAAAGTAAAAGTTGGAGTAATGCAACAACCACATTATGGTATTTCAGCTAAAACAATGCAGAACCCACTGTCTGCCCTTGCCTGACTATACGGTGCAACTGCAAATACTTTTGGACATTGTTTTCTCCTTATTACATTTCTGCAGTGTCCAACACAGGAGGAACCCCAAACCCAACACAGCACTTTGACTGCTGTTACAATATTTGTTACTAACAACGGATTCACTGTTGGTAATAAACATTTACAGGTAACAATACTTGTGTACTAATGGACAGTCCCCCTGCTACAATTACCAGTATAAACCAAGATACAAAACCAAAGAAGCTCCACAAACTGCATTAAGTACCATAGAAGTCTCAATATCACTAAAAATTAACGCCCAGAGTACTTCTTTTTGCCTACTAAATGCACTGTTAAAAGTCGTGTAACACTAAGGATGGTTCAAATGTGAAATCTTCTTGCAGATTTAGGAGAAACTGCATTACACAGATCGTGGCCATTAAAATGAAGTATCAAATAACTTGTTTTTGATAATGCTATGGCACGGAACCAGCAAGCAGTAGGCTCATCTAAAGAAAACACAATGAATCATAAATAGAGAGACAATGTTAGCTGGTTAGTTGATTTACTCTGGGTCTGAGCCAAGGCGAGACATTGACAGAACAGCAAATGAATCTTGAAAGTAGAATTGTGAACGGTCTCAAAAATGAGAACATTTTCTAGACTCTGTTCCATATCTCCTCTTACAATTGCAAAAAAGTCACTTGACAGCAAAGTTGAGCTTTCACAGCTCTCAGGTTGGAAGTAAATTTAAGTGCAGATTGACTATTGACTTTCAAGAGCCAAAAAAATCCCTCTAAATAAATACAAAGGGCAAAAACATCAAGTGAAATCCATTCATTCAACAAGCTCCTCTTTTTTCCAAGTTATTATATTCTAATCTCAAATATTACAGTAAAGAAAGAAATGTCAAGAGAAATGTTAAGATTGCTCTCTAACAGAAATGTCTCTGAGCATGAAGTGTGTAAATGAAAATAATATCAGAAAGGAGATGCTGGCAGCACTTGGAAGCAGGAAGCTCACCATATAACCAAACATGAGGAAGAGACCTAAAGATCTCAGACATGGACCGTGATTAAAATAGAATTAAAAGGAATAATTAACATGGATCTTCTTGCCGTTTGCTAATTGTTTAGAAAGAACAAAATGATGAAAATCCTAACTCAGAAGAGCATACACATAAAACTTCTGCACTCAGTTTGATTCTGACTCCCAAAACAAACTCATGTTGGAAATTGAGATCTTTTGGTGTATACGAAGACATTTTACTAACAATAGTAAATCGTGGAACTGGAAACCCATAGGGAGATGATAACTTGGATTTGACACTGGGCTGTTGACAACACACGTTTAAAACGTGTGGGAGTCTTTCAGTGGTTCACTTGGTTTTGCAACCATTACTACACCAGTCCTTCCCACTGTTCCGGTTACAACTGACAAAAGTTCTCACCAGACAGCCTGACTGCTCAAGCATGGCCAAACACACCTTCAATTTGGTTCTAGGTAACACGGGACTTTTGGACACAGCATTGGCATATTTGTGTCTTGTTCAAAAAATAATTATCAATGTTGTTTTCCCTTTAACAAAAGGGAAAGTAAATGAGCATTACAAAATATTCAGCACAAAAAAAAAGAAGCAGCATAAAAATAACTGTTGAATAGTATAAAACCTAAATTAAAGGACAAAATTAAGATTCCACAAATGGTAAGAAATATCGCTCCCCCACACACAAAGTTTAATGTAGGGAAGAAGGAGTTCAACAGTGATCACTTCCTATGGAATAAGTAGGGTAACAGGGAAAAAAAACACCTGGTACTTTCTACCTTCATGTTCCCAAGGAAGGATGGAGAATTGGTGCCAAAGACTGAAATACATTTTCCATGGGAGGAAGAGGGAGTGCTGTAATAACAAAAAGCCATACCAGAGTAATAAAGAAGTCAGCAATGTTGTATAGGCAATAGATTCGGGAAAATCCTACTGGAGGTGAGCTATTTCATTTTCTGTCATATAAAAGTGCCTTCTCGGACTTCTACTCTTGGAAAGTACTTGCATAACTCACCAGTAAAAATACATGAAAAATAAATAAGGCCAAAAAGCACTCAGAGAAAGAAAGATAAATAAGGAAACTAACCACTTTTTTTTTTAAATAAAACCCCTTATCTGGCAAATCAGAAGCTGTAATAAAATCAGCTAGGGTGTTTCAGACAGAAGTTTAGGAAGATTTGAGGTGGTCAGCTTCCCACTATGCAGAAATATTAAGAACATGGTTACTTGCAGCAAACGATTTCCACAGTTCAGTGGGGGGAGCAGCATCAAAAAGATAATTGCTAGGTTAACTATCTCAAGGACAGGATATATAAAAAGAGAAAGAACTGGTCTGATATGAGTTGGAGATATCTAATTTAGAACTATAGAACTCAAAGGGGCTCTATAATGAGTAAGTTTCTAGCATAAAACAAAATATTCAAATAATAGCAGTGCTTTGACCAAACCTGGCTGCTGCCTCGCCCCAAAAATTTGAGGATAGTACAGTGAAAGGTTACTGAAGAATGATCCAAATCTGGTGACAAAAACCTAATTACATGAAAATGCAACGGAAACCAAGACAATAGTCCAAGTCCAAATAGTCCAAGAATGCATATTCATTCTCAGTCCTACACTATAAAATCCCCAAAGGGCCAGGATTGTTTGACCGAATCTATGTGAAACATGAAGAATAGCGATAAATTGAAGTCAAGGACAGTACCAGCTCAAAGGAATGTAGATGGAATTTCCTTATGTAGATTTATAACTTGTAAGAAAAGTAAGCAAAAAAGTAATAGAAATAAGTGTACACAATCTCTCCTAGGATGTAGACAAATATACGAAAGAAAAATTTAAAGTGAAGAGGGGGCAAGAATCTTTTTTCTGATGACTTTTGATTTTCTAAATTACTCTGATCTACATCCTATTTTAAACTACAATTTCTGCTACTGAATTAACCTCTGAGAAACGAACACCTTAAGGAGGGAACTTTGAGACCTCAGCTGAGACTTTTTTTTTTTTAGGATGATATAAAATGACATCTAAAATTGGAAAGCATATCTGAAGAGATATAAATCAAAGAAGAGAAGGAGAGAAAGAACAGGAGAAAGGGAGAGAGAAAGGGAGAAAGAGAGAGAAGAGGAAGGGATGGGACAAGAAAAGAAGGAGAAGGGAGGGGAAGGGAAGGGAAAGGGAAAGGGGAATGGGAAGGGGAAGGGGAAGGGGAAGGGGAAGGGGAAGGGGAAGGGGAAGGGGAAGGGGAAGGGAAAGGGAAAGGGAAAGGGAAAGGGAAAGGGAAAGGGAAAGGGAAAGGGAAAGGGAAAGGGAAAGGGAAAGGGAAAGGGAAAGGGAAAGGGAAAGGGAAAGGGAAAGGGAAAGGGAAAGGGAAAGGGAAAACTGGTCTGTGAAAAATAGCCTTCAAAAATATGAAAATCGGAAGGTAAATTATTAGGAGCACCATTATCACAAGGACCATTATTATGAATTAGCAAACATGAACCATTAACAGAAATAACTACTGATTTCCAGATATCAAATATCCAGAGTTCTCAGATTATCACAACAAACCCAGAAATCAACCAGTCCAGCTGAACAGCGGACTAAAATAAATCTTTCCACTGAGGCATAGGAACAGGACATAACACAGTTGCACCTGGTTATATCAGTTCTTCATTTGCCATCCGACTTACCCTCAGTGATTGCGAACTGCGTAACAATGCTGAAATGGGGCTAAGTGGTTCAGTCGGTGCACCCGTTCTTGGCTTTTACAGTGCTAAGTTCCCAGCCCCGAAGGAGCTGGGAACATAATTGAGGCAATTTTAAACTTGGCTTTTATGTATTAGAGGTCAGTGCCATACTTACTGCCGGTAAGGGGTTTTGAGCATCGTGCTGGCGCTTCATTCTCTGCAACTCCATTCTGCGTGTCTGTCGCTTCTCTTACACTCGGGCTCTCAGGTTGTTCTTCACTGCCCTTCACAGACTTGAAATTGGGCTCCTCAGTAGCCTGTCCTTCACCCCTCCAGCCTTCCCTGGACGTGGCACATTGGTCAGCACTCTCCTCGCTTGGTGCTCGAGTATCGCATCCATTAATGCCATCTATTTTCTCGCCATCCAGCGAAGCTTGATCCTCAGGGCAATTCGAAACATTTTTATTATCTCTTGATTGCACAGAGTTGTTACTGGCGGGTGTCAGAGAGGAGCTGACAAGACAGTTCTTTTGGGAATGGTACTGAGGTATAATTCCAACAAATTTCAAGCCTTGACTTGCTGCATCTTGAATCTACAAGTCAAAGAAGATTAGATTTTAACTGTCAAGCTGTCTTAGCTAAATAGAAATACAGAAAATAACACCTTTCAAGGGAGCTAGCATGTCATTTTGCTACATTTGTCCACTACCACGAGAAATTGTTGTTACATTTACATAAAAAGTTAAATTCCACAGAAGTAGGATGAGAAATTCCCTACACTGTCTAAACTGCAATAATACAGAAGTGCACACATGCATGCACACGCACACACATGAAGGGAAGAAAATGCCTAAATACTTCTTCACAGGGCATAAAGGATTGTTTGAAAAGTTTATTCTAAATTATCAGAGGTTGCATTACTCACACGAAGTTTTAGCATCAACCTTATGAAGTCACAGACTTAATGTTACACCTTCTGCTGTATTAGGCATGTGATTATGACTTTCACGCAAGAAAAAGGTTATTAATTCTCTCTGTTATATGCACCATCATAACAACAGTTGTTGTTTTTCCTATTTTGGATTCAGACACAAATGGCAAACTTTCACATAACGAGTACATAAAAGCAAAGTTATTTTAATACATCACGTTTGGGAAGATAGAGAACTCCATAGAATAGCTGTGAGATGAGCAAAGAAGAAGAATGAAAACTAAGGGGCTGTATTATTAAGCCTTTACATTTTAGGTAAAGAAAGAACACTAAAGAATCAAATCACAAAAGGTCCTAAGAAAAGAGCACTGGGCTAGTAGTAGTGACAATCAGATAAAGCAGGAATTAGCCAAGGAAGGCTTGAGATGTAGCAGAAAAAGAAATCTATTGCAGAGACTCAGCACCACAGACGCACCATCCATCAGAGACCTCAGCCTCACACTCCTGAAATACAGCGAGCCAGACTCTTGTGAAAAGGCATGAGTTCATTTATCCAAATCACCAACAGAAAAGGAAAGGTTTCCATGTAACGCATACACTTTGTATAATATGAAGTCTAAACACGCATAAATATTTCAAAAAGAAATGGCTTAAGAATGGAAAAATAGTTTCACTTTCTGTGCATACCATGTAATTCTGCAGAGTTGAAATGTCTTAATTATTCTCTGAGGTTCAATTTTGTATGAACTTATGTGAAACAGTTCAGGCTTCTTTTCAGGAGCAAGTGAAATACAGTATTTTACATGAATCTTAACATTGAAAGCACAAGGGGTGGAACGGAATAGGGAAGAATTTTGTATATATATATTTAAATATATACACATATATTTTAAGAGGAAGCTCATTTCTGCATCTTCCCTACCTAGAATTATTTTTTTCTAAATGAATCATCTACTTCCTGCTAACGTGGTCCTGTTCTGAACATACAAACCTACAGATGATACCTGATCTACAAGAACTTCCTCTTTCAAACCACTGTTATATTTTTCATGTTAAATTAACTCCTAATGTTGTGATGGCAGGAACTTAAACAGAGCTCTCCAGGAAACAAATACAACAGTCTTCACAGGGGTTCAGCCTGACGAACATGAGATGCTGACTTAACTAAAGCTCATTGCTAAATGGGGATGATAACCTCCAGATAAAAATACTACCAGCAGTATCTTGATCAAATGGATGTGTACAGAGACCATCAGCATGTAACTGGTTTGCTCAGAAAGGTTTATGTTGCATTCATAACACACTTTCTGAATCCCTGAACAACACAAGTTCTGAATCCCTGTTGCAATTTTACAAATACATTTTTAAAAAGTCATTGAAAGAATTACAAATTCAGCTCATCTGTTATCACTAATCTATACACACATCACTACATTTGTTTAGCAGGTTGCAGGGCAGCTAATTATAGAAATTTAACTTGTATACAACTCTTAAGAGTGTGAGGATAGTACATATGTATTTTTTTTTACTGGTCCTGGAAGACTGCTTGTCAGCCCATACCAGGCTCTCCCACACTGTGATTTGGATGAGAACAGCTTTCACAGCTATTGTAGCAATGTTTTACAGTCTGGGCACACTCAAAGAAAATATGTTCGTTCTAAGGAATACCTGAACCTGATGTTTTTCTTCTGAGGCTCTTGTTCTCAGTAATAAGGATGGAATGATATTCTAAGCTGTATTAGCCTAATAGTTTAGCACAAATACTACAAAAAGAGAACACGTCTGCACTTTCCAAACAAGTTCATTAGCAGTATATAGAATACAATATTTTATTTAAACCTACATTTCAAATTTTCCCAATCGCATAAGGGAGGATCAAACATCTCATTATTTTCAATAAAGCCAATTTAACCGGAAACGTTACATCAACTGTGCAATGAAAGCTGCAGAAAAGCAAAGTGATGTATCAGCAGATGCAAACAGTCTGTCTTTCCAACTTTCCACAAAACGAGGAGGAAGCTAGCTCACATCATAAATAAAGTATGAAGCTCTAACATTTTCAACCTATGAACGAAAGTAATTTGATTTCAAACAACAAACAAAAATAATTTGATTTTTTGGCACCCTATTTAGAGTTTAAGTAGCGCAGAATATTAGTTGCCTTTACAGACAGAATGAATTATGCCATCCGGTATCCATTTCTATTTCTTGTTTCCTGTATTTGAAATATTCAAATTCCAAAAAACACAAACCCGGACTAAGACAAGAAGCCAAACCTCGGTACCCTGACAGTCAGGAACAGGGCAACGTGCAGGAGAAAGCAGGGGTAAAGGTGAACTGAATGGAAAGAACATGCTGTTGCTTTGACAGGCTCACCCAGAGCATACCCCAGGTCAGATAAATACTACAATTAACTGATTTTATGTGCCAGCCTAGAGAACAAATGGGGGAAAGTCCTTACCATGCTACAATAAGAGGAAAAAGCAGAAAAAGCAGAGGAAATGCATCTCTACCATGTGCCACATCAAAAAAAAAAAAAAAAAAGACAATAGAAGTGCTTACACGAGTTGATCCACAGTAATTTCAGTGATTTTACTGACCTTTTTTTATATTTTAAACATACTACATAGTTGCTCTTTACATGTTGGGAAATTTTTTAAAGGGAAACTCCAACAAAGAAAAAAAAATAATATATATATATAAAACCACAATTCTTTGGTTCTTTCCCCAGATAGGAACAGAAACATTTTTAGTGCCTCAAAGTGCAGCTTGGATGATATTAACCACAAATACAAACACAGGTCTCCATCACAAAAGATGCTGTTTAACAACAGAAGCAGAACTTAACTCATTTATTTTAATTTGGATTAAAAAAAAACAAGTGGGTCCATCTAAATCAGTTTATAACTGGTTTGTATTAATCTGGAGATATGCCAGTTTAAAAATAGAACCTGTTTTAAAGAAGGGGTGAAATTTCGTGTGTACAGAGGGCTAATGCCATTAAAGAAGTTAATGCCAACCCCATAATTTGCTTGATTAGAAACCTGGCATTTTCCCTAGAGGGGAAAAAAGGACAGATTTAGCCTTTGCTATCTGTGAAATAAATATCAAATCTCCCACTAACTGCAGCAGGGACAGGGACAAGCACTGTGTCAAACCCCAGTGTCTCTACCTTAACTGAATTTTTGCTGGGGCACTTGGGTTAACATTTCTTAACATTTGTAAAGCATTATTGATTATTTTGTGACTGCCTGACCACTATTTGTATGCTGCCTTTGGAAAAAAGGCACCATCAGAATCACAAAGAAGTGGCACTGAATGTTATGTTGACGCAGCAAATTTATGTCCCACCTTCTGATTCTCTGACAGGCTTCCTACCTAGTTAGAAAATTGCTGGTGGTCAAATGCAAAGGTCTGTAACAACACACCTTGCAATGGTATAAATGAACGATGAAATCCTCTTTTCTGAAAACTACTAGTTTTTAAACTATAGGCATCGCGACCATTAAAGAAATCCACAGACTCCAGGCTGAAAGCCTATTTTGAACAGTTACATAAAGATTTTCTTCTCGAATTTATTTAGAATAAAGACACTTTGAAATTCATTGCACATTTCACGTATTGTCTGCGACTCTGTGTTTCTTGTTGCATTATCAGCTCCAAAATAATCTCCTATTCCTAGAGAGCAAGATGGTATTACTTATAAATACAGAAGCTCAAGGATACTGTTCCCATGCTGAAGAGAATCGTAATTTGTCAGCTTCTGTAATTGCTCACAGTCAGGTTCTGTACGCCTGTCCCATGGGATGGCACACAGCAAACCAGACACTTCCAGGAAGCTCAGGATAGCATTCCACCTGCATCAATAAACACGGGAAATAACGCCAAGCCACTTAAAAATGAGAATCTCTCTCTTGGATAAGGATTTCCAAACGGTAGACTTAATAAGACAAGTGTTAGGAATTTCTCCTAGCTCTTGTATGCCAGAAGCTGGAAGCTCTCAGCATGCATGCAGAGCGAAAGTAGTTTTATTACTGTCATCAGGACACGCCAGTTGGTAACAGTCCCAACTGGGCTCAAGACTTATACCTGATGATCTAGATGAAAGCTATCTTCAAAACTCAGTCATTTGGACTGAACATTTCATGAACAGGTTTGCTGTATGTTTAATGATACCACAAGGTAACAAAAAATGCCAGGTTAAATGGGACTGCTGCTCATACAAAAACAAACAACAGAAAAAAATTACAAAGAGCATGCATAGCAAAAGCACACTTGGAGAATGGACAACATTCTCCAGTGGCAATGGACTGATTTCCCAACAGCCAGATGCATGTAGTTAGCTCTGCAGTGAACTAAGAGGAAGACAGCTACTTAGTCCTGCTGATGGGAAAACATATGGCCTTTGAAACAGTAACTTTGAAACAATTTTGCTCAGAGCTATCTAAATTTTTTTAAACCAAACATAAGCTGTCTTAGCTAATAAAAGAAATGCTTGTCTGTCTGTTTGCTTGTTGTTTTTAAAACAATAATGTTAGAGGCATTAGATCTCCTAATGCACACCAGAAATAAGATTGCTGTATTCTTCTATCTCATTTTAGGATTCAGACAAACCTCCTTTGCCAACAGAGATAGCACCAGGGATCTTCAGGCAAAGAACGTTATCTTGTGGTTTGAGGAGAGTACTACGTACTGCGTGCCAGGAGCTGGAATTGGAAAAGGATGTTCAAGACTACAGTTCTCCAACTGTGTCCTCCTTCATTAACATTCAGCAGTACGTTTCATCACAAATACCGAACGTCCCCCTTCTAGCTTGTTCATTTCTGAAAGCAGATGTTTAAAATTAAGGCAGGCTTTTAGTTTGCCTCTGACATTTACTACGGATCTTGCATGCTCCTTCCTGAGAAGGCAGCAACACTCATCAAGAGTTTACTGCTTATTTTAAAACCAACTAAGCTTAGCTAATGTTCTGAAGAAGGGTTTAGTTATTTCTAAACAACTCAAAACTTCCATGACTTCGGCACTTTGCATCTCTAAGCTTACAAATAGGGATAATTCTACTAATCAAATAGCAAAGCAGCAACTGCTAATCATTTCTCTGTCCTTTTACTCTGAAATTCCGTTTCAGTATTTGAAGGCTTCCAAACCATGCAACCTTTCTGATTGAGATACTCTGTCATTTAAGCATCTACTTCTCACACATTTCTATCCTTTTCCAGTTCACACTCACCTATTCAATTCTGAGTTTGACATAGACAGTTCATGCTCTCGTAAATGTAAGTAAATATAAATGTAGCTTATAGAAAGTCAAATCCCAGTCTGTATTCAGACTTTCAAATTACCAATCATTTTCAATGTCAATTACATTATAATTGGTCATCGTGGATAAAACACTGGAGGGATGCCTTGGAAAGAACAACTGTAATCCCAGCCCACTGGGTCTTCCTTTAAACAGCGTTGTTGGCATTGTTTATATTGATACTTCCAATTAAAACCTTGACCGTAATTTTACCACTTAGGAACTTTAGATAAGACTGTTGGAAGTAAGTTCATGATACAAGAGAAGATAGAGTCCAAAAACAAAACCCAAAGACAAAAAACATCTTCGCAGTACACAGCTCCTTCAACAGAACCATCGATTGGACACTCCGAGCTCTCGCTGCGTTTGTGGCAGAGCAAAAATAAGGCACCAAACAGGGAAAAGAAAGCAAGCTTCGCAGTTTTGCAACATGCTCATTGGTAGTAGACTCTGCAAGTTGGAACTGAAAGCTACAAACAGAACAGGGAAAAACATAATTAAGCAAGAACCTACTGCAACCTACTGTTCCGTTGAATAAAATAGAAGATATGCTCTTTAGACAGCACTGCCAAGAGAGATTAAGTTACAGCAAGTTATATGTCTCCTGCTACCAGAGCCAAGAAAGGGTCTAGGGTAACAAGTCGAAATTCCTCTTCAGCTTCTGTTAGTGATGTATTCCTTCTTGAGAGCAATACAACTGGGCTATGTACAGTGCAGGGCAGTGCAAGCAGACGCGTTCCTTTCAGTGTGTATCCCATCTCAGTAGATGACAGCTCCTGAAACCACACTATCTTATCCTCTGTTGCGTTGTGTGCAGTGATTCTTCTCAAATTACCGTCTTACTTTAGCATGTTCCTTCTACAGAGGTGGCAAAGGACGAACATCACTGGACACAGACTACAAAGGTTCAGAGACTATAGTACCCGCCCAAAAGCCATTGTAACATACCTGAGTCCTCCCAGCGTTGCCCTTATCTCTGAGAAGAAATCATGAAATTATCCACAGCATTTGAGATATATTCCCTGAAAACTGCTTTAGGCCTGGGATAAACTGCTACAGAGCAGCCATCCATGCTCATTCCACCCAAATACCTGATATACACTACCAAAAAAAGTCTGTACAAAATATGTCTCAAAAGCTTGATCTAGAGAACCAATATTTTTCAAATAGTTTTGAAATGAAGGCCATGCCTTGCATCTGAATCTTTTGAGAGACACTCATAACCTAATTGGGTGTACAAAGCAAGGGGAAAATAAAGATTTATAGAGATGGTTGGTTGAGCTTTGTATCTATCAATCATTTTAGCTGGACAAACACAGTTCAGTGTTTGTAGAACATGAGCAAACATATTCATTTAATTGTAATCAATTTGAAGCCATGCTATTCAAAACAGATATGCTGGTTTAGTGCATCCTTTTCCTAAGCAATAAAAAAGGGTTCATGATAGCTTTAAATACGAAGAATTCAGTCTCAAACTTATGGACTTGACATTTAATTTGCAGGGAATGCTTTCTTTTATCTCTATATAAACCAAAGAGTGTTTCTGTATAACCGCATTGTTACATCAAACCATCTGTTACTTGTAGCCAAAATTACAATTTCAACAATTTGACCATATTTTATTTTAGCACAGAATAAAATATTATCATGCTTATTATTAAAAAAAGGTTGTTTTTCCCACCAGACAGAAGCGGGATCATTAAAAACATCAGCTACATACTTTACAACATCTATTTTTATCTTGGTCAAGAGGACGACTCTAAAAGCTGCTGGGGGCAAAGGATTATAAAAGCACAACCAGGCTCCTGGGAGAGTCCTGAAAATAGTTTTGCAATGTTCATGGGAGATATATATCAACACCACTCTTACATGGCTTAGTCAAAAGAACGCAAGTTGAAAGAAGCTTAACCAGGAACAGATGTTTCCCTTCACACCAGGCTGTTTAAAATACAGTATATGCTATTTTTTACCATTTCTTGTTATATATACACTTACAAAATATTAACAAAATGCACTTTAATAAATATTATCACAGCGGATCACAAACAGCTGAACCACTGATGTTGAGTTTTAACTTCTGCTTCATGACCGTATCCATTTCTAAGATCCAAATACTTAAAAACAAAATAGGGGCTCTGATTGCTCTGAAAAAAATGCAGAAAACAAAGCAGTCGGCTAAGTGCTCAGAGATGGTTTTCATTACAAAGTGCTAAAGAAATAACTGGTGAATTGTTCTTTTGCAAGTACTGTGGAGAGTGAAGATTTCGGAGTGGGATTTTTTCGGTTTGTTTGAAGGATGAAAATGATTTAAAAGAGGTTGAGCTCACATCTAGATAAGTAATCCTAGGTAATAAACAGTACTCTAGAAGGGTCATTTTCTAGACACAGAAGTAAATTTGAACTGCTTACTCATTTGAAGAACTATTGCTCACTATCCTGTGAGCAATATTAAAGATTAATTTTTTTTCCCCTTTCTATCCTTTACTGCCACCTGCTCTGACCATATCTCTTGCAAGAAATTTCTGAACAGGTTAGCTAAAATATATTTAAAGTAAAGAATAATGTTCAGGATTACAATATCCATGGTAACAAGCCCTGGAATTAACAGAGCAACTGGAGACGTCATAGAAAAGATCCTTGTAGGACTGCAGCAACACATTCAAGAAATCCACCAGCAGTCTAGAGCTCTTCAGAACGTAAAAGCTTTGCGCTCCTACCACAATGCAAAGATGAGGAGATGAAGCATCAGAAATGAGAAACAGAAAGAGACAAAAATGTGAGAAATACTGAAATCAGTATTTTTCTTGCAATGGTAAGTCCAAAAAATTGAAAGATTAGCAATATTTACATTAAATTTTCATAGGAAATTGTAGACTTCTGTCTTCTCATTTGCTTATCACATTATTACAAACACAAAAATACTTCTCTCTCTATAAATGATATATAAATACAATATAAATATATGTTGTTATGGACAAATTTGTTCTGTGACACTTCTCATTTTCCATGCCTTCAGCTAGTTGGATGCTGACGAGAGTTTTAAAACTTAGAAGGTGAGAGTTCAAAATCATTTACTATCCTCACACACACTGTATGGACATGTGAAAGTGCCCTGTTGTATCCATATGTGATGAATACTCATTGTGATGTGAGTAAACACACAGGAAATGAGCAGAGAGCCATATCTGGGCTGAATCACTCCAATCACTCCCTTGATTGAGAACATCTATGGAAAAGATTTTAAAAGATAATTCATATTGACATTAGGGTTTTATTTTATGGGAGAAACAAAAGTCCTTCTAAATACCCCAACTGTGCTTCCACCTAGCAACTAAAAGAAGCTGGAGAACTAACTAACCTCTCTTTGAGCAGCAATACAAGAATTCTTCACCCATCAGAACCACAACACAGATGACTCTCCAGAAAACGATGCACATGAACTAAGATAACAGTCATCTTGATAACACCAAAACAGGTACAAAAAAGAGAGCAGGAAAAGTAGTGTGTTGGTAGTTTGATAAAAGCATCAGACTTGCAGTGAGACTGACCTCTGGTAAATGTTCAGCTTTCTGGAGAAACATCTCACCTTCCAAGAATACACTGACCAAGTTCAACTACAGTTTAAGCTTGTTAGTAATAAAGTACATTAATAAAGTGCATTACAGTGCATGAACTAACACTCGAAATATATCAATTCTTCGTGCCAATTCTATTCCTGACAAAGCTTTTTTTTTAAGGACATTTAGAGACGTTCTAGTAAATACTCATTGATTCTATATTCCATACAACTGGCAGCAGGACTCATATACAGGAGATCCTTTCAGCAGTGTAGGATGCGAGTTCTTCCTACAGGCATTAGCATGCTGAAGACACTGCACAGCACTCTGAGTTGGTTAAGCAGTCTGGAAGAAGTCGAATGATTAGAAACAAGTAAATCTAGTTCTAAAACAGGGTAAACCTCTACCAGAGTAGTGCAGAAATTAAACTCCTTAAAAATTGACCTCCCATTCAAAGTAGTCCAACTTCCTACTCAGCCCTTAATTAGAGGCAACTTGCTTTTGTACCAGGAGGCCTGGTGATTACTGTGTCAGATGCCATCTCCTAGAAAAAGTAAATGGGCGACAGCATCCTTGCAATGTGTTTTGGTGGCATGTTCCTTCTTGGAGTCCCTCTCAACTGAGTCTGAGAGGCACCATCACTTCCTTGGCCCAGCAATCCTATTACTAGAAAACAAATGTCAACAAACTTATAGACTAAGTCACTACACCTGCAGGATTCACAACTACTTCTAGGGTACTCTGGACTACAGAAGTTGTTCAGCGGACTGCTTCGGAGAGTGACATGTTAGTGGCAGCTTCTGAGCTAGTGCAGGTGATAGCAGCTGAACATCACCGGAGTTCACCAAGACTGCGAACACAGGGAACAGCAACGAGCATCTTTGACAAACGCTGTCTCATACAACAGATTTAGTCAGAAGATTACACGTTTCAACATGGCAATCATATCCCATGCTAGATTGGTCTGCTTCTAAACCGTAAAACCTATTAATCATCTGTACAGCCTTAGCTTTGTTGGAAGAAGCTGGCTTCATTTCTGAATCATGTCAAGTAAGGACAGACCAGCAGGAAAAGGTCTTTTCTAGGCAAAAACACAAAAGGAAGATGCCTGCATTTGGATTTCAGTTGAGATACAGCATTTTTAAATGACACTTCTCCATGCTTACCGTACTTCCCTAGAGAAGGATAATGAGTCCACAAGGACAAAAAATTTGGGATCAATGGGATCAAACTGAAAAAAAAATAACAAATAAAAATTTCCTTCTGTCGGAACACTGTTAACCAGGCAGCCAAAAATATAAAGATGTGCTTCCTAAATTTTAAAATGTCAGAACTGGGAAGAAATGGCACAGAAACTTCTCCATTTCCTAACCTTTCACCAACACCACAAAGATGTGAACATAGAAGTAAAAGCCTTCTGTCTGCTGCAGTTCTTCTGGAGAATTTAACTCGGATTGATGTGAAAAGCAAAGGTCATGAGAAACATACTTGGCATTCATATATGACTATGTATCTAAAATAACTCTTTGCTTGGGATGTCAGCCTAGCTTCTCTCCTTGCTGCAGCAGATTCAGGAGAACATCCTCAGATGAAAAATATGGTAACAGAATACACAGAACTAAAGAGCAACTAAGGACGTAATTAAAGGCTACCCTATTTTACATGAGACAGAAGCCAAAGTATTACAAAATAGGGGAACTTTGCAGTAGCATTTCTGACTTGTAACAACTTCGGAATGATCTGAGCCACAGAGATCAGAAGTTTACCTCTGCTCATTAAAGAGCAGATGAGCAAATCTTTAATCTCTCTTTTTCCCGAGAGCAAAAGACAGGAGCGCTGATAGCAATGCAGCAGTAACGTACTTATACAGCAGTTCAGCTGCTTCTTCCATTGCCCAGGAATGACATGACCAATACACCATGGGACTGTTTGAGCTCTTCAGGACATGTCAAGCTGCACGTCATTTCCTAAACTAGATCCACATTGATACGAAGGGACAAACAGAACATGGTGTTGGAAGCCTGTTTTTAAGACACAGGAATAGTGTATCCTATGCAGCTTTATGTCCCTGCTACTTAAGAGCCTCCTGTCTTCCATGGCTCGTGCCACGGTCAGAAACCACAGGGCTGGCAAAAATGTATAGAAAAGAACAGCAAATTTGGAGAGAGTCCTGAAGTGGAGAATATTCTCATTACTGGCACACAGATTTGACCAGAGAGTCTTCTTTGGCATTTCTGAAATGTTTTATAATCAACCCAGTAGTGAGGCACTCAATGAGCTAGAAGCATTCTCCAGGTGAAAGAACTTCTCTGTTCCTACTTCATTTCTCTTATACATTTATATGGAGTTACAGAAAAAGAAAAAAGTTATTACCTATGCTGTACTCCATTGCAAGATTGTTTCGGGTTTGCCAGGAACAAGCGGTTACTAGTCAATACGACATACAGCATTTTCAATGCAACAAAAGGTCAACTGAGAAAATAAGCTATTAAAATCACACCCTTGTTCAAACTCCACGTAAATAATACTTGCTCAGCAGCGCATAATAAAATCAATAAAATTAGTTTTCCCAGGGTATTTTTTTCTAGTAAATTCCCAGTTGGAGAAAAATTTGTCTTGTTACTTTATTTTGAAAATATGGGTATTCTATGTGGTATCTTTTCAAAAATATATAGTAATTTGCAATGCAATAAGATGGCAAACCTGTGCTAAACAACTTTCTTACAAAAAGCTCTGTGATCAAGGATTGACTACTCAATTACAACACGCTATTAACTTGAATTGTATTCCACAGTTTGAGAATTACAGGGTTGTTCTTTTTTGAAAGCAAGCAATTGCCCTCCTTAACAGCTTTTTGTTCCGCTTTCTTTGAAGAACTTCCTTTATTTTTCATTTATTTTGTTTATAAACATCTGTTTTATTTGCCCTTAAAAGCAATGGACGTTTTTGTTGCTCAGACAAATTAGTTAATGTTACAATTAATTCCTAGTCCCAAACAAGTCCTGTTTCCTGAATTATATTTACAAAAAAGCGTTGAGACTTTCATAATGTGTTTAATCAGATACAGACAGGGACACAGCACACACCTGACAGCAACAACTTCAAAGAACTTCAAATTCCTCCACATCAAATAACATCTGAGGATGAGCGACATACTCAGCCTACAGAGAAACTGTAAATATAGATTTCAGCTATTAAAATTTAAATTATTATATTTCAAAAAGGCATCTTCATAACCCCATAGTCAAATGACTTCTACCAACAGAAACATTTCCAAGTCTAGAAAAGCATTTTAAAGAGTCTCAGAATTGAATATTTATGGTAATAAGATGACTCCTGGGTTGTCATTTTGTTTTCATGTCAGCCATGCTCTTTCTGAAGATTCAACTGCAAATACATTTTCTCTTGGAATGATGTAAAATTTTGCTACCAGTTGTGACATATTTCTACTCTGATTTAAAGAACTGAAGAGCAAAATCAAACATATTGAAACTAATAGACAAGAATTACACCAGTTTTACCTAAGTGTGAATATGCTGAAATAATCCAAAATAGTGTAATAACACAATAAATAGTGCAATAGCACAATAAACCCTGAAAAAAATTAGATTCAGATTCAAACTTCTGAAAAGTAGTAATTGTTCAGAAAACTTCAGCTTGTTCTGATATCAAAATCTGTTTATCTGTTAAGTATGAGGATGATCAGATCTGCATTATTTTTAAACCAGTTTTTACTATTCATAGCAAATAGCAAAGACTGAACATGAGTGTAGTCTGTCGAGCTGAGTCCCTATCAAACTCATACAGCCTGTGCTGAAGTCTATTCTACAAAATTGTCTCCACTACCATCACGGCAAGATGGATTAAAGCTAGGGGAGTACGCCTACTCACACTATTATTACACCAGGTGGCTATGTCAACATAGTATTTATTGCCTGCTTTTATAACATGCGATAGGACACAACAGATGCTGCAAAATCTGAAGCATGCCCAGCAAATCTGTCTCCATCAAAATGGACATAACCTGCTAAATTTCAGTCTAGCAAAATATTACATCATCACAAATAATTTAAAAAAGAAGGCAACAAATGAAGAATTGCAAGGTTATTTTCAATTTCACCAATATATAGAAAAGCTAGTTGAAAGCAACACTATTCTGGATGGCAAAGTGCTTTAGTTTATGAGTACAGTCTCTAACTGCTAACATCATCATACTGAATAAAACTTTAAGCAATCTGGGGAATTCTAGGAGTTAATAGGCCTTTTATCTATTGTACTATACAACAGTATATTTGCACTCTAAAATGAAAACGATGATATTGTTTCAATTTAAAATATTTACACCACTACAGGACTGTCTTCTACACTGGTAACTTAGTTGGTATCATCTGTTGAGAGATTACTCTTCTGTGATACTACAAGTCATTTTCTCATAATAATATGATCAATAATTTGTTTCTCTTTGAAGTATAATTGCCCTTCAGGTACTTAAAATTACAAAATGCCAACAAATTCTAGTGAAGTGCTTCAACTACACAAAATTCATGCACATTCCTATTGTCAGACTGACAGAACTAGTAACAGTAACTGGTGCAGATAAAAGCATACTGTGGTGTGGTTTTTTTTCTTAATTTGATTTTTTACTCACTTTCTTAACAAAATCAGGTATCTCCTTTTTGTCTGAAGGTTGGTTCAAATAGGAGCAGGACTCTACCTCCAAGATATATCCTTCACTATGGATGTCACCTTTTGGAGACCTAAAGAGAGTAGAAAACCAGAATTAGTTTCTGTTGTTAACAGTGCAAACCCAGGAATCCCCATTATAGGTATTTCTCATGGAGATCTAACATTCAGACAAAACTTCAGTTCCAACACATTCTCTCCGCTGAGTTCAACACAGTGCTGACACCCTGCAGCTACAGCACATCACTACTTGCTAAGGAATAAAATCACGGCAGTGACTGGGGAATGCCTCAGGGACTTCCAGACTTCTTAATCTGTCCAAGAAACATTTTGTCAGTCTGGCGTCTAAGGCAAACACCAAGGGGATGCACAGGCAGTGCAACTCTCAGGACACGCAGAAAGCCAGTTCCAACAGCACAGACTGACAGCGGCACTGGGCCCATTCGGGCAGCCTAAAAGATCAATGTTGCTTGTATGGAAAGTGAGTCTCTTATTCCACCTTAAGTGAGAAAAATGGCAAAGAAATCAAACAGGTGTAGAACATGTTTTATAGCTGGCAATCAAAGGAATACCCACTCTTACCTACCATTATTCTAAGTCAGTATTTAAAAACTAGAACTAATCAAAGTAGTCTACCCTTCAGTCTTACGGCATGCTTCGTTGCTGAGAAATGTAACTATGTTCCTTCTCTTTCAGAAGATACTAACTCCTAAAATAATTCAAACCATGTAACATCTGCCACATATATTGCTGAAAAATGTGGAAACATGATATTGGTCAAAATACCCAATGGGGAAGTTTGGAAGTTCACCCGAATGACCTTGAGAAACAGTCCACAGGCCTGCACAGCAAAGCAGTGCCACCGAAGGCAGTTTTCATCTCTGGACTGCCATGGAAGGAAACTGATACGCTCGATCAATACAGGAAACATAGAGAATCAGTTGTTGTATCAGCTCTTTAGGAAAACACATAGAGAGGAATGTGCAAAAATAAAAGCCAGCCCGTAATTCTTGGGATTAGTAACAAAGCAGTTATCTTAACATCCCACACAGAGCATCAAAAGATCCAGTTTGAAGTAAAGAAGTAATTCTGGGCAGTGGCTGCTTGATGTAGCGGGTACAGACAGGACAGAAAGAAAGGTGCAGAAGTTTGAACCAATACTGCTGAGGAAGCAGCAAAACACCAGAACAAGGGCTTTGCAGGCTTGCCGTGCTTGCGAAAGCATTTCTGTGTTAGAGTTCTGTTCTGAGGACTGAGACTGTGTGACACGTAAAGCACACGCTTCAGCTACAGATGGTCCCAGGGGCTTTCCCGAGATGCTAACAGTTACTCAGAGCCATGAGATGCGTGGGCTGCTGACTGCAAACTGGAAGTGCGTGTTTCCTAGGCAATACTGCAGAAATTTTCTAAAGCATCACATGACATTATATTTTGTACTTGTTCCTCCCATCTTTGGCCATATACCCTTGCTTCATTTCTCTCACCTCACCTATACATGAGCCACACAGTGTTATTTTGCAGATCATGAATTGTTTGGGAATGCTGAAGCCCTTTCCCTACTTGTTTTTCTTCTGCTTTCTAGGTTCTCCTCATAACTTGTGGTCCTGCTCTTTTTTTGACTCTGGATAAAAATTGCTATCCGTGGAAACTCTCCAGACATCTTTATAGGATTTACAGAAATCATTACTGGGGAACTAAAAGGGTCCGACTACTACCCGTCTGTAACAGGCATACAGAAATTCATTCAAGCAGCAAAGAACAATTTGTTACAAAGAAAAAGTCATTTTATGAGGGACAACACATGAACTACAGACAACCATGTTTAATCTTCTAGATAATGTCCTAGATAAAATAATCTAGTCTGTGCAGATTTTCCATCGCAGATTAACGGCTTTTCAATAAGATAAAAATACATTTAAGAAAGTCTCCCTGCTAGCGTACATAGTGGTACACTTAGAGTTTTTTTCTAAAATCTCTATATGACTAACTGGAAATGTAAGCCTGATGTTATCTAATCATCATTTCCAGATAGAAATCATGTTTCCAGATAAAAATATGTATGAGCTAAGGCTCTCTAATACCCTAGCAATCAATAAACCATCAAAACTGCCACTTGATAACACAACGCAAAGTCCATGCAACATCAAATGGTGCCAACACAATTCTCCAGTGCTTCAGTTGTGTATTATTCCAAACCACAAGCGGTTACTAGGAGCAGGTAGCAAGGCACCAAGCCTTTTTTATACAACGAATCCCATTGTTTCGAGACACCACCAGACCTTTCTTTAGCTACGTGAGGACCAAATGTCTCAGGCGGCTCCCTTGCTAGGAAAGCCCACCTCAGCCACCACAGCCCCACTCCGGCCTGGCTGAGGAAGTGATACTCCTAGCTCGGAGACTTTGAAATAATACAGCTCAAGTTCAAAGCTAGCATAGCAAACCCTGAAAATGAAGTATGTGCCACGCTATCCGTGCTTATTTAAAGTGAGGCCCAGGGACAGAATCAAACGGCACAGATCCAGAGGCCCAGTCCCTCCTGTGTCCAGTCTTTGCCAAAGTCTTCTCCACACGGCGGTCAGCTCTCAGTGGTGCTACAAATACTCATGACAAACAACAACTCACTACTCTAATCGTTCCAAAAGTACCAGAAACACTGTATTTTCATGTTTAAACTCACTGGCTCTCTGTAAAAATAAACCCTTTTCAACCTATAATGCTGAGGTTTGTACACACACATAAGGAGGGGGAAGTTGGCCCTTGAACCACTCTATCCTAATTCCTCTCCGGCACCTCAGCAGCTTCCTGGACTCTGAGTTTGTGTAGTTTTCAGAGGACGTACTTGCAACCCATTCAAAAGGAGTAAGTGTTACTTGAGATACAGATGATATCCATAAAAACACCGTAATTCTTACCGTAACTGCTTAAAATGACCTGTTTGTTTATTCCCCCTTTAACAAGCATATACTCCAAAACGCACTTGCTGCTGGTAAATATTTAAGAGAACACAAGATAATGAATTCCTCCTCTAAGAATCTGAGGGCTACCTCTGCCCTAGGGTTCACAAAAATAATTGCATCAAATACCACTGCAGTCTGCTAGGAACATTATTTTACAGAATACACGTAACAGATCCTGTTAAAGGCCATAAAATCTCTACTTAGCCTCATACAGACGTACCATATATTACCAAAAACTATTTTTCCATGCTTTCAAGTAAAATATGTCCATATATGTTAAAGGCAGGTCTTTGTCTATACTGGTCGCTTTTACCTTTTTAGGAAAAATTCAAGTCTTTTATTCTGTCAAAAACAAACTAAGAAAACAAAAGCTATAGCTTTTCATGTAAAGATAATAAATGGCACTGGTTTTCACAGACTGCAAAAATAATTTTCTGAGCAAATCCAGGTGGACAAGAAATTATTTCCACTCTCTATGCAATAAACAGCACATTTCATATATGAATCACAAAGTAATTCATCAACATCATAAAAGTTTCTCATTACACTCTTTGAATATAATTAGTATAGCCAGACAGAAGTAGCTAAATACAGGTATAAGTAAATTCTATATGCAGCAGAAATCATTACGTTTTCCATTTTATTAATTTAAGAGGGCTACTTTTAGGACCACTTTCATTAGAGACGATGAAGTAGGATGCCCAAAATAGAAATAAAAATTCCCAAAATAGGAACATCTACCAAGATCCTTGCTCAATCAGATAATGACAGGACATGGGGGAATGGCTTTAAACTAACAGAAGGGAGTTTTAGATTAGAGATTAGGAGGAAATTCTTCACTCAGAGAGTGGTGAGGCACTGGCACAGGTTGCCCAGAGAAGCTGTGGATGCCCCATCCGTGGAGGTGTTCAAGGCCAGGTTAGATGAGGCCCTGGGCAACCTGATCTAGTGGGTGGCATCCCTGCCTATGGCAAGGGGGGTTGGAAATGGGTGATCTTCAAGATGCCTTCCAACTCGAGCCATTCTATGATTCTATGAAGATCACAGAGGTCAGAGGAAATGTCCAAATCTCCTGACTTCGGTCTCCTCCCTGCACTCATATCCCCTTTTCTTCTGAAGGAGGACATTTGAGAAGTAAACCAATAATCCATACCCTGGAGTCTGTTGCCAATATTACAGCACAGGAAGTTACTAGAAGGGCAACATAACATTTTTTTTTTTATTAAAGCAATGGTTTTATGTAAAGTTTATTTCCACCTTCCCATCAAAAAATATTTCTCAACAGAAAGCAAAAGAGAAATGCTGGGATCAGTTTATCTTTAAAGAAAATGTATAAGCTCCAAGAATTTGAAAGATCTCCTTTTTCTTCTTGATGTATACTTAGCAATTTCTTCCTCCTCCTAGGATAGAAAACTGAATCTTCTTCCCTTCACTGTCTTTGGACATTCAAGGTTGTTTTTTTTATTACCTTTGCTCCTTTAATAAAAAAAATCCTTAGGCCAATTAAAAGTGCCTCAGCCCTGAAAAAAGCACACTGGGATACAGTCATGCTGTACCTTTCCTGGAAGCTAGGACTAACAGGAGAAGCTGGTACACAATGACCAGGGCTTGTACTCATTGTAGTGTACGTAATGATGCCTGCGAGGGAGGAGAAGTGACTGCAAAGTATGCGGTCCCTTCGCATGCAGTGGGGAAGGGAACTCTACTGTCCACAACACCAGGAGAGAGTAAGTAAGCACAGGTTAATCATGGAGACTGACAGGAATTTTCCTGTCAGACTGTATCTTAAACACTCTAGGCTTTTATTTGTTTTTCCTCCTTTGTTATGTATCTCATGGTTTGTTTATCTTCATCGATTTTCCAGAAAAGGGATTTACTATCAACTGTGGGCATCCTCAGTGACTACCAAAAACCTTAACCAGAGGGTGGCAAACAGCCGGGAGGGAATTTCAGTCTACCTGGCACTGTTCAGAGGGATGGAGTTTGCAGGCACATCGGAGCTGGGGGTAGAGGGGCACCCTCAAGTGTCACTGATAAGGAGCAGGCTGAGGACTGCAGATCTGAAAGAGTGGGGTCTTGAATCCTAAACTGGTCCTCTAGTGCCACTAAAGAGGAAAACACATAAAATAAATAAGATTTTCACTTATAGCTGGAAGCTCACTGGTCCAAAATATTTTATGATGGTTGTTTCAGTAGGCTGTCATTTCCTGTACAGCTGTTTGCAGTTAGGCACCATTTCATGGTAGATAAACCACTACCAGCTGTAGAGTACCAGTAACTTACACATTAGCTATTAAAGCTGACACATCAGTGTCTGTTACAAACTGGATTTCCAATCCTTTTCAGACATAAGAAGAAAATAAGGGAGCCAATATTTGGTCCTAATCTTCCTGAATTTCTCCATACCCATGAATTCGAAAACTTGAAAGCACGCTTGTAAGCTGCAGAGATACTCCAAAATGATTGTTTATTTAACATGATGCGAGGAAGGCATGTGCAGTCTTGAGATTTTCCACTGCACAGAAATAATTCCATAGCAGAACAGCTTATGTTTCCAAATATATCTGCATATTTGTAACA
Source organism: Anser brachyrhynchus (assembly GCF_964034855.1). Lineage (NCBI taxonomy): Eukaryota > Metazoa > Chordata > Aves > Anseriformes > Anatidae > Anser > Anser brachyrhynchus. The sequence goes on from NC_137695.1 coordinate 38,016,297, forward strand.
AATTGATCTTCATTATGAAAAACTAGAAACACATTAAGAGGATTAACATTCACGGTTGATATCGGTATTAATTCCAGGTTAAAAAACTGCCAAAATTCAATTATCTGAAAGCCAAGAACTCAGCACTTAAAGATTCACAGGTTTTATGATGCCCACCTAAAAAATACATATTTTTTAGAAAAAATACAAGCTGGTATATTGTATCATAACCAGCTCAACTCTGTCACACTAGACACTGCTTTAACTTTATTACCTAGGTATTTTCTTTACTAGGAATTTTCTTAAATAGGAAATCTTATCACTGGAGTATATATTATTTGATAGTACATATATACGCTTTTTAAATAGCAGCATATAGAGTTTCTTGAGAGAAGGTCAGGCATGTATGGATACATAGGCTTCTTTTACATGCAGTGTTTATAATGTTGAGAACACTGATGAAAGAACATTTATTTTGGGTCAATGTTGGAAGTTGTTGTGAGGAAATATGTATTTCTTTGAACTTAAAACAAATAAAAAGCTTTAAAAACCCCAGACATTGTCTTTTGAGCTAAAGGAAGATATCTGTTGACTCTTGGGCGTGGAATAAATATTATTCTTTCATCAAGCTGAAATCAGCCTGCTGAGAGCAACAACACTTGCTGCATTTGCACACAAAACGTGTTTGATCCTAATTCTCATGAAGGCAGGGTCAGAAATTTGCTGTCTTCAGGCCTAAATCCTACATGAAAATCAAATAAATATACATATACACACACACGCATTTACATTTAAATTAAGAATATATTGTGCCAGTGCAAAGTATGTATTTTTGGCAACTCCAGCAAGCATGGGGTCACTAGAGAAGACCGCTGATATTTTTCATCAAACTGTATTATTTTGAAACACAGACTGGTGATTCTGTATTTCCACAGAGCTCTTTTGTAGAACATCTCAGGGCCTATGAAGGAGAAGGAGTTTGGAAACACTCAGCATGGATTTAGCAAGGGTAAATCATACCTGACCAACCCAACTGCCTTTGACAATAAAACGACTGGTCATCTAGGGCAATTTGAGCAAGAGATTTGACACTGGCTCCCACAATATTCATCAACTCATGGAACAGTTTGAGTTGGAAGGGACCTTAACGATCATCCAGTTCCAACCCCCTTGCCATGGGCAGGGACACCTCCCACTGGATCAGGTTGCTCAGGGCCCCATCCAGCCTGGCCTTGAACACCTCCAGGGATGGGGCATCCACAGCTTCTCTGGGCAACCTGTGCCAGCGCCTCACCACCCTCAGACTAAAGACCAAAGATGGCATGAAAATTTTCCACATGGAAAATGAGGAAATACCCAAGGAAATCAAAGAAGGGCTTGCCAGGCAGAGGTATCTATCAGTCATGGCTCAAGGCTCAGTCAACTAAATTCTATATAAAGCCAGAGCAAGAACTCACTGTTTCAATTAACTATCAAAAAATCTTGAATAAAAAAGCATTTGGGGGCTAGAAGGAGTCTCTGAGAATCATCTGGATGTCTTCAGAAATGTTATCATTGCCTCTGGAAGGTGAATGTGCAAACCCAAATGCTAGAGGACCATCCCAAGACTTCATAAAGCATCATGCTTCAAGAGGCTGCTAGTCCTTCCTAATGTAATTATGTCTTTTCATATTTCATCAGTTCTTCAGAATAACAGTTTTCCTTCCTTTCATGGAAAGAGAAGCTGTTTCATTCATTTGCATGTTTAAGTAATTTCAGTATTTTGCATTTATGTTTAAATAATACTACCTTAATTTTTCTAGTCTGTTGTAGAATCCAGATTTTAAGTGATGCAGAGGAAACAAAAAATTAGCTATTTCTCAGATGTCACTAACAGAAATAACTTGGAATTAAAATCACGTTAAAAAAAAATGTAAAAATCCCATTTTACAATTAAACTTTTGAACTCAAGTCTGTCAAACTTCTTTGCAGATAAATAAAATTATTTTTGGCTAAGTGATGAAAGTTTGCATTTCATCAGGATTAATGGAAATGGGGAAATTATAAAAATAGAAACAGAATCATCTCATCAAGTGTATTAGTGGAGCACCTGACACCTCATTATTTTACAGTAAGGAAGAACAGCTGCAAAGTTGCTTGAGGTAAACATAGAAGTCTATTCTAGAAAATATTCTTAAATTATATTATTTAGTCTAATTCTTCACGGCCATGTTTCCTTGTTAACTACTTTACTGATTGGAGGGAAAACCAGTAGAAGATTATGTGTTAAGAGACACGTGAAACAGAGAGAAAGACCTATCTGGACTTCAGATTATTTCCCCTGTTTTATTCTACTGTTGTAAAATAAACCATCTGCAAACATGTAAGAATTATTCTAAGTAGACAGTTGGTGAGTCTGGACCGTATATATTTCTTAGTGGAAAAAAATGTAGTGCACAGTATTTAAAAAGAGAAATGCAAACATTTTAATTAACATTGAATTTAACTTCAAGACATCAGACAGGGGTGTCACACTACAGGGAGCTGTGGATAAATTAAAGCAGCTTTGCATTATGGTTTTGTTACAATTTTGTTTAGAAGCAGACTTTGGGATTTTTTTTTGCAGGAAACAGGCACAGACTGTCAGTGCTAGTGATTTGCACAAGACACCTAAACACAGATTCTGATATTGAAAATTAGAACATATGGAAAGAAAATGGGAAAAAGAGACACATGAAGAATTAATGACCTTTCTGTTCCTCAGGGGAACATACATGACATGCATGCTACTCTCCTTATTTTTGTTAGCCAGGGCCTTACAAATGAGCTGACCTTCCTCATTCCCTTTGCCAGGAGCAATACACTACCACAAATTCTCACTTTCCAGAATACTACCATATATCCTTTTTCCTGAGATGATTCTCTTCAAGTGTAAATCAGTGTGAATCAACTTTTTTCAAGTGTGAATCAATGTGAACCAGCAGGCCATGGGCTAATCTTCACACCTAGAGCCTTCCCCGAAGTCCCCTCCCTCCCCCCCCCCCCCCCAAAAAAAAAAAATATTAAAAACCTGGGCTCAAAGATTCTTCTTTGCATATGTTTTAATGAAACAACTTCTCTGAGAAAAGCGTCTCAAACTTTAGCACAGTCAGTAAAACAGTCAATTACTTTTTATTTTAAAAGTCCACTGAAACTGAGATAGAGGGAGAAAAGGAAAAGTAATCACAGAAACATTAAAATTATTATTCCATTATTCTACTCTATTCTATTCAACTTCCAAACCACTTCCAATCAACTGGTCACTGTGCATAATGCAATTAGGTGCTACATAAATAAATACAGTCAAATCTATTATATTAAATTTATCAAGAGCTATGGCACAGTCATTCATCTACTTGGTAGACTATGCCCAGTACCTCTAAAGAATTAAATGCTTCTACATTTATTTCATTTCCTTTAATTGAACGTGACATTTTGCAGCGATAATTTTATTGCTGATTTATATATGTATATATATGCATGTGTATATATATATGCATATGTATATACGTGCCCTTTACTTTTAAATTTTTCTTAACATTTCCAAGCAACAAACCTTGCTTTTCAACACTTACGGCTTCCATGTATGTTAGGAATGTGTTTCCTTAAATGTCCTAGAGCAGGAACGAGTCTTCCGTCCTTATTTACCACTACTGAACATAAAGCTAGGACAATGTAGTCACAGAGATACCAGTACAGATTAAAAACAGAACTATCTAGTGACTTTCAAAGAAAGAATGATATTGCAAATTCACACTGAGGGTTTTAAAACTCCAGGACAACGGCAAAACAGGAGGACCGACAGTATTAGGTACTTTTTCCAAGAGCTTTAATGTCTGACATGTCCAGGCACTCCTCTCTCCATTTTGTTCCTGAACAAACTAAGGCACTGCAAATTTTACAGTTAGCAGCAGATTGCAGATCCTGATGCACATCATCTGCTGCAGCTACTACTGCCTCTTATTACCTTTGGAGATGCAATGCTACCTCAAACAAAAAACTCAGAATGTGAGGCAACAGTGTATTCATTTTAAAACATAAAACTGACATCTAAAGGTGTAACTGATTAAAGCAGACACTAATTCAAATATTCAGCTTTATCTTCATACACAGAATTGATATTACTGCACCAAAAGGCACTCACACAACAACTCAGTTTCTGCTCCATTCAGGCAACAAAATCAGCAAGGTGAACAAACCGCACCTGGTATCTGCTGGACAACTGACAAGTTAAGCATGTGGTGCTGGAGCCATCTGTGGTGAAACACCTGCAGTAAAAGAGGAGCTACAGCCTCAAGGGTTCTGCAGAGATGGCCGGGGAATCCTGAGGGTGGCCCCACACCGCAGTAAAGAGCTTTTTATGACTCCTTGGCTCCCCGTGCACGCCTGGCACCACCATCAGAGCGAACAGCAGGCGACCACGTCTTACTTCGCAGTATGAATGATGTTAGCAGCGAACCTACAACTGTAGCTGGGCTACTTACACTTGAAAATCTTATGACAGAAATAAACACTAATCTCATCAACAAATACCCCCAGCAGACCTTAACACCTGCCCAAGAGTTTAGCTGTTTTATACAGAGACAGCCTGCAGATGCCTGAGACCTGACAGTCTTCAGTGACAAAGGTATCACTTGTCCTGCATCAGCAGTGTAATGAGAAAGGTTAATTAAGGTGATAGATTTTTTTCCTCACAGTTCTTACTTGAATAGGATAAACTCATGGTTCCAGTACAACTGGTCTCTCTACAGGCCATGGTCATGTGAAATCCATGCAATGTCCATCTCTCTCCCTTGAGCTTGACAATTCAGAGAGCCATTGCATTCACACGCTATGAAAGCAGTTTCTTCCACACTCTTGGCCAAACTCAGGAATATTTACACTACGAGAAACACCAAACTGATGTAATTTCCCCTCCTGATACTTCTCTGTTTTTTTTCCTGCTGCACCAACTCTCTTCCACTTCCCCAGGCAGCCAGAAATGACAGATAAGAGAAGACAAAGAAATGGAGTGTGAATGCAAAAGGAGATCTAATTGGTTCAAGACTCTCTCCTGTCTTTAATTTTGCACAGTCATTTACAGCTGTCTGAAGCGTGTGAAACACTGGCACCCAAGCGAGTGAGTAGGCAATTAGGATTTTGTACTCTTTCACATTCATTCTGCACAGATGTAAACTACTGGATATGGCACAAGACAGCAGCGACTGAGCTTTCTGGCTTGGCGATGATGTCCCTTACATTCTTACTGCCGAGGAGGAGGATGCTTTCCCCTGACACGTCTTTACAGCTTGGTCCTGAAAGATGCTGAGCCCTCTGACCCCATTGCAAACTCAGGCATGCAAATGTTTTGATTATCTGCAGCAAGGCACTTTGTAGGCAGGGAATACAAAGCCTAACAAATAGGTAAGCCCACCACAGTATTACCCTAGAAGTCCACTACACAGCCAAACACTCCGACCATAAAACTGGAAACCCTTTAAACAACATCAGGATGCCAGCATGAAGTTTTTCATTAATAAAACTAAAAGCAAGTGAAGGTAAGTTGAGAGTTATTTTAGAAGCTAGTGTTGGCTGTGATACCTAATGCCTGCATACATTTGGTAATAAAACAGAAAACCTTCCTTAGGTCACAGACTGAAGTTTGACTGTGTCCATACTTGCTCCCAGCTGACCACCAGGCTGTAGCAAATTGAATGGTGTTTTTCGGTTTTAAAGAGGTGTTTAAAACAATTACATCTTTTCATTCAAGCATCAGCAGAGAGACTGGAATCAGCAAACAGGAGGCTGAGTTATCCCCCAGCTTTCCGTAAAGGTTACTGTAAAAAGGGACAGAGTGGGAAATGCAGTTTATGTGGAAAAATTGCACAACATGGCTGCAACAACATGGGTAGCTACGGAGTTGTGAGCATTCAAATAACACCAAGTTGTACTTGAAATAGTTAAGCAAAAATCCTAAATCTATGTTTAAAATATTCACATTTTAATTTGCTTTCAACTAGTTAACAGCACATTCTATTGATGTTATTAAAATCAGATTAAAACATAAAAGAACAGTATTCCTGTTTGTTTATTCATCTTCAGACTTTGATTGTGTAAAATATTCTTAATACATTTTAAGACTCTGAACAAAGCAAGAAAGTCATCTTTTAATTTAAGGAGCTTGCACTAAATCAAAAATTAAAAGAGCTTGTATTGTTTAGAGGAAAGAAGAGCCTAAAGTCTACAGATAAAAGCATGCATTAACGTTGTGGTTCTCAAATTAATTGCATTAACTGTAACCCGCTAAACACAAAATATGTCCTTACTAAGCAAATATTTCTTCTTCCTTAATTTATTCTAATAAATTATTAAAGGGTACCAATCCTAGACCATCCTCACAAACTGTTAGGCATACGGTTTGTTTGTTTGCCTTTCATGACAACATATCCCAAAATATAGAGCATATTTCAACTTGTTATTCTCTGAGTTGTCTGCCAAACTGCGGATGAATTTTAAGCACGAAGAACATGTTAAGCCTATTCAAGCCCACAAAAAAAAATTAAAAAAATCAAGTCTTGCACAGTAAACTCTGCTATAATTTCCTGATGTAGGTCAAAACTCAGCAGGAAATCACATTGTCTATTTTTATCCCAGTTCACTGGAAGTGCTTTACCTTTCTGTTTTCTTGATAAGCACAGCCCTGAAGATTTGTTCCTGGGGAGTTTTCTCTTTTTCATCAGTTGGCTGCACGAAGGGGTGGACAGCAGCCAAGACGAAGCCCTGCTGGTACAATTCTTGCAGCTGAGCTGGAAGATCACACAAGGAGGAGAGCTTGATTGCAGATGATCCTGGTAGCTCAGCTGGAAATAAAAAGTAATTGGTCAATAATCTTACACTGGACTATCAAGTTTTTTTTTTAAATTCCAGGCTCTTCAGTGTTAAACAAGCTTCACACTGGTCTACAATATTAACACAGAAATTGACCATTCCTAAGGCCCCTTTGTATGTCAGATTTTAAGCAGCCTGTCTTGGTGAAGGACTTCTATCATATAAAAGACTGGTGCAATTAAACAAGAAATCAGACACTAAAAAAAAAATCCCTACATAATCTGGGAGGGAAAGGGGATAGTCAGTGAAGGGAGAACATGTCAAATTCAAGAGTAATAAACAGAAGTAGACATCTACACAAAAGCTGTATTATTAGACTTGGAGATCACTGACAAAATGCTGTTGAGACCAAATATCTACCAATATAGATATACCAATATCTGATACCAGTACCAAATATTCTAAAGTGTATGTTGGTAACAATACTAAGAGCAATGAATACCTGTACTGATGACAAACCCTTCAGAATAGACACTGAACCTAGTATCTCAGGGTTTAAACCAGAACATATTAGAGATGAGGATGAGACCTAATGCGTGAAAATAATCCACGTCCAATCTGCTTCCTGTGGGGTGTTATGCCTCCCTGCAAAGCATCTGATGATGCTGACTACTGTCAGACCCCTGACATATGAACAGATACTGCGGTCAGTACATGCAGTTCCCTGCATCTCCTTGGCATCATCTTGTGAGCTTCAAAAGAAAATCCCATAAATCACCAAAAACAACCTTCCACTCTCTGTCTCTCTACTTCAGTAATTCTTCGTATGTTTTTCACATCTTCTCTGAAAAGAGAGCTTCCTTCCCTGCCTTTGCCTCTTCGTTTCTATCTCTGTTGGGAGCTATTTATTATTTCACCCCTAACTATGCTGGAGCACATTGTATGGAGAGGTGCTGGATAGCTTCCCCTCCTCCTGAAACCAGGAGGGAGGGGATGTTGCAGGAAACACAACAGAGGTTCCCAGCACCTTGCAAGCTTGGGCCCTTCCATAAAAAAAGCACCGGAGAACAGTTTGTATGAAAGACACCAGCTATGCAAAATAAGGTTTCATTGTACTGCTTTTTTCATCAAATTATGTGGCTACCCTTTATGAATAATGAAAGAGGTTATCAAAAACTAATAAATATTCAAAACCAATAATACAGAAGAATAATTTAAATAATAATAGAATAGCTGTGCTTGGTATGCTTTTTTTTCATATAAGACCATACTCCAGAAGAGGATAATGGAACTTTTTGGCCAAGGACTGGAAGATGCAGTGTTTTTATTATTTTTGCAAATAAAATGAGAAATCCAAGCCATGAGTATGTTGACAATAGGTCTCTACCTTCTGTAACAGCTTACAAATCACATGAGAGTCATAAAAAGGGATACCCCAATGAATAATGTATAATAAATAACACAGCTGACTTACTTACTGGACCCTACTGGGGATCAACATAGGGAAAAGAAACCCAGATGTTAGAAACACCTTTTTCCTCTTGTGACACAGAGATCCCAACAATCTCCAAATATGCTTCAAATAATTTAATTAATTAAAAGAACATGAAAGCCAGAATAGTCTTCTAAATGAGGGTTTTACATGGATACAATTAAATGACTAAACACTATTCAACAACGTTAATTCTGGTGATGGTGCTCCGATTTTTAACAATCGTCTACGAAAACTCATGCTTGCCTTGCATATGAACCTTGTCTCTGGATTCTCCTGAGTATACCTTCGTAAAACTCATAGAAAGACTATTCATTACCATTGGAGTGTGACTGCTTACCCCTAAAGGCTAAACATGAGGGGAAAGGATGAAAATGCATGCAATTGGAGCCTTGGGATGTACACCTGAGGATTAAAAAAGAAAGGTAACAGAAAACAGAGCTGGAACAGATCATCCACCTAGTCCATTGTAATTATTACCTAGAGGCGAGATCAGTTTTAGTTTTCTCCTCAACTAACAGTGGCCAAATGTCCTCAATGAACTTCATATTCTTTTTCTTTCAGTTCTCAACAGCCATTCTTGATTGTTACCTCCACAGTACTTACTGCACATCTCAGATTAGCAAACTTCAATAAATACACCCAGTAGTAGTCTATTGCTGAAAATGTTAATGAAAACAGTGAATATTAATAGACTACGGACAGAAATATTTTAAGTCTTGCAGTCAATACATCTTTTTGCTTTGATGGTGAGCTACTGCTATTTTCTCCTTTGACCAGAGATTCTCCAAAAGGAAAAGAAAGTTCCTGTTACAAAACTGATATACCCAAGGTCAAAATAGGTTTCCTGGGTCAACAGACCTGTGCATTCTTGCTATGCTGCCATGTGATGTGGATTCCTTCAGAGAAATCCCTGCTACTCATCATCCTCCAGAGTATAAACGTGTTCCAGTATCTTTCTGGGAATTAAGTTAGGTTAAGAATTATAAAGTTCTATCTTGAAATTGGTTGAAAAAGGACATCACACCTTCCTGGAGAGTCACATTCATCCTCCAACCATCTTCAAACTGAAATGAAAAGATTTCCTTGATTTCTTACGCTAATTCTTCTAAGGTGTCTACATGTAGGTTCAACCTACATGAGTTATGAAAGCAGTCATGGATCTAGTCTGGCCTTATGTTAGTTTAAATACAGAATACTAACATTTTCATAAAGTCTTATACAACTTCAAATAAAATCCGTCAAACATTTTGTTTCAGTTTTTAAAGAGATTTCTAATCGTGTCTTTCTTTCACAAGAAAAAGGAAAAACAAAGTTGTGTAGAATAAGGACTTGAACAAGGTAACAGAGCAAATAAATGACCAATTAAAACCTTTAATGACTCCAGTAGTTATTATAGTTGTGATAAGCCTCTGCTTCACCAAAAGATAAAGCTCAATTCTTTTAGCAGCATCCCTGTAGGTCTTGAAATGAAGTCACGTCTAAGATTTACATTCTGCTCCATGTTTCCTTATTTATTGTTGCACTTCACAACCTGACCTCAAAGTCTCTTTTGTTTATTCTGTCTGCATCTAAAAGAGTGCATAAGAAACTTGTAAATGACAGATGCTGTGGTGGTTTTTTTATTTTGTTAAAGCTAAAAGTGGAAACAGAAGTGCTGGTTGCTTTTGGAACTGATTATCAGACAGAGTAATTCGTTGCCTGACTGGTAACTGAAGCTGAAAATACTTCCAGCAATGCTTGGATACATACACAAGACTACAGCTTAGAGAAAAGTCAAAAAGAAAAAAAAAAAGTTTGGGTTACACAACTGATATTTATAAGGTCCAAATGACTTTCCTGGGTCTACTGACTTGTGCATTCTTTGCTGCTAATAGGGAAAACCTGCCCAAACACTCACTGACCCCATCTTCCCACAGAAAAAAAAAAAATAATAATAATAAAAAGGTAGAGTTAAGATAAAAATCTACAGATTGAACCATGTACATTCATAGACAGTCGTTTCTGCAGCTCCAGAACGTGATTTCTGGGAAACAGAGGAAGGTGGTGCAGTCTGCCACAGGGATCCTGAGGGATGAGAGTAGGCTGAGAAATATGGTTGCGGAAACACATAAGGCTGGGGAGACACGTATGTAGGATAACTGGTTTCTCCTTCTTGTTTTAATGTGCTCCTCTTTCCCTGCAGGTCTTCTTGAGCTGCATTACTGTGGCAGTCATGAGAGATTCTCCCAAATTATCAACAGGACTGGGTGAGCAGCAGGAAGCATCAGCGGCACCTCCAAGAAGAGCCTCCATGAACCATCAAGGGCTGCTGCCAAAGAGATCAAACAGCCACCTACACCAATGAATCCTACAGCCAGCGAGGCCTTCGCAGTCAGATGATGCCACACAGTTCGTCAGCTGTCTTTTCTTGATATATGCTCATGCTCATCTTATGGTATTATATTGGAAGACTCCTGTTCTTTTGTGTTTGGTATCTCTGGAAGCTACCACAGGCTATTCATTCTGGAGGTGGTAACGTCTTACCTTACAGAAAGTTAAGATGCCATAAACCAACACTTTCAAATAATATATATATATATGTATATAACAGATAAAGTAAAGCACGGTTTCATCTATTAGCTTATGCTTAATAAAGACAACCATCAGCCACAGTACATCTTTTTACAATATATACTCTTAACAGAATCAGGTATTTTAAACTCTATTCTACTTGATAATCAGCAATTTTCCCTCCCTGCTACATACCTTTATGACAAAGCTAAGACAAACTTTATTGTTGTTTTTTTTTTTTGTTTCTTTATACTTGCTCAGCAAATAATTGAATCAATGCTACGATCCAGGACAAGCAAAATGTTAAATGCCAAAACCGCATTTATTTAATTTCGCTTTCCTGAAAAGGTCAAATTCAGGTCTGAGTTTCTCAGTACTTATCCTTAATACTTTTTTAAAAAGGACAAACATACAGTTCTATGCTAACTTCTCTTACCCTGTGCTAGGTGCTTACTTGGCTTGTTTACTCCAACAAAACAAATGTCAGAGTTTTCTGGTCTTCATTTTTTAACATGTTTTCCCAATTAGGCTTTTATGCTCTCATTCCAGTTACAGCTGTTAAAGACTGATGTAGCCCATAAAGACAGTTCACATTACAGATGAAAAAGTTCCACAAAAATTTTTGGACTCCTTTTATAACTAGTTTCTGTTTCTCGTTCAAGTTTTCTTGTTCATTTGCATTTTCAGATGAAACCATTAAGTCTTCTCCCTTTCCATTGAAGCGACCAGACATCAGCTGCATGCACTCTGCCTGTGCGGGTTATACAAGACATCACCTTGCCCCACCGCATGCCCAGAAGGTGGTGTACAATGGTGGTCTGAAGCAGAAAAGGAAGACAAGCCAACACACTGGACCCGAATAATGAAGCGATACAGCCCCAGTAGCCACAAGCACAACGCCCCTATTCGATCAGGCCTCAAACACCTCGGCAGGCTCAGTCCCTACAAGAAATCCAGTCGTCACTTTTCTTTTCCAAAACGTAGGATGAGGCAGTCCCCAAGCGCTGGGAGCAGGGCCCCCCACCTCCTCCTGGAGCTACGTGCTCCTTCTCCCACCTCCTCCTCCCAGCACCCCAGACCCCTCCGGCCTTGCAGGCCCTCCTTCCCTGCGGGCCCTCCTGCAGAGCTCCAGCTTCTGCGGGGGGCCTCACGGGACACACGGTGTCTGCTCACCTCCTCTCCAGGACAGCTCGGGGTTTGTGGAGCTCTCCTACCAGGGCGATTTTTTTCTGCTGCCCTTCTAAAGCACCCAAATCTCCCTCCTGCACACCACAAAGCGCGCAGGAGGCCACCACAAAGAACTCAGCTAGGGGCCAGGCACCAGCATCTATGGTCCTGAGCAGATCTAGCAATGAGCACGTAAGATGGAAAGAAGATACAAGCGAAATGGCGCTCATATGGTAATACAGTCATTACCCAACAACATCCACGGATTTCCTGCAGGGTTTTATAATAGATTTGACTATTTACCTTCTGCCTTTAGTGACCGCCTCATAGAAAATGGCATTAGCTTGCTCTGCTGTGCCTCATGAATCCCACCAAGCTGGCTGTAATTGCTTGTCTGCTGGCAGGAAACTAAATAGCAACAACGAATGGAGACAATAATATGGGAATAGAGCATATCACTGACCACGTGTATGAGCGAACGCATAAATCTGGCCCAAGTCCACAAAATCTCCTACATTTTCACACAGAGCAATTCCTAGCATGTTTATGGTTGTTTATAACAACCTTGATCATTTCGTAGAATAACAAAGTAAGCACACTTCCTTTACTTAGTATGAGGATTCCTTTTTTTAAAAAATTAATATTAATTCCTTTCCAATGAGTTTAATTTAATTTAAAGAGATCAAATCTACAGCAGACCAACGTCTAGCAGAACAAAACACCACCTTTGCATTAGAGCTGGTCAAAAATTAAACTAGCAAGTTTACTTGCTAGAAGGTGTGGTTCCACCTACATTAAAACATTTCATAGGAAGATGTCAAATGCAGCAGCAGCTGTTGGGCACAGAGCTGCTCATTTGGCTGTATCAGGAAAGGAAACCCAGATTGCTGCTCCCACACTGCTGCCTGGCAGCTCCAGTTTTCTGGATAGCCCTCCGGCCATAAATAATTTTTGCAAGCTGAACAGTGATTGCTGGGTGAAGGACCATCCCACAAGGTGTCTTTTTGGTTTGCCAAACTCCTCACATTTATCAGTACAGGCCCTGAGGGCTGAATGGCACAAGCCCCATAGGGAGAGGTGGGCAAATGTCAGAATCCACCTGGAGGAGGGTGCACGGTAAAATCTATTGGGAAGTGCTGGCTTTTGTCTAACGATGAAGCACAGACTTGCAAAGATCCTCTCTGTTCTATAAATAAGAAAAATTTCAAGGTCCTTCACTGACATTTAGCAGTTCGTTTGGAACAGCTGAAGGAATCCAAACCATCATCCTTTCCAACTATTAAGTCTTGGTAAGACCAATATATTACTCTGGAGAGCAGAAAGCAAATATTAATTGAATATTATCAAAACACTTACTGCCTGATTCTGGGAGAACACATCTATTTCCATCCAGTGTCAACCTCAAACAAAAAATTACAGAGGCATCTAACTGCAAGTTTTCATTCCTTGTTACAAGCACTAAAGAGCTTGTTTTGACACTGCACAAATTGTTTGCATGGCAAAGCAATGCAGTCATATTACTCTCGTTTAACCATTCTTTCCCCATTGAATCCACCAGTAGTTTCTTGTCGTCAACAACAAGGAAAATGTATCAAAGAATCAGAGTGCCTTCAGTGAAAATAAAGGCAAAAATACCAATAATACAACTTAGAAAAAGCAGAGAGGTAAACGGATTTCTGGTGAATTTTGCAAGGAGATCCAAATCTTTATTTCTGAACTCACACTTAGCAGACTAAAATGCTCACGCAGTATGACTAACACAGAAGGGAATGTATGATGTTTCTGACAATGCCACAGAGTTTTAATTAGCTGAAACACACTAATGCTAGAATTCAATGAGTTAAAAGCTCCACCTTTTGGAGTGAAAACTGTAGAAGCTGCACTATAGTCTTTTTTCCTTTCTAACAGAGCTCCCACGATGCGTACAGAGGTTCCTAAACTTTGAAGAAGCTGGAGACAGTCTCAGTGCATTATCGTGCCGGCTGTCATCAGAGGCAAGACACCGGTTGTTAATAATTCACATTGCTTTTTTTGGTTATGCTAAATGACTTTCTTTCCATTTTCAAGGCAAATACAATAAATGTCACCATCAAAGAAAGTAACAATGAATACGCGAGAGAAATCGGGAATTTAAATGAAGGGTGACTGTTCAGTAAGCTCTTGGTGCTTACTTTTAGTGAAAGTAATAATGGAACTTTAAAGCACTCAAAACCATAAGCATTGTATCTCAAGAAAGGAGGTGAGAACAGAAAGGCTGAAACTGGATAAGTACCCTTTGAAAGTATGTATATAGACATCTCTATGCAGATATGTAAATATATGTATGCATACATATGTATGTGAGTATATGTGTAAGTACACACACAGACACACACAGACATCCTCTTCTTTCCTTTAGGAAATGGTAGGTATATGCGCTAGTCAAATCGAGAAAGAACTAAGCTAGCTCAAAGATGCAATGCGATCAGACAACTTCCTCTCATCAATTCTGTTGTCTAATCTCACAGCATCTGTGAGTTATATTCTTTGTCCAGTCAAGGCTTCATGCCTGTGTCTTGCAAGCACAAGGTAAGTATCTTAAGAACTGGGTACGTTCACTGCAATATGGTGGGTTTATGCATGGAATAGTTTTATTTCTGGTGTTTCGGAAAAAAATGACGTACCCAGGCTATCACATCCACCAGAGTGAAAAACCAGCCATGAAACAGACTCCAGTTACCTAAATAAATCGACAGGCACTTCTTAAATGACTCACCACTCACATATATTAGCTTGTGGGCAGAATTATGCAAAATAGCAAAATTCTGGAGACCACTTACTAGGTGCAAGGGTAACGACTGTGCAAAATACCAGATGAAAGAAGATGAAAAAGGGGAGGGCCTTCTCATTTAGACTGTGCCTAGAAAAAAAAAGAACTAAATCCTATCCCTTCTGTACTTGAACAGCTCTTTGACGTGGTATTTTATTTGTCCCTCCTTCCTGCTCTGCAAAAGGAGAGGAATTGGTTCTGCTTCCTAAATTGATGCAGACCAAATGCAGAGACAACAAAGAGAGATAATTTACATTTCACAAATCCAAGAAAACTCCAATTACGTCTTACCAAATGGAGAAAGTGTTCAAAGTTGTAATATTTTATTCATACAGGCTTGTTATCTGTGTAAGCTTCCAAAGGCAAATATTACACTGAAATACAGACGGGTAATTCTGAACTACGGGAAGCGCTAGAACATTAATTCACGTCTCTATTTCCACTCCCAAAAAAGTACTGGTTCCCTGTGCTAAAGCCTTCAGACACCAAGTTAATCTACCAATGGTAATACTTTAGATGCCCAAGTCAAACACTGAATGCCGTTCATTTTAACAGCTTAAGAAGATGTGAAATAGGACGTCCCACCGCTCACACAGCGGTGCAGCAAGTTCCATGCTCTCACAGCAAGTAGCCAGGCATCAAACACTGCAAAAGGCAGGGAAGGAGGAGCCACCCAACAACACAGACGTAGTCAGAACTTACTGAAGAGATCTTCGGACGTCTAGGAGCCAGTGGCATCATACAATTTGAGGGCTGATGCATCTTTTCTGTTTTGTTTTGGTCGCTCTCTAGCTAACACGTTTACTATTTTTCTCAGCAGCAACAGCAGTTAACACCAGGGAGTTTCACAGCTAACCGCCAGAATCTTCCAATGTTCTCCTTCCCATACTTCTCAATATATCTATTTCTTTTTTCCTGGCATAACCCCCCTCTTTTTCCTTTTCCTCTCCTCTGTTTTATGCTTCACTTCGATGTTCTTTCCATATTTCTGGCAAATTTTCATTTGGGATTTTAGAACTGCAGAATATAGCAAGTAAGCAACACTGAACTCTACAAACTTTACAGTAAGCAAACCTGGGCTGCAGTAAAAGAGTGCAAGTAATATCCTCAGAAGCGTATAAAAAAAGGCACATTTCAGGAACTTCCAAATTATGCAGAATTTGTGCGTTTTATGCTATATTCTGCTAGATGAAAAAATATCTCTGAATGAAGTTTGTAGCATTTCTAAACTTTCCAATTTGCTGTATCCTGCTGACGATAAAACCCTGTGTGCGCTGACTCTTCAAGGAGTTAAAAAGCAGAGAAGTTCATCAATCTACATATTTCCATCCAAACCAACTGAGAGCAGTCTTGAAATTATTGGGGTTTTTCTTAATCAAGCACAGATGAACAAAGTAGGCTGCATGCATTAAATTAGGAATTTTTTCCATATTCACGAGATAATTAGTAAATATAAATCTGATTGAAGTCTAGTTCCCAAACTGAAAAATGACAAGAGGATTTCAAAACATTTAGGGAAAAGGGGGGAGAAAGAAGTCAACAGCAGTAACTGTCATTGAATACACGCACTATCATTTGACGTATGTTTTTCATGACACACTGAAAATTGTGATCAAAATCCCTGATTTGGCGCAACATTGACGATAAAAATTCCATCGAGGTACTACAATAAAGGAGGTCTTTCCCCACTTCACAAGATAATTGCTGCATATTCTAAGCACATGCCATGTGAAATAACTGGACATTAGAGAGGACATTTAGAAGTCTACACTTTAAAAATTCAACCTTTAACACAAAGATCTAAATTCACTGACACATCCAGTAACCCCATGCGGAGAATGGTTTGGATTCATCAAGATAGCTCTAACTCACCAAGCCAACCTGTGCAACAGAGAACTGATAGTCTCCGGGGAAACCAAAATCCTCTTGGCAGGTCATGCCTATATATATTTTATACACAGCACTTTGCTGTATATATACGGGAAAGGACAGATAGCTTTATAAATGCTTGAAGGCTTTATTCAAATGTTACCTGCTGGTTTCTGCTTCTTTTCACATTAAATCTCCAGTGTTTCACACGCATTTTCCCCTTCTGTTGTAATAGCTGTTTTCAGTCTTTCCTGTAAAATCTTATTTAGGATGATTCCGTGTGCCAAGTTTGTTTGATTTTTTTAAAAGCCTGAAATGGATTTTTTCCAATCCTGTGACTAAAGTCCATATATTACCCTATTTCAGATGTTCTCATTTCTTGCCTGCATTGACTAATAACATTCCTTTTCTTCAAAAGCAGCAGTACATACTAAGCATTTAATACTTTAAATTAGAGTAAGTAAAGTTTAGAAGTGACTTTCATCTTTTTATCTTTTTCTTGGCTTGAAGTATTTTGGTTTTTTAGATAAAGAGATGACATTTCCAATTTATGCATGTTTTTCATTTGGAAGAGAACATAAAGTGCAACTTTTCAGTGTTCCTTGGGTGCTCCTTTAAATCAAATTCCTTTATTTGGGAAATCCTGTGATTTTTCATAGAAATCTGTTAAATTGTTTTCAGCTTTCCTGGCAAAACTAAACAAATGTTAGAGCAGCCAAAACTTGCAATGTGCGCTGTATAACTAAGAAAGCAATGTTACTTGAAGGTATATCCTCTGTTTGATTTTGGCCCTGGGTCTGGTTATGTTTCAAAAGGAAAGCTGGGTAAAAGAATGCGACATGATGAAATCAAATATAAACTGGAGATATTTGGGGAAGGGAAATTAAATTCAGATAAAAGGGAGGTGTAATGTGTTTGGATTTTCTTTAAATACATCATCCTGTAATGAAGGTGAGACAAACACTTCCATGGGCATCGATACCCACAACAGGTGTTAGTCTATAAACAGAAATAAAACTGACCCGTCTAACGCTACAAAATTCTCCAGGAAACATCCCCTAGATTTTAAAAAGGAGTAAGAAGTAAATTAAGACTGTCTTCCTTTCCAATTATTAAGCATGCTTGGGAACTGCAATGAAAATCCAAATGCAAAACATCCTCCAGAAAATATTTACCATTTTCCCAGCTCTCCGTCCCGACACTTCTACGTTTTTGTTCAGCTGTATTGCTTATGGGAATGTACGCTCATCACCGCAAGTTTTAATACCTCTCTTAGGGACAAAATACGAATTTCATGTTAAGTCGGCGTCCGTAGATGAGCAAGATTTAAATTTTCTTGTGGCAGCAGATCTTGTAAGACAGCCACAAGACCTGCTCTCAGTGCCAGCTTGCAGCTGCACTCGGAGACCTCGGCCACCCAGCAGTGCCAACGGGAGCGATCCGGCTGGAGCTCAAGCTCTTCTGCTTCTCGCAGGAAAACAGGCCTCGAGAGGAAGATCCCATGATCCAAAACCTCACTCTTTGCAGATGTCAACGCTCCCTTCTACGGCATGCTTCACGTGCGAAGCTTTGTGTGGGAATGCGCGGAAATGTGGGGTGGCAGCGATCCCTGCGAAGCAATTTCCCCACCAGCTCCTGCTTAACTTGGCATGTGGAAGAGGCATGTGTTACCCCATTTACGGTTCTTCGAATGACCACATAAACTAAAATTAATTCCAGAAGATGGGAAGCTAGGAGGAACAAATGGATCGCTTATTTTGCAATGAATTAGGCAATCACGTCCTTTAGAAATGAGGTAAGGGAGAGTTACATCTACACCAAAGGCAGCTTGCTTTACAGTCAATACGTAATCGGATTTACCACTTCTACCAGTACACACAGCTGGTCAAAGATCTGATGAAAATCAGTACTAGAAAAAAAACACTTTTTGCTGAAATGTGGTTTTGCTACCTGTACTGCTGCTCATACAATGCTACGATACAAATTCCTACTCAAGCTGTTTTCCACGAGCGGCACAACTAATGACGAGTGATTCCCACTGATGAGTCTTTTGTTCTCCAGCCTCTTACTGCCATAGCCTCAAATTTCCCTTTCTTTTCTTCTCTCCCTACCCCATGGATTCTTCAAACTGATGAGAAACAGCAATTCTGTGGCTCTGCTGGAGCGAAGCACTCGCTCCCTGGCCAGCGAGCTCTCACCGAGGAGAACGTAGGTGGCTCAGCTCTCCTCACCTTTCCCTGGTTAACGCAGGTCTTTGTCCTCGACCCAACTGGCAGCTTTCACAGAATTAGGAACAATGTAATCATCTCTTAAAATTTCTAGCAAATTGGTTTGAAATTGACCGGTACCAATTATTCGGAGGAATGAGACAGACAGACTGTGAGCCTTTTTTTAACTCTCGTTTCCCTAGGAAACCAGTTCAGAAACAAAGCAGAAAAACCCATCGCACTACCACCTCCAAACCCTCTGGAAAAAAAAAAAAATGAAAAAAAAATGAAAAAACAACCCACACCTTTAAAAATAAGGACCTGAAAGCAGAACTCAGCAAAAAGCACTAGGGGATACTGCCTTCTCTAACTCCTTTAACGGCGTATTTAGCAGTGATAAGGCTTTCACAGAGCACTGAAAACGACTAGCAAGCAATAGCTCACCACTGGCACCTAAAAGAAGTATGTCACTGCCAAACACACCACATCACTTCAACTTGGCAAGAAGGCTTGATAGAAAGCCAAAGAGTAGTGGAAAAGGCTGTTAAAAGTTAACAAAGCACTTCCCAAAAGTACTGTTTTGTTTTTTTAAGCAAGTCTGCTAGAGCATGGCTGATGGATTTACTACAGAAAAAAAGTTTTTCTTGGCAAAAAAGCCCTGCTTTTTTTGCTTAGAGCAAATTTTCCTGTCACTCTCCAGAATCTGAACTCCTACTCCCTCGTTTCAGAAAAATGCGGCCGGTTTCTGTTTTTAAGTGAAGAATTCCCACACAGCGATACTGATAGCATGCAAATCTATTGTTTAATGTGGGTCATGGGAAAATGGCCACAAACTCGCCTATCACTGGAACGAAACAACCAAAGCAGAATTATAATTATTTTTCATTTTGCAATAAAATGGTTGTTGTTGCAAGTTTTTGGAAGAATAGCTGAGTATTTCCCCCAAATGCTTATGAGAAGGCATCATTATAATTTTATTTCTGTGTCAAAGAGTCAGCGTAATAGTCAGGAAAAGCACATCTACTAGAAATGGAAGACACAGAGACACCTTACCTTCACGGCTGCCGAAGAATGAGTTAACGAAGTTATTACCATCTAATCCCAAAGTAAAAAGTGCATGCAATAAAGATGTAACAGATGTCCTGTCCAACAGGGACAGGATTCTTTGATGGTATGAAGGTGGTAATTATGAAGCATTATGCAGACAGTCTTAAGATCTAAACCTTTCCTTACCCCCTGGATAGGGTCCCTTTGGGGAGGTTAGCCACAGCAAAAAAGCTAGTTTCATAAATGCACATTCCTACTGATAAAATAATAAGTACACAAGCAAATAAACAGGTCAAATCCTCAGTTCCCTTTAAAAAGTATATAAAGTATACTTCAAAGGTGGCTCAGTAGTGTATGAAAATGCGTATTCAGAGCCAGCATGCAACAACAGAACAGTTTGCTGTTGTTCTCGTTAGCCACCGCTGGCATGGACAGTGCCTCAGGACCAAACCTGCGGGAGTGGGCACAGCACTGTGCCTCCGTGCCTCAGCCAACGCCGTCCGCCCCCTGTCCCTAACAGTGCAGCCCAAAGAGGAGTCACAAGCGGCCTCAAGGGGCTCTGGCTCCTAACCCTGTGACAGCCCACATTCATGATGCTTTTGCTTCTATCCACTCCTAAACGTATTTTGCAAAACAGAGAATCATTTCTAAGACCTTCTAGGTCAAAAAGAGCCAGACCTGTTACTCTCTAATAATGAAATGTCACTGATAAAATAGTCTTCCTACATGGTTAGGACCTTTAAATAACGACTTACAGCGATTTAAAAAAATGCAAAGAAGCAGCCTGAGTTTCCATCACTAGTTCTGGAAGGGTTCCCTGGAAGTATCTGTTGATGAGCAGACCAATCTTTCCCAAAATTTACAATAACAGAAAAAACAAACAACAAAGCCGACAAGTAGTGCAAGAGTGCAGCTTGACAACAAAGTCTTAGAATTATAAAGTATTTTATTCAGTGAGCATGTGGTGAAGAACAATGGAAATAATCCCACAGAATATGTACAATTTTATCTATTTGATCATTTGAAAGGCTTCATCAAGGCATTCAACCCAGCTGGAAAAATCGGGTAGAAGAAGGACTGCAGAGAAAGACAGATGCTGCATCTGAGCTGAGCATCCCCAAGTAAACAAACAACAAAACCAAACCAAAACAAAAAAGCGATTCTGACACGGTTCCAAACTTTATGAGACAATAACTTAACAAAAGACCATTTTTTCTGTCACTCTTTTTGTTCCTTTGTTTTGTGATTTGAGATAAAAGTAGATGCTAATTTTTTTTTTGCTTACTAATAATCTGTACAATAATTGCTAGTGAATTAACCCATGCAATTTAGCACTATTTGTCAATTCTTGTATCGGTTGTTATTAAGAAATTCAGGAAACAATTGTTCAAATAAAAGAACACCAATAAAGGGCTTAGCAACTGAGGAACTACAGCAGTGGACTGATATTTATTTATATTTCACCAGTAACTATATCTTGGCTTATCTCTAACTTTCTCAAAATTCCATCTATTTATTTGTAAACCTCATACCTCATTCTCTTTCAGATTTAAGGCCTTTTATCAAATCACTCGGAAACATATGGCACCTTTAGGACTTCTCACATCCTTGATGTCTTTAATTTTTTATGTGCCACATAGTATGCGGAAGCCTCCGTATTCTCAGAATGAGATGAACTCTTTCAACTGATGACTGTTTAACTGAGACAGGTAATATTTTTGCAGTTCTTAACTCATCTGACGACTGTCAAGCTTGTCTTTAGTGCGCTGATCAAGAGCTGCAGCTCCCACCAAAGGCTTAATGAGATTCTCCTCTCCTTGAAAAGGACTGTTTCTTTCAGAAAAGTAGCTAATCAGTGCAAGTCTCAAGTTGAGAGGATGATTATTTGGGGAGGGGGGGGGGAAAGGAAAGGAAGGAAGCTGAGAGGTCCTTACAACTTTAACTAAACAGAGCTCCATTTATATGAATAAGCAGGCTTTAAAAAAAAAAATGGCTGGAAAGCCTTAAGCTTGCAGTTCCTGTACAAAACCCTACCACAATGCCAGGGTTAACATTTACCAGTAAGAGCCACAGCAGCTACGTACAGTGGCTGAGTAAGCATTGGACTCAGCTGAAAACTCTTGTGTGTCACCTTACATTTGGGAAACCCCATCACACTGCTGCTAATCTTAAATTTATCACATAGTACAGCGTGTCACAAGTATAAAGTCACTTGCAAAAGCATGACTGCACACAAACCAAGAGTTTGCTGGGTGTGCAAGTTTTATCATAGGAAGCAAGCCTCAATTTCATGCAGTAATTATGTCACCTGGACTCCTCCCAAGTCCAGTATATCCCAAATTTGTATGGCTGCAGAAAGACAAAACCAAGTCCTTGAGACTTGTGTTTAAGCTACTGAACAAAAACATGCAACACACGCTAAGGTTTTGCCAGGACACTTGAACTAGCGGCAAAGGAGTTCACCTGGGAACTGGAAGCAAGACTAGCACAGTGCTGAGCAAATGCTAGTGAGTTCTTGTCCTCCACACGAGCCATGGCAATTCTTCCAGACTGTGTTCCTCTCCTTAAATGATGAGGCAGTCTGGAGGCCTGCATCAATGTTTATCAGCTTTGTAATACGTCACAGGTGTAAGAGTAACTTTTAAATAGGATTTCACCAAGAAATTACATCACAGAGTTCTGAAATTGCTGCAGACTGGCCATGAGTGGTAGGCAGGAGTCAGATGTACCTGGAACTCCCTCAACATTAAGCTGAAGCCTAATGGAGAAAGGCACGTTACACCAGGCCCAATACAAGACGTGTACTTGGCAGTACACTTACACACTGTACAGACAGAACGCTTACTAAACTACCTAATGCACAGAGGTTTTGAAAAGCAAAACAGAAACAATGGTCTTGTGTAGGTAATAGCTACCACAGACATTGTCTCTATACGAAGTCAAGGTAAAGAAAGCACAGGTCAGGCGTTCACACACAAAACCCACACAGATGCCATAAGAGACTAACCTCAAATACAATTAACACTTGAAACACAATGATTAAAGTTTGCAAGCTACGTTATTTTGCTGAGTACAATATTCATAACCTTAATTTAAATTGTAGTCACAATTATGCTTGTTGCTAAAGCAACAGTTCTACCTATTTACAGAACCGGGCAATGGAAATGCAAATTCTGCAGTTTCCATGCACAATAGATGCGATAGATTTAAACTATCTAAACGTTCTCAGGTTATTCTACAGACAAAATGAAATTGAATGCTGAACTTCCCTAGAAATTATAGCATTTTAAGGTTTAAAGTAACCTTTCACTGTTCAGTAATAAAACAAGTCTAGTACATTCAGGGGCTGCTTTTCATCCCACTTTCAGATTTAAAAACAAAACAAAACACAAGTTATCATGAAAGATCCAAAAGGGATCTGAACCCAGAAATTCAGATTGTCTTCTTCAGTCCAAGACCACGTGCCTGCCTGCACACGATGCTACGGGTCCTGTTCAGGCAGTGCTCGATAGCAAGCCTTGTCAGAATGACAGCCACAGCCCCTCGCCGGGTGTCACTTTTATTAACACAACACTATTAACCCAACATGAAGGCATACCTCCGGCAACAGAGGTCTCAAAACACTGAAAACCCATGCAATGCCGTGTCGTCTCCTGTCACTTAACAAGTCAAATGCTATCTGTCCCTCCCTTTTTACTGTCACCCATCACCCCGGAGGGTTTGCAGTTCGTGTGTTCAGCTTTGCCTGTCTCTTAATATTCTTTCCCTATTTTATCTGCTCTGCTTCCTCTAGATGACCCCTCCTTTCTGAAGACCTTGTCTCCTCTTTCACCCCCTTCTATTTTATGGCACATTCTTCCCTCCTGCTGTCCTTTCCCCATGGTGACATCTGCCACTCTGAAGATCCAGCGTGGTGCCACCCAGGGCCTTAAGGAAACAACATTGCCTGTCAGCCTCTACCAAGGGAAAACCACAGTTTCTCAGTCACAAGATAACTCAGTGACATTATCCGGAGCTGTCAATGTCACTGCCTTTGTGTACAAGAGGACCAGCAGTCATGTAAAGCTTAAGATGATGAAGGCGGTTTCCTTGCAACCAAAGGCAACAACCACATTTGGACAGGTGGCCCAGCTTCTATTACTGAACAGATCTTCAGGTGAAAGCACTTCACCAAATCTGCTGCCTAGCTGGACCTTCACCCTCTGGAACCCAGCTTCTTCATTTGGGAGAGCCAGGGAAGACTGAAGCCTCAGGCACCACATCTGGGAGCCTGTCAGTGAGACCTGCAAGGGCACACTGCGGGAACCATCCTGCGCCAGCTCCATGTCATGGCCAGCATCAGATCTCTTTGCCACAGCCCATGACTCCAACCTGGAGAACTGCTTCTCTACACATTGTGTTAAGGTGGAGGGGAAGAATAACATTCATGGTGGATCGCAGGCATGAAGCCTCAGGTTTGCACAAAAAGCAATGCATACCATCAGTCTCACCACAAAAACTATTTTACAAGACATTTCTTGGGGCCATCAGCTGCGAGGCCCCTTCCCTGCCCAAACGCAGGGGATCTACTGGCTGACATCACACCACTGGCTCCACACAGTGTTTGGGGTCTCCTGACCCATGACCTACAACAGCATGGGTCCAGGCCGGGGTGGCTCCAGCTCTCTGAATACAGGCCTCCCAAGCTCCTCTGTTTTCGGGGGTGCAGCAGCAAGAAAGCTATGGCAGGGAGAATGGGCTAGGGATGTTATGGCTCATGACACGGCCAACACAGTTCTTGGCTGCTGCATTCTTGTGCGGAAGAGTGTGGAGGCACTTCCTAGGATTGAGGGATTCTGGTTATGAAGACCCTCTGGAGCAGGTACAGCCAGAAGCCTAGGGACAGAACTGGCAGTCCATTTCCTCTGCAAAGGACAGCAGAGAAGGAATAGATGCTACCCGTGGAGAAATGAATGCTACCTTGCTAAGAATAGGGAAGAATTATTCTCCATACTGCAGGATTTAATCAGTCTGCATTGCCTTCCTCATCCTTAAAACTGTCTCCTCTCCAAGCCACGGAAGCAGGGCAGACTTTACCACTCCTCCCTTTGTCAGTTCTCCTTCGTCATTTCTCAGAAAAGCAGAGTACAAGCAAATTCACCCTTCCCCCTTCGTTATCCTGTGTGGTGCACTGCTGGTAGTTTTCAAATACACTTTTCCCTAACTCAGTCCCAATCCCCAGTCTTGAGGTTTCCTGAGGGTCATTGAGACAGCTGCCAAAGCCATCTGTGAACAGGAAGAAAAGGTCAAAAAGGGCATTGAGAGAAAAGAGAGAGAGTGACTTTGCCCATCTAGAAGGAGTAAGTGGTCGAACGGCAGTAGGAAAGGAGTGAATCTCCTCATTTTTAGACACAGCTCTGCTGCGCATCTATGAGAAGGCAGGATTTGGAGGATGGCACTGGAGACCTTGGTCATGACTTAACCCACTACAGACGTACCCTCCCTCCCCAAACTGGTTAGCCACAGACCAGTAGGTACTGCAAGCATAAGACTCCATAGGGCAACAGCCATATCTTTGAGAGCAGGTTTAAACACCCGAAATTCATCCAGTCATGGCAGTAGCTTGGAACAGCTGCGAGTTCTGACCCACCAAACCAACCTCAGTGCAGAGAACCAACCCTACCAGTCCAATCTTGTGCCCCACACCCTTCAGTGGAACAAGGGCAAAGCACACACACAACAGGGAAAACTCAAGAAAGTAACACACGGTCCACGTCTTTCTCCTCAAACACAAGGAGTTCAGCTCGTCTGGTGTGTGCGTACATAGGAGCTGCCACAGCTGCAGAAGGAAGCCATCTTTATGGCCTCAACTCCATCTTCGGCCAGTGGGGAGAAAAAGTCACATAGCATGTGTGAAAAAGCAGGAACAGAAACAAACCAGGAATAGAAGTAAGAACAGAAATTAGATTGCTTTCTGCACATGAAATCTCTTTACAAGCATCACTGGTTCAGACAATGACAAGCTACCACTAACTGCATGAAATGGACACGGGGACAAAATGGCACCTGCTAGACTGGCCCCCAGAAGAAGGGCTCGTGAACCAAAAAGCAGACATTTGTCACAAGATACCTTTCCTTCAGATGGCTTTGAGGCACATGTAGCAGGATGTTCCGTTGACAGGAAGAGCACACCACCTCCTGTCCAAAGTAAAACCCTCAAAATGCAATTAATGAGGTCCAAACTCCTCAGAAGCACCTGCCACAGCCCTGCAGCGACCTCCTCCTGTGCCACAGTACTTGCTTGGGACATGCATAGTCTGACACTGGCCAGTGCAGAGCTATGGACCCAGGGGTCTGACCCACCAAAAAACTGTTACAGGTTCTGTGAAATAGCTGAATGTCCACAGTTTCCATGACAGTAAGATTCTTTATCCTGCCTATAGGAATATTAGAAAAATTAATGCAAACAGAAGAAAATACCACACAATCAAGGTGTATCTACTCAGCGTTTTCTTTTCAGTACAATTAAGAAAAGTGACTTCCCACAGTAAAGAACAGGTGACACCAACAATTCCTCTTTTCTCTCAAACGAGGTGTCCTCCACTCACGATAAACCAATTCCAAACTTAAAATTTGCATGAGCTTTTAGCCAAATAGCAACACTTATTTACAAAGTCAATGACTGTGAACTGCATTAAAATTAAAAGATTGCACAGATTTTGTGTATCATCTTTTACCTTGCTGATGTCAAGAAATTTGTAGTAACAAGACATACGAAGACTAAACAAGTTACTACAGAGATCGTGCCTCATCACTTCTGTCCCATAATAAAGCCATAAGACATTTATTATTTAAAGTTACAAGCCACTGTGTGTCCCAGTTAAACACAGGGGAAGTTCTGTTTCTTAGAAAACAGGATTAGGCTCATCTGGCTTGAAGAATCTCATCATTCCACCAGAAACGCCTGTCTACCAGCCACGCAGACTGCCAAATCTGGTTCCTTGGCTCTTGAACAGCATCAGGAGATGAAAACCACATGAAGATTGGAAAAATGTGCAAAGCCAGAGGCAAAAGAAAAGACAAGACCACTCAGAAAGATCATGTGCAATTCCTTAGTTGCTGATAGGATGGAAAAGTTTCTTGGAAGTTCAGAGCTCTTTTTAGACAGATCTGTAACTATTTTTCCGTGATGTGAGTGAATTACAATTAGCATTCATTTATGTATGACGTATGGTATGTATCTATTGTAAGAATTCGGTAATTGCATTAAGAAGAAGCTTCAGCTAACGGAGTAGATACAATCGACAACTACATGGTAAGAATGGAGTATTGTAGCTACCCATTCTTCAGTCTAAGAATGGATACAGACTAGGAAAGCTAACACAAACATGACTATTGCAGCACCCATATTTTTTCCGGAGTGGAATCCATGAATAGAAAACATCTTGCAGATGTTCCTTCCCTCCCTTGTCCATTTTGCATTTGCACGCACCCGTTGCCGAACCACAGAGGCAGAATCCACGTAGAAAAAGTGGCTGTTACACTGCTCGATGTACTTGGGGTGAGATTCCATAACAGTACCTAAAAGAAATCTTCTTTTTTTTCCAATCACAAGCTGAAAATATCAGTCCAAAACACATCATATGCACATTCTTTGACATATTTGATACTTCTAATACACTTACCATATTGTATCTAAGCTTCCATCTAGCCTATTCTAACACAAAATAGCAGTGCCACAGTTCAGCTGGGTCTTCAGGAGACAGGCAATACCTGCAATTTTTTCTATTTGAAATTTGAAAGGTACACGTAAAGGCTATGTAACTATTAAGATATGGGCTTGGAAACTTAATTCATAAGACCGACCAACTTCTTGCTTTAGTTTCTGTGAGAAGAGTGTTATTAAGGCCATGATCTACCAGCTAGAGCAGTGGATTGAACAGGATCTATTCCCAGTTCTGTCGCAGTCGTTGTATGACTTTAGATAAAGCTCTTCATACTTGCTGTTGTGGCACAATTAAGTGTAGCCATAATGCAAAACCTAACAGGCTGAATGTTCATATCCTTATGTATTACCCATCCCAATAATATAAACGTCATACAATACATATGTGGGCACATACATTACATACACATTCTCTCTTCTGTATGTATAAGCATATCTATATCTGTACATCAATAACATGTGCATATGGTCTCCCATAACAAAAATCTATATAAGATAATTATGGAAAGCAAAGCCCGTATTTAGAAACTGGAATATCTCTTACAGATTGTACTCAAGTTATGGATCCTTAGTTAAAAGCCAACAATAGTAAAGAAGTTCAAGTTATTTCTAACAATTCCATAAAGCAAATACATTTATGATGTAATTTATTATATTTATTAAACTACTAACATATGGAATGCTCCTTTTATGTCAAATTGCAAGTTTCCCAAGACACGCAAGTAAGTTTTATAAACTGCTACAGCACAAACATTTCATTTTGCTGTGACTTACAGTGGCAAGCCCTGAAGGGTTACATATTACTAGACTGCAATTCATTTGAAACAAAATACCTGCATGCTTTAGAGAAGCCAAAAAAAATCATTTCTTTACATTTGCATTAATCATAGAATCATAGACTCATAGAATATCCCGAGTTGGAAGGGACCCATAAGGATCATCAAGTCCAACTCCTGGCACCGCACAGGTCTGCCCAAAAGTTTAGACCATGCGACTAAGTGCACAGTCCAATCGCTTCTTGAATTCAGACAGGCTTGGTGCAGTGACTACTTCACTGGGGAGCCTGTTCAAGAGTGCAACCACCGTTTCGGTGAAGAACCTCTTCCTGATGTCCAGCCTAAACTTCCCCTGCCTCAGCTTAACACCGTTCCCACGGGTCCTGCCACTGGTGATAACGGAGAATAGGTCACCTGCCTCTCCACTCCCCCTCGCGAGGAAGTTGTAGACTGCGATGAGGTCCCCCCTCAGCCTCCTCTTCTCCAGGCTGAACAGGCCCAGTGCCCTCAGCCGCTCCTCATACGCCTTCCCCTCTAGGCCCTTCACCATCTTCGTCGCCCTCCTCTGGACACTCTCCAGCAGTTTAATGTCCTTTTTGTACTGTGGTGTCCAGAACTGCACACAGTGCTCGAGGTTGGGCCACACCAGTGCAGAGTAGAGCGGGACAATCACCCCCTCGACCGACTAGCAATGCCGTGCTTGATGCATCCCAGGGTACGGTTGGCCCTCCTGGATGGAATGTCCTAATGGAAAGGACTGAAGCCCAGACCCAGCAAAGCCCTTATGCTGATTCTTTTTATCATATGCATATTTTCATGTGTAAAAAATCTAAGTTGAATGGGATCTGTATATGCACAAAGCTGAAATGAAGGGGAATCATTAACAGAATCTGAGATACACAGAAATAATCCATTGGCCTCTTCTGCTCATCGTCTTACTGCTCTTAATATGTTATATATTAATATCCTCTCAAGCAATGTTTTAGTCTGTCGTACATGATCGATATACAGTCTGGTTCAAGCTATCACATCCCATTAATAACCTAACAATATTTTGCCTTGCTAATTTTATTTCATCACTCCTGAGGACAAAATGATGGTAACTAACCCAGGCAACTGGAAATACAAAACTGGAATGCTAATTTCATCTATGTTCCTTTGCTTACAAAAATGAAAACAGGAAATTAAATAACTTCACCAATGGAGAAACAATTGCTTTTACTAGTCTTAAATCAAATAAGAACACCTGCAAATGCAGGGTCTTTTTTCAGATATACAGCCACTTGCTCAGAGGTTTTTTTGTTGTTGTTCTGCTTTTTTCCCTCTCTCAGATGAATGGTGAAGAGAAACAGAAAGCAGAAACAAGGCACAAATAACTACTTAACGTAATATAAAAATTACCAGTAGGAAAAGATGGTAAGCACTGAAGTCGACAACACATATTACATTTTGTAGCAAACAATTTCCTGATAAAAATGCATACAAATTCTGTGGAAAAAATGCCTTCTCTATCCCCAGCTTGCACACTTTCCATTGTGTGACACTTCCAAGTTCCAATCAGATTATTCTTTCCCCTCTCTGAGGGAACAACTGAGGTTTTTTTGATTAAATTAACTACGTAGACTACACACAACTGAAATTTAATCCTATATTAAGAATATGTCCATACTGAAATGCTTCTTTACATTTTGATTCTAATATAATTATATCTTTTATAAAGGTTCATTAACCCACATGTGCCTTTATTAGAAAAAAAGCAATAAAAGCCCAGCCATATCAATTGTAATAAAGCTCTAACTACCCTTTTTTTTTGAGCAGCAAAACTGGCCCAAAGCATTACTGTATAGTAGTCAGAAGCTTGCCAGAACTTGAAAGACAGATCCACTTACAAATTTATATATTTTTTATATATACATATATATGCATACATATAAAAATGCCTCAAATCAGAAAGCTTAGTAAGTGTGTAGTAAGTTTGTTATTCAAGGAGCATTGGCCTGGTAATACAGTCCTGAGGCAACAACAGTTAAAACACTTCAGCAAAAAAAATAGGGTGGAAATGTTGAAATATAACTAATAACCTTACTTTTAAATTTTTTTTTTTTTTCACTAAAGAGAAGAATTATTGACAATAAGGATAAAAACCATATGCCCTTGTATTCACATTATGACTTCAGAACTTCTCTGGGACATGTGAAGTATTGTTGTTTTTCATTCCATCAGTCAAAACATCTGGATTTTAGTGGGTTTATAGCACAAATGGCTTGTTCAGACTATAGCCTTTCCCCATTTAAAAAAATTTATATCCCCATTTCATTCTCATCACATGGCTAGCATATGTTTCATGCCAACTTTATTCAAGGCCAAAACCTGTCATAACTCATCCGGCCAATGCATTACTATAGGAATCTAAAGCAATGCAAAAAGAGATCCAATCAAGTCAGTAAAACCAAACCAAAAAACTCTACCCTAATCTGAGAAGAAACCCAGAATCCTTGTTCTCTCAGAGGGTCATCAAAACTGAAAAGAGACAGAAGAAAGGAAATACAGGAAGAAGAAGAGGCAGAGTTCAGTTTCTGTACGATCTGTCATTCTGAGTGAAATTTTCCAAAATAAGTAGATTAGATCCTAACAGGGCAGGAACGCAGATTGTTTAAACATTTCTCTTACAAATCAAATAACAAAACAAACAAACCAGCTTGCCCCACAGAGTCACTGTTGAAAACGTGCATGCTTTATATTAAGGCTAGTCCGTTTGTTGGCGTAGGCCCTCCTCAGGTACACATGCCATTTACCTCCTATTTCCAATAAAACAGAAATATATGGCACCTTGGAGGTAAGAGGTGCAACAAGATCAATATTCACTTCCTTTTATTATATAGTGATGGATGCAAAATAAGTTTTTTTTGTTTGTTTGTTTTTTAAACTTACGACTGTCATACAGTGTTTGTGTGTTGGTGGTTTTTTTCTAGTTAAGTGTACACACACAGACACTAATTTGCCTCTCCTGGCTTTGCAGCAAAAGGATTTACTGCAACATGAATCTGATGCAACTGTCTCTTACTTTCCTCAAATTCTTCATCGTTACGAAATTCAATTATTGTCACTTAGCATTTGTCTCCCCTCAACGTCAGCGAGGAGGCGTCCAGTTGAGCAGCAAGGCTTATTGCTGAATAAGGCCTTATTATTCTGAAGCAAGGACTAGCCAGCAGAGAGCTGGGAGAAGACTGGGCCTGCAGATAACGCTACTGAGAGCAGGTTTTGGAAGAAATGTGTGCCCTCCCTGCGGCCTCCCCTGCCGCCGTGGCATGTCCCCACCAGGAGGGGCAGGTCTCTCACACACGGTGTGGCCCAGGGGCACGGCAGAAAAGCGGGCAGAGGAATGACTGGGGGTGAAACCTGTCAGAAGAAAGCTGGAGAGAGACCTGACACAGGGCACAGTGATAAGCAAGACTGACTCAGTAATGGGATGAACTTTGTAAGAGGACGGTGAGGTGGGTTCAGTTCGGGAGCTGGATGAAGCTCCACGCTGTAGCCGGGACAACCTCACAGCTCACTACTGCCACAAAGGAGAAGGCCCCACTCTTTCTCTGCACCTCCTATGGCATGTTGCTACCCAGCAACAAGCCATCCAAGTTAGAAATCCATTAATGGCTTCTTAAACAAAATCTGTGCTGATTTTACCAATTTAACTCAGGTGAAATCTGCTGTGATCTCACCAGTGGGAGAGCAGCAGCCCATATAAGCTTTGGGCGGTACAGACAACTGAAGGGTAGCACACAGGATAATACTGTCATGGGACGACACTGAAGATGGACTGAGACTTCTTGCAAGAGGCTACCTTAATGGAAGGGGAAGGCTCGTGAGCAGACATCGTACAGCCAACAAGATAAAACCCAGCAAACAACAAGAGAAAACCCCTTGAGGGGGCTTCCCGCAAGGTCCTGAAATGTGCAAAAATGTGCAAAGTGCTCCTTGTTCCTCAAGTGCTAACCTGCTCTAGATGAAAACCCTACATCGCCAGCAATTATCACACTTTCTCAAACAGTTTGGCAAATCTAAGGGTTTTAATTCTGAACAACCACAAAGATTATCAGTGTTGTGGCACATAATGGGAACTGAAGGGTTCTTCATACTCTGCTTTTCTTAAAAGCGTGGCAGTCTTTCTGTAGACGCTTTACTTTCCAGTGTGTCAATCCCTTAACACTGGGAAATGTCAGAATGAAGGTTACACTTGCAACCTTAATTCAGTCTTTTGCATGTATGCATTATTTATGCAGTACTTAAATAAGCCATCTAACACTATTTGCCATTGGACATCTGCCTCGGTGTACAGCACGGCTCGAGTTTGGAAGTGAATAAAAATATGTAATAAAGGAGCATACTGCCTTATCTTCCTTCAGCTGTGTATGTCACGTGTATGTATGTAAACTAAACAAAGACAGAAAGAAAAGCTAAGTTTCTGGCTAACACAGCAAATGACCAGCAGGATGGCATTTTATCCTGCTTCCAACAGAGCTGTGCTAATGTCCTGTATCTTCCTGGCTGCATACTCTCACCGCTTACACCAACTCCAGTATTTTCAGAGCCTTTCACAAGACATTGACCACTGCATAGCCTTCTGCCAGACCGACAGATTACAGAAGTTCACAGAGATGACACAAGGTGAAACAGAGCACCATCTCCCCACTTTCAGGCAAAGAAAACTTAGGTCCTCTTAGCTGCGTATAACACTGCAGCTAAAACATACACAGCACTCTGGAAAGCGGTGTCTGGTTTTCTGGATTTTAGATTTGCGAATACATGCAGTTCCAAACTGCAAATGTGATCAGCATCTACACTGACGTCTAAAGTTAATGAAAGCTGCTTTTGGAACACATGAAAAAACACTAAAGACTTGGAAAACTTCTGGCTGTGTATTAGCTCCCATTTGAAAGTGGAGATAATCATATCCCTCTCACTATTAAGATTAAACGCTTGCAAGAGATACAGGTAGCAGAGCAGTAAATATTACAGAGAAGCTTCAGAGAAAAATGAGTAACCATCTTCAGAGCCAGATCCACTGATGTTCTAAATAAGGCCTCGAGTAACGATACAGTAAAATACCAAGCAGCCACTCATAATTTAGCATGGCTTTTTCTAAAAAGCATACGAAGCAGAAAACCTGTGGAAAAGATGATGTCAGGATATATATGCACTGAAAGGGCTAAAGTAGATTCACAGAAAACAGACTTCACAATCCAAATGTTCTTTTTACACAGCTGTGAGCAATTCATTTTTAGAAACATCTGAATCCACGCAGGCGTAGGTGAAGCATTCATCATTAACTCTGGTTATCTGCAGAGGTTATTCCTGAGCAAATAATACAAAGGAATCAGAGATCTCTTGCTATTGAGAAAAACCTGGAATATCCTAACACTATGTAGTGGGCCAGGAGCCTTCATACAGCTGGTGACATGAACAGGGGGGAGCTGCAGAACCCCGAGAGCTCACAGTCATGGGTGATAGCTACGAAAAACAGCAAGAACCACAGCTTCGTGCCCTCCTCAACTGCCCACCTGCTGGTATCTTCAGAGACCAGAGTGATGGGGATACAACATGCCAAATCAGAACTCAGTAGGAGCTGAACAGCTTATACTCACTGGAAGACCAAAGAATTTGATAAAAGTACTTCTATTCACAGTCTCTATAAAACCACGTCTCCTAAAATCCTAATAAAACAATCAAGGATGAGTGAGAAAAGCGTACAAATATGTTTTACAGCAAACCTACCCACTTAACTGGACGTACGAAGTCTGGGTTTAATTTTTTGCTCTGTGCCAGACATCCTCTGTGCCTCAGGCAAGTCACATGGCTATCGAGCGTACCGGTTTCACCCACACGGTGACAGAGATACATCCTTCATGAGGAATCACGAGAACGCACACATGAAACCCTGTGAGGCATTCAGCCAGAACTGCAACAAGCATCACAGAGGAGCCCATACAAGCGAGCCCTCGATACTAATTCATTTCCACTAACTCCATCTCTCTGAAAACTGTCAAACTGTCAAGCAATAGAAACTAAGACTGTTCGCTCTGAAATAAAAATAAATAAATGTGGAAACAACAGTAATACATACACATGGAAAAAAAATCTCTCCAATTTGTTTGGTGCTCTCAGTAACTGCAGTGCATCCCAATTAGTGTAACAGCAAATGGAAGAGTATGAGAGACACAAAGTCTGCAAAGACAAATTTCTCAGCTCCTGCACTGCCTACAAAAATCACACTCCTGTCCAACCACCTACTCCAAACCTCCACCTTTTTCAAAACACAAGCTCGCTTGCAACAAGTTTTAGAAAACAACAAATTCACGTTACCCGGGGTTGGACATACTGAACTGCACCGAGAGAGGTGTCACGTAAAACAATGTGCTAGCAACTCTTTGTCTCACACAGAGCGAGACCTACCGCTTTGGCTTTTCCTTTGACCTGACTTGCACAACACGAAGTAGCAGCACACTGCAGGGCAAAAGCAGACAGGCTCTAGCTGGCACCCAGCCAGCTAGCTGTAACACATTTTGGTGCTGTGTTGTTTTATATATAGCAAGAAGCAGGTCCCAGCCTTCTGCTCGAGCTTCAGATTTCCAAATGGTGTGAGGAGTAATTGCTGGTAGAACAGGCTAATTTTGAAGTGAATGAGGGCACAGGCGATGGTGTGAGCAATACTGGCAGAGATGCTCGATGTCAATCAGCAAGAGAAAAAATGGAATATCTACAGATCGTCATGAGAATTAAAGCAAACTACTTCAGATATCAAAAAAGGTAGAAATTGCATGAAGCTGGACCCTCACTTCTTTGATATTTTAGATTTTCAGGGTCTTCCATTACTCTGTTTCTACCCATGAGTACAGCTATAGGTATTTGTAACCATGTGAGAGTTATTTAAGGTAAGTTTGCAAAACTGAGAACACTAACTTTAACCTCTCAAATTACTCCTGAGGGAGCACAGAGAGCAGAAGAGGAGGAAGAAAAAAAAGAGTAGTAAAGTATATAACCTGCCAGACTTGAATCACTTTACCAAATGAAACCTGGACAAAATGCAAATTAAGGAAATGAACTTACAGCCTTAGAATAACAAAAAAAAAAAAATGTGGGTAGATAGAATCTAAAATCTGAGAATCTACAAATACTTATGGTTAAAAATTCACAGAAAATTCTAAGATCTCTGCATGTAAACACTACGAATGAAGAGAAAGCATTTACTTAAACTAAAAGACATTTTAAAAACTTTATTACACACGCTATTCTAAAGCCATTATAGAGCAATTAACTTACCAATTTGTACAGAAAAAAAAATTTAAAGAAAAACTTTGTTTACTTACCATCATTTAGTGTTGTGAAGTCCAGGAATCGATATTCATAGCTAACATCTATCTTGGTTTCTACCTGGGGCCTCTTCAACGTTGAATAGATGTTACCAGGTCGTTTTTCATCATGCTTCTCTAGTTTGTTCAACCCACAACCCATTTCAGCAGCTCCTGATGCAAACAGGCAAGGAAAGGGAAAAAGGAAAATGACTAAACGTGTTTGTTTTTTTTTTCTATCCAGTTTCATTCACCATAACATTATGATGATTTTTAGTTTTTAAATGCAAACTACCTACAAACTATATGAAATATTGTAATTGAATAAATGCTCAGATAGTAACTGAAGTATATACCATTCATATCAAGCCCTGGGCATGCTTTCATTATATTGGAAAACTGACAGTTTAATGCATGTATTTTGCATCTTTCAAATGTATGCAATAATATACTCTGGGAGACACATAGTGCATTATAGAAAGTGGCTGAAAAGGCAAAATAACTTGCTAATATATGGGCTGACAACTTAATAGCAATTTTTATATGAGCAGTTACTATGCAAGCATATAGTATTGTCTTTCAAACAGACCTTTGTAACATTCAAATTAACAAGATTTATAATTCAATAGGCAAAGCAGGTTTGCAGAGAAATACCAGCATCTAGGAAACCACCTCATTTCCTTCCACCTCATTTTTTCAGGCTAGCCACAGGAGATAATGGCACTTTGTAGAAGACTTCTTCAAATCAGAAGAGGCACACGACCGCAGAACTGGACTAGATAAATCTGGTTGCTTTAATAAGCAGCCAGTCCCCAACTTTTTAAAGGATTACTCCTGACAATCATTTCGGCTGCATGTTAAAGGTTTCTCGGTATCCTGCACGTTGTGGCTCATCCGAGTATGGCAGAACTCAGTGAAAGTACCCATGCTACAAGGAGAAACCAAGTCCTCTGGTTCCTCTTCGACAAGGCTGGCGTGACTGGGGCAAGTTGTTTCAAGCAGCAGTCAGTACGAGAAGATGATGTACCAGCCAGGCACCTGAGGTTTTCATTACAACCCACTGAACATCCTGTCTCTGCCTACAGAGAAGAACCAACGCTTCTGGGAAGGGAACAACCACCACCTCAAAAGCTTCTATCACAAACTACCACTGCCTTTTCCTTGACACACAATACACGGGCCTGAACTGGAGAATGAAAAGCTAGCACGGGTTCCCCGTCTCCAAAGGTGTGCTTCCACAGCTTTGTTCCCCAAACGCTTCAAAACTTTCACCAAATTTCCAGCACAAACATATCTGGAATCTACCTGCGTACTTATTTACACTCATATTGCACTTTAACAGTTTTGGTCCCTCCCTCATTATTTCCCTGTAAAGCCACCTTCAAGAAGAAACACCATATTGCTTCCTGTTCTGCTAGGAGAAACGTGCTCGAGCCTTTTCTGCCACTCATGAGACAGCAGCTCTCTGTTCCCTTCATCCCCCCACCAGCCCTCGTTTGCATCGTTCCTGTTTTCATTTCTCCATTTGAACACAGGTGACCGTATGCTCAGAATGAGATCCTGCCAATGCCTACTGAAAGCGCGTTAATGCCTCCCCGCCTCTCCTGCAAATGACGAGCCCCCTGCGCCTCAAATTGGGTTAGCATTTTTCACAGCCGAATCACACGCACGGTTTACTGTCATCTTCCTATTAGCCAGAGAGCCCATTTATCCTCATTTGTATCCAGCGCAGCTAATTGCAGAGTACCCTATTTGCAGCAGAGATCTCTGCTCGTTCCCTGTAACTTTGCTCTATTGCTTTACGTTCCCACTACCTGGCGATAAAACCCTCGGCCAGTCCTCCCCGCGCCCCAAAGATCAGCAACGCCACCCAGCGCCGCATCACCTGCTGATCCCGTACGTGCCCATCCACACCTTAATACAAAGCCACTAGCAAATATATCAAAATGAGACTGACCAACACATCAAACCTCAAAAAAAAACCTACAGTAGAAAGTGGAAGCAGAAAGAACATTTGCTAAAATGGCCTGTAGCAGCAAGAAAAATGGGCATGTTGTTTGTGCTCCTGAACTTTGAGCATTTTGGGATTCATCCAACAGCAAACAACCTCGCCTGGTTGTTTAAGCAGAAAAGTAAAAACTACGGTATTTTAAACACTTCTCTGTCTGAAAGCAAGGTCTGGGGAGTTTTTCGATTCTGTAAATTTAAGGCTAAAAAAGCTCAGGATCCGCTTTGTTCCTCCATTCGTACTTTCTGCTATTATTTTTGAATGCTATGATTTTTTTTTTTTGTAACGACAACTACCATACTACGTTAAAAAATAATTATTTTTCTTATATACAGCAGCTTCTTTCTTTTGCCCGTGTAATGTGATAAGCACAAGTCTACACCATTATTTTCATGTACAGATGTATGCTGTACATTAACGTGCCTAATGAGATACTAAGAGGATCTTCATAGACTGTCATGGGCCACATCTATGCAACGCTTCATAAAGATGACTTTACAAGGAAAAACGAGGGAGGGACAAAAATTATAAGAGATAAAGCACAATATGAGTATAAATAAATAATAAATGAATATGTTGTAGACTAGGGGACTGAGGTAGCAGTGTTAGCAGCTGCATCAAACTCCCTCAAGTTCCAGCGACGCCCTGTAACTCTCGCACACTGAGTGTCTGGGACGGCGTTTCGTAAGGAAAAAATTCCATCCCAGAGGTCGCGAGGCAGCAGCGCCTGCAACCCGCAGCCACGCGCATCCCCGGGATTCCTTGGACAGCAACGGGGGCTGCGGGAGGGGACCTTGGGGACTCGGCGTTTCACATCACAGGGAGTTTTGCATTCCTTCCTAAATTGGGGTTAAAGCGCTGGAACATACGAGGCTGCTTTTCCAGCGCTAGCTGCGGGTGCTCTCCCTTGCTCCTCCACCAGACCTCGCTGAGAAACGTGGCCTGCCTTCTCTGCCCATCCGAGTGCTGATCTCCGCAAGCCACGCCAACACGCAAGCCATTCCCTATGGAGATACCACACCTCCTCCCCTGGGACTGGACCAAAAGCACATTTTTCCTATCAATTCACAGGGGGAGTGCTTACTACAAGACAGTGATTTTCACCTTCCCACCGCCTGGCTAAAACTTCAGTTAATATCCTTGAGGACAAATACTTGCCATCACTCTTTACGTATAGACGGTTGTATTTATGTTACTCACCCAGTGTAAGGGAAAGGACGTTTTCTTTCAAATCAAAAAGAGATTTCAGTAGAAAAAGTGAGTTTCACAACATCACTGTCTTCTCCACAGTAATTACGATTCAAGTGCTTCAGCAGTAAGAAATAAATCTTAAGAAATAAAGTTCAGCCTTTGATAGAGGAGTCAATTAAAAAATCCAGAGGCGTATGAATACTTCAGGATTTCTAAAGACACTGATGATGGATGGGTGACAGATGATCACTGAATCGCCACATTCTGCTCAATGCTGTCCCACAAACTTCCTAGTGGGACACTTTGTTTTATCACCTTTCAAAATCTTTTTACAGTAGTTATTCTCCTCCTCCTCCCGTTCCTTTGCAGCAAAGTCACCCCTGCTCAGTGCCCTTCCATCCTCAAGTCTGAAAACGTCTCTTTGCTTTTTAGTCAGAGAAATCTAGTTGTCAACGGGACACAATTCACCTTCCTTAATTTTCTACATTCAAGGTATTGAAGAGCGCTGTGAGAAACGTTTCTTCATTGATGCTTTCAAAGTAAATCTCCACCCACTTTAGTCCCCTTTTTCAGCAGCTGCATTGTTTTGCTATCACAGAAGTTTAAAGCTACTGTACTACCTATATTTATCCTGGCTTTCTATAGCTGCATGTGGTTCTACAGCTTTTTTCAGTATTAAAGCAAAATACGATCACTGAATAATACTCACTTTTCAGTAAAATAATTAGAAAATCTTCAAAACCATCACAAAATTGATGAATATTTTCGTTCTTCAGTAGGTTCTAAGACAAATTTTCTCATTTTCGTTAACTTAAAAATTAATTTATCAATCCACTAGTTCCATATTTAAAACAAATACCTTGAGCGATAGAAAAAGCAACATCTAAAGAAGAATATTAACCACTGAAATGAAAATTTAAGTACAGGCTCTTGCAGCTACACATGCAGGAAAAACTAATCCCATCTGCAGACTCACTTTTTATTGTGAATTAACCTTACGCGTGCTCAATTATCTTGACGCTTTCTAAAACTATTCTTGCGTTCAGGCACATGGTAAAACTAGAACTGAAACCCCGATCAAACAACAGATTTTTTAATTTGTATCTCATTTCCATTTTGCAAAACATCAAAAATGGAAGCTGCGATGAGTCGCAGAACAGCAGCAAAGCCTACGGTCAACCAATTCCCAAGCTTGTCTTCTGGAGGGCAACAAAGGCCCCACCGGCAATAGGGAAAGAACAGCTTGCTTCTGCAAACTGAGGCCAAAACCTCAATCCACGTTTTGTACATCCCAAGGGAAGTCCCACCTTGGAAGACAGGGGATAAGCCTCTTGCTGCCACCTCTTCCTCTCCATCACTGAGCAGCGAAGAGCCCCACTCCCATGGCAAATGACCGACCCCTGAGCGCTGCCTCCCCATCCAGGTTTTACTGAGATCGGCACCACCTCCTGCCGTGAAAAGCAGTCGTCAAAAAAATTACAACAATTTGTAGTCAGCAGAAGAAAAAACAGTATTTCCATTTTTAAGCACCTCCGTGATCCATGAAAATGAGTGTGTTTTGAATAAAACATCGAAATTTTTATAGCTCTTCTAGAGACCTGCCAAGTTTTCAACTCATCATCTCTGAACCTAAGCTTTGTTAAAATACTTTCAGCAGCTTGGGTTTGCTTTCTCACTTCCCTAGCTTGTGTTCAAAATAGATGAAACACAGCAAGTTCAGAACCACCAGAGAGCAACAACAAGCGCAGGAGAACACCATGCGGCTAACCATTTATTTTCTTGTTAATAATGGCTCGGGATGCCTCTTCAGTAGAAAAAGGGCACAAAGAAGGGAAGAAAAAACAGCTTAACTTCTGTCTGATCTGGGGGGGGCAGCACAAACAGAGCTAATTTTGTTGCATGACGTATCGTCCCCTCCTTCCATGCAACTCCTAACAATTTATCTCCAAAGAATAATAATGAAAATTACACTGAAACGTAACAGAGCCACATGGCTAATGGAAGCTTGAATAGATTACCAGACCAATTTAAGGGATGCTTATCAGCTAAGTATATATTGGCCAAACAGTTTATTTCAACTCTATATCAATATTATGGAATGACTACTTACAGGGATGATTTGCAAGGGCTTCCTAAACACTTCCTTTAAAGACATATAGTAAGGGATTCAGCTGCTTAGCATACTGTATGAGTGCATATGCAAATATTGCCCAACAAAAGGAGAAGCGCAAATACCTGAAATTTAAACAAGGTGACTTCAATATTTACACTCCAATGGCATCCATAGGAGACATGCTGTACAGGCAGATGACGTTCCTGACAGCTTGTTTTTAACCACAATTAGTGAGAATAAGCTTGCTTGCGTTAACGCGTTTTAAATGTTTATTGTCCAGAACTAGCGACCTCATTTTGTAAGCTTTACCATAAATGATGATTTTTTAAATGCAGATCCTAAGTCACTGCTGAAGTTCCTTCCACAAACTACGGAACACGGCGTTCTTATGGCGAGTTTAGCAGCTGGGAAACCAGATAACTGCAATGTATTAATAGGCTTTCTCTCCTGATTTTGGTTAAGCCCTTTCATCCTGATTCTCCCTTCCATGGGTAATACTTAGCTACCTCACAGGGATGCTAGAAGGCTTTTACAAATAATTACAGGACTTCACATTTGTTGTGCAGTAATGAGACACACTGATTTCCTTAAATCCTCACTCCTGCAATCCTGACCTTTCCATTTTCAAAATAATAAGCACTTCATGCTCAGCTCAGTTCACTTGCTGGCATGTGGTCACTTAATTCTTGCATCCTCCGCAGTCTGCAAAACACTGGAGTGTTTAGTCCCCCCTTCAGCCCCAAACAAACCCTGAGAGAGCTTGCAAATTATGGCTGAGTACCTTTTCTAGCACAGTTAAAGCAACGAAGCAGAAGATGAATAAGAGGGCAAAAATAATCAGGCAGAGAAGCATAAATGAAGCAGGGGATTGGGAACACCAGACCTGACAAACAGGCTGTGCAGATAAACAAAGGAAGGAGCACAGTACGCTAAGATGGCCCTTGAGAGGTTCCCAGGATAAAGCCCCGCTCCTGTGTTTTCCCCTCTCTGGTCTAGCACTGCACAGGCTTTTTGTGTTACCTCACGAAGGGGGAAATTCCCCACCAAGGACCTTGCTGGTCCTTTTTCCCCAGTATTACCGTTCAGGTAACGGCGCAAGCATATATGCAATATTTATCATGATAATTTTTATTTGTGGGGTAGGAAAAGCTGTTTAAGTAGCAAACGTTTACAAAGTAATTTGAAAGAACCTGTATTTGTTCTGAAAATAGGAGGAACAAGTACCATAAACCAGTCCTATCTATTTCTGGATGTCAGAGCTGAGCGATTTTTTCACCATATAGTTGCAGATTTGACTGGCGATATCAGGATTTTACACTTGCAGTTGATGAGTAAATCTCTTCTTATAGAAAGGCTGGTGAAAACATAATCCCAGAGTTATTCTTTATGATTGATTTCATTTAAATTAAATGGCAGAGCAACCCAAGTAAATCTGCAATTAAGGTTTTCAATTTCAAAAGGCAAATCTCAAAAACTAAGGGAACTCATTAGTGAGATGAACGGGACTGAAAAGTTGGAGGACTTGAACACAGGGGAGGTCTGGAACATGTTTAAACTACAATATGAATATCTGCTGAATTTGTAACCCAAGGAAGTGACAAGAGAATTCCTAAGAAGGTTTCCAGACCTAGTGAGATGAATTACCTAATAAAGAAGGAAAGGTAGAATAAGCAAAAGGCTTTCAAGGGACACGAAAAAAAGCTCAGCAGAGGAAACTACAGACTCAGATCAAGAAACACCAGCATAAAGTGAAATGTGCCAGAAGTCAAGCTCAGTTAGACAGGCTAAAGATACCGCAACTAAACAGAAGCAGAACTCAAATCAGGAGGAGTAATTTGTCTCAAACCAAGAACTCCGAAAGAACTGTCGTAATGAAATGCAGATTCAATTGCTAGAATTAAAAACAAACAATTGCACCAGCTATGGTACCGTCTCCCCCAGAGACGAGAAAATGTAGTGCCTACATGAAAGCAGAAGGAAAACATCATTTGGTCAGTTTGGCCCGTTGCTAGTCTAGCCTCAGGAGTTTGCTATGCTTTGGGAAACTTTAAGAAGAAAACAAAATAATCTATGGGTAAATACGGTATGGATTCAACAAAATTAGAACTGAGAAGTATCATTCTCGAGTCAGGAAGAAAGCACAGTCCCAGCACGCAGCATATCAAATAATATGCCACGGTGATAACGTGACTTTAACAAGATATTATGAGGCGCTATTGGTTTTACCACGGCGTTCACAAGGCTGACCTCACACACAACTCTGCTGCCCTGAAGAACGCCCACCACTTTCCTTTTTTTCCACCACCCCTGGGTCTGCAGGTACCCAGGCTACCTCCACAGGCTCCCTGCCCACCACCCGCCAGCTCTCTCCAGAGAACCAACGCTGCTTTGCGCGTGGGAGGAAGGAGAGCAAAGGGGACAGAGGTAACCGGCAGAGGTGTAAGACAAGTGCTGTGCTGGTCTCGGGGAGCAACCTGAGAACAGTGGGTTCACGGGAGAGCCTTGCTCCTAACCCTACCCACATCACCCGATGACGTTATCCAAAGATTTAATATTCAGTCCTATCATGACGCAGTGATATTGTGATGCTTTCTTTCAGTACAGCAAAAGATCCAGATGGTTCCTCTCACTTCTACAAAATGCTTCTAGGCGGGGTGTTTCTGGTAACGATAAAGAAGCGTTAACAGCACTGGACAAAGTACTGGTAACATTTCTTCTGAAATACCGCGGCTGCAAACGTTCAAGCTGCCTTCAGGTGAAGATGGAAGGCTGCTGGGATGCTACGAAGGACTATGAAACTACTCTGGAAAACTTATAAGGAAACCAAAGCAGCTAACGTCTACTGCCTAGAAAATTAAAGACTGAATGGACCTGACAGAAGCACGCACAGGAATGTTAGGTACGAATCCAGCCCTCCTTTGAAGTTAATCCCACAACACCCTGAACCCACAGAAATCAGACAGTTAAAACTGATGCGTACTGCGATGTATGCACAACAGCTTCAAGGACAGTGAGTAAAACCATGGCGAAACACAGGGCTACACAGACCTGACAGTCCCATGCCTACTGCCTCAGGCTAGTTTGCCATGGAGCATGACCTTGGCAAAGTGATTTGGGGTAAAAGGTGAAGCGGACCGTGGAGCTAGCTGGGAAGTTGCGGGATCCCAGATGAAGCTGGGGGAAGAAATAAGGGAAGTGTGATTTTTTATTTTTTATTTTTTTAAAATACGGACGTCACCGATTTTGATTTTTATGCTTCAGCAGGCCGTGGATCCTGCTTTTCGGCGTTTCCACCCGAGGTGCTGCGGTCACTTCGTTACCAAGACATCACACGCAGCGTGGTGTCCGTGTTTCCCTGTGGCGCTGCTCAGAACTCCCCCGGGTTTTTAGTCACAGCTGTACGCACTCATCGCAGGCCACGCTCTTGCTCTCACACCGGGGGAATGCCAGCGCTCGAGTGGTGGAAAGCCCCTTGTCTAATGTAACTAACTTGAGGTTAAGTTAAATTCCTAAAATAACCGTTCAATCTGCGACTATTTTTTTTTCCTTAGAAAAAAAAAAAAAAAGCAGAAATTAAATACACAAATGTGACCACTGGTATTGCGAAAAAGAGTACCGTTGCCAGTAACTTTTCCCTTCAACACCAAAAGCTGAAAGGAATGGATTCCTTACAAATAAACCATAAAAGCAAAGAGACAAAAAGATTTCCC
Source organism: Anser brachyrhynchus (assembly GCF_964034855.1). NCBI lineage: Eukaryota > Metazoa > Chordata > Aves > Anseriformes > Anatidae > Anser > Anser brachyrhynchus. The sequence goes on from NC_137695.1 coordinate 38,061,094, forward strand.
TTGCACACTGGAGATCGGTTACGTCCTGACAGCGTCCTGTGCTCCTGTTAACTCAAAAAGCATACCTGATTCCCAGGGGAACGAGACCCGAAGGGGCACGCAGCCGTCACACGGCTTCCAAACTTCGCCCGAGCACCCCGGAGCTTGGCCAGGTGCGGCCAAGCCCCCGCGACTTGAGCCCTGCCAGCTCCACGGGTGGCCGAGGAGCTCTCAGAGCCCGTCCAGGTGAATTCTGCTCTTCCAGCCCCGCGTGGGCTGCGCGAAGCACACGCCGTGGTCCTCCTGACAGGAGCTCAGCCAGGCGGGAGGGGTGCGCTTGGTGGTTCACCGCCGGTGGAGACCCACCACCACCCCACCTGCCCTCACACCCTACCAGGCAGCACCGCGGACCCCAAAGGCCGCCCCTAATCCCGCCTTGGGGCACAACCGCGGCCGAGCCCAAACCCCCCCGGGCACGCCGGCGGCTTCCCGGTGCCCTGAGGCGGCGGGCACGGAACGCGCCCCCCTCCCCGGCCGCCCCCCGGCCGCCCCGGAGCACGGGCGGTCCCCTCGGAGCCGTGTGCCCGGCAGCGGCGGCCGCAGCGGCTCCCCTCGCCCCGCCGGACGCCCCGCGCGGCCCCGCCGTCCCCTCGCCCAACTTCGGGAGGCAGCGGGCGGAGAGGCGAGGCGCACCCGCAGCCCCTCGCCGCCCCTCGCCGCCCCCCGGCCAAGTTTCCCCCCACGCTCCCCGCCGGTACCTGGGACAGGCGGCGGGCGAGGCGCAGCCCGGCGGTGCTGAAGGATGCCCGGCGGGCGGAGACGGCCGGCCCCGCTGACAGCGCTTCCTCCTCCTCCTCCTCCTCCTCCGCCTGCCCGTGCCCGCCCGCCGTGCTCCGGGGCCGCCCCCCCCTCGGCGCCGCCACAGGGAGGTGCCGGGGCAGCGCCGCTCCGCCTGACGGCCCCGCTGCCCGGCGCGAAGTTTGCGGCACGGCTCGGCCCGGGGGGGCGCCTCGGCGGGGCCGGGCAGCTCCGCTCCGAGTGCCGGAGTCCGGCCCGGGGCCGCGGCCACTTCCTCTTCCTCCGAGCCCCGCCGGGGCAGGGGCAGCGGCGCCTCCCGGCCCGGCCCGGCGGTGGCAGGGCTCCGCCGTGCGGCCGGGGCCGGAGGACCCTGAGGCAGCGCCCGCCTCCCCTCGCCCCCCGGCGGGTCCCCTCTCGCCCCCAGCCCCGCAGCTCCGAGCCGGGCTCACCCCCCGCCACACGCACACTTTTGCCAGCCGCGGCATCACGGGGTAATGGGGGCACAAAGCGGGGCAGGAGGACTCCAGTCCCACCTCTCCCCACAGCAGGGTCTGCTGCGAAAGCCCACGCCACAGGGCTGCGTTGTGGCAGGTCTTGGTAAAACCTCCGTGGACTCGCTTAGCACAACCCCACTGGGCAGCAAAAACCCTTCCTTACACACACAGCCTGGACTCTGGGCACCGAGAGGCACCCCCAAAGCCCTCCCGTCCAAAGGTGGCACATCTGTCTGTCTGTCTGTCCCATTTCAACAAGTCCCTGCTGGCCTGTTCCTTGAGCCCGGCCAGGTCCCACAGGACAGCAGATCAGCCCTAAGGCTTGTCAGCTGCCGCCCACTCTTCAGGGAGCAACAGCACATCTTGTCACCTCCTCCAGGTCCTCAGCAAGAGATTAAATAGAGCAGCAGGCTACATGCCCCTGGCCTCCAGGCCAACTGTCACGCCCGCCTCTGTAACCAGCTTTTTACCCATCTGGTTGTCCACCCACCCAAACTACAGCCACCTAAGCCCATACCATAACAGCATGGGAGCCACTGTCACCTTAACTAAAGTTGCCATGGCACCATGGCCTCGGTCTGCAATCCAGCCACTCTATGACAGAAAGCAAACAGTTGGCAAGCTGTGACACTCTTCCCAGGCACATGAAATACATGAAAGCAAAGGTTGTTCCAAGAGACTCAATGATTTTTCAAGGGATTGAAGTTCTTCCTGGTTCCCCAAATTGTCCTTCTTGCCTCTTTTTTGGAAATGGGTGTAATATTTGTCTTACTCTAGTTTTGCAGATCCTCTTCAACCTCTTCAGAAGAATAAAGCCATCAGTCTGATCTTCCCAGCACACTCAGACACTGCCCAGCTGGTCTCAGATCTGTACAGGTCAAAGTCTCTGATGAAATCTGTCTTGACCTTCATCCATCAGGGGTAGCTCTCTTCCTTGAAACTCACCTCTAAGCACGCAGGACAGCAAAACTGAGGCGAAGGCAGCTTCAGGTTCATCAGCCTTCCTTGTGCTCACATCCTGCAACAGGCCTGTATGTTACCTGTACGGCCTTTTACAGCTAACAGCTGTCGAGAGCAACAGGAGATTCTATAAGCCCTTGTATGTCAACACTATTCCTACATGCCATGGCACCATTTCTAATAATCCTTCTTTGTAGCCTGTTCTTGCTTCTACCATGATAGTTTTTGTAATGAAGTTCAGTCACATGTTGCTGGTTCAGCCAAGCTCGTCTTCCAGTTCAGCTCCTTGTTTTCCTGACAATGTGGATGTGCCATGCTTGCATATGGAAAAGGTTCTCATAAAAATCTGCCAGCTTTCCAATGCTCCTTCACCTTTCAGGATGCCACGGGAGGCACCTCTAGCAGTTCCCCAGATAAGCCAAAGATTGCTCGCCAAAACCCAGGGACTTGCTTGTCCTAATCCCTTCAGGATCCTGAGCTTCACAAGATGACCACAACTACAGCCAGAGTTGCCAATACCACATTCTTAAACGTTTCTTCCTTGTTACTGGAGATCCAGTTGTACATTAACCATTTGGCCCATTCAGTATCTCTTTCATGACAGCTTCTAGAGATTTGTTGGATTGTTTGCATCTCACCGTGTTACCCTTCCAGCCATTAGGGAGATTAAGTCCTCTGCATAAATCAGGGATCTGCGACCTATGTGCTTGCTAATAATTTAACTGACCTTCCTCATAACTGGCTGGTTTGTAATCCCACCGACATGTCGCCCTCCGTGGTCTGTCCTTTGATCCTTACCATTCTCACCCAGCCTGTCATCCATCTAAGAGTGCCGTACCAGAGAGGAAAAATATCTGCCTTCATCTTCCTTGTCCTTCCAGAAAAACTTGTATCCATCCCAAATATCATCCTTGTGGGCCAAGTCTGGAACTTTGCTTGCCACCTTGATCATACTTCCCCCTGTGAGGCCAGAAACCCGTTCAGTGACTCCTAAGACACCCTTCATTAACTCTGATACTGCTTGAAGCCTTTCTGCCCTGCAGACGACACAAAATACATCTGCTGTACTTCATCCACTTATGACTCTCCCTGCTGTGTAGGTGTGTAAAACAAATCCAAATCGCTATGTAAAAATAAATAGGCAAACAGTACATTAGCACCTCAACTGCAGACTATTTCTGTATTTAAGGCTGCTGTCGTGATGGATGAAGTATGTTTGAAAGTATCCTCTTCATTTTTCCCTCAGCTGCTACGAGGGAACATGAGAATTGCCCAGCGTGACCTTTGTCCACATTCGTGTTCTCCTAACACACAACTATCAGCGCTGGCTAAACAAGCCAGCAGCCGAAAGCATAACATCATTTTCCCACCTCCACTGTTCTGAAGTGACTTCTTTACCAGCACTGAACTATAAAGCAAACACCAATAATGCCTTGTGTGTGTTAACTTCACCTACCTCCTTTTTCTATTTCCTTTTGTGTGTTCCTCCCTCACCCCCCAATTCCTTTTAATTATTTGCACAGTTTTTCCTCTTCCCTTGTCCCTCATCATTTTTCCTCCACTCATTACTTTCTCTGGGTTTCCAACTGTGTGAGAAAGCAGCATGCATGCACATCAGGGTGCCGTGTAATTGAGCTGTTTTTCTGATACTACTGTTAAAGCATATGGGGGAAGGATTACCAAGTGTGTGGGGAAGAAGCGAAAGAGCAGCTTTCCCTGTACTATAAGCACATCAGGTCACGGATGGCTCCAGAACGAGCATCCTGAGCACCAGACCTTGCCGACACCATAGGATTTTCAGATCAACACCTCAGGGGTTGAATTGAATGGATGTCTGACAACATTAGAGACTTTTGCTGGTGCAAAGTCTTCTCAGATACAGAAAGGGCCATCAAAACTAACAACATTCCTGGATGACCACAGACTGCTGCGAAGTAGCAGCCCTGCACAGATGAAAAGTATTTCAAATTAATGTTTGCAGTGGGTCACAGTGCACAGACCCAGACACTACAGGCTGTCTTTCTGCTACCCACTTCCCAGACTATTAGACACGTCTGGGAACGCAGAGCTACTAGATACAAGGTATTGTGACAGCTTTCAAACTGGAATTCCTCCACCACAGGGTTAAACACGCAAACTGTTAACACACTTCTACACTTTTTTAATGGGGTCAATTCCAATTAAAATTATTTCACTGGAAATTTAACGTGAACACGTTTTTTGTGACTACAAAACTCATCATAAAACCAGCAGATTAATTAGAAGAAGAGTATATAACTAGTCACCTACTTAAGTGTGTCTACACTGACAGGAAAATAAACAATCCAAGTGTTTGATATCAAGGCACATAAATGGGAGCTTAACATACAATCTAAACTGATGGTACGCATCTGAACTACTGTTTCTAGACTATCACTGTGAGAAACTCCAGAATTCCTGTGTTCACATATTAAATATGCACTGTTCCCATATTTGGGGATTACTTGCCTCTTTCAGAACCATTTTAGAATAGGTTTGATTTGACATGAGATCTAAAATTTATTCAGAGCACCACATGCCGTACTTCTCATAGTCAAAGAGGCAACAACATTCTCCAAGAGAAATCTGATTAACTTGAAGACTAAGCATCTGAGACATTCAAAAGTGTTTTGTTTTTTTTTTAAAGATATGTATATACACACTTCAGAACAATAAACTACTGCTAGACACAAGATGATTTGGTAATTAAATAGTAAAATACTGCTCTAACAGCCACCTAACTATAAACAACTGAAGGACCCCACTACTTTGATCAACGCTAAGATGTTGCTCCTAGACACTCTACTACTAGGGAATATTAGTTTTACCTTAGAGTGAGTTAAGAAGTGCTTTGATGCATTTTATTTCTGTTTCTATCTGTAATCTCTCTTGTAAATACACACTTAGAAGTGCAGAGCTCTACAACCTCTTGTATCAAGCAGGAGCGTTCACATTTTCCATTTGCACTTTGTAGTGCTGGGTGCAGCTGGGTAAAGCAAGTTCAAAGTAGGTGTAAATTGCTATTGGTAGGGCAAGTGAAGCTCTGCCAAATATCTGTACTTATTTTGGCACTGGCAGAGATGATTACACATTGTGAAAAGTAGCAAGAAATCATATGCAGTTTCTCATGTAACATGTTTTTAGTTATGCCCTCAGATAACCTCTTGATTGGTTAATCCAAGCCTTACTTGAACCACTGCTTGGAAAGATCCACATAAGCATAAGCAATTCATTTTTATTACGAAACTCAGCATGATGCCAGTTACCAATATGTTCAGTACCAATTCGAACTCCAGCACTCAAGTTAATCCCATCCCATTTTCCTATTTTCACATCCTAGTATGAAATGTTTACACCTAATTTAGGACATATTTCTTTGTCAAAAGGCAACACTTACCTGCAACATCACGTTGAACAAGATTCAGCAAAACTCATGTTAAGTTAACCAGAACTTGGTAACAAGTCTTTAGACAACTTTTCTGTTTTGTTATTCATCTACCACTCTGCAAGAACGTATTTAGCATCTACTGAGATTTCTATTAATAGAACTATTAGAAAAGCCAAACCTTCAGAAACAGAAGAGATACTATGACCCGAAGTGGTTGCATATAAATGAGTATTGTCCAAGGAGCAAAGAGTCCAAGACTCATTGCTGCAATAAGTTGGCACTAAGGAAGCTCTTGCTCTAGGTGGTCAAAGCAGGGGTCAAATTCTCCCTGTCAGGAGGATTATGCAAGCCATTTCTCTTGCATTTCTGTTCTCAAAAGCGGGAAAGAATAGATAGACAAACTGATCTGTGACGTGCTTCAAAAACCTGAAAGTGAAAAGCATACATATAAAATATAAAAAGGTCATCTAGTAATGGTAGTAATAGAAGCCAGCCTGAGTGAGGCTTAATGCTAACAAGAAGCACTAAGTTCCCAACAGAGTTGGAACGTCTCTCTTTTCCTTTCTTTGGCTATCCAGACCAAACACTACACAGTACCACCAGTAAAGAGGAAGGTGCGTAAATCCAATCCCACAAAATTCAGTGCTTAATGCAATAATCTGAAATTTGATACATTTGATAAGTACAGTTCCCAACCCACAAGAAAAAAAATACTTCTGGGCAGTGGAAAGGGAGGAAAAACAGCAGCTTGGTATAGCAACATAGAGTAGAATCTGTATGATCCAACTGCATTTAATTCTCACAGTTCCAGGGTCATTTTACAAGTTTAACCAAAACCCTTGAAAAATACATCCAACAGCAGCTCTGGTCTCTTATGTGGCCCTCAGGCCTCACTCAGACAAAGGAGGATGACATGAAGCCCTAAGCAGTTTCAGGCTTGGTACTGATGACTTTTCTGGAATTTAAGAGACACTTAAGGCTTCTTAAAACAGATTGGATCTGCAGCAGTTCAGTGGATGCGCTGGACCAAGATCCAGCCTTAGTTGCCAGGATAAAATATTAGTAGAGAATGAAAAACAAGAAGCCACAAAACACGGCGCTCTAAACAGTCTGGTTTACACTAGAATTAGTATCTCAAATGCTGTATTGTTGATACACCTGAGCAAGCTTTGGTGAAGTCTCAAACAGAAGAAAGAGGTTGTACAGCTGCACAAACACCCATACACTCAGTGCAAGGTATTATAACATAGCACTAAGTGACAGCAACTGGGACAGATGACTTGGATCTAGGTGTCCTGTAAATACATCCTAATACTTCAACACTCTTGGAGGTATCTGCTGAAGAGTCTCAAGCAACTCGCTGTAGTTAGTGGCAAAGGAAATCTAAAGAGAAGTCCAGACACTTTCAAAATTCTCTTTTAAAGTCAAGACCTTAATCAGCAAGTATGAGGAAAATTTTTGTACATGCTGTAAGACAGTTAAAAATGCACAGCCAAACCCCCAATCGCACAAAGTCCCATACTCAGCAGAAAGAAATATGTACAGGTCCCCGATTTGCACGTGAAAAGGAGGTTACCTGTATGACACCTAAGGAAATAATTGCTGAGTATGGTAAGCTAACCTCATACATACACAGTCAGTCCATCTCCAAGCTGGTCTGACTAAAAAACCATTTGAGTGACACAATGGTTATTGAATGAGCAAGTTTTATGAATTAGCTCTTCCCCCAAAAAACTTAAGATCTCACATGAGTTGCAGGTGGAGTGTGTACTCTGAGTGCATTACGAGGTTTTACACACCAGAATTATCATCTTGGCCTGACTTACCTTCCTCTTAAGTTTTCTTTTAACTATCCAGACCTAGAAGTCTTCAAACACCACTTCACCCACCACAGTAAAGCGGGCACGACACTTTTCAGATACCTTTGTTGCATCACTGGATCAGGTATAGACAGAAAGTTGGCAAGAGATAACAGGACTACTGATCACTGAGCACACTTGTACAGGACCTACCCCAGACTCCTAGGAAGCAGTAACAGAACAAGGATCAAAAAGCACTTTCTATGCCAGATCTAATTAGAAGCAAGAGTTCAGAACAGGACTGGCCTTCCAGAGACTGCTTAGGTATGAGGAGAAAAGCACAAGTAGGTTCACTATTTCAGATTTTGAAAACTAAAACTATACTGATCCAGGCAGTTCCATTATGAAAGTGGTTTAATTACGTATTGAACAGCTTTAAACTATCATCTGTGACACTAGAGACAGAAAGCCAACAGCATTAACAAGCAACTGCCTGAACGCAGGACAAACTAGCAAAGCAAGGGACTAGCATTAGAAAAGGATGCATGCGGACTCTACCTTCATCAGCATTTCCATATAGGCACAAAAAAAGCAAAGCTTGCACTTTTCTACACCCTACTTTAGCTTTCCAAGATGAAAAAAGGTATGAAATCTGCCGCAAGTCTCTAGAAATCTTACTGAGCTATGCAATGCACCCAGGGAACAATATTTGCTCTCTGAAGGAAAAAAAAAAGTTTCATCCTTGACCTTACAGTTAAGTGTATTTGAAGTATACCCTTGTTGTCATAGTTAACAAGAGCAGTAAGAGAACAGTAGCGGTGCCATTAGTGGCTAGCCACAGCAGCTGTATTTTCCCAGCTAAGCTCTACCTCCTCTATCACCTGCTACGAAGGACAGCACACCAGATGAAAGAGCAGATCCTAAGACTCTTTAAGTATCATAAAAATCAAATTTGCAAACTTCAGTTCCTGACCTGTTAGGAATCTTAAGTTCAACTCTCCATGTGATTTAGTTCAGATGAAAGCAGAATCAGCTTTGCTCCTGACTAAGGCAGGACAACGATCACATTCATTCCCCACTCTAGCCCTGCACCCTCACAAGGGGGCACTTAAAGGGGACATTTGAGCCAAGCACCCTCTTAACAGCTCCGATATTTAAAGCTACAACAGAATCCTGTCTTCAATTAGACTTGAGATTTCTGCTTTCCAAGTTGGAAAGCATTCTTTCCAAAATAATTAACAGTACAATAATACAATTCAGTTCCATCCTTAGCTCATACAGATGTGGAAGAACAGACAAACATGAATTTTATAGTTTCTGAAGCTGCACACTACAAGCCAAACAGGCTGGCTTGAGATAACATAATTCATCATACACTGCCACAACAGAGACCCCTGCCACTTGGATTAAGAGACCACTCTACTAGCTGTGACGAGATCTGCTGCAAGAACTCAAAACACAGCAAGGGTCACCTTTCGAGGGTCACCTTTCGCTGCATATGTCCTGTACATTTGTTACAAGAATCTTATTCAGACAATAGTTTATCATACCCATCAGTTTCCTTGTCTGGACACTCAGTGACCTCAGAAGCAGCTTCCAATTCTGTATGCAGGAGATTTCAGGATGCTTAGGCAGCATGTGTACAGCACTTGAAAGCTACCATGCACACAACAAATACAGAGTACTTCTGGAAAGTTACAGGTGTAAAAACATCTACTACTGCCTTCTTTAAGGTGCTTTTACCACAGGATTGGTTTTTCTTTGTTTGTTTTAAATACAGAATTTAATTTAGTTTCAAAATACTGAGTATGGCAGAAATCTGTTGAAGAACTCTATTGCTTCATGGGTTGGTTTTGTAACATCTTTGTTGCAAGTTAATAGATTGTTATTTAAGCTAAAACATTACCAAGTCTGTAGAGGCAAGGATGAAAACATATTGGACTCATACAGCAAACAGAATTCCTTTATTTATTCCTGCCCTCTCTGATGTTGTGGTGAAATACTCTAGTATAGCTGCCTTACTAATCCATTCAGTATATACCAAAAGGATGGATAAGAGACGACCTCTCTAGCTCTGAAATCCTGAGCCACAAGCTGCTAGAAACTGAGCGTGCTTTTGGGAATACCTTCTCTTGCCTTTTCCTTTTCTGTTTACAGATAAGATTGCGTTAACGGCCTACAACACCGAACTAAACAAACCTTGATCGGGCCAAGCATAATGGTTCTTAGTGAAGACTGTGCAGTGTTTATGCAGTGTAGAAAGTCAGAAAAACACTTGATTTTTTGCTTCTTCAGTGGTGCTTCTTAAATAAAAAAGAAAATATGCAAGTGAATCCTAGTTCTTTCAGAGTCTGCTAACCGTTAGCTTCACAATGTGTCATAATGTGGGATTTATATTGGAAAATGTCACCCAAGAAAGCAAACATTTCATGAGAGCGCTCAGTTCCCTAGGGAAAGCAGACACAGCAACTGAAAGTGAAGTAATCCAGAATTTCTGCTACGTGTCGTCCCCCCCCGCCCTTTTCCCCTCTTACCAACCTAGAGGGATGCAGCCCTAGGAAACATTGAAAATAGCAGCAAACACCAAGCACTGGTAACAAAGGTGAACTACACAGCTGAGTTCCCATCCACTGCCAATTACCGGGTTCCATTTATGAGTGAAAAGAGATCCAAAGTAAGCAGCAAATTTAAAGTGTTCCATGTTCTCACGTTCTTATTCATTTCAACCCTGCCTGAAAGTAAAAGGGAGCAAACTCTGATGAGAACATTCAGATTATAGGAAGATTTTTCAAGTTTCACTACAGTTTTTTTTTTCTCTTTTAAAACAACTTGTGTTTCACAGAATGGTTGAGGCTGGCAGAGACCTCTGAAGATCATCTAGTCCAACCCCCCTGCCAGGTAGGATCACCTAGAGCACGTTGCGCAGGATGGCATCCAGGCAGGTTTTGAATATCTCTAGAGAAGGAGACTCTACAACTTCTCTGGGCAACCTGTGCCAGTGCTCTGTCACCCTCACAGTAAAGACATGCCCCCTCATATTCACCAGGAAACCTCCTGTGCTTCAGTTTGTGCCCATTGCCTCTCATCCTGTTGCCAGGCACAACTGAAAAGAGACCAGGCTCCATCCTTTTGACACCCTCCCCTCAGATATTTACAGAGATTGATAAGGTCTCCCCTCAGTCTTCTCCTTTCCAGGCTAAACAGGCCCAGCTCTCTCAGGTACTCCGGTCCTCTGATCATCTGCATCGCCCTCCTCTGGACTCACTCCAGTAGCTCCATGTCCCTCTTGTACTGGGGAGCCCAGAACTGGACGCAAGACTCCAGGTGTGGCCTCACCACAGCTGAGCAGAGGGGGGAAGATCACCTCATACTGTATATTGTAAAAAAAAAGCTAGATGTACCTGAAAACAGAAAGGAGAACTAAAATCTTTTCTTCTAACCCTTTAAAATACTGTAGAGTTCACTTAAGAATCGAGGACTGATTTGTGTGAATTTTACAGAGGAATTGAGAAGAGTTGCAAGTGAACTGAGAGGAATTCGCCAGCTATAGAATACAGCAGTGGTTTAAGCTTCCCTGTCCTGCTTCCCCACAGAAGGCCAGCCCTGTCCTGACAACACACTCACAGAGCCAGTGTCAAACCTGTGAAGTCCAGCCTTTCCAGCAAACGTACCGCGTTGCAATTCAACCAAGTGTTCTGAATACATTTTTTACAGCTCTATTTTTAAATGCAAAGATCAATTCACCTTCAGCAAGAGCTGCTACTTTCTGCAGCGGACAGCTTTTATTGTAAAAGGACTGGCTTTAGTGTTCCGCCAGAAACATTTTGGAAATTACAGCATTGGGTAGGGTTTTGTTAGCTTAATGCCCCACCTGCTGGCTGACGACTAAATTACATTGTGACATTTATCGAAGCCACGTGTCCATTATTCTGTCTCCAGTAGGTAGGCATCCGCTGCCATGGCAACTTGTGCACAATTTAGGTAGAAGATGGACTGCACAGCTGGCTCCAAGAGCACGAAGATTAAAATGTACGGCAATAAAACCTAGATGGTTATCCAACAGTCTGAAGTTCACAGTCTCCATCCCAAGTATTACACAGGACAATGCGAGGAAGAAATACTACAGAGCCAGTGAACTCCCTGAGCATCTTTACAGGAATTGGTACGCCTCCAGCTGCACCCAGCTCAGCCATCGTCCTGGGCTCTGCAGTACTCACATGAACAGCTTCTCAAAAGCAGTCTGTAGGAGAAGAAAACAAAGTCAAAGCTTGACATGTAAAAATATTTCAGCCCCATTAGTTTTGAGAAAGCTGTTCAGGAGAATAGTTTTAAAGCTTGGATTATTAATTCACTGGCTTCCTAGCTTAAGCCAAAACTTCTTGCAGAGGTTCCTGAATGGAGCTAACTGCCTAACATTAGATAAAAGCTGAACCAATACAATCCAGTTACGCATAGCAAGATACATATATTCATATTCAGGCTTCTGTTACCACGGTAGAAGTGTCTGGTACTATTCTCAGCATTAGAAAGCATGCCCTGCATGTGCACTGTTGAGCAGAACAGCAACTCCATCTTCTAGTAGCCTCAAGTTCCTGAGCGTTCTGTACTCAACCAAGTCCCCCAAAAGCACACAAAGCTACCCAGCCCAGAATTCACAACCTAGTACTAGCAAACAACACTAATGAAGTATTTCTGAAACTCCAGCACCATTGAACCTCTTTATCTTACTTTAAAAAAAAAAAAGTCTTTAAAACTTCTTACAAGAAGTTGTCCATGTGCCTTAGCATAGCTTCTAGGAGGATCTGCTCCACAATCTTGCCGGGTTCCCTTGGGTCTTCCTTTTTTCCCTTTTTAAAGATGGGGCTTGTTTCCTCTCTTCCGGTCAGTGGAAACTTCAGACTGCCACAGCTTCTCAGATATGATGAATAATGGCTTTGCAGCTACATCTGCCAGTTCCCTCAGGACCAATGGATGCATCTTATCAGGTCCCATGGACCTGTGCACCTTTAGGTTCCTTAGCTGGTCTTGAACTTAATCTCCTCCTACAGTGAGCAGTTCATTATTCATCCAGCTCCTGACTTTGCTTTCTGGGGGCTAGGCTATGGGGCTAGAGCTCAGTGAAGACTGAGAAAAAATCCTGAAGTAGGCTGAGTACCTCAGCCTTCTCCATATCCCAGGGGAGCAGGTCTCCCATTTCCTTCTGCAGAGTCTTCCAGAGATCCATTGTTGAAGCTTTTTTCTTTAGAAAAGATTCAGTAAATAAGTTGCTTAACTTTGTACATGAAGATCTCTACTCTAGTGAAAGTAAAATCAGCAACGCTAACCTAGCACCCTGTTAGCATTCCCAGGATTTACTGCTCTATTAGTATGTTTATTTCTCTTGTTCATCAAGTTAATATGCAGATATTTACCAACAAGGAGATCTTTTGTTTTGAGAGATATTTACTCTGGTGTTGTAAGCAAATAAATTCTGTATGTTTGCTTAACATAAAGACAATAAACAGACTTAAGTCAACAACAGGGAGAGTAAGAAATCTTATTCAGTGTAACGTGTGCATATATACAGCATTTAGACTAAACCTACCTCATCCAAAAATATTTGCAGCTAAACTGATGTTTGACATCCCTTAACTACCTAAAAAAAGATGTAGTATAAAATGTGAGCCCTCTAATGGCTATGGTGAAATCATCATCTGAGGCAGACTTGAGACCTACCTAAGTCACAGTACAGCTGCACAGTTTAATGGAGTATTGAGTCCACAAGAGTCTGAAGAGGACACTCTCCCAGTAATTACAGATATTAACTTCAGCAGAGATTTCCAGTTCAGTAGGTGTGCAGAAGGAAGATACTTCAGTAGTCAAATGAATTACTCAGAGGCCCTATACTAAAGCTCTGTGACATATCCTATTACCTGTCTTAATATCCTCCGGAAAGCCACAGGTGGAAATATGTGCCCATCCCACTCAACTGGGAACATGCTCCCAAAGAACTGCTCTAGCATGCACATGTAGGATTCCGTTATGTTATAAAGAAATCATTTATCTTACCCATTCCAACACATAGAACTCATTAATACCATTTTAACTGCTTTATGTGTTCCATTTAAATGTACCTTATGGCAAGAACTGGATGGCTGCACTGCCCAGCTATATGTGATCCTATTAACCGCTATAGGCCAAAACAACTTACACTTCCAAGCTCCAATAAAAATTGGAAACAAGTGAACAACCTCGTAACTGTGGTTCTAGTCTTAAGCCATTCTAGGAAGACTTTGCACGAGGTTTAAGAGTTCCATAAACACATTCCTAGTGTACCAAGGGTACCAACACAGAGTAAAGGGGAAAAAGAACATTTGGTTAAGTTCATCCTTAAGCTTGCCCTAGCCAAAAATGGGCATTATTAATTATTATTGCTCTTAATTTGATAGAGACAGCATATCAATTAGAAAGCTAGACTTAGGCATCTTGAATTGGGAGAAGGAAGTGAGCTCCTTGATAGATCAAACAATACTTTCATATTTGAACAACTGACTTACAGAAGTACCAATAGGAACAGGTAAAGCTAAAAGCTTATAAAGCATGAGGAGTGCAGCACTGTTGCAGACCCACAGGGAAAGTACTGTCTTTTAGTCTTGTTTCTTTTAATCTCTAGCTAACACCTCACTGTATCAGAAATCCATGTGTTTCATCACTACTGACTTACCACCTGATGTGGGGTAGTCTGAGACAGATGGTAACTCTCAGGAACACCAGAGCTATGTGCTGGTATGGACTACAACCCAAGTGAAGCAGGACAAGATCCTATCTATGCTTAAACCCCAATGCAGACAAAAGCTACAACTTGCTGCAGCATGCACCCTTACTGTACCATGTATTTGGAGGTTCTGAGCACATTTGTCACTTTATGCTGACAATTCTGGAACTGTTACCTATATGGATAGATATTCCCTCATTTTTAGCTCTGACATTTTACAGTAAGGTATTTTTAAAGTATAAAAATCTGTCTTCCTCATTACAATACTTATTGTAGCCCCCCCGTACCCTAAGTTAGAACTACAATCCTTTCTCGTCAGCTTATCTTGAGCAATGTTTTGAGTACCAAGTACAGAAGCGTTCACACTACAAGAAAAACCTCTAAATTTATGCAAAGTAGCTAAAGCTAGAATAGTCATTGGGTTAGGGTTAATACAAAGACCTGTGGTAACTCAAATGGTGCCTTCTTAAAATACTACCAGTGAAACTATTTAGTCATGTTCCCCCCCCCCCCCCCCCTTTTATGGGCTTTAAAGTTCACCCTAAACTTCAGAGTAGGAATGAAGTAACGTGAAATAAATATGAAATAAATTCATCTATGTTGAAAAGCTACATAAGCTTTTTTGGTTGTGATGCATGCTTCATCTGACAAGGCCCTGATACGTATTCTTTTAGTCTGGATCCTCTTAATTCATTAGTTTTTCAGCTAGATTTCAAATGGCAGACATTAAAGCTTGAAATTATACTAAACCTATCCTGAAATACTGGTCCACCAAAACCTCCCTGCAAAGAACTACAGACTGCATACCTGTTGATGAGTGGACTTAAGGAAGAAAAATCTGTTCCATTACAACCCACACAAAAAGTGTAAAACAATTAAGGGAAAAGCTTTGTTTCTTTGTAGCTTTCAAGTATCACATCATCCTCATGTAAGGCAGAGTTTAGCATCTTTGTTTAGCTCACAAATACCTAGAAGGAAAAAAGTATTTCCATTTTGACAGGAAATTCATGTCTGTGCCAGACAGACTATCATTCTAATGGAGATCCAAGGATACGATACCATCTGGCTGGCTCATTCCAAGAATAATTCTGTCAGGTGGCAATGCTTGTGAAAAAAATATGAAAAGGCTACAGTACCAAACAACTCACTGGGACGCTTCACTTTAAGAAGCGTAAAATAAACACATCTTAGTTATATAATACCAAGTAAAAGCAAGCATTGTTTTACTATCTCATCTAAAGAAATGCTTCTTTTGAAGAAAAGGAGTCTTACTATTTACTGGAGACTCAACAAAAACACATACTGAGAACACAACTCATTATGGGAAGTAACCTGATTTCAGCTGGAAATTATCTTCAGAAGTTATCTTATGAAGCTAAACCGCAGCTGGTATTGTGCCATGCTTTGGATTTAGAATGAAAATAATGTCAAAAGCTAAGGACCTTTCAGCTTTTGATGCTGCCCTGCCAGTGAGCAAGCTGCGGGTGCACAGGAAGCGGGGAGGGGACACAGCCAGGACAGCTGACCCCAGCTAACCAAAGGGATATAGCATTCCCTGCAACAGCTTGCTGAACAGCAGAACTGAAAGGATTTGGCAGAGAGGTGCTGTTGCTCAGGGCCTGGATGGACAATGGTCAGCTGGTGGTGAGCAACTGCCTTGCACACCACTTTTTCTGCGTATTTTTGTTTCTTCCCATTTCTTCCCTTTTCCACTGTCCTCATCTCGACCTGTGAGCGTCCCCACCCTACCCCTATCCCACTAAGGGGAGGATTAACAAACAGCTGTGTGATGCATAGCTGTCTCCCAGGTTAAAAGACAACAAGAAATCAGGAAAAAGGTAGTGCAAGCAAAAAAATCCACACAAGGAAAAGGCAGATCCATAAGAACTCACTACCTACTAGTTACCAGTTAACATGGTCCACTCAGTTTGCTAATATACGTGGTACAAATCTGCAAGAAGCTCAAGTTGTGCACCTATCTTGGAAATGCCTTTAGCTACAGCCATACTAAACAGATGTTCTGACTAGCTGGATGCAATACATGAGATTTACCTACCCTTTTTGTGTTATGCTTATAGGGTACTTCAAAAGAACATTTAAAGTGTATGTTCTTAGTTATAACTTGTTACTTTTACTGGCATATGCCACCAAATGTACAATTCCCAGATGGGGATAAAAAAATTAAAGAGTTTCCTATGGGTGAGAAATCGCTAACAAAAACAGCTCAACATGATCTAATGGAAGAGAAAACAAATGGTACTCATAAGGCCTGGGCTATGCATTTCACTATGATAAGCCTTCTCAGCATGCTGGTAAGAATAATTCATATCTAGCACCACCATTTCAAACATACCAAACAATCAACTCACTCACCAGATGGTCTTACTGGTAACACTTGGTCAAATAAACATAAAATATGCACTCTACATAGTTATCTTCTGTTTTTATCTCTTCTGTTGGTGTTGAGACTCTTCAATGAGAGCTACACATAGGCACTTCATGTTCTCTTATAGCTACAGCATAAAGTCTCAAATACATCCCAGGGCAATCAAGCCAACTAGAACATTAAGCCAAAATGAAATCTATACTTGCAAAGGAACAATTACCTTTATCAATAAACTGACATCACAGCTGTAACAGCCTGAGTAGGCTGCTTAGGTACTTCAAGTTGCAAAGGAAAGGGTCCTGATACTTAGAAAACAAAACTCTAGCTTCCTGTATACAGAGTTTTAACTCTGTACGATTAAAAACCACTTACACAGAAGTTGGTAACACAGAAGTTAATTATATCAAACTAACAATGCCATTAAAACAATAGTTTGAGAAAAAACATGGTGAATTGATAGCATGGAAACACTTAAGGAAACATCTTTAGTAAGACGGAAGACTGAGTAGGGAAAAGGTTAACAGCTTTGTGGGTTTTTTTTCCAATTCAATTTATGCTATTGGAACATTGGTACAATTCCACATAAAGTTGCTCCAAAACCCGTAATTATTTCTATTCCCCAAGCCCACCACACATTTTCTTTGTTAATAAAACTCCATCCTGAACACTCCTGAAAAGCTGTTCTTTGGACATTTTTATGCTGCATTTTATAGCCTTATTCCCTTAAGCATCCAAGTCTGTAGCAACTCAGTTCTCTTGTCATTGCACATTTCACTGACGTTACTCCTCCTGCATGTGTCTTTCTAAACCTTCTGAAAATGTGAAACAGGACATGCCATTCTGTTCAGACTCTTACACACACTGCCTACTAAAGAGGCGTAATTTCCTCTTTTGTTTCAAGAGATTGAGGTGTTAGGGTAGTAGGAAAAGCAGACTAGGACCCAACATACATATAGGACCGAATACAGTTCCCAGTTCTACTCTTTCAAAATAACAGCTAGGAACTATTACCAAGAATGGAAGTTTGTTACTACAAACTTGTAGTAGCTGGTATTCTTATACAAGATAACAAATCTTCAATACTTTGAATAAATATTATGCTGTATGTCTTCCTCAAGGCAACTTAATTACTTTGGGAAGCAAAATCAGAATAAAAATTTATTTTTTAATCGTTTCAAAATACATGACTAAAATCTACATAATTATTATTAAAATATGCTTACAAGTATTCTTTGATTAACAGTTTGCATCAAAGTTAGGAATATTTTAAATGCAGTATTTTCTCACAATTTTAAGATACAGGCATTGCTAAAATTTTTCCAGTAAAAAAAGCATACTCCTCTGAGTAGCCAATATAGCTAACTACATTTTTGCATCTTAAGTTACACACAGGAATTTTAGGATTCTCTTAATTACTTTCCCAAAACTAATAGTGATGCTTCAAGACTGAAGGTACATAAACTGTCATTAGTGAACATAATGACATTGATTAGGTAGTCTGAAGAGAACCAGGACTTAAAGGGCTTCATTTGAGTTACATCTTGATGTCTTCTGTTCCACTGATTAAGAGCTCAGTTTTAAAATACTACCTCTTGGACAAGTAACTGCTTCAACTTTTAAAATAAGAGGTAACTGGTCGATGTTAGTAACTTAAATTGTGGTTTAAGAAAAACTAAGTCTAACATGCAACAAACTGTACCTTAAAGCTCAGAAGAAAATCCACATGTTACCAAACAAACCAACAGTGTTTTTGCCATATAAACTCTTTTGAAGTTAGCATTCCAGTTAGTTAGCAGAGGAAACATGCAAACTAGTAATAAAACCTGGAAGTGTTTCAACTCTTACAACTTTAAACTTCAAGCAAAATTAACTATTGGAACAGGTAAAATAGGAACACGAACATCAACTTGAAGCAACTTTCTGAAAGAGGTTACACTACTTTACTACACATCTTACTAAACTCAACTGTAGGAACATCAAGGTAACAAGTTTAGGCTCTTTCCAAGTCTTTAGTCGTTGATTAAACACTTTTGAGTACTGCTCTTCCTTTTCTGAAGTGATGCGCCCGCCTCTCCTGGAATGGAAGAGACAGAAAAAACCATGTTTCTAGGTAACAGTTAAAATGAAGCAATTGAAGTTTCACAAGTTATCTCAAGACATTCTGTGCACTATTTACTCCCCTCTGAAACTGTCCAATACAGCTTCTGTATTTCTGGTTCAGAGTACAGGTGCCTAGTTCACGTGTCTATCCTTTTAAAGGAAAGCAGCAGCAAAATCTAAAATGAAACTTTAAAACCCTAATACATAATATAAGTTGAAGACCACTGTGAATGTAATCAGAAACCAGAATTCTACCAAGACTGAATATATGTAGCAAGACTTCATTCATACATGATGACCAGGTACTGACCTGGACTACAACTTATTGGTTAAAATGTAGACAATTTACATGAAGTATAAAAAGCCATCTACAGTGGGTATTTAACTGGTGGAAGAAAACCAACATTTAAACTCAGGATCCTCTAAACAAGGGAGTATAACTTGCTTTCCTTTCAGCAGTTTTTGAGGAATGATTAGCTAGTCTTAAGCTCTAAACATACAAAAGTTGACTGTTCTGCAGATTTTATGCAGTCTTGTATCAATTCACTTAAATCCACTGAATCCCATTTCAGCACTTGTTTCCAGCACTTGTTTGTAGTATTAATCAATTGAGAGCCAACTATTCAAAAACGTCTGAGCATGTACAAAAAATTCAAATGGAAGTACAGAAATATCCCTTTGCCTTTATTGTATCCTGTATGTTGAACATTTTAAGCTTGTTTTAAGGGTTAAAGTTTGCTTTCACTACATACCTTAAAGTAGTCTTCTTGTGATACAAAGGTGTTCCTCAGACGATTCTCAGGATTAAACAGACAGGATACTACCGTTTGTATGCTCCTGTCCACAGACTTCTGAAATACAGTTATAGATACATCTATAACAACACTGATTTTATCAGTTACCCACTAGCAGCAGTGCAGGTGTCACAGGGTTTATTCTGCATTCAGGATTCCTCTCAATTCTCTTTTCCTGAGCTCCTTCTCTGAATGCTGTTAACTGGTATTATTGCCCTGAGTTATTCATAACGTAAGTTTTTGACAGTGGCATGCCAGTTCAGTTGTGGAAGAGGCTGACACACCAGAAAAATGAAGTCTCCTTCACAAAATGGAATTGTTGGCCAAATAGAGGTAGCTTTCAACACAAGAAAGCAGAGATGGGAGTAAAAGACTTCACCCATTCAAATGCTTTGAGACTCAAATCTGCTTAAAAAAGGAGGAGCTGCAACCCAATATGCCTTCTTAGGTATCTGCAATTTTCCTGCAATTCCCAGCAGATCAAGTAAAACCTGGTCACTTCGATACATTTTATACATCCCTCAATTCTACAGACTAGTACTCAGTTTCGCTAAAGCAGGAGAGGCTTCTGAAGTTGTATGCAGGAATCAGTGGATTAGACAGGCTGAAGTGGTGACTGTAACCTTCATTTCTAAGAAATGATCCAGAGGACCTCTTCACCAAGCCATGTAACCCCTTACGTGCAAATACCTGGGAACATGACTCATGTCAACAAGTTTTAAGAACTTACTTTAAGAACTTACCTTTTGTGGACTGTTACTAGACGACTGTGTGGGCTCTGGAACAACACATTCTGTCTGTATAAATTCAGGATCCTCACTGTAGTGATAGTTGACTGAAGTATAAACCTGCATATTGTTAAAGTAAGGCAGTATTTCAGTAACACTGGGAGAACATGCATAGCTGGGTTGTCATTGGTCCTCACCCATCCACAAGCTGTGTCAGCCTTATCCTTCTGGTACTTTACAAGTGAAGGGAAACAGTGGGTGCTGACCTGTTTTATGAAGACATTATCTCTTTCCAGAAAGGGTATATTCTAATAAGTGTCTTTCCTCCCCACTGTAATCACTTGAGAGTTGCTCCCCAAGCTGCTTCTTCAGTGTATGGGTTTTGTTGTCACATGTATTGAGCAATTAAAGGCATTTACTGAAAATTCAAGACAATGAGCAGGTAACTTCAAGAGATTCATCACTAATCAAACAGAAAAAGAAAGGGAAGGAAAATATCTACTACCATTGCCCTTCCAAGAAGCTGTATTTCTCTACACTTAAACTCAGCTCCTTACTTGTACGGAGGTTCCTTTTCGTAATATATTAGTTTAAATTTTTGTCAACATGTAAGGAAGTTTAGAAACCCACAAGCACTTTTACAGCTTCTTTAAAACTCCCCTCTTCCCACTGTTTATAAATGCGATGTTGCAAGCAGCAACCTAGTATAGAGTCTTACTGCAAGAGCCAAGAGGATGGTGAAACAGTTACCATTCATGGAATCATCCTTCCAGGAAGGATAAATAGCTTTTAAATCTATTTTTAACAGGATCTCAACAGCAACAGGATTAACCGTTCTCACTTTTTAGAGACTCTTTCCCTGGCAGACAGATTTACCCAGCCTTGGCAATTGTTTTCAGTTTCTTGCAGCATCACTCTTAAGAATGTTATTTGTGATTATACACAGGAGGCACCACAATGCACACTAGCTGACACTCCCCAAATTAATTCAACACTGAAGTTGTAATTTTGAACTGGTATCGTGATACAAGGAAGCCTGTATCACTGGCAGACTACTTCTAAGCACCATCCCTAACCATGAAAACGTGCATCTGACCTCATCACAACTACTGCATTCCACATACAATTGGAAATGTGGATTACCCAAATGGACAGGTATAAGCATCAAACTGAAGGCTGAAGTTTCCTACCACCTCATGTGGGTGTTCTCTTTTGAGTCTGTAAAAATACAGAAAGATGCTTAACCAAGTTCTAGACTAGCTGTCTGCTCATATAATCAAACAGAAAAGTCTACAGGAAATGATTATGCACACCTGCTATAAACTCTTAGGCTTGCTACCATTTAATTGTTAACTCTTGGGTTTTGGGTAGTCCTGTGTGGAGCCAGGAATTGGACTCAAAGATTCTAGCCCCTTCCAGTTTGGGATGTTCTGTGGTTCTACAGCACAGCTGTTTCATGTTCCTTGATGTTATTCAACAAAAGTTATTTCAGACCAACAGGGTAAAAATCAGTATTTCAGCTACTTCTAGATTCTTTCAAGTCTGTTTCTGACCCCATTAAAGCAAAGATACACCCTCACTAATAGGAATATGGACTTCCCACAAAAAGAAAAAGGCTGCTTCTCTGCTGAGAAGCTGAAAACAAAGCTTAGTATACATGATTTGAAGTGGGCAGGAATAAAGTCTAAGAGAAAATTGTCCAACAAATGCAGGCAGCAGTATCTATATAAAGTTCCACTTTCTACATTGCTCCCCACCACCCCCACTTACCTTGTAAACACAGTCTATACAGATCTGCTGGGAATTACCTTGAGAGTCATTAGCTCTTAATAGAACAGTACTAAAAATACAGTATTATGCCTGAGGAACATAAATACACATAAAAGTTTAAGTTCCAATGACAATCCTGTTAAAGAAATACTGTGTAATTTTCTTCTTGTGAATGCCCCTGGTTTGAAGTCACAAAAAGCAAATTTCCTTACAAACTATCTGCATCACCTACAGTCTGTAGCATCCTGGCCAACTGTTTGGAAGCTCTTGAGCCAAAAAACAATATTGTTAAGATGAATATTTTGAAGTCTTATGAATTTACAAAAAATTCAGAATAAGCAGCAATATTTTATAGATCTTAAAAAAAAGATTGTGTGTCAGTATTATTTCTCCTTGGTCTTTTCGCAAAGAGCCAATTCTGTTCCATACTAAAATTCCATGTTTCTGTGACCAGAATGTATGTAGTAAAGCCATAGAACAGGTAGTTCTATTCTGCCATACATCTCCTAAATACTGTGTCAGTAGAAGGTTCTGAACAACTATCTAATGTCAGCCACTACAGATCTGCATAGACCAGATTCCACAAAGTTCTGGTGAACAGCATGATATTTTAAGCATGGTGCTGGCAAAATACTGTGTTAATTGTAGACTTACCGGAGGCATAATATAATTTCTTTGCTCCCCAGGAACCCATTGTGGTTGAACCTTAAAGAAGAATTGAAGAACAATCAGCTTTTACCTATTCTTTTCCTACACAGGTGGTATAACTGCTCAGTAAGAGCATATACACACACAACATTTCACACCTTGAGTTTTTAATCCAAGGCATTACAGACTGTAAGCTAGCAACAAGAATATGAACCCCATCCTTTCATAAACTTATTGCCACTGCAGACTTAGCACAGCCATGGAAAGAACCACAAACCACGATGTGCTTCAATAAACAGACCATGGATAGTCAAGAAATCAGGTGGAACACATGGCACCTGTATACTGAGTACAGGGTAAATGCACATTCCTGGACAATAGCTCTCTGCTGTTAGTTTATTTGGCATTAAGATTGAACTCTTACCATCTGAATGCAAAACCAACTCTAAGTGATCATTCTTTAGAACCGAATCTTGCCACTATTCAATATTATCAGCACTCATTTAATGACATGAAACAGACCTGTTTAATTCCCTTAAAAGGTGTTTTTTTTTTTTCTAAACCACCTATAGCACTTAGACTCCCAACAACCTTTATGCTCCTACTTTAAGGAATTACATACCTGATAGTTGTAAGCTGGCTGATATCCTACAGGAACTTGCTGCTGTACCAATAAAGCTGGGGAGCTGTACGGATATGTCTGCAAAATAGATTTTTTTATAAAAACAAGTTTGAATAAAGAAAAATGGGATATTTATAAACATATTTATAAAACTGGTGAAAAATGTGTAGTCACTGTTACTAAAATTCCTGTTTCAGATTAGCTTCATTACTTAAAAGCAACACTTATAAATTTCCCATGGAACTTCAGCGCTCCAGGCATTAAAATAATCCTATAGAAGTCAGACCCTGAATTGTACTGTATGGCTAAAACTCCTAAATCTATGTGTACCTGATCTTTTAAGTCACTTGAGAAATATAACTATTCCCATAAATTTTCTAAAGTAGACCTGAAACAAACCATTATTTCATGGTAGTTGAACTACATCCTGAAGATCAGTTTCTTAGAGCCAAAGGCAAGTATTAGAATTTAGACAATTTCCCAGCATTTCTTTGCTGCAAATATTTTGACAAAATGTTAACCTGGAACCTTATCAGCTTCTTCAGGGAATAGTTAAAGGTACATTCCAGCACTTAAGAGAATTAATTCCTCCTACGCTGTTTCACTTCACCAAACCTAGAGAATCAGCAGAAGCGCTCATATCAAGCTCTGACTTGGAGTATATTTGCAAGTCATTACAGCTTGTGCATTCTCAATCGCTTCACAGAAAACAAACAGAACAGAATCCAGCAGCTTGTAATTAATATTGCCCCATTACATTGCCACACAATACAGGGTTAATAAGTGATGAGACCATACCCTGGAAATCCTCCTAGTTATATTTTCAGTACAGGACTCATTAGTCTGCCTACACCTCCATAGGAATGCTTATCCCTCATCCCAAAGGGCCAATAAAGTGATGTTCTGCAGACACACTGTGTTATTGGTATCTGCTGTGACCAGTGCAAGCGTCCCTAACAAAGGCAACAGTTCTAAAACAAGAATTTGTTTGGCAAGGAGGAAGGTTTACCACAGCCATTTTCTGGTTCCATAATTTAAAAAAAATACATTTTAGTGCTTGCAGTTTATTTTGAGGGAAGGAAGCAATACAGTACGTATCTGGAGGACGCACTTGATTTGTGAAGTTTATCTGTGACAAGTAACAAGACCACTGAAGAACTGTTAATTCACTCCTGTACCTTCAACAGTTATTTTCAAAATAAAGTGTGTAATCTCCCTGCATTTTGTTTTATTCAGTGAAGCAATCTCTTTATAAGTCATTTTCAGGGCTGTTTGCATTCTTTTAAAGCAATTTTAAGTTAGGAGCTTCTTCACTAGGAAAGGCAATACAAAAATGAGCAGGTAGGAGAAGACTGGCATCTCAATACATATTCCAGAAGTTGATGTGCTTACATTTTCAAAAACACTTAAACACGATTCCAGATCAGAGGCATGAATAGCCTTACCTGTACATATTGAGTTAGTGGGCTCACCACAGCTGGAGGCTGCATGTAGGTCTCTGTACTTTGATTACTCCATACACTATGGAACTGGGGGGCAGGAGGATTGAAAACTAATGGCCTCGGTTGCACATAAGAACCTTGTTTTAAGGCAAAGGAAAAACAAAGTATAAAGACATTTTAATGACTGTTTCATTGGTTAATTTGAATTCAAGTTTAACCATTTTGAATCTTAGATTCAGCTCTATTAATTGTATTGCAACTTCAGATAACATTACAGATTGTGCTGTCAACCTGAGGTCATTCTTAGTATCCAAGCTGCACATAAATAGTGATGCCATAAAATTCAAAACTGAAGTTTAATTATAATATATACATTGCAACAGATAAGGGAATTGCAATAATTGTATTTTTCTTAATCGTATAATTAAGAAAAACTAAACTTGTGATCTGACTTCATATATACTTACACAAATTTTGTTGTTTTCTAATCGCTGGCCCCAGTTTCAGCTTTTTGCCATGGAAGTTGATTTGTGACTGAAAAATAAGTTATTCCATAAGCTGGGGAATCAGTGAGGTGGTTGGTTGGATTTTAAAGAGACTGTACTCTATTTCTAACACCACAGTATCAGCAATTCACAGGCAGGCTCAAAAAGCCTCCATTCTCCTCTCCCCCTTCAACAGCTTACATCTTTTACCTTTAATTCCCTGCAGTCCTCTCACCACACCCATGTGTCTACTCAGACTTCCCAAACCCATTATTCTGCTACCTACTACTTTGAAGATACACATCAGTAAATTCCAGCCTTCATTTGGTTTTACACATTAAGTATGTTGAGACAGAATGACATGGAGCCTAGGTTCTCTGGAAACCTATTTACATGGCCGCTTACCCTCCTTCCCACAAACCTTCTAAAATGCTTCACTTCCACATTAAGAGCTGTTCTCCCAATATTAAAGGAAATAGGCTAAGCACTACTGTTCACCTGCACATTACCTCGTTCTCCCTAGGGAAGTTTTCACATCTTCCTGCAGAACATCCTTCAGACATACTGCTTCAAGGCTATTTTACCAAAAGCATCTATGCAGCACACAGACTAACCACTAGTGGAAATGAAGTATGGTTCACATGTTCCTCAAGTACCTGAACCCAGAAATACAAGCTTTTGAAAGGCTTTTAGACAACATAGCTGGAAGCACTCCTCAGTAGTCAGCCAACACTCAGAGACCCGCAACTTCTCATTCTGCAGGTTCTGTCCAAATGCTAGTTCACACTGAAGGCAGAATTTCAGACATTCAATGATTAGTACTGTTTTTCCAGCACAGCATCTTGGATTACAATGAAAGTTGCAGGCAGCTTCCCTCCCTGCAGAAACAGAAGTCTGTATTCTTCAATGAAACTGCTTGGCTTGAAGCCTGAAACATTCCCTGGTGGGTGCAGGCTGAAGTGGCCTTACTGATATCATCCCTACACTTCAAAGTCTATTTGGACTGACTGTAAGAGGACCTGTACAATTTTTTTCCCCAGGAGATTGTGGTTTATGGTTTAAGTCTAGCATACAGAAAGCTGCTTTAGTACATGGATTTATGCAGATTGTTTATTCAAGCACTCATGAACTTCTCCACACAGTACTTTCAAAGGAAAAACCCACCTCAGGTGGTTCTTATTTATCATCTTTGCCAAAACAGTGGTAAGAAGCATACCTATGAAGGTGTAAGCAGCACACGCTACTTAAAATAGGTACTCAGTTATAGTTCAGAGGGCTACATTGACACTGTACAAATAAATGTTTTGTCAGAAATCAAAGAACTGGTAATAAGACTGTTAATTGGAGGCAAACAAACACTGAAGTCAGTATTAGGTGCAGATACATAGAAAATTTATACAGACCATCTCAGGCAACACTTAAGGATTTGCCTGCTTCAGAGGAAAACACAGTTTGTAATTTACCTAACATCCCACTACGTTTTTTCTCCAATTTCTACTGTCTTTATTTCACTGTTGATTGTAAAAATAATCAAAACAGGTAGAGTAAGTGAGATAGAAAGAATCCTATCTGGTCATCTCCTCATAACGAGATCTAGAATAACAAATCATTGGTAGAGAAGAGGGGAAATATTCCGAATCAGTAGGGTTACCTAACTCATTTGACTGTTTTTTTTTTTGTTTGTTTTTGCTCCCACAGTCCTAGTCCTGTTGTGCCCAGAACCCTTCCACCCCCCTTTCAACCTAAGCAAAGGAAGCCCTTGGAACACAGATCTCCCCCTCAAAGCAGAAGGTTCCACACTGCATGCGGGTACATGTTCACCATGGACCGCAGCAGTTACAGATGGAATTGGATCTGAATCAGAATACTTCAGATACTGCCAGGTTGCACAAAACTAGAGAGCAGGGCATATAAGTACAGGTATCTAGAGCATTTCTAATCACATAGAAGCTCTGCTGTGTTCATTCACATAAAGCAAGGAGAGCAGTCTGTACAGAGAAGGCCCAAAATGGTTTATCAAGGTGATCTCTGCACATGCCTTGGAGCTCCAAAACAGTGCTCACTCTCCCCCTTTTATCATTCACTCCAGGAGTCAGCATCTCTAAACTGGTATCTGTACATGCTTCCTAGTGACAGGGCAGTAACAGTTATTTGTACAGCCTGTACACCTGAAATTTGCACCAAAGAAAACAAGCCACAGGCCTCTGGGTTTTCTTAGACCTCGTATATAAAGTAACATCAGTGAGTACTGCAAATAGAGATGCACTGAAGGCTTTGAGACTTAGAGAAGTGCACACAGAGCATCAGCAACATAAATGGCTCAACTGATAATACTATTCAAGAGGCCTCTGCAGAGGTTGCTGCCTCAAGAGCAAGCATTCTACACCATTCTACTAAAATAAATGTAACCCATGGTAAAAGCTAGAGGGTATTCTCAGAAAGTCAGTTGCTTGATACAGCAGTATTTTTGTCATCACACCATGGAAGTTAAAGAACACTAAGCTTTTGATGTCTCTTAGTGAGAGTTAAGAATGTCCTGTTGGAGTTTCACTAGTTTTCCCTTTGTCAAAATGTTTTCTCTCTTCCCCTGTAGGAGCTGTATAGCCAGCAAACACAGCTGAACATAACACTGAAAACTGCATCTGGCATACTTATCAGGGGTTGCCCTTAAGATCCACTTCCCTGTCTGATAGCTTCAGAAACAAGTAAGAAATTGTTCAGCCTCCAGGGAAAAAGGAATTTTCTGAAGCAAAGATTCCAGTGAAACAAACACTGAAATGTTATTTTCAGTTATTGCACTCAGGTTGGGAAGGGAGATGGGGAACAAAGCTTTGCCAGTTGTTTGGGACCTACTAAAATCTACCAGAACCAAATAGAGTTTTACCTTAGAAGTGCTGACTAGCTTACAATAGTTAAGCTTTTAAATATTTCTCCAATACCAAGATCTAAGCACAGAAGGGCTGTAACAGTTCTATCCCTTTATCTCCTGCACAAACTACAGGGAAACCATGACGTGTTAGCAGTTGAATCTTATAGCCTAGCAGCCTTAGAAAATACCTGCACATCAGCTAAAGCCCAAATGCATAAATACTGTAAAAGAAAATCATACTTCAACTGCTGAGACTGCAATAAGAAACAAATGCTGTGTTTTCCGTATTACTGTTATTCCCAATGAAGCTCACAGAAGTAGAGTTCTATGATAATCATCCAATAAAGAAAGCAAGCAGCTGAAAAACATGAGGCTTTCAAGCAATAAGCAAGTAAGAATGACTAGGAAGAAAATGATATGAGACTTCAAATCACACCAAGGCTAGGACTACATTCATTTTCTTTCTGACTTAAATATACAAAGATCATACTGCAACAGCAACAGATGTTTTAACAGGTTTACTTTTGGGGCAACTCTAATCTTTACTTGCCCTAATTTACTCTATGGGGTAGATGACTGTTTCCCCTGAACATGCCTAAGCCTTCATACAGAAACTTCTTCATGTAATTTAGATGTAAGGAGCTTACTTCTACTATTTTCTGAACATCCACATTGTCCAGGAATGATACGAATCCATACCTGAAAGCAAAAACAGATAATTCAATAACCAGCAGCTAAAACAAATCCGAGTCTAACTTATTTGAACAAAACCAGTTAAAAGCATTAACTATGTGCCAGGTGCGTTATTCTGAAGTATATTCCAAAGTATCAGGTAGGACATTGATGTTCAATAATTCAACATGAAAATGCATTTACTGCTAACTAACAGCATACACTACTGGGCCAAACGACAGGAATTAAATGCTAGTTTCTATAACACTATGAAGTCAATTTAAAGGTTATCCTCTCATTTCTGTTACTCAAATGAACGCTGTTGTTGACATTACTAGCATCAGAAAGTGAAAAGCTCCTTTAATTAGTGATGTACCAAATTTTGTATTTAGTGCAGAGGTTTGGATGAAAGGAGACACTACATAGACAGTGACACCAGTGGGGGATGTGATTCCAAAAGAGGCTTTCGGTTTATTCCACTACTCCCTAGTTTATATCTAAGCCTGTAATATGGAAATACTCAGTTTCAGAGAATTATAGAAAGAGTAGTGTCAATCAATGGAGTATGCCAATTCACTATCAATAATCAGGACATACAACTGCAGTAAATACACTTTGGAATACTCCAAGTCCCTTGCTAGTTAGTTGTCATTGAGAACAGTATTTTCAGCTCATTCATTACTACGTATATCTAGGGGAAAAGACATGCAACTTTTTGGAATCTGCTCATAGAATCAGAAAAAAATTGAGTGGGAAGGACCCTCCAGAAGAAGTCTCCCTCTCAAAGCAGGACTAACTTCAAAGCTCTGAGAGCTTCCCAAGAACAACTGGGCACGGCCCTAAGCATCCTCACTTGAAAGTTCTGTAAGACAGACTGCTAAGTTTTTCCATACATCTGGTCAGAATTCCCCTTGCTCTAAACTTCTACCGCCTCTTAGTTTCGCCCTTCATGCCGAGGAGTTTGGTTCTCTAACCTATCCCTGAGCATCCAAAGAGTGCAGCCTGATTGCCCTGAAGGAAGCCTACCCCTTCTCTCAGTCAGTGTAGCATCACCACAGCGAACTCTCTCCAGATTGTATTTAACTACTACAGTTATCAGATGAGTCAGAACTTCATCCTGTGAAAGAACAGCCTGCACAAGCATTCTACAAGTTTCACGATTTGCTTCCATTTGTTAAATGACAATAAGGCTATTTTCCCTGTACAGATACACTGGAGACTATCTGACTAAGTGTAAGATTATACAGATTTAGGGTCAATCTAGATTTACATTTTACTGCTTTATAATTCACCACAACAGAAAACTACAACTACTGTTAAAAAGGCTTAAGCATTTCAAGTGGGTTGCTAAGTGTCTGCTCACATTATCTACGTCAGAATTACACCCACATACGCAGCAACTATCCACATTCTACTCACCCTTTAGAAACACCAGTCCTGTCAGTGATTATTTTCACCTCTTTCACAGCACCATATCGTTCAAAGTAACTCCGAATTTCTGCTTCATTCATCTAAAAGAAACAAAGTTTTGAACTTCTACAGACATATTCAATTGTTTAGATTTAAAGCAGAAGTATCAGTCTTAAATCCATCTCCCACTGTTCTCAAAAAATAAGCTTATCTACCCGTTTCAAAATTCTCTTAAAATACTGGAGTTTTTTAAGATTACTAAAAGATATGGGTAAAAAAATCTTTAGCTCAACTCCAAGAGTAAAGTTCCTATTCCCTTCCCACTAAAGTGCGTTATACACATCTTAAAAATTAAAAGTATATAAATACCCTTATATCGATTCCACCAACAAAGACTGTATTTGGCATGATTTTTCCTTCTGGTAAAACATATCCTTGACAGGTTGTTGACAAATTGGTATTATCTTCTGAGATGCTTGCACACTGCGCTTCTGCATTTGCAGACTGAAAAAAATTAAAACAAGTATTTCAGTCAGGTTGTAGTACACTTCTAGATAGGGCTGCAACTTCCTATAGATATAGGTTGAGATCACAAATACCAGTAGCACCTTTCCAATCACTTAAAGGAAGTAGAGTTTATCTACTGCAAATAGAATATTTATCTTGACAAAAGTTTGAAGCATCTCTGAAGTTTCAAACCTCAACTCTAGACCCAAACCAGGCTACATTACGTCGTCTTGCCCAACTAGAAGCTTCATGACCAGTGTTGCTACTACCAGATAGACATACAGTGAAAACTCCAAAATCATTAATTTCAGAATTTTACAAAATTCCTTTCAGACGTAAACAAAAAACTGCTAAATTCTTTTAAGACAATCTACTGTGAATCGATTATGCAACAGAGCAAAGTCCATCATATTCCTGGTCACAGGTTTTAAACGCTCAAGCTTACAAACAGGCTTGGAGCACAGACACAGGGTTATAACACAACTTGTCAATAGGAAGGTAACCAGATCTCAATGGAACATTCACACATCAGAAAATAAATGTAATGAATTTGACTGAAGATGAACGTGAACAACTACAGACTTGTTACCGAGCACTCTACACCAAAGCAGGATGCTAAACATGCATTGCACATAGAAAAGAACCACAAAGAACGTTAAGATTAGTGCAACTACAGTCATGATGTGCTTTGCACACCCAGACTTCACATGCACCCTTTTGGCCTGAAAAGGTGTCACAGCCTTAAAGTTAAGGATTCATTCAGTGCAGAGGAAAGTATACCCAATTACTGTTTGTTGAGGTAACTGTTCAGACAGACGAACAATTCCACTTCTTGTTAATGATGCTGCCAAGACGTGCTCCATACTCTGCCTAAGGTCTGAAGTGCATTTAAAAAAGGTATTTACAAGAACTGAAGTACAACATGGGCACCTGAAACTTCAGCCCCTCATCTTCTCTCCTGAATGAATGGTTCTAGCCACATGCCATGCTCTTCCTAGCTATTAGAAGAAACTACTCTGAGCACCTCAGTGTTACTCATCCCTCTGTATTAATTAATTTTAAAACATTAGTAAGCCTTTCCTCACAACTCAGCTGGTGTGGCATTATTCCTTTTTCAGATATTCAGATCTTTTGATTATGTAGCCATAGTTATTGATGCTTTGAAACCTAATCACCTGCAATAGCTAGCACCCAATTTTTCAATGGAACAATTTACATGTTCAATGCAATTGTTTAAACTGCAGCTGTGAGTGATCAGTATACACTCAACTTAGATACCCAATAAGGGAATGAGAAAATTACAAGAACCAAACCATGTGGCACATGATTCAACCAGCAATTAAGCAAAACCAAAACTAGAATTTGGCCCTCCAGAAGTGTGATTTCAGTGTGACTGAACCAAATTAGCACCACACTATCCCTAGAAGGCAGAGCTGAATCAAACAATCTCTTCTCACTCCTCCGTAGCATAAGTTCAACAGTTCCCAGTTCAAATTAAGCTGGCATAACTCAATTTTGCAAAAAAAGATTAACATTAAGTGAACAGTTTTTGACCACATCAGTATTCTGCTATTTTAGACAAGGGAATCAGCCTACTGTGCTATCAGAAAAGCACTAGCTCCACCTCAGAATCAACGGATGCAGAAGGTGAAATGGAAAAGATCCAGCCTCTTCTGAGAGGCAATAAGCCATTAATTCAGTTCAATACCATCTCAAAGCTAGAGAGTATCTGAGTTCCTGAGTTCCATCACACCCAAGATACTGTTCTCATTATACTCTTACATCACTATGCTTTATACTGCTGAATTCTCAAGAGTTCTGTCTTCCAAGAACTCTGTTTACCCTCCAGTAAAGTTGGAGACCACATCTTCCACTGTTAGACAGCAGTACTGGTTGTGTAAGATTATTTCTATTGTTAACAGAAAAAGGGCAGTTCTCCCCCCTTCCTTCCTCCTGAACCAGGACAGCCCTTTCTACCACTGCACAAGGAACTGGATCTGACATTTCACAGGACAAAAATGGTAGTAGTTTTCAGACACATCCACATCCGATCCATGCTAGTTCTGTAGCTACATAAACTCTTGTTTCTAGCTGAAAGCAGCACATGGGCAAGAACAAAGCAAGAGGACAGCACTTCCTCGGCTATGCCCCCACCTATAGAGCATTTGAACTAAGTCTGAGACCACAACTCCACAGCAACCTTAAGCTGACCTAACCATTGGCTTCTACTCTTCTTTCTTCGTGGATCTGTTTCAGCGACCAAGGCCAAAAGAAGGTATTCACTTTGTGTGGAAGTTCTCCAGCAATCTCAAACAGGGAACAGCTCACAGCACAGGCACCCAGGAGAGGCAGAATCACCACAAGAGCACAGGGTCAGCATTCAGATACTGCTGATATGCATGTAAGAGACTGCCTTGGCCGACATGGAAGTACCCCATTAGTTTCTCACAATAATGATGCAAAACAACTCAAAGAAAATACACTTTAACCCTTCTGCACATTAAATATCCAAAGGGGCAAACAGGCTACTCAGGCATTTTGACAAACTTTTCAACATCAAAAGAAATGCTTTAAGTTCAAAGAATGGTTTGGGTTGGAAAGGACCTTAAAAATCACTTAGTTCCAGCCTCCCTGCCATGGGCAGGGACACCTCCCACCAGACCAGGTTGCCAAGGGTCTTGGTCCCACCTGGCCTTTAACACCTCCAGGGATGGGGCATCCACAGCTTTTCTAGGCAAACACTGTGCCAGTCCCTCACCACCCTCATATTAAAGAGTTTATTTAGAATAGCTCTTCTAGATCTACCCTCTTGTATTTCTCAGACCATAAAAATGAGCTACTGATGAATACACAGTGAAAAAGCCTTAATAGTATGAAGGTAGGAAACAAAATCCTCCTTTCAAAGTTACTTTTGAATTGACAGAAGTTTTGCATTATAGTACTGAAGACTTCCAACAAGGCATTACCCTTGTTTTACCAGCATAAAATGTCATTGTTTTACTACCTTATGTAGCCTTATGTACACATTTGTACTTTTATGCATGCTACAGGCAAGAAATGCTGCTGCTGAATCGGTGTCCAAAGACTAACCCACTTCCAATTCCTAAAACTGGAAGGAGGCTGAAATTGAGCTAGGTACTCTGAAGTTACAGCATTAGCCGAAGTGACCCAACCACTCAAAAATACCTCAAGTGGGGGATGATCTACCTCATTCATGAAGTACCTTGGAAAGCTAATTCCTACATGTGGAGAGACTCAGCTGATTCAGCTTTCAACCTATTGGAATTAATTTTTTTCCCTTTCCCTCACCCCAAGGTGAAGTTAACCCTCCACATTGTGCAAACGCGTAACAGCTGAAGTGGGTTACGAGCATCACACCGACGTTCAGGGGAGGGAAACCTTCCCTTTCGGGCAGAGCAGGGCAGCTCCCTGACTTATCAGGCTGCTTCTGCCCTGACCTCACACGTCTGTATCTAAAAGAAGCGGGTTAAAGCCCCCCGAGCCCCGCCGCGCAGGCCGCCAGTTGCCATGGCAGCGCCGGGCAGAACATGGCGGCGGGGCCGGCGGCGCGGCGCCCGGCGGGCACCAGGGGGAGCCCTCGGTCAGGTACTGCGAGCGGATAAGAACCGCGGGGGATAAAAAACGAGCCTTGAGAGGCGCAAAGTCGCACTTTTACGGTGCTGTCGAAGCGCCTGGGTTACAGTAGCGAATACCGTTCTTCAAATAAAAGCCCGAAAAAGAAAAAAATGTTTTGGGAAGTAACACGGCTGAGAGATTCAGCTGCCCGCCCCTCGGTTCCGCCGTGAGGGCACACAACCCCTCGGGTCTTCCACCAGTACTAAGTTTTTCTTTTAACATACCCCCATGGAAGGTACTCAGAACCATTCACTTAGAGCAGAGCTCTCTCAACTCCGAATCGCAGCAATTGCTGCCCAAATGCCCCTCAGTCACCCCGGGGCTCCGCTCCGGGCAGCACGGACAGCCTGCCACGAGCTCCCCCTTCACCGCCGCCTCTCCCGGCGTTTAACTCCACCAAATTCACCGCCTCCTCCGCCCAAACCGTGGGCCGGGTCACACAGAAATTTCTCGAAGACGGGAACAGCGCCGTGCACGCCGGCGGCGCCTGGCGAGGCCAGGCAGTAACGCGGCCGGCCGCAGGGAGCCGGCGGAGCGCCGCCAGCAGCAGCCCGGCGGCAGGTAAGCAGCCGATCCAAGCCCGAGGGCGTCAAGCCGAGCCCTAGTGGCGGGATGGAGCGGATCGCCCCGACGGGCGCCCGGCCACACCGCCCCGGCACGGCCGCCACAAAATGGTCGCCCGCCGAGCCCTCGCCTGGCCGTGGCTGACGGAGGACGTTCCCCTCGCTCCCCAGCACAACCCCATTTCATTTTTCCTCGCGGCACGCCTAGAATTAACCCCCCCCCCCCGCCGGTTCCTCAGGTTTTAGAGCCTTGAGGGTATTAAAAATGACAGCGATGCCCTGGGGTTGCGCTACAAGGCGACGCTACCGCGGCTGAGGGGATCCCCGTGGCTCGGCCCAGGAGGGACAGGACCGGGTACTCAACCGCCGCCGCCATGCCCCGCCGAGGCTCCCGCAGCCCCGCCAACGGTCGCAGCCCCTCGCCTCGCCTCGGCCGCGGTCCCGTCCCGTCCCTGCCTCCCCCCGCAACTCACCATCGTGCACCGGAGCCGAGGCAGCGCCCACACACTTAAAAACAAACGAGGCCGAGGCCTTTAAGACAAAAAAAAATAATAATACCAACTTCTGAGAACGCAAACACTGGAGAAACCTTTTTCTTTTTTTTTTTTTTTTCTTTTTAACGGGGGGAGAAAGAGGCAACTCCCTCGGAGCCCCGCTCTTCCCCTTAAATACCCCTCGGGGGAAGGGGCGGGGAGGGGCCGGCCCCGGCCCGCAGCGGCGCGGTGCTCGTGGGGCCGCCGCGCTGGCGGCGTGAGGGCAGCGGCCGGTCCCTGGGGGGCTGGGGGGCGGCCGAGGTGGTGAGGGACAGCTGAAGCGTTTTACCAACGTTTTCATGAGGCGATGTTCCGTGGATACTCCAAGCTGTTGCCATTACACCTCAGTGCATGTGCTGAAAACCAGCCCGTTCTCTTCACTAGTCACTTAGGGCCTCTAGAAGGAAACATCTATGGAAGATGGCCTGTTTCTATGGCAATAACGTGCTTCTACTGGCCTCAAAGTCGGTTTTAAGTGTTTGTCTATACCTACCATTGCTTTCTTCTGTTGAGATCTAGGTTTTGGGAAGCTTCAGGGAGAGAATGTGGATGTTGTGACAAACTGTTGACTATGCCAGCTTACTAACTCTTTCGAAGTGTCAAGACTTGAATGAATAAGGAGAAAAAAAAATCCAAACCTAAACCGATCAACTGGAGTGCATAAAACAAGCAGGCCATTTTTTCACATGTGATTTTATTTGTTCTAATACCTGTGTCACTTTTTAAAATGTACCAAATGTGCACCTTTTTCAGATGCTGATACTAATGATCAAAAGTAGACTGCTGCACTAGATACGCCTGGACCCAGAGTTGGTTTAGGTAATACCGATAACAAAGCCCATATCAAAAAAAGATGTATTTATGTTCATGGTATGAGGGATTTTGATAAAGCTAGTGGGGTTACTGTATTAGCTAAAGGTAAACACATTACATAGGCTTTCATACATCTAATGTCCTTTTACCTAAGTATAGAATCTCAGAATGGGCTGGGTTGGAAGGGACCTTACAGATCATCTAGTCCAACCACCCTGCCTTGGGCAAGGATATCTTTCACTAGAGCAGATTGCTCAGAGCTCTGTCCGGCCTGACAGTAATCACACACTTCCAGTGATGGGGCACCTACAGCTTCTCCGGGCAACGTGTTCCAGTCTCTCACCACCCTCGTTGTGGAAAAAAAAAAAAGAGGTGCTCAACAATACAGTATGCTCTACAGTACCGTATCAGATCTTTTCCATTTTTGCTTGAAATGGCTGAGAGCCTTGAAAAAGTACAACAATGAAGGGAAAATATTATATAACTCATAGATTCATACTTGATCTCAAGAGTGGCAACAGGTTTAGTACGCAATCTCTTAAGCACAAAAAGAGTAATTCTGTTTTTAATAACTCCTGAAACTAAAACTAATCTGAATACTCTAAAATAGAGCAGAAACCAGGTTGTTTTTTTGGGTTTTGTTTCCTTTTTAGCGGGGGAAGGGAAGCGGCTACCTTCTTTACACCTCTTTTATGGCCCTAACTAGAAGCATTCTGAAGGAGCAATTACCTCCTGTTTGCTGTTAAGTGGAAGATCACTGTTCTGGAAGTGGTGCTGCAAATACTATTTAAAAAAAATCCTTTACCTTTTAGATAGCAAGATAGTTTTGAGACCTCTTTTTGAGAATTGAGAGCTTTTCTTGAGTATTTTTGTAAACAGAAACACAGAACGGTTGAGGTGGGAAGGGACCTCAGGGTCCTCAGATCCAACCCCCCCTGCTCAAGCCAGGATGCCCAGAGCAGGTTGCCCTGGAGCATGTCCAGGTGGCTTTTGAATATCTCAAGGAGGGAGGCTCCTCAACCTCTCTGGGCAATCTGTGCCAGCACTCGGTCACCTGCGCAGTGAAAAAGTGTTTCCTGATATTCAGATGCTGCTTCCCATGTTCCACTTTGTGCCCCCTGCCCCTTGTTCTGTTACTGGGCACCAGTGAGAAGAGCCTGTTTTTGTACTCTCCCTGTATTTGCAGACTTTGATAAGATCACCCTGAGCCTTCTCTTTAAGCTAAAACAGTCCCAGGTCTCTCTGCCTTTCCTCAAAGGAAGGATGCTCCAGTCCCTTCATCATCTTGGTGGCCCTGCATCAAGCTCTCTCCAGTGTGTCCACATCTCTCTTGTGAGCACACAGAACTGGAGCCAGCTCTCCAGGCATGACTTAGACAGTGGTGAGCAGAGGGGAAGGATCACCTCCCTCGACCTGCTGGCGATGCTTTACCTAATGCGATCTAGGATGCCGTTAAATTATCTTTGTGGCAAGGGCAATATTGCTGACTCATGTTCAACTTGCTGTCCGCCAGGACCCCAGGGACCTTTCCTACAAAGCTGCTTTCCAGCCAGGTTTACACCAGCACGTCCTGGTGCCTGGCATTGTTCCTCCCCAGGTGCAGGTTTTCACACTTTTTCACTTCTTTTTGTACTTTTTGAGGTTCATTTCAGAACCCTTCATCCTGTTCCCTCTGGATCTTCCCTCTGGATGTTCCCTCTGGATGCCAGCACGACCCTCTGGTATATCTGCCACTCCTCCCAGTTCCATTTCGTCAAACCTAAAATATCCAACTGCTTTTAGGAAATGAAAACATGAACATGAAAACAAGGACATAAGAGATATGCAAGCTACTAGCTTAAGAACAGTAGAAGGGGTTTCTGACTTTTAGACAGCTAGGGAAGCTGGCTTAAGAAAAGGGTGCTGATTTTACCAAATAGGTTTTGAATGTCTGTTTGATGAGTTTCTGATGGCACAAGAAAATGTGCCATGCATTTCACAGTCAGCTTTAAAGGAGCTGCTGTATGTAGTTCCTTTACTGCCGTTTGCATCCCAGTAGCTGTTTAAAGGGATATACAATAATGTTGTTTTGATGAACATGAATATTAGGTGGGAAAAAAAAGGCATGCTGTTTAAACTCACACTGGAATCATTAGTAGAATTTCCACTGACTTCAGTGAGCTAACAGAATCTGTGTTTTTACCAGCA
The DNA here is from genome assembly GCF_964034855.1 of Anser brachyrhynchus. NCBI lineage: Eukaryota > Metazoa > Chordata > Aves > Anseriformes > Anatidae > Anser > Anser brachyrhynchus. The sequence goes on from NC_137695.1 coordinate 38,099,449, forward strand.
CAGTAAAATCCATTGAAATGTAGTGGATCATTGGCTGAGTGTTTTTTTCTAACTCTGCAGGAAGTAATGCAACACAAATACGGATTTTTTAAAAGATGCAGTAAATGTCTGCATGTATAAAATCTCTGTAAAATTACCTTTTCTCCTTGACTTGGATGGAAATGACAACATTATTTTGAACATTAATTCATTGACTTGGTAGGGGAATTCCTTTGGGGGTTGTTTTTCTTGAAACTGCATTATTTTAGAACACTTTAATTAGCCTGATAATGAATTTAACTCGATACAATAGGCACACAGTAATGCAGGGGTTAGTATCTAACCTAATAAAGGGCTAGCATCTAACCCTTGCATACTTGAGATACCAATAATCTCAGCTGGGGCAATGCTGAAATCATAGCTCTGTGGTTGAGGGTATATTTAAGGCTAACAGTTCATTGTGGTTAGCTTTTAGGCATTTAACTTCTGACTATTTAATTAAATTTTAACCTGAATAACTTTGCTGCTGTAGGAAGGCACACTGATACATGCTTCAGTTTGTACTACGGCATGTAGCATGACTGTGACAAAAATTAATGTGTTGTACAGGTACGTAATGTTCTTCATCCAAATATCTTTTAAGAATGAATTATACAAGTGAATTATACAAGAATATTTAAAAATGGTTCTGCGTGGTCAGATCAGATGTCCCTCCAAGTAAGTGTCTTTGTTCCTAAAAGCCCGCAGGAGTGCTTAGGGGGAGGATGTAAAGACAGGGCCAGCACAGAGTGGTTCTTCTTGCTTGTACTTTCCCCTTGTGTTTGGCCACCACAAAACCATTTCTTGAAGCCCCTTCATTACTGTATTTGATAAAACTTGATGATTTTTCCTGTAAATTTTTCTGGCTGCTTTTTGAACCCAACTTAGGCATAGGCCTGCACAGTACTTTGGCACTGAGTTCCCCTAGGTAAATAGGCGTTGGTTGGAGAAAGTACTTGTTTGTTTAAGCTTTTTTCCCAATAATTTAATTAGCTCCATCTCGTTTGTGACTTAAAAGCCTTGGTTTGCCCTTTTTTCACCTTTCTGCTGCCATTCATGGCTTTATAGACCTTTGTCATAGCTACCTCCAGTTGTCTGGCTCCCAGACTGAAATGCCCTGACTGTCCTCAGGCCAGCAGCCTTTCGGGGCAGGCGACAGCAGCCAGCCCTTGGCTTGCTCAGCCTCTCTCAGGGCAGCGGCTGCTGCCCGTGTGTGAACTGCTTGGCCTCCCCGTGTGCCAGCTCACGTGCCTTTTTGCAAGGCCTCAGCTGCAGCATGCAGCCAGCAGCACCGATCTGCCCAGCCATTTCAGGCCCAAGGTGTCGTGCTGCGCTCCAGAACAGAAATCGGGAATTGCAGAAGTGTGGCAAGACCACGGAGAAGTAGGCACATGCAGGTCTCTTCCTTCAAATGAGTTCCCCAAGGGTTAAAAAGGTCTTGAAGACCAAAAGATTGCTTTTATTTGAACTGGTGATTAAACAGGACAAATGATTTTATTTTTATTAAAGAATAAAAGAAAAAAAAAGACTAAATAAGACAGAATATATATATGTGTGTATATATATATATATATATTTAAGCAGTCTAGCCTGTCCAAGTCCTTGTTTCCATGCTCCATCAGCTTTTAGACCCGAGAAGCCTCTGAACTGAGTGGAACTGAACAGACAGACAAGGGCTGCCCTGAATTGTAACAAATTGTACGCATTGCCCCTAGTTTTTAGGAAGAAGGTTTTGTGTTTGTTTTTTTTTTTTTCGCATTGCAAGAGGAGTCAGAGTCTCTGTCAGATTTTCTCATTAGTTTCTTAGGTGTGCTGCAGGCTCTTCTGCCTCTTGTGTAACCCTGCAGACTCTAAAAACTTCTCTTCCTTGAGCTCGTTAAGGTGTGTGAGGTGCTTACGGTGTCCCTTTCTTCAGGGTTTTTCACTTTAGATGGTACCTCTTGTGTCAAATGAGCAGGATGTAGAAGCTAAAACAGGGAAATAAGTAATGTTCAACACACACAGGTTTCACCAAGTATGATGGCATTACTAATGTCATCTTGGCACTTCCTTGCAGAGCATCACCCTTCCATATGCTATAGAAGAAAGGAGGAGGAAAAGCAGCATCTTTTAATGGTTTTCTAAATATTCTAAAGTGGGGTGCCAGCCTTGATGGAAACACACCCGGGGCTCAGAGAACTGGCTCAGCCGTCTGCCTTGGCCCTGATTTAACACATCTTTTGCCCAGCTGTTGGCTCCTGAAAGATTTCAGTCGGCTTCTAAGCCTAATGGGTGCTCACGTCATATACTACATACTGTGGATAGTTCTTTTTGGAGAAACACTAGAAATACCCCCATGGAGCAGTAATATTGAGGACTAAAATATTTCTCCTCTTACGCCTCTCAGTCCAAAGATACCATTTTGCTTATGACTATTGCTTAAATTGCAACCAAGACCTCAGCAAAGCAAGGAATTCCACAGACTTCGCATTTTATGTTTGATGAAATAAAACTTACAGTGTGGTGTTAATCATTTTTCATTGTTACAAACATTAATTATCTGCTGAAAAGGACAGAAGAAAGGGGTAGTGGTACTTTTAAGACTCTCATACAAAATTTTAATTCAAAATGTTTTTTATAGTATGTGTTGTAAATACTCTGCGCTTCTTAGATTATTTCTTACCGTAGATGAAAAATCACATGTGACATGACTGAAATAGTGGGCTGCAATCTTATATGCATGCCTGGTGTATAGAGTTGGGAAACCCTAAAAAGATAACTTTGTATGTACAATCTGCAGGACCACTCACCTTTTGAAGCTTGGACAAATCTTTCTGATTTCAGGCAGTTTCCAGCTATGGCTTAAAGTCTTCTGTATCTTTTGATCTCTCAGACCTCTTGATCCTGATTTATAGGTGAAGGTTATGAGACACCTACTGCACTGAACTCTGCCTGCTGGGTCTGGTATTCCTTTATATTTCTGCAAACTTATATTAATTATATACCTTTCGCCAAAGTTTCTAAGCTAAGTGTTGACACTGCGAAGAAGAAATTGAAAGAACCAGGAGTGGATCTTTGCCACTTTTGCTCCTAGAAGGGAAACTGCTTATTGATATAAATACTCAGCACTGATTTCCTTACATCAGTGCTGACAGCCCTATTTGCAGATAGCAGGTAAGAACCCACATTCTGTTTGTGGAAGCAAAATAGCTTATTCATACATAGAGTAAAAGAGCTTATAACACATGTTTGAACCTTTTCTGCTGCCCCATCAGCTCACTGCAGGACTCTTCCTGCCTGCTGGAGCAGGGATTAAAGCTTCAGGCTCACTTAGGAAGATGTCACACATGTTCTGAGTCACCCAAAACCTTTCCCTAGTCACAAAAGAGCAGCATTTGGTATGGTATGGGGCCGCATGAATGTATTTGTAGATGCTGTTAGGTTCACTTAGTCCTGACTGAAATGAGAAAGAAGAGGACAATAAATGATATTTAGCACCTACTGAGCTCAGTAGCAGAATGACATATTTACAGTAAACACAGCATTTCTGGTTTGTGTTCTCCTTTCTTGCACAAAGGATCAAACAGTTAACTGCAGGATATTTGAAGTCTCATTGGTTATTCCAGAGTTAGTAGCACATCCAGAGAGCTCTTTTACAGCTTTGAAACCAATAACTACAGACTTTTTACAGAGCTGTGCTGAATAGTTGGGGATTATTTGCATATGAGTGTCTACAATTTAAAAGGTTTGCTGGGAAAGCTACCCTTGTGCTGCAGACACAACTGCTGTCTACATGACAAAAGGGTTGAAAGAGCTGTTTGCTTCAATAAGCAGTGTTCCACTAGAGGAGAAACAAGGTGTGTTAACGAAGAAACTTGTTTCTTGTAACTATTTTCACTAGAAGTTCCAGCCGAAATGCATATGCTGCCAGGAAAAAGGGTTATGCTCAGTCTGCATAACAAGTATATCTATACCAAAAATTTGTGTAGTGTAAGTAAACCCTACAAAATATTTTTGCAAACTTAATAACTAAGCGTGTTTTCTAAAGCAGCTAGAATTCTTTTGGAGGGTCAATAGCTTCTGAAACATACTTGTGCCAAAGGAAGCCAACAAATATGTTCAGATTGTACTGGTTATGTCACTTTTATAAATGTAAAAAGGTTATTCTACATTTTGTCTTTATTAACTGCCTGCAAAGTGTACTTCCCCACTCATAATTTGATTTTAGAGAGACAATTTTTCAAATCCTTCACATTTTTTTAATCTAGTAGGTGAACATCATAAATTTAAATCATGAATAAGAAATCCATAGAATATTGACTACAAAAGAGATTATCATTGCGGTGTATCTCTTACGGAGGTGATGTGTATAGGGTTATAAAAATCAAAGTGTACTTAAAATTCCTTTTTTTTTCCTCCACAGTATCACAATACCGTTTGGTGACAAGTCATCTGAACAGACAGCCAAAATTGTTACTTTTCAACCATTCAAAAATGTTCGAGTCAAAGAAAACAAAGAACAGAAATGGCAAGTACTGATAACGGGCTATATACCAGTCTTAGAAAAGTATTGTCAGTCTAGACATATGTTATGACAAAAATATTAGGTGGTGGTATTGTCCTGTTACCAACGATGCTGGTCTTGTGGCCTAATCGCTCTGAAACCCTTCCTGGAAAGCTTCTCTGTGGGCATTTTCTTGTTGTTGTTGTCCCCTTCCATTTCAACACTAATGTGCTGAGGCGTCTCACTCCATCCTTTGTGTGAGGAAAAAGCCAAGATGATATGCATGATGACAACTGCTGGGGCCGGAGCTTTGCTCTGACTGGTATACGAGCTCCTTTATTGCCCAAGACCGAGGAAAACAGAGAGGTTCCAGTCCTGCGTGCCATCTTCTCGTGTAGTTTTTATCATGCAGTTAGCCTGGACTATGAAACAGTCCTGACCCTGAAATAAGACCAGATTGTGTGTAGGTGTCTGTGCTCTCACATCACAGCCCCTGACGCTTAGAAGCCCTCTGCAGAAACACGTGGCTTTTCGCTATGGTGTATTTCCTCTGATATACTTTTTTTTTGAACTATACCTATTGAAAAAGGATGAAATATCACTTGTTACTAATGAGTATTTTTTGATCAGGTATTTTATTTAAGATAGCACTCTTACAAATTGATCCTTCCAGATAACAATTAGGCCAGCACAAAACTTCACATGAATTAAAGTCTGCATTATACAAATGCACTCTGTTTTTTTTTTTAATCCTGTTTGGTCACAAGTAATTAAAATAGTCTACAAATGATTCTGATTAATTCCATGTACGGGCACTCTCATTCCAGAACAAACCAGCTCATTTTTAACTAAAATGGAATGAGGCACTTCTGTAATCAGAATGGCTCCATATGGAATTAATCAGGAACAGTTCCGTGTGTAGAGAAGCCTTAATTAACTTTTGAATGAGTTTCATTTGCAGTATCTTTGCTGGAATGTATATTTGGATCTAAATATATATATTAGGATACTAAACTACTTGCAAATTGGGTAGTAAATCTTTGTTTTAGCGTTTTTGCCAGAACTTGATGATTTTTTTTTCCTTTCAAAAATCGTATTATATATTGGTGGGAAAACAAAATCAGAACAAGAATCTTTTCCAGTTTTTAGTCATTATGTTATGCCATCTATTTTTGTGTTACATTAGTGGCACTTTCTCAAGTTTAGTTTTCTGATTTTAATAAAAAAAATGGCATAATTTATCTGCTTTAATTATGGAAATTAAGTAATATTGAATGTACTGGAGGAAACTTTCACACTGTCAACTTTCATTGCCAGAATGATCAGAAATTTCTTTGTTGAGGTGAATTATTAGATTGGCAACTTTCCTGTGCTGCTTGAGTTAGGACAAAAAGATATCGTCATCAAACATTTTTAGTTTGGTTTAGTTTGGTTTAGTCTCTTCAGTTTGCAATACAGCATGGTCCATACGTTTTGAATTAATGGTACAGTAAATCACATTGTATCTGTTGTATCTATGAACATTATTTCTACCCGTGAAATTATTTCAATTATAGAATAAGGAAGGACATCTAAGACTAAATAAGAGGGGATGGAGTGTTGGAGACCAAAGCAGATTGCTTATATTTCTGAGTGTCGTTGTATACAAAATGTGTCCACAATTTCACAAGTTATATTTCTTAAAAAAAAGTCTCCATTTTATTTTCTGTTTCTAAAATACTTTCTTTAGTGAGGAGAACTGATGTCAGGGATATTTGTGTCAAGACAAGTGAGTGGTGTCCCCTGTTGCTGTGGCAGTTGACTTAAGAAAAGTTAAGCAATGCCTTTTGTCAGGTTTGAAAACAAAAATGAAAAACAACAAGCAAACAAACTAAAAAAACACAAGACTACAGCTATTTCGCTCCAATACTCTGGGTGCTGCTTAATGATCAATTTAAGCTGATCTAACACAATGCTGCTGCCAAAAAGAGCAATTCCAGTCTCCCTTTCATCTCTTAACTATGTGTTCTTGCACTTGTGATTATGCACTTGCAGGACCAGCTTGCTGAAAACTAACCCTTTGTTGGGAGTAAGAGAAAGATTAATTTTCAGTAGGACAAGCAGGCTTATCCAACTCATTGCACAACTGTTTGACCACTACTAGAGTCCCAGGAAAGATGGGATGTGTGGCTGGGGTGGTGGCCAGGGAGAATGTCACTCAGTCTTTGAGAGTGTGAGAGCGTCAAGGTCTTGCTATCTTAAACTTGGCATGTTCAGTTCAGTGTATCATTTCTGGCTTTTAATCTAGCAATACAAAAGATCAGCCACCAACTAATTCATGTTGATTAACAAATCTGTAGTATCATGTAATAACACAACCGTTCTAAAATTTGGCCTTCATCTTTGTTTATTTAGTGGAAGCATAAATTACTTGTTCAGAAAATCCTTGGTTAACTGAATTGGCTGAATGAATGTTTACACGGCCTCTTTCGTGTCCTTCATTCCACAGCTTTGTTGATCAGAATTATGTGAGGTATCTGCTTGAAGGGAGAAACTTTCTCTGAAAATCTGAGTGTTCATAACTGTTTTGCCTGCAGTTTTCCAAATGTAGATACCCACACAGTTGCCACAACAGACTGGAAATGAATCATAAGGAACAAAATAATTGGAGGTGACAATAGCCACAAATGGCTGAGCTCAGAAATAACAAGGCATTGGAAATTGGATGTGAGTACTGTAATGGTGGTACCAGGCTAAGCTTACTCAAGTGTTTAGGCCTTGCATGAGTCATTCAGCATAATTAAAAAGGACCTACTGTATTTGAGACCTTTTTGTAAATAGGTTCTTGTAGCATCAGAGCTGCACATAAACTGAAAATTGAGCATTGGAAACCCTGTCCAGGGCTGTGAGAATAACTTGCATTCCAGCCGAAAAGTTGCTGGAAAGCCACCTCTTAAGGGATTTTACATTGTATCAAGTAGGAACATTGGAATTTTACTCAGGGCTATCTACAAAAGATCATGTAGGCCTGAGATGTCTTAGAAACTTTATGAGCAAGGATTTCTTCAAGAAAATGTTCTATGTTAAAACTTGCCATGACTTTCTTTCTTTCTTTCTTTTTTTTTTTTTTTTTAAAGGTGGAAGGAATCTGAAGAACTGGATACAGATGGACTTGTCCACTGTGTGTTCACAGATATATTCACTGACTAGGTAGGTATTGGGTTGAAAGGAAGCTACTGCTATATGTTTATTATATATGTGCATAAATATAAAAGTAAAAAAAAGATTTTTCATGTGCTTGCTAGTCAGAAATACGGATTTGATACTTATTTCGTAACAAGTGTGCCAGGTCCTTGAGCTAAGGCATAGTATTTTGGGTCATACACATGTTTAGCAATGATGCTCTGAGTACATTGGTATTAAATGTGGATCCCAGCACAGAGTTGGGATAAAGAGGGTAAATTTAGATCTAGATATTTGGAGGGAATTCTTCACTATGAGAGTAGTGAGGCACTGGAACAGGTTGCCCAGAGAAGTTGTGGATACCCCATCCCTGGAGGTGGTCAGCTGCTAGGACCCACTTTGGGTTCTTCTGAATGGTCAGATTTGTTTCTGTTTGTAGTAGATCCAGGCATGGAAGGACAAATCTTGAACAGTATTGGTAATACCAGCTGAGATAGATAACAGCATAGTTGGATGAGAAGACCAGTACAAGGTGTAGCACTCAACAGCTTGGTCAAATTCACCCCAGAAAACTGTCAAACGTTGGTTCAAATGATATAATATCCTGTTTGTTTTGTGTGTTTATTTGTTTGTTTATTCTCATCCAGATACCCTTGAATCTCTTTACTGATTACCTACAAGCTCTGGGCATAGCTGCTAGCATTATTTACAAAACTGCATCCTGTGTTCATCACTGTCAGGGGGTAGACTATTTTAACAATAACTGTTCTGTGCAAGCACGTTAATTTGATAACTTGTGTGAAACATTTTAGAATGACATGGATTGTGTCCGTGGAGAGGGGACCATACAAGGTTTGCAGCTGTTCTGACTCCTAGGCAAGTTCTGCCAAGAATAACAAGTGCTGGATACTGACTTCTTGCTGCATGTTCTGTCACTCTGATCTGTGCATGTGACTGGGCCTTGGAAACAAATGTTGAAAACTTACTAGAGATCCTGTCTCATTTTCTATAATACCAACACCTAAAGCATCAAAAATCATAGTTTAGGTCAAAAGTAAACATTATAAAGCTTAAAAATTAGAAACTTGAGAAAGAAGCCTTGTTTCTTTTTGTCTGCTTTCTTGTCTTCCAGTGTTTTGGATTTTGTATTTTCAAACATTTTTTTAACAACCAAAAATTGGAAAAGTTTTCTGCCAAAACCACATGTTCAAAATAATATATTAGGCTTCCAAAAATAATTGTAGAACTATGCCATTTTATAAAAATATGTTGGCATAAATTTCTGGATTTCTGGGTGACTTTCAAGCTTTTGCTGTGCATGTTCTTTATGTTCTGGGGGCCTGATAATAAGGCTGGAAAGTTGTATTTTTGAGAAATATCATTTTCACATTCTTCTGTTAGGGCTTCTGATAGGGTTGTTACCAGTTATGATAAAAATTACATCTGTTAGTTTCTTTATGCATTATATTGATGCATGTACTTAATACCTGTCTTATCCATGGTTTGCAGTAGAACAACGGAGTCTGAACAAGCCCATATTAAACCCAAGTGTGGTGAAATCAATTAGCTTCAGGAAATAAAAGTAAAGTTAGCAAAGTGAATATTGTCCTTTATATATAGTTAAAATGCAATTTCGGTTGCAGAAAGTAGGATCTACATTGAGTTATTTTTACTATGATGATCAACGTTCTAGAGGTGCCAGAAATAAAGATGTAAACAGTTAACATTTGAATTTAATGTTCATGTCCAGAAAGCGAACGGATAGCTAGTAGATGGTCAGTACTAAATGTTCTTGACCTAGGTGACATTTTACTTCGACCTTGGGTAGTTTCCAGAAAAGCATTGGAAAGGTAGCTCTTTCAGCTTAACAGCTAATTATGTAAGTCAGAGATAGAAAAGGCTTACTAGGTCAGGGTGCTTCTAGTTGAAGAAAGGAAAGAGAAAAGCAAAAAATATCTAAAGAATTGTATAATAAAAGTCTTGGGACATGATTTCAAAAACAGCCCGTCTTGACTATGTTCAGCCTTAAGCTTATATGAGCCGTTCACTGAGAGAGCTAACATTTCCATAGTAATTTCATTAGACTGTGACCTTAGATAGCTTGCCACACAGGCAATCCAAGCATTAAAATGAACTGAGCTTCTTGACTTTAATGTTGAAATAACACTTATGAAAGTGGTGCTAGTCAGCCAATTACTTATGAACTTTTGCCTAAAAAAATAATTACTCTTGTGGTTCAGTCAACGTGGCCATTGTTCTGAATTTCCCATTTCTTATGAGCATGTATTTTCTTAATTTTAAAAATTCCACAATTTGCATGGGAGTGCTTAGCTGTGGATCCCAGTGGGCCTTCAGTCCACATGCTTAGCATTGGCAAGATTCAGGTGCCTCTACAGAAACAGAACTTCAGGTGTCTTCAAAATACGTTTTTATGAAAAATACTTTCATAAATCCTTTTTTTTTTTTTTGGTAAGATTTGAAGTACATACGGAATTGGGTGGCCGTTGGGCAAATTGAACTTTTAAAATCAGGTGTCTGGACTCTTCCAGGCCTCTTGCCACATCTCTCCGTAGTTCAAAGTGGATATTCAAGTAAACATACATTTTGCTGAAGGTATTGTAGTGTGGCTCAAGCATCACAGAATCACAGAATCATTCAGGTTGGAAAAGACCTCTGAGATCATCTAGTCTGACTTTTAACGTTGGACTGGCAAGTCTTGCTGCTGAAGGCTGAGGCACAGGCATTAGGTACCTCTGTGTTTCACTGTTTCCCCCCACATCCAATAAAGGATGGAGATTCTCCTTAGCCCTCCTTTTCTTGTTTATGTATTTTTATTGTCTTCAATAGCAATAGCCAGATTGAGCTCAAGTTGAGTTTTGGCCCTTCTGATTTTGTAACTAGAGTCCCCAGTGGACTTACATGACACACTTTGAAATAGGCTCTCTTGCAGTGCTCTTGGTATCTGAAGTTGTGCACATTTTACAGGACATTTGCACCTGTCGTTGTAGAACTGGGGAGTGTGACTACAAACAGAGCATTTGCATGAAAAAGCAACGCATTCCGTGTTAGGAATTCTAAATTACAGCCCTGATGCTAAGGCTTATGCGTAAGTCCTTAAGCAAGCAATAAAGTTAGCTTGTTACCTAATGTATTCTTTACTACAATTCAAAAAAAAAAAGTAATATGCATTTGTCTGAAAAAGCTTGAAGTGGAAACCTCTGACAGTATCTCAGTCTTATTTCATTTATATGGCCATAGACTGGAAGTAATGTGTATGTCAGCTGTATGATAACACAGCAATGATTAGAAGTGTTGGTACTGTGGTAGTTTCACGATGTGACACTGATAATAAAGGGCTGCCCTGCTTTGTGCAGCCTGCTTAGCCACTTGCGGCTCAGTTTTGCCGTCTTCTTCACGAGTCTGTCTGCTAAAGACTGGGACAGGTAGCTGCTGGACATTTTGCTCTGCGAAGTGAGACATACCTTAGGCTATATTGTCCCTCACTTCTCAACGGATAGGGCTTTCCTTTTGTACAGTAGATGGAACATCTCTGTAAGATGTAAGAATTTGGAAGAACTGTGGTCCCAGTAGGAAAGTAGGTAAATGAAGTGGTGCTTTTGAAAAAGATCTTATGTGCCGAGGAAGAGATCGATGGGATCCTAACATCAGTGTGCGGTGATCTCTATCACGGGATGGTATCTTTCCAAAGCATGTTCTGACTCCTGACAAGGTCACACTGTTGCGGAAGCGATGAGAGAGAGCAAGAGACCCTTATACCTAGCCTTTATTAAAAGGCTGAAATGTCATGATAGTCATCAATATGATTTTATCTTTTTATACTGCTGTTATGAAGGATTTGAACAACATTGCCTCCAGCAGCTGTGGAGAATGTTTAAAAATTAATTCAAAGAGTGAATAAGAAGAAAAAGAAGAAAAAAATTCTGCATCAGTTTTTAAGAGGGGGAAAAACTGAAAAAAAAATCACAAGAAAATAGGAAACCAGTAAGTGTTGGAGTGAATTGTTAATTCAAAGTGAATTGATGCAATTTTGGATAGCAAATCAGTATTCTAATCAGTATTTTAATTGGTAAATAAGATACTGTTATATACTTTAATTTTGGTTGCTCTGACTTTCTGGTTCTACTTAAAATTCTTCACATGCCCATAATGAAGCTGCTAAAGCCCTTCTAGTGCCAATATTTACAGTAATCTTTTTTGTTTTTTTCTTTTGGCAATGATTGTTTTTTAGAAATTCTCTTTATGTAGACTATACCTAGAAACATGGCAGAACTGGAGGCCACAGGCCATACTGCAGTATGAAGACCAACAAGAATCCCTTCCCTATAAACTGTGGACCAGTTTCAACTGAAGACAAAAAGTATCTTCTTGACTTTGAACTTTGTAATGCTAACAACAAGATTATTGAAAAAGGAGCAGTTCTGCACTGGGCGTTTTTTATGACAGCCCTCTTGAAAACCCAGTCTTAATCACATGCCTAATCAAAGGTTGGGCTTTAATGAATATCTGATTTAAAATGTTGTTGCTGATAACTTGGGCCACTTCACAAAAAATATCCTGTCTCCCATGACATTAGACAATGTTAGTTGAGCTGCTAGGCTGGCTACAAAGAGGACAGAGGCTATCACTTCCAAGGAGCCACTTGGAGAAGACAAAGGGCCACGGGTACAAGTTGTAGCAGGAGAGGTTTTGTTTTGCTATAAGAAAAAATTTTTTTACACTGAGAGCAATCAATCACTGGAACAACATTCCCAGGGATGTGGCAGAATCCCTGTCACTGCAGGTTTTCAAGATGCTTTTGGACAGGGTGCTAGGCAATCTCATCTACACTCCCTTTTCCCACAAAAGGTTTGACATAATGATCTTTCAAGGTTACTTGCATTCTGGGCTGTTCTATGATTCTATGAAATTATTTGAAGGCATGAAAAAATCATTGAAACTTACATATTTAACCTCAGTTGCTGTCATATTAAAAAGCAGCTATAAGGCATGCAGCAATTGGAAACTGTGTGTAGGGAGCATTGATTTGCCCGTTTTTAATGACATATTGCACAATAGTCACTTTGATTTGGGTGGCAAAGGTATGGGTTTGAGTTCAAAACTGGGTGGAGGCCAATGTTTGATTGAAAGGCAACCCATACGCTGTTGGATTGAACAATAAAGTGAAAATAATATTGGAGACTCTGACATAGCAAAAACATTCTGAGTTAATGAGACTTAATCCCTCCAGAGCAGTTAAGCAAAGTTAATCATTCCTCTCTACAATAAATACTGCAGTGCATATTCTGTACAAGTCCTGGAATATATCTGCAAAAGATGAACAGAAGACACAAGAATACATTTTAACTGTGTTATTGAATTTGTTCAGAGAACTAGAGGTCTGCTATGTTTGTCTTCCTTATTTTTAATCTCATCCATATCTCATCCATAAGTGACCTGTGAATTCTGTAGTTCAAATAGGTGCTTAATTTTTAAGTTTTTATTTGTTAAAAGTTTGTTTCTAAAAATATTTGTATCATGTAAGAAATTAGCAAATGATCTGTCTTAGTGTCAGGACTGTCATGCTAATAATACATTGTTTCATAAATTACACGTATTTATACCCACTATGGAGCATGTGTTTGTAACCCATATTAAGTAGCCCGTGGAAAAATTAAGTGTGAAGAAAGTCATGGAATGTTAGTACGTACTAGAAGATTTTCTTAAAGCAAGAAGACCTGTCTTGAAATGCCAAGCAAGAAAAGATTTCAATGAAACACTGAGTTTTCTTCAGCCTCAGTGAAAGCAGAACTACCAGAATTTCACTTAAGGTAGTCAGGGATTTCTTGCTATTTGCCATTTAAGTAACAGAATGATTTTTTGTTGCCACTTATTATAATGTAGACATATTGAACTGACTTTAAACAACTAGATGTATTTTGCTAATGTTTTAAAACTTACTTTGAAACGATGAAAATGAAGCAACTTATTTTTATAAGAGGCGTCTACTCTCTAGGTTTCTGTTATAACTTCTGTGTTATAGCATCTCATTGAGACAAAGTTGTGGTTTTATTATTACATTAATTTCAGGAATGGTAGTTTTACTGGTACAAACGGATGCTGTAATACTGATGGAACTGTAGGAAGAATAGTTATTCAGCCTTGAATTAGTTTTATGTCTAGAATAGCTCATATTTAAACCCTAAACAACCGAGTAAATTTATTCATCTTCATTAAATTAAAAGTGTGTTTTTAATCTGCATGATCTAACTATAGGAAGAATTATTTTTCAGAACTCTGGTCTATGTGGCTACCAGGTTGAGCAATTTTGGGGAGTTTAGTCTCTTCTTTACTGGTTCATGCAAGAAAAGTGAATTTTGTGTCTTCCTTAGAACTTGAATTCATCTTAGTTATCTTGTGAGCTCTGTAGTGCTAAGAGTTACTGGCACAATGTCTTGGCAACCCCTCACTATACAGTCATGCCAACACAAAACCTAATACTGTTAGTTTGTCGCTGTTTATGGGAGTGGTCTCTCTGTGTCCAGAAAGAAGTGACCTGCGTTGTCACGCTGAGTGCTGCTATACCAGCTTGGTGGGGCAGTGGGGGTTCGTCGCTGGCTAGCTCTTAGCTAAATGAATTGAGGAATGTGAGGAGAAAACATATGCCGTGTGAGCCTTCCAGTTGCAGCTAAATCCACATTTTTCCAGTTTATTGAAACAATGAAATAGTTTTGGTTGTTGGCAACTGGGTTTTCTGTTCTATGATCACGGGACCCTGTTTACGGATCATTGTCCGCTTAGGAGAGATGGGATCCACCTCACTAAGCAGGGCAAAGCTATTTTTGCAGGCAGGGTGGCTGACCTTATAAGCAGGGCTTTAAGCTAAGAATGAAGGGGGATGGGAGAGAGTGACTGACAAGCCTGTGAGGGATTGATAGGCAGGGTCAGTGAGAAAAAAAGCGTAGGGTGATGTGACGGGAAGGGATCACAAAATCAGTAAAATGGACCCAAAACAGGGTCACTTCCAGCACTTGAGTATAAGCAAGGAAGTGCCCACAAGGCACCATTGTGGCGAAATCCTCCAAATCCTTAGTAGGAGCTCAACATGTTGGGGTCCCTACCTTAAGTGACTGGACTTCACTAGTAACACTAACACACTGTATGGGCATTAAACATTTTAGTTATCTGTGTGCAGTTGCAGGGCTGTGATTCTGTGGGGGTCACATAGACATGGCAGGATGGTTCCCAGGACTGCAGCGCTGCAATGGTGTAGAGGCTCTTCAGGAAGGGTGGGCTGGGAAGATTAAGGGCGGAGTTGCCCCGTTACATGAGAAAGCAGCCAGAGTGCACGGAGCTGTGCCTGGGAATTGCTGAGGAGCCAGGTGCAAGTTTGTGAGTTAGGATTAAAGGGAGGACAGGTAAAGGTGGCTTTAAAGTGGGTGTCTGTTACAGGCCATCTGAGCAGGAAGAATAAGGGGATGAGGCCCTCTACAGACAGATAAGCGCAGCCTCACGTTTGCAGGCCCTGGCCTACATGGGGGACCTCAGCCACACTGATGTCTGTTGAAGGGACAACGCAGCAAGACGTGAGCAATCCTGGAGGTGCCTAGAGTGCACTGATGATAACTTCCTCCTCCAAGTGACAGAGGAGCCGACCAGGAGAGATGCGCTGCTGGACCTCATGCTCATCAACAAGTTGAAAATGTGAAGGTCAGAGGCAGACTCGGCTGCAGTGACCATGAGATGGTGGAATTCAGAATCCTGAGGAGAGTGAGGAGGGCAAAAAGCAAGCTCACAACCCTGAACTTCAGGAGAGCAGGCTTTGACCTCTACAAAGGTCTGCTTGGAAGAATCCTGTGCGATAAGGCCCTGGAGGGAAGAAGGGCCCAAGAAGGCTGGTTTTAGAATTCAAGGATTACCTCCTTCAAGCTCAAAAGCAGTCCATCCTAATGAATAGGAAGTAAGGCAAAAATGCCAGGGGGCCTGCATGGGTGAACAGGGTGCTCCTGGCCAAACTCAAGCACAAAAAAAAAGCATGCAGAGCGTAGAAGCAATACAGGATAACCTGGGAGGAATACAGAGACATTGAGCATTCAGGGCTGAAGTTAGGAAAGCTGAAATGGAAATGGAATTGAATCTGGCTGGGGATATCGAAGACAACAAGAAGGGCTTCTATACACGCACTGATAATCAAAGGAAGGCTAGGGAAAATGGGGGCAACTGATGGATGAAATGGGACACCTGCTTACACATAACAGTGAAAAGGCAGAGGTACTGAATGCCTGCTTTACCTCAGTCTTTAACAGCAAGAATACTTCCTACCTGCATACCTCCAGAGGAGTCTTCCAACCTCAGCCATTCTGTGATTCTGTGAATTCAAATCAGCAACGTAAACGGTTTATCTAAATCACCAACTATTAAAACAGAAAAATTGTGCTAATTACAAAATCTAATGCTGACTTTAGCATTTATGTTTTTTACTTTGAATTGAGTCTCGGTAAAAATTTATGTGCAATACTAATAGTTCTGGTACTGATGTTGTGGTTAATGAATAATAACATCCTGATTCAAATAAGACAAAATGTGTTGCTGCCTCAATTGTATATTCAGCTTCACCGGGTATTTTCCCTGGTGGTTTTTCTGGTACTGGAACGCTACATACAGAATCTGAGTTTGACTGTGACGGTCCTCAGTTGTACAGATACCATGACTGGTTTTTATCATCCATAGTTAAGGAGGAAAAAAAAAATATTAAGTGACAATGGTTTTATCTTAATGTTTTCAGATGTAGCTTATTTGTTCAACTGTAATTTTTATTAGTTTTTCCAAAACTATTGTAACTGTCTTTCCACAAATTTCCAGCTGACTTAATCCTTTCAATGCTATGACTCTGTGTATAAGCTACTTTCATAACTACGTGGAATAAACTCTTCTGTAAATCAAATCAGTGACAACTGAGAGCTACTTAAATCAGGAGGCAAAGAGTCCTATTTTCTGAAGCCATTCAAGAAGAAGAAAATTGTTGGTCAAAGTGCAATTTTAAGGTAGCTCCATTTTGCGTATTGAAGACAATCTCAGGACTTGTTTACTTATTATGTAGTGTCTACTAAGAACACGAATTAGAGTAAGTGAAATTATGAACAATTCTGTGTGCAGATAAATTAATTTACAGAATAGACTGCTCAAAAAATTACCAAAAAAAAACAAACACAAAAACAAACAAAAAAACCCCACAACCTACAGAAGCACTATGTGTTACAGTCTCCCGATCGAGATTTTCAGTTTTCTGTTTCTGTGCTAGTTCAGAAATCTTGGAGGAGAAAGGAAGAACCTTTGATGCCCAGTCTTAGCCATGCCAAGAAATGGACAGACCAGTGTAGTCTGATCTTGTCCTTCATTTCTTCAACATCTTCAAGGAGGGAAAAATGGCAGTGTTGTTGCAGCACCCATACAGGAGCCCTGCATCCAAATACGTCTTTGATGGAGGTATTAAAGCCTTCATCCTTCATATAAGATCACTTGGTAGCACAAAATGTGACCTTTCACCTTTCCTCTGGTGTCATAATTATGGGTCTGATTTTGTCCTCCTTAGCCAGCTTATGTTTTCACTGAATGTAATGGGAGAGTTACCTGCATTAGGCATTATGCAGCTGGATACAGGAGTTCTTCATTGTGTCAGTAACTGAAGACTTAAACCACTACAGTTTCACTGACTTCATTGAAAGTGCATTACATTGGCCAAGTACTAATTCAGCTGAGAAAAGCATTGGTATCTGCATGCTTTCTTCTGTGTGTACTACAGCAATCAAAACAATAGAACATTGAATCAAAAATCCACAACGTTGTGTTCCTTCAGGTCTTTAACATACTACGTAAACATGAAAGAGTGGGAAGAGAAGTATAATCTTTGAAGCATTTGCATTGATATGCATTTTCCTAGCTCATATGTATACCTCACAGGAGAGATGAAGACTTTTAATTTGTTGTACCACTTAATAGATTTTTCTTTCAACTGATACAGTGTTGTGTTTTCATTTGGAACCAAGGTGTGCTTTAGCTAACTTATCTTTCTTGTTTTGTATCATAAAATTCAAGTGACTAGAAGTCTCTGGATAGTTTTTTATGGGAGCCTGCCTACACAGGAGAGTTTGATTCATATTGATATTAATGGATTTACATTGGAATGACCTCGTTCCCTCAAAATTTATGAAAAGATTCAGAAAGTTCCGTTTTTTAAATATTTCAATGATAGTATTTTCAGGTTCTTGCTAGAGATCATCAAGGGAGTTCTGAAGTAAGATAATATGCAGTGGTCTTAGCCAAGACCTCGTGACAGGTCAATAGGAAGTATATGAAATTCTTTGAAAAGAAAAAGTATAATCTAATTGTGATTCTTTGCTCATTGAAGAACTGTCCATAGCTTTGTCATAAGCGATTTACTTGCTACCTTGTGACTTGGAGACCAGTAACGCTTTCACTGTGAAAGATTGTTAAAAGCGTAGAGCTTTTCTTAGGAAAAACAAACAAATAGCAACAACAAAATACAATACTATTAAAATGCCAAAGTATTATTAAATCATGGACTTCAAATAAGTACTTAACCTTACAATCTTATTTTTGGATGACTTCCTAGTACTGCAAATGCTCCACCTATAAACCTTGCAGGATACACCACAATTTGTATTTATTTTTGAATTGCATTTGTTTTAATTACAATTAATCACTTTTCATGCTTACAGCTACAGTTGGGTTACTTTCATGAGGTGCAACTCAACATGGTTATGCTAAGAAAATGTGAACCAATAATCTTTCTGAGTGTGATTCCTGCATGGTAAAAATAGGAACTACTAGGGACCCAGTTGAAAACTCAGGATAGGAAGAATTTAATAGTTCACCTCACTAAACCCAACCCTTGTAACCCAGTCTGGTTCCGTTTCCTGCTTCCTCAGTGTAACATTTGGCATACCTAATTTTAAAAAGTCACCATAGAAAAATACCTACAAGGTGCTTTGCAAATCAAGGGCTAACTAGTATGTGTAGTAAATATCAAAGTATTATCACAGAAAATATTAAAATATGAATCAAATGCAGTACATTTAGAAATTTTCCAACTATGAAATAGCGTATTTTCAATACCACAAAATTTAAGGCGGTGGCTGCTTTGCAAATGTGAGGCCTATGAAAATGGATAGACATAAATTTGTAATCCCGAACACAATGACAAATTATTCTAAGATTTCACTTTATTTTACTGTATTTCACTTCCCGTCACCTCCCTGGGAGATTAAAATGTAACATTATGTGCACAAATTCCTTAAAGCATCTCTCAGACTGTTTTAATAATCCAAGTCAGAGCTGCCTTATAATTTATATTCAGTAGAAATAGCTATGACATTTTCAGTCACTTAGAGTATCAAGTAGGCAACATCAAAGCATATTTTCCTGTACTTCTCTCAGTCATCTTAAAAGAAGAACCTTCTCAATTTTCATTCACATGGATCAGCATCACATTTTCCAGTATAAAAAAAAGTATACGTGTATTTGCAAATGCTACTACTATCCTTCAAATTAATGACTTCATGGCTTAAAAGCTCTGTAATCATCTTGTTGCAAGACCTCTTGCAAAAATGCAATTGCAGTTGTCCCTTTTATCTCTGAAGAAATAATTTCAGCTCTGACAAACAATTTTTTACCATGCTGCACAGTAGTTTACAAATCATAACGACTGAACTACTTGTGGGCTTCCAGAGTTAGACAAGTATCTAAGAAGTGGAGCAAGCAACAGGTACAGAAATGAATATAAGAAGCCATCTGTCTGTTTCGATTGCTGAAAGATCTTGCAGAAAGTGAACAATTAATTTCTTATCTCTGTGACTGTGCCGATGATGTCACAGCAACTAATGCCAAAATTTTGTGTTGTTTGCCCATAACAAAGTACTTGAAGGCAGTCCACCCACTCAAACTATGCTGACACAGAATGTTTCTGAGCAGTCCTATGGCTTAATTGCTGGTGGCAGCAAATGTTCTAAAAAATACAATCTTTAGCAAATCTGGAGTCACGTGAATGAAAACTGGCAGTCTATTTGGATGACTGTGCCTCAAGTAGCAAATAATCTCTGATCATGTTCTGACAGTGGAATGAAAAAAAAAGTAAAGAAGTTATTTCAAAGTCTACTCTGTAATTCAGATTTATTGTGGGACTGAGAGGTTGTCCATGAGATAGTGAATGCAACTGTATGGCCATCAAGAATACAAGAAAAGTATCAAAAAATGTAATAAAAATATAAATGGTATCTTTTTACTTCATAATTGTGTCCTGAACTGTAACCATTCTTGAAATTTTCAAGTTGGCTTAAAGACTAGGTATGCGCACATCATAGGTAGCAGGGTATAATGAGAAAACAACATGACACAGAAAAAGATATGTAGAGGAAGAATACTGAATAGTAACATGACATCTGCTATTCCCATGAGATTCTATAATCTTTAGATTTATTACTGGTGTTTTTTGTTTGTTTTGTTTTGTTGTGTTTTCAGTTATAAAGGACATTTTAATACATGAGTTTTAAAGAAAGGCCCTACCCTGGAAATACCATATCTTCAAAATCATACAGCATTTACAGTAAGTGACTGCATATCTCTGTTCGTAGGTCTTAACAGCAAGCCAACTTCATAAATGTTAAATCCACACACATATCATATATTGATGCTGCTGAGCGAAGACAAAAGAGCAATATGTTAGTGAAGAATAAAAAAGATCAAGCTGTGAAAAATGACAGGATGCCTACCAAGGTAATGGATACCAAGAGATTGTGCTGAGGAGGTAAACACCGGGCCACATCTGGAATTGCTACTTTCAGATTAGAGAATTTGAATGGAGTTACAGTAGTTAATGTGTCCAAGGGTCTTCAACAGAAAAGGCCACAGAAACAGGGACATGTTACCAAAAAGCAAAAAGTAATGTAAAGCAATGGAGCAATCAGGAGGGAGATCTTCTCTTTATTAAGAGTTGATAGAATGTCTGTTTTGAAAGAATATTCAAAGGGATTTGTTTTCTAAAAAAAAAAATATTACAAAACTGATCACTTTCAAAAGTGATGTGTATTTGGCACTGTCCTGGATCCTGTCCTTTGTTGTTAAAATTTGTGTCAAAAATTATCCTGAAAAGAATTATGTTCCCTCTGTAGAACCTGCTACTTCAGTCTTCAGAGAGAGAGTATGAGGATAAACATGAACTGGTGGCTTGACCCAGGAGGGCGTTTCTTATGCTCCCAATCACTAAGTGCCACAGAATGGTGGAAGGTAATTTCCTGAGGCTAAGGGCAAGGGTGGGGGAGAGAACAGGAACAGAAGACAGGACAACTTCTTTTCTGGAAACCTTCATTTGTATCACGTTATGAAAAAAATATAGTATGAAATCATAGGCTGGTTTGTGTTGGAAGGGACCTTGGAGAACATCTCGTTCCAATCCTTCCACTAGACCAGGTTGCCCAAAGCCTCATCCAGCCTGGCCTTGAGCACTTCCAGGGATGGGGCATCCAAAACTTTTCTGGGCAACCTGTGCCAGTGCCTCACCATCCTCATAGTAAAGAATTTCTTCCTCATATCTAATCTAAACCTACCCTGTTCTAGTTTAAAGCTGTTACCCCTTGTCCTACCACTGCACTGGCTGGCAAAGAGCTTTCCTGTAGCCCCCTTTAGGTACTGGAAGGCCGCTGTAAGGTCTCCCCAGAGCCTTCTCTTCTCCGGGCTGAACAACCCCAACTCTCTCAGCCTGTCTTCACAGGAGAGGTGCTCCAGCCCTTTGATCATCCTTGTGGCCCTCCTCTGGACTCACTCCAACAGGCCCATGTCCTTCTTGTGCTGGGGGCCCCAGAGCTGAACACAGCACTCTAGCTACTGCATTGGGATGGGAAACCATCACTGGGATTTGGGATGGTGATGGCACAGTTCTGCAGGTAACCTGACAGCAATAAGCAAGGCCTGACACTCCATGGCAGCTCCACCCTGATAGAAGATGCCTGCCAGCCTGGGAGCTTGGAAAGCCGGCCTGGGACTTGGCCTCTGCAGCCTGGGAGCTTGGTCTGCAAACTGATGGCCTCCTTGAGGGTGCCAGTGGCACTGGCTCATCCCTTCCCCTCCAAAAATCAAGTTCCCCTGAAAATCATTGCTGCAGTTGGTTAGTAGGGATGGAAAATGATCATTGAGAAAGGAAATTGTTGGGACCTCTGGCCTGAGTTGGCCATGGGCACCACTGAAAGCAAAAGTCTTGGTGTGCCTTTGACCCAAAGCCTCTCTGCTTGCCTACCCTGTAGTTGCCCACCACCTCAGAATAAATCAACTTCAGATTTTCAAAAGCACCTAGAAATGGAAACTTCAAAGTCGGTAGTCAGTCCATCAAATTGGGACTTCCGTGGTCAGATCTCTGACTGAAACTGTACAGGTTTATGAATATGTGCAGACCTCTTCATCTATGCTTATTAGAGCTAGATGGTCCTACCCTATTTTTTAAACTAGGCGCTAAAGATCATACCTTCACACCTACTATAGCACCGCTCATTTGAGTTTGAACAAAGTTAAAGTGATCTGATGGCTGCCAAAAAGAAAGAAAATATGACCTTATACTGAAACAACTTCAGTGCTTTTACCCAGACAACACTGTAAAGGCAAACAAAGTGAATATCTGTTATGTTTAAATGTGTACTTTAAAAAAGAAAATTTATCACAAGCTCACACCGCCTGTGTGTGTGTATGTAAGGTACACTTCAACTCATTCACCCGATTGAATTTGCAGGGTATTTTAACCCATATAACATGCTCATAACAATGCATAGAACAGCATGAGTGGATTTCAGTGATTTGAACATTCGAAGGTGTACAGAAGGGATATGTGGGTGAGATGCATCTTCACTGTCTTGTATCACTGAGAAATCCTTGGGACCCTACGCATTATGCAAAACACTTTATTTTGTAGGAGGTAGGAGTATGCAGAACGCATTTTCTCTGACCCTGAGTAAAAGAATATGTAAGAAATTCCTGAAGGAAAAGATGATAGACTTCTCTGTGTTCTTGTTTTAATATTTTTATGTGGCTAAGGGTGGTTTTAAAAGTAGACATTCAATTCACCTAAAAGATGTATTTTATGGTTCTGTAGTGTGAGGTTTGATTTTTTTAGGAAATTCTACTATTGTGTTATTTGCATGTCACCTTCAGCATAGCGATTCAGGCTTCAGAATCTTTGTTTAAAAGGGATTGTTCGTATTAATGGGCCCAAATTATTTTTAACCCTTAGAAGTCTGAGAGCGCTAGCTGATCTCAGCATCAATGTAAGCAGTTATTATGCAGATACATACCTTTTAGCTCTACCAGTTTATCACAAAGCACAGCTTCTTACCTTCTCCAGTCTTGAAAAAATAAAACTTTTTTTTTTTTTCCTGGAATTCTTTTAAATAGCTAACTTTTGTATATGCTCAAAATCAACCATGTAATTTAGCAGCAAGGAGGAAAGAAGGAGAGTTAAAATAGGATTTCTAATATCTTGAAAAACAAGTGACTTGTTCAAACCTTGATACTGTATGTTATTGCTTTTCCTTCTCTGCTACTTGTTCATCTCTTTGTTTTCATCTAAAAGGGAGAAAAATAGATGATATTTTATTTCTTGTTATTAAGATTAATAGTAAACTATTAACATTTTCCTGAGATGAATTATTTATTTGTAAAAATATTTGATATTTCATTTTTGGGACTAAATTATTAAATTTGATAGGAACTTCTGGATTTTCTTCAAACAAATATTAAAAAGTGATCTAGCTGCTTTTTTCTGCTTACTTTTATATAGTTCGCCTGAATGGAGGCAGAGCAGGTTGAAGAATATTTGGAGTGACAGAGATGTCCAAACTGAGAGAATATGATGAGATTTACCTCAGACCAACAGTTCCCAACCTTTATAGACAGTCTTTGCAACTTCCCCTATTCTACTTTCGGCATCTGCAACACTTTCTTCTCTAAACACAGCTGCTGCATGTCTGGGCCACACGGAATGAGGGAGCGGCAGAAGTTGTGTATGGGCTATATGTCAGGTTTCGCCTCGTTGCTCACTGGGCATGCTTTATTACCATCCGGAGGAGAAAAGTAGTGCTGAGGGCTTTAATGGTGGGTGAAGAGGAGTCAGAGGCAGCACTGCCTTCCTGTTCTCATCCTGTGAACCTAGAGAATGCTCTCTTATTAAGAGACGAGAATAAAAGAGGCATCAACAGCTACACTCTAAGGAAGTAATTGGCTTCATGACCAGAGGGGTTGTGGGAGATAAGACATATCTTGCTGTTAGAAATGGATTTGACATTATTCCATATTGCAAGCAAACAACAGAATAGAGTCTAGAGGCAAAGTGAAAAATGACTCCCAAAGATGAGTAACCAATGTTCTGCTGCAAACTGAGAGGGAATTTTAAGTTAGATTCCAGCAGAGTCTGTCCTAAGGTCATTTCCATTCAATATTATAATTAAGCACTTGGATAGCAGAAAGGAGAATGTGCTTACAAAATTTATAAGTAAGAACAAGCTGGAAGAGAGGGCAAGTACTGTGAAGGGCAGAACTATCGTAACAAATTGGAATCATGGTTGACAATCAGCAAGATAAATTCAGTTTAATAGAGCTGGAGAACCAACGCTTACGAAGCAGAAATGAGATACACAAAAACAAAATGAGGAATGACCATCAGCCAGTTACACAGCAGAAGAAATTCAGAGTTTTCCTGGACAGCAAGATAAATATAAACCAATAAAACAATAGTGTCACAAAAGAGTGAAATAATGTGTTCTGGGGAGATATTTGCAGGGAGGTCATCGCTGAGATAACAAAGCTAATTATTCTGGTGTACTCAGCGCTGGTGAGTCCTCAGCTGTATTACTGTGTGTGGTTTGTGCACCACCGCTGTTTGTGGTTTTTGCACCACACTCTACAAAGATGTAGACAGACTAGAAATGGTACAGAGGAAATCAACAGAAATGAGAGGTTCAATCTGCATGATTTCCCAAGGCGTCATCTAGCCCTACATTTCTATGAAATAATCTTTGAAGCCGTTATCTGCTGTATGCTAAACGTACTCCGCATATTGTACTTCTGTAGCTTCCCTGTTTCCACAAGATTACGTGATTGTCAGAGCCAGTTTGCCAGTTTGTCCATTGCAACTGTTTGAAACTTGATCATGATTTAGCTGAAGTCTGTTTTAATACTGACTTCACTGAGACACGGATTTGGCTTGAAATATTTATCAAAATGTAACATTTACTTCTCAGTTTTGTTTTATACTTGTTTTTTTAACAGAAGTTTATAATAAATGTTAGTTGTGTGTAAAAATAATTGGTTTTATCAGCATGAAGGAATATTTGGGGGTAGATGAATTGATGTAGGGCTGGAATTTAGCAGATTCTCTATTTAACCCTCTGTATGGTTGCCTTTTTGCCCTGGCCAAGCCTCTGTGCTCGGGATTTCACCTCCTATGAAACAATGATTCATGGGTACTTTTTGAGGATTAATTCTTGTTTGAATGGATTTGAATAAGAATGATGCTAAAGCATTTTTCTACTGCGATGTCATTTGTTACTTTTTCTACAACCGTTCTTTATTCTTTCAAATCCATTTGTTCCTATTAGAAGGTGAAGTAAACTCATTAAGGTCAGGTGCGCAATCAGCTGTTCAACAGCACTTGGTAGGCCGCAGCTATTTCAGTTCCAGGAGTTAGCCTTTGGGGATTTAAATGGCTGCTGAAGTGGGCTAACGGGAACCTCCTGAAGTTTAACGAGGGGAACTGCAAAGTCCTGCACCTGTGGAGGACCAGCCCCAGGCCCCAGGAGGTGCTGGGGGCTGCCTGGCTGGAGAGCAGCTTGGCAGAAAAGGGCCCAGGCGTCCTGGCGGCCACCGCGCTGAACACAAGCCAGCAGTGTGCCCTAGCCACAAAGAAGACTAGCGATATGCTGGGCTGCATTACGCAGAGCATTGCCAGCAGGTCATAGGAGGCTTTTCTACATCCTTTTAAGGTTTCCTACGTAGAAATTCAAAGACAGACAATTCTTCAGGGTTCAAAACTGTTTTACCTTATGTTTTTTTTTTCTGAATAGAAGTCCCAGTCCATAACTATAGTTGCCACTGAGGTTTTAATTTCCCCTCTTCCCCCACCTGAAGTTACCACTGTACACCAGGCTGCACATTAAATATATTTAGATCAGACTAAAATGCCTCCAGTTCTGCTTCCTTCAGCATTTCTCGCACATGCTTCTATTCAAAGGTATCCTTAAAGGGATCATTTAGTAAAGCTTCAATGTTATAAACTTTGTTCCAAATGGATTTCACACACCTGAAAACCAAACCGTTAAATGTAAAACTTCTGTTCAGCCTGATGAATACCTTAAGAAGCTAGAAGGAGTGGAGCATTTGGAACAAGAGCTAAAATTAGCCTTTTATCATGCTCGCTAATGTCAGTCAGAAGTCCTTCTCAGTCCACTCAGATACCTTCCTCGGAGAACCTTTTGTTTTTTTTAAAGACACATCCCAGCACTGTAGAAACGTGTGATTGCAGCAGATGGCAGCATCCCTAGCTCAGATGAGTTACCCATTGCAATGCAGGTGGGCAGTGTGACAAGTGGCCTGAGTAAATGTCCTCAGCTCTGCTCTGCGAGGGTGAGATCTATGCTGCTGCAACCTCTCTGCTGCTGTTGGTTTTCAAAGCTTTAAATTACCCGTAAGCATGGCAATCAGATCCCTTGGCTGCTGTGCAGACCTATCTTTTGTGCCTATTTAGTTAACCACACTATAAATAAAATATTTCCATCTAGAAACAAAGAGCGGTTTTTAATGTTTAAATATTTTGCATATGAATCTATTTGTTAGTGTGTCATTTACTGGGCAACTACCTACAACAAGGCATGTCCATGAGCTGAAGGATTTGTCTGCTAACTGGGATGTCGTAAAGTGAGAAAGCACTAGAGTGAAGCTGGTTTATATGTGATGTAGGAAGAACATTAAAGTATGTGTTTTAATATCTAACATGATAAATGTTCCTTTTTCCATAGCTGATGGAGATATATTAGTGAAATAAACAGAATTTTAATGTTGAATTTGCACTTCACTTCTTCAGATAAGTGTAAAACCTTCTTACCGCAATGTTTCTTTGCTTATCCTTTATGTATGCAATTTGCTGCATTTTGAAACTTATATTTATCACAGATTTGAATGCATACTTGAATAAAACAGTAAGTATCTACATTCATCCATCACCATGATATTATCTCGTGCAGCTCCCCACTTCCCTTTCTGCCTCCAATGCTGTAAGACCTTGCTTTACTATTTATTCACCCTTAGTATCTGGTGTTCTTCTCATGAATCATGTTGACAATTTGCTAAATTCAAAATACGTTTTATCTGAACATGAGATAATTTTTTGCCTTCTGGGCACAGCTAGAAAGTAGATAAGAAAACACAGATTTTAATTCGATAATTTTTCTTGTTTTTGTTTGTTTCTTTTTTGTTGTTGTCTGTTGGTGGTAGTGGTGGTGTTTTTTTGTTTTAAATACTCTTATGAATATTTAAAAGACTTCTACGAGTCTTTCCCACTGCGATTCCATATTTTCCTAAATGGCAAATGGCTTAATCAAATATCACTTGATTCCCAGTTTTGCTTCTTTAGTTTTGATCCACTCAGCTCTTCCTATCTGTTTCGATGTCTATGCTAATTTGCTCATGCTCCTTGGTTCTTTTGGCCTTTCAGTGCCTTTTCTGCCTATTCATTATTGACACTGATGTTTTGCCTCTCTTAAATTTGTGGGTGTTAGCAACTCACTTGATTTGGAAGAATGGTACGCATTTCTTCATCGGCTCACATGTTCTGAAACAAACTGCTTCCCTTGTCTGTTGGCACCAACTCACATATGGTTTGCTTAAAAAAATTGGTTCCAAGGCAAAACAAAAGAGAATTAACAAAACAAAGTTTAAGCATAATGAATGTATAATTACCACCTGAACTATTATTAATACAATGTTATTCAATCCGTAGGGATGAAGCCTGTCTCAAGCAATTTAGCTGACATACATTAAAATGGAAATTTAATTCTTATTACAGTAATGATTCACTAAAAAACTCGAGATTCAAAATGCTTATGATGTTTTGAGTGAATATAGATAATATACTCCTAAATAGAGCAGCAGAATATTCATATATATATATTCATGTTTATATTTTGCATATTATTTGCAGCAGCTGAGCTTCTGTACTTCATGATTGTAGCATTTGTTCAATTGCCAGGGCAATTTGCTTGCTGCTTCTTCCTCCACTTGTAAAATGTGGGTATCATTTACATGTGTAATACTGTAAGAATTAGTGTTAGTAAAACAAGGATGAGTTTTTATCCATTGGCCTGATTACAACCTCATTTATATAAATATAATTCCACCAAAAATGATTAGTCTCAATATTTGTCAATTTCTCTTAATTTCCTTGAAAAAATACTTCTGTAGTCCTTGGAAAATTCCCCTGGTATTAGTTCTTTAAGCTATATTAAGTGATGTAGTGTAAAAGTGATTTACTGTATTTCTGGTGGTAAACTGTTAGTTTACTTGTATTTTTACAATATTAGGCAAGTAACAGTGTTTTATAGTACAAATACATAGCAGAAGTATGGTCCTGTCCAAAAAATGATGGAATTCTAGGCATTGGCTCGTAGTTTTAGGTATGGCTGACAAAGTATATAAATTTTAAAATGCCATATTAGAAGTTCCATCTGTACTACTCATGAATACCTCACAAAATACAAGTACGATAACCTCTTAAGACAAGCATGACTCCAGTTTCATCACCGCCATGTCAACGAGCACTTCTGGTGAAAACATCCACCTTTTACATAGCTATATTTAGTAGGATGCTTCCTGGCAAATATCAACAGTCTGTTTGCATGAAATCCAATCATTCCTCTAGTAAAACAGAACAAATCTGTAGGCCGTTGGCTGAACGTATACAATAATATCAGAGAATATAACCAAACCGCAGCACATCTGAAAATGTAAACACTTGTTAATCTTCTATAGTAAGTCTTGGAAATGGCTAAGGCTGGTCATACCATGAACAGACAGCCATTCACCACCTTCCAGCTAACTGATGCTGTCTTCTGCTTTGGCAGTCAAAGACTGATCCCTGCTTTGTTCAAGGAAATGTGACTTGTATATTCTTGGTATAACCAGATAACCCTAAACTTTGTCATCGGTTTCTGATCCAGATAGATATGTCCTGAATTAAACAAATTCAATTTTGTTAATCTATCCTTCAGCATAATGTTATAACATGGCTTTGTATTTCCTTAGTACCTTTCATATGCTGATTAAGCATACTTGCAAGTGTTGTTTGAGGAATATTATAAACATTGCAAAGTTAAGCATAAAAAGCTTCACAACATATTGCTCACATTATAAGAGAGCAATCTCCTTTAGCCATTCTATGTGGGTGCATTATGATACAATCTTTAACTGCACAGTAATGGCATTTCTTCACAAGAGTCATGCTGTTGTCAGGAGAAATATGGGTGGTGCTTTTTTTGTGAGAAAATGATATTTCATTTCCTCCTAAGGGTTTGAGATATGGCCCTCTAGGTTATTGCTGAGTGTACATCAGTCTGTTAGCCTGCTTTTGAGTATAAGTTGATTACCTAATTATGGATACATCTTTCACCTTTCAAAAACCTAGGCTCTGCTACCCCAGGTTTGCAACTTGAACCCTTCCAGATGCCAAGTGTCAGAGAACAACCAATATTCCTAAATGAGCCGGGGCTCCCAGCCACGTGCAGGGTAGATGGCGTGATGATGACTGACGCACAGATTAACAGTGAAAAGGCAACTGGGGACAGCTTTTGAAGCAGCTCTCATCGGGGCAGCAGTATGCAATTTTAAGTCATGAGACTCCCTTCTCTTCTTGTAGCCTTCAGACTGAGCTCCCGTGCAGCTTTCTGTCTGTGCAGGAAGTGAGCAAAGACTCTGAAGAGAACAGGCTCGATTGCCACACTCATCCTGTGCACTAAGCATTGTGTGGGCTATATGATCATTTAGTTAGAGACTGTGTCTGTATAAATACGCACAAGTGGAGCTTAAAGCAGCACAGGCAATCTGAGTCCTGGCGTTTCAAAACTTTAAAAAAAAATGCTTCATTTTTTGGTATTAAAAGCATCTTGTTTGTTTGTTTGTTTGTTTTGTGTCATTGGCTGTGGTTTTATCAGTGCATGTTGGATAAAAAGAAATGGCATCACAGATGTCGACAGAGGTCATCAGCAAAGCAGTAAGTGCTATGTTAACTGCAGAAACTACTGCCAACTCGGGCTGACAAGCCAGCTCATATCAGCAGAGCGGTTGTCATCCTTTACATGGGCCATTTCTAGCCGTGCTTCAAAGACAATTGGTAACAGCAGGGTAACAGTGAGACCTTAGCAGTTAATCCTGCTGATTTTCCTACTTAGGCTGCCTTCCTCAGCCTCCGTCCTCGCTGCCTGTTCTCCTGCGAGGGGGTGCGTTTCTCTTCTCTTCTTCGGCTGTTGTGCATACTCAGCATCCCAGCTGCTCGTCTGAAATCCAGTGAGTCATCTTCAGCATCGCCGTCTACTCCCTTTGCTCCTTCCTAATCTGCAGATATATTTATGCTGCACACCGCAGTGCAGCGTATGCATAAATCACCTACTTCCACGAGTGTACGCACAGGTGCTGCAGGTATCTGGGTGGCAGCAGCAGGAGCTCGGATAGGTTAATTTTTCTTGCCAAGAATTCTCCTTTTACAAGCTGGCCTGCTCCTGCTGCCTGGTTATATACTTGGCTGCACCTGTTCAAAGTATCCTGAAAGACAGGCGTATCCAATGCTGTGATGACAACTAGCGTCAGTGATTTTGTACCTCACAGAGACGCTTTGATCTAGAAAACAGTGTATTTGCAGTTGGCAGCCAATACGTAGAGTAAACGTGTTTTAAAATCAAATGCTTGTTTAATGAAGGGGAACACTGCGTGTGTCTTTTGATATTCTGTATCTGGATTCATCGCTGCTTAGAGTACATGACAGGTTTTGAAAAACAAAGCTGCTATGGCTTTCCTTTCTCTACTTATGCCTACAGGGACTGCAGTTATTATAAAGTTATTCTTGGAGGAGTTAGAGCAGTGCTAGTAAAGACAATGGCTTTGAATCTTTGCTTTAAAATTCTTCATGAATCTAGTTATAGTCTATAGTTTTAGGTAGAAGAGAACACATGGTTCCACTAAGACACACTGACAGTGATAAATCTGAAAAGATACAAACAATTTATCTGAACATTTTTGAAGTCAGGAAAATTATAAGGAGAAAATAAGACATCAGATAATCCTGCCCATCAACTGGTAAACTTTTAACTGAAGGTGGCGTGTCCAGAAAGTAGGTAAATGAAAATAAAAAATGCAAAGTAAGAGAAATGTTAAGAAAATAGAAATTTTCATGGTTCAGAGGCAACTCAGTCTTCCAGTTTAGAAGAAAATACATCACTGTGACATAAGCCTGACATCAAAGAGATTTCCCCTAAAATTAGCAGCAGTAATTAATAATGATGGTGTCTGGGCTTCCAAAGTTATGTTTCAAAACTTTTTACAGCAGTCAGAGCTGTTTTTCTGAGGCTGCTGATATGAATGCAGGTCTGTCAAGGACTTCCTGGGACAATTTTGCTACTCTTTTCCTAATGTGGGTAGCCATATATATCATCCTTTCATTTAGAATTGTATTGATCTTCATCTTGAAATGATTTAGGTGGTTTGTCTTGGTGTGTTTGTTTGTTTGTTTCTTGTTTTTGTTGTTGTTTTGTTTTGTGTTGTTACCATTAGTCCCATAGAAAAGCTCTTCAGCAGCCTCAAAACTCTCTGAGGGTTAAAAATATTTTTCTAGTTCTTAAGCTAAATGTATTTGCAATCCATTTATATCATTTCACAATTCTTACTAAAAAATATGTCTTTTAGGTTGTATCTCTTTCTCCAAAACATCATTTACCACCTGATTTTTTTGTGGTCATTTTCTCTAGGAACTTTCATTTTCGTAGACTAAATACACTGAACTCTTTCAGTTACATGTCAAAGACAGGCTGTGTGCTCTCTTTATCATCTGAGTAGCCATGTTTCCATTTGAATTAATCTTTCCTGAATAGTACACACTGCGCATACAGTATTTGAGATGAAAATTCAGCATTTTTAAAAATAGCAGTATTCAGGTATCTTTGCTGGAAATACCTCCTTCTTGCATTCTTACACGACACTTGCCTTTTTCACAGCTACACACGTTTTGCCTTAGTTTCAGTGGCTGACAATTTTCTGACAGTTTTCTGCGACTGTCTTAAGTGCTTCTTTTCTTGTGATATTTCCAGCTCTCAGCTTACCATGAAGCTTCTTCTTGTTACTCCTCAGCAGCATTACATAGCATTCACACTGCCACATTTAATTCCATTCGATTAATCGATTTGTTAAGGACATCCAAATTTTCCTAGAACCTACTCATTCTCTGGTTTGATGACCAGCAAATGCTGTTACTGCCAGGAAGCAGAACTAGAACCATAGATCTGAACCAAAAAAAAAAACAAAAAACAGTTTGAACCTGTTTTTTTTTTTTTTTTTGAATCAGAGCAGAACACAAACCTCCTTCTTCAGAAAGTCTTACTGAAATTACTTTCCATGCTTATCCAAGTTGAGCTCTAATAAAAGTGTGTCTGGTAGATAAGGGCTGGTCATTGCTATGAATTTTCTCCTCTCACTACTGCTAGCAATGCTCTGCAGAAGGCTACTGGGTTCCATCAGCCTGAAGATCCATAGAAGTCCCACTGGGTTATTTCATTTTAGTAGTGTGGGGGTTTCTCTACCTCTTTGTATATGTACACTTGAGATACGTGCACATATATATCAGTTCAGTCCCCCATGAATGCAGGAGCAAATTCACGAGGCAAGGAACATCCGTCTCCTGCTCCAGCTCCGCCAGCATCCAACAGATGTCACTCATGCATGTACTCACGTGCAGCATCACAAGTTCATTCTGGCTCCTCGATTTTATTTACCAGTGTTAGCAGGGGAGGCTGGGGTGCCTAAGCTCTAACAACAAGGACACTTCTTTGGTAGTTCTTTAAATACAGTATACAATTCTTATCCATTCCCAACTATGGTATTTAAAATTGTCATTTTCACATCTTACAAATTTCTTTTATAAGCGTAAAGGTAGAATTACAACTCCAGTTTCATTTTTAAATATTAATTTTTTAACTTTGAAGATGGATTAAGCAAAAGAACATTTATTTAATGGATTTTTTTTTGCTTGTATAACTGTGGAAAATAGAGGGACCTTTTCTTTATCCTCCTGAGAAATCTGACTCTAATTGCATAATTAGGTGGCTGTAACAAAAAGTAAAATTGCAGGCTCAAAAGCGATACATATGGTTTTATATACTTCATCCAAGTAAATTCTCTGCTGGTCTGAAACTACACAGGATATAGACATGAAGTATGGTAGAAATTACGTGAGTATTTGGATTAGCCATTTGTATGTCAGTGCCCTTAAGAATCTCTTATTACCTACGGATCCATTATGAAATCATAAATTTGTAAAGCCTGTAAATATCTTTTGCATGGCCTTTTTGGTACATTATATGTGACAGGAAGGTGAAAGTCAACTCCAGCTTTCAGTGAAAAATAATCACAGGAACCTGACATGACCTGAAAAATAAAAATATTTAACTAATGTTCTCTAGGTTATTTCTGTTCTAAAAGTTGAAAAATGCTGAAGTTGATAAACCATTGACCAGATATGCATGCTCCAACCAGCTGTTATACAGCACTCAAGCGAACAATAAAATACCTAAATTTAAAAGAACCATCTCTTAATTCAATAAACATTATCAACCATATCATTTTAGCTTTATTTTCCTTCTTCAGAGGGGGAAAGATCTGTATGCTCTGGTAGTTATTGTCATGTTTATTGACAAAAAAATCTCAAAATAACATCCAAACATGATATAAACAACACATAGGGAAAGAAATTATAGTAATCAACACAACAGATGGGTAGACAGCATTTCGATCTAGTTACCTGCTGCCAAAGTCAATCCAAATAACATGGCTCTAAAGCACTATGAGCTACAAGGGAGGGATGAAATAAGTTGGTCTGTTAGTTGTCCCAGTGAAACCTCCTTTCCTGGTGATTTGAACGTCCTTGTGGTCCTCCAGCTTCCTCCTCCTCCGTATCTCCTCTGCTCCCCCGTTGCCCCTCCATTCCCTCACTGCAGGACATGGGGTGGCTCGTGGCGTGGCTGGTTGCAACCTAAACGAAAAATGGACAGTGGGGGCACTAATTAAGGTGTCCTTTCTATTAGGCTCTTCTATCCAGCTGCCAGTTATTAGAAAATTTCTAGGAGCTTACTATGTTTGAGATCTCTGTCCATCTGCCAGATTTGTCTGAAATGGGTTTCCATCATTATAAGCGGTCAGCTGAGATACAGGGTAGATGCAGAAGCCTTGTTTCCTTAGGATACCCACTTAGAAATAACCTGAAAATCAAGTAGTTTAATTCAAAGTTTTTGCTTGTTTGCTTCAGCTAAATAAATATACATGTAGGTAGGGATGGATGTGAACTGGGACACCCAAAGCTTTCCGTGGCTGACAAAACCAAGCAAAGCAACCTCCTCCTGGGACAGACGATGGCAGCAGTTCCTGGGCCTGGGCTGCTCTAATGAAATGTTCACCTGGACAAAACAGCCACCCCCTTGCATTTCCTCAGCAAGGACAGCTCTACAGAGACTTACGCAGTGAATAATGCTCATTGTAGGCCTAATAACTCAGCTGCCCATGTTTCCACTGGAAAAAAGTAGTTCTCTTCTTTCCACCGCTCTTACCTGCCATAAATTGTCCTGCTTTTTTATGTAATGTTTTAATTTTTCTTTTACACCCGTTGTCTTCACTAACATATGTGGAACAGCCCTGTAATCCACCTCGGGGTGGGATGGATCACGGTATCGTTAACCTCAAAGCAAAACACGAGCATGCAATATTCATTTGCAGAAGCAGGAAAACGAGTGGGGAGATGCAATTCGGGCTGTGGACAGGAGAGGGGGCCCTGCGTAGAGCAGGAGGGAAAAGCTATCGGCTATGGAGACGGAGAGCAGCCAGAGGTCGGCAAAGCCCAGGTAGGAAGGAGATATTCCCCGCTGTAGGGAGGTGGGGGCCCGGGCAGGCCCCCCTGCCGCAGGCTGCTGGGGCAGGTCGGTTAATGGCTGCCCCAGGCCGCCCTCAGGCCTCCCTGCCAACCACAGGCCCGTGGGGTCTCTGTTCCACAGACCACCGCCTTGGTGTAGATGGAGATCCCAACTACGGTGTGTTGGGAGCGAGATTTGTGGTTTATATTTCTGTTACACGGAGAAGGCGGCTGCGGGCGTATAGATTTAATGTTGGATGCTCGCCCCAGAATTTCCATGTTGTTTAAATCGATGCTTCAGAAGGTTGTCACTTCCTCAGTCAAGGTTGTATCTCATAAACCACCTGAGGAAACAAGCTCTGTGAGCGGTTGCCTGCATGCAAATGTGATTTTTGGCACATACCGCTGGATTCCCTGACATTTATACTCCTACAGTGGGTAAATTTGTATTGGCTGCACTGAACAAGCAGAAATGCTTCCACATTGTAAAACACTCCCACAACATTGATTCAAGTTTGATCAATTACACGAGGTGGTTCAGAGAGTAGTTATAGCCGTGCAAAACGTTTTATTCAGAGTTAGAATTTGACCTAGTGTGATAACCAGGCAATAAAATCGGAGGTGGCTGTCAATTTCAGCAGAAATGAGGCATCACCAGAGCTTAAAGATCTGCTTCATAACGTTTCTATCAAATAAATCATATCTCCTGAGTGGGTATTTCCACCATTTTTGACAAGGAAGAAAGAAAATATTGTCTTTGGGTAGATCGAGGGAAGAGAATTAAAGCTGCAATGATTGCTAGCCAACCACATCTATACCCAGAATTAGTGCAAGTATTCAGGGTGCAAGGATATTTTGAAATCTCAATTTACAGTCTGTGTTTTGCAAATTAACAGAGCCCTCACATGATCCTCATCAGATAATTTTTGTGTTTAAAACATAAGCCATATGTTTGAAACTGAATCTAACGCTTTTAAAGGAGCAAATGATTGGTGTTTTCAGTAAGCAGCCTGGAATCCAGTGTTAGCTGATGAGTCATGAAACAAGGAGAAGAACATTTACAGGACATAGTACAATACATCAGTTTAGCAGAACTGAAATTTAACTTTTTCAAATGCCACTTCGGATAAACAGAACATACTTCCTCTCCATTGGAACTGAACCAGGTGCAGAATAAGCTGCTCTAACTATGCCTGACCCACCACTAAGACCATTTCAAGTACATTAATCTTTCTTAATTCTTACGTTACAGTATAAAAACTTCATTCCAAAATGTGTTTCAGCTGTAGAATTGTTTAAAGTATGAAATCTAAAGTGTGTCCTGAACAAATGTTGCACATTTTCATTCTGAATTGGCGGAAGCCATAGTTAGGAGAAATTACAGTTTATACCGTTGTGCTACTTTATTATTAGTGAATGAGGTAGAAACACCTCAGGATAGGGTCTTGTAGCCACGTTTACCAGATAAATGAAGTCAACCCTGAGAAGACCATTATGGGCTCTTGAAGAACAATTACAAAAGCTGAGGAAAAAGTATTCCATGCTTGAAAAAGAAACACTGGCTTACATAGGAGTAATAGGAAAAGGGACACCTTTGTCTTTTGGCCATAAATTTGGCTTCATAAGGACCATTTTCCTTTGTCAGTTCTTGTACAGTTAACAATGAAAAGACTCGAAGTGCGAAGTAACATTATCCTTTTATATGTGACATAGAAAACAAATCAGGACATGGAAATGGGATGCTTGGCTGCTTGTTTTTCTCATCTTTATTTCCCCCAAATACTCTGAATACTCAGAAGTACTGTTTTCTACTATGTTGAAGAAATCACATATGTATTTGCTGCAGTTTCAGAAGAATAATATAAATCTACTTGTTTAGTCTGTCTTGTTCAACAGAAATTACATGGCATCTTGACAGCAAAATAGACTAATAATCATAACAAATCTAATTTATCTCTGCTCTACTTTGAACTAGAATGAACTTTCTCTGCAAGATGGGAACAACTCACAGATTTATTGTTCTGGAGGAATTATAGGCAAAACCAATACACATTGTTCATGGTACACATCAGTGGGTTGTCATAACAGTGATTAAAACTTCTCCATCAGTAGCCAGGGCTGAATGCTCAGGCTACTCTGAAAGTTTCTATCACTTGACAAAACAAGACTGAGTTTTTGCAGGCCTGCTCTACCCTATCTTTTTATTTGAGTGCATGTAGGAAAAGCTTGCAATCAACGTTATAGACCTTGTTTTTCTTTTGCCATTTACTAATG
The DNA here is from genome assembly GCF_964034855.1 of Anser brachyrhynchus. Classification (NCBI taxonomy): domain Eukaryota; kingdom Metazoa; phylum Chordata; class Aves; order Anseriformes; family Anatidae; genus Anser; species Anser brachyrhynchus. The sequence goes on from NC_137695.1 coordinate 38,136,591, forward strand.
CAGTGGTGTCACATTAATAGATTTCTTCAGTAAATGACCAAAAGTAAAAGTAGCCTCTATCACAGGTCCGTCTGCTTCAGTCATGACTTCCCATGTACCATTTTCAGCAGAGAAAGAAGATCTGAGAGCTAACGTCCAGTAACATATGACAATTCATATCTTTACAACTTCAATATTTTTTCCTGAGGAAAAGAGGAGTCATTGTACATACACAACAATCAGCGTAATATTCTCTAGCTAATGAAGAACTGAATGCTACATTAAAGCTTTGAAGGAAAGATTAGAGGATGCTAAACTGAAAGGAAAATCTGGGAAAGCTTTCACTTCAGATTAAAAAAAAAAAGAAGAAGAAGAATGGCCAGGCACAATGCAGCAAAGCTAGGGGAGATTTTAAAAGCAGGAGGTAAAAGTTGCTCTGTTTTAGGTACTTCGGATACCAGTCTAATAGGATTCAAGACAAACCATCTGATAGAAACAGCAAAAATGAGAAATGTTACTAGATTCGTTTTGTGCTACCAAAGACCTGCAATTTGCAAGGAATCTGTGAGAATATAAAAAAACATTTTGTGGGGGAATCAGAGTTTACATTGCCTCTCTGTACTGTTTGAGGGAGAAAAGGGCCCTACATTTACAGCTTATCTGATGGATAAATTTGAAGAATTTTTCACTGTGCATGTCTTACCTGCAGCAATGTGGAGGCATTTTGGCATGTCCAGCTGTAAACCTGTACTTTGTGTTGCTCCTTCCAGTGTAAGATGCACAAAAGGAGTTAGGGACCAGCATCCTGCCAAACCTATTGAATCACCTGCACAAGCTAGAAACAGAGCTGTGCAAATCCTGATGGAGTCATTAAAGGGAATTACTTAGTTCTATGCCAGTTTGTCGATTTGTTTCTTAGTGAGGCTCCTTATTTCCCAGCTGTATAATTAGTGAAGTCTAAGATACCAGTTACTTCATTATTGTTATTCTTCTACACGGTGGGGACTGCACTTTCCTTTCTGGAAAGTGGAATACGTGGTACTGCAGTGCTGGTGCTGCACATGGAGGATGTGGAGCACTTAGATTAAGCAGAAGAGCCTTGTTTGGTGCAAGGCGTAGAGTTTTCCTTAACATCTATTTGGGGTTGAGGAGTCAAAGTTGTGTTTTTTTAAATGGGTTAGCAACCCAATTGCCAGAAGAACAGTTCTTCAAAGTATTTAAACATCTAACAAATGTCTGTAGCGAAGAAGAATTCTATCCGGGAAGTCAAATCAAGGCAAGGACGGGATCAGCATAGTATACTGCCAGGCACTGGCCTATCTGTGAGGCAGCGCGGACAAGGACTGATAGCAAGGGCCTGAGCTCAAAAGCAGCGTCTGAGCCAAGGGGAAGAGGCCCCAGATAACACGCCTTGTGGCTCTTTCTCACAGAGCACTCTTCAAAGCCCTGTGATCCAAAGTTACACAGCCCCGTGCTTTCAAAGCTGGCCTTGAGCGGCAGCCAAAGCTCTGGGTGGGGGGTGAGGGGGAAGGAGGCCGTAGGGCCTACTCGTGCTCTCAGGGCCTGGTACTACACGGTCAAGTACCTTTAAGGGTGTAGGGTGTTTTTTTTGTTTTTTGTTTTATAAATTTGGACTTGAGCTCCTAAATCTATTGCTTCTGGAAAAAAAAATGCACTGAATTTGGCTGAATTCTTATTTATGTATAAAAACAGTGATCCAGCTGTGGCTTCTCATATGTAGATTAATTTGGTTCCTATCCTAGGGAGACTTCTAGTCTTACTAGTCTGTTTAGTAAGACATCTAGTAATAACCTTCCATACCTAGCTTTGGCTCTGCAGCTTCTCATGTGGTTACCTGTTTTTTATCAGTCAAAGACCACCTGGTTGTCAGAAAAAACAGTGAGATCTGCAGGAAAAATAAACAACAACACATGCACAGACACACACACACACACACCCATAGAATTATAAGGTGTATGGGCTGCTTCTGACCATCCTCATTCATAGACAGCAAGGTTTTGTGGGGTCCCTTGAAGGAGCTGTTTGAATTAAGTGTGCTGTCTGAGTTGTGTGGTGTTTGGTGCAGATCCTCGGGCAGGAGCACAGGTAACTGAGAGCCCTTGTATAGACGAGTTCCGAGTCATATATTCATAGAAGTGTTCATAATTGAACATTAGTGGAAAGCAAGGTCATTTTGTGGAAAATTGGGTTTTAACACATGTAGGCTTCAGGCATTTTAATTACACAGAGAAGTGTTTTGCTACCTAAATATTTCTTTCCTGAGCATTACACTTTGATCCTGCAGTAAGTACTCTGTGGAAGATCTTGGCAATAGGGGAGAGCTCATTGCATTCAGCCCCCGATAAGGGACTACTGCTGCTCAAGAGAGCACTGGAAGACATGCAAGAAGGTCTCACAGGATTTGAATTGCTCTGGAAAAGGATTTGATATTTGAGGATATTAAAAAATCCTTGTCTTTTCTCACCCCTGCTATCCCACGCTAATTGAAAGTTTTTTTTGAATTGTTATTTTTACAAAAAAAAAACCCTGCAACTTTACTTGAGCTCGGCAGCTATAAAGCATAGCACATTTTTTTCTTCTTACTTTGAATATATTCAAGCTTCTGGAAAAGAATAAAAAATACAGAACAGTTATATTAAAGTCAATAGGACTCTTCAGTTTCAGAGCTGTTGTAACTTAAATTGTTTGCCAGTAAAACTGAACAGTTATATTGAATGTGAAGTGAGGTTTATGAGAATACATGTCTGTGTCTTATGTTATCCTCACAGGTTCTTATTCCTCTTCTTTTCCCCCAGTGGATAAGCAGTAATATGATTAGCATAAAGGCAGAGGAAATTTTCAGAGAAAACAAGTATGTCCTTTTTTGAACAGTGCTAGATCAGAATTTCTCTCAAATTGTGGAGGAATTCTTAACTTATTTAGTGTCACATATAGCTAATATTATTTTATAAAAGGCTGATACAAACCTATGTAGTTAAATAATTGGTTTTCAGGACTGCTTCTGTGATGGGTGTTTATCTTTGTTCTGCCACAAACTGTTATATTGTGCCCATTACTCTACTGCATTACTATTAGGAGGAGCTCAGTAATGTTGAACCAGATGCGGTTACCAGGAATATATCATTTCCCAAGAGTAATTAATTCTGCCGTTCCAGTGTTTATCTCGCTTTGGTTTGATTTTTTCCAGCTTCAGTTTCCATTAGTTTGCTGTCTTCTTCTGCTAGATGACAGACAGGATAGGACAATACCATTTTTTCCATGGATTCGGAGGGGGGGACACCGTAGGCTGCATCTGCCTTAGCTTTCCAGCTCATTCCTGTGTCTGCACCTGATTGTGCATGCTGCTTGCACAGTGCTTTGGTCCTGGTTTCTCTTTTAGATCAAAGCAACTTCTTCCCCATAGGACAAAACATGGCTGCGTTGTGAGCATTTACCTCAGTTATTGTTCCGGAGAAGAGTATAGATGAGGCTGCAGTAAATTTGGCTCCCTCCACTCCCCCAAGTCCTTCACCGCTATCCCAGCATCGTCTGAACCCCTGCATGCCCTGCTGGTGTACAGCACACACCCGCAGCATCGGGTTACCATAACCCCGTCCTCACAGTTTTTTGGCACACGGAATGGAAAAAAAAAAAAAAAAAAGCAATGTTTTAGGATTGCAAGGGCAACAGAGGAGACTCGAAATCCGTGTTGTGAGTCTGAGCACAGCCACCACCGGTGTTTGGTGCGTGAGTCACTCGCACCCCTGGGCTGGGAGCCTGCCTGGGGAGGATGCATTTATGAGAGTGGATGCTGCCTTTGAATCAAATTCTCTTCTGTGACAACCAAGCATTTGCACTGATGGAAATGTTTCTTTGTCAAATGCATTTAGAGGTTGATGAAGTCACAATATAAATAGTGGAGGAGAGGGATTTTCACAGTTACACCGCCACTGTGAGCTGGAACATGCATACGTGTGACTGGCAGCAATTAGTGCCGCACAGATAAAGACAGATTTTGTCCCATCCTTCTCTGTGGCTTTCTGCACTTGATACCATTCAGATTGGCAAAAATGAAGTGTGTTGCATGCTCTGTTTCATTTAGTTGTTGTTAGCGTTCAGAAAAGAATGAAAAAAAAAAGAAAATATTTTTCTATCTGTCATTTCATCTTGCTTTTAGTGCAAAGTATCCTTGGATGACCAAAAGAATGACAGGGACATATCTCGAGTGACAAACGTTGAGCTCTTGAGACAGTGCAAATAGTTCTATGTTTCTAAATAATGACATTTTTCTTTTTGCGAATTTAAAAAAGTATGTCTTTAATAAGCTGATTTTTACAGTTGCGTTCAAAACTGATGAACAACATCTCCACTACTGAAAAATTATACTTAAGCCTATCATCTGTAAGGCAGTTTACTCAAAAAGCATACTACATCAGGTAGAGATGAATGCCGTGATTACTTTTATAAGATAATGGAGCCCTGACTTTTTCCAGCTCTGTTTGCACATTAGCCTGAAATGAACTTTCTTGCTCAGTGGTTTCATTTGCATCATCATTTTCAGTCACTAACTGATAAAAAATACACTCTCAAATTCCCTGATCACTTTTGAGCACTTCCTGTATTAGAAAAGGATTTCATGGCTGCTACTGAACTGAGTATTTTTTGCCTTCAGTTGAAGTATTGGCTTACTTTAGGTATTTGTTATTCAGACACTTGTAATGTTTTTCACTATATTTTCAGGACGTGTCTTTTCCTCCTTGACTGTTGTGCCTTTTTCTGTTATCTGCAGGGACAGCCTCAGCCCTGGTGGATCAAGCCCCATCATCAGGCTTCATCAACATGGAGTTATACCAGCACGAGTGGAATGTGAGGTAGGGTTACGGTTTCTTTTCCAGTGTAGCCACATTGCACAATTCCTAGTGCGCACCATTTATAGAAGGACTAATGGCTTTAGCTTGTTCCGCAGTTCTAAGAGAGATCAAACCGTTACACGGTGAGCACCTTTTTATTGATGTGCCACAGATGACACAAGGTAATCTTACTCTTCTAAATTCTGTGGAATAAAATGGTGCAATTCTGGTGTGTAAACAAGTCCTAAGCCAAAAGCTTAAAACCTGATCCCTCGGGTCACTGTATTCCTCCTCCATTGCTTTCCTTCACCCCTATTTCAGGCCATGTATACAAAGTATGTAGATAGCGGCACGCTGAGTATCGGGTGTCTCGGACAGCTGGCAACACGCTTGGAGTACACGCATAGCACCAATATTTCCAAATGCAAGAGCAAACCCAAAGACTTTAAAAGGTTTCATAAGGTTTGCTTACAAATAATGTTTTTTCCAGGTGCTGTTTCCATGTGTTCTAAAGTTTGAAAAAAATATTCTTGCTTTCAAATTGAATAGGTGATGAACATTGAAAAGCAGGCATGGTACTGATCACATACCAGCACTTTTTTCAGCTTTTTGAAGTCCTGAAGGGCACTCTGGGAAGTATTACTTTTTTTGCCAGCAGTTCTATAATATAGTTTCTATTTATTTGCACATGCAATTTGTTATGCCATCTATGCAGAGGCTTTTTTTTTTGGGGGGGGGGCGGAGTGGGTAAGGAAAATATTTGTGAGAAGAGATAACTGGAGCCAAAGCAAGTAAACCTGACATGATAAAATCTAGAAACTATACGGCAAAGATACTTTCCACTTCTTCTATTGAAAAACAATGCCCATGATTTCTCCTATTTTACTCTTGTATGGTAAAGTATTTCTTCATATTGCAAGTTACTTTTCAGTATTTTCAATTGTGGTTTTGTGTACCTTTTTAAAGCAAGGCTGTGCATACGACGATGTCTCTGATGGTAGTAGATGGAAATACCAGCAGAGTTTCTGTCATGATGTGGTAATTACTAAACAAATAAAGCAAAATCACATGGTTGCATCTTGTAACCGTCTGTTTTAACTGTTTAACTATGCTCCCTCTAAGTGTGTTTACAACTTAGAAAACAAACTGTAGGTTGGGCTTAAGGGTCTTTTGTTGCAATATATAAATAAAATATGTTGTTTTTTCCAACTTAAAAGTGGTGACGTAATTTCAATAGTCAGTTGCCTTAAGTGTAGCTATCTGAAGTTCAGACTATTGAAAATAAAATTTAAATCAGATTACATAGGAGGTTTGGGACAGAATCGAGATAATTTGGTTTCATTATTTAATCACAGCATGACAGGCATATGCATTTATTGATGTAGTACTGCTGACAAGAAGAGTCAATGCATACAAAAAGACCACTGGAAGCAGCAGCTGCCTCTGTCAATAGATTAAAAATCAAGGGAGATTTTAAAGTATGTTTCTATTAATTGAATATGTAATCATTTTACGTAGAAGGGTTTTAATTACAGTTAGTCTCAATGTCCTCATTATGCACTTACATGGACTAAATATCCATGATCCTTGAATAAAATGTGGCTCGACAAAAAAGAAAATGTGAGAATAGCAGAAAAGAGATTTTAAAGGAGTGGTAAATAATCTAGAATGAAGACATCGTGTCTGTGCAATTTTCACAGCACAATTGTGAATGTCAAATAACAGCAACTAGATTTTCGCTGGGGGCTTTTCATTCTTAAAAATAATAACACATCAGATGTAGATTCAGGTTAGTTAGCAGACTTAGAAAATTGTTTAAATTCTCGGCACCTCTGAGCAGTGTCTGTCTTGTGAAAATACCCTACTGGTTTTCTGTTACGTATACCTCAAATGGCAATGCAGTGAGACTGGAAACACACGGCTCTCGTATTTCCAATTTCTAATTCTGGATTATTTCTTGTTCTGAAAAATTCATTGCAGAATGTAACACCTTTTGCCTTTCATTTTCCCTTTTTATATCAAACTGTTAATAGAAAAAAAAATGATTGGGTCTTACTTATGTACAAAATAATATGCTATAAGCCAATATATACACTGAAATTATTTAGATTCTCATCAAGTGTGCCACATCCAGAAGACCAAGCTGAGGTTGCCTGTCCAAACACAGTTCTGTTGCTCGATAGTCTGTCTTCTGCTCTGGGCAAGAAAACGTGTGGTTATGTGTAAATTACACAGTCAATTATCAGGCTGTCATGTCTTAATTTTGAGCATTTGATCTTGCTGTTCTTTCATTGAAGGCTGGAGTATTTCTGTGGATCATGGAGTTGTTTTTATTAATTTGTTTCAGAGGAAAGTTAATTGCCAATTCAAAATCACACGCTGAGTGAAACAGATTTCTGTTGTATTCCGTGGCTTTGATTGAACTCTGGGACAGGAGAAGAATATTTTAAGAAATTGCACTGTGTGGAAACAAAGAACACGAAGACAATGGGAGAGAAACAAATGTTTGTGACGGATCTGAGGCAGAAGAGCCAGATTTGCAACTAGAGATGGGGGGCCGAGATCTGATTAAAAAAGCACAGATTGTGACTGGGACAGCGCAGCGAGAGACTACTTCCAGACACAGAAATAAATCTTGTAGGCAGCTTCAAACCATGCACAGTCTGGACGGTGAGGCAGACGGCAGCTCTTCCCAGAACTGCTGGAGAGCGTTTCCGCAGAAGCTGAGCGGGCTGTCATTTTCAGAGTCGGTAGGAAGAGCTTTGTTAATCTGAAGTAGGAGTCAAGTGCACATGGCCCCGCTGCAGCTGCAAGAGACGCGTTAGCTTTGGAAGAAAAGCCACAATCGGCAGAAGGTGAATGAGTGAAACTCGAGTCTCAGTCGTAACAGTGAGAATATGTGAGCACGAAGTGGGGAAATGTTTGCCTCGTCTCGCTGCCTCTGTGGAGGGAAGCTGTCTTGCTGCAGAAGTGTGAAATCTGGAGAGCAGCATTTACGCATCACAGTCGATAATAAAAAGTGAAAGCCTGTAGATGCAGCCGAGTCACAGGCTCTGGCAGTCATCAAGAGGCATGGGGAGGCTTTTCTCTTTGCACAGGAGAGGTTAGCGTTAGGCAGAGCTGATCATAAACTGTGTCAAAGAGGGCTTGGCAAAAACTTCCCTATGTTTTCCTCTACAAATCCTTGTTTACAAGCAGACTGCAGCTTCGTAATAAACTGTGCTGGTGGCAGACTCGCTGTCTTCAGCCTTCAATAGAAGTTCGGTAGGACAAAGTCTACAGAGCTCGTTTATACATACATTGATCTGATTTAAAACAAACAAACAAGTAAACCCGATTAGTCTCAGATGGAGCATGGAGTCTGATTAACTAAATTATTTGTGAAGTTAGTATCCTAGAGAAAGTCCTGAAGATATTACCACAGAATTACGAGAACAGCATTTCCCAGCTCCTACAATTAAAGGGACAGTTTTCAAATTTATCTGGGTTTCACTTTGAAGGAACAAGGACAGAAATTCTTAAGTTGTTACGTTCAAATACATTACAATGGATCCGTGAAGCAGAGATGACTGAAAGAGTCCAAGCTGGTAGCAGGGGAATTGCTGGCCTCCTGAAGCAAAACAGGCACAGATTTGTTGAGATGGGCTGAAAAAGTAATTTAGCCCCATGTGTTGCACAGCAGCCGAGGACTGCTGCCATTTGGCAATCTCTCCAGACAATTAAAGGAAGAATTTCAGTCCACTCGCCAGTTGTTTTTTAAAAGGAAGGGGGCAAGGGAATCCCTTGTGATGTTTGATATCGATGTTCATCAGTAAGGATGAAGAGCAGCTCCTGCTTGCCACACCACTTCAAAGGAGGAGCCCAGGTGGGGAGACGTGCTGTGCCACCTGCGGTGTGACTCGTCTATCAGCACCTAAAGGGCACATCAAATCAACTCGCTGCCCACTCCAGATGAGAAAAACTGGGGTTAAGTGAGACCAGATCAGATCTTACGCACCTCATGCCTCGGGATTCATCCTGGATGATGCTGGCCAGGACCTTCTTTTCCACGTCCTACAGCTCTGCAGGTCCGTGGCCGGGTGCAGGCATGGCCGCCACACAGCTGCAGCACATCGTGGGCAGGGACCAAGGGCAAGACCCCCAGCATAAAAGCGGGTCCCTGGGAAGCAGGGCAGCCCTTGCTGAGGTCTCTTCCAGCTCCTTCTCCCAAGGCCACCAGCTGCACTGTCTCTAAGCTGGCCCTGAGCCCAGGAGACTGACCCCCCTGGAGCTCCCGGGTGCTCTGCAGAATTCGTTTCATCTACCCCGTCAGCAACCTCCTCCCATCTGCCACAGACAGCTGACACCAGCTTCCCTTCCCTCCTGCTTGTTGTGGTCTTCAGAACTGCCTCCATCTAGTTCATGCTATCGCAGATTTAGGTGCAAGGCAAATAATACATTCTTTGCTACAAGGTCAGCCTTTCCCCCGTCCCTTGCTTTCCACCTTCACAAGCAGGTGGTTCTTTGAGCCTCCAATGCTATCTGAACAGCGGCGCTTTCTGCTGGGTCTACAAAGTGCATTTACAACTAAGATTGCTGTTAAATCTCTCGGGAACTTCTATCTACAAATTAAGCACCTTCTGTTTTTCCGCAGGTTGTAGTTTATTGGGCATGAATTTAAGTAGTTTGCAGAGGAGTACAGCTGAGGCATAGAAGTATTGGTTGCCATAACTGTCAGTCTTACAGATTGGTGGCAATATCAAAACAAGAAACAAGCTATTAAAAATATGTGAACTTAATCTCCAAGCCACATTTGGGATTTCTGAGTCAGAGAACAGAACAAGTGAGACACAGATTTTCAGTATTTACAGTTCATTCAGTCTTGGGGTTTGTTAACCCAATGTGATCGTGTCATCGGGAACTGTTGTCAGAGATGCTGGGGACTTAGAGAATAAGAAGGGACAAGTAGACAGAGCAAACCTCCGGTGTGGTTAGGATCTTGTAGCATACCATTTCCTTGTGAAAATGACACCATATCTACTGTGGAAAGTAATGTTTGAAAAAGCAGTGCTATCGCAACAAATAGCCAATGGTCACAGGATTGGTTTTTTGCATCAGAAGGATGCAGATTATGGAGAAAAGGCACCTTATTTAAATGCCAGGAAGCGGGGAGATAAGCACATTGGTTCAGGTATTTTGTCATGGAGTGTCTCAGGCAGACAGTACAGTACAGAGCAGCCCTAACAGCCAGAGATAATGCTCCTGAATACAGCCGCAGTGGATTTATCACCACCTGACAGAGCTGGTGTTGATGCTTCGAGGCAGCACCTGCAGGCTCGGGCAGCATTTCAGAGCAGTTCAAATACCATCAGCTAATACATCGAACAGTATGCAAAGGCCTGAACTATGGTAATGTCATCTGTTGGCATTGCTGCGTTTGGGAAAGGAAGTTGTGTGAGTAACTGTATCCCGAAGAGGCTTTGCTATAAACTCTCGGGAACAGATTTTATTCAGAATTTCATATGGAGAACTAAAACTGTGGAAGAAATATGGAAGAACTAGACCTCTGTCATTTTTTCTGTCTTTGAAGCATTACAACTAAGCAGAGCCTGTACCAGGAAAAGCCTAGGCAAGGTGGGATTTAGAGCCCCTACATAATTTAAACACTTTTGAAACTCCTACTTACTGTGGAATATATTTGTTAATGGGTAGCAGAAAGCTTGCTAAAATGAACGGTGTTCAGTCAGTGAGAAAAGCACTGCGAGGCTACAGCCCGTGGCGGGTGGGAGCTCCGGCTCGCGCGTCTGCCCTCGTCCACCACTGACGCACACGTGTCTTCGCAGAAGGGCGACGGCTCAGTCCGTTGCCTGAGAATAGGTACCTACTTCCAGCTTCTTTCAATAGTTTTTATTTTTTTTTTTAATAGGCTTTACTCCAGATAACCAGGCTGCTACATTTACTCTGCCATGTACAGATTTTAACGCTTACTGTTTGTGAAAGCAGTCTGAAATGCTGGAATTTCAGTGCTGTGCATTACAAGGGGTTAGGTGTATGGGTGGTAGATGGCGCAGGTCTTTATACGTATAAAGATGACTTCCATGTCACATATTTTGCACTTTAAAAACGCTGATAGTTGCAGATAAAAATAGCAACCACAAATGATATTTTCAAAATCAGATAAAACCCTTATCTGTTAAATCAATAAATAGTGGCATGATTCATCTGATTCTGTGGATTAATCCTGAGAGCCAGCTTGCTGTTCAGATCTGTAGAGAAAAAGGAAACTTGAATCTATAACTAAGATAAGTTCCACTCAGAACAGTAAACGTGTTTTAAAACTTGAGTATGGCACGAAATCAAGTTTGTCCTTAGGTTTTTAATGTTTTTCATCTATTAGGTTATACCAAAGGCAAAAAAAAAAAAAGTATTTAATTTAGGAGGCAAATGCTACAGGCTCTCATAATTCTTCAATTGAAAGAGTTACAAGTGAATGCAAAGTGCAGGCTTATTTGACCAGCAGGAAAAGTAACCTAAACTCACTCTGGCATATGGGGCAACCAACCTTATTTGGTAAAGACCCTTCCTTTAAATTGTGGAATAATATTTGCAATTATTATAAGAGTTTTGGCCAGGGTTTTTGGCCAGAGTTTTTAAAAGGGTTATTTATCCTTCCTATACTGAGATGTGAGGGCAGTTCTGCTGTTAGAAAATATTCAGTGAATTAATGAGGTGAGTTATTCCAGCAGACAGAAAGCAGAGGTGCTGCAGATGAAATTATTCCACTGCAGAAAAACTAAGGAACGTTACGTGGTACGAAATGCATTGTGCTGGGACTTGCACAGTGCGAATGGGCTCTTGTATTACTCCTTATAATGTCTAAGAATCTGTCTTTGGGTGTGGGCACCGATGCGTAGTTTCCAACTAGGAAGACAGTCCTTTCATAGGCAAAAGTGTCTGAACATTAACTTTGGATGGGCGTTTAGAGTACTGAAATCAGATATGTAAATATGCTTGCACAGATTCTAAAATCCATTGTACCTGGGTTTGGTTTTAGTATCTAGAGGTGAAAATACAGTGCAGATTCTGTATTCACTTCAAACGCCGAGTGAGTCCTTGAGAATATAATGAAGCATTATATTGCACAGTGACCTCTGCTCAGTGAAAGCCGTTTCCTGGTGTCTTTCTGCCACTGTGGTGGCTCTTTATATGCTGCCAAAACATTGTGTTCAATCAAGATATCCAAGTCTTGAAAATCATCCTGGTATTTTTCTCTTCAAAAAAAAAAAAGTAACTGTAGGTGAGTCAAAGCAGGTTGATTAACTTCTTCTGGAGATTTACCTTTTCAGTGTCTATTTATCGATTTCTTCTAGTTACAGCACAATTAAATAAAATGACAAAAACAATATGCCTAATTTGGTGATTCTCACTTTAGCAGCAGACAGAAAAGGAAGTTGCTTTTCCTCTCCACCTTAAATCAGGCAGTACTAGAAGGATGTTAAAATTTTAGAATTACCCCTTATACCCATCTTGAAGTCTTTCATATTCATTTGGCCATGCATTCATTTTAACACTGGGCAATGCAGGGGGAAGGAATCAATGGGGTTAAAGCCTTCTGTTGTATGGTCCCATTGCTCCAGCTTCATCTCGCTCATTGTGCTTGCTCCTGGTTGTTGTATACAGACTATTTTTTCCAATATATTGTTGCCTAATTAAAAGTGGGGAAAAAAAAACAACAACACCAAAAGTGAAACTCGGACAAGAAGAGGTGCCTTGCATCTCATCCAGGCCCTTGGTTAGTCCACCAAGCAATTCCTTGGCTCCTTGGCAGCTGAAGGCAGGGCGAACAGTTGGGCTTGGGTGGTGCAACGTGCCACCCTGCAGAACAGCCAACTCGTCCAGAGATAAGATTTTTTTTTCTTTCCCTGCAGCCGGTGAGTCACTCACAAGGCACTGCTTGGCTGTACGTACAAGAAGTTGTGTTTTCCCCTGTCTTCTGGGTGGAAGGTGCTTGTGGGCTAAACAACCACCTGACACAGGCTCTGTTTGCCTGGAGGAAGGCACGTGTGACCTGGGAGCCCTTGCTGGGCTTCCCCTCCTGTGTGTCCTCCCAGGTGAAACCTTCCTGCCCCTCCTGCGGCAGGCAGACCTGCAGGGAGGCTTGCTGGGGGAAAGCCTGTGGGAAGTGTGGGGGAGGAGGGTGGGAGAGCCCCACACTGCTCAACGGCAGCCTTCAGTGTCCCCATTCCCCCCCTGCCATTCTCATCGTGCTGGATATTGCTGTGCTAGTATATTCCCTTCCCTTTTTTCCCCCCCAGCCTGATGGAATTTAACCAAGCTACTTTTCCACTGAAAAGATCGTTTTCCAATCTGCTTATATGAAGTCCCCTCCTGAGCTCGTCTAGGTTCACTTCACAGAAGGGATATTGGTGTGCCATAAATGCTATCAAATGCTTCCTAGACAAGTGTCAGCATCCTACTTCTCCATCCTGTGTAATTTTTTAACTTCTTTTTCTCTCTTCATGGTGTGTAAAATGCATCTGTGGCTTTCTCCCTGGTACCCAGAAATCCCAGAATTTATTTTCTTTTTCTTCTGACTGATTCAGCTTTCAGCCTGGTGTAGGACTTCTGGCTTAAGTGGACGCACTCCAGGTTTGTTCCAGCACAAACAACATCAAAGTCAGACCGTGCCGTGGTCACTTGCTATGTAATTGTTACACTTCTATTCTCTTCCTCCCCTTTGTTTTTATTCTTTATAAGCAACAATAGATTGAAGTTATTTGAGGCAAAAAGCATTTCCTCACGTGTATTTGTACAATCTCTAACATGAAGTTACCCTGTCCTAGAGTCTCTGTGTAATGCATACGGTGCTACGTGTGTAAGCCGGGCATGGCACCAGCCAGAGACGGCCGTCCTTGTAAGCAGGCAGGCAACATAGCTGTGATCTGCCTGCCCCACTTGCCTCATCTCAGCCCACTGACCATTTTTTGAGCAGCCTTTCAGTGCCATCCATCCGCTACCACTGCTCAGCCCTGAAAACATTCCTCATCTATTGTTTTCCTTCTTCTCTTAGCACATCTCAAAAAGCTCGGCAGAACCTAGCACTAATTACATGAAGTCATGCAAAGCAAACATTTGGAAGCTGCAGAAATGGATCGTTATTATTTTTTTTTTTCAATTCTGTTTTGGAAGAGGCTTTCCTGACCAAGCTGTTTTTCAGCCATGTAAAGCTGTTGATGACACAGGGTTTTCCCACCGGAAAGGGATATGATCCCATGTGGGACATGACCCTAGCAGCCTGTGGAACCATGTTTGTACCCCTCAGCATCTGCTGTCTTTTTAAGGGCTGGTGCCCTGGGCAGCTGAGAAGGGAACAGAGGAAGAAATTAAGTTCTTTAGAAATGATTCTGTTGGTACAGCTGTTTTCTCGGACAGTTCTACCTGTGCTAAATCAGATTTTCATTGGAATCAGAACATTAACTTGCTTTTATTTTTTTCACAGACCTTACAGTTCTAGGGACAAGGACCTGTGTCCTTCAATTAGAAAAGGATGAGATCTTTACTTCTTTTGTCTGTCTGTGGCCCACAGTAAGTGTAACAGTCTGTGCACAAATCCACTCTGTAAATAATGGTCTTCAGGATACACTGCCCATATGCACTTTCATCAAATGTTCTGCCTCCCCTCTTTCAAGGTCACTGTAATTTCTTGGGATTCTGCACGTGAGCGGGCATAATGCACACCACACACCTGTGCTTGGTGCAGAAGGAGAGATGGATATCTGCATGTGCATAAGGATGGCACATCTGGAAGAATTCCAGCTACCTTTTTTCTTTCTAACTGCACAACACAAATGTTACTTGTCAGAATCTGCACCAACCATATATTCTGAACTGTCCAATTTCAGCCATATTTTCCCTTTTTTTAGCAAAGTCCCAGACGTAACACAATGGAACAAGCAGAACTTCAGAAACTCTGATCAACCACAAAACCGTGTTCTTCCCAGATACGCAGACATTTCTCAGGCATTGAGAATAATTATAGGCAAAATTACTGCAAGTATTAACCAAGGCCCATTTAACCCTGGAATGCGCTTCATCTCAGTCTGCTCTAAGAAGCAGTGGTATTCTCTCCCTTATAGTTTCAGATTACCATATTCCTCAAAATAGAACTGTAAAACCAAATTGTAACCAGAGTATCATCCAAGCTAGTAAAAATGGTTTTTAATTGAAAGGGCACTTTGAAATCCCCATGCTGAAAAGGCTGAAACCATTTATGGGTGTCTTGGAGGGGAGGGAGGGAGGAAGCGTTTCCAAGAAGAGCAGGCTGTTCTTCCAACAATAAAATATCATCAAAACTACTGTTCAACATTTAGCATTTACAAGCTGGCAGCAGCACACTACGTACCATATAGACAGTAATGAAAATACTTGGTCACGCTCTTTAATGCAGTGCAAACACTTTGTGCTGTAAAGTGGTGGCAGTAGCTGGCCCCCTGACAGAGTCACTGGCACAGGGAGGGTTGCTTCATCTGAGAAACGTGCGTGCCATAGAGGCAATCCAGCAACATTGCTACTTCCCTCTTCTTACAGGAGATGAAGGACAGGAGTTCTCCAAGCAGATTGATTTGGAGACCTTTCTGGTTTTTGTGAGCTACAAGAGGTTTGCCCGGACGTAAAGGAGGGGATCCTGAGCAACGAGGAGCAGTGGTTATCATGGGTACGAATGATGGGCAGGTTTAATCTTAGGATTTCCATTCTAACTATAGAATTGGCAGTGCTGAAATATAATGGAGGGTTCATCCGTGGTTACTGTTAGGGGCCTATTTCTAAGAAGTTGAGATTAACATCTGTCCATAATGAAGGCAGCTTGGATAAGATCTCGTCAGCAATGGTTAGGGAAAAATGCAGAATTTGCCTTCACTGAGAAGTAACATCCTGGGCCCAAATACATTAGATATGATGTGACTGGACTTTGTAATCACTGATTTTCTTTTTGATTTTTTTTTAGTTTGTTTTAGGCTGCTTGCTGATTATAAATCATAACTTTGTTCCGAGAGGAAGGGAAGATTTTGAACTTTTTGCCTTTCAGTTATTTTTGCAGTGACTTTCAGACTAAGAGCCCTCAGGACTGGTGCTCACTGAATCTCATAAATACAGTCTCACTTTGAAGTCTAGACTAGAGGAGTTAACAGTAAGCCCAAGTGAAATGCTCTTTTTTTCCTTGAATATGAAAGGTTATACTATATCTAGGAATACAGCTGCTTTATTAGAGAGTTGAAGCAAACACCACTGCAATTGTTTATTCCAAAGCAGCAGCAGACAGCTAGGCCAGATATGACTTCTGCCATCTCAAAGAAAAAAATCCAATGGAGGATTAACTGTCTGAACCCAAGTTTAAGTAACTAACCTGTAAAGTGGGCATTCCTATGAGGAGAGAAGACAAGCCTGACTTTGGCTTTAGGGACTTGGGACACCAGAAGGGAATGATGATCACAATTTTGTACAAGGCTCTAAGAAGAAGTGACCGAAAGAACAGTTATCACCTAAAATATCTTTGGTATTTACAAGGAACAAGCACTGATAGATGAGTGATGAAATGAAGAAAGCCAAGATATTCCGGGAAGACAGCTATTAGTTCTTGGAGGAATTTTGGCTGGCCAACATATTAACGAAAATCTTTATCGTTGGTTTAAATGCAAAACCCCACAGACATCCAGACTCTATTAAATGGGATTTTCAGGCGTACCATCCAGAGTCAGTGATTTCCATAGAGGTGAAAATGCCATTCCTTATTCCACAATGAAACTTGACCTGTACATAATTTCTGTAGAAAGAACTGTCTCTTAACAGGTTCATCCTCTGGCAAGAGTTAGGGCTAAGTTGCCGGAGGCATTGTGATTATCTATATTTGAGATCAGATTAGTCATACATAAAAGAGGCAGATAGACATCATAGATAAATGATGCTGTGATAGCTGAACCTCTAAAGGGCAGAAAGCAAGGCAGAAATTTAAGATCTGCCAGGACTGGGGAGAAAGAGGAGCTGTATATAAAGGACGGAGATATTTCATGGTGAAATGGTATCCAGGAAGTGAGATAGGAAATGGAGATTTTTTCCTTGCCCAGAAATATGAGAACTAGACCGTTTTCTGGCAGCAAAAGGAGCCAGAGTATAGAGCAGAAACTGGATGGGCTTCAAGAGTTTGAATGAATAGCAGGAGGCATAATAGAAGAAGATTGCAGGGTAGGCAGCATGTACAGAAAGCTTTCTGAAGAACAGCGGACAGACAGGGAGAAATTCTGAGAAGGGTTACGGGTGGGTGGGAAAGATGCAGGCAGACATTTATGGCATTTCTGGTACTTGAATGGAGGTAGGGAAGGTGGGGAGGTACGGAAGGAAAGATTTCATATACTGTGGCAGTAGAGGTGAAGATCCTGGATGGCAAAAGAAAAATCAAGAAAGCAAAAATAGTGGGAAAATAAAGGTGGAAAAGACTGAGGCTGGAGGGCGGGAGAGCATGGGGTCAGGACGTGTGGGAGGCATTTAAAAATAAGCAAGGGAGCAGGAAAGGCAGATAAGAGCAGTAGGAGTAAAATGCACTGCTTCTCTTTGTGGCCTGTGGTAAATTTTAAAGTTATGCTAGAATTTATTACTATATTTTAAAATTATGTCATCAAGATATCAAACAAAGTCTCTCAACTGATGAGGAAATGAGTCACATGGCTCTAGTGCTACATGTTATTTCGGCTCACTGGAGAAGAAGAAAAGAATAGGGAAAGAGCACTAAGACTTAAAAGCGAAGAACAGGCATTTTTGCTGGGCATAACCCAAACAGAGAGCATGGGCTTGATGCATAGATCATTGTGTTGATTCTCTGTCCTTTCTTGCCTGCGGTCAGGCTGGACAGACCTACTTCAGTGCTCCACCACCTTACGTGCTCTTCTGATATATTCCATGGAAGATGACATGGGAGAAAAGAGGAAGGTAACAAAGAGAAATGCTATACAAGAAAGACAGTAGAAAGGATGAAAAACTAATTGATAATAGCGCTTATCTGTTAAAAAGTGCTGTTCATTAACAGATTTGAAACAACTTTTCAAATACACTTTTGAAATCTTTCATTATTCCCATTACAAATGGGGAAAGGGTGCTGAATATTTCATTCTGTAATAAATTACTAGGTTATACTGTATCAGGTGATATCAGGGACATCCTCCAGCATCGGGATGTGTAGTGATGTTGCCACCTCACAACTGTTTTGCAAGTGTTAATATATTTAAGGCTTTTGTAAAGCTCACTGTACTCACTGTACTCAGGGGAAAGACTCACCCTGACTTTGCCAGTGTTGCAGAGTCATTTCCCGCTGTAGGAGTGTTTTCTATCTCAACCAAAATAAAAGGAATAGCGTGGTTTCTCTCTGTCTTCTTATTCAAATCCAAACTTACTGGTGACACAATAATTTTCTTGAAACATAGACAAACAAAATAGCTTTACCACATTACAGAAGCACAAGACATTACTTACAGGGTAGATTTTGATAGTTCAATTATTTCTGGTGTTTTACGGTGACATCTCCAGCCATATATTTGTTGGCTTGCTCATGTATTGATTGCACCTATTGAGGATTAAGGCATTATTAACATGCTTTCTTTAACTGAGCATATTTGTTCTTGGCATCTGTTTGAATACTGGCTGGGACTGTTTCCTGGTTGGCTTTAGAGCACAAATTGCTGGGGAGATGGCGGAGATTTCTCATGACTGTTTTGTCCTCAGAATGCCCCACAAAGCAAGAATTTCCAGACTCTCAGTGTCTACCCTCTCATAACTTTGTCTCTCTGCCTTTACCAACAAAGTTAATATGTTTTGAAATAATAGAGGTTCAGAAGTTCACTAGCAAAATACTGGTTTTCATTGCTCAATGAAAAAGCTTTTATACATACATAACTGTAATTTAATGCCATGTTAACATCATCAGGATACATAACACAGTAAATGTTTGCATGTTTTAACTAAAGCTCCAGCTCCTCCTAATCTAATTAATAAAATATGTTGATGGTTTCTGCAGCATTCTGCATCATGTTCTTGCTGGTTTGCTGAGGCTTCTCCAAGCCATCCTTGTTTGGATCACGTTGCTAGTATTTTTTCTTGAAACACAGCTGTCTGAAGTGATAGTATCAGCTCACTGTGATAGCTAAGATTCTCAGCTTCTTGACACTATGGTTCCAAAAAAAATGCATCTTGAAATTTCTGTGGTCCTGTAATCATGTAAAGAAGATCCTAGGTAGGCTCTTTTGTAAATGGCTGGGGACATCCTGCTGGAATTTAGGCTTCTGCTTGTGAAGCTGATCATAAGAGTAATTACTGGCTGGAGTAATAGAAAGATCTGCTATGGACATTTATAAAGGGCATATTAGATTTCTCTAATATGAAAATGCAAATGCTGAGCAGGTTCCCCTCCTGCATGGACACTGTCGCTTCTTGGTGCCCTCTGCTAAGCCGTGATCTTACTCCTCTGATGGGAAGTAATCCTTCCCTTGAACTCTGGGGTTATCCCCAAGCCTGCATCCTTTGTCTGTATCCATCCTGCTGTTCACTCTCTCTGCCTCTTGCCCTGCCACAGAGAAGAGGCCAGCAGTTGTGACACCGAGGGAAATGCAGCTCTTTATGTCGAGTCTATTCCTGCTCCTCACTGCGCAGGGGCAGTGCACAGTGCCAGGCTCCCTAGCAGATGTGAGACGCAAAATAAGCCAGCCTAAACCTCTCCCTGCAGCTGTGGGGAAATGAAGCGTCCCCTGAGTCAGCAGGCTTGGCCCTGCTGTCCTTGGGGTGGTCTGGCTGTGGCCAGGACAGCCTTACCGTGGCCATGACCGAAATGCAGAGCCAGAGCTCCAGAAGCCCCGTGGACGAGGGTGACGGGCTCTGCTTTTTCAGGAGCACTGACGGAGTGCTGTCATCCTCTAATGGGAGCTATTTATCCTAAAAATTTGAACGGGAGGCAGGAGGAAGAACACAGCACTTAACTAGAAAGAAAGAGGATTTCTTTTTGCCTGTGTCTCATCGTTCTCTTTTTCTCAGTGCGATGCTCTGCAGCGCTCCTGCTGCTGCAGCCTTCCCGAGGCCGCTCGCTATCTCCCTGCCGTTTCCCTCCAAGGCTGTGGCTTCTCCACACAGCACCAGCAGCCCGCAGCTGGGAGGAAGCCTCGAGGGAAGCCAGCGAGGCCCCCAGGGCATTTGCCAGCAGTGCTCATCCCCGAGGGCTGCACCAGCCTCCCACTGGCAGCGTCCCCAGCCTGATACAGATGCTGCAGAGCCACAGGGCAAGAAAATTCACCCAGGAGCTGGCAGCGCGGTTGCTCTTTTGCCCAGCTAGGCAACCGTGCCCACTATGTCAAAGTAAGTCACTGCTGGGATCTTCACATTTTCCCCAGTACAGTAGAAACCTAGATTATAACCAGTAGTCGTAAAATTGCCAATCTGTAGGTGTGACCGCAGCGCTCGAACCAAGTCCTCCATTAACCTCTAGGAAAAGACATTAATCTACGAGGGAAGCTCTGAACGTCTGTAAGAACGAGATAGGATGATAAAGGATGATGGAGCAGATAGTTGCATTACAGGTTACGGAAGTTAAAGCCGGGAGAAGCTGCTGTGAACCATAGGAAAAGGACCGATATGTGTGATCGCAGCAGTCACCGCAAGGGAGAGTTTGAGTCCAGGACAAAGTGGGTCAGTGTGAACTGTGCAGCACTGTAATTAACGTCAGGCCAAAAGGGCCAGAGTAATTTATGGGACTGAGAACATACGGGGTTGAGAAGCGTACAATTAATTAACGCTGAGATGGTTGGCATGCAGGAACCTCCGATCCAGAGGGGGAAAGATCCGGATTTAGCCCTTTGGATTTTAGAGAAAAAATGAGCCTTTTGTGTGACCAAACAGAAGTCTCTGCAAGGATATGTAATTTATGAGGGT
Source organism: Anser brachyrhynchus (assembly GCF_964034855.1). Taxonomy (NCBI): domain Eukaryota; kingdom Metazoa; phylum Chordata; class Aves; order Anseriformes; family Anatidae; genus Anser; species Anser brachyrhynchus. Next base: position 38,157,362 of record NC_137695.1, read on the forward strand.
TATGGGATATTTGCCATTATTGCAAAATGTTGCCTGTTTTGAAATGCTAATGACATCTTGCATCACTGGGCCAAATTCGGCTTCAGTTACAGTTGTTACACAGAAATTCATCAGGGCTGCTAGGATGAGCAAAATGTAAGCAACCGATGTTTGAATTTTTGAAGTCATGTTAAATTGCAGTCATTGACAGCACGTTAAAAACATCTACACTGCAATCATTAAATCGGTGTTTTTTTCCAAGCTACAGAAGACTTGTGAAAAATCCTAATATCTGGCTGCGAAATTGCTTACACCCATTTCGCACCGATGTAGAACTGAGGATGCCAGGCAAATTACTGCAGAATTATACTGATAAAGGGGAACCATTCTCTACAGAGCCATCTTGTGCAAAAGCAAATGCAAAGGGGACTTAGACTCTGTTTAACAACCTACAGGTACATCAGAAGGGTAAGTGAATACCTACCACGTGCGTGTAGCTGGAAAAAGGAGACGTGTGCAGTTGGAAAGGGGAGCATCTGTGCTTTCTCCTGCCAACGCGAGCTCTGCCCACCGTCTCTAGGACCTGGTGCAGCACATCTCTCAAGCCCTCTTGCAGAAACAGGAAGCGCGGCGGTGCTGGATGGGGAAATGGCAGCGGCGCTCCAAGGCCTGCTCGCTGCTTCTCTCTCCAGCGCTCTCAGGGAGGAGCTGGCTAGGACCTGTCTTCTAGGGCAGCATATGGTTTGCTAAACTTTTCTGCAACTGTAGGATGGCGTGCATCCAGGCGGCTTTCATTCCCTGCCAGGATTTTAAAGAAATGTTAACAATGTTTACACTTTTCAGTTTTGACAGTCTCTAAAAATTGCCTGTTTAAACCTTCTCTCCCTCTCTGACAACACAAGATCCAGCTACTCCTTCGGTGCCACAGCACTTGCCCATTGTCACCGCAGGACTCAGAGGAGAGAAATCCCACCAGCGGGGTCGCTCCCCCTCTGCCACACCGGTGCAGCCTCCGTCCGTGCTGCAGCTCCTTGAGCTCAGGGTGCTCAAGTAAGTGCCTGTGCCACCTACAACTGCGAAATGGGAACATTTCCACGCGCAACAAATTCAGTGCCTGGCATCTATTTGGGGGAGTGGCAGCTTGCGCAACAGAGGGACCGGGGTTTGATAGCCGAGGAGCTTTTGTATTGTTCAGCCTTTTTAAAAAAGGGGGAGATTGCGTTCAGGAGATCCATCAACCATATCTGTAAGCAGGAGCAGCACGCTTGCTTGACAAAGGGTTGAGACTTGATAGTCAACTCTATCTACAGATAAGAAACCTCCCCTCACGAATAGATTGGATGCTTTCTTCTCATCCCCTTTTTACCTGAATAAACACATCTCTGCCGTCAGAACGATGAAGCCTGGCTTGGACGGTGTGGGGCAGACTAATGAAAGCCACGGAAAGTTCCTCCCTTGCTAGGCTTAGAAAAGGAAGATAACGAGGCTTCTGGGAGATGCTGTTAGTGGAATCCGACAGCACACCAGGGGGTGTTTAAACGAAATGTAAAGACCGATATTTTTTGCAAGGTTAAGGACAGAGACCACAGCCAGAATGCTTTGCTTCCAAATGGACATCTGGCAAATATTGATCTACAATTGTATTTAGTGTGGAATGGAAAGTACAGGTTGTGACACGAGCAGTCAATAGTTTTTTAGACCATTGATCCTTACAGCGGCTATTGATTGTTTTTTAGGCTATAGCACAATCTATTTTTTCATTTGCTTAGCTTAAACTAATTGGATTGCAACTTGTGTGCCTGTATATGTGAAAAGGGACTCGATATGCATTGGCAATATATAAAAAAATGCTCATTTTTAAATGTTTTTTTTTTCTTTTTTTTTTTTTCACTCCCCTACCATTTAGTAGGACCACTCAGTTATATCTTTGATAAGACAAAAAGTGAAAGCTTGCTTCAGGGGAGTCCAGATGTCACCATTTCCCTTCTGCTGCCTGACCTGAACATTCCCCCCCCCCCCAAATTCTATGTCTATGAAAAAATCCAACTGTTAGAATGAGCACACGAGGGATCTAGCTGATTTCTGTAGGCACTTACTCTTTTCACTCACTCTCATCCCATCTGATTTAATTGTTTGCTTTCTTCTGCAGAGAAAATCTGCTGTTGCCTGCTGCTTGGGGATTTTATATAAGGTTCAGTAAGTCCTCCTGACTGTACTGGATTTTACGAATTGTAAAATAAGCCGAGGATATTTTTTGTTCAGTTAGAAGAAGCTGTATGTGGGAAAGGACTGGCGTACAAGAAATGGCCGTTAACTACAAGCCAGGTCACGCCTTGAGGTGTTATTTCTTGTGATTGCTATTTATATTTCAGTGCAGACTGGAGTCTTTCTTTTGACCAAGGCATAACATTTCCACTACAGGCAATAGCCAGCTAATGCTCCAGCCATTCTGCAAATAAGTTAATCCAGTGTTTGGATTTGGTTCCTCCTCCTAGAGCTAGAAACAGAACGGAGGTGTTTATTATACAGACTCAATACTCATCCACAATAACTGTTGGAGTAAATAAAGTGTCAAATGTATGCACTGAGCAATGCTATTTATGTTATCTAGACAAGTTGAGAATGCATCGTTATGCTGTACTGCTCTTTCCCAGATCCAAGAAAGTGAACCACAAATCTTTCTGCTGTTATCTAGCAAGTATTTGCATACCGCTTTTGCATCAATAGCATTGGGAATGGAACAATTTTTTTCTGTTGTCATATATATCCTGACACACTGCATGTCCTGAAGGTCAGGATTCAAAACATTCTGGGAATTTTTATCTAGGTTTAAAACATTGACCATTTTTTACATCTAAAATAAAGAAAAAGAAAGTGTAAGAAAAGTGTAACAAAAAAATTAAAGTTCCTGTTATAATTTAAAATTAAAATTTCTTATACAATGATGCAATTCAACCACTCAAATAATGCAATTTGACCAATTAAACCAGACTATTGAGTATTCTGAGACTTCAAAGCTCACTTTTGATGTTGTTTTAAGACAAATATAACACACCTGTGAGGACTATTCACTGATACTGTCTTTCATTGGAGACTAAGTGGCTTACCTGTATAGTAGTTAAGAATTAGGAGATAAAAATTCATTACATTGCACGTTTTGGTGGGAATAGGTGGAATACTTGTTTATGATTAAAGACTTCTCTTTTGTTTTGGAAGTGAAAAAACTGCAAAGCCTTCAAATTCTTTTCTTAATGGTACATCGAGGTGAACTTGACCTACAACGTGAAATTTGAAACTGAATCACAACTACGCAAAAAAGGACCCGGAGTTGCTTGGGTCAAGGTCCAGAATCAGATTTTTCTTGAATGAAACCTGACTCCAGAAGAAGGGCTGCACACCCTGGGGGTTTGCATTGGGCGATGTTCTGTGGTTAGACTGGATCCCAGTCCACCTTTAATGGCTGCTCTCAAAAGCAGTGATTCTTGGGCAAAGCGCTGAACTTTCCTGGCGGTTTTATTGACATCAAACCAGCAAACAAAAGAGGAATAAAAGACAGCTTCATCACAAAGGCAGCATTTTAGTTTCCAAAACAGTAAAACGTACTTTAACTTGATGTATGTAGCTGCTGCCTTAGTTTTGCCTTGATTTTAAGATAAAGGCTTATGCGAGTGTCTGTAGAACCTAAAAGGCTGCTAATTGTTTGAAATAACAACTGAAGCAGCTTTCTTCTGCAGTGTGGTCTATTTTAGCATTATAAGTTTGCTTTGGATGGGAGTTCCTCTATTAGGGAAGGGTTATTTTCATTCTCTGAATTTCTATGAAGAAAGGAATCAGTATTTTAAGCATTTAAATGTCTTCCGGGCAGTAGCTATTTATCACACGAGACAGTATTTCAGGACATCTTTATTTTCTCTGAGAAACTGCAAAAATACAGTGCAATGCCAGTTATTGCTGGATGCGCATGCAGAGCAATATTGTTCTGTTGCCTGGTAACTGGTGAGAGGGAGGCACTTTGGAAACATGAGAGAAAAAGAGAAAGAGAAAGCTCAACTGCATGCACTTGAGCAGAAGACTTACAAAACTGGTGTTTGTTCCAGGTGGGTTTCAAGAGGAGTCTGGATCAAGGTTCTCCTAGCTTTTTTGTTTGTTGGTTTGCTTGTTTTCTTTCAGAAAACCCAGCAGGTTGTTTTCTTGTGCTAGAATTTCATGACTAAGCTCATTTTTTTTTCAAGCCATGTTTAAAATCTGCATCCTTTGGCAATAGGAACGTTCCTTCTTCGTACTGTACGTTCCTGAATCCTGGAGGTGTGTTCTCCTCAGAGCAGCGTGCTGACAGGGCTGTAGCAAAGCAAACAGAAGTGTTTTGAACTGATACTCTCAGCAGCTCTTGGTGATGTTTTTTCCAAAGGTATTTTCAAAGCCAAAATGCTCCGGCAGTTCCTGGATTACCAAAATGCTATGCACTGCAACGGAAACAATAGAAGCAGTTAACAAACAATAGATTTGCTGAGCCAAACAAACAAATGTGAAAGGAAAATACAGATGTTGTGGCTGGATCGCAGTGCGGCCATAGCTTCCTGTTTTATGTGCAGCAGAAATTCTGCACAAAAAATTACGGCGGAGCAGAATAGTCCTCAGGAGCCGCTATAACCTTTGGCCGAGCTCGGCCAAGCAGCTCGTGAGGGTTTTACCCGGCTTGGCGAACGTGCTGTTGGCGGAGGCCGCCGTGGCTTCCTGCTGCTGCCGTGTGGGACGCGGCGGCCTCCTCGCACGCTGCCCTCGCTGCGCGGCGAGCAGGAAGCCCTGACCTCCTGCCAGGCCGCCCCGAGGTTTACGGCCCTGCTCGGAGAAGTTCAAAGGTTCCCGGAGCCCAGGCGAGGTCGTCTTCCAATTCCGGGGTGTTAGTCTGAGTGGCGCTGAATGCAGCTTCTGGTTTTTCTGTCGGCTAGTTGAAGGCAGAAGCTTTGCTGGTTTTACCTGTGGGGTAATGTCTTACTTCCTGCCAACAGTGGTGTGCTATAAGGAAGCAGTGACACATCTTTAGGCATTGATTAGTTCGCTGATTGTTTTGTGTACTGGACTAATTAAGGTCAGAGCTTAACCCTTTTGTAATAACCTCCTGTGGCATTCAGCTGGTGGCAGGGAACTCAGGTGTGGCATGAGGAACCCACGAAGAGGACGATACCCCCCAAGTCGGTGCGTTTGCTTTTCCAGAACAACTTGAATATCATAAAAATATATATGTAAACAAGCACTGGAAAATCTCAATTAGGATCTCACTGATCAATATTTCCTGTTGGGTACAGGAATGTATATACTAGATAACGTAGAAATATCAGGACCAAGAAGGAATTTTGCTGTAATGGAAAGCCTTGGAATTTTTTTTTTTTACTAAAATCATTCATATAAGTTATTTGATGAATGTCTGAAAGAAGCTGAATTTAGAGCACAGGCTGAAATGGTTCTGCCTCCACGACCGTGTCCCTTGTTAGCCGATTAATTCCTCCCAGCAGAGCGGTTCACCGAGCTCTCAAGGCCTTGCACCCAGCAAGTCACAGGGTCTGGAAGGGCCAGACGTGGCTAGACTTTCCTATCAGGCCTCATAAAACCTCTATCTTCTTTCCCTTCTGTGCTTGGTACCTCAGAAAAAGAGCTTGTAAGTGACCACAAAACCTCTTTCTTGTGAATTTCTGTTTATGATGTTACACAGGAAGAATAAATCAGTAATGAGGGCAGACAGCCATTCAGCTTCTTTAGAGGAAGAATAAAAATTAACTCTGAGCTGTCTCACGTTGAATAATTGACTTGCTGGATTGTAGGGCAAAGAATCAGCATTCAGCTGCCACACTGCTCATGATAAGCCAGCAACGTAGTGCTGAGGTATCTCAGTGTTCTTTTTTCAGTCAAAAATGCTTGCAAGTTTGGGGTCTGGCCATCTGCCTTGGTTTAAAAATGCTCCCCCAGGAAGACGCAGGAACTAGCACCTGCAAGGATGTGTCCGTCCCTAGTACAAACTAGGGATTTAATGTTCATATGTTGCATAGTGTTGAGGGAGACAGCTGTGCTCACTGGGGCAGGTTTGAGGTCACTCTCAGACCGAAGTACGTCCTAATCCTTTCCATCTGAACACCCCTTGGCACTACAGAAATTCACAGTGGCAATTAGAAATACCTCATATGTATTGGAAATAATCTCATACCTTTTCCATGGGGTTGGACTGAAATTAGATACAGTAATTGTTAACTATAAGTGTGCACATTTCTAATCATTTGGAGAGCAGTTATTATTGCATAAAGCATTTGTGCAATAATTACAATAATTGTGTATGATCTTACGAAGGGTTCAGTCATTCAAAGTGCTGAACAGTCTGAGTCCATTGAACAAAATATTTCAGGACAGGTTTAGCTTTACACAAATAAGTAGCCCAATTGACCTCACGAAGGCCACTCATCTACTTAAATGTCAACATGTATCTAAGTGCTTTCCTGGATCAGGGCCAGAACATTTTGTGTTTTGTAAGATAAGGCCCTAAAGTGCAAAGAAGATCTGTTGCAAATGTCTGTAGTCTGCAAGAGTCCTGGAAAGGTGAAACAAAATTAAAAAGGACGGTATCAAATTATAAGATATTCATTTATTTAAGGAGCGTAGTTTGTCATTAATGATTGGCATTGCTGCAGAGCATGCTATTACTACATAAAGACAGCAATACCAGAGAATGGAAAGGAAATGTCATTAGGTATTTGAAATGTGGAATAGGCCTGGAAAGTGAGGGGAGTTGGCTGAGATCATGGTTACCTTGTTAGCAACTCCGAGCTATGGGGTTCTTGGGCACTCATTTTTTAGTGTAGGGCTATTTTGTACATTACCACATAAAGAGTGGGGTCATACAAAAATGAGTATGGTTTCGAAACCAATTTGCCTGAAGGATGCAGTACCCTCTTTCTCTCCTGATCCGTAGCACTTCTCCCCTCTGGAGGGTTCCGAGTCCACGGACTGCAGTCCATGAAGGTTCTGTGTAGCTGCTTGCTCTTGGCCCCATACAAAAAAGAACAAATCTGAACACAAGCAAGCCTCTGTATCTACTGACCAACATGAATATAATGTGAGCCCAAGCATGTCAACATAAATCAAGCGGAGTTCCCTTCAAGGGTGGCCCATGTAGCTGCAGTCTTGCAGGTCACACCCTTTGTTGGTGTACCCAACCTAACTTCATCCTCATGTACATGAATAGAGAGTCTTTGTGTTGAATTTCTCAACTTCTTTTTGCAAGAAAAAAAAAATAAAATCTGCAATTCTTTTTAGTTGCCAACACAATGAAGAATACCCTGAGAGCCCTAGGTAACAGCACAAAATGCAGATGTTCAGATAATTTCTGTAAGCTTTAATTAAGCTATAGCTCGCAAGATGCAAAGGATGTAATGTCAAGCTGCTGCCCAGTACTTCTTGCTTCTCTGGGAATAACTGTCCTCCTCTTTGTGTTATACTGACTTTCTGCCAGCCTGACAACCAAGGAACCCATATATCAACTTATCTAGCACAGCTCCTTTAGGCTAAGGTAAGGCACAAGGGGGACTATAGCTAATTATAGTCTGCATGTGAACAGCAGCTCTGTATGTAGAATAGCATGTTTTAATTGCTTTGGTGGATTTCTAATGTTCAAACTGTTGTATTAGCCTGTAAAATCAAGATGGAATCTTTGTTTTGCCTGGCAGGCATTTTAGAGAAATTTGTGCTAGTGAACTGAAAGGTCAGTCCTTTGTCTACAAGGAGAAGAGAGGATTACTATGCACTTTATATATTTTAGGTTACTTCTGATTAAATTTAAAAATTTACTAGACAACCTCATGAAAATTAGTTCACATATGATGAAACAACCGTAATGCCTTAGAGTAAAGATTTCTTTGCTGAATTCATTTTGAGTTCCCACTGGATTTGTAAGTCATCCACATATTAAAATTTCAAATTTACTCCAATAAAACAGAAATTCAAATAAAGTCTCCATTTATGGAACCTACTGTTTTTCTGGCCAATTTTTCTCTTTTTCTTGGGCAACTGATGTTTGCATTTACAACCAGTATTTGGAAGGTGTTTCCTATGGCTGGTTACTGGGGAACAATACTGTGTATTGTTCTTTAGCTTTCCTTGGTCTTCTCACATACTTTGTCTTGCTGGAACCATCAATTTCATCTGCTTCATGTAAACTTCATCTATTTTTTTTCCAGAACGCAGCTTTGAATTTTACTGGAAAAAACAAACAAACAAACAAACAAAAAAAAACAAAACACAAAGGATAGTCACCACAGAATGTGGAAACAAAGAAAATAGTCATGAACATGTGTGTGAGTGCATAACCATCATCCAGAGACCATGCTGATAAACATTGTGAAGCAAAGCATTATTAATAGTTCAACAAGCTATACAGGAGGAAAAAAAAAAAGCCAGAGAAACTGTTTTTCACATTGAACAATATTTAAACTTTTTAGGTGGTACCTCCTCAGTCTGAAGTAACAAATGAAATCAGCAAAACTGAAGTTCTGGGATAATTGGTCAGAAAAAAAAAAGAGCTGAACTTCGTTGGAAGGAGTTGGGATAAACACACCTGCATTTCTAAATACCCAGGGAGCTTTTGTGAGGCTTTAAAAGATATGAAGTTAAGTAAATCAGTCACTGAATTTCATTGCCTGTCTTATGTTAAAATGCTGCACTTAATGAAGATTAATCAACATAATTTTCCTTTTATTGACACCGCCACCCTTTGCAGCTGTACAGAATCATTTACCTGAAATGGCTGGTATTATTACAGTGCATTTTACTGGAGAGTTCAAACAAGCTTAAAGTGTATGAGGTACCACAAAATAATTAAAACAAATGAAAATACAAGGACGCGGACTGGCAGAAATCAGCGAGGCCCATTGCTCTACGCTGGCAGATCCTTCGGGCACACACACAGCGCTTCAGTTCTTCGCTGCTCTTTGTCCTAAATTCCTTCAAGTTAGGCACCCATGCACCAGAAGGTATTTTTCCACAGAAGAAAGACGATCAAGTGTTCAGAAAGGGGGGTAGGAATTTTGGAGGTCCTGGATCCATTTTCTACTCTCGGACATTTCCTAAATTACCTGGAGAATGTCTCTGTGGTCTTTTGCAAGCAGATGGGAGATCACGCTGCTTGCGTTCCAGGCTGGATGGCTGGGGGCCAGCTCGGGACTGGGAGGTGGCACGTAGATGGCAGCAGCACTGAGCCCTCATCTTGACTGCAGCCTTCAATCTTCTCTGTAGCGCAGATACAATTAACATTAATTTAGAAAAAAATTAAATTAGTAATCTGATCTTATTCTTCGTAGATACAGAAATCTGTGTTCTGTTTCTTGGTTGGGAAGAACTCAGGAACTTAGGGGAAAAAGAAGAAAAGGGGTGGTGGTGGTGTAAGTGTTTAAAGCAGCACAAACCAGACATCCTCTTCCCCAGAAAGTGACCTTATTAAATACAGAAATGACCAGTACCAAGCGGTCAAGAAGTGCACATTTAGACCCCTCATCTTCTTCTGCCAGGCAAAATGCATACAGAAACGTATCAGTAGTTTGAAAGAGAAAATCTCTTCTTCAGCCTGTGTCTGTTACTTCCTCATTGTATGTGAAGACACGTAGCTCTTGCACTGGTCTTCTTTGTATGGTCTGTCTAGTTTTCTCCTTCCCCTGTACAGTCAAAACCCTTGACAGCTAAGCAATTTCTTTGAATTTCATTGTAATAGTCTCAAGACATTCTTTACAATAATATATTTTCTTCCATCTGATAAACCCTTTTTATTTCCTTCTGACCACTTCTATCTTTTCTTCAGCTTTCCAATTTCAGTGGCTAACAGTTCTTATTCCCTTTCTCTTACCATGGCTTTCCATTTACTAGTTCCTTGGCATTATCTTCCTCTCTACTTTCACAGTTTCAACTTGCCCCTTACCTCGCAGTTTATTCTTTTTCATTTTCACTGTCCCTCAGCCACATAGTGCTATAAAATATGACAGCAATCCTGAATCTTGTTATAAATAAATGTTAATAGCTTTTACCATTCTGTCCTTTTTTTTTTTCTCCTCTCTGCTATTTTCACTTTTAAAAAATATTTTTTCTTCATCAGTCCATTGCTATATGCTAATTTCTTAAGTTTTCTGGAGTTCTTCCTTCCATCCTTGGGCAGTGGCCAAGTCATTTAGGTCCTCCTTTCATCCCCTAACAGAGAGGAGGAGCTGATTGGAAGAATGAAGAATGGAAGGATTTTTTTTTTTTTTTAATATGAAAATGAGTAAGAGGACTGCCAGCTGGAACAGCTTTGCTTTCCCAACCTGCTGATACCTCTACTTGCAGGCAAAAAGGTGAGAGAACTAGAAATTCTCCAGGTACTGCTTAGTCACACATTGTCCCCCTTCAGGTTACGCCTCCTGGGGACTCTTCTTCCAGGAGTACTTTGCCATAACAAACAACAGATGTGGGGAATTTCCCTTCTGTTTTTTTGGCAGAAGGAAAGTGGTAATTTCCCCTTAACTTCAGCTGCTGTTTATTCAGAAAACAAAGATGTCATTTAGGAACAGTGAGATTTTGTGCATATATGTGGATCTGAAAAATCCAGAGAATATAGTAAGTTACACTAACGCCCAGGACTCTGATTTTCATTGACGGTTTATCCACACTATAAATGCTTCAGAGAAATTAAGGAGAGCATTTTCTGCCTACCGTGCCTCTATCAGTTTGTGGTAAGAGCACAATGGATGATGCTTAGTTGAGGTCTTCCGACCAGATGTTTCAACCATAAAGCTATTTCCAGTAAAGACGTTTTGAATATGCATATGAAAGCATCTATAAATACTGTGACTTGTTAGCATTTTTATAGCTAAAAATAAAGAAAACTAATATGACTGTTGACTTCTCATATGAATACGAGAAGTTGAAAGATTAGGTAACAAATTAAATGGAGGAATTAACTTCTGTTGAGACTTGCGCTGGTTAGTGCAACGTACCCAAGGCTGCCATCTCTATCGGACAAGATCCAATGATAACTTCATGAATGTGAGCAATCCAAAAGAAATTAATGGGGTTAAGGAACTGCATTTCATGTTTTAGTACGGGAGACAAATCCCACTGTCCCTAGTGATGCAATCAGTCTGCCAGTCTCAAATGGCAAGAGAAACTATGTTCCACCATATGTTAGTAACCTTTAAAAAACTGTTCCAAAGGATTTGTGCTGTGTGCTATGTGGTCAGATTATTGAAATAAAATCCATTTCTGTCTTGGTGCAGGATGCATTGAATCAACTGCTGTTCTTCTTCCACCTCTTTTTGCAGGTATATACTGAGAGTACTGTATGATTTCTTGTAATTCAGAAAAACGACTGGGCTGAATTGGATAATGAGGATTTTGACTGCCATTCATCGCAAGAACTTCATTCCTCTTTTATACATATTTTCCTCTGTCTGTGGTATTGTGTGTCATAAGCGTTCTAACCAGATATATCGACATGAGCCTACAGTTAACTGCTTATTAGCAGAGGTATGTATGTGTTAGATCTTGTTTTCAAAGAAAAGGCGTAACACACTGCCATTCCTACTAAGGCTGTGTAGACCCAGAGTTTTTTTCATGGACAAATTTCAGAAGGAACTCAGCTGACAAAAATCAACTTATTTTATTTACATACTCTGCTGTAAAGGGAGAGATGCAGTTTTCCTCAAAGCAGTGGAAGCGTTTAATATGTTATTGTGAAGAGAATTTGCAGAGCATATCAACCTGAAGGTACAAACTACAAGCTTTATCCTTTTTTCTATGTGAGAATTTAATGAAATACGTTGATTAGTATTAACACGGGTTAGTTTGCCAGAGCAAAGTTGAGGTTTTAAGAAGTTATAAAGTTCAGTGGGGTCAATTTTATTTGGATGCTACTGTAATAATAAAGTCAGATTCTTCAAATTACAAGAATAGATGACTTATGAAATGCCTTATGTTCCAGAAGTCAAATGTCTCGGTATATATCCAGTAGTTACTAACAAACGTAAGGAGGGACAAAATGAAATCCAATGCTTTGCAGAATTCTGGCACTCAGCCTGTTCTGTAACTCTGTAACTTCTCCTCGGAGGACACAGTACGATGGGAGGAGACGGCAAACACAGTTTGTGTGCTGTTTTTAATGGTGCATCAGAAACACTTCAAGGGCAGATTTGTTGTTGCCCTCTCTTTCCTAAAACATGCGTGCCTCAGTTTAAATGTGCATGAAGTAGGCTTTATCCACTCTGTCTGTCTTTCTTTGTAGAAGAAGATATAATTTTTGCTCCATAGAAGCTTTACCCAATGTAACCTCTGATATTACTGTTACAAAATAAGTTTTTCCAAACTGTGGTATTAAAACCAAACAAACAAACAAAAAAAGATTTGATTTTCAGCCCTTTCAAGAGCGGCAAACAGACAACATGCTATTAGGATATGATAAACTCTCATTTCCACTTGAGATAATTCAAGATCCCAAACACAGTTACTCAAAATTAGTGCCTAGGTCAAGGCTTTCAAAAGAGGCTTAATTTCTAGTTTGCAAACTGAGGCCTTAAGGGAGCCTGATTTCCAGAAAGACCTTTATGCCTGCTCTTTTAGCTTTCCATTAAAGCATCTAGTTCAATATTTTAAAAGGCAAGGAACATTGTCAGTCAGTTTTGAAAAATCTCGACCTTTTTTAATCATATAAACAAAGAGTCTAACTTTCAGAACAATGTGACTTAAGGCTCCGTTGCAACCAACTAACCCTACAGTGAAGGTAGTGTTAGTAACAGGCAATTTAGAGAAGAGCTTTTGAATGATCCTGATTTGGAAAAACACCCCTTCTGGATTCAATAGTCTGTAGGGGAAAAGTTGGTTTACTGTTAAGCTCTTGTTAATCCTCAGCTGTCAAATTTAGTAGACTGTTAGCCAAACTAATTGGCACGATAGGTAGGACACAGAGTAAACATTCCTTAGGCTGCAATTAATAAGGCTGAAATGGTTGATCTGCTCGATAAAAAAAATCACCATACTTACTGCTAGTATAATGAACTTTCCAAAATTATAAACATAATTAATTTCAAGTACGCAATGTTAACAAATGTTTTCCAGTAAACAAATCTGGCAATTTAGCCTATGTTTGCCTACCTACATTTTTTGCTGTCTTCAGTACACATCCGTTCATATTCCCCCCACTTGCACAGTCTGCTCTTCCTATGTGCATACGACACACCTGCACTTTACAGATGTTGTATACAATAATGCATTATTTATATCTAAACTTTGCTTTGGATTAATTATGAATTAGATTCCCACTTTAATGGGACTACTTAAACATGTATACTTAATTACAAGCAAGTATAATAAACAAGAATGTGCAAGACCGTGACCTGAACAATCAAGTCAGGCAATTTAAGAAATTATCACTGGAATTGTGGAGATACTCGCAGTAAAGAAGAAACAAATTCCAAGCAGAGATGTCAGAAAACCAATTTTCAAATGAGATAATTGCTAATTAAAGCTTTTCATGTTCGGAATAAAAAATATTTAGGATATTAGCGATAATCTGGTATTTGGTTTATTTAAATACTGGTCATTTAATTACTGGTTTAAACATAGTCTGTTTCTTGGCAGGTTTCTACTGCAAGACTATTTGAGTTAGAAAAGTTCAATGGGTAATATTAGCTTAACTGTGGAACTCTGATATTTAATAGGATTTTATGGAAATAGCTAATATGTGCACAACAGCAAGTTTTCACAGTTAAATATTGTCACAGAGGTGTCTTTTGATTCCAGTATAATCCTTATTTCATTTAACAAGTAAACAAATAAGGCCTGCCGAGGCCACTATTGAATAATAATAGCAAAGAAGCTTCTGCATGATATTCAAAAAGTTTTAGCAAAGAAAGTGTATGGTATGCGTTTGTAGAACATGCCTGCTTTGGAAACGTGAGAGCTCGCTAGGAGGTACCAACAAGGTATCAAGAGCAAAGCCCACTTCGAGTAGCCACTTCTGAGACTTTGGTTTATCAGAAATGCTTCATTTTGTATATGGGAATGTTTTTTTAACTTAATGCATTCAAAATGCATCTGAATAACCACTTTACTAATATAAGAAAATTCTGTGAAACAGAATCGGGGGCAATAACAACAGTCAGGGAATGAAAAGTCACAGAAGAAATCTCAGAAATGGAGAAATAATTATTTTCTACCTCCATCTTCCTAGCACAGCTCTTATAGTTTAGTGTCTGATAGCCACATTTTTATCAGTAATTAAATTTGTACAGGATACTAGAATAAGCATGATGCTGGCACTATTATATGAATTTGCAGGCATGCGCCCTTCAGATGAGGTTAAGAAGTTTTACTAGTTCCTTTGCATTAAATCATCACTTCTGGGGCCAAAAGTCTGGCAATGTCTCCAGGTCTTGATATCGTTCATTACAGAACTGCCAAGGCTACAGTTAAATGATTTCTTTTTCACCGGTGTTATCTTGTTTCTGTACATGTCGGACAGATGAGCAGAGTTGAAAAGGGAAGTTTTTTTTTTTTCTTTTTTCTCTGAGGCAGGACTGATCAAATATTGCTAAAGGCCTAAAAATCGGTGTTTTAGTATGTGCATCTTAAATAGCAAAATGATTGAAAACACATATCTTCCTCGCCAGCTTACTGGCAACGCTCCATGACAAATGATTCTAATAACTTGTTGTACCTGGTGTGTGTAAATCTCACCCTCCAGAAGAAATGGTGATGAATCTCACGACAAAGTGTCTTCTGTAGGAATGGTTTGTGATGCGCACATCTACAGATACGGTACTAAAAGTTCCTTTAGCACTTAAGACTGCCTTTTCCTACTTAACTGGCAAGACAAGATGTTCAGGCAGAAGCAGATGTTCAGATGAGGACAAATGGTAAAATCTCCAGTTCATGAAAAACACAAACTTTGGCTATTTTAAATCTTAAGTTTAATACCAGTGTCCATCGCAGTTTGCAGCCAGAACCCTGCACTTGTCTTGGTTTTCATTTAAACTTTAGCAATGTAAATAGATTGATTATAATCAGGGACCATATATGTATGAGTGATGTAGCCATGTCAGGCTCTGAGCCTCCTTGACCCGCTGGAGATGCTGCTGAATAAATAATGTTTTCCAAGTAGGATCGTACTTTCCCCCATGCTGGATAAGACTTCATGGCACCTTTTTCCTATGCTGACAAACGACACTGTCACGGACCAGAGATTACTGATTTATAAGTAATGATTAGGGACCTTAAGCAGATTCATTCCTCAGGAGTGGGGAGGCACTTCCACAACATAAAAACAGTTCAAGAAAAGCATGTGGGTTCCTGTATCCCCTCACCTCTCGGGTGAGTTGCTGGGTCCCTTCCTTGCTGCCAAGACAATTCTTCCACAGCATCCACTGACAGCAGAAGGCGTCGCCCTCACAGCCTGCCCTGTTCTGGAGGAGAGAGCTGCTCCTTGGCGCCTGAAGGCAGGCGAAGGAAGGAGCCTTCTGAAGGCTGTGGGCCATGAGGTTGCTCCTCGGTGAGGTCCTGGAGCTGCGGGACAGGAGGTATAATGTGCTTCTCGGTGTTCCCACTGCGCGGCTCTCCGTGCTGCACAGCGAAGGGGGGATAGATATATGCTGTCTTGCTCTGAGTACGGATGGTAGGCGCACGATGCCTGATGGCTCCAGTCAGTGATCTCCAGAGGGCAAATGGGGGCACCCAAATGAAAACCGCAAGGTTTGTGTTCAGCCTGAGCCTGGCTCCTGCGCTACGTGCTCCGGTCAAACAGTGACGGTGAGGTCGTGTGGGCTCTTCACGCCCCTACAACTCCTCACGTTGCCCAGCGCAGCAGCTCCCCGTCGCCCCCAGGGCCTGCACGCCGAGCGGAGGGCCACGCGCCTAAAATTTCAGTTTCTCTACTCAACTCGAGACCGATTTTTCAGGCAAGACGCAGCCGTATCTCGGGGTAAAAACAGCCACGACCCTTCAAACCTCTCCTCGCGCGCCGCGTCCCTTGACCCTCGGCCACGCTCCGAGCGTAAACAAACGCGTGTGGGGTGTGCAGGGCTCCCCTCGCACCTCGCCGTCCCCCAGCACCCCACACCCACACCCTGGCGGGAGGGAAGCCCCCGGCCGCCCCCAGCCCCCCCCCAGCCCCCGGGAGTAGAGGGCGAGGAGCCGGCCTGCCCGAGGAGGAGCCCGGGGGCACCCCGCAGCCGGGCCCTGCCCTCGGCCCCGCGCCCCCAGCCGCCGCCGGGGGGTGCTGGCGGCGGGGCCGCCCAAGCCGCGCCAGGCCGGCCCCGTGATCGGCAGCGGCGGGCGGGGGGGAGCCGGGCCGGCTGCCTCTGCCCTGCCCCTGCCTTCCCGCAGAGTTTCCCGGCGGGGGCGGCCGGGGCCGGCTCTGCCCGCGGCGCTGCCGGCGTCTCCCCCCTGCCGGTGCCGGTGCCGGTGCCGGGGGAGGCTGCGCGGGGAGCGGGGGGAAGGCAGCTTCGGTTTCGCTCCGTATCCGGCTCCGGGCAGAGGCGGCGACCATAGCGGGGAGGAGGCGAGAGGGGGAGAAAGCGGCCACTGCGGCGGGGGGCGGCCGGCTGTCACCTTGCCGCCGAGGTGGGTAGCGGGGGGCCGGGGTGCCCCGGGGTGGCGGCCACGGGGGGCCGGGGGGCGGCTGAGGGAAGGGGGGGGGGGGGGGGACGCCCAAAAAAAGTTGCGGGGAGCCCCGCGGCCGGCCCCGGCGGAGGGGAGCGGGGTCGCGGCCGCGCCGTGCCGTGCCCGGGGCTCTCGGGGCGGGTTTTTTCCTCCAACTTCTCTTTTCGCTCCCGCTTCTGCGATTGCGGCTTTCGGGCGAGCGCGAAAGCGGCGCCATCAGCGCCGCCGCTCGCTTCCCTGCTGAAGGCGGCGGAGGGGCGCGGGGCTCCCCCCGCATCAGCCCCAAATTCCCCCCCTACCCCCTGCCCGGCGGGGCCGTGGCGGTGCGGGGGCTCGGGGCCGTCCCTCCCCTGCCTCCCCTCCCTCCCTCGCTTGTGTCCGTGTGTCCGCCCGTGCGTGTCCGTGTGTCCCCGCGGGTGCACGCCGCGCTGTGGCGCTCCCCCGCCCGCCGCCGCCGCCTCGTGTGAGCGCAGCCCGTCACGTTTCGCCTCTCTCCCTTCTTCTTCCCTTCCCTTCCCCAGGTGCTGCCCGGGGACCGAGGCGCGGCGCCCCCCCCACCCCCCCACCCCTCATCGCCCTCCCCAGATGCGCGGCGGGGGGAGACCCGTGCCGCCGACCCCCCGGCCCTAGGCGCTCGGAAAGCGGAAGAGGAGGAAGAGGAGGAAGAAGAGGAGGAAGAGGAGGAAGAAAGAGGAGCAGCCGCCGCCGAGCCCGGGGGGCAGCGGCGAAGCCTCCGCCGTGCCCGCGGGGAGGCCGATGGCGGAGCGCGGCGGCGGCGGCGGCGGGGGGCTGCCCGCCTCCCCCGGGCCGCTGCGGGGGAAGGTGGCCTGCAGGGCAGGGGACGGCGACGGAGGAGGAGGAGGAGGAGGAGGAGGAGGAGGAGGGAGATCCCGCTTTGACAGCGCGGGCAGCGGGGTCTCCAACGGGGACTGCGCCCCGCTGGGGGCCGGCGAGGAGCCGGGATCGGCCCCCCCTGGAAGCCCGGAGAGCGGCGGCAAGGAGAAAGGGGCTCCGGGGGGGCTGCAGCGAGAGGGCAAGCCCGGCATCCCCCGGAGGAGCAGCATCATTAAGGTGAGGGCACCCGCGCCTCCCCGTGACGGCCCGGGCTCTTTCTTATCCTTTTTTTGCCTTTTTCTCTTTCATTTCCCCCCCCCTTCGGGCGAGGGGAGCCGGCTTTCCCTTTGTCAGGAGCGGACGGCGTTGCACGCTTGCACACTCGGCGGGGGGGGCGGCGTGTTTTGGGGTGGATCGGGACCGAAGGCTCGGCCAGAAGACCGTAGGGGGCTTGGGAGAGGACAACATGGGCACCGCTCTGGCAGGGAAAGGCAGGGATTACACGGTCCCCTTATTTTTTGGGATGCACCTGTGCAGAGCAATTTTGTGGCTCCATTGGCTTGTGTGTGTGACAGACACACAGCAGGTGACGGGAGATTCGGGAGCTCATTGGGCTGGGAGACAGCAGAACAGGGAGCTTTCTTCTCGTTAGCGGTGACAGCTCGTTTAACAGGAGACCGTGTTGTACTTCACCTGTAGGAACAATCTCTGTTTGTACTTAGCTCTGCGTATGCTGAATGCTGACGTTTCTGCTTGAAAAGTAGGGGGAACAGCAATGGTAGCACGTAGATTGGTGGAAGAAGGACCAGGAGGGTTTTTTATACAGCTGCTTACACAAATACAGTTGTTCTGTTTTCTTAAACCCTTGGTTCCTGAGAGGTGGCACTTTGTCTTGGGTTGGCTGTCTGAACTCCGGTGAAAAGGTGGAGAGATCATACAGAAATGACTCAAGTTTGTGTAACGGCCGGACTAACCGTAAAGTAAAGCACAGCTCGAGGTACTTAAGAATTGAGTTTAATCAAGATCAGCTCGATCAAAATCTAGCTAGATTTGTTGTCTTCTTAAACATATCTGTGCTCCCAAAGCCAGCTTACGAAGTTGTGTTAGCCGGATAACAGAAAGACGCGTGGGGGTTCGGGGCTAGCAGCCTATCTCAAGTTGCGGCGGCGTCTCCTGGACCTTGCTCTAAGCACCAAGGGGAGAGCAAGGGCAGCCGGCAGTGGAGCACACTTGACAGCCTGCACCCACCCTTCCTGTTCAAGCAGTGATGCTGGGTGTGTACGTTTATGTGTGTGTTAAAGAAATTACAGCAATGGGAACGGGGCGACTGAACTCGGTGTTGGAATAGCCTAGTATTTACTGGATTTTCTGGTGAGTTTTTAGGAGTCTGTTCAATTCCAAACACCGTTTTTTTGCCTTTTGTGGTAGCGCAGGAAAGGCGATACGTTGCTTGCAGTATGCAACGTGCCGTCGTACTACTTCGTGGTTTATGATCTGATTGTACAGCAGCCTTCTGCCTCTCCGGGGGCCAAACAAGGATACAGTACACAGGGATGTGATATGCTAAAATTGAGAATCATGAGATAAGGAAATCTGTGCTGGATTACATTTCGTGAATACGTAAGTCAAGGTTCTTAGTTTCTAGAGGAACAACAGCACTCTGGAATGTAAAATTATTCAACTTTCTGGTATTATTACTGATGAAAACTGTTTTGCAAATGTGAACAGTAATCTGTTTGGCTGCCAAGAAGTGATTGATACAACTTGGTGTTGTTGTTTGAATAGTTAGGAGTGGAAAAATCTGACAGCACTGCTTTTAAAGCTATGTGGTCCATATTTATTTTAGATATGAGTGTTTCAATGCTTCTGGGAAAAACTACTTGTCTTCAAATATGCTGAATACTCTCCTGTCTGCTTGCTTCAGCAGTTTGCAGGTAGTTTGAATCAGGTTGCGTAGGTACCTAGTTTTCAATATGAAACCTTTTGGAAAATTTGGCATGAGTGGTAAGCCTTGTTGTCTCCTCTTGTGGAGCAGAAGCGTGTAAAACAGTAACTTGTAATCTATTTTTCAGAACTGTTCTTAGAGTTTTAGTGACTTACCTGAATGATGAATATTTGGAGTAACCTTGGGAAACCGGTCTGTGCCATGCAAATGCAGTTCTCATACTTCTGTGCAAAACACAGAATTAGGTCAGCTGATCTTTAAAATGCAAGGTTATGGGATATCTAATGCTTTAAATGTTTTGCCTGCCAGTTACTGTGTAGGCTTTTGAGTCGCAAGCAGAAAATTGGTGTTTGAATAGCAGTTCCAGTTGAGATTAAACTCTTCTGAAGTGCATGTTTGCGCACAAAAATCAGGCCATGGTAATATTTTGTTCTGTTTTTAGTCTGTGCTTTTGTTGGTTGTCCATTTACAGGACTATTCTCAGAGCAGTTGTTGCCTTTTTTTTCCCTTTTTTATTTGCATTTTTTCCTCTTTTTTTCCTTACATGCAGCCTCTGTTCTTTCTCTTTTTTACCCATTCCATATTTTTTCCTTTTATTTATTTTGTTCATCTGCATCATTTTTATTTATGTTGTTCATCTGAATCATGGGACAAGAGGATTTGCTCCTTGAGGTTGAAGAGTCATCTAGGATGATGACAGGTGCTAGGATCACAATTACTGTGAAAACTCTGATGTATAAGCTCTGTTTAGGCTGAAAGTGTTAAGGATTGTGCCCTTAACTTTTAACAGTTTTTATGGAATAGCTTTTTTCATTGCTTTCCTTTGCTGAACCAGACCTGAGGGTTAGGGAGTTTTCCATTTTCTGTTTGTTACCCGCCACATTTATGAGATTCTGATTTTTGTAAAAATGATAGTGATGACACATGATATGTTCCATGGGCTTTAGGCTCTTCAGATAGCTAATTTGTGAACTAATTTACATACCAAGTATTTGCACCAAATGTTTTTTTTTGGTCAGTGATTTGCTTTTCCAAAATACTTTCCTTGGGGCAACTAGCTATGGTTTCCTATAATGGTTTTTCTAGAGTAGTTCCTATAATTTTCTATAAAATTAATTTACAGTGAGTCCACCTTGCAGTTCCAGGTGAATGTAAGCATCGTGTGAACTTCTTTTAGCTCTGACAGTTGGCAGCAGGCTTGCTTTATTTCTCATGGGGTGCTTTCGCATCTCTCTTAAGAAGACCTTGAGATGGTTAGACTTTGAGGAAGAAGGCAAATGACTTGTGGTGTGTCTGCTTCCTCAGAGCTGCCTGCTTCCAGGGGCCTCCAGACCCTGGACAATAAATGTGTACGGAACCTCACAGCTTGCCAGAACTGTAGACCTGGACAAAAAGAGATCCAGCGGTATAAATGAATGGCTGTGCTAGGAGAGGTGTTGAAGTGCTAAAATGAGAAGAGATAGACTTAGGAGAAGACTGCAGTTATCTGGGAAGACGACAAGAAGAAAAGAATGGATAAAAGTGTCCTAGAGTTCCTACCAATATGTGTCTGGAAGCAAAGTCCAGTTTGTGTTTTTTTTTTCTTTTTTTTTCATATAGTAATACCGATCTCAGTGTCAATAAATTTATTGGCTGGTAACTTAAACAAATTTATATCTCCCTTTTTTTTCTGGGTGTAAGTTTAAACTTTCATTTAGTAGAGTCACGCACTTGTTGGTCATTGGCAATTCTTTAAGTTCCAAAGTCTGTGAGAAGAGGGGAATGAAATTTAGCAGGCAGATATTGCAGGGCATAATTTTCAACAAAGCTTTGCTTTTGAGATAGAGCATTCTTATGTCAGTGTCTTTATACAGTTAGGGAGTCTTGCAGCATATGTGTCAGGATCTTCTTTTTTATTAAAATGCCAACATACATCATTATCTCATTCTCAGTCCTCTATATCTCTAGTTGATACTGTATGCCTCTTTGTATCAGGTGGAAAAAATACGCAGTATGGGGAATGTTACGCAGTATTTTCTACCACTGTGTTTGTTTTAAAAGCTTTAATAAATTTCTTTCTTTGTATTCACAGTAGACTCTAAAGTAGTATTTTCAGTAGATCTAGGTTCTCTGCAGTTCTATATTACCTTAGCCAAAATGGCATGTTAGTGAGTCTTAGCAGAGATCCAGGAGTAGATCATACACGTTCAGTTTCCACCTGAAATGATATGAAGGGGTTAGGTTGTTGGAGTCAGTTCAAAGTATATGAAATTACGTGATTTTCAGCCGTCTTTCATACTGGGAAAGGAGCCTGTGTATTGATGCTGTTGATAACATATAAGCGTTTATGCCCCAGTAGCTCTTCAATGCGCTGGACATTTTCAAGTAAACTTGGTTGAGCACTAACAGGCTCGAAGGTGCTAAAGCTTCTCAAGTTCAAAGAAAATAGTCATAAAGAGAAAAGAGGGAGAAAACTAGTATGTGCTTTCTCGCTCCACACCCTTTCCCCTTAGAAACAAAGACCTGCAGTATGAGCTTTATTCTTCCTAGTTCTAGAAGATCTGTGCGAAAGACATTATGAATGTCCCAGCAATGGAAAATAATTTGCTCAGCGCACACGTGTTCATTGACACCAAAAACGATGCCACAAAAAACACATCATTAGCAAACACATCTGCAATAGTTCAGGTACTCCTACATCTTACCCTGGGCTGGTTTTCAACGAGACAATGGAAGCATAGGCTTTCTGAGGGGCTGTTTCTGGATTTGGTTGGTTGTTTTTTTTTAATTTTTTTTTCTTAGTTTCTTCTAGAGTAGAGCTATGATCACATCTTTTTGGTTTATCAGCTAGCATGAGAGATGTGAGTGGCTACCTGCAGCTTCACAAACCCTGGAGCTTTCTTTTAGGTGTTAGTTTCTCTTTGGTTTGTGGCACTTTTGCCTAGACTACATAGAAAGTTACAAGCACCTTTTGGTATATGTGTTTCTTCTGCTTCATCTTCTACTTACTCTGGAATGGTTTCCTAATTTTTAAAAAATGCAATTTGTATTTTAAAACAATACTGTTATGGTAACCCTTCCTAAATCATGTCATACAAAAGCTGTATACGTTATATATTTGGGTATAATATCATATATATATACATTAGACACACACACACACATTTATCAGGCAGTTTACTCCTTGTAAACTCCCAGGCTGGGCTGGGCTGTGTTATGGTGCTGCCACTGAACAGGTATGTTGGACATTGCATTTGGTATATATTTTTATTTGCCTTAATACTTTATCTAGACTGCAGTAATCAAAATTTTGCTTGGATATGTATAACGCTATTGAAAGAAAAAAGAAAAAAAAGGCGTTTATGGTTATTCGTTTTACCCATGTTCAGTATGTAGTTTACCTAATGTAGCCAGTGAAGAGAAAACATTTTTTTTCCAAAAGATGACTTGGAGTGGGAGTCTAATTCGGATAAATCTAGCTTCTCTGACTTCTCTTCTGGAAGAGCTTATCTGTCTATTTCTGTTGACTACCTAAAAAGCTCGGCTACCGTGAATAATAGCAACTCTTTCACACCCTCCGCCCCCAAATCCTTAGAATATCCACGAAACGTGTTCAGTCTGTTAAGTGAAAAATCAATTAATGGAATTTAAAAATTATTATGAACACCTGATGAGATTTTTTTATGCCTATTGCTGGGCTTGATCAGAGATATGAGTATTAGTTAAGACTGTGTTAAAACTAGGAGTTGGAGCCGTGGTTTCCTACCCATGGCTCACAGATAATGGGTTGCTCACATGATTTGCTTGAATTCATGGAAGATTCAAAAACTAAAACTGAGGATGATAGAGCAAATTAATTGTGTAGTTTTCCAGCCTTTCCTGGTCCATGGGTGATTTTGAGGTAGGTTTTTGTATTTTATCACTAACTCTGTTAAAAATTCCCTTAAATAAAATGTACCAATTGTCCGTCTTTAAGAGATAAATTAACTTAGAACATATGCTGTCGTACTGTGTATTGATTATAAAATAGTTACCTTTGAACACTAGTTTGGGATGGTGTTCAAAATTCAGAAATCTAAATAGACTAGATTAAATAGGCTTAGGGAAGAAACATTTATAATAGTTCGTTTAACATAAATGGAGAAGGGGAAAATGCTGAAAAGCAGCAGCATGTGTGTATTAAAGAATGTTTAAAAATAGGGCTGGTACAGACCTCAAGACGTCAGTCTGCTCTGGTTTACCGCTTTGTTACAGGATCAACTGCTTATCAATTTCACTGTGATGCTCTTTGTCTTTTAATCACCTTTAGTTTGTGATCCTTCTGTGCAGAACTGCGGACGGATTATTGCTCGTTGTCTGTGGGCAAAAACAATAATCTGCACGGAGTTTCAAAAAGTGTACTTGTCCTGCTGACTGCATTCTAATTACTTTTGATCACATCTTCAATGTGTCAGGTTCTTTCTGATTTTAACTTACCTTCTAACATGAATGCAGCTCTTCCATCTTCACGTGAACAGCCAGATTTCAGTTTACTCCCAATATCCATCATACAATGACGTCTGATATTTTTTCTTTAAATTATAATACCCTATGGTTAAACTAAAGATCAGTTATTTTTGCTCTTTATTGCCTGTAAGCTGGGCAATATGATGTTGCTGAATCTAGTTCAGAAATATAATTTATGAGAAGATGCCTTTAAATAAATTAATAGGCAGTAAGTATGAAATTATGAATATACTTATAATAGATTGCAGGATTGGGATAAGAAAAGGCTGCTTTGAAAGGGGCTGATTTGCTTGTCATTAAGGAGAGTCAGTAGCAAGCATCATCTTTTTCTCAGTTGTGCTTATAAAAACCATCCTTGCTGCTTTACAGTCAATTTTCACATCTGGCATGCCTTTGAAATACGGGATAGCGCCATCACTGTACTTATTTCTCCCTCTTTTAGGAGATTAGGGGTGCAGCCATCCTTTGGATGGCTATGTTGCCCATCCTCCTGACTGCAGCACCTCTCTGATTTCTTCTTAGCTGGTTAGCTTCCAGGAACGGTTGGTGTAGGCCTGCTAGTCCCTTGCATTTGAAGTGGGGCATGGCTGTGTTCACCTGCTTCTTCCCTCCTAGACCTCCTTGACAAAGCATCAAAGTTCAAGACAGTGAAGAGCACGATACAGCATGGCACTGGAGACTGGCGGTGCTGAGGACCACAGTGCTATCTGCTGTAGCCTTGGGAAAGTTAAATAGATGGGGTTAGTTTCTGCCTCTTCTGGCTCCCTGGGGCTTTCTTTTGACGTAATTTCACCCTTTGGAAGAAGTAATAAAGTATCCCTGAGTACATCCAATTATTTACTGTGTTCAGGCATCTTTTCAGATACCAAACATTCGTATTCAGGAAATTGTAGCACATAGTTCATAAGCACAGGCAGGCAGGAAATGTCTAAATAAACAAACAAACAAAAAACTTTTCATTTTTTTCAATGTCTGAGAGTTTTATAAAAATAAAAAATATAACGTAAGAGTTTTTTTAAGCCAGATTTCCAAATCGACTGTAAAAATACTTTCACAAAAGCAACGTATTTGTGGGTTTTAGTTTGGTATAGAAAATATGTATCTTATGAATATACAGCAGATAATTGATATTATGCATACTAGTGTTACGACTGTCCTCATGCCTTTGCTAAAATTGCTGAAAATGGTTTGATATTTCCCCTAAATTCTAAGATAATCAGTATTGCAGAAGAAAAAGAACTGCTGATGTTTTGTTAGAGAGCACTTCCAGAGAAATTTCAAGTTCTTTTTATGCGTGAGCTTCTGTGACTACTACTTCTTTTTCCTTTCCCTTCTATTTTCTTTTCTTTTTTTTTGTTTTTTCTTCTTATCAGCCTTATTATTTTGCCTTCACAAAAAAAGGCATAACAGTATAAGGTTCGGTGTGTGCTTTGATGTGTTAGCATCCATGTATGTGAACATAGCCCCATCCTTTGCTGCCCTTTTAGTGTAGGATGGGTGAGAAAAAATGATTGTGAAACTCCGCAGCAGCAGAATGGTCTGCCTGTTTTCAGTTTCGTGAAGCACCCTCTTAATCGTGGAAAATCCCAGATGCTTTATATATTTCATTGCCCAGTTCCTGATGACAGAAGTGTTTGACGTTGTCTGTCAACAGTTTTATTTAACCACAATCCTTAAAATAAAGTGTAAATGTCTGTTTATTTAAATAAAAGATAGTATCTAATTTCATTGCTTGATTCTTGATCTTAGTGTTATTAAAGTGTACGTTTGGAAGAAAAGGACAGGAATGCAACTCGATGTCAAAGCTTTGTTTAGATTGTTTTCTTCCTACAAGTTATTGTCGGTGGTTTTAGGATAGGCAGTTGTTTACTGAGTTACTGAGGTAATTCCTGTAAATGGTACAGGAAGAGTTATTTTAAAAAACGGCATGGCAGCAGCTTTAATTTTTATATACCCTACTATACTTTTTTCTGTAGTAGATTAGAAGCAGAATTAATATCTTTCATGTATATTATGTAGGAAAAGTTAGTTTTCAAGTTGCTAAAATAATACTTACAGTCACTGCAATATTTACGCGTTTACAAGCACATACATTATCGCTACATAAGGCAGGAGAAACTAAGTAATAACTGGAAATAAATTGCTTCAGGCAATTACTTGAATCAACTGAAATGTTTTCTGCCATTTACAGAGAATGGTCTCTAATTCAGTTTCTTTTTTTTTCTCTTTTTTGTAAAGTATGCTGATAGAAGATTGTTTCAAAAAAACATTTCCAGTGTGAATCTAAGAGTTAAAGACTAATATTTATGTGAAATGAGAAAATGTACTTAGTCGTGGCACGTTACTACCACACAGTGGAGAGAGCTAGAGCAGGCATCAGGAGCTTTGCGTTCAGCCAGCGTTAGGTTTTTCTTGGTTTTGCAGAACCCCCTATGGCTGTTGGGCGTACTTGGTTTGTTGAAGTCCAGCTCTCCCAGTCGCAGTAGATGTGGTGATGCATCACACAAGGTTTGTTTGAGGTCGCCAGTTTTCATCTTGCTTCGTTCCACAGCTTAAATGGCATGTACCTTGCGCCTCGTGCTTGCTCCTTCGGTGAATGGCCAGCCTGAATAAAAACTACTGAATAAATAACGAACGAAGGCAGTGAGTTCTTAAAGCTGTGTGTTGTCTTTTGGTATTTTGTGGGTTTAGAAACCAGACTGTGGAAGAATCCGTAACATTACTCTGTCACAGTCTTGCGTGGCCTGGTTCCAGCTTGTGTCACCTCGTCCTCCTGTGTCCTGTCTGCTCATCCCTTCCCGTCTTTGGTCTCTATCCAGCCCTCACACAGCTTCGCTTTTCTGCTTCAGCAGCAGAGGCCATGGACAGGCCCAGCTCTGGAGACCCTTCTGTGCCCTGCTACATGTTAGAACAGAGCAGAGCTCACTGTGTGTGTGTGATAAAGCCATGGTTTGTGTCTATGGATCCCCAAAAAGGAGCACCAAAATGGAGTCCGGCGCAAGGCGGTCGATCTTCACAGTGGCTCGAAGTCTCACAGGGCTGTGGCCTGAATGTGCAGGGAAGGCTGAGGCCAGATGTATCTGTCTCTTACTGCTCTTGAGAAACGCTCTTCACAAGTTGCCAGCCTGTGTGAATTTAGGGAAGGCTGCTCAGGGTCAGACCAGAAGTCCACGTGGCTCATTAGCCTGCCTCCAGCAGTCGCCCCTGTGACACAGAAGGGTAGGAAAAGCATCCTCTCCTGGCATCTGCTCCCAGCCGTAATTGTAGGGCTCCAGTATCTGGACCTCAAGATGTCTTCGTGTTTGATAATCCGTATGTTTTTTTTTTTTCTTCCATCAATTGTCAAAGACCAGTTTGACTTTTGTAAGCTTTTCACTACTGAAAAATCGTGCGGCACTTTCTTAACTTCACGACGTGTTGTGAGAAGAAGCACCTTCCTGCCTGATGTTACACGGCACCTGCTTGCTTGCTTGATATTCCCTGGTCCTTGTGTTAGATAGAAAACAACTGTTTTGGGCTCACTTTCTCCATTGCACACGACTTGAAAGGTGTTCGTCATACTTGCTCTGTGTCATCTTTTTTTCCAGCCTAAAAAATCGTGCTGTATTTAGTTGTTTCGCCTACGTACATTGTTCTGTGCTTGCTTCATCCTGGTGTCCTCTACTTTTTATTTTTTTTTGCCTTCCATTTTATTAATTTTTGCAGTGGGAGACTAAAATGGTATTTAAAATGTGTGCCAGACAAATGCGTAAATCCACTACAGCATAATGAAAGCTTAAGAATATTGCGATACTAAATTGCACTGTAGTATATGTAATTTTAGTGTTGTCTTAATCACAGATTTAAATGGTACCATTGCCACTAACTGGAAATGGGAGAGTGCTCTTAAAGCCTTCTACTAAATATTTAAAACTTCCCCTTTGAAGAGCTGTATAAGGGTGCCTGTGCTGGTGATGATGCCTGTTGTGTTGGAAGTGGCTGGCATTAACATCTTTGCATGAGACTGAAGGTCTGTTAGAAATCTTTTAGCGTGTTATAAAGTCTTTTTATGGTGCTGGTGACATAAAACATTGCTGATTAGTACGTCTAGCTGCTAGCTGTGGTTGAGTACACTTGCTTGCATATTAACAGAATAAAATAGCATGGACATTGCATAAAGCTGAAAAACATAGTACTAATAAACGTGCTTTTATTTTATAATAATCTGTTAAATATTAAAGAGGATGGATTTTGTATTTATAAACGTGGTCCTAGATTTTTGCATTTTAAGGTTCCTGTCCAACACTCATGTAATGGATTATTTTACCCAATCTTTTATTCCTTTCACTTTTAGAATATGTAAGGGTCTTCCAGGATGCTTGTGTCAGAGTCCAGACGAGCTAAAAAGCCATTTCTAGTCTTTAGGAAACGTGTGAAGGGTATAACAATGAGCTCAGACAGCTTCCTGAAAACACGAGAGCATCTAATATTTCCTCTCAGAATTCAGTTGAGGACTGAAAGGGTCTTAAGTGGTTGCAGTAAGCAGTAAAAGGTAAAAATAACTAGAAGTTTTTGAGTCCCACGAGACTGATACAACAGCATTATCTCAGAAGGAAATCCCAACACTTTGTCACTGGAGCTGCTGAAAATAGAAACGGTGCAAGATGTCTGGTAGAGTGCTGTCCTGAGTCCTTGTTAGGGGTATCTAGGAGTGTCTCCTCTTTCTTTTTTTCTTTTCGTCTTTTTCTTTTTTCTTTTTTTCTTTTTTTTCTTTTTTCTTCTTTTTCTTTCTCTTTCTTTCTTTCTTTCTTTCTTTCTTTCTTTCTTTCTTTCTTTCTTTCTTTCTTTCTTTCTTTCTTTCTCTTTCTCTCTTTTTCTTTCTCTCTCTCTCTCTTTCTCTCTTTCTTTCTCTCTTTCTCTCTTTCTTTCTTTCTTTCTTTCTCTCTTTCTCTCTCTCTCTCCTTCCTCTCTTTCTTTCTCTTTCTCTCTCTCTTTCTCTCTTTCTCTCTCTCTCTTTCTTTCTCTCTTTCTCTCTTTTCTCTCTTTTCTCTCTTTCTTTCCTTTTGGGAGCAAGGTTGCTTTGTTTTCTTTTTCCCTTCAGAACCTTCTTGCTGCTGAGGCAGGGAGTAGTCTCTGTTAGCCTGTTCCTTCTCAGTGAACTGCTGTGCTGAGACAGCAGAAGACACCTGTGTTACTGTCATTCCTCAGTCTTCACGCCTTTAGTCTACTTTGTGACAAAGTCCAGTGTCTGATTAATAATGTTTATGAGCAGTACTGTCTGCAGCGTTATCTTTATGTAAGTCTTTACTTTCAAAGCTTCAGATAATTGTACTACTTGTTTTCAAATGTCTGATTACATGCTAGTTTTCTTCTGTTTGAACATGATGCACACTTGGCTGAATGACATGAATAGAACATGAAGTGGATTTCCATTGTTTTACATGTGGAAGATAGTATTTCAGAAATATTGAACTTAGCCTCTCAAAATAGTAGTTCAGAGGTCCCCGACTCACCAGAATAAAATTCAACTTTCTTGTCCTAGTGATTGCTGATAAATTTTTATGTTTATGCTAATAAAAAAATCATTAATAGCTCATACATGTACTTTCAGTCTGGTCAGCTGCAACAAATACATAATTTTTCTTCCACATCTAATCCCAAATTAAATTTTGGCCTTAGTGGGTATATAAAATTTATTATGATCATTTGAGGGGGGGAGGTGAGGGCAGATAAAAAAGAGCCTTTTTAAAAGGCTCTTAAAAAGGGCCTGGCCTCTAAAAATTGATTTGCAAGATTAACCACTTGCCACAGATCTAAGAACCTTGAGTTATTATTATTATTATTTTTTATTAGGTTACAATGTTTAGATTTATAACATGGTCTTCAAACAATCCCTGTATGTATTACAGTTATGCTGAAGCAAATAATTAATTACAGAACTTATTGCAAAACTTGCTTTGTTTCTGGTGGAGGTAGTAAAATTACATTATGGAGTACCATCAGCTAAATGCGTCTTTCCAGAGAAAACATACCACCTTGTGATTTAGCATGGTGCCTAATCGTCCGCCATGAAATAGGTTTTGTGTATTAATTCAATAAATGCTCAGAGTACTTCACTGAATGGTACTTGAGGCTGAGATGATACGGAAGGAAGAATTTGCCATTGCAATGCAGCGTAGCCATTAAGTCTAAAACATTTTTGTAAAGAACAAACACAAGTAAAATTATTTTGTATATAAAACAGAAATGCAGAGCCACGTTATTTTTATTTCTGTTTGTCTCAGAACCTTACCCCTCTCCCCTTTATCACAAAATTTTCCAAGGGTCAGAGTGAGTCACACTGAAGGTGACTCCTTATTTTTTTCTTCAAGTGCAATGAGTAATTTGGGAATACAGCTCGCGTCTTTGAAAGTCAAGAGGGTTAGAGTCAGTAGCCTTAAAGTAAGTTGTATTCTTTCTTGCTTCCATGCACAATATTTTATCAATTCTTGTAGATTTGTAGACACTTAAAGTAATTGATGTTTAAAATGCTTTCTATATATGTAATGTTTGTTAAGGGTACTCAAAATTGATTTAATATTCCTGTACAACAAACTAAAACTTTATTGGCATTACAAAAAAATGTGTAATTGCATGCTTTTCTATGAGCTTACTACTTTAAAGTGTTTATAATATAGTTCTTTATTTTAGAAATGCATACCTCATAACCTTTCCTTGTTTTAAATGTCTGATCTGCACCACTTATAGTGGTTGATGGGAATAAGTCATGGGTTTCTACTACATACTTCTGTTTTCTGCTTTGATCATAACGCAGGTGGACTTTTGGGTTTGTTTACTTCTTTATTCCAGGAATTTTCAAAAGCACAACACAGAGTGAACAAGGAGGTCCATTAGTTTCGGTATCTTACGCAATTCATTACCGTGCAGATGTATGGGGTTTCCTCTTTTTAGTTGTGTCAAAGACATCTTCAAGAGACTTTTAGAGGTCTTTGTAGGTTCTTGCCCAGAGACAATGTAAACAAAATTGGTCTTGCACTGATCATCTGATAATGCAGTTTAAAGCCCTTTTGCGGTTTAAAGACCTTTGCTGTCCTTGAACTTCGGTTGTATTTAGGACAAAACCAATATTATTGAATATTTCTGTCCATAAAGTTGTCTTTCAGTAAACCCTCGTGAAACGTGCTTCAGCCACATCCTTGTACTTTCTGGAACTTTCTAGCAGCATTTTCTTGTTTTGTTGATCACTGCTTGCTGTAGACAGCCTGTCCTATTTTGTTTACTTCCTCTGTCGTTTTTTTGGGTTGACTGTAGTGAAATCGTTTGAGATGAAGTATGCGAAGTACAGGTTTTGCATTCCTGTTATGTTTACCCACAGCACTGTCTAACCTTAACGTTCAAAAATTGCAAGTCAAGTCCACCAAACTTGGGACTTTTGAAGAAAATCGTGACATGAAATTTAATTAATTTGACTCTAAGCCATTCTGCACATGCACCATATTTTCAAGTTCTTAGCATAGGAATGTATGAATACATGCAAAATACAAGTTAATGTGGAGATTCCCAGATATAAGGGTCCAGAAGGGCTTTAAGAAAACATCAGGTTTCATGAGATTTGCCATACAGTTTGGACGAGCATGTGGTTAGTACACCGACAGCTGGTATATCAGGCAGAAAACATTAGATAACAGAATATAATATTGATAATCCGTTTTAGCTTTTATCAAGTTAAATACCCGGTCTTGTTTCCTTGTTTCATTTTTATTTTGTTAGCAAATTTGCTAATCTTGCCAATAAAGGTGGTAATGTATATTTTGCAATGTATATCTTGCTGAGGTAGTAATGTATATTTTACATTGTTTAAACTTGTCCTGTTAGCATGGATTTAATGAATTTTGGAATTGTCTAATGTTTAGTTATATTTAGGAAAAATGTTAACTAGTCTTTAAATTGATCCTATACTTAATTTAATCTGTTTGTTTCAGCAATGTAAAAGCAGTTACCATTTTTTCCCTGAGTTTTGCTAGTATTGAGGCCCTGCAGGCTTTGTCTACATACTGTAGTGGTAACGGGATTCAGACACTCAAAACTTGTATTTGGCTATTTATGAAAATTTCCCTGGAGGAAGAGAAAGTGGGATAAATAGTTTTACAGAACTCTCAAAGCTTATAACAGTTACAGAGGAAATGTGCAGACCCAAAGTATCCTAGTTAAAAAAAGTTGTGATAGCTAAAAATTCAAAAAATGCTGTTCCTGACAGGCAAAACTTGAGGAAAAAAGAGCAAGGCCTCAATTCAAAGGCCTTAATTTGTTATTTGTGTATTAGTACAGGCCAACAGCTTGGCAGGAGCTTAACTCTGAGTCCAAGGTTTGTGAAAGCAGGGGCTTGAGAATGTGAGCAGATTTTAGTGCTGGTAATGAAGGGGAAACACAACGATGCCACAGACAGCCGGGGTAAAAATCATAGGCGCATTCTTTAAAGGAGTTCCTTGAAAAATAAATAATTACACGCAATAACAGAAAGAGATATTTTAGATGTTGGTGTTGCATATGTTCTTGTTGCTAAGTACTAGGGCAGTTCCTGAGAGCTGGTGAAAAAAATAAACGATTTTTGGTGGTTGGTAAGGATGTTGTAGGCCTAGATAACGGGATGGAATGAGGCAAAATATTTTTGAGTCCTTTACCTATGGCTTTGGCAGCTTATAAATGATTTCAGCATGGTACAGCATTGTGGAAAGCTACACTTACTAGCAGTTTGCTGTGCGTTTGTTTGTTTCTTTTTTACTCCTGTGTTGCCAGTTAATTTCCTTCTGGAGAGTGTCTTGAGAGATCCTGTGGAGAAAGGCAGTTGTTGAGCAGCAGCAAGAACCCTCTGCAGTCTGTCAAATCATCTCCTCTTCATGTTGCAGCGTGTGAAATTTGTATGACGTTTCCTACCTCTCCTTCCGGAAATACACTTCTTTTTCATAGTTTAAAATATTTATTTTCTCATGTGATCAGAGTAAAAGGCTGTTTCCAATATAATGTGTTTTGTTTCTACCCTCCTTCCAATGAAATTCATGCCCGTCCCAGGGGAAAAAACCCATTTTCTCTCCAGTATTCCAGCGGGAGGACAAACAGGACTGCCGTTCTTGCACCTGCTGCATTGAAGAAAGGGAGGGAGGCAACACAACAAAGAAAATAAAGCCTGTGTAGGCTGCTGTCTTAAATTGCAGTACTTCTCAGGAGTAAGAAATGCTCTCATCCATCTACATATTTGTCGATTGTACAGGAGGATTCTGCTCACTGTGTCTGTGGCCATTCTGTGCACCCCTTGCTGCAGTTCTGTGGGGCAAAAATTGTGCTGCTTGAAGCTTCCTCACTTCCACCCCTGTTGTTTTTTTAGCTCGCCAAATTTGTTTTAAATCAGCAATGAAAATCCATTTCTCCTTGCCTTCAGGAAATCACGAGTTTACTGCAAATCGTTACTGTAAACCATGGTATGAAATGCACTAGAATTGTGGGAAACTCTGAATCAAACTGTTACTGGATATGTTGTTGTCTGATTCCACATTTAACGTTTTGTTTCAACATTTACAAAAACTGGTTGGTAGAAGGTGATGCCTGCTAGGATTTTGTAACTCTGTTTCATTTACACATAAGAACTTATAATAGTCATGATTTAAATTTGGTATTAAGCTGTAACTTCAACCATGAGTACTAGTAAAATTTAGAAATTTGTGGGCATCTTTTCTCCAGTTCTTCTTCCTCCAAGTTATTTTGAGATTCCTTACTAAAGGTATCTGTTAAGTTCAAGTTTTCACATTAATACATTTCCTTCCGTTGTTGCAAAGCTTATTAGGGATGAGATACCTGTTTGCACTTAATAACATTCTGAAAGGTCTTGAGTTATACCATAGAGAAAAAAGGTCTTAGAAATCAGTGTCAGGAACAGAACAGTAATCAAGGAAATGTTTGTTAACAAATGCTTCTGAAAGTAATCTGGTGGTTTTTCAAACAGAAGGGAATAATGAGCGCTTGATACAGAGAGCTGTCTTTTAAGGTAGCATCACGTAACTCCTTCAATTTGAATTCCATACACATTTTACCTTTTTTCCCTTTTATTGGTATGGGTGAGACTGTAAGGAGTCTTTTTCGTTTCTGGTCTGCCTGTTTGAGTTCTAATAGATAACCTGTGTTGTTAGCTAAGAACAAAAAATAAGAGTGCCATGTTATTTTTCTTTCTACTATGTGCATACCTCCTTCTTGTTTGTTGTATATGTTTCTTGTACTTGTGACGTGTGTGTACATTGTGTATCACTTCATAATTCTGTTTTTGGAGCTTTTTATTTTAAAAGGTAGTATCATAAAGATTTTGTCATTTCCTTGGGCCCAACTTGTAAGCTTGTTCTACTTAGTGCACGTCTAACATAGCAGCTATCCCGTCTATGTGGAAAGGATTGAAGTCTTTTATTAATAATATGCTGCGTCCCTCAGCCTGTTTTTCCTTGGAGCGTGAAAGTATCTTGGCCACGCCTGGGATTTCAGTGCACGGGGATGTTGCGGTGTGTGCCGGTAGAGTCAGTTTATCTGATTGAACCGTAAGTTACCTTTCACCGGTAGCAGAACTGCGCACCGCTGCAAGCCAGTTCTGACCCCGTGAACTCGTGTGTAATTTCTCAGTGACAGTCCTCCTTCCGCCGAGCTTCTGAAACGTGTCACATCAACATCCTCGGTTAAAGTTTGGCATTGCAGCTTCTCCATCTTGTTTGTCTGCGTTGTTTCAATGACTGTCGGGTCTGTTCTATCCTCGTTCTCTGTTTAAGTGCAGTCACTTTCTGTTGTCTTTATATACTTTTATTTGAGTGTACAGTGCCACTACAATTTCTCCCACAAAGGATTCATCATCTTAAACTGTGTATTCAGTCCTTAATGGCTTTTCTCAGCTATTAAAATGCAAAAGGTCACAGCAAAGAATTGAATTAAGTTGCTGACATTGTTCCTTTTTGGTTTAGATGAAGCCTTCTTCCAGTACGTGCTCACTCTGCTTCTAGTTTTGGCAAATGTACTTGGAATTCTTCTTCCCAGAATTAGCCTCTCTAGGGAGATATGAGCTTTATGTTCTTTTATTTATTCTCCTTTCCTTCCATTCACCTCTTTTACCCATAAAAACAAGCCCTTCTTATTTCTGAAAATGATTGGAATGATTTGATGACTTCTGTGTGTGGGAGAGAGGAAGATTATTTTCTTCCTTCCTGATGCCTTTTTCCTCTTTCCAAGGATTTCAAGCTGGCCTTTTATTAACAGAGATTGCTTTCTGGCTGTATCCATTAATAAAGTTCTTGCATTGAACTCGGATACCTGTGGCTATCTCGTGGTGGGTGCCTCAATTGTTCTTCATGCTCAGCAGGGTGGGGAATGTGGTGTCTGTGTGAGAGATGAAAATGAGCAGGTAACAACAGTTCAGTGATTGTTAGCGGTGTTCAGAAATATTCTGATGGGAATTGATAAAATGCAGTTCATCTGGACAGTCTGTAGCAGGTCATTCAGAATGATTTGGAGCCGGAGAATACTCCGCAGAAGTAAATATGACAGATGTCGTGTTCAGCCCTAAAACCTGAGGTCACAGGGGGGATTTCTTCCACAATTCCTACTTAGGATTCAGGCTGTATTGCTGCCATGTTTTTATTACTGATTGAAAAAAATAAGATAAGCTAAACTATTTCTGTTATTTCCATTATTTTTTTTTTTGGATTGTGGAACAAAGTTAGAACATAGAATTAAATATGAACCCCCACAAAATTAAGGAAGGTGGCCTTGTAAACCTGGTTGCTTAGAATGGCACAGTCTCTTCCTGGAGGATTCACAAAAATTGTGGTTTTGTTTTCAAGTGAGAATTCATTTGTTACTTCTGATATGGATTGGAGGCTTTGAACTCTGTGCCTCTGGCAGGACCTTCAGGAGACTTGTACTTTTCTCCCAAGGCAAATGCGGAGAGTGGCTCGTTCCTCAGAAGACTGTCGGGCGCATATTTTCTGACTACAGTACTAGAAGCCACAGATAATTTGGAAGCAGAGTCTAGAAAAAACAATCTGGACTGTGACTGATTAGACAAAACAAATGGCAGTTTCTGGTGTACTGAGAAAAAATTTGGAAACGCTTCGGCAACACATCTGTTGAACAACGTGGTAAAAAGACAGATTTAGGAGTCTAAAATTCTTTCTGCTACTTCTAGAATCATATACAGGTTTAGTATACAAGTAATGAGAATACAGCCCCAGAAGAAATTGAATTGGTAAATTTTCTTAGTCAGAAATGTGCCCATTTTATTGCTTGTCCTTTTTATTGCTTGCTCTGCAGCAATTTTCTTGGCTATTTTAAGCCCATACTTTCATTGGTCTTTACATATATCAAGGATGGTGGTATTAGTCTCAGGAAAGTAATGATCCTTTTAGCTGTAAGCAGGGCTGGAAAGGATCTCGAAGGCACCATGTGTAGTGGCTGAGCACCCACACAGCTGCTTGCTTCCCTCCTTCCCACAGCCCCTGGCCAGCAAGGGGAGGAAATAAGGACACGAAAAGCAAGAAAACTCATACATCGAGATAAAGACAGCTTAACACGTGAAGGAAAGAGGGAAAAACAAAAGAGAAAGTGATTCATAGGAAATCACTCATCACCTCCTATAAGCACACCGATGCCCAGCAGGTCTCTGAGGAACAGCTGCCTTGGAAGGTGAAGCCCCCCCCCCCATCCGCTACCCAGGTTTTATCGCTGAGCATGATCCGATGATGTATGATATGGGTTGTCCCTTTGCTCAGTCAGGGCCAGCAGTGCAGGCTGTATCCCCTCCCAGCTCCTTGGCCACCCCTGGTCTTCTTGCTGGGGTAGGGACACAGCGAGAAGAGCCTTGACACTGTGCAAGCGCTATTCAGCAGCAGCCAAAACACTGCTGTGTTGTCAGTGCTGTTCTAGCCACAAGTCCAAAACACAGCACCATGCAGGCTGCTTTGAGGAAAGTTGACTCCATCCCGGCCAGACCATCATAGTCCCGTGTCCCGTAGTGAGGTCATCAAGAGTAATACACTTATTCCCCCCAAATACATGCCTTACCTTGCATGTATGGTTTAGGATTTCTCTGCACGTGTATTTTGGTTTTGGTACTCTGATAACACTTCTTGTGGTTTGGATGATGAATGCTGCAAATAGGGTAGATTTATGATCCGAAAATTTGCATACAATTAGTGTGACTTTGAAAAGAAGTTGCCTTTAAATACTTAACAGCTCTGTTTAGTACTTTATTTTTTAAGCATTTCAGTCCATTCAAAGATAAACATTACATTTACTAATTAAAAATTTTGGCTCAATCTGTGGTAGAGATTGAATTGCAGAGCTGGTACAACATGTAGGCCATCAGGACTGGCTTTTCAATTGCTCTGTCTTCCTCCAGGTTTCCCTGGCTTCTGCTAATATCGGTTTCTTTCCCTTCTGCAGTCATACATGCCTATTCCCTTCATTTTGCCTGTTGAATATAGAGAGGTGTTAATAACAAAGCCTAGGGCTATCATGTATTTTCTGGCCTACCAAGACAAAAGACAGACCATGGCCATTTGGAAAAGGATGATAATTCACTCCTTTCAGTGACGGAGCACCAAAATCTGTCTGAGTTTTCTGAAATGCAAATTTTAATTTTAATAACAGGGAGAGACTTTGATCAATTCTCATTTTCATCTCACAGTCTTCCCCAGTGCATCAAACTTCCTTATGATTTCAGTAATTGTATGTCAGTTTTTAGGAAAGATCTAGTACATGCGGGTTGAAAAGTTTGATAAGATACTAATATTTTAGTAATATTTGAAAGCAATTAATTGCTCCTAAACCTTCAAAAACTTGTTTTGAATTTAAAGAGAAAGTGTTGTAGCTTGTGATCTACAGTACTTATATATTTAGAAAAAAAAACTTTGTCTTTTACACAAAAACTGTCAAGAAATGACTATAGTTTTTGTTTCATTGGTCAGGCCACTTTATTTCCTCTGTTATACAGGTGAGTAGCTTAGGAGAAGTTACTTTGAGAAATGGGTCCTAGATTTGATATTGCCTGTTTTTCCATAGGTAGGTATTAAGAACAGGACCTTAAATCACTGCTCTTGAAATCCATGTTGTGTTTTTGTTTCTATAAAATTTTGTTTTAGATAGTTGACTTGGCACAATTTATAGGTAAGACTTAAAGTCATTATCTTTGATAAAATCAAGATTTTTGATTCTCACAGTTGTTCCTCAATGTATTTGGGGTTTTAAAAAACTGAACTATTTATTTAATGCGTGCAGAAAATGTGAAGCTTGACATGATGTGTTTTCTGTAACTAACTGCTTTGGCACAAATAGGTGCAATTTTAGACATGAATGGTTTTGAATTAAGTGAAAGATCAGCGAGTACTAAATTAGCATTAATTAAATTGGCATACATCTATTACTACTTTCTGTAGCCGTCAGAAGATTGCCAGCCAAAGTGCATGTCAGCTGGTGTGTGAGCATGCATTTTTCATCCTGTAATGTTTCTCTGAATATTTTACCAAAAACTGCAGTGCCAATTTTACTTCTTATTACAGAGCTCGATATGTGAGTGTCTCAGGTTCTTCTTGTGGTTTTATGCGGCACAGGGGAACTGGAAGAAAAGCCCTTTTGCTATAGAAGAACTTGCACATGGGTTTACTGTGAGTGCAGTAG
This sequence comes from Anser brachyrhynchus, assembly GCF_964034855.1. Classification (NCBI taxonomy): domain Eukaryota; kingdom Metazoa; phylum Chordata; class Aves; order Anseriformes; family Anatidae; genus Anser; species Anser brachyrhynchus. The sequence continues at coordinate 38,195,940 of NC_137695.1, forward strand.
CTTCGCATGCAGGGGCTGAACAGGCCAGCAACAGGTCATCGGAAGGCTTGGGAAACAGCCGGGAAGGCAGACACAGGCTGAACTCTTACACATGGAAAAATACATTCCTGAGCTTGGCATCTGAGTTTGCCACTGCCAAAAATATCTGTGAATGGTCTATACTGAAACGCATTAGGGAGAAAAGGTTAAAAAGAAGCATATTGTTAATGCTACAAACAGGAGGAGACAGTGCCAAGATAGTGTTGGATTTATCCTCTGGCCGGCTCTCTTTCTAGCTGCAGTACTGTAGGAGATGAAAGTGTCAGTTGCAGACCATGTTTTTATTCACACCATACAGAAGTTGCAGGGAAGGGGTTGCTGTGCAAACATCCACTGCCAAACGGGTTTTGGTCAGCTGTTACCAAAATGCCAGATAGTTGGGTTTTCTGGTAGTGCGTTTTTAGGGAAAACTTATTAATCCTATTAAACCTGATAACGTCAAACAGGAATGACAAACTACTCCTGTCTTAAGATTTAGGAATGGAAGAGTACCAGAATTGTTAATGCTGGAGCAAGTATATTTACTATAAAAAATAAAATTGTTTGAAGTGGGCATATTTTTTTTCCTTGTCAGTATTATACTCCTTCGTTGCTGTAATTTAACATATAAAACTTGCCAACATTAAATGGAATGTGGGAAGAACATACCTGTTCTTATTTAGTATCCATCTAGAAGCTGGGGAGCGGTGGTGGGGAAAAAGGTACTTTGCAGAAGTTATTTCTGCCAGTTTCTAGTCTTTACATCTGTTCCTATGTTCTTAGTCTTGCAAATATAGAGCAGTTTATTTTTTGAAATGTTTTAAAGTTTAAGAAAAAGATAATGTATAGTAGAAGGAGGTAGAAATGGGATATGAAATGATGCAGAATGTTAAAGAGTCAATTGGATTTTTTTGTTTGAAATGAAGAGGCAAAACTGTACCAACATCACACTTTGCACTCAATAAAGTAGAAGGAAGCAGCTTTTAGATAGCTTGTAGTTAAATACAATAGTTCAAGGGTCGTACCAGTAAAAGCAAAAAAATAGTTGTGTGTGTTATATTGGAGAATTTTTGCATGTGCTGTTCTCAAATAAAGACCTGACCCGAAAGGTAGTGGTTGCTGATTCTAGGTAACGAGTTAAATGTCATGCCTTTTTGCATTGCCTCTGAAGACGTGACTTTGAGTAGCTGCCTCCCGCCGTCCCTGTTGTTCTTCCATCTTGTGGATGGAAACTTTTATCTAGATTTTGCGGTCAGCTGAAGAGCATTACTTTCTTGATTTGAAGTCTGAAACGATAAGAAAGTTGCAGATGAGATTCAGTATTTTGATTCCAAAGAAAATGCTATGAGCGAAACGTTCTCTTCAAATTGCAGGAATGTGCAGTTTGAGGACGCTTGAAATTAGAAATGTAACTTTTCCATTTGATTTCAACTTTTATCAGAGAGCTTGTAGCATTTGGCAGGACCAATGTGTTCACAAAATGCGGTAAAATAATAGAAAAATCACTCAAGCTTGAAGAAAAATACGTCATTTTTAATTTGCTGGGAGTAATTTGTAAAAATAAGATACCGAAAATACACTAACAGAATGACCACGTTCAGAATCCTTTGGAAAAAGATTTGTGGTCTTGTAGACGGTAGTAGGCCACAGCAGTGAACTGACTGCCCTAATATTGCCTGTTCTTGGTCATAATAAAAATGTACCCTTGAAAGGAGTAAAAAAAAGAGAAAAATATAGTTGCCTTTATCTTCTTCAGTTGCAGGATTACTCAGCTCAGCTGCCCACGTTCAGGACTCGTGGTTATTAACGGATACTTACTCCAAGGAGTAAGAGCCGAAGCGGTTGCGTGTTCCCACTTACAAAAGTGCCTGAGCAGCACCGTGCTGCTGTCAGCGCGTTCCCCTCACAAGGGGCTCCTGTGCTGGGAAACTGCCATCATCTCTGCTCTGCGAACACGGTTTCTAGAAATTGAGTTTCGTTCCACTGTTGGCTTGTTTTTCCGGAGAAAAGTGGCCCAAGGGTTAGTCTAGTTACCACGTGAAACACTGCTGACAAGTCATGGCTTCCTCCCTTTCTTCCCCTCCTTCCCCGGTGAAGCCTTCATCAGCCTGCCTCTGCCTTTTCCTCCAGTCCACGATCTTTCAGGTGAAGCAAACTGCTTTCCATCTTGGTCAGCTCGTACAAAACCCGGCCGTCTGACATACCTGCTTTCTACCCCTGAGTCTCCCTGTTACTCAGCATTGTTTTGCCTCTCTTACAGTCTTGTTTACTGTCTTAATTTCTTCCCTGAGAATCTTATTTAATTTCCTGGTAAAAGTAAACATAAAAAACGAAAATGACTTTTGTCATCTTCGTCACCAGTGGTGTTGTTTTCCTCTGGCTGTCCTCACCACACCACTTGCTGGAGTGATAAACTACCTTCTCGCTGCTCTCACTTCTCTGTGCATCATTTTCCATTTATTTTGTTTATGACTTCCCTAAGTTTTACAGCTCCCGGTGGAATACCCTCAAGGACTCTTGCCTCTAATCGCACACACTGTCCTTACCCTCCTCTCTCTGCAGCTCCTCCTGTGTGCCCCGACAGCAAGGAGAGGGAGTATAACCTCTACATGAGCTGATACCAACGGATCTGGTAGCTTATTATACGATAAAATTCCTGATCCTGAATGACACATTTATGCCTATTTCTTGTTTATCGGTTTATAGAATGCAAAATAATGGTCTCTTGATTTATTTTTGGAAGCCCTGGGACTGGCAGTTTCCAATTAGTGTGTTCAGGTGCCTCCCCGCACTGTGGGGCTAGGCACAACGTGCTCTTAATTGATTCAGCTCCGCATCCACTTCTGTTTAAACTTTGGAGGACAGAGATTATATTTCTTCCTGCTGCTGGCCTTTAGGAATTAGCGAAATGTGTGCAAACAGTTGTAATCTCTCACCCAAGAGCAGAATAAATTTGCAGATATTTCTGTAGTCAGGATGCTTGCAGTAACTGTTAGCATTTGCTTAGATTTTATTGCACGGCGGCTAGATATGTGAGCATGTAACTAACAGAATTTTGTTAATTACAAAGCAGCAGCTTATACCAGTTGTAAATAATGATGGGCACAGAATGCAGCTCTAACATTAGCAGCTTGGTTTTGTAATATGTTTATGGAAGTATACTATCGAGGTTTTTTTAATTTAGTGAAGCTTCAAAAATATTTATACTGGCCCTATTGGCATCTCAGTTTTCTCGTGGTATTTTTTTTTCACTGTATATATAGTTAAACAAAATTGCAAGTAATATTTGAAGACACTGTTACTGTGTTAAACTATATAATGGATAGGCCATTATTTTGAAAGCTATCCCTTTCATATCAAGCATCCTGCCTGCCTCACTGGGGACCTTGTAAGTGGAGAATTCACTTGTTATATATTAGTAGCTCGTAGTAATAAGGACATGAATTTGACAAGATAATACATAATATCATGATAGAAAAATGGGTGGGGAATTGATTTTCAAGTTCCCAAGTACGAATAAATGAATTTATATCAATGTAGCCTATTATTATTAAGGTCTGTAATAGAAAACTTCCAAATTAATATAGATACATATCTTCGTTAAAAATTAGAACTTGAAGATCATTTTTGAACTGGTGTTAGCTTTTAAAGATATATCAGGATACATCTAAACGTTTTGTGACATATTGCATTCTGCTGCAGCCATGAAATCCTCTTGGACAGGGTTGTCTGAGTGATTTTTTTTTTTTGCAAATGTAAATATATTCCAAAAGATGAGTCTGGAATTTTTATGTTTCAAGAAATAAGGTTCCTCTTAAACACGAAATGTTATTACTGATGTTGTTCTTGGTTGGTAGTTTTATGACCTCTGTTAGTCATATAAGAGTAGATGAAAACAAGGTTCCTTTTTGACCTTACAGCTGAGGAAATGCCAGAACTTGGAATTTGTTCCAGAAGAAGTAATGGTGATTGTTGACTGCCATATTCACAAAGTAATTTGAAGTAACTTTTTTTCTAGATTTTCCAAACATGATGCCCTCATTTGGTAATTAATTTTAAAAGGAAGAAATAAATCTTAAAAACTTTGTGATAATTGGCCATTAAAGTTGAGAGAGCATTTTACAGGGTTATGATGCAAGTTTTGATTTCAGTTTTATATTTTAGAAGCACTGGAAAAGCTCAAACACAGAGTTGTACACATTCTGATGTACAGCGGAATAGATAGAAACTAACAGAAAACCTGTAGAAGTTACAGACAATATAATGACTCTGTTACTAGCTGACAGTGTTTCGAATCATCTTTTTTTTTTTTTTCCCTGATAAAGTCAGGAGTAATAATTCTTGATTATTTGTTAAGGGGCTTGTGCTGAATTGCTGTTGAAGTTGTTTAGAAACAAACCGGAACATGTAATTGGTTTATTGTATCTCATTACCTATCAACAGAGATCAAACCACAGATGTACCATTTTCTGCCTTGAATAAATAGCACTAGTTCTTAAACGTAGAGCTAATTTATTCTTCAGACCATGTCAGGTCATAAGTTTTCAATATTTTTATTCTTAGCTGACTACAATTCTTTAAAACTCATAATGTCCCTGCTGTAGCAGTAGTAAGACAAAACATGCCTTTAAACCTGCCTTTGTAAATTAGAAATTCTGATGTAAAATTGCAATAGCACAAACTTCCAAATTAGCCCAATGTTTTCCAAAACCGCATTAACTTCTTGATAAAAAAAAATCTCCAATAATATGAGATGTAAGTAATTTCAGCGTGGCAGCTTTCTGAGATTTCTATAATCCAGAGAAAATTCTGATATTCCATAATCAGTTCTGTTTCCCAAGGGGAAAAGGATATGCTTTATTTATAGGATGATACACCATGAGGATATTCTGGGGCTGATGAGAGATTTCTGATTACCATCTGCTGCAACTACTCAAGTTTCAGAGTGGATTAACTATGTATACTGAGGCTGTAAGATCCTAAATCCAGCTGTAGGCTGTTTATCAGTAGTGGTAGACCATGTAAAATCTCCTTGGGTAGAGTATCTGGGTTCTTGTCTACAAAAAAAGAATCTTGGCACCTGGAAGTCACAGTGTTAAAGAAATGGTTTCTCGGTCAAACCACAGATTTTTGTTGGAACTCATGAAATGCAGCTTTTCCATTTTGGAGAAGATGAAATTGGAAATTGCATCTCCTGGGTCTAACGGTGATTCAGTGGTCAAAACTGCTTTGCAGGTGTTTGCCAAATCAGCAGTCATGCTTTTACTGGCTTAAGAAGCTGAAGATGAGGGAAGAATGCCCATTGTTTGAAAATCTAAATTTAAGACACGATTCAATGGCAGATTTTAAGTTTCTTGAGCAGTTGACTTCTGTGTATCCACCCGTATAGGTGGCTATAGATATACCAACTGGTTGATGATTTACTATGAACAGCTTAATTTTGCCCACTTTTCCGGTGACAAGTAAGAACTGGAGTCTCCTCCTCACACCAACTTGTAGGAAAACTGCTGGAATAAAATCATGTTAACAGGTGTCTGTCCCCTTTTTCAGATTTCATTGAGATAGTCTAATGTATTAAAAAATTATGAGTAGGGCCCTATAGGAGGTAAAGACAGACAACTAGGTGAGTGTTTAAAGTATTTGCATAATCCATGTTTTTAAAGAAGGTTAGTTAAAATATATAGACTTTTCTGTTTCTGAAACAACAACAAAAACAAGTTACTTCAATAAGGATAAAAAATCCTTTTTTGTTGTTTTTTTTTTAGAATATCAAGACTTTATGCAATTTCTATTGTGCTTCAGTTGCCAGTCTGACATAATTTCCTTGCTTGACTACTGTAATACAGTCATCTACGGGAATTTGATTTTTCGTTCGGGGAGGCTTTTTCTTGGTGTAGGAGAGTAATGTAGTAGCAAAGTTAGATAATCAGTTCCTCAACCATAATCCCAAACTGTAGTCTAATTGAAGTAGTTTCTTGCACAGATTTTGCCTTCCTGCAGTCTCCTGCATCCTTACTAAACCCCTTATGGCTGTTTACTCTATTAGTTGAACCCAATAGCCTGAAAAGGGAGCAGGGAATCTTTTTAATCTATTCTTAAAGCAGCTGCAAAAGGAAAGAGAATAAACTGTGCTTAAACTCTTTTTGGCCCGGTGCTTTTCCAAGCTAATTTTAGTAAACACATGTTTTGTAGAGGCTGTAAACTTAAAATACATGTTCTGAGGGCAGTCTTTTTTTTTTTTTCCTTTTTTTCTTTTACTTTTTATTGCAGTGGTTGATTAATTAATGTTTGTGGTACGATCAATGGTGTTATGAGTGGTAGTTAGAAGGCTCTTGTGGTTGAGGACTTGGCAAATACTTGTGACTGAAAAAAACACTAGCTAGCTTTTGCAAAATGGGTGGTAATCTTCTTGGCAAGCTAAAGTAGCATTAAGAGAGGAAGAAACACATTTTTGCTCTTGACTAAAGAACTTCCTAACTTTATGTTATCACTGAATTAATAGAGAAAAGATTGTTTTCACTCATTTCTTAGTTGCTGAGGAGCACTTGGTTTACAATATTGGAAAGTATAAAATGTCAGAATTTCACAAATCAGATAGTACTGTGGTCAGGAAATGATTAATAATTTGGGGTTTTTACTTCATGATTATTGCTGCTAGGATGCACGCTTTTCTACTAGAAAGATCTTCAAGGAAGAAAAAATGTGAAATAAAACTCTTACAATATTAAGGCAAATTCCCTATAAAGTTGTATGAGGAAGACCATGGAGACTGTGAGCAACAGGATGAGTTAAATATTTTCTAGAAATGACCAGAACAAACTGAGTGTCATTTTAAGGCTGTTGAGACAAATTTTGCTTAGTTGCACTGCACTGAAAATCCAGAGTACTTGATTTTAACGTTTGATTTGAAAGCAGATTGACAAGGGGAATCTGGATGCTGTTCTGCAGCTAATAGGGAGTGGCTGAAGAAAGTAGTTTCTGTTGGTGGAATCAGAGACATGGTGGAGTAGAAATGTCATCAATTTTGGGACCAAAAGTTCTTACTCAAAAATTGTTACTATAATTGTTGCTGTAATCGCCTCTATAAATTCTTGTAAATTGCTTTTCACAGAGCTTACTTCTGTAAATTATTAAATTTATACCTTTTGAGTGGCAACAACAGGAGTAATACAAACTGAAGTCAGTGCTCAGCAAAAATTAGTTAAATGCTAGGCAACCATAGCAGGCTGCATTTTGTTTTAAGAAATATAAGGAAGTTCTAAAATAAGCAGTGATGTAAACTATATAAAATGTAGTTGTAGAGCTCAGTATTGTATTCATGGGGCTCGGTAGATCAAAACGTAATGAGTTTCTCACTAGACTGGTTAAGTGTGACAAGCTGTGGGCCAAATGGAGTGGGAAGCATTCAGTGTAATAAAGTATTGAAGTTGCTAGTGTCTAGACATCTTTGTAATTGTATGTGGGTAAGACAGCGTGCTTTTTTCCAAGAAAAATAAGTGCAGTATTGTGGTAGGTCTTTGTCCTTAAAATAATCAGTGTATTTCTTTCATTCTTTTTCAGTTGATTTTTTTACTATAGGTTTTATGAGATTTTGTCCTTGGGGGTGAGGGCTTGGGATGGGGAATTCCATGCAATTCATAATTTGCCAGTCTGAGAAATTCATAGATTTTTGGACTGGAGGTAAAATGTATTACAAGAAATAATAAATAATGGAAGACATAATGACACATTACTGAAGCACCTTTAGATCAGCTGTTTCGGCTCTCAAGGGTTCAAAAGCAGAAGTACATTGGGATGTGTGTGTGTGTTTATGTATGTGTGTCTTATGTAAACATACACAAGAATATATATTAACACTTTTTGTCACCTTAGGATTTCAAAACAGTGTTACTATTCTTAAACAAAACTTGGCAGGAGATAGGGGTTACCAGAGTTGCCTTCTGTGTAGGATGTACTTAACGCACAGAGTTAAACAAAAATCATTTAAATTAGTTAGATTTAAAAAAACGCTTATCATGCTATTCTCATTAGGTCTTTGATATGTGATGTTAGGAACATTACATTATTTACTTGTCTTTGAGGAAGCACAGCAATCTGTAGTACAGCCAGCAAATCCACCCAGCTCTCCCCTCTCATTTCTGTGCTCTAAATACCACCCATGCTTTCTCACAAAATTCTTTATTCAGTCTGCAGTATGACTGAAAGCCAATACTTTGCAGGACGTGCACTCAAATTTGTCTTCCTTTATTAGCAAATTACTTGTGATAACCTGCCAGGAAAGGAGATTATGCCTTCAAACTGCCCATAATCTACAGATCTGTGTTATTATTCTTGCGAACTGTAAAGCTCGGAAAAAGCAGCTTGAACTGTTTTGTTAAGTTTTGAAAGCCTGTTGCCCTGAAATCAGGACACTACTACATGTGACAAATTGTGTGCAAATTTTCTATTAATTTTTGATGCAATCATATTTGTATCATTAATGCTAATGAGAGCAAAGCACGTAATACAGGAGACATAACAGTAGGGACGTTTCGCAGGATGAATGCAGAGCCTTATACAACTTCTCAAAGTGGAAACTATGTGAGACTGGAAGATGGCTATTTGCTCTCCTATTTTATTCTTTAGTGTTTGTATGTTTGCATGTTATGTACATGTACACACCCAAAAACCCCTACATTTTTTGTCTTCTCCTCCAAGCAGAGTCATGACTGTTCCATTATACTTTTCTGTTGCACAGAACATGATGTGTGATGCTTGAGAGTTACAGCTTACTCCTGCTGGAGAACCAGGAGAACCAGGTCCTTTTCTCTTTCAGAGATCTGAAAGTGCCTCCTAAAGTGTTTTGCACTCAAATAAGATGTGAATAAGAGATTATTTTAATGATGAAAATAAAAAGAAAGCCAGAGTAGTCTTTTTTTTTTTTAAACTTTTAAAAGCATGTTACTTTTTTGAACGAGATGGAAAACTTCAAGGGAGAATAGTCTTTACTCTTTTTAATACCATTTTTAAATTTTAAATACAAGATTTTGTTTTTAATAGATACCAGAGAGTATAATGACCATTTTTTCCTCTACTACCACTGTGGGGAAGATGCGTAAAATCAGCTATTTTGAAACTCATTCGAGCTGTGCTTTCTTCTGCCTGCAGAACTGAACTCTGTGAACCATGCCAAAACTCTTGCTGATGGTCTCAATGTGTTTTGTTGAAAATTTTTATAAATAAAAGAACCGGAGTGGATTTTTCTACTGAACTATGATGGCATGTGCTACAAATGAACTTTTTCTTAATACTACAGGCTTGCTTGGCGAGTCTCCTACCAAAACTAAGACATAATAAAGAGAATATACTGTTGTGTGTATTGCTGCCTTAAATTCTTAGCAAAAGGCTTAGAAACTAGACTAAATATGTAGCTATGATTCTTCCAGAAAATAGTGCAAATTAGTTTGAAACGTAAGAGTGGGTCTAGTGAGGTAAACAAATTAGGAAGCTCTCTGTAGCAGTATGGCTTCCTGAATAAGCAATAAAATATGTTTGATAAATGGGAAAACACACTGGTTTTTAGTGTTTTCTCCAAGTATATATTTTCTGTCATATAAATGCAATTACCTGGTTTTTACAAAGCCAGCAGGAGGCTGATCTTTTGTGTGCGCTTCCTGTCTGGAATGCTCAGACAATGGAAAATTCATTTAATTTTTAACATGCTAGGATGCTGAAGTAAACCCTTAAGAGGCTTTCTTTTAAGAGTTAAATGATAGCTGAAATGTGTTTCTTGTATAATGTGTTTTCCCTTTAATCGTTGTGAGACCCAGAAAGATCGCATGTCCTGTAAAAAATAATAGCCGAAAGACAACGAGGTCTATAATAAACTAGTTGCCCTGATATGGGAATTCAATCCCAAAATTCCCGCTTGTGTTTATAAAAATTATGGTTGTAGGATAAGGTCATTTTTCTAGCCAAGTTTCCTGAGAAAGTGTTACTGCATCTGCCTGCCACTAGCTGACTTCTTCCAAACAAAACTGAAGGATAGCGGTCTCAGACACAGCTTAGCCTCTCTAATTTTCACAAACATTTACATCTGGGTGAAGAAAAGTGGCGCTGTTTATCCTTCATTACGATAAACCAGGGAAAGTTCAGTCCTGTCTCGTCCTGTCGTGGGTGCCCTGCCGCGCAGGCCTGTACCGCGTCGCCATGGGGCACGCCGGTGAGCTGCAGCGCGTGCTGAGGGCCGTCAGCAAACCGCGTCCGGAGAGTGCCAGAGGGAAGGAGTCGGGTTCACGTGAGGTTTGCAGGAGTATTAGTCGGAGTTGGAGGAGTATCGGTTTTGGAATGTGGAGATGTGAGAAGGTGTGGTGGCAGGTGGCGTTCTGCCATGCCCGGGTCGAGAACAATTCTTCTCCTTGTCTTCCCCTTCGTCACTTCTGTTAAGGAGGATTCTCTCTGAACCACCTTTTAGGACATGAGCTATCTTCGAGTGCTGCTAAAGCTCCCCTGCCTTTGATACAGTGCAGTGGGCTGCATTCATGCACGGCACTGGCAATTTTAACACAAATTGAAGTCTTTTGAAACACCTTTCATTCTAATAGCTGACAGTGACCTTGGAGGTTGCCCTAGTAACTGGTGTCCCCCAAACCTTTGTGGTCGTGCTCTTTCTCTTGCTTCTGCTTTCTTTGCTTGTGAATAAGCGGCGGTATTGCAGCTACCATGATAGCCCTGAGCGGTAAGTAACCTGCACAAGGAGAGTTGAAGTTGCTAGCCAACAGGAATTAGTTCTTTTTGCATAAAAGAGATTTGTATGTGTCCATGACCTGTTCTCCACTACATCTTCTGTGAAGTCAAAATTACTTGAAGGTGCCAAATAAGTAATGGATAGAGCTGGAATTGAATATTCTGTCAAAAACCTTTGATGCGGTTTCTAGCAAAGTTCAGCAGAGGAATGAAATAGAGGCAGTTGTTAAAGCCAAGTCGCATGCCATAGTTTGATTACAAAATGGAACACAGATTCGAAAACAATTTTTTATTTCTAAGTATTGAAGCATGTTGATGCTGGGGACATCAAGTACTTAATGCCAGCCACGTATCATAAAAATATGAATGCAGCAGTAAATTATTACAGGCAGTGAATATTGGAGGCATAAAAAGACTTTAATGTGAGATAGACTAGAAATCTCAAGAGTGTTAAGTTTATAGAGGTGGTAAATAAACAAGTAACAAGAAGGTCTATAGAAGGCCTGATGGAAGAACAGTAGAGGTAACTTAGGCATCAGTTCTTTTTCCATTTCTTTTTACTGCTATGATTTTATTCATTCTGTGGTTTTTGAACAGCTGCAACGGTTTTGATTTTTGTAGGAATTACACTTTACTTACATTTCCTTTGCAGGTCAAGTTTATGTAAATCTAATTTTCAAAAGCAGGTATTAAAAAGGACATTTGTACATTGTTTGTAGCTTTGTTTTTCCTCTGTATGTGTGAACATACCTAAAAAGTGGCCCAAAGTCTACATTAAGTGCAATAAGTAAAAATATGTAGTAATTTTGTATATATTTAAAACTAGTTCTATCACAGTGGTTATAGTAGCAGCGTCACCCAAATAGATAAACAAGAATAGTCTTTGAGGTAGTGTACAATTTGAAACTTTTTTGTGGGTTTGCATAAAAAGGCATGAGCATTCTCCCAAATTATGAACCATTATATGATGATGCCTTCTATTTTTACCATAAGGACATATTGAATAAATGAAGTTCTTTAGCATGAATTGCATTTAAGTCATTAGAAGAATTACTTCTGCCACCATATAACATGAAAAGAGCTGTAGAACACAAGGTACTTTGACACTGTTGGCCTCTAGATGAAGAAGTCAAGAGGATATAATATTTTAACTAGGAGAGGCAAGTGATATGAAGAGTAGCCTTAAGTGGTGCTTTTATAAGTGTTTCAGTAGAAACCAATTATGTGATGCTGGAATGTTCCACTGAACAAGTCTCTCCATGTCTCAATTCTCCCGAATTTGGGTACATTATATATTGGTCAAGTTTATGATTAATAAAATCATTTTTTCCTTCATGGAGAATCCATATGGATTAGTATGGCCAGCTGAATGTTTGCTAGTCTAGCAAAGTTTTGGTAAATATAACTTCTAATAAAGGGTAAGAAAGTCATTCGTCATTTTAAGTATTTATTTCCTTTCTTCCCCGCCCACTCTCTTGCAGCCGTGAACCCCGAGCACTAAGCGGACTAGTGTTGCTAGCACTTCGTATTTGTTTATGCAGTTTAGGGGAGCAATATCAACACTGGCGTTTGGTTGGAAGATGTGTAGGATTGCCTGCATCACAGAATGACTGTTCTCTCGTGGTTGCCTTAGCTCCTGAAATGCTTTTTCTTTTGTTTTGTGGATTTTCATGAGCTATAAACAGAAATTGTAGAAAGCAATGTGGTTTTATTCCATGTACAAAAAAGTCAGACTTGTGGATCCTTATTTAGTTCTTGACATGCAATGCATATTTAAAGTTAGTAGCTGTACAGTTTGGTTTCAAAACATACTTCAGTGGAATTTTCCTAGTAAATCAAGGATTTCGGCTGGTGTCACGAAGACTTCCTGATTCTCCTCTAATTTCAATAAAATAAGAAAATCAGAAATGCATACACCAGCAACATAATTATCAAACAGTGAATAATATCATTGAATAAGAATATAATAAAATAAAAAAGGTGTAACAATGTTGTGTGTTTTGTAATAAAATGAGGGGGGTCCATTCCTGGAAGAAATGTCATTCTTCAAAGGGAATCAAATGAATCAAATTCCTTAAGCTAGTTTGTGATCTCAGAAGTCATTTATCTAAATAATGTCCTTAAATTAAAACAAAACAAAACAAAACACAAAAGCAGGTGAATGTTATGACCATATCAAGCTACCAGGCAAAGCAAGTTTCAGAAGTTCACAGATTCTATAAATACTAGCTTGCTGTGGCAACGTACAAAGAAACCAAAGGAACAAAAAAAGCTATTAAAAATATTACTCATCTCTGTTGCTATGTGTTAGGGAGCTGACTGGGAGGTAAAGAGTACATGATTGAGCTTCTTGTCTTTTATACTCCTGAATCTTATCTTTATATTCTCCATGTTATTTATCATTCTTTATTTGATGACAGCAAATAAGCCTGTCCATTTTCCTCAGACTTTGGACTACGTGCAACATTCATAGTAAGTTAAAGCAAATTAATGCCATACGGTGAGTTAGAGTTACAGTCTGAATCTGCAACATTTTCCTGAAACTTACTAAAATCTTTGAATGAGAAGCATCCAACAAATTAACCATTGTTTACCCTTCAGCTTCAGCTGTTCGGTTTGTTTCTGGAACCAGACAAGGACAGATGTGTGTGCAGTCTTGCCATTTGCATTAGTTCCCATCCACTTACTCATTTTTATGACTCCTCCAAACTGCAGGATTCACAGAGTTGTGAGAAGTCTGTCAGTTCTTCTTAAGGAGTCTTGTATTGCTAGTCTGTATGTTGTTCAGTTGTAACTGTGACAAAAAGGTGTATGTGGCAGACTTGCTGTTCATAAAGTTATTATGTACCTAGAGTCTGGTTTTGGATATAGTAATTTACTTCAATGTCAAGCAGAATTACAGTCCTATTACTATATAGTGTAGAACTGTAGGAAAGTTGCCTGTGTAAATATTTCTTCTTAGCTGCCAAAGTTCCGCAGATCAGTGAATAATATACTTGCATACATCCATAAAATGTGTTTATTTTCTCTGTGTATCATTTTTGCAATCTGGCATATGGGAAGAAAACTAGTATGATAATTCTGTAGCTGTGGTATGTTCACAACAGCATATTGAACAGCTAAATGCAGTAGAAAATTTTGGATATGTTTTCATCTATCTTGAAATACAATATTAATGTTATGGTATTGCTTTAATAGCAGTTTCGTAACTGTTCATTAGTTAGGAACTAAACAGGGATTACGGTCCTCTAAGATTTGTGTGAGGTCGAAGATACTCCAAAATGCTTTAGTGTAGGATGTGATGATGTCAGAGCATTCATCCTGGGGTGCCTGGCCTCCAGCACCTCCTCAAAGGAGTGACAGATTTTTGCCAGCTGCCAAGAAAATAGATCTCTTAAAGAGGCTTGATGGAAGCAAGTGAAATTTGAGCTCCAAAAATCAATAGCTGCTCCAAAAAGTCTGGGCCAATGTATTAACCATGTTTCATAATCCTTATGAAACTTTATGTATCGCTTAGAAATGAGCCAGAGAACCCCAGAAAACCCCAGACCATAACTGTTAATGCTCAAAGGGCATAGAAGATATTATCTTGAGCTTTTTTCAAAATCTTTATAATCACCATTAATGAGCTAAACAGTAAACTGGTATGTGCGGTATTGTTTGGAATGATTTTCTTTTGGTGCTACTATTGGCGCTTTCTCATTAACCAGTAGAAAGACTGTGTTCAAATGCTCTCTTTTCTATGTAATTTATACAATACATAGAAAGATCTGTGAATCAACCGATCATTTCAGAGAAGTATACACTTGTGTTTGTGAATTTGGTAGAATAAAATGCTTTATGGATCTTGGTGTCCTGTAGAGGTCCTATGAAGATAAAGAAATTTGTAACACTGTTTGTTAGTCTAAATATTACAGCCATAGCCAGCTGTACTTCCTAAAAGTATGGCAGCGATTCATATTCTAGACAGAAAAGCAATTTTTCCAGTAAGAATTAGGGTAATGGAAGAGAAGGGTTTTTTCCTTCCCCCATGCTGTGTATACTGTCCTGTATTTAAATTGTAAAGATGTTTTTTTGTTTGTTTGTTATTTAATGTGTGCATTACTGAGTTTGATATACTCAGGTGCTTCATCATGGAGACTAATAATGTCTAATGAAGCAGGCTACTACATAATAAGGAAAGGAGTTCCTAACAATGGATAAAGTAGCAATGGAGCATAAATTAGCAAAGCATTTTTGCTTTGTTTGGTCAGAACATATGAAAACTGCTGAATTGTACTAAAATTATCATAAAGAGTAGCCAATATGAACCCTGTGCGTAATGAATTTTCATTCCATTTATTTCACTTAGGAAAGATCTTAAAATGGATTGGGTTTAAAAGGAGCAAATAGAAAACGTTTGAATGCGATAAAAATCATCACAAGTATACATGTCACTACTCTGTTAACTTTTTTTTTCATGACAATCTTTTTGCTAGTTAGGTCCTTTAAGGCATCTATCCACAAAATAAGAAAATGTTCATTCTTTGCCAAGAGAGACCTCAGGGCCCGAGCAGACTAGAAGCTGACCATGAGCCAGCAATGCCCATTCACAAGCAAAAAAGTTAAACAGTATGCTGGGCTGTATTAGGACGGGTGTTCCCAGCAGGTCAGGGGAGGTGATCCTTGCCTTTAGTAGATCAGCACTGGTCTAGTTTGGGGCTCTCAGGCTACTTTGGGGTTCTCCGGTACAAGGAAGTTGTACAAGATAAATGTCTCTTCTAATCTGTGTGCTATACTGTGTTCTTTGGTTATCATTCATTAGTTTACAGTTGTAATGTCTGCACTGAAGACTGGATAGAAGAGGTCTACAAATACAGAACAGGTGCTGCTGAATTTGTCCTATAGATTTATCAGTTACTAAGTGTTCTGGGTATATAAAAGAAGGAAAATACAAAGGATTATTTGTCCATATATAACAAGTTTGCCAGTCACTTAAACTCTAACAGGTGTGTATTGTTAAGTTTTACTAGCTATCAGCTAACCATAAATATGCTACTAAGCATCACGAGGTTATTTACTTGGGTGTGGGAAGATGAGCTATCTATGTATGTCATTATTAATGGGAAAGGAAGTGCTACCAATTCGTTCATCCAGTTCGCAGAATTATGACCAGTTTATTGCACTGAAAATCATTATGAGTTAGAGACACACCTTACATGCTAAGCCAACAATTTATTGCCATTCTACATAAAATCTTATCTCATGACAGAATTATTATTAGTCCTCTTAGGACATTAGCACAGTTCAAATTATATATTGTTGAAGTCTTTGCACACAGTTTCTAGCATCTGTCCCTTTCTCTGATGCTATGGTCGTGCTTCCACTGTGCCAGTAGATGGGTACGAAAGTAGGGGTTGAGGGCAAGTGTCAAGGTAAGTTTGAGTCCTTCTTCAGGCAGAGTATGGTGCTGGTGTCTTTTCCTTCTCGCTCTGAGATCTGCGTGGGATCTTTTTTTGGGCGTTTGTTAGCATGCTCGACATCTTGTTCCTTCTTCACTGGATCAAGTTTTCTACGTCTTCATGTAAGTTCTTTTTAGCCTTACAACTGTTGTTACCCAGTTTCCATGGTTGCATTCCTTTGGTTAACACTAACTAACCACTGGTGAGTGGTTAAATGTTTTGGGTGTCCAGTGTCATCCTGTGTGTGTTGGAAGTACAAGAAGTACAAGAAGTACAAGAAGTTGGGCTACTGCTGTCGTCCCCTCTCTGTGCTCTATGCCATTTTATTCTAGGTCACAGGCTCTTTGTTCTACACAGGGTGTCTACTTGTTCTTTCTCTCTGTTCATTATAAAAATAGTGTTACATTACACGACTGGCCAAGATCTAAAACAAAGAAGGTAATAGTCACCTGGTCACTTGATAATTGCTGTTACAGCAGGTAGGTCTGTCCAGGCAGGTGGAGACGGGTACCGACAAAACGTGACAGCCGTGAGGCTTCTGGTATGATTTTAGCAGAAAGCCTGTGGCACTTGGTAGTAATGTCTACAGAATACCTAAGTTAACCTCTTACTAAGCTGTGATTCCCCCCTAAGAAAATAAATAAATATAGATTACGGTAGTCTTTACTGTATCAACACACAGCATTCTCTTCTGAAATCTGGTGGGGTAATTCAGGTATTCCAACACAACGTAGATGAAAGTCTTCACAAAATTAAATTTTCTGACTATGTTCTGTCCTTCCATCACTGGTCAGCTCCTGCTAAGGCCAGTGGGATGTACGACTTTGTAATTTACAGTGGTCTTGGTAGAAAAAGCTGAACAGTACACGGCTGGTTTTAAGCACTTCAGGCAATACATGAATTCCCAACGTGGAAAGAAACACCTGTTAACCTCAGTAGGAATTTTGGCAAGGTTAAGGTCTTTTCCGAAACTTTTCCTGTTCTCTCTTAAAATTACCAGTATCTTCTGAGGGAAGACTCAGGCCATGCTCAGATGAGATAAGCCAATTTGTGGATTCTTGCCTAAAGGAGATAATGAATCTCAGTCTCTGTAGCAGCAGAGAGCTTTGTTTTTGAAGAGGCAAGTGTTGTACATCTGCCCTTCCTGGAGCAGGGTGTGATAAATAGATGGGATACATACAGTAAGGTTTTGTTTTTCTTACGGAGCCTTCAGGAGTTCTTGGCAGTGCTCTAAGATCTGCTGAGGAGTTCTGAATGACTGGCAGTAAGGAAAGGTAGCTCAGATGTTTAGATTCAAGGGACCTATGTCCCTCTCCTTTAGGTGAAGACAGAATGAAAAAAAATGAAGGGGAGAAGTTGCTCTTTGGGGTAAAGTTTTACTCACCTCCGGAAGATGGGACGCTGCAGGAAACAGCAGGGTCTTTTCTCAGCCTTGGAGTCAATTGCATCTGCCACAAGGTTAATGGAAGGTGATCTCCAGTAGGGTTGTGTCTTCTTGGTTGGCTAGGGGATCTGAGGAGGTCCGAATTCTTGCTTTAAGCTTTTTTTACAATCATAACACTATTGATTCTTTTTTCTTGCTGTCTTCCTGGTTTTGCAAAACTTGTGCAGCCTGGAAGTCTTTAGACCTACTCTTTTATCAGATTTAGTTGAAATCAAGAAATGAAATCTAAAGTTAGAAGGAGGATACATAAAAAGACACACATAGAGGATGCGATCCGTAGGATTATTTTCCTAGGAAACCATCTAAAACATAATGTATGGTTCATTGGTAGCCCTGGAAACAGACTGTGCCTATCTCAATCACTTTTATCCTCATGAAACTTTCTCTGCCGTGATTTCCTTCTTGTAAACCCGCAGCCTGCTTTTAAGAAGTAGTTTATACTGTAACTAAATGCCATTGTGAGAGTGTTTAAATATTGCTGTAGGGGAAAGAGTAAAAGGATCTATGTAAACTGGAATATTTCTGCTGTATTTGCGTACAGACCATTTAACAAGGGTTTCTGATGGTTGGGCTCCTTAACATTCTGGAAATAATACCATGCTGGATGGGACCTGCAGGAAATGAAGGATATTTATAATAAATTACTGTGCTCAGAGTGAGTCCTTTATGATATAATGCATGCAACTGCAGCTGTTCTTTAAAAACCGCTTAAGTAAATAATCCCGTGTAATAGGCTAGGACCAAACTGTTGTTGATTTTTCCAAATCTGTAAAATTTGTGCACTTTTTATTGTAAAGTTAGTTGTTTCCTGTTCCTACAAGTTCAAACGGCTAAAATAAGGAAGTGTACCTTAGGCTGCAGAAATAAGTGTTCCATCAAAGATTTTTTTTAAACAATGTTGTCCCTTAATGATTATTATTAAAACCTTTATCTTATTGATAACAGCACTTTTGCATGTAATTCTGTGTTTAGTTTCTTAAAGTCATTGACAACATGGAAAGTACTTCAGATGGATACACAGCAAAGAAAACTGCAGTTACCAACGACTTCTAATAATCTATTTTTTACTAGTATTTTCCTATCATTACTATTATTACAAGTCTTTCTTCTTACTAATGTGCTTTTTAATTTTTTAAAAAAGATAATCATTTATTTGTTTCTCCCTGTTCTTCCTTTGTTCCACAAGTGTTTGAAAGCGTTTTTAAACAGTTTTGCCCTAAAAGTATTCTATAATAGTATGTTTTTTAGTTCTCCAAAAAGATCTGATCTAGAACTATCCTAAAGAGGAAGGAAAATTCTAGTAGCTAAGTTGTCTTTGTCCTTGTTGACAGTTAAAGAACCAAAGCGGGAGTCTCTTTATATTGAGAGGTATTTTTTCCAGGCATGCGTGACAGCTTACATAATATGATGCTCCAGTTACACGGATAGGACATTAGCACCCCTTGTTCTTAGATAAGCCATTAACATCCCACATCTGGGAAAAGAGCCTACTTCTCAGTTACCTCTTTGCTACCAACTAACAAAATATTTCTGTAAAATGATTTTTAAAACTCTATTTTGATGACTCAAGGCAGGAAAGCCTAGTCGACAGAAATCTGTATTTTCAGTACGTGTTGGTGCTTTGTGCGCTGTCCGGTTCGTAACGTAGCAGGCAGCTGCGTTCCAGGAGCGGAGAGCACCGTGCCTGGGGCAATTCACCTCTATAGTTCTCTACGTATTGTTCAAATATACCGAAGTGTACTGAATTGCCTGAAGCCGCTATGACAGTGAATGTTTGTCCTTTTGGTTTGGTTTTCTATCCATTTAATTGTTTAAATTTAAAAACCATTAAATATGGGGAGAAATCCATTTCAGTGTTGGAATTCCTCTGTATAAATTTAACTGCATTCAGTTTGGAAAATGGGGTGTATACTACAGACTAGAGGCATAAGAGAAGCCAAAAGGATTGTTTTAGTATGTAAGAAAAGTAAAATTGGACCATGTCATGAATCTGGATCTTATCATATCTAAAGAATCTTTACCGTATTGAGTCAAGATGTACAGGGAAAAAAAAACAACAACAACAAAAACCCGACTGATCCTTTAAAATAAAATTGCTAATAATGTGGTAATTTCTTCATGTTACTTGTCATATGGCCAGACACAGTTATCTGAATGTGCCATACATTTTAGACTAAACAGTGTTTTTGGCCTTTGTGCCCTCTTTGCTCTATCACTTCTGGAGCAAAGATCAAGAAAAAAAATTGTAAAACTTTTAACTTCAAAGTGAATTCATAGATGAATTGCTATTTTATGTGCAAAAAGAAGCACTTTTTTTGGTATCCTATATTTGGTAAATGGTTGAAACAGGGTTGGAGCATAGAACAAGATACTGAAATGAGGTTTCAGCGTACATTATATGAGAAGTTACCACACATCAGTGAAATAGTTGCTACTTATTGTTTGTTCTTTCCTTCTAAACTATACTGACAGTCAAAATCCTGTGATAAAAAAGATTGGCCAGCCAGCTCCTTCATTTTTTATTTTATTTTAGTACTTGAATGGTTGCCTTTATTCTCAGGGTTCAAATAAAAGTACTAATACTGAGGTCTTGTCTCACATTGGCTGGATTTATTGGTATAGGTGACAGGAGGGGCAGCTCTATTTTTAGGGAGGATGAGAAATCTCACAGCAGACTTCTTTTGCTGGCATAATTTAACTATTGAGAGGAGTAAGCTTGGTATCCGTTTGCAGATCTAGTTGTGTCCATTCTAGTACTTTTTTGGGTACACAGGTGTCATTGACAGCTGGGATTTTCTTTATGTTTCTGTCCACTCTACAGGCAAACTTTCAAATGTAATCTAAATATACTCGCTACCACATATTGATTACATATGCTTTATGTATGAAAGTGGTTACTGTGATTAATTTTCAGTTCTGATTAACAATATTAGTCTTCTATCAATGAAGCAGGAAAGTAAAACATTTTTTTGCACGCATTCTTCAATGCTGAAGAGGAATGTTCAATTCATACATAATTTTGACATAGTGAAATACAAATTAATGAAATGTAAAATATGTTTGAATTCGTGATATGTCAAATATTGAAAGTTTTTTAAAATCAATACAACAAAATAGAGGATAAACAGTTGAATGTAGGAAGCTGGGAAAGTAAGGGAGAAGACATTTTAGAATGGAAGAGCTCTAGGTTCTGATAAACAAGAACAAAATATCTCCTCATCACAAAGTCACTTAAGCGCTGTAAGGCTGCATTATGGGCAGTTGCAAGGTTGAGATAAGGAAAATGAATATAGTTTCCAAAAATTATTTAAATTCTTCATCCTTCTCTTGACCAACCAAAGGCATGCTTGTTTTTTCCAAATGGTTTAAGCAGATGGGCTGTCATGTGGGACACAGACCTGGTCTCAGAAGGCAGGGATATCCCTCAGACTGTAAGCAGAATCAGTGGAGGCCTTTGTTTCACAGGGAGAAGACAGTAATTAAACCTGAAGTAATTGAATGGGGAAATTGTTCTGCTTCTGTGATTGGATTTCGGTTTTTGATACTGTTTGAGTAAAATTTTATACTCTACGATGTAACTTCTTGAGCATTTGTGATATGTAGAGTATTCAGAATGCTACATGAGGTTTATTGAGATACCATATGTGAATATTTTAATGAAAGATTGATGATATTTCCCTAGTATGTCATAGTGATTTAAAAAATAGAGTACTATTTTCCTAGTAATTATCTTCTCCTCTGCAGAACACAATTACGGTATTACCTATTTTCATCATTGCTGATGCCAAGTGGTTAACTATAATGAGCTCTGAAAATTCAAACTAGAATTATTTTACCTGCCATATTATGCTAAAGTCTGAGTGCATACTGGATCCGTAGCCCTCCTCCGCATCTAGAAGGTTTATAACTTTATTCTAAGATTTTTGAAATTCATGCAGACTTTCTCATCTTCCCAAGTGCTAGAATTCTAACCCACACTGAGAATTTGTGTTAAGATCATGAGCTGCTTGCTAAGATGCATCTGTTATACATGGGATTTCAGAAATCATTGGCTTCAGGGTATTTGCTCTTGAATCTTGCATCCTTTAACTGCTTGAAACTGTAGCATGCTGCAGTGATGTTTATTCATTATTCCTCTCCACATACACTTGTAGCAAACTATTCAAAAAAAAAAAAAACAAACGCTGTTGAAATGGCAAAAGTCTGGAGAAAACTGTTACACCTGGTAATTTATGTGTTTAATTGCAATTGGCTGGTAAAACACACGGATTACTTAGTAAGTTTGCTTTGTCAAAATTATAAGCATTTATATAAATTTAAAATCTAAAGAATGCCTTGCTTATTGTTTGTTGGCTTAGGGTAAACGAATGCTTTATAGTATTTGTTTTTTGCAGTCTCTCATGTCTCTTTCTGTTACAGACATCTTGTATTAAATATTTATAGTTCTCTGTTCTTTTCTAAGTGATTGTAACTTATGAATAATTAAAGAACAGAGTTAAGGGGGAAAAAGACATTGATGTAATGTTCAAAATGAGAATTTCCCATAATTATTCAACAACTGGGAATTACGTACAACTGAAAATCAATGAGGAGAACACAAAGAAGCAGCAGTATCTGATTAGCAAAGGCACTTGGGTTTGCGTCTTCTCTGCTTGTGTGATGACTGAGCAATGGTAACCTTAAGAATTTGACAAAAAATATTAGAATTCTGTGTCTTAAAAATAGACTGTTAATTATCTCTGTTCAATTATCATTTTCTTCTAAGTAATGTGACTGAAGTAGCAACTTGAAGAATTTGCAAGACAATCTTCCTCTGTTTAGCAAGTAGTATGTTTTAAAAAGTTTCAAGTTTTATAATTAATTTAATACTGGCTTATGTACATGAACTGTTCATGTCATTGAAGAGTTAATATTGGTAATGGTCACTCTCTTCTCTGACAAAAAGTAGCCCGAGTTGCCTCAAACCACAGAAGCAGAACAATAGAGCTTGTGAAGTTCCAGCTCTTTCTTTAGAATTACCTTATGAAATTTGTCCAATTAACATTAGTCAAGAAGCTGGTCTGAAGACACTGTTCATCAATCACTACAATGAAGCAAATCAGTTGAAGAATAGGAAGCTGTAGGGCAGAAATAACGATAATTTTTAGAAGAAAAACAGTCTACATTTTATTCCTCTTCAACTTGAGTGTGGTACTTGGATGAAGTAACCCTTAAGGAATAATTTTACTTACCTTTTTTATCTTGGAAAACACCGAGTGACAGGAAGGGACACGAAAAAGACACCAAGAGCTTTCCAGGATAGCAGATGACACTTGGATTGAAATTTGGACAAAATGTATGAATTGGCAGTACAGGTAGATGTGAATGTTTTGCCAAATGAGTGAAAGGGAAATGGTGTGATTTAGTCCATAATCTTGTGCTGAGCGGTACAGTGGGATGAAATGTATGGGTGCATGAAAAAGTTCAGCCCTTTCAATTACATTACTGTGACATGGTCAATCTGCTGTACGTTTTTGTGAGTGTAAGTTTTTGACAAGTAAGGGAATATCATTTAGACTATGTAACAGCAGAGCAGAGGCAGCATACTCTTCTGCTGTATGACTAAATCAGTAGTTTATAAGAAACACTATTCTCGCTTGTTGGCTGCATTTGCAGCATTGAAAAAACATGAATCTTGCCTGCATGGAGTAACATGTTCTTTTCCATAATATTTTCTACTTATTATTTAGATTGATGTAACTTAAATTGTATCATAAAGTAGGTAATGGTGATGGCACTCTAAGATACACACTTCACAAACTACTTTTTGTCAGGTGGCTTATCCTAATGTCTTCCTTATCCCTGGGTGACATACAGAACATGGGAACCTGAAGAAATAGAATGGTGATGTTCATAAAATGAAACGTAATGCAGTTAATTGCAATTAATTTGTTCGGTATAGTTCTTTTTCTACTCCTTAACTTCTGAATTCAAAGGAAATGGAGTACAATTATCTATTGTTATATCTAAAATAAAGGTGATTTTATGGAAAAAAAAAAGTGCAGAAAGGCTTTAGCACTCCAGCTCTCACTGAAAATAATTTCCCTCTTGGGATTGCAAATGACCTTCAGCGTGACCCCTCAGAAGGATTTCCTCCTTGTGTTCTTCAATTCTACCATTTTAAATTATAACAGGGCGTAGAATATACCATACTATATAACATGCAATCGTGTTACTTTTAGTAATTAAAACTTAGATTCTTCACAGATAGTTTAATTAAGTTGTTCGTAACTGATTCAACACTTTCCTTAATTTGTGAACAGAGGACTGCCACCTCTATCTTCATTTTTCAAAACATCTTCAGTGAGTCTTGTTTTTTTGCACCATTGCCAAAGTTTCTGAAGCCTCACATAATACATCTTCGTTTGTTCGGAAGTAATGTAAAAGCAGTAATCTTTAACTTTTGATCAACACATTGTGTTTGCACATATCTGCACAGAAATTTCCTTGTGGGTTGTGAATCAGATAGGATAGTATCTGAGCCTGCTAGGTAGGAAAGTTGGTCAAAAAACAGCAACAAAACACCAAAAAAAACCACCCAACAACAACAGCAACAACAAAAACCGCATCTGTGATAAACTTTGGTAAAGATGCTGGCGAGGCATTACCAACAGGAGTAGGAAGGGGCATGGGGGATTGAGCCAATGCTCTCACAAGCACCTCTTGCTGGTCCTCCTTCGTTTTCCTCTCTGATGCTCAAGAGGAGCAGCGAAGAGAGGTGAGGTGCCTTTCTGCAGAGCCTGTGCTTTATCCGAAATCACAGAAATCTTAAATGTGAGTATTGTGTTACCTTTGTAAGTCACCAACTTTCTGCATTTTTGCCTTAAACTGTGAAGCCTGACAGCTGTTACAGAAGTTACTTATTTTGCCAATTCAAGCAAATTGTTGTTTATGCCTGAAACAAGAAACTGAAAAATGCTGTGCTTTCTAGCAGCAGAACTGACTTGCAGCTATGAATACTTGAAAAATCTGAGATTCATCTGCAGAATGATTGCTCTGCTATTCTGCATATTAAATCTTGTCGACAGGTCTTGGTTAAAGTGTTCATGAAAAAGAATCTTAGCTGTATTATTGGGTATTTAAAACATAGAAGAACTGAAAGTGAAACCCCTCAGATCTTAAATTGTTGTGCATGTGTGCAGGAAGAGTGTCTTGTTTTTTTAAAGGATGACAGCAAAGACTCAGGGGCTTCTTCATTCGTGAGTCTTACTGAACCCTGTTGAGCCAACTTGCTCAATAGATTCCTCCAGTATATTCATCTGAGTGTCAATTTTGTCATCTTCAGTTATTCTTGAAGCTGAAAGCATGTAGAAACTATTATTCCTTTTCCTGATCATCAATGCCTGAAAAAATAAATGCTTATAACAAACATCCATTTTGATATAGTACTTTAAATGGTCTGTTTGCCATATTTTAAGTGTAATTTCTTCTTAGATGAGACATTAGGAGAGTGAAATACTTTCTAATTAATTGACTGGGGCTTTTGTTTTCATGCCATTAAGTCATTTTTAACAGCTTTCTGTCAACGTAGTTTCCTCTATCACAGTTTAGGACTGAACATTACATGTACCTGGTTTTCATAAATAATTATAGTAGTTTACATGAGTTGGGTTAAAATATTGTTTGTCTGGATCCAAAATGTACATGCTTTGCTTTTACTGAGTTTGTGAAAACTGGATTCCTGTGTTGCTCCATTGGAGGTGCTACCCAGAAACCTGAACTGTAACTGATTCAATGAATTAAAACTTAGGCTTTCATGCCAAGCATAACTCAGTCTTTGGCTCTCTCAGTGCTCACGGCAGTGTAGGCAGTTTCCTTTGATGCTTCTTATTTATTTTCTTTTGAGATCAGACTTTTCTTCCCTTTCCCCTTCTCACCAGTGTTGCAAGTTAACCTCTGAAACCAAATGACCCTTTATTTTAACACCGTAAATATGTGCTTACTGGATGTTCTTACATATGAAAGAATGCCTCAGTGGTGTTTGAATGTCATTTTTACTACCATATTTTAATATTCAGATATAATATTCTCATTATGTATATTACTTTATAAATGGAGCCATGTTTCTCTGAGTTACAGCAGTTGCTGCTTAAAGGCAAACACGCTTGGCAGCATAAAATTTCAGAATGGAGATTTAGTTGTTACAGCTGATTTTTTAAATTTATAAATGCTACCAGTCAAAATCAAACATAGCATAAGTAGTTACAACTTTATTTTCAGCAGAGTAAGCAATATCAAACTGTTTGCTTTCTTTTGAGAAACATATGGAATGGATTTATGTGTGCTGAATTAATATATATTGAAATACCACTTTGATTTAATGTTTTGTTTTTAAAAAGCTAATTCATGGATCCTCAAGAGATCAGGCATACATTTTGCTGCTAAATACACAGCCTTACGAAGAGATGGCTGAACTATTTTGGTACGAAGTCTCTGTTGTGGTTAAAACTGAGGATCAGAATTAAAACTTCAAAACGCCTGTTGAAAACTGGGAGGAACAGGAGTGCTCAGTGTAATCCCTGTTCTGTCATTTAACTGAAAAACCTTTACAAGGTAAGCTGTAATCACTTTTCTAGTTCTCTATATAGAACTCACCAATACGACTTGCAGTACCAACAGTTACCAATATTTAACATTTCAAAACACGAAATGTGCTCACGCTGCTATAGCTGGACTGACCTGGAGTTAGGATGTTCTCCTACCCTGCTCAGCCTGTGTCAGCTTTAAGACCTGAGGGAGAAGAACAAGTGCCAGCACGTGTGTGTGTGAGCGTTTCGGAGATCTTTGAGGATGAAGTGTCTTCCTCCTAGCAGCAGTTCACAGCGAGCTCTCTGGTGACATGCTGGTGACACGCATCTGAATGTTGAAGAACCTAAGAATACATAAGACAGCAGCACAAAAAAAAAAAAGCGTATACTTCTGATGAGCTGATGAAATGACTAACAAAACTGTTCTGTAAGAAGTTTTCCAAGGAAATCCTTAGCCTAGACTTCGTTTGCAAAACCATATCCTGTTATTTTCCTGCTCATCACAGTCGGTCTTTAACAGAGTTAAATCGTCTGCTCTAGAGGAAACTAGGGCAATGCAGGCTACCATTCTTCTCTGCACTCTCTAATAGATAGTGTAGTAGGGATCTCTCTCACATAATATATAATATAATCATAATTTTCTGGTGTCCCATTTTCTGGGAGTGAAGCAGAACTAAATGAGCCACAGGAGCCCTGAGAGCCTCAATTCTGTTATTTTATGGTGGTGAGGTTCGTTCTTTCTCATGCCTTGCCTTTATATTCATTAAGTTTATGAGATTTTTGATGTCCATTCTGTGTGGTGGACCAAGATGAGAGATTTTGTTTTCCCTGATGACTCGACGTTATGTTATCATGTCTTGTAGGATCTCATTTCAACTGAACAGTTTCAAATGCATTAATTTTAACCAAATTAATTTCTTGATAAGTGTGATTCTGTTCTTCACTTCCATTTTTAATCAATTCTCTCTTTCTAGTTGTTACTTTGATCCAGCTCTGATACTTAAATGTTCACATGGCAAATTGTTTCAGCTCACTGAAACTGCAGAAAACTAATTCAACAAAAAAAAAAGTTTTTTTTTTGTTTCCAGAGCTAGTGAGGTGAATTCATACACTGTATGTCAGACAAGCACTGATGCTGGCCTAAGGAGCTGGGGTGGAGAGAAAGAAGGTGCAGCTGGGGCAGGATGAGGAAGAGACAGGGCAGAAAAAATTAATTTGGGGTTTGAAGAAGGAATACCAACACTGGGTGAGACATAACCTCCCCTTCTTGTTGGTGTGAAGCCGTTGGTTTAGCTGTAATAATCTGAATATAGATCACTTTTGTTTGAAGATTGAACTAAGATTTCCTTCAATAATAGATTTCCTTTAGTAATAGAAGACAAAAATATAATGATTTGTTACTTGTTCAGCTAATCTTCTTATTTTTCTTTGCCTCTCATTGTTGCTTCTAACATTGCGTACTGGGTCCAGCTGGGGTCAACCCACCACATGCTGAAAAAATATAGTTCTCTTAAAAGACTTCTGCAAACAGCAGCTATGACATGAATGCAAGTTTGGAGAAATATTTAAATGCTGAGCTCAAATATAGTGATTCACAATGAGTGGGAGGCCCAGTGTTTTCAAAATAGCTGATGTTTTGTCTCCCCCCAAATGCCTGTTATTTCAGTTGAACATTCTTTACTTTGTCTTAAATACAACTGTTGAGTGCTGTGTGCCATTAAGCAGGAGCTACAATTCAATTCAGAAGCTATTGTACTCGATGTGAATTAATATATGTTGTTTCTGAAGTGTTTGGGATTCTGTCAGCTGAACTGTTAATTACTTGGAGAGTTTTTTCTTATTTTGATTTTCACATGCTCTGCAAGCTTTAGACAGCTGTGTTAAAGCACTATAACATGCTTACGTTTTAACTTGAAAATAGTACTAAATATACAGTAGTCTTACAGGCTTATGAAAAAAACCTTTTGGAGCCTGATCAAAGATTCTTGTTTCAGCTAAATTTGGATTTAGAATATGCCTTTACATTTCCATCGAATTTTTCTTAGGCTATAGTTTTTAAACATTCCTAAACTTCTTGGTGTGAACCAGTTTAAAAACAGAATTTATATAATCTCAAATACAAAAAAAGGCTATCAGAAGTCATAGCATGCATTTACTAAAACGGCATTTTTGTACATTTCTTATACTGGGCAAGTAAAACACATACATACATCTATTCATGGAAGTTATGGATTATGTATATATATAATGTCAAAAAGCTTTAGCTAGTGCCTCAAAGGAGATGTGTTGTTTCAGCAAAACTAAGCACATGTGTCCTTTATACTGGAGAACTCCCAATGAATAAAATTTTAGTCTGCTTTGGTCTGTAGACATGCTTGGAAGAAGTGCTGCTCTCATATTTTTCAATTAAATGTAGTTTAATTCATTGGCTTGTTTTTATATGCTTTTTTTCTATACTGTTAAAACTAATTCATGACCTCACTTGGTCCAGTGCCATTAATTTGTATGCCTGATTGTGTGTGATGTTTAGCTTTTTATCACTTTCAAAAAGGAATTCCTTGTGGTTTTAATCGTATAATCATCAATAAAATGAAAAAGTAATTCTGTATATTTTTCATTTGGAAAAGATAGAATGCCATGCCCCATTGCCTTCATCAGAACCAGAATTTTAAACCAGGGATAAGGAACACTGTAACTTAAAACCAAAACAATTTAACTGTAATTTTCAAATAAACTTTCCTTTTTCCTTCATGCTATTTATGTAAGTATTTGTAGATGTGGTCCATATTTCAGATGAGTTTCAGGGGAATATTGTTGGCCTGCAATAAGGTGGAAGCATTAACTTGAGAAGATACATACATAATTTTAACATAAGTATTTTACATTAGTTACCTTTACATCAGCACTATCACATTTGGAAACAGAAAATACACCTCTCACTTTTTCTCTAACTGTATGTAACTTTTAAAATCAGTGCTAGATTTTGTGTAACAGAGGTGTAAAGTTTCTGATTTTAGTTGCCAGTTCCTTTTTTTCCTTCTTTTTCTACTGACTCTCACACACAAAAACTTCCTTAGCTTCTTTTATAATGCTCCATGTTATGTTCTGGAATGAGCTGGCAGCCGTACATAGGCAATCAATACATAATAATGATTTATTTTTTGTGTGTTTGCAAAAATAAATGAGTATGTTTATTATTGCCATATTGGTTGAAGAATCTTTTTTGAAGAAAACTCTAAATATTTTTGCAATGAAAAGAGAAGGATAATATGAAACCGATGTTGTATTTGTAACTGATGTGCTGTCTATGTCTGTATTTATATCTCTAAAACCACAGGCGAAAACTTAGAAAAGAATGAATTACTGATATTATATTTCTTATTAAAGTGCATGTAGAAATTGAATGTTTCAAAATATTGCCTTAAATACTTGTGGGTTTTCGTTTAAATATATGTAGCCATATATAGACACACCTGTGTGCATCCTCTAGTATAAATAAGATCTATAAAATTCAGAGTTTTCTGCTTTGCACGGTTCTGAAGAAAAATGCTTAGAAATCTTAAATAAGCAAAGCTTCTATTTATTTATTTGTTAAGCTAACCACTTCCTGAGATAGGCTTATATTACAGGCTAGGTGATTTTGCAATTGCTGCTGAATTGCATTTGAAGAAGACGGGCAGTTTTCACACTCGAATGGGCCACTTAAGCATCACATAAGCTATAAAAACAAGCCATCAATGAGTTATATAAAATGTGCGAAGAGCAGTTACCCTGTATGTTCATTGTGAAGATCATTAGATTCTCTGTTCCTATCATAAAGTGATGAATTGTGGTGAAACTGTTAGTATAGATTTCATTAAACTACTTCTATAGCAGCTTATATGCTAGATGACATGAAATAATAGTGTGATTTAAAACAAAACAAAAACAAACCGGCAAACCCTGCCATGGCCTGTGTTCTCACCTGCTCACGTGTAATTGTTCAGAATATTGCCACGACACTGACCCTCAGATTCACAAACATTTCACTTTATTCAGAACTTATATGCAAAAAAATGTTTTGTGTCAAAGCTGTCTAGACACTGTAAGCGCTTGCAGTCATGTTACTACTCTTGTATGTACATTGCCATCTCTGCGAGGCTGAATGGCTCGGCATCTGAGCCTGTGTGGGATTAATTAACTAGGCATTTGGGGGACCGCGGCTCTTGAACACTCTGTGCTGTCAGTGCCACAGCGTGCAGGGGTTTCTTCAATGCTGTCGAAACTCAGCCACAGTCAAAAAGTCTGCAGGGAGATGCTGGGTTTGAGCGCAAGGTGGCTTGTGCTGGCTTCCATGTATTCGCTTGGTTGGCAGAGCACTCACTTGCGCAGAGTGCTTGGGCTCCAGTCCCTCCTGCCTGAGGATTTTCAGACCTGCAGCTCCTCGTGTGCTGGGCGAATGGTCTCAAGACTGGGATGGAGCTGCCTTCTGTGCTTCTGCTGAACTGCTGGCGCATAACCACAAAAGGAAACGTTGTGTGGGTGAAGCATAAACAAGGGAGGTGGCCATTCCTCCCTGTGTGCGGTGTTCTGGTCCCAACTGCACCGGCTGCTCGTACAGTTAGCTTCTGGAGTCACCAAGTGAGGTGTTTGTAGAGTATTGATACCAGGAACTTTCACTTCCCGGACGAGTGCTCTAAAAATGTGTCATTCTACCACTTCCTCTTAGCATTGTTTCTTCTCTGTACCAGAAGGAGTAGCATGCATATAGTAGCGGCCTATATGCAGACAGAGGCCTTCATCTTCAAATCCCAGGTAGCATAACTACCACATCAAAACCACAGGTAGCTGCGTGAGTTGTGGGGAGCTGGGATCGCAGACACCCCCCTCAGAAGCCAGCAGTGGGATGTGAGGATCCTTCCGAGCGGCCTGGTGCTCCCTTGGAGCTCCGGCTGCAGGCCCCTCATCTCCCACCCTGTGCAGGTTGGGGGCTGCCTTGGCGCTGTAAATTTCACTCCAAAATGTTTTAAATGGTGCTATACTGAGCAACACCTGAACTTCTGGCTAATTCTTTTTTTGTAAGTTGTGCTTTCGTAGTCACATAAGCAGTTCTTTGTTTCTACCATGAGAGAAATAATAATAAAAGTTACCATGGAGAGACTCTTTAAACAAGAGTCTCTTCCCAGTGTGCGCTTTTAAGCCTTTTTCTCCTGTTGTCTCTAAGTGCCATAGATGTCAGCTGGGGTTATTTCTGGCTTTTAAACTGCTGGATGCTTTGCTTTCTGTAGGCACAACTCCTGGATAAACTAAACTCTTTGTGCTGTTTCTTGTACCAGTTTTATCTGTGGTCTGCTCTGTGTCTCAAAATTTGGTGCAGGTGACAATGGATGTGGCACGTGTTTTTGGAGATGTATGGGTGCTGTGGTTGTTCTGGTTTCGATGGACAGAATTATGCATCCACAGTCTAGAGGCAGTCTCACTTCAAGCATCCTGAAAAGTATTGAGCACACTGCAAGTCCTGTGAATGCTGAGCAGTCACTCCTGTGTTTTCAGAAAAGTGCAGTTTGCTGATCTGTCAGGCTTTATGATTTCAGTCAGACCTAAGGCCATGAGAGACCAGATCCAGCTCATGAATGCCACCCCACTTTCAATGAGAAATACGGCACGTCATATAGCAGAATATGTCTCCTTTTTCATGCCAGACTGTATCTCCGAGGCTCACAAACCTGTTAAATACAGTGTATGCACACACTATGCAATTGCATTTTCAGCTTACGAGTGAGAGTTTGTTTCTCTTTGGACAGTCTTTTATTTGGTGGATAGTTCTGGGCAGTGTCTCAGGGAAAATATCCTTTAAATTCTTTTGTTTATGCAGATTGATTGTGACTGTCATGTTTCTGTTAGGACAGGGACTCGCACAAGTGACTAGCTCAGAATCATTGACCTCTGGAGAAGCAAAAGCTTATGATCAGTGTTCTGGAGCTCAGAGCTGTGTGAATCTCTGCAGTGTATTTTAAAATCTGTTTTCACGGTCATCACATTCAGAGAGTGCCATCAGGCTTTCCCAAAAGGGGAAATTGCTTTGCCCTGCAGAAATGTAGAATACTGTTAAAGTGGCCTCAAATTTGTCTAGCAGGCAAGCAAAGTAGTCTTACAGGTAATAGATTGAATTATTTCTCTAACACACATATGCAAACCCCAGTTCAGTCTTTAGGAAACAATGTGTGGGAATGGGTTTTCATTGAGATAGACCTATTTAGATCAGATGGCGTCAAGAAATAGCACATTTTTTCCCCCTTTCCATTTGGTGTCTTGGATCAGACACAATCCTCATCATAGAGAAAGGCATAGACCTTCCTTCTGTTTGAAAGTACTGATCATGGTCAACCAAGAAAATACTTCCCAAGCCTTGATGTTTCTTGTATCAGGATGTTATCCTTCATCTCTCACTGAAAGGTTCAGGTATGATACTGGTGACTGAGAAATCTGGAACACTATGCAGTTTCAGCATACTTCATTCCAAGGCCTAAAATACTGGACAGGAACTTCATTGATCATTTCTATGGAGCTGTCCTTTTCTATTTCTTAGGTTAACTATGTAGATGAGGTAGGCTTAAATAGAACTAAAACTTTTGTAAACAAAAACAGCATTTGTAGTTTTTTTTTAAATTAAGGAAACTTGCCTTTGTCTGAAAGCATTCTTAATGCCCAAATTACATGTAATGAGATTCCAAGGGTCAGTCCTGTGCGATATCCATTGCAGGGGTTTGGTCTGGAGTTAGAAATAAAACAATCCTTTGTAGGGTTCTTAATTTTTACTAGACTCTCCAGAAGTTGCCTGAAGCAGATTCTGCTGGCATTAAAGGTGCGGAAATCATATGTTGATTAATTTTTCCAAACGTGGAACCACAAATACTAAGTTTACTTTACTAATCATTGTTTTCAATGACAAGCTTTTCGATGCTTATGAATTAAATTATAAAAACAGAATTGTACAGTTTTAATTCAATGAAATAAAACATACAGTATACGTGACCTGAACTGGAAATGCATTCTCTCTTGAATCGTTTTTATTTGAACATCTGTTCAGCATTGTAGTCATTAAAAGTTTTCTTTTCCTCCCCTTTCTGCCATATAAGTGATGCTAATTTGCACTGGAACATACTTCAAGTGGAAAACTATTAGAGGGAAAATCAATGTTCCTGTTGTACAAATCTGGAAAAGTCATTTTTTGAGCGAAACTGGAATATAAGAACATTTCTAAATAGGGTATCTATCATAAAAAGATTATTTCATGAAAATATTTCAGACTAAAAGTCAGTTGGAGTTTCTTCTCAGTACATACAACCTTTAAAAAATCGCAGCATTTTTTATTATGAAAAGAGATGCAGATAATGGAAACAGTTTTAAGTTCTGTTCTTTCTCAAGAATTTGATTATACTTAAATGATGTGTTATTGACTTACATGCACTTGTTTGAATCAATGTAAACAGCAGATAGAACGAGCTAAATGACATTATTTTCCTTCTTCATTTTTTGTTTGTTTAACGGCTTATATATTCAGTTTTCTACGAAGGTATTTCTAGTAGACTAAGGACTCAGGGTTCTTCCATTGTTTTAAGAGCAAAGGCGAACCACTTTTGCTTCCCTTCCTGACCAGGTCTTGCATTTTCCATTCAAGTTCTTTCTAAGGATGTGCATCATCTTTGGAACTGGTTAACCTTCAGTCCTCTCAGACAGTTCCCTCCTGAGTCACTGTCATATTTCCTGAAATTCAGAATGTAGAGTGAATTATCTGCTCCAGTCGTTTCACTTGTGTAGCAGTGTAGCTTGTTAAGACTAATGTGGATATTTTTCTAATATGGGGGTGGGATGCATGTGACAGTGCTCTAGACAGTCTGTGGGAAGAACATGGATGGGTGCAGTAGAGGATGGAGCTAAGCATGTTTAGTGCTATTATGTCTGTATGCTTAGATTAGCACCACGTCCTATTAATTTTATGTAGTCAGATGTATATTGTTTCTTTGGTGTTCATGAGGACCCTGTTGGCATGGTGTTAAACCATTGTATTGTGTACTAACAAAGTTCTGCAAGTATCTGTATGACTATGTGAGGACTAAGAAGAAAGGTTACTTCTTACTGTCTTGGCTGTAGAACCTACTATATATTTCAATAGGTTATTATTTATAAAATAACATGTATATATACAGAATTATTATTTCATTAGCATTTAAAACTTGCTTTGTTTGATTTTGTGTTAATGAAAAATATTAAAAAAAAAGACCCTGGAAAATCATGTCTATACAGAAGAGCAAACACTAAGCCATTATTAATATTTTCATTTGTGATGATTCCAATAAAAATTTCCAGCTTACTGGTCATCACACGTGGTAGATGTTTTTGAACTACTTTATGAACTTTCATCTGTAAGTTAACACCTATTTCAATATTGAGCAAAATCTTATTGATATATGTTTTCTTTTCTTCCCCCCCTTGTTTACCAGGATGGTACGAAACAAAAACGAGAACGGAAAAAGACTGTGTCGTTTAGCAGTATGCCAACTGAGAAGAAGATCAGCAGTGCAAGTGACTGTATAAATGCGATGGTTGAAGGCTCTGAGCTCAAAAAGATTCGATCCAACTCTAGGGTGTATCACCGATACTTCCTTTTAGATGCGGATATGCAATCTCTACGCTGGGAACCTTCAAAAAAGGATTCTGAAAAAGCAAAGATTGATATTAAATCAATCAAAGAAGTAAGAACAGGAAAAAATACAGATATTTTTCGCAGCAATGGAATATATGACCAGATATCAGAAGACTGTGCATTTTCAATTATATATGGAGAAAACTACGAGTCACTAGATCTTGTTGCAAACTCAGCAGATATTGCAAATGTTTGGGTTACTGGCTTAAGATACCTGATTTCTTATGGAAAACATACTTTAGATATGATAGAAAGTACTCAAGATAATATGCGGACTTCATGGCTTTCACAAATGTTCAGTGAATCAGATGTAGATAATTTGGGACATATACCCCTCTGTACCGCTGTGCAGTTTATAAAAGACTTAAATCCTGGTTTGAAAACAAATAAAATTGAACTAAAATTCAAGGAGTTACATAGATCAAAGGAAAAAACTGGTACTGAAGTAACAAAAGAAGAGTTTATTGAAGTTTTTCATGAGCTTTGTACCCGACCTGAAATCTATTTCCTCTTGGTTCAGTTTTCAAGCAATAAAGAATTCCTAGATACCAAGGACCTTATGATGTTTTTAGAAGCAGAACAGGGTATGGCACATGTCACGGAAGAAATAAGCCTTGAAATTATTCAGAAATATGAGCCAGCCAAAGAGGGCCAGGAAAAGGGTTGGCTGTCTATAGATGGTTTTACAAATTACCTTACTTCACCAGACTGCCACATATTTGATCCAGAACATAAAAAAGTTTGTCAAGACATGAAACAGCCGTTATCTCATTATTTTATAAATTCATCTCATAATACATACTTGATAGAGGATCAGTTTCGAGGGCCTTCTGATATCACAGGTTATATTCGCGCTCTTAAAATGGGTTGTCGAAGTGTTGAACTGGATGTATGGGATGGTCCAGATAACGAGCCTGTGATTTACACAGGCCATACAATGACGTCACAGATTGTCTTCCGTAGTGTGATTGACATTATTAACAAGTATGCATTTTTTGCTTCAGAATATCCTCTTATTTTGTGTTTAGAAAATCATTGTTCTATTAAGCAGCAGAAAGTGATGGTACAACACATGAAGAAAATTTTGGGGGACAAACTACATACACAGTCTCCAAACGTTGAAGACTCTTATCTTCCATCACCAGAATCACTTAAAGGGAAAATACTAATTAAAGCAAAGAAGCTTTCCTCTAATTGTTCTGGACTAGAGGGAGATGTTACAGATGAAGATGAAGGAGCAGAAATGTCACAGAGAGTGGGGAAAGAGGGTGTAGAACAACAAAACTCTTTGACTGGGAAACGATTTCAGCTCTGCAAAGAGCTCTCCGAGTTGGTAAGCATATGTAAATCAGTTCAGTTCAAAGAGTTTCAAGTTTCATTTCAGCTCCAGAAGTACTGGGAAGTGTGCTCATTTAATGAAGTGCTTGCTAGCAAATATGCCAATGAAAACCCAGGGGACTTTGTAAATTATAACAAACGTTTTCTTGCCAGAGTTTTTCCCAGTCCTATGAGGATTGACTCCAGTAACATGAATCCCCAGGATTTTTGGAAATGTGGTTGTCAGATAGTAGCCATGAACTTTCAAACGCCTGGCCTAATGATGGATCTTAACATCGGTTGGTTTCGACAAAATGGAAACTGTGGCTATGTCCTTCGTCCTGCTATCATGAGAGAAGAAGTATCCTTCTTTAGCGCAAATACAAAAGACACTGTGCCTGGAGTCTCACCTCAGCTGCTTCATATTAAAATCATTAGTGGGCAAAACTTTCCTAAACCCAAAGGATCAGGTGCCAAAGGTGATGTTGTAGATCCTTATGTCTATGTTGAAATACATGGAATCCCTGCAGACTGTGCAGAGCAAAGGACAAAAACTATGCACCAGAATGGGGATAATCCAATTTTTGATGAAAGTTTTGAATTTCAAATAAATTTACCAGAACTAGCAATGGTGCGTTTTGTAGTACTGGATGATGATTACATTGGGGATGAGTTTATCGGGCAATACACTATTCCCTTTGAGTGTCTACAGACTGGTTATCGGCATGTTCCTCTGCAGTCTTTAACTGGTGAGATGTTGGCACATGCTTCCTTGTTCGTGCATGTGGCCATTACTAATCGAAGGGGTGGTGGGAAACCTCATAAGCGGGGCCTCTCTGTGAGGAAGGGCAAGAAATCAAGGGAGTATGCTTCTGTGAGAACATTGTGGATTAAAACAATAGATGAAGTGTTCAAGAATGCTCTCCAACCTATACGGGATGCCACGGATTTGAGAGAAAATATGCAGGTACAGTTTTTATGATGAATTTTTTAGTACTTTGTGTGTGTTTTTGTATTACGATGCATACGTAATACTTGTTTAGAGTCTTACTGCATTTTGTAACATGTTAATCAAGTCTAATGCTGAACAGCTTAAAAAACTGTTTATAGTAGAGCAACCTTTTAGGTGTTACCATCTATTGATGTTAACTTTCAATTCATAGACATATTTTGTTGCATGTGAACTGGAAATACTATTCCGGTGTTAGGCCTGTTGACCAGTCGTATGTCTTTAAAGGAATGTTAGATATACACTAGAGGAAAGTATAGCAAGATTTTAGCTTTAGAAAATAAATAGAAATGTAGGAGGAAGAAATCGCTGATAGAAAAATAATATATTCTGTATTTAAAAAAATTATCATACATGAGGGTATGTTTAGCACAGTTTTACTGAGGTTTTATTTTTTCTCATTCCCAATAGAAAGCAATATTTTCAGAAAAGTCATTTGCATTCCTTGATTCTTCCTAGCAACATTATATTAGAACTACATGGAATTAGATGGAAGGTATTAGAAGGCATTCGCTTAAGATTAGAAGAAATTACCTTACTTTATAGGTCATGTATATTAAACACATTGAATTTAAGGAAAAAATTCCAACTGAGGTGCTTGTTTTTGTTGAACCCAAGAGATCTCACTTCAAAAGTGCTAATTTTGGAGATTCTAATAAAGATTCCAGGGAAATAAGCCCTTTTTAGATCTAGATTAAAGAGGGCTGTAAAGTCGTATTGCATTTAGTAAAGCTTTTAACCATTTACAGACTTCCAATGGAATACCAGTGAGCAGTAAAATTCAGCATCATCATTTCAAATTAAGTGACCTATTAAATTGTCTTACATAATGTTAAGGGGAAACTGGTTAAGGAAATGTCTGAGACTTGATTCTGAATTTGAAAGGCACGTCAATGTAGATAAATTTTCTTCATGAATAATATTATATTGAAGAGATCTTAATAGTAGTACAGTTTTAAAATTAATTTCTTTTCTTTTGAAAGAAGACATGGGTTCAGCATTATGAATCTCCCCCATTCTACTTGATATATCAAATTACTGAATTAAGAAATTATTAAAAAAAGCAAAGGGGGGATATTTCGATTTCTAAAACTGTTAACGTATTGCAGGCAAGGTATTGAATGAGCTTTACCTGTAGCTCATCTATTGAAGTTTTTAGAATTATGTCATTTAACAGATATTGTATTTTATGATGGCTTTCAAGAAGGAGCTAGATCTAAGATTTGGAGAAACAGTGAAAACATGCAGGTTCTGTAGCTACTTCAAACTCGTTACTGCATGTCCTGTATTGTTTTCCAGAACTGCTATAATTTTGAGCAGTCTTTGCAGTATGATTTCTTTGAACATGAGATTTTGGAAGATATTTTATGAATTTCATTCTCTCAGTTTGAAAGTTGTGCTATCAACTACATTCATTATTATCATATCTCAAAGTGCTGTCACAAAGATATTTTAGGTACATGTGCAAATATTAATTTTGCGTAGCTTTACTGATAGCTTATATAATGTGCACAATTTAAACGCTGCATAATTGAAGGCTATTAAAAATAAGTAAACCACTAAAAATATATACCAGCTTATGTCAGGGAATGTTAATTTTGTTTATTTTTTTACTGCATAAATTTTGAGTTACAAATTATGATTTTTATGATACAGAAGTACATAATGTCCTCACAAGACAGATTCTAAGAAGCAAATTTAAATATAGACTGGAAGAGAAAAAAAAGTGTAGAGGAGTGAGTTTAAAGCATTCTCTAAATCCCTGTATTCATAGGAAGCCTTTTTTCATCTTTGTTATGTACTATATTTCTATGTCAAAAGTTGATGTTGTAACTTGTTATGTGGTCATCACTGATAAAAGTATACCATCAGTGATGAAACTGGATGCGATGTTGCATGTTTAACTTCCTTGACAGTGGGGCATAGTCTCTGAATATAGGGTTAGAAGTCCAAAGGCAAGAGTTACAGCCCTATCTTTGTCCTGCCTGCCGGCAAGTAACGTACTTTTTCCTTGTGTTTGCGCCTACCTCTCTGTAAAATTGTTGTTCGTAATGACTTACCCATGGTGTTTATCTCATACAAAATCAGCTTGAATAGACTTCCTAATGTCTTTCTTTTCAACTATGGAATTGTTGTATCATTAAGATGTAGTCTGGTTATTAGAAGTTTGTGTTTGCTGGACATGTACTAGATGCTACTAAACGTTTACTGAAGTGCACTGTAAGTGACTGTAATAGATATAATTGAGATACTCACATAACTTTGCATGAATATTCTGTACGTAGATATTTTGAAGTCTATTTTGTGTATTTTGTCTTGTAAAAAGAGAGCAAAATACTTCACATTTGATTCCTGTTAATGGTTCCCGTTAAAACCTTGATTCCATTAAGAATTCCATTAAGAGCATTTGTCTCTCAAGAAAGTTTGTCCAAAAACGAGCCAGCAGGATGGAAAGTGGTTTGATGAAAACAAAAATCTGTGTCCTAAATACTGGTCAGATACCCTACATGGGTTAGATATTAGAGAAAGGAGCACTGAGCACATTTGTAACTTAAATATACCATATTTTTGTGTTTGTTTCTTGCAGGAAAACAAACTCCAGACCTGCGAGAGATCACCAGCTCCCACTTGGTACAAAAATCCTAAATTCATTACAGTGCTGAGAACATTCCCATCATGGAATTTCAGTGGCTGCTTGGAGTCACATTGTATTTCCAATATTGGAAATTTTCCTCAAGTTTGAATACATACTTTTATATTCCACCATATTGGATACAAAAATATAACTATAATAAATTTGGGGCAAAGGTACAAAATTGGTATTTGTATAAAAGTACCTTAAAAATTCACTTAAGTGTGATTCTGTGATAGGAGTGACATCAGTAGTGGAGTGCTGGGTTTGTGACTCACACCAAATGGGAGCCAGCAGATCCGCAGCACGTCTGGATGATAGTTCAGGTATGTTTAAAGTTACAAATGGGCTGAATTCCTCCTTCCACTTCACTTGGCTTATTTGCAACATTCAGCATCTAATAGATTGTTTCTCTTGCTGGCATTTTAAAAGCTACTTTGCAATATCTTTCAGATTTTTTTCGAAATAGATAACCAGTATGTTTTAGAATGCATTTATTTGTATGTTTGATTTTAGTAGTCATATAGACCACACATACTTGTTTTAAACAGATTTTTGCTGTAGCAGGTATTGCATTCAGTTTGAATTTTTAACACTTCTGGTAAAATACATGTGTAATATTGACTGCTTTGGAAAACTGCCAATTCTTCAAGGAAAAGCTGTGTACATTGTAGCTCGGCTATTACAGTGAGGTATATTAACTTGAAAGAATAAGAAATTAAAATTCATATGTTGCTGTAAAGGAAACTCTTTCTTTCCTTTTTGCAGAATGCAGTAGTGTCATTCAAAGAATTATGTGGCCTCTCTCCTGTAGCAAATCTTATGCAGTGCATTTTGGCAGTGTCTACGCGCTTGGTCGGGCCTGATAATACACCCTTGGTAGTACTGAATCTCAATGATCAGTATCCGACTATGGAGCTCCAAGGGATTGTTCCAGAGGTCTTGAAAAAGATCGTAACAGCATATGACATGGTGAGTAGTCCTTTGTGGTTATTTTATAGGCTATCTGAAAGACTTTCTTCTTAGAATGTACAGTACCATGCCAGTTTTGGAGGGTCATTTTAACGTATGACTTCCTATTTCATGCATCATTACATGTGCTTGAAAGTTACTCCCATGAATGTACAGCAACGGGTAGTGTTTTCATATCAGGTAAAACAGAGAGATTAATATACTGCATGCAAATACAAATGTTTGTACACTTCAGAAGGCAAAGTGATTATAATCAAGAGGATGTAACATGAAGAGGATGTATTAATTTACCTGTTTTGCAGTAACTTGAAGCTGTCTGCATATCTGTAAACCTCTTAAAATTATTTTCTACTTTCCATTTTCATTTTGTGGACATTCATTTCTTTTATTGTTGACAGTGTAGAGAGAAAACTGTGAGGAAATGCTTTTAGGAACTGTAGCTTTAAAAGCAACTTGAAGTGTTGAAATCTGCACATGCCTTTTCATTTTCCTTTGCTATATCTTTCTCATAGATTGCATTTAATTAGCCATTTTTATATCTGTAATCAACTATAATGTTAATTTCAGCCCTTATATTCAGTAAATATGTAAATTGTGTCTTTAGAAACTGGAAATTAAACATTTTACAAGAAGGAAAGAAGAACTGATACATCAAGAAATAATAAATTGTATCTACCTAGTATTAATTTGAAGTATGGAAAGAAAAATCCATTAAGCAGATGAGTGTGATTTGAAATGTCCTCCTTATCTCCACCTAAGTAGTCTAGCACAGACTAATTAAGTTTTTATTTATTTATTTATTTAGTAATTGATATAATTTGATACATCATCTGACAATAAGGAAATGTTTCTAGGATAATTTTGCATTATTTTTATGTGTTAAAATGAGAAACCTCTCCTGGCAGGATCAAGGCACCATTTAAAAAACTGTCCTTGTTATTTAAATGGGGGTGGGGGGGAGAGAAACCAGTAACTCAGTTCCATATATATATATTTAAACTGTTTTTAAAGTACTTCTAGAATAAAGCTATACCAGAGTCTAAGAAGTACTCACTGATAATTAACAATTTAGGTAGAGCTTCTGTAGCTCAATGGTGATGTAAATACAACAGAATTTGGTTTGAGTGGCAGCACAGTTACAAGAAGATAGTGGTATATCCTCTTAGTGGTAGCTTATAGGATATCACTATAATTAGGATGGAAAAAGGCGTGATGGTTGGGATTACGCATATAACACGTACTTAATGAAGTTCTGTTTTGCTGATGGAAGCATCTCTACCCACAGTTTGTTCTAATGCAGCTGCTTGTTAGTTATTAAGCTATTCCAAGTATTTAAAATATTTTTATAAATCTGGATTTTTTTTGTTTGAATGATGTTTAGATAGAGGTGACTCATATCTCCAGAAAGCTTCACAATGCAAATTTGTTTTTTTTCTTTGTCTCTCACATTGCTTTTTTTCCCTTCATGCTATAGTCTGCACAGATTTGCATATATGTGGCTTTAGAAATCTATACTTCATTTTCATATATTAAAATAGTAGAATATTTATATAATAGCATGTTCAAAGCATTTTTCCATCTCCATTTCCGTAAATGGTAAAGACTCCATTTCATAAAAAGAGTATGATGTTACTTCTAACTTCTAGCTCTAAATAATATTGAAGATTAATCAAAATTATGATTATTTTAATCCAGTAAAGCTTACAGATGAAAATAATGAGATGCATTTCAATTTGTGAAACTTGGTCTGACAAATTGGACACAAGGTTTTAAGCAATTAAAATCAGTAGAAAATGACTACTGGAAAATGTAGTGAGCTATGGGAGCCATACTGATAGCTCTTGTTTCTGAAAACTCGTGGGGAAACAGTGGGAGACAACTACATCATCCTTTCCTCAAGAGAAGAAGATATGTGAAGCTATTTAGCTCAGATTTTGAAATTTGCTGTGGTGGCAGATGTTTAGAGTCCAATACTATCTTAGTGTTCTTTTTGTGTGTAAATTGTTTTGTGTTGTAAATTGTAGTTTGTGTAAATTGTGTTGGTTTTGGTGTAAATTAATATAGTAAACCCTCAAAAGGACACACTTTATCTGTCATTTATAAAACTCAATTGTTGGTTTTGGTTTGGGGATTTTTTTGACTCTGTTGATGAACAGGTGCGTGTAAAATTCAGCTTAATAATGAGAAGTCTTAATCCAGCATTAAGAAGGGGTAGATGTACTATCAAAGTAATGATTACATACTTTTGCTTTTGCTGGTTTAGGCTTCAGTATAGATGAAAATTATATTTCAGCAATGTTCTTCCAGTGTGTCAGCATGCTAAGTATGAAATTATGTTGATAACAGAGATTGGGTTAAATATTTATTAAATAAACACAGGTTAATACCATAAATGCATAGGTTGTCATTACCTTGCATGAATTTTGAATGTGGCAACTGTAATATTTTCAATGTAATTCTGCTTCAGGGTCAGAATATTTGGGGCAAATGAAGGAATCCTTACTTGTCAGAAATACTCTCCTCTTTATAAAATCATAATAGAAAAAGAAAGCAATATTCACCCAAGATTTTTAATTATTCAGAAGAATTTGTTTATGTTGAGAGTGATTCTAGGGCTCAT
This sequence comes from Anser brachyrhynchus, assembly GCF_964034855.1. Taxonomy (NCBI): domain Eukaryota; kingdom Metazoa; phylum Chordata; class Aves; order Anseriformes; family Anatidae; genus Anser; species Anser brachyrhynchus. Next base: position 38,239,371 of record NC_137695.1, read on the forward strand.
CTTTGCTCTGTAAAGTGAGAAAAGAAATCAGACTTTTACAGTGAGACAGTCAGTTGCATTGAAATAATTACACAAGAGTGCAGTACTACAGGGGCATGTGCTCAGGAGAGAATATCTTCAGTTTAACACAGATACTTATAATTTTTAAGGAAACGGTGAGACAGATGATAAATGAATTAGCATATCACTAAATACGTTTTTTTATATATGTAAACAAATAGCACATAATACTTCAGTTGTCAGCATTCACTACTACATTAATGGAGGAGCTATAAATGATAAATGCTAGTACTATTTGTAGGTTAAAATACTGTCTCTTTGAGCTTAATGAGTAGTTTCACATCAGCGTTATTAAGACCAGAATTTCACCAAGCAAATAGGAGGATCTTCTGCTTTTATCCATGTTGTGAGAGTTGGGGTGTCTTTTAAGAAGAATGAAAAACAAATATAACTAGGAAGTTTTGAGAAAGACTGAAACTTAAGTTGCATATTTTTCTCTAGCGACACCATGCTCCTGAGTATTTTTACACCCTAACTTCTTTTCACTGTTTAACAATGTTTTATTTTTCCCTTTCGTTCATGAACTTCAGCTTCCTTTATGTGATACTTCAGCATGCACTCTGTTGGTGTCATCACACCCATCACTGATCAGTGCTGCAGACTGAAGCTTGGAGTTAAGGCAAGTGCCTCTTCCACACCATTGCATGTTTTTTTATGTCTTATGACCTTTAAGATAAACCGTAAGTAAACCTTAAAAAATTATACTATGGCAAGAGAAAAAAAAATATTTATCTTGTCCTAAGTCTGCAGCATTATTCAGTGATGAGTGTAATAGCACTGCAAAGATACAGTAGAGGATCATACAAAGGAAGCCAGATACTATTGAGAATTTGACTGTCTCTGTCTGTCCTTAGTGAAGGATGAAGTGTCCCACCTGAAGAAGACGAGGTTTTCTGAACTTTTTGGGCGAGGGTGTTTGCAAGCATAAGGGGAAAGCTAACACAGAAAACGCAGAGAACCGTACTTGCGTGAAAGAAGATAAAGTAGTGCTGCTACAATAATTAGGATTGTTATTAAATCCTAATCAGATAGTGCTGCTAGGTTCATTTTTTCACAGTTCCTTTTTTCTTTATAACACTGAGGTTATGTTGTAATTCAAAATGTATTCAGATGATAGTATAGGAGCTCTTTATTTGTTTCAAATAAAATGAATCACTTTTGTAAATGCAGCCTAGGGACAAGATCAAAAGCATGGCTATGTTTATTGATGGTGGGAGTTGTGAGATGATGAAAATGAGGGATAATAAAATGCATTAAAGCCTGTAAACCAGAATACAGAATCTGATTTGTGGTTAGTAATTCTACAGTAAGCTTACATCGGGTTACCTGATTGTTGGGTCATTTCAACTACTCACTCAAGTTATACAGCTGATTGCATATGCAATCATGTTGAAGTTAACTTCATGTTATGCAGTTGCAAATTTGGCCAATGATATAAATTAAATATGGTAGCCTATATTTTGAGCTTGAACGTGTCCATCCTGTTGGAAAGTAGATACTTTGATACTGCACGTAGAAGAATTATAGACTGGACCAGCACTAGCAGGGTTATTAAAAAAAAAATCTAAAAAGACTTATTATCAAGGTTTTGGTAAACTGTTAATAGTCCTCTCATATTTTGGCAGCTGCTCAATATCCTAAATGTTCTTTGCCTTTAAACCTCATCTTGATATCTACACAGATGAATTGTGGGGGTTGCTTCTGTATCAGACGTATTGGATTGAAGTTCATAATTCTGACAGAAACAAAAAATACATCCATCTTTCGTGGAATGTGATTTTTTCAAGGAATAATTAGCAGATCTGTTTTGAGTTATGCTTAGCTCATAAAATCTGTATTACCTTGTTGCTGATGTAGGTTGTTGGTTATGGTTACTTTCCAAATAACATGAGAAATCTCAGTCATTCTGTGGTTATTGAACTGTATTTTGAGAGAACATGTAGGTGAAGACTTTTCCACTTCATCTCAGTTTACTAATGTTCCAGACTTAATTAGTTGAGAAGCCTTTGTTCCGCAAATTACCCTTTGTAGTTGCAAACTTCTGTGCTAACAAAAGAAATACTAAGTCCAGTGCTGCTAATTACCAGTTTGTCTCCTAAGACATAATGAGTGAATAGATTGCTTTAGCTCTTGCATAACTTTGTTTTGATCTAAATATTAGATTTTTTTATTGTTGCAGAGAATTCTGAGTTCAAGATCGTCACCAATGTACTGTAATCAAATTCAGTCTTTGGATCTGGTGTGCTTTTAAATCACGTGATAGCATCTGACCTCTGTCTGCTTTGTGCACCTAAAGAAAATATTTTTCCATCTGGCACCTTTTCTGAGGAGTAAGCAACTGGCACAGACTGTGAAAGCTGTGCTTTCCCTAGCTGATTTAGAATGTTATTCTTGACTCAATTTATTCTGGAGTCCATTTCCATGGGCATTCCACATTACAAGGAATCCTCCAAAGAGTTGAAGTTGCGTGCAAATGAGGAAGATAGGATAGATATTTAACTGTACCGTGGTTAAATATAAAAACATAAGAGAGCGACTGTAAAGAATTTCATAAACAATATGCACAGACTTAAAAATAACAATAAATTATTTTCTGAAAGTACTGGGAACAGGAAGCCCATCAAAGAGTGTGTATGACCCCTAGTTGGTCAAAGTATAAAAGAAAGCTTCAGGAAAGAAATAAAACCATAAAACTAAATTATTTTTTGCATCCATGTACCTAGGGAGATTAAAGGTTCACATGAAACATTGCTTTATGAAGGAATCATTGGAAAACTCATCTCTAACTGAATTGCTGGTAGAAGAAATTACAAAGGAAACACAAAATGACTGAGAAAAAAAATACTAGAAAGAGGTGGTATTCATTCAAAGGTTCTCAAGGACTGATATATCCAAACTGCTAATTGTTGTGTGTATCCTCACACTTAAAACTGACTATCAAAGTTGTTAGTGTGGTGCCAGTGTTTTAAAATATTTCCAGGGGAAATCAAGAACTTACAGATCAGACAGCCTGTCATCTGTACTGTGAAAGTGGGTAGAAACTGTTTTGAAGAAGAGAATTAGTGGAAATATGAAAAAACATGTCGTATTGGTGAACAGTCAGTACAGCTTTTATAAAGTGAATGGCCCATTAATCTCTTGTAGCTCTTTGAAGTCAAGAAGCATGTAGACAAGGGAGCTTAGTCTGTTTGGGTTTTCCAAAAGCATTTGACAAAGTGCCTTTTCAAAAGCTCATATTGAAATGAAGTTATTATTAAATTTTTTTAGCCTCTTAAAATTCTTAGTTCTTCCCTGAAAGCAAGAGTAAATGTTGAACTTAACCAACAGGAAAATAACTGTTAAGACAGTTATTTATATTGATGGGGTATATTTTTCCAGTAAATGGGTTGTAGATTGTAGGTATATCTGCAAGAACTTTGATCTACCTGGCATAGCTAAATACTCTTGAAGATGTGTGTCTTCATGATGTCCGGAGAACTATCTTTATTTAGGTCATAAATGGATACAGTACATGTGAAGAGATCTAAGGGCAAACACAGATAATTCATTGCAATTTAATACTGCAAATAGCCTAGGTGATGTTTTTTGGCATGCTTAATAGTTGCAGATTCTGGTTTTTAAAATGAGTTTAAGTAGTTACTGTTTTTGTAATTGTTGGTCTGTCACAAGAACTATTGAAAAACAAAGTATTGATGGAAAATACGATGAATAGCTTGGGGAGTTTCTTCAAAAAGAGCTATGTTGTTTATTACTAGTTTTTATTTTCCTGTTTTATAACAGGACAGTCATTCTAAACTACAAGTTGCAATTATGCTTCCAAAACCAGAGTTGCAGATGATAACCTCAGATTATGTTGGGCTTTTCAGTCCACAACGGCAGAAACAAATGTCTAATTTTGGATGTTCAGGATTCAGTGCCAAACGTTGTAAACTATGAGTTGTTCTGCATTGAATGAAAAGCTCTGATAATGACAACTTGATGCTTCTGGGAAGTCAAAGATTTCTTCATTTTTTGTTAAGAGCATGAACGATGAAGCTTTTTGTGTTCTCTCACTAATTCCGTTATGGCTAATGTCTGACTCACACTATTCATAAGAACATAAAATAATAGTACTACTTAAGAAAAAAGTTCATCTAGCTTACCATCCTGTCTCTAATGTAGTCCAAGAGCATGTTAGTGGAAGATCATAAAAATAGGTCAGATGAATAGCAACTTATCTTAAATGTACTCCAAATTTCCAATAGTAGTTTTTGTTTTCTTTCCCAAGAATTTTCCCAATAAATTCTTAATCTTCTGTTTGTCTTTCTGACCCCTTGTATGTTAAAAATGTGGTTATTTGAACTCTCACTGACGTTTTTAGTTTCAAAACAGTACTGCTTATTATTTTTTTCCCAAGGATGGTAATTTTCTGCTTCTTTGTACAGATATACACTATTTTCCATATATATATATATGTATATATATACACATATATATATATGCTTCCTTATTCTCCACTTCTTACATAGTGTTTTCATTCTATCAGCTTGTTTAAAAAAGACAAAAATATTTTGTTCTAACAGCCCAATCATCAGGAAAGCAAGGGGAAATGACTGTTGGATTTAAGAGTTAATGCCATTGCATGCACAGCTTCGAAGACAGCTGCTGGTTAGTTTATTTACTCTGTCTTCACTGTCTTCAGCCTAGTCTTTCTCAACCACTTTACTCATGAGAAATTGAGAGAATATACAGACTTTTTAATACATAATTTGTAGACTCTTGGTTCCTTTGGTAAATTTGATTGAACTGTGGCAAATCTAACTCATTTTGGGATGTTACAGAATTAAGAACAGATGATGGCCTGTTTTTTTCTTGGGCTTACAAGAGTTAGTTTGGATAAATGGATTTCATCTTTTTTATGCCCCTGCATTGCATTATGGCATAATTGCAGCTTGCTTCTTTGCAAAGACAAAAAACCTGTTCCATGTATGTGTTTCCTAGAACGTAAAACATCTCAGAAGGAGGTGAGAGAGGGAAGGAAGGCTGAAAAAATGAAACTGTGAAGCTATTCCTGCATTTTGGCCACTTCAGTGGAAAACTTCCACTGTCAATTAGATGCAGCATTATGTGTATATATATTTATATGCCAGAGAGTTTAGGAAGAAGCATAATGCTCTGTAGATTGCCTCTGCATTCATCTCTGAGAAAGGCATGGTTTAAAGTCTAAAGGGAACCATAATAATTATAATGTGTGATACATATTATGACTGAGGGAGGGGGTCTTTCCCCTCTACTCAGCACTGGTGAGTCTGCACCTGGAGTGCTGTGTCTGTCTGTGCTCCCCAGTGCAAGAGAGGCATGGACATGGTGGAGAGAGTCCAACAAAGGGCAACCAAGATGAAGAAGGTTCTGGAGCTTCCCTTGTGTGAGGAGAGGCTGAGAGAGCTGGGTCTGTTTAGAGAAGAGGAGGCTCGGGTGATCTATAAATTCTTGAAGGGAGGGTACAAAGAGGACAGAGCCAAGCTCTTTTCAGTGGTGCCCAGTGACAAGACAAGAGTCAATGGGCACAAACTGAAACAGGAGGAGGCGTCTGAACATCAGGAAACACTTTCTAACGTGCAGGTGACCAGCACTGGCACAGGATACCCAGAGAGGTTGTGGAGTCTCCCTCCTTGGAGATACTCAGAAGCCATCTGGACATGGTCCTGGGCCTTGCTTGAGCAGGGGGGTTGGACCAAATGATGTTCAGAGGTCCCGTCCAACCTCAACCATTCTGTGATAAATTTCTTTTCTTGTATAGTTGGAGAATTAATTTCTGTTAGAGACAACATTTACTAAAAAGCTTACTGTTAGGAATTAGTTTCAGTTTGATGTGAGAAATCTTCACTTGCACAGAAGTAGCAGTTAGCAGTTTTGTTTTCTTACCTTGGTGCTTTGGACAGTATTTAGATAGTAAAAGATCAATTGTTCTTCATTATATAGCAGCTGTGGACTGTCTGGGCTAAAGCACACCTGATTTTTACTTATAATGAAGTTATTATTGATTTTTGTTCTTGTTTCTATCAGTTTACTGCCAGAAAGCTCAGTTCTAAAAATGTCTTTGATTGGAGATGTCAACTTTACTAAAATCCTTATTTACATAGAGTCATTGATGATGGAAGGCACCTGTGGAAATTGTCTGTTCCATTCCCCCTTGGTCAAAGCAGGGGCAGCTAGAGCAGGTTACCCAGGACTATGACCATCTATCTGGGTGTTGAATATCACCCAGGATGAAGACTCCACAGACTCTCTGGACAACCTGTTCCAGTATATGACTACGCAAGATCCCCGTGAGCTTTCTCTGCTCCATGTTGAAGAGTCCCAGCCTCTCCTCATATGAAAGATGCCACAGTCTGCTTAAGGAACTGTCCCTGTGGCCCTGCATTGAATTTGCTCCAGTGAGTCCCTATCTTTCTTGTACTGGAGAGCCCCAAGCTGCACTAAGCGCTCCAGATGTGGCCTCACCAGTGAGGAGCAGAGAGGAGATCACTTCCCTCCTCTGTCTTCTGGTGATGTACTTCTTCAGTGTGTTCACCTTGTTGTCCACTGGGGCCCCCAGGTTCTTGTCTGGGAAGCTGCTTTCCAGCCTGCCAGCCCCCGGCCTGTACTGGTGCAAGCACGCAGTCATTGCTCTCCAGGGGCAGGACTTTGCACTTCCTTTTGGTGAGCTTTGTGGGGTTCCTGGCAGCCCCTTTATCCAGCCTGTTAAAATCCCTCCGAGTAGCAGCACAACCACGTGCTGTAGCCACCCTCCTCCCAGCCTCGTATCTTCTGTCAGCTTGCTGAAGGTGTGCTGTGCCCGGTCATCCAGGTGATGAATGAGGATGTTAAACACTGTTAGCTCCGGTATCACCCCTGCGGTATGCCACCAGGGACTGAATTGGACGTGAGGACCCTTTACTCTTGAAAGCTGAGCAGCACTGTCAGGTAGCTGTCAGGTTTTTATCACTGGTCGTTAACTTCTGAATTGAGCTCAGTAATGTGAACAGGAGTATCCAGCTTACTAGGAGTCTGCTACTATTGTGTGTGCTGGTGTTGAGTAAAAGTTGGACATTTCAGAATGCTTTCCGTCCCCTCACTGTTAGAACAATTCATTTGTGTTCTGAAGTTTAAAATGAGTTCAGAATCTGATTTTCCAGTACATTTCCTTCCTATTGCTCTAACAGCATTCTTTCCCAGCTGAAAATCAAAAGCAGTATATATAGTTCAAAATGACTTTATGCAACTTCAGAGTAAGCTGATCACAGCAGGTGACACTCCTTTCAGGGCTAAGAACAATTCTTTTGCTTGTTCCAGTGCCACAACAAAAATGCATTCTGATGCATCAATATTGAATACTGGGCTGCTTAGGTGGAATTTATACATATATTTAATTAGGGCTGACCATATTTTGTTCAAGTTCCCAGTACATACAACAGCACCAGTTTGGCCACTGAACACTACTGTTTCCAGGAATGTATTTTGTAGTTTTAGAGGTATATCTTTATATGTTGAGATCTGAGAAGAAGGGAGAATATGAGCAGCATTTTGTGGAGATAACTGTTTTATTAAATATTTGGTTTATACCTATTTTAAGTATGATTTCAGTTTTACTGTTGGTGTAATGATCTAACAGTATTGTTAACACATGCTCTTCACAGATTTTGAAACGTGTAGTGCGCTTTAATTGCTAAAAATAAAATTCATCCTTGGTGTTGCAGTTCTGTCAGTGAATATGTACTGTCTCACTGAGTTTCATCAGCCAAACATTTCTTATCGTTGGCTGGATTCTTTTAAAATGTAGCTGATATATCTCTTGGTATGCTACCAAACATTTCCTCATCCAGAAGAATTAATAAATCCTGTGGTGTTTATTTATTTATTTAAAAAAAAAAAAAAAGATTTCTGTCGCACGATCTGTATGCTTTTTGGAATATGGTGGTTAAAATATTTAGGGTTCAGTTCAATCTACATCTTTCCCATAAACTGGGGCAATAAATAGGATGTTCCATCTTCTACCAGAAGAGCTATCTTCATCAGCCTAGTAATAATAGATCTTCACTTCTTGTTCAAATTCAGCTGAAAGTAGATGAATAGTTTCAAATAATATTGATAGAATGTGTGTGTACATCCATGTGAGCACTCATATTCATGCATACAGTGTTAGTTCATAGTCCTTACCTCTTCAGTAAAACAGCAAGACAGAGCTAACAAAGCTGTGCAACATAAAAAATAAGCCTAAAGAATAATCTGGACCTGATTTTGTTGTTGTTGTTTGTTCAGTTTTTCTATGACTGTCTCTTCTAATTATATATTCTGTTTTGCTGAGAAGATAGATATGTTCTGAAGTATATGATTTTTTTTTTCATTTGGTTTGGGAAGACAGTCTTATAAGTGGTGAATCATACCAATATTAGTGATACAGTTCTGTTAGTTTCAAGCAAAGAATTGTTTTTAATTTCTAACCATTGTCAGCATGTTTTTAAATACAAGGACAATATACAGTAATAAAGGTGTCTAATACTCACTGAGAACTTGACAAATTTTTAGTGGTTATTTCTAAAACTGTAAATACATAATGGAAATATTTTTGTACATCTTTATTGCCATTCATTCTTTAGTTAGAATACTAACAGTTTTTCTGGTAAGTAGGTGAAGTGGTTGCATGATTTATAGCAAGCAGAGTTCGAGGAATAGATCGAACTGTTAGCCTGGGCTTTACAAAACTCAGTGACTTCAAGGCTTACCATTCAAGCTGTACCATTCTGTCTTTCCCATTTTGTGTTGCCCAGAAAAATAAACATATACAAAATTACAAAAGCAACATATAATTTCCTTTGACATCAACAAAATTGGGGTGTAGCATGATATTGATTGAATGGTAGTGGAAATCAACCCTTGAATTTTTGTTAGCTCAGTCAATTTTGCTTAGCAGTGCTGTTAATCTTAAATACAACTTTATATGTATTTTAAAGGAGACCAGAGTTAAATGACGTAACTTGTACTGGTATTGATAGTATCAAAATTCATATTAGAATAATTTTTCACATTAAATGCACTTTTTTTTTTTAATTGGCAAAAGGAACATTGATTTTGATCTAAGTATTAAGGCCTACCAACTTCCCATACTAAAACTGTGAAATATTAAAACTGCAAATTATTATCTTTTCTTTGATATTAACCTTACCATGATGAAAGAGCACTCATACAGTGATTTGTTTCATTTCTGTGTTTCTGCAAAACTAGTACAACCTCCCTACTTTGTCAATACAGAAACTAAAGAAAAGAAACACCATGATGTAAGCATTTTTATTCATCTTTGAATTCTCTTATTTCTAAAAATCAGTTCAGTGCCCCAGAGCAGAAGAGAAAGTTTTTTAATCTGCTGCTGCTTCCACTATTTCTGAATTATCTGATCTTTATGTGGAACGTATTATATAAAGGAAGTGGGGACATAGAAATTATATTATTATACACAGGGGGTCAGTAACAAAGAATAGACTAACTTAGCGCAGTCACAATATTTTGCACAGTCCCTCCATAACAATTATGCCATGAATAGGCAGCACAACTGGTCTGTTACGAACTCCAGTTAAAAGTGTTCTCAGGTGAAAAGATTCTTATTAAGAGAAAAATCCCATTGTAGTCCTTATTACCTTGTATTTTCATCCTGACTAAGCAAGAGTGATACATGCTCAGCATTTCATTTTTCAAGGTGATTTTCAAAGCAGCAGAAGTTCAGTGTAGAGTGCTTTACAATATTCTTTAAGCTAGTTAGTGAAATAACATTATTGGTTATTGGAAGAATATTTGCAGATGAAGTGAACTGTGTTTTGGTTCTCTTCATTTAAGTGCACTACAGAAGGAAATGTTTCTTGATATACATGTTGAACCAGGCAAAATCCTTCCCTTTCAAGCAAATTTATGATTGGTTGATTTCAATTTCTGAGTACTCTTTGAAGGAACTAATAGCAATGAAACACAGTGAAACCCAGCTTTCTTCCTGACAAATGAGGAATAGTTGGTTTGCAGTGCTCTCTATAGAAGGCTGCCTGGGTAAAATATTCTCTTATTTAAAGCATGCATCTCTGTATAATAGTTTTCTTCATTACACCTAATTGGTAATTAGCATAATTCTATTTAAAGTCCATTTTTGCCTGAGTGAACATAGATATTTATATTCAAAGAACAATCCAGTTAAAAATTGGAAAGCCAAAGTATTTCACTTGCAGCTTAGCAACCTGATCAAGTTACTATTTTTCCTCATTTATTGTTATAATTTGCATTTCTTTTTTTTTTTTTAAAGTATTAATATTACTCAGGAAGTCAGGATAAATATACTTTGAAATTAAATACAGGTTAATCAGGATGTGAAGGAAGTTTAAAAGTAAAATTTATCTAGTAAAATAACCTCCACATACTCAAAAATGCTGGTTCATGTGTTGTTTATATCTACCATAAACATGAAATTTTGGGTTTTGCATCATTTTCTTTATTCTGTCATTTTAAACAAACTACCATTGTAGAAACAGACCTAGTATTACTTTTAAATACTTTATCATTTACTTAAACCAGATTTTTGTGTAGCTGTAAATAATAGAAGTCTGTAGTGTAGCTTACATCCATGCAGGTATTTTCCTTCCTCACTTGCTTGCACACTTGATGTGATCCAGAATCTGAGGCTCACTTACCTACTTCTCCAAATTAATTTATGTCTCACTTTGAACAATGTTCAGAAGAACAGTCTCAATGTCACCCAGCTGGAGAAGAAGGCTCCTTCTAATAGGTAAGAGGAAGGACTACCATAGTCCTGCCTCTTAGTGCAGTATATCTCTGAGGAAAAGTTTTATTTTTTATTTTGTTATTTTTTATTTTTTTTATTTTTCTAACATGGAAAATTCCTGCTCATAAAACAATTGTTGTTTCTTAATGAAAAGAAAGTTCCACATAACAGCATGTCAAACTTGCCCAATGTTTTGGTGAAGAGAAATCTGTCTGCTGAATTGGATACCAGAGAGGTTAGTGGGTAAGGGGTGAAGGAAAGCCCGTCCTTCTGAATTCATACCCTAGGCTGAAAATCTGCACAGTTCCTTCTTAATCAGTGTGCTTTCAGCTGAGTTTCCGTGGAAGGCTTTTTCTTTAGAAAGATCAAGTAAAGGAATCATTTATTTTCCTTACCTTCCAGTACTTGCCTAGGGTGATTCGTTCTCCTCCTTAGAGCGTTATCTCATACATACGCACAGGTCAAGCCACAGAAAGGGAAAATATAGAGGAACAAATCTGGAGAAGCATGGCATGATACGTAGGAAAAAGGAAGTACTGGGTGGTGAGCAATCATCATCCTGAATGCCCGAGTGAGTAAGGAGGAGGAAACTTGCATCTAGGCAGTCTCTCCCAAGCCAACCAAAGCAAATTACCTGCTAAATAGTTGTATGTTTTCCACTTGTTTTGATAGGCAATGAATTATGAAGTAGGCATTTTACTTTAATGTTCATAGATCCCAATCCCCCCAAATGGTGGGTTTTATGTCTTTATGCCAGATTTGGAGCGTTTCTCTGCCTGGTCATGACCTCCTAGTCATTAAAAAGAATATATTCCTTATGTTAACAATAAATATTAGATCATTGATTTGGATTCAAACTAAAGTGCATTTTGCAGATTTAAAATTGCCAGTAAAAAATAATTTTACTGATTTTTTTATATTTTAATTTATTTTCTCTACAGATGATTCAGACCATCAGGACTCTAGTTGAAAATACAGATAGCTTGTATGAGAAGATAGTACAATGTCAGAAAGCAGGTAAGTGTAAGCTGTCTTTTAAAAATGCTATAAAGAACTTGAGATATTTTTCTTTATTTCCTGTAACTTTCAACTGAGTTTATTTATTCAACCACAGCAAATACATATATGTATATATATTAGTTTAGGCATGTACAATAACAGTGAAAAGGATATTTCAAATCATAGAAATCAAAGGTCTATAGAATTGCAACTCAGCTTTGGAAGTAATGAACATTTCATATATGGACAGTAGCTTGTCAATATGTTCATTTCCACAGTGCAAACACAGGATTACAGGAAAGAAAATCATCTTCCTTCAGTGAAGGCTTTTAACAATTTACTTATATCTATTCCTCTACTATGTGAGAACTTTTTTTTTCCTGGAAGCTTAATGTCTTCAAGAGCCTTGTTGAATTATCTTGCCTCCTGAAAATTACATAATGATAATAAGCTCAGATATTTTGTCCCAGAGCTTCTCTAGATCTGGTAGGTGGATACCCTTGGCTTCTGCATATTTGCTTCTTACCATTTTATCTGTTCAGAATAAAACTGGTTATGCAGACAATTACATGTATCTTCTCTGGCAGTCTTTTCAAAGCCCATGGATGCAGAAAGTCTTTTTTTAAAGCTTTGTTACGATCTACTGGTCCCACACATTCTCTGGAGGTTTTCCTGTTTCTCATACATTTGAAACAGATGGCGTAGCTCTTAGTCCTTTCACAAATTGCTTCTTTTCACCTGATATGTTGTAATGGTTTTCGCATTTGGACACAAATTTGAGTTTTGAAGGCTGCTTTCTTACTTTGAATAGTATTTCTGACCACACTGTTTAATTATGCTGGTTTTCTTTTGATCTTTCTCATTTATTTTTTAAACAACGTCATGCATCTGCTCAGAGTAATGGTGCATCTCATGTTGCATCAGAAACAGGAAGCCTGTCAGAGAATCAAAGTCTCTGTAACCATCCATGTTGTTGGTGAATCAAACGGGGGGCAAAAGCTTTTTATATACAAATATATTTTTATCTAGCTGATATTTCGCAGCTCCCATCATCTTCCATGTTTTTCTTCATTTTTTTATCCCCTTCTCTGATGTCTTATAAATTTCACTCTCTTTCCTTCAATCACTTTCTCCTGAGAAGAAAAAAAGAATGCTGTCCTATCTTCACATTTCTTTGCAAATTCTTTTCTGTTAGCAGTTGCTCAGATCAGCAGCAGGAAGGTTACCTGCTCTGAATTTCTGGATCTCCACTTTATGCACAGCATACATTCCTTAGACACTGTGAAATTTAGTCAAACCATAGAACTCTCAAAATACTTGAAAAATTTAATTTGTCCTGTTTACTTGGAGCAAACATAAATAATCATAAATAACTTGAGTGACAAAAATATTATTTCACGTATCTTGTTGATAGATGCAAATATTTATCTGAAATTCCAAACCCAGAATATAACATGCTTTCATAAGGACATTGTCTTGTAGACTTGTACACCTCCTTCTTGAATCCTCTCCCATTTTTGTGGTGATAGTGTGCCATATTCTTTAGCTAAAACAGTGTCTCAGACAAATAACTTCCCTTGGTGAGAGGCAATTGTCTATTTTCCTCATGTTTTTAGAATTGTTACCCTTGGAAAAGACTGTTGGCAACTAGCTCAGACAAATTCCAGTAAACTTGCACTGGTCTGATTTTCCCGCGTCTTGCAACCTTATTTGACACAAAGTGCAGTTGGGTCATAGAATCCTTTGTTTAAGAAGGCTAAAGACTTAAACCCATGTTAAATAGTGAAGAGAGATTTTGATCTCATTTAAATGAGAAACCTACAGCACAATGATATAAGCCTAAGTATGGATTATGTAATAGATCCCGCTATTTAGGGCAGCTTCAGCCATGCAGCATCAAGGTACTTTTTAAGATGAATGAGCAGAATTGAGTTACCTTATAATATCAATGATTTTTCAAAGATTTTCTTAAGACTAATCAATCTCATGATTGAATCTCAGTAGATGCTACTCTAATTAATTCTGAGTAAAGGATTATGCATTTTCCAATGTAGTTTGGGACAAAGGAAAAGTAAAACTACGCTCTTGTCAGTGCTTTTATTTGGTTGTTTTGTGCTGTGGCTCAAAGAGTGAAAAAGGTACAAAAATAAGAAGAAAAACTGATAAGTTGCCAATAAGCAGTAAAATTTTGTTGTCATTAGCAGGTTTGTAAGAAGAATCTGTCAAATACAAAGTGGATTTGCTCTATTAAATCATTCTCTAGCTTAAATTTAATGATAAGTTTTTGGGCCTCCTTTAAATTTCAGAACTAATTTTAAAATAACTGTACTTTTATTTCTTACTTAAGTTGGTAGCCTGTTGAATAAGCAAAGATATGATTCTTCCTATGGCTCTTCTCTTTTCAGAATTTGAGGTTCTTTGCAGTTAATATTGTCTATGAAAATTAAAATGTTTAGTAAACTTCTGTTCTTCTCTTGTTTCTTAAAAATTAAACCACATCAAAAATATTTTCTGGTTTCTTCATATCTGCATGTTAATTTCATCTCAACAAATTCTGTTCTTAAATAATTATTGAAAACGTTTTAGCCAGACTAACTAATGAAAAGATACTGGAAAACAATATTGTGTTGGTTCCCCCGTCCTCATTCTTCAACAGAATGAGAATAAGAAATAATTAGAAAGTAATAAGAAAGTATCAGAATTACTTTAAATTGATGGCAGCACCGTTTATTTTGTTGCTATTAAGCCAGCTGAAGTTAGTGCAAGAAAATAGAGTGTAGGTGCTAAAAATGGAGTTAAAAGATAATCCAGTCTATCCCCTTAATCTGTTGCAAGACCTAAAATGCTACTCTGTCTTCTCTGGAATAAAGAATTTGAATATCCAGGTCACCTTATCCCATCCCTGGCCTCCTTTGTACCCAATTCACATCATTCTTCCACTTCTCTTTTGAATCACTGGTTGTATTCTTTCACTTTAACTCAAATACTGTCTGAGCTAATTACTGGTTAAAAGAGAGAACTAAAGGTTAGGTATTCATTTTGGTGTTCAGCAGTGTCTCAGCAGGACGTGTGATATTCCAAGTATTCACTAAATGATCAGCATCAAATAATGAATGAGCACAGTTTGCTGGTGACAAAGAATTATTGAGTGTAATCAAAGCTAGATTTGACTGTGAGACAGTATAGGAGGATCTTGTGACACTGAAAGTTATAAAAACAGTCTGTGAAATGTAACATCGATAAGCTAAATTAACGTGCATAGGGAAAAAAACCAACAACTATCCTTGACCTACAAGGAGGACATGAAATTCTTGTATACAGTTCCAATGGTGTCAGTTTACTGCTAACATCATGCATAAATACAAACTTATGCATGTGTGATCATTATGTGCTGATCATTTATATCTCCTTTTTTTGTATGATTTTAGAGGTATAATCTTCCCTGTTCATCTGTACAGCCAGAACTCTTGTTCGGGGTTCTTACCTTCCGACATCTCACCACTATTCTTTTCTCTGTTTGACCATTTTAGTTTTACCTTACGTACATCATTTTCCTTGTGTCATTTTGATGATGTTTCTCTCTATGTTAGTGTCTCTACTATTTTCTTCTTGTACGTCAAGACTGAGCTGCTTTTATTTTTTTGTGTTTGCTCATTTAGTAGCAAGAGTTTCCATTGCCTGATAGATCGTAAGCCGTCATCTTGCTTTCTATTATGTTGTCCCACACGCTCACTGTAAACATCCACAAGGCTACTTCCTTTGAATTGGTTTTTAAAATTCTCCTACAAATATAGCTAGATTGACACATTCCCTCCTACTACCTTAGCAAAAATAGTTTTCATTGCTTCCTTGTACTCCCCCCTCTTTCTTTACCCATCTGTTCTCCTTTTTCCTTATGCTTTGATTCCAGGTTGTTGGAGCAGGGACCGTCTTATTTATTCCATCTGTACAGTAACAAAAACAGCAGGGACTTGCTTTATTAAATAATGAAAGTAGTAAAAGACAGAAAACGAGTACATGTTCTAATATGTACTCCAGTGCAGTCTATCAGAGATGTCAGAAACAGGATACAGTTTCAAGAACTTCCAGCCATTCTGGACGCTGTCAAAGATAAACATGGTGCACAATATCCATTGGGAAGAAGTTATGTCATGCTGCATGCAAAAAAGATTACAATAACGTCCATACAAGCACTGCAACTTCTTCTTGGAGTTGAAAACCAAAGTAATAAAATCAATTTTGTTCTAATAGCTAAAACTCACCACTGTTAACTGCTAAACCCTTTCGGCAAAACTGCGTGTTTACAGAGCTGTTTCTTTCACTATTTGTTTTGATTATTTGCAGCCTAAATTGGGTTTAGACTTAGAGTCCACTGAAAAAAAGCATATGTGATGCAGAATAATGTTGTATGTTATATACAGATTAGGTAAACTACTTAATAGAGGAAAATAAATTTATTATAATTAAATCTTGAGGACCACTTTTGACTAAGTATATGGACTAGATTAGTTTTTCCCAACATTTTTTCCCAACAGGCCCCTTTAATCCTGGCTCCATTCTTCTGAAATACTTGCTTTTCTCCACTTTCTTCCTATTCCCATTTTTTCTAAGCCAGCTATCAAATTGTTTAAACAATTTCTCCACACTTACCCATACAAATGCAACATAATAATGAGGGTCTCTTATCACAGTAGGCTGTCTCTGATAGTTATGGAAAGGTGTGAATTAAGGGCATATTCTTAGCACTGCTTTTCTTGGTATGCCTCTCAACTTACTTTCTGTGTTCAGTGAATCATTTTTACCATTTTTTCTTTCTCCTTTTACTATGTATAATCAATTTTTTCTACCCTTTTTTTTCTCTTCTATTTATCCTTCTGCCTCAAGCAACTCCACTAAGCATCTCCAGGTACAGCTCCACAGCAGCTCAACGTATGCTGTGTATATACGCCCCAGCTCTATAATCCTGTCTGTCTCTCGTGTCTTGAATATTATTGAAGCCATATTCTATCATGGGGTAAAAGCATGGAGAACTGGACTTGGATTAATTTAGCATTTGTGAATAAATCATTGCTCTCCATTATGCTTTAATCTTCATCTACATTGTTATTCACACCAGTCATATGCTGTACTTCTTCTTATATTGTTCCTTGTACATAACTCATTTTAATACCGTGGATGGTGGTGTTTTTTTTATGAGAATCTGATATATCATGTACAAGAGTTGGTGATTCTTAGCATACATCTCTCATACTTTCTTTGATGTTCTCAGTGATCTCAGTTTCTACTCCCAGCTGCATCTTCCTGCATTTTAGTTTTTGATCCAAAACACTATGGTCTTGTCAAGAAATCAAACAGTTTGAGCCTCCATCATTCATAAATAAATTAATGAGAATAGATTGAAACTGTCCTAGCACTTCTCTGAGGAAGCCATGTATACTTGGCTAAATATATTTCTATGTCATTCTCACAATTCAAATAATCATTGGTTGAACATCCTAGTTTGTCCTCACCAGAAGAGGTGACATAGGCTATAGCCTACGTTTATAGTTGAAATACAGTCTTAGGATTCTAGAGTCTTTGCATTCTGGTTGTTAACACATTCAGATCCCATTCTGCCCTTCTTTATATGCTCGCACCCTTAGTGCTAGCTCCGTTCAACTTCATTTACAGTTTATTTTGCCAAGTAGATTTATCTTTAAATACTGTACATGCAAGACTGTATGGGTTAAACACTTAAACTAACACAGACTTTGCATCATTTTCTGAGTTTTCCCCTTCACATAAAGCTTTTTTTTTCTATTGTTAATGCAATTCTAGCCCAGTAAAAGACCAGGTCATATTAATGATGAATATCTAGAACTGCATGTTCAACTTTCAGCAATGTCAGCGAGCAAAAATGATTGGCAAATATGGTTATGTACTAGAGGTCTTAATATAGTGGTAAGAGACTAAAATAGGATTCTTGATTTAAATAGCCTTTCCCTAGTACAGAAATATTTACAAAATTAATCTGATATTAGCTTGTAGTTCATATTTTTTTGCAGTCACCTTCTATGATTAAACTGATTAAAGGGACAAGAATAATTATATCCCTTAAGATACAGAGGAGTACACTAGAATGCACAAGTATATCAGATACTTTGTGTACTAAAATCTGATCAAAGGCTGTATTGTTATCCTTACTCCAATCTATTCCAAAACAGCAGGAAAGAATGAGGAGTCCTTTTATCCCCTCCATCAGATTGTCTACCTAAATGTGACAACATAACAAGTACAACAGCTGCAAAGACTAAAGAGAAGTTCCAACCTATCCATAGATGGAGGTTAAGAAAAAACAGTAATCAGTATGGTTAAAAGACAAATTTTGTATTAGCTGAAGGGCTGTACTTGAAAAAGGTGAGCAGGCTTTCAAATACCCATCCCCTTCTTCATATTTTAAACAATAACAAAAAATCCTGAGTTTGAGCATAGGCTGGGGAAATGGCTCTGTAGTTAACTTAATTGTTTTAATCAGGCAGTTTGAAAGAAAAATGTAACCAACTACTCTGGAGAAGAAGGTATTATTAAAGAAAACAGAAATAACATTCCTGTGGAACAGAAAGTGATACTAATTACTATTGACAATGAAACAAAGTGAGCTCAGCAGGATCTGAAGACTGGGAGAATTTACAATATGCCATAAATCAGTGTCTTTATTAAATCTGTGCTTTCTAGCATTCAATAAAATTAGTATTTTTTTTTTCTTAGACTTTCATTGGTGTCTCTTGAGGATCAAGGCTGATAAATAAAAGATGGAAGCAGCAGCTGTGGAAAAAATATTATCCTCCCTCTCAGCTCTGTGTTTCTGCCCTTATTGACAGCAGTAATTCAGTCTCATATGTCGTAGTGTCTTAACTCCACCTACATTCAGAAATATAGTCTGTCCTCATTCAGGAGTGTCCTTGTAGATTAAAGTTTTTGAGAAATCCTGAGTCTTCGTTTCAGGACAAATATTTTAATATGCGAAGGCCTAGTTTTCAGTGTGTTTTGTACGACTGCTTTTTTTGGAGGTACACAAAAAGTGTTGGTGTGTGGGTTTGTGTTTCATAGCTTGATAAACATTTTGTGATGTCTAGAAAGTTAATGGTACATAGGACTGTTCTTGAAAGTGTTTAAGAAGTTGGAGCTGGTTACTGAACTTACGGAAGTAATAACATTTTAATTAAATCATAGCCAGATGTCACAGATATCCTCTTATAAAGAGGACATAAATTTGGTGCAGCAGCTACTTCGAATCTCTTCTGACAGTGGTTCATAAAAATTTTGGCATATTGTGAGACCATCTTATCTCCTTCTGGTTCACCAGCATTAAAGAAGGTGCCTTATGTTGAAAATTGAATTATTGTGAAATATGGAACTGAAAGAGTTGGGATTGAAAGACTAAATACTAATTTTGTCCTAGCAGAGAGGATGGCATTAGGCAGGTTGTGATGCCATTACAGTTTGGGATGTTGGGGTAAGAAGGTTATCTCAGGCATAGAATCTTTCTTCCCTACTTTTGAAGAATAAAGGGGCAGCAGGCACATTTAACTATCTGTAGAGGCGGGACATGGCTATCTGTGTCTGGGAGACATTTCTACCTACTAAGAAGGTACTGCTGTACCATTGCCAAACAAGTTGAAATAATTAAAAAAAAATGAGTAACTAATTTGGTTAATGTATTATTTTATCAAGTATTAATCTAAATATTTTAAATGCGTATAATTCAGACCTGGAACTTCTTGAAGCCAAAGCACAGCAATCTGAAAAAAAAAAAAAAGAATCTCAGAAAAATCTCAGAATCTGAAAAAAAAATCTGGTTCTTTACTTATGATGTAAAATGTTTCAGTTGACTTCACTGGGAAGTAGGTGCTTGAAATTACATGTGAATCTAGTCCTAGTTCCTGTTAAAACTCAGATTTTGCAGCTGGAATTGATACTGATTTGATACAGAGGTGCACTAAGTAGTAATTCATTAAAGTTCATTTTAATTTTTGTATAGAAGCATTCTGCAAGCAAAATTACCTGAGAATTTATAGGTATATTGATTTCCATGACATGGCTTCTTTGACATGATGTATGTGGTTTATTGGAGATGTGATCTGGTAACCAGGCTCTTTTCTCGATCACTTTTCTGATAAACCTTGTTTTAAGTAGAAATTATTTGTGAGGTTGAAATACCTGAGTGTTCAAGCAATATAAGCTGAAAGAAAAATACTAAGAAACATTTGCAATTCTGTAAAAAATTAAAGCCCTGGCTTTCAAAGATGGGGGCAAACATAGCAGTTATATGCACAGATTAAACATTTATGTGTGGAAATGGGTACTTAAAGCTTAAATGCTTTCCTAGAATTCTTTCCTTTCCTAAGAAGAAAAATTTTCAAGCCTGAAGTGCTTTCTTGAATTTTTTTGCCTTGTAAGGAACAATTTTCTGTATGCAACTGATTTACAGAAGCTTTCTAAACATTTGAGAAGAGTGTAAATAGTAATTGAGCTGCAATATATAGTAACCTAATCAAGAGGTGGCTGGTATACTCCTCAAATTTTAGAAATATTTAATGTTTATTTAATTTTTATTACTCCTCTATAAATCTTCTGAAAAATGCTCGTTTTGCTTTTAAATCAAAGAGCTCTACCAAGAATTAAATAAAATATATTTAACTTGTGACGTTGAGAGCTTATTTACAGTATATTTTCAGTATTTGCAGTATCTGTTAGCAGTATGTATTTTATGTAGGTATGGAAAAATGCGTGCTATCCATTTCATATTAGGACTACTAGGTAGGGGATATGGGGTATATATATTTATTACCAAAGTTTTACCATTTTGATATTTCATTGATAAAGTTATTTGTTAAGAAAAGAACAAGAAGCCCACCTGCTGTATAATTTTATCTCAAATACAGATTTTGTAAATCATGTTCTTGGCAAGAAAGTTTTCATCAGTGAAAACAAACAAGTATATAAAGTAGAAATTTGGCTTTAGAAATACAGCATAGCAAGTATTGTGCTCACTGTTTTGCTAAGGATTCCTTAAAAAAACAAGTATCTCAGCTCTCAATACTTACACAGCAATTGGCCATATGTAGTTTTCTAATGAATATGAAGTGAAACCTCGTAGCTTAAGGTGGTGTAAGTCAATGCACTTCAATTCACAAGTGAGACTGAGCTCTTTCAGTTAACTTAAAAGACAGGTTTTAATCACTCATCAGTAGTAAAGTGTTTGCTCAAAACAGTAGGTCGAAATAGACCTCAAGATTAGATAATCTCTTTAACATTTTTATAGAGGCAAAAATTCTTTTCAACATTGTAATAAATGGGATGGATTAAATTGCCATCAGTTCATTGCACTAGTAATAAACTAGATTAATTCTGATAGTATAATTAGTAACTGCATAAGATGCAAAAGATAGATGAGCGATGTCATTCTTGAGCTGTTCAGAAGCATGGGTGCCTCACCTATTTCTAGAAAAAACTCAAGCTGTTGATTTTTACCCAGTTAAATCTGTATGATTAATAAGTCAGCTTGTTGTTCTTGTGCTGTATGTCATTTTATACACAATTATGATGACTGGGATCAACAAATCTATCACAGATGACTTCTCTCAGCGTAAGAGGAGCTGTCTCTCCTCCCAACTGTAATTTTCTGTAGAGACAAAATTTTATTGCAGTTCTCATTTAGCCAGGTGTTTCTGCACAGAGATTCTTCTTCTGAACCTTTCTCAGCTCTTTTTTAATGCTATTACTCTTTAGAAATATACCTGGTAAGTCAACTACATCAACCCTTCCTGACAGCTTCAAATCGTATAACTATATAATTTAGAGTCTGTACACATTAGTATAAGTATCTATGCTGATGATTGTTAAAATTGTTTTTTGGAGATGGAAGTGGAGAGCTTTCAGTAGGAGTTTTATGGCTGTCATATTAGTCCTTCTGCTGGTCTCCTAAATTGAGCGGTTTCATGTTTAGACAGATCACTCCCATCAGCCTGCTGAGAGATGTAGTGCTTCCTTTAATGTTAGATTAGTATTACAGTAACGTTGTTAGTTACAGATGACAATAGTTTTGGTTTAGGGATGTTACGATATTCTGCAAAGTTAATAAAATATTTCCTTTAATTTTGAAGATAGCCTTTGGTTCTGTATATTTGAAGCATAAGATGCTGTTCAGAGCTTAATCTGATTTATTTGCGACAGACCTTTCTGAAGAAGGGTGGGAATTAGGGATACTTTCTGGCCAACACTGAAGTCACACAGGCATTATTTTCAGTGGCTATTTGCTGTGCAGGTTGCAGCAAAATGAAATGACTCCACTGAACAGATCAAATGCACACCTTGGAGTGATGCAGAAGTACTTTGTGGGGGACCGTGTTTCCTTGATTCCTCCTATATCATCTTCTGAGCTATTCTTGTTCAACTGTATACTGTTTGTGTTCATATTTATGTTTCACATTGGCTCTCAGTATAACACCAAATATAAAAGTCAAGAATGCATCTGTTCAGAGTGTAGACCAAGCACGTTGTCTGGTCATCTAAAAAACTGTCCTTTAAAGGGAAAAGGAGGTCATAGAATCATAGAATGGCTTGGGTTGGAACGGACCTTAAAGAGCACCCAGTTCCAACCCCCCTGCCATGGGCAGGGATGCCACCCTCTAGGTCGGGTTGCCCAGGGCCCCATGCAACCCAGTGAGGTCATTTTGCTCTTTCATGGAACTTTTTTATACTTCAGGGACTTTTTCTTCACCGGAAGTATATGACTATACATTAATAACGACATTGCCATTGTGTTACAGTTCTCTGGCATTCAATATAATTTCCATGGTTGCTCGGAAACTTTTAGATGATATATTTTTAGCAGGGGCAAGTAAAATGGAAAGCATGAACAACTTTTTTTTTTTCGATTAAATGGGTGGTATATGCAGAAAACATAGTAAGGGCGATAAATCAGGTTAGCATAAGGACTGTTATCATCCAAAAAATGCCAGGCAGTTCAAAATACTAATAGACTAATAATTCTAGAAGTAATTAAGCTTTATAAAATTGATTTGCTTACTGTATCGTAATGATGGCAAGAGCTGAAGTTTTACTTTGAAGGAGATAAAAAATTCTGTGAATTCATCTGTAAAAAAAGACAGTTAAAATTCAGGGTTTTCCGTAAGCTTATCTGAGAGGCACTTTTAAGAGACTGTATGAACGTGTTTGTCATTAGTCATTAATTTAGCTGTGAATGAAATGCTGTTTCTTCCGTTTTTCCTCTTGTTATCTTCAAAGAAGTTGGTTTTGTTTTGGAATTTAAAACTTCTGTTACTACTTTGCCACTATTAATGCATGAAATAGTCAGTTCCAAGATAAAACACAAGAAAAGCAGGGACAAAGAAGGGGAATACCAGGAAAAACGTAGTCAAGAATAAATGCTGTACTGCATTCATACTTTGTAACTAAAGCTCAGGTTGCCTTGTATTTTGCAGGGAATGTCATTAGTTCCGATCGATAGATGGAAAAAATGAGACTAAGAGGTGAAATAATCCATTTAAATGTACCTGGCAAAGTAGTAATAGAAACAGAAATGTAATTCAAACCTACATGTCTCTGGCTGCGTGTTTAGGCTTAGAATAGGATAGGTTTAGTTTACCGTGGTAATGGGGAGTTGCCCGTCCAGCCTAAGAAAAGCTGAGGAGAGGGGTGTGATCAAACAGTACTTGTTTGCCAAGGGTTTACGTGTGCACCTTGGTGGGATGATTTGGCTTCCTTTCATTTTTTGAAAAAGGGCAATGAGATGTTGATACTAACTGCTTGGAGTATTTAGCTGGAGTTGAACGGCTTTGACAAAATAGAAATGCAACTTAGCATGAGTGTAAAGAAAGAAGGGGGTCGTCATAGAAAATAGTCAGTGCACCATAGACACGCCCTTCTGGTTAGCAGAACACACGGCCACCATTGTCTCCATGTCTGACTTACTAATGACATTGTATAAATTAGAATCTGTAATCTGCAAAGCACCAATAAGCCATTGGTCATGCAGGCCCTCAGCATTGTTCTCAATCTCTGAGTAGCTTTGGTGCAAGGTTGCTGTCAAACACTACTGCCATGGGGTTGGATTTGAAGGGGATTATTTATAACGGTGGATATGAGGCTAGTACACCATTACTGTAGTTCTGTAAATGTACTGCATGCACTCTAGTCTACCTGTTTTCACATTTTTTTTTCAATTTATGAACTGCTGGTAATGGGGTTACATTGCAAGTCACCTGCTTATTTTCCATGCACCTTGCTGATTTATTTATTCTGCTGAGAACCTGAGTACAGAACTCCAAAAGTTCACCGGTAGAGTCTGAGGATAAATGATAGCACATAAGAAAATCTGTATTTTCATGGTGGCTCTCAAAATGTAGTGCTGTAATTATGGATCTATGGATCATATTTCTGTGGTCATACTGAGAAATTTTTTTTTGGATGATGTGAACAGGAAACTGATACTTGGAAACAGCGATGGATGAATGAACTTTAATTTCTCAACTGGTTAGAAATCTGGTTTTGGGAAATATAATATGAATAAGATAATCTGGATTTTTCAAGAAGTTTTTTGGTTGGGGGTTTGTCAGATACAGAGTCTGTGGACACAGTACTTTACATGAGTATGGTTAAATGTCCTTGGTGGTTTGCTTGGCACCGCCATTTCACACTTAGTGCCTTTCCCTCAGGGTGAGGTGAGAAGGCTGTTTTCTGCATGGGTCCCAGCATGTAAGCTGTTATCTGGACAACCGTGATGTAAATTTAATGTGTACTAGATCAAGGCACAAAATAAATTTGTTGAGACATAATATTTCATGAAATTGCTGCTTCCATTTTCTAGAGATCCACAAAAAGGTCTTTACATGTAGTGTGACATATTTAAATGTGATTTAAGAATAGTTTTGTATAGTAAATATTTGTTTGGCTCTGTGTTTCTATGGCAGTGACCCAACAGGTACTTCAGCATGGATTTTGGCTAGAGAGATCAGCGTGTATTGGCATGTTGTTTAATTTTGGATTACTAGATCAGATATATTTGTGCTTGAAGAATACAATTTCTGAAGCTTTTTCACTGTTCTTTGCCTTTTTAGTTTCAAATCACTGTCTCTGTGATAACAAAAATGCTACATTCCTCCCTCTTTTTCTCTCCACAGCAATGGAGTTTCATGAAAACCTGCACAATATAGGAGCAAGAGAAGGCTTGAAAGAAAGAAAACTGCAAAAATCAGTAGAAAGTTTTACGTGGAATATTACAATTTTAAAGGTAATGTGTCATCCTTCGGTTAGCTATTGTATTTTTCTATTCGCAGCTGACATTCTAATATTGTTATGGGTCATTACTGCGTCACAATTCAACTAGATTTGTTCACTTTTATGATCATTTTCAATTTATTTTATATTACCTTGAAAACACAGCAGACCGTCAACGTGAATTTTTTACATGGGTGAAACAACGAGTACTGATTTCTGTGAAGCTACTGGGGCTGGGTGGAAGCTGTGCTGCTGTTTAAACCCTTTTCTGTGATTTCAAAGGGAGTGAGAGTATTCAGGTTAATGCAGTTATTGAAAAACAAAAGGGAGGCTGTTGCTATTGCAGTTAGTGAGGAATGGTGATTAATGATACATGCAAAATATATCAATAATCCAAACTGGAGTAAGATGAGTGTGTATGATCTAGAGATTCTCTTTGCCTTCTATTGAGCACATTTGCTTATGTTTTTACACAACATTAAGTGATGTAATATAAAAAAGCTTTCAGCTAGAAACCCTCAGGAAACTCAAATGTGGAACAAGTTTCTTATCTCTAGTCTTTCATCTCAGCAGAGAATAACAAAATTTATAGAGACAGCAAAACTGTCTCTCCTAATTTATTCCCTTGACACTATCCTTCTAGCCCAAATTATTCAAATTTTGTGTTTACATCTACTAATGAGTTCTTCTCTCCCACTCAATCAAATATTTCATCACTATATTAAACTAGAAAATCTGTTTTAATTAGAAAGAAAATTTTCTCTGACTTATTTTTTTATTTTTAGTTCTTATTACTGAAAATAGAATTCCCTACCACCTCTCCTTACAGTGCACCACTACAGAAAAGCAGTAACACACACATACTTCTGCTTTCTGTGTTAGTTCCAGCTTTTAAGCTTTTCACTGTGCTGCTTATTGTTCTGTCCCCCTTGTTTTACACCTCAGAAGTTCAATGCAGAAGTCAATCAAAAAGGGGTTGAATTTGCTACAGTGTGTACAGTTAATACATTCTACAAATATGTTTGTGGGTTCTGCTTAAAAATAAAAGGACCAGATTGTCACTTTTCCTTTAATAGAGCAGAATTTCCTGAAGATGCTATATGGGATGTGTCAAGTACAAACTGATACTACCCAGGAGATGAAGAGGAGGGGAGTCAGTTCAGTGGCTTTGGGCAAATGTAAAGGAAATAGATTCTACCCTTTAATTTTCTGTCAAGAGGATCAGATACAGCTTGGATAAGGAAATCTATTTTAATGCTGCCTGAAACAGCAGCAGTACCTCTGTTTCATCTCTGCTTTCCATTCAGAACATAAGGGCTGGCTGGGGGAAGGATTTGCAGCTGATGAATGACTGACCTGTGAAATCATGATTTCTGCATAAGCCAGGAACTGGACAACCCACATTGGAGATCTGGCTCTTGGGAGCACTGAAGGGCTTCTTTGTGTATCTTTAGGATTAACGTAATTATGAAGTTAGAAGGCCTTCCTTCTAAAGAGATTATTCAGGAAATCTCTTCAACATTGACTTAATTTTTTTTTCTGCTTCCAGATTAATGTCCCTTCTATAGGAAGGTACAGTTTTTCCCATACTTAATACTTCATCAAAAAATCAGTAAGATGTCTAATCAACTTGTTGTCTAAACTGTAATAGGAGGTCTTATTACAAAAAGTTCATGTATGTTGTAACGTCTTAAAAGTTCTTTACCAGCATTACAGTTCACAAATCCTACAGTTCACATAGGCTCCTATTAAGTATTATTATTCACATTTAGATGCACAGAAAGTTAGAGCTTGTGATTTGCTTGAAGTAAAACACACTGAACTTTTTCACTCTGGACTCTTAACTACAGACTCTAACTGTAACTTGTCTTGAGTGACATAGTTAAAAAGTCTATGAAATTCTAAGACACTGCTCTTCCTGCAATCATAATTTTGATCTAGTACTATGGTTTTCCATTTCTGTTTTCCATTTTTCCAGCTCTCTAAAAAGTATGTGAGGACAGGGATGGAAATTGAATACCCACATTTTCTGGAGTAAAAACTGATCAGGAGAGTGACAATCTATGAAGCCACTTGAAGAATATTTTTTTTTTTCTCTTGAATTCCCTGTCTGCTTCAAATTAACTTCTCTTTTGAACAACATAAAATCTGGTCTGTTCAGTGACCCCAAATTTTGTTGTTCAGCAAGGCAACTGAGCAACCGACACACCAAAGGCAGTGCTGTGCTTAGATAGATTGAACTTTTTATTCTACTTGTAATCTGGAACAGTATTTCACGTAGTTTCTTGGCTATGATTTAGGAAATGCTCTGTGGCTCTGAACAGCATCACTAAATAATTCTGCATGAGCACTATCATCAGCTCCTCACAGAGGAGTCGTAGCATGGTCATACAGCTTGGCTGATACATTTTCCAAACCGATTAAGTTGCATTTTGCCCTCAAGGCACATATTGATCTTTTTTTTTAATTGGGACATTTCGACTACAGTTGATGCAATGGAAAGTTTGATAAAATAACGAAATCGACAGCTTAATTCTATGGGAACTCTTTGTTAGAACAGCTCACTTATCTAACAAATATCTATATGTGCGTGTATGTGTTACAATTGCTATTTTAAAGTATTTTGTTTTTCCTAATTTGAAACTGTATGGCATGTTTGAATTCAGATGAACTACCTGTATTCAATCTGTGTATTTAGATGTGGACTGACTGTACGGGCAGCACTGTTCTCACCATGGGCATTCATAAAGCCCCCCAAACCTGCTGCTTACCCCCATAGTTGCTCCTGTAGGTGCTCAGAAGAAAAAACCGTATCCTAGTTCAATTAAGATACTGAAAACTACTAGTATCTCGATGTTGCTAGACTGATGGGATTTTGGCTCTTAATTAAAATCATTTTGAGAAGTTAAGAAGCTAAGTCCTTTATGGCCTGATTCTGTGAGTGCACCGAGAGCAAGTCAGCTGGACACGGAGCACTGCAGAATGTTACGGCATACCGAGCAGCCCCCTGTTCAGAGGTTTTGAGAAAGTGATGCCAGCTTCTTACTGTTCCTGATACAAGCTTCGGGCTCCCAGACCCTGAGATAAAGCCCAGTCATTTGTAATGTAGTTCCTTAGAATTTCCAGGGGAGAAGGTGCCCATGCAATTGTTTCAAATGTCATCTGTACGGTACTTTAGTATTCAGACACTCACTGGAGAACCTGTTATCCAAAAATCATGAGCGAATACATACCAGATTAAGAAGGCAGTTGTGCTGAGATGTTCTAGTTACTCTGTCAGATTGTCTGCAACATGGTATCTCATTTCATAGATATGAGAACAGATAGGAACCATTTTGGTTTTGTTTTTATTTACCTTTAAGGAGTATAAAAACACTACTTCTTGAGAGCCCTTGGACAAGAGAAATTTGATATACAGCTAGAAGGAAGGTCTGTGAGGTCTTATAATTAGTGGCCATTTTTCAGATCTGGATGATTTTTCAATTTTTCTGCCTTTCAAATGCTTTGTGTTACTGCTCAACAGTGTTCACTGTGACTACAGCTTGAATTTTTAAGATGCATACTTTTTTTTCCTCAGCGTATGGCTTCATGATGGTGCATCAGCAGAGCTAGGACAATTGGACAGACCTCTCTCGCTTGAGCTAGGGCCATGTTTGGTAGCACTGGGTGGCTCTTTGTCTTTGGCTCAAGACATGCTGGTAGATAATGACAACACCATTGTTTTCACAAATGGTTTTCTGAGTTCAGAGGCATTTAGAAATCAATTGCTTCATTCTGAGTGTTGGAGAAGAGAGTATCTAATGGATGCAGATTCATTTTACTTTTTCACCCCAGTCTGAACTTGACTAACACTAGGCCAAATGTGTTTAGTCTGAACCCCTCTTGCCTCTAATAATCCAGGCTCTTATCCCAGATCTACTCTTGTGTATGGAGTTCATCATCCTCAGTCTTGTCCAGATGATCGCAGCTCCCTGCTGAAAACCCAGCCATTCCTGCCAACCCCTGGCTTCCTCCCTCCCCTCTCTCCTCCATCCGGTGCTCTTTTCCCACTTGGTGCCTAATTTTCTATTCTGGCAGATTTTTTTCTGTTGCTTTCCAGTTCATATTGTCCCCTCTTCTCCAGAGATGCTTCCTATGAGTGTTAATTTTAGTTTTCCCATCACCTTACCTGATTTCATTGTATTCTACAGTCTTCTAGCTGTTGTGCATTTTTGCTTGTTTTTCTTTCTCACCAGCTTTTAATCTCATTGACAAGTTCTCTTGCTCTTTTTTGAATTGTTAGTCCTTCTACTTGACTACCATTTCCAGGCTTCATTCAACATGGTGGTTTTTGTCAGATCTGTTTACTTTCTGTATTCCAGTTCCAATCGTTCTCTCCTTTCCCTGTCACCTCGTCCAATTTGGTCTCTGTGTTCCTGCACTGCATTTGTAGTTTTGTTGCTAGTTCACGATCTCCTCCTTCAGTCTTACCTTGTCACTACTTTGCCTAATACAATCCAACTTCCCTTTCTGCAGTCCTAGCCTTCTTGCCAGCTCAGCCCCAGAGACTGCCCTTTGCCTCCTCCTTTTCTCCACCTTCTCCTTGCCAGAGTCACCATCCCAGGCTCTTCCTTACCCTTCCTCCAGTCTGGCTTTTGGGCTGCCTTCACTGGTAACCAAATCCTGGTGGTAGGACAACTTGGAGAAGCCATACAGGGAAAACCAACCATTTTCTTCTAATGCACATTTTTTATTGTGTGAGAATGGAATACACGTTGTCTTGCCACATACTGGAGATGAAGAATGACCTAGAATGAAATCCTGTGTGATTGTATTAGCCACGCTCAAAATCTGATTTTTGTTTGGTAAAAGCTCATAACTTGGATCTGCAACTGTGGGTTCCTTAAGTCATTTGAATTGCAAGTCCCTACCCTAAGTGGGAGGTTGGGGGGAAGGATGGAAGGTTGTTAAAAAAATTCTGACAGCATTTTCCTGTCTTTATTCTCAGAACTGAATGAGCCATATGGATGAGGTTAAAGAATAATATTAAACAGTAATAATAAAATCTGCTAGTGGCAAAAATCCTACGTAGAGAATATCAGCTCAAGTAGTAAAAGTTTGGCAAGCATATAAGCAACTGACAGCAGGTTTTTTTTTCTAAATGGGGAGTTTTAGGCAACCTTATTAATAGACTGTTGCTAGCAGCTCTGCCTATAATAAACAACTTGATTAAAGTTCCAGAAGTATATTATACTAATCCATGTAAAACAGAACTTGGGCTAGAAACAGATGCACTCCAGATATGACTCATTTAGTCTGCTGGAGTGTTTTAAATTAGCTTTTAGTTGTTTGTCAGTTTGGAAAAAAGATTTTTTTTTAAAAAAAAGAATCCCTGGTTTTCCTTAGGAGAAAATATTACTGAGGCTTTTGCTATGTTTGGTGTATTTCTAGATTTTTTCCTGTCTTGTAATCAGAAAAAACACTCCAGCAATTAGTCTTGGATAAGGGTAGGGGGTAGAAAGCAATATATGTTTTGAATTTGTGTGCTTCAAATGTGTAATTCTGCTTACTTCATGGGGTAGTATTTATATTCTGCCTTGCTAAAGAAGTGAGGTTGAAACAGCACAACATGAGTGCACACATGTTTTTCTGATTGCCATTGTAACTCTTTATTTTTGAAATCAAAAAGTTGGATTTCAGCCTTATTTGGCAGAGGAAGAGAGGCAACGGAGCAGTTATGTCTCTACAAGGGAAGTCAGCATCTCTTCAAGAGAGGTGTCAATCAGGAGGATTTACATGAGACACGTGAATCCCCCAATTACAGGAAAAGGTGCAGTCAGAGTTTGTACCTTATTAGACGTTACATGAATTGAGAGTATCAAGGAACTATAGTATCTGTTTTTTTTGTGTGCATGTTTGTGTATTTGTTTTCTGCCCCTTCAGTTGGAAATGACACTGTTTAAGATCTAGTATTTTTGAAACCTCATCTGCTTTTCTCCATGCTGTGGGGCCGTTCTCCTTTGGGATGGCAGACAGCACCATGAGCTTGTCCATTCCCTGCACACGGGCAGGGTGGGCAGATAAGGGCTGCAGGGAAGGCAGTCCCCAGTCTGCTGCTGAGAGTTGTTGCAGTTAGAGGGCTCTAATCAACACAAAGAGATGGAGTAGCTGATAATACAGGACAGAGCCAAATCACCCGAGTCTGGGACAGTTTCTCTTACAGTTTTAGTTAAAACTTCATTACTACGAAAAGTAACACTTCAAGTAAAGAGGGGTAGCTCTGAACTGCAAACAATCCTGTGAGGTCTCTGTCATCACTGTCCTTTTTACATGTTGTTTCCCGGCCTGCTAATTTCATTTTTTATGTTTTGTCAAACTTTGATTCTTTACCATGCTACTACTGAATGAATCACATTGCTAGGAAAAAAATCTCAAAGAACAACAACAACAACAAAAACAGTTTGCTCCCTGAAGTATAAAATGAGCCTTCACAATTTTCTCGATGCAGAAACACTTATAGTCCCCACGGGTTAAAAATACAGCGCAGATTACTTTCCTGACAGCTGTTAGATAGAAATGATCCCTATTCCTTTGTTTATACAATCAGTTGGGTCCAGAGCAAGCAAGGAGCTTGGTTGTTACCAGCTTACAAACATGAAGTAATCCATGTTCATTTATTTACTTATTTTGAACAGAGCAACTATTCCATTAATCTGAAACAAACAGAAGGAGAAGAGAATCCTGTTATCAACTGTGTATTCTAATAGTATTTTGGTTTTGCAGGGACAAGCTGATCTTCTCAAATATGCTAAAAATGAAGCACTGGAGAATCTGAAACAAATCCACTATGCCACTCTTTCATGTGGACTTAATAAGCCAGGCACTGAAAACGCAGAAATCTCAAAACCTCGTCGAAGCCTGGAGGTCATACCTGAAAAAGCAGGTGATGAAAATGGAGAATGAGAGAATGCTCTTCTCGTAATTATGGAGTTTATAACTCTGTGACCAATTGTAGCTGCATAGGACGTTTGCTTTGCACTTACTGTTGGAAAATATTTGGGATTTTCAAAGCACAACTGGAGAAGCTAATTACAATCTATTGAAACTGTGAATGTATGTAGCAACTCTGCTTGTGAAGGCAATGATATTGTGTAACATGGAAATTACGTTATTGGCCAAAATATAGTATATATGTAAAAGATACTGTAATTCAGTAATAGCGTGCTGAAAAGTTCATTATAGTGCCGTAGGGAAATGAACATTTCTTAAATGAGCTGTAATTAGAGGGAAAACAGTTCGCAGAATTTGACAAGATGCCTTGATTTTCAAACAGATTAGATGTACAGGTCCTTTATTTCTTCGCACAGGTTGGTAATTGTGCTAGCAAGGTGAACTATTGTGCACCTAACTTTTGAAAATGAGGTCCAAGAAAGTAGGATCCACATGTTTCACACTATATGTCATTCAGCCAGTCAGATATTTGGGTTTGAAGTGGTATTGATTTTATTGTTGAGCCATAAATTAAAACGAGAATGTAATTAGACAGTGATCACTGACTTCAGTGCACTATAGGAGAGCCATTATGTAAAAGGAAAATGTGCAATCAATCTGATAGCCTATGTCAGAAAAAGATACGTACCTATTTTGCCTAAGATCTTCTGCAAATGTGTGTAGATAATGTGACCAAACTGCAAGCAAAATGTTGTAAATAGTTTTTCATTTTGTGAAGTGAAGTGCTCATATTAAAAAGTTTTATGAGATTGCTCCCAAACAAGTAAAGCTTTTAACTAAATTTTAACTTTTTTATTTTTCAAGTATTTTCTTCCTTACAGAATAAGCGATATCTCAATAAGCAGATTTGTCAAAAAATTGCTGTTCTGGTTCTGTTTGTTTGGTTTTATGACAACATTAGATAAAGGTATTGTAGCTGATATGCTCATTGTAAAATGACTATACCAACCCTAGAGTGTTCTCTTACTGTTTCTGATTTAACAATAAAATGGACTATATAATTACAGAAGCTAATAAATTTGAAGAAAAACAAGCAAAATCCTAAAGAGATCAAAATGCAGTTTTTGTTCAGTCGTGGGAAAAAGGGGAAGGTGGTGATGTCTGTTGAAAAGTATTGTTTTAATTAGAGCTCTTCAAGACAGGCATTCTACACAGATCAATTAGTTTAACCAATTCAAGATCCAATTTCTGCATTTAGGTTGTAATGAACATCTACATATATATAACATCGTGGAAAAGTCAACGGATCTCTAACTGAGAATGTCAGTATACTTACACTTCATCTGAATTATTAGGAACTTAAATTTATTTTTTAGTCTTTATAAAATTAAAGGAAAAGAATGATAAAAACAATTTGCCTAATAAATGTCACATCTTAGCTTGCATTTTTAAATGTCAAACTGAATAGGTTAGGAGCAGTTTTAGAAGGTGGTAAGCTCTTTCCGTGTCCAGTGACAGATCATATGCCTCAATATTATAGTCCTGCCAGGAATGAGTTCTACTCCGTGTCACACAAAATGAAGCATTTAACCTGTGGTGAACACCTGCTTTGTGAACAGTCCCTCTCTACGTTATCAGCTGCAAGTCTTCAATGGCACATGAAGTTGATGGGAAGCAACACGAAATTGGCTGTTACTAACTGTACTCCAACACAATATGAAATTAGTCTTCCAGGGTCAAATCTATTCCTGAATTATCTACAGGAAAACAAGTGTGTTACATCAAGATTCAGCTGGGCCACAAATAGGCAAGGTCAGTTTCACTTTATCAGAAAATCCCAAACCTAGGCTGCTGGAATTTTACCACTGACTTTTAGTCCTAATTGAAAGGTGTGGACTTTGGAAAAACATCAGTACAGTTAGCATTATAGGCCTAAAAGCTGGTGAAGCTCCATTAGCAGTCTTTGCCCACCATTGTTTGCCTGGCATTTACATAGTTACATAATTTATATCACAAACAAAGCATTTCTGTAGAGCCTCTTTCTTCAGCCAGGTTATCAGAATTAATGGCTTAGGCATTCTCCCTATTTATATATTCCTGCTTAGCTCATTGCATCCTTGAAAGACGTTGGTTAACATTGAAAGGATTAAACACAAATAAGGTTGTTTGGTGTTTTTTTCTTCACTTTAAAGCAAAAAAAAAAAAGTAAGTTAAAGATGAGTATTATATGGGTTAGGGCTGATAGATTTTGTATGTTGAACTCTATGATATATATTACCCCTCTGATCCTGTTGAATCTTGTTAAAAAGCAAATTAATACTGTTTCTGAAGAAATATCCTTATATAGTACCTGCTTAAAATAAACAAACTAACAAAAAGTTAAAATGTATGCATTTAACGGAATGATAATTTAAATACTTTTGGATTCTAGTGTAACACTAAGTCCTGAAAATGGAGGTTGCTTTTGTGCTTTATTCAATACTCAGTCCAAATCCGTATGTACCATACAGCCTTAAAATGAACTCAGTCAAGCAGATACTTTGAAAGATGATGTGTAGCTAAAAATCCTTCAGGGAGTTTACATGTTGCGTGTTAAGAGAACGCAGGATAAACACCTGCAAGCAAAGTATCAGGTTCTATTGTTAACCCAGTAATGATAATTTCAAAACCAAATTTATTAGCATATTTTTCTCAGTTGTACTTTCTTAAAAGCATTCTTTGCATCCACAATGCAATTTATTTTTATTGTTAGTCCCTTTTGACAGTGGTTTTTTTAGTTTATATAGAAGATCAAACACCCAAGGTCTGGTGAAGTATTCCAAATAAAATTAATCAGAGGTTGACTTTACACTTTTCTTTGCCTTTATTTGCTTAAATGCGCTGTAATGCAGTTGAACTGTTTACATAGTTCAGAACTGTTAAAGATGGAGCCAACACGCAAATGACTGTTTATCCGACTGCCTTTTTAGCTTTTGTTTGGCTCCAGTAATCAGTGAGCGTGTATGGGTATGTATGGAGACACAAGTCAACGTATTGCTAAGTTTAAAAGAAAATACTAATTAGGAAAGGAAAAGTTCACATATGGATTATTAACCATGTAGACACTAAGAGTGAGTTCATTTTTAAACACAAGAAAACGGGTAAAATGGTGCCTTCTTGTAAAAGGAGCAACTCTATAAAATATAAATCTCATCTTTGTTCCTCCTGCCTAACCCCCCTTTTTCATCAGTTGTGCTTGGTGTGGTACGTAGCAGCCGCTGGAGATGCAATTACAGAGCCCGGGATCATGGCCTTCATCCTCTGAACTCACCGACCAGCTGCAGGGGATGGCTCAGTCCTCTGAGAATTCCTCCAGCGACACTTCCTGAGGGCCTCTTCTGCCTGTTTATGCCACCAGAAGAGCAAAAGCATTCAGAACAGAGCTCAGGGACACGTTCTGGTGAAGTCGCAGCCTTTCTGCTCTCAGTGGTAGTCTTCCCGTTCAAGTCAACCGGATCAGGACTGATGCACAGTGTTGTGAACTTTCCCCTCCATCTCGGATCTTTTGTTTCTGTACCTTCTCTTCACGTTCCTGTGTTGCTGCAGCAAGGAGTACTAGGTGGGTGCCCCACACACCTTCAAGCTTGCCCATGTGGGCACAGTGAAAGATGCTCACGGGATGAGTCAAGCCTTTTTTCAGCTACTTTGTACAGCACAGAAATATTTTTATAAGACTCCATGGCTGGTTACCATATTCACTTTTTCCTGTTTTGAAGTTGAAGCAGCAGAGAGATGATTCAGAGTTGCCAGCATGAAAGATGGAAGTGAGTTCCAAGCTGACTAAAAATTTTAACTCTGGCCTACTGATCAAATGAGCAAATCTGAAAGGACCCAATCGTCCAGACTCGCAGTTCTGAAGTTTTCCTTCCATTTGTATAACTTCCTAGTTTTTGTAGAGCATGAACGTAGTCTTCTTATTATGTGCATTGATTGATGCACAGGTCAAGGGAACTCCTGAATGTCCTGTGCACAATATAACAACCTTTCCTTAAGCCTTAGCTTACCTAGTTTTACATCTGTGTTAAGGTTCAAAAAGAATATAAAGAGTAGTATTTGCAAAAAGGGCAATCATATAGCCATGTTCGCAGCACAACACGCGCATACAATGGCATGTCCTTCACTGTGAATTCGTTTCATCACCACTAGCTAGCGGTTGGAGATCTGCTGCTGGAGGATGACCAACCACGGGCTGTCAATAGCATGAGCAAAGTCCTGAAACCTATGAAGTCATCAGCGTGTTGCTTTTGCCTTTAACGGGTGTAGGACTTCACCGCTTTTTTCGTTTTCCGTTCACACCTCCTCAGTCTGACCCATTAAGCTTGCTAAGCAGAATATTTAATAACTTGGTTTAAAAATTTATAGATCTGCCTGTATCCTGTAGTGACCTCCACTCTTTTGAACTCCCGTAAACATTTTTAAAAAAATCTCCACAGTTCCTCCAACCTTCTGATTCCTTTTTCCCCTGTTTTGAAAGGAGCTGTTGGACAGGTCCGTTCGGTAATTTTCAAAACTAACCCATGTGATTCTCTTTTTTTCATTACAACTTGTTTGTCCTCAGTAAGAAAAAGGCAGTAAAACTCTTTGAGGTTTTCTGGTTATTTCTGTTTCTGGACACTATTAAACTTCCCTTTCTGACTCATCACCTCTGTTCTCTGGGTGGCTGTGGAAAGGCAGAGTAGCAAAAAGCACGACAGAAAGATTAGAAACAGAGCTCGAGTAAAGAGCAACAAGAAGTCCTCATGGGCACGGGGTTTGTTGTGCTCAGTGGACAACATCCATCGCTGCCCACGGAGCTGGAAAAGCAGTTCAGGACTTACAGGTGGCAGTGAGGGGAAGGGAGTGGGGAGGAAGGCACACGGAGCTGGATGTTAAACAAAAACAAAGAATTTTAGCCCACGGGATGGCATGGCCCCAGCTGCATCCTGCAGGACCCCTAGCGCTTTCCAGAGATGTTACTGGTCCCTTGGGACGAAAGCGTGCCAGTCCTCCCCGTGACAATACCTGGCGTGGCACATCGGGCAGCAGTGCTGGGGAGCGGGTGAGGTGTGGACGCCGAACTCTTCCTTAATTTAGCTTTCTGTGCCCAGCCGCCTGTGCCACCTTGACGCCGCAGCTCCGAGGAGTTCCTGCTCTGTACGGCGGCAGGAGGGGCTCGCACAGCCAGGTGCGGTCAGCTGTCACACACCTCTCCTGCTCGGCTGAGAGCAATCCGGCCTCGCTGAAGCCACCTGCGGTCTGTGGAAGAGCCGTCTGAGTGAGGTTAGGTGTTTCGTTAGGAGCTGATTTCCACGCAGACCGATGTGGAGGAGCGGAGGGCCCGGCACTGCGCTGGGAGCTGGGAACCGGCGGGGAGAAGGAAACCAGAACAGCCAGGAAACGGAGCGCAGGAACACAAAGGCTGGGTTTTGTTCTCTGTCCCTTGGTTTCCTCCATCGATAAATTGGAGGAAATGACACCTAGCACATTTTGATGTAGCAGAAGAAACATACTGTGCCACCGCAGAAAAAATAACCCCCACAGAAGCCTGCTAGGAGTGAAATAAACTGCATATAAATAGTACATCTTTCGAAGGCAACACTCTTTGTATTTGGATGTCGTGTACATGAGGTTTTACAAAGCACATTAACGCCTAAATAGTTTTTCAGTCACATATCCAGCAGTCATACTTCGATGTGCTACTAGCTGGTGAGGAGGGCTTTAACATACAAATGCTGTCAGTTGGCTATAAAGTCAGCATGCATGTTTGGGGTCCCAAGTCCTGGGGACTTAAATATCTTTACCGTCTAGTAAGAGAATAAGAAAAGTTTTTGTCACACTCATAACACAGGTTTTATGCTGTGGCTCACAGCATGAGCACTTCTTTTAATTCTAGACATTATCTTATTGATCAGAAAAACCTCCAGAATCTTACAGAAAGCCCTAGGGTTCGGCTGTAGGTCTCAGCCTCTGCCCCCAGCTCCAGAACTGATACCAGCTGTGTTTTTGATACATCCTTAATCAAACAATAATTACAACTCTCAAGTCTCAATGTGTAAGGAAAATATCTTCTTATTTGCATAATGTACTGGTACTTGTGCCAGGATTGCTGAAAAATGAAAACCACATTTCTTTGGATGGAGAAATAAGGATCACCTCTTGGTCCAGTGCAGGTAGGAAGCTCCTTGCCGAGATGTGTAGAGAGCATCCCAGCCGAGCAGTGGCTGTCCCGGCATTTCAGAGATCCTCACACTTGTGTCGGGCAGCCGGCAGCCTGCAGGACTAGAAATAGCATTTCCTGAGTGTCCTTCTCTAGAGTGCAGCACTTTGGGCTTACGTTTCTGTGTGCTGTTTTGAAGAGCCATACGTTTTACTCTTGTTTTCATTTCTGCTGTCTCATTCACTCTGACAATAGGAGTAACATAGGTATGACATGAGTGAAAACTGGCAGGCTGTGGCCATGCTTCAGTGAAGGAGGAAGGATCACAAACGGGAATGGAGGAGGGAAGGACCCCATTCCATTTTTCCTGAGCCTTGATTCACAGCGAGGTTTATTTGCTTGACGAGAGCTGTATCAATTTGCTAACTGAACATTTTTCTAGCACTCTTTCAAATGTGATTTTAACCATGAATAGCTCACAAATAGCAAGAGCCCGAGTGCGTGAAGAACACCAGAGATGTCAGCCCTGTAAAAACACAACGTTTGAATGTCTGGTCACTCTGGTATGAGTGCAGCTCAATACTGGGTGAGGCTGTGCTGGGGTCAGTATATCTGAGCAGACCTGTCATCTCGGGACGGGGAGGCTGCAGCAGCTGGAAGAGGAGGACAGAAGTAGGTATAAGAGAGAGGATATGTTCAGTCCTGGCTGAGGAATCAGGGACTAAATCCAGCTCCTTCTCCTGCCCTGGGGAGGTGTCACAGGTAAGACTTCTCTGACAGGACAGCTCAAGATGAAAAATATTTTGTATTAGAGAAAATCCTCTGTAAGTGATGATCCACCACATGTGATGGCGCACTGACAGCAGCTCCCCAGAAGATTGCTGGCAAAAGAAAAATAGTATTTTCTGCCCACATAAAATCTCTGCCGCAGCTCAAAGCCCAGAGGAAAACTATAACTGCAGGAACAGCGATCAGATAGGAACAGTGGGTTTCAAGCTCACCAGAAGCCAGTGACGTGCTTAGCCTACCAGAGGCACATAGCTAAAAGCAGTATGATCCCAGGAGTAGGAACCTGAAGAGATAACATGCACCCGTACTGGTGGGCAGCTTGGAGAACTGTGTGTTTTTAACATCACTGCCCACTGTTTTCTTCATCTACATGGAAAAAGCCTTCCTCAGCCCAGTTTCCAAGCAGTGCTGTATTTTTCATTTATTTCCTTTCTGTACAGATACAAACTAGAGAGGTAGTTAATAACACTGTAATGAGTAACACTGGAACTGCAGCTTTTGCAAATTGCCTGAGTATATAACCTGCAAATGACATCTATGCCATTCCCCCGAGTGCTGAACTCTCTGAAAATCAGACCTTAGCACTTAGGATTCTGTTTATAGACTGTTCATTAGAAGAACCAGATTAAAATTATTTTATGAACTGTGCTACAAGTAATAGCATCGGTAACTCTGTAAGAATGGCTATATTTGATATTCAGATCCTACTGTTCCTAGGTTCTTCTGAACTGTGTTTCACAGTAGGTGTTTTATAGTAGGTAGTAGTCACAGCCACGGGATTTTGTTGAGGTCAACCTACTCAGCAAGCTCAAGAAAGATGCTAGAGTCCTCGCAGCTTACACAGGTGCTCAGAGTCACAGCATATTGCACTAAGCACGGGAAGGTTAAACTTCATACTTCAAGGCTTAAAGTAATCTCTTTTTCATAATGAGTGAGAGGACTTTGAACCATCTGCTGGAAAACTGGTCCAGGTCAGTGGCCAACGCTACAGTAGATAGGTCATGCATTTAAAGCCACATGATGATGTCTGTGGTTTTCAGTACATTTAAACATATTTCTATGTGTTTAAGGCACATACTACTGGCATTATCATACTGCAAAAATTCTGAAAACACCCCCACCCATCCATGCATTACTAACGTAAGGGACCAGAAACAGATTTCAGAACTGTTCCAGCTGGACCCACGAGATTGCACGCAAACCCACAAGCCCCGACTGTAAACTGGAATGCAGAAAGCAGGTTATACATCTAAATGTGTTTACCAGTGGCAAAATATCCATGAAATAGCTGACATCAAAAAATGTCTTTAGCTTAGCCGTGCTGCGGATGGCTGCTACATAAAGCCAGAGAACCAATTCCAAAGGCAGAGGACGACAGTGATGAAAGATGCCCAGCTGGGGGGCATGCAGGCTTCCTTTTAAAGTCCTCAATGTATTTATCAGTTTATATGATGACACTCAAGAAATAAAATAAATTTAAATCTCCTTTTCTTGCTTTAGCTTGTGATATTTCTGCTGTTCGTCCCTGGCTGCCTGCAACAGGAGAGTCCTCATCCGTGGCATGCCAAGGAGGCAGCAAGTTTGGCTCTTCTTGCAGTGCTCTCACAGTCTCTCCTCCTGAGTGTCAAAGGGCCAGGTATTTATTTTCCCAGCTAGGCTTCCTTTCGTCGCGCAGGGTTGTCGTGGATGGACACCACACCAAAGTCATCTGACCTAACTTTAGCCAGCTAAAAGCTGTGAGACCTGCTATTTACCTGGGCTGTTTGTAACGGGACAGATACTGCCTTTCTGCTGATCCTGCCAGAAGGGACCACACTCTACATATCCACTGGCAGAGGCAAGCACCGAGGTGTCTGAAATGAGAAGAGATGTCCCAAGCTGGCTGCTCTGGTCCCTACCACCTTAACAGCAACAGGAGACACAGGGCTCCAAGCAGGGAGACGTTGCAGGGTTGTAGCAGGTACCTTCATGCCAGGACATTCGCACCCTTTGGGGAACCTCTCAGGGAGTCCAGAAGCGTGGTTTTGTCACGCTCATTTTTACCCAGTGCCGACCGCTTCCAAACCCGCTGCTTCCATCCCGGTGACTGTCTGCTCTTCTGATGGCAGGTGCTGACCTGGCTGGGGATTCGTCAGGGCCGCCACCTCCCCACAGAGCAGATTCAAGGAAGGGTGAAGAAGTCACAGCAATGACGGCCTGCGGCTCCGAGGAGCTGCTGATGAACCGCAGGGCCCAGCGGCTGTGGCACTAGCACCTGGAGGACGGATTGTTTGGCAAGGTCTGGGCTGGAAAAGGGGCTGGGGACTGCCAGGGAAAGCACGTCTGAAAATGTGGGCACCCTGCAGCATTAGGGAGAAAGGGGTCGTGGAGAAAGGCACTTGAAAAACCTGGTCTTTTCAGACACCCTTCGGTGCCACTGTTAACGAGACCTCTGTCTGCAGGATGTACCAGAAGACTGGTAACATCTAATTAGTCTGGAAGGAAAAGTAATAATTTCTGAATAATCAGTGTGGACAAAAAGTAACCGATGGTTGGAAACGCACAGAACAAGATCAACAACAACAACAACGAACAGTGATTCCATAGGGATATAGCAAAAGAAACAGGAAGGGGTGAGGGCTGTTCTGATGGTCCATCTGTGGTGTGATATGGCAAGTTCAGATCTCACTTTTACAGCATGGACTTAACTATTTCTTTAGGGAAAGACAGACCCTAAATGGAATTTTATCGAATTCTAAGTCTTCCAGGCCAGAATCAACACCTAGGTATAGATAACTATATATTGTCAAAATTAGACAGCAGCTTTGGCCTGGGTCATTTCTGGTTGTTTCAGACTGAGTATGGAGAAAAAATGAATCCTTTTGCGGTAATTGGTTCTGCTACTGTACTTATCCCCAATTTTCTGAGCTGTCAAGCCTCATTTCTTCTGTTATGCAGATTGACAGTCCTCTCAATAGTCATTCTCATTACGGGTTGAAGGACACCGTGGCCTAGTTTTCCAGGGGAAGCACTGAACGAGAGAAGCGCACCCTGCACTTAGTGTGTCCGCGGTGCTCCATAGCGCTGCTAATGATGCCGGGCTCCTCCTTGCACGCTGGCAATTTGCTAGACAGGACAATCGGCAGAGCTGTAATTCATCAGCCACGGGCTTGGGTGTAATAGAGTGTGGCAAGGTGGCAAGTGTCCCAGCGCAAATGATTCAGGCCGAATGAAACGGGGGGATTTCAAAGGTCCAGCTGCTGTTTTCGTGTGTTTCGACGCAGCCACATGGAATAATAATTCATGCAGGATTACAAAGGGAGAGGATGGGTTGCTGAAGAGAGAGGAGGAACTTCCACTAAACGGTGTTGTGGAAGGCTGTGTTTTCTCTGGGCTTGTCAGTGCTCGTCTGAAATAATATCCTTCATAGAACTCTATTAATTCATTACCAATCTGATATGAAAAAGGTTATGTTTCCACCAAGCCTTTTATCCTTTAATTAGATTTTCCTGTTATTGATGCTCCCATAATAAAGGTTATGTTTGAATAGAATTTATACACTTACATGACATTTAAAGCTGCACAGGAACAGTGTGAAGTCATTGCATGCAAAGTGCTATTAACTGCATGTCAGCATCCAATAAACTCTCCACACTTTTAATCCTTTTTTAAGATCTTGAAGCATATCTGATGTTGTGACATTTTATGGCATTTAAATGTCTCAGCAGTAGGACTTTGTTCTCCTTTTCATGCGTACAGCTCTTCTGAGGCTGCAAGAGATCTAACATTGCAGAAGAAGCAGCGAAGATAACAAAATGGGCCGAATTGCCAACTATTTGTCATGTAATTGTTGTAACCCGCTGAACTGTAAATGTGAGATGAAGGCTCAGCCTTTTCCAGTGGATCGTAGCAGGCTGAGGTTGTCTGGGACTGAAAGGACACGCACGCCTAAAACAAATTCAAATTCAGCTGGAAGTTTTAAAGGGAAGAAAAATGAAACTCTGGTCTGGTGTTGTAGACGAATTACCACATACGGGTTGATCCATTATGAAACTCCCCTCAGAAGCTTCAAACTGCCGACTAGTTTCAGACACAACATCAGGGCTTTGCAAAATGAAACCTGACACAAGTGAAAATAGCTTAAGTGACCGAGAAATGGAGCATGCTTATTTCATTAACCATTTCCCCTGCAGCGTTTCGAATACAAATGCAACAGCAATGGGCAGAAAGGCAAGCATCCAAACCAACCCCAAGGCAGCAGCTGGGCAGGAGGGTGGCCAGCCTTTCCCTTCTGATAACCCACATGGGAACAGGGGCTCTGCAAGCTGTTATTCGCTCGTGTACTCCACAGGAGGTGTGAAAGCACTCCCCACAGGCACAATATTCATTAGCAGCTGACATTATGTGTAGCCTGGCTTCCACCAGGCCTTTCACGCTCTCAGGTAAGGTTTGTGACCAACTCTGGCTGTGTTTGTCCTCTGCGCCAGGTTCACTACACAGATCAACAGCGAGGACTCGTCAGGTGAGGGCTGATAACAGAAGTATGATAACTGCAGAAGAGCGGCAGCAATGGTTTTCTTCATTCCTTGTGTGCTTGCTTTGGGCTTGCTCTGCCGAGGGGGATGCCAAAGCCCAGCACTGATTAAGGGGAAGGATGTTGAGTCTTGCTGGAGCATTAGGACGAGAGGGCTGCATAACAGGAGCATCTAATATATAAATCTATGTAACGGCGTAACAGCATCATACAGCTATGAGCAGAGCTTGTGCATACACCTTGTACGTGTCAGGTGCA
Source organism: Anser brachyrhynchus (assembly GCF_964034855.1). Taxonomy (NCBI): domain Eukaryota; kingdom Metazoa; phylum Chordata; class Aves; order Anseriformes; family Anatidae; genus Anser; species Anser brachyrhynchus. The sequence goes on from NC_137695.1 coordinate 38,283,156, forward strand.
TCAGAGGCATTACAAAGTGAAATGTTGAGGTCCCTTCCAACCCAAGCCATTCTATGATTCATCTATGATCCTGTGAAATCCTGTATGGACTGGCTCTTCATAGTTTCAGGGTCTAAGTTGTCTAACTGCAGAACCAGCTGTGTCTAGAGACCTGTATCAAATACTCATAGCAGAAGAGGATTTACTGCTCCTTCTTTTACTGAGACAGGAAAACTCTCTCTGAAATCAAAGAGCCTTGTCTTGCAAAAAATGCCCAAGACCCATCTAAGAAATACAGTTTCATCTTTTTCCAAGTAGCACAAAACTTGCCAAATTTTAAGGGAGACAAAGCCAGCCTCTCTCAATCCTTTTTGCTTGGATTGAAAGTCGCCTGAAGCCATGGATCATATGAAAAACTTGATTCATGTGAAATACCAGGATTATTTCAGAAAGGAAGTGAAGGTGTTGTCTAAGGGCACAGTTAACACAATGACACATACTCAAAAGAGCCTGACACAAAAAGTCCCAGTTCTTCACACCCCAAGCTGAGGGAGGTCATTTTCCACAGCTTGGAGATATGAGTATGAATCTGGTCGTATATACATGGGGCCATTAATTTTAGAAGTGACAATTTGCATGAAAAACAAGTCCTTTGTAGGATCGGAGGCAATCCAGGGCCACTGGGGCCACTGTTTTCACTGAGAGTGGAAAAGGAAGGGGATTTCTATATGGGGAGGTCTCTATTCTTCTACCAGTCGAAAGTTGAGCATGCCTAAAGTGAAATTCACCTCCAAATTGTTTCCGTGAGGAAGCAAACTGCAAGGAGAGGAAGAGTGTTTTGGTGCCCTGTAATCCAGAACAGAAATGAGATCTCAGCAGTGTTCAGAGACTGAGCTGGCTGACCACGATGGACCTGGCCAGGAATATTTTGAGAGAGAAATATATTTTTGTAAACCTCAAACCATGCTGCTTTCTTGACCCCAGCTGAACACATAACTATGTGTCTGTGGGATTGAGGATAGGTGTGTTGGTGTCCTGGGATCTGGAAGGAAAGCTCTGTATGCTTTATATATACGTATGCTTTATGTATAACGTTAACTTTGGGCGCACCACAAACTATTTCTGGCTACCTTGTGGCAGAAGACCTTGCTCTCCTAAGCTATGTATTTTCTCTCTGATGGTACTTCAACACAGCTAAAATACTGCCACTCTGACAAATCTTGTGCACTACTTAGACAGGTCTCAACTCCAGGTGAGCAAAAGCTGGACCAGATGGATATCATCACTGCTGATGGGAATGGATATACATAGACCAAAATTCTCAAAGCAGAACTGCACCACTTAAAATTAAGGCTAGTTGGGCTACGCTTATGAGATCCCACCTTTGAAACTGTCAGCCATGATGCAAATAACCATCGGATGTCTCCCCTGGGGTATATTACTCACATAAAACACTCTGATTTTAGTCACCGACAGCTTTTTATAGTCTGATTTTTACACACATTTTTGTAAATATTAGTCTGTGGTCCAGGCTGAGGTTTTTTCCTAACTTTATCATCTCTGTTGCTCTTCCTGCCTCTATTTATAACACTTGCCGTCTTCCCTGAAAGTTGCCGTGCAGCTAAATTTACGACCTCAGCAGATACTGTTTATTCTGCACCTCTCCAGAAAACCAAAGGAAACATCACAGACCAGTCTTCTTGGCTTGAAGGATGCCACTGTGCAGGCATAAGTTGGTCTCAGATCCACTTTACTGAAAATTTCTGGTAAATACCCTTTCAACACATGAAAAAAGGTATTCAGAGATTTACATGGAAACACTTGAGATAATTTAGTCTGCCTAAGACCAGTTATAAACACCAGTTCACCTAATGTCTTCTGCCTACAGATTCTTCACCTGTCTTTAAAGCCACATCCCTTCCTTCCTAGGAGATAAAAAAATATGAAAATTAAATAATAAACCATTTTTGTAGGTTATGTTGTTCAAAGGCTAATTTTTCTCTTGGTAAAATTCAGACTTTATTTCTAGTTTGAGTTTGTCTGGCTTAAGCGTTCACTCATTTGCCAGATAAGATATCTCACTGTAATCAGAAAGCTTTCATGTGGTCTAATCACGCTGAAGCATAAATTACATTATGCACCAAATTGAAGTATCTCCCTGAAGTGCCCTGTCAAGACCTCAAGTCGTTCTTTTGCCTTCCTTGCTAATTCCTTTTGATCTCCCAACATAAATTCTGGTGCTGACGCTATGAAAACGCATGTAGTATTCCAGGGATGACACAGACATGACTCCTGCTGGTGATGCATCACATGGGCTCCCACTGCTAGTCACGCATCTCTTCTCTCCCAAATGTATGTTCAACATTGTCTTGTAGTCAAGTGATGCAGATCCATCTGTACAAATCACTTCATTTTTATTATATTTCAGTTGTTTGTGTCCTCTGTAAATTTTATCTTTAATTATATTTTTCTTTAGAACAGTATAAAGAAATTGAAAGCAATGATCAGGCCTACATGGCACTCCATTAGAAACTCTTCTTCAGGATGGTGTCTTTGTGTTCACAGTTATCTATGTATTCATATAATTCAACTAATTTTAGGTGGTGTTAATTATTTTAAATTGAAGATATCATGCATAACAGAATATATGTACTAAATTATCAAATTGTAATCTCATCAAATAAGAGGTTAAGCTTACTTGAACTATGGTTTAGTAAAATAATTTTCATTGACTTTTTTTTGTCATCAACCTTTCACTTCTCTCCCTTTCTCCCTTCCCCTAGTTTCAAGCAGTGTAAAGCATTTATTATGATTTGTTTTCCAGGAATGCATCAACAGAGGCATGGCCAGCAGGGCAACGGAGGTGATTGTCTCCCTATGCGCTGCTCTCATGAAGCCCCACCTGGAGTGCTGCATCCAGGTCAGGGGCCCCCAGCACAAGATGTGGACCTGTTTAAGCAGGTCCAGAGGAGGGCCATAAAGATGATCAGAGGGCTGGAGCACCTCTCCTATGACAAAAGGCTGAGAGAGCTGGGGGTGTTCAGCCTGAGAAAGAGAAGGCCCCGGGGAGACCTCGCTGCAGCCTTCCAATACTTAAAGGGATCATATAAAAAAGATGGAGGGCATCTTTTTACATGGGCAGATAGTACTGGGACAAAGAGGAATGATTTTAAACTAAAAGAGGAAAGATTTAGATGAGATGTTAGGAGAAAATTCTTCACTCAGAGGGTGGTGAGGCACAGGAACAGGTTGCCCAGAGAAGCTGTGGATGCCCCATCCCTGGGGGTGTTCAAGGCCAGGCTGGATGGGGCTTTGAGCAAACTGGTCTGGTGGGAGGTGTCCCTGCTCATGGCAGGCAGGTGGGAACTGGATAATCTTTAAGATCCCTTCCAACCCAAGCCATTCTATGATTCGTTCTGTGAAGTTCTAATTATGCAGCCTCTGCCTTCACCCCTTCAGACTATAGCTGATTTCCTGGCTTTTCAGTCCCAGGAATTTTCTCAGTTTACCACACTTAATGAAGAACAAAGTCAAAGGTTCAGAAAGTTTCTGAACAGTTCTTTTCATATTCTTCCATCAAATGAGAAATCCAAGTCGATATTTTTTCATAAGGGTACCACTACTTTAGCTGTAAAAGTGGTTCACATAATGTCATATAACTTTGAAACAGAGACAAAACATCTGAGAGACCTAGTAACAGCAGATATCATCTTCAGTGTGAAACACGGGTTTATGATCAGAAAACAAAGCACAGAAAAGGACTTGGTTTTTGTTCCTGAACATCATGTGACTGTTGATGCTCCTCAGCAGGAAATATGAAATGTAACATTGACTTGCTTTGGTGTCTACTGCAAACCCACAAAACATCATCCTCTGAGTCCTACAAGTCACAGGCTTGACGAAGATCATCAATTTATACACTCTTTTATCTTTCCTTTCCTTTCCTTTCCTTTCCTTTCCTTTCCTTTCCTTTCCTTTCCTTTCCTTTCCTTTCCTTTCCTTTCCTTTCCTTTCCTTTCCTTTCCTTTCCTTTCCTTTCCTTTCCTTTCCTTTCCTTTCCTTTCCTTTCCTTTCCTTCCCTTCCCTTCCCTTCCCTTCCCTTCCCTTCCCTTCCCTTCCCTTCCCTTCCCTTCCCTTCCCTTCCCTTCCCTTCCCTTCCCTTCCCTTCCCTTCCCTTCCCTTCCCTTCCCTTCCCTTCCCTTCCCTTCCCTTCCCTTCCCTTCCCTTCCCTTCCCTTCCCTTCCCTTCCCTTCCCTTCCCTTCCCTTCCCTTCCCTTCCCTTCCCTTCCCTTCCCTTCCCTTCCCTTCCCTTCCCTTCCCTTCCCTTCCCTTCCCTTCCCTTCCCTTCCCTTCCCTTCCCTTCCCTTCCCTTCCCTTCCCTTCCCTTCCCTTCCCTTCCCTTCCCTTCCCTTCCCTTCCCTTCCCTTCCCTTCCCTTCCCTTCCCTTCCCTTCCCTTCCCTTCCCTTCCCTTCCCTTCCCTTCCCTTCCCTTCCCTTCCCTTCCCTTCCCTTCCCTTCCCTTCCCTTCCCTTCCCTTCCCTTCCCTTCCCTTCCCTTCCTTCCCTTCCCTTCCCTTCCCTTCCCTTCCCTTCCCTTCCTTCCCTTCCCTTCCCTTCCCTTCCCTTCCCTTCCCTTCCCTTCCCTTCCCTTCCCTTCCCTTCCCTGCCCTTTCCTGCCCTTTCCTGCCCTTTCCTGCCCTTTCCTGCCCTTTCCTTTCCTGCCCTTTCCTGCCCTTTCCTGCCCTTTCCTGCCCTTTCCTGCCCTTTCCTGCCCTTTCCTGCCCTTTCCTGCCCTTTCCTTTCCTGCCCTTTCCTTTCCTGCCCTTTCCTGCCCTTTCCTGCCCTTTCCTGCCCTTTCCTGCCCTTTCCTGCCCTTTCCTGCCCTTTCCTGCCCTGCCCTTTCCTGCCCTGCCCTTTCCTGCCCTTTCCTGCCCTTTCCTGCCCTTTCCTTTCCTGCCCTTTCCTTTCCTGCCCTTTCCTTTCCTGCCCTTTCCTTTCCTGCCCTTTCCTTTCCTGCCCTTTCCTGCCCTTTCCTGCCCTTTCCTGCCCTTTCCTTTCCTGCCCTTTCCTTTCCTGCCCTTTCCTTTCCTGCCCTTTCCTGCCCTTTCCTTTCCTGCCCTTTCCTTTCCTGCCCTTTCCTGCCCTTTCCTGCCCTTTCCTGCCCTGCCCTTTCCTGCCCTTTCCTGCCCTTTCCTGCCCTTTCCTGCCCTTTCCTGCCCTTTCCTGCCCTTTCCTGCCCTTTCCTTTCCTGCCCTTTCCTTTCCTGCCCTTTCCTTTCCTGCCCTTTCCTGCCCTTTCCTTTCCTTTCCTGCCCTTTCCTTTCCTGCCCTTTCCTTTCCTGCCCTTTCCTGCCCTTTCCTGCCCTTGCCCTGCCCTTCCTTTCCCTTTCCCTTTCCTTTCCCTTTCCCTTTCCCTTTCCCTTTCCCTTTCCCTTTCCCTTTCCCTTTCCCTTTCCCTTTCCCTTTCCCTTTCCCTTTCCCTTTCCCTTTCCCTTTCCCTTTCCCTTTCCCTTTCCCTTTCCCTTTCCCTTTCCCTTTCCCTCTCCTCTCCTCTCCTCTCCTCTCCTCTCCTCTCCTCTCCTCTCCTCTCCTCTCCTCTCCTCTCCTCTCCTCTCCTCTCCTCTCCTCTCCTCTCCTCTCCTCTCCTCTCCTCTCCTCTCCTCTCCTCTCCTCTCCTCTCCTCTCCTCTCCTCTCCTCTCCTCTCCTCTCCTCTCCTCTCCTCTCCTCTCCTCTCCTCTCCTCTCCTCTCCTCTCCTCTCCTCTCCTCTCCTCTCCTCTCCTCTCCTCTCCTCTCCTCTCCTCTCCTCTCCTCTCCTCTCCTCTCCTCTCCTCTCCTCTCCTCTCCTCTCCTCTCCCCTCTACTCTAGAGAAGTTAGGAAAGCTTGAGCTTGCACATTTCTACGAACCTGATATAGGTTGGCATATCCACCTTGTTGCCTCAGCTACTTACCTACAGAGCACCTCTTTACTTACTTTAAGCATGGATCCATAGTACTGAAATACTCCATGTTGGAAGGACCACAACAACCAATCCTATGTTGTATTCATCGCAAGTATCCATAAAAACAAAACAAACAAACCAAAAACACAGACGAACAAGTTTTTAAGCCCATTTTTCAGACCTTGAAACAGGTGTGAAAACAAATTTTCAAGAGTCAAAACTCAACAGCTACCAGTTCCTATTTAATAAGTGGCAGATCTCATTCAGACTAACTTGTTTTTTTATTATTTATTTTTTCGCACCTTCCTTTCCAGCACTAAAGTATAGAGCCAGGCTCTTTATGATAATACTATTTCGATAATTAATCTAATTAAGTGGTGTCTGTAATTTTGCAGAGTAGAGCAAGCTATTCAAGATTGTCATCATTAGGTTAAAGAGCTGACAATTGATGGAGATAATTTTTTTCTAACAGGCTGTAACCTCTCACAAGCAACCCCCTCCCCCGGGGAGTTCTTGGATTAAATCAAACAACGCTTCCAGGGAGAACGAGGAACTTTGCTTTTTAAGAATCATATAAACACATCTTCAGCAGCTCCTCATCGCTTTGCTTGAGAAGGAAAGCAGCAGCTGGTTATTAATACCTGCTGTGCTCTGCTTTGACAAGCTTGCATTTAAAGAAAAGCAACTACTCTCTAGCTAAGTGCAGGCTGAGAAGTAGGGGTTTTGAAGGCATCAAGTGGCAAAATAATACAGTATCTGGGTCAGGTAAATGATAGTACTTGGAGTGGTTCCTGGGGAGGCTGGGGAAATGAGTTTGAGACTGCTGGGGTATTCATTATTGTTCAGGTACAAGGAGGCCTGACAAGAAGATAAATGTAATTTGAGGAAGAGGTGGGGAAAGATCATCATGATCACACTTGTCAACCTTAAAGCTTTGATAAGTGGGAAGTGGAGGGATATTTTTGTCTTTTTAACGCTGTTCCCAAAGGCCAGTGTTTTGCCTGCAGAACGTGCGCTGGGCTCTGCAGGACCCAGGCAGAGCCCTGCCTGTGGAGCAGTCAAGCCCATGGGGGTCCTCCCGGTGCTTTTGGTAGGCTCTGAAACAGGCCTGTAAAAAGTTTCTGCAGCAGATGGTGAAAGCTTTTCTAGTGCTTAGTTTTGCTACAGATCTAAAAACAGGGCATGTAGCAGCTCACAGTGGCTTGATCTCACCTCGTTCCCTTGGTTCGGCGACTTCCCCCTGCCTCCCCTCACGGTGTCCGGACAGGGCCACAGAGAGGCCTCTGTCTCCATTTTGTAGAGCCTGACCTTATGAGTAAAAAGCTCATCTTCATGAACCCCTGGTTTTGTGTGAAGTATCTCTTCACTCATAGCAAACAGCGACTTTCTGCCTTCCTTTTCTTTTTGGGACTTGGTCCTTAGCCCAAGGTTTGCAGGCTGGTAGGGGGTGGAGGAACGCCCGCCGCAAAGCCCGTTCTCCTCTGTGGAAAGGCGCCAGCCCTGTTGCACAAGGATCTGGCCAGTTTGGGGAAGCACATGGGAAACAAAACTTGCATGAGGTAATACATAACAATAAAACCGAAGCAACAACAAGAAGCAAGCTTGAAATATCTCAGTGAATTTGGGTTTTGGTGCATTTCGAACTTTTGTTAGATATTAAGGATCACTCTCAGCTTGTTTGAGGCAGTTATCTATCTCCATTTAGTACCATTCATTAAAAACAGCTGCAATATGACACATGGTGCACCTTCCTCTACAGAAGGCCTCAGAGCACTTTTCTACAGGCCACCAGTACTGATAAAGAAAGATTGAAAAATAGTCCAGGTGAGTACAACAACGGTGGCTGGGTATCCCACCAGCCAGGGAATTCCTGGGAAAACAAAATGAACGTAGAGCTGTTTCCGTGTGAATCCTTCCATCCAGTGAACTAATTCGAATTCTAATTCAATCCATTGAGATCCATTTAACTAATTTCTAGCAGGGACCTCAACTCAAAAGATAGGGCTCTTTTTCACTCTAGCTCCAGCCTTTAACACTACAAGAGATGATACACTGCCACAAAAATATACTGTGGTTTCTTGTTCATTTTTTAAATTGTAATTTGCTACCGACATAAACCCTACTCGTATTCCTTTCCCCATATCTCCGCATTTCATAATTGAACCCCCCTTTTTTTTGTTTTGTTTTTTAATTAATTTTATTTCTCTCCTTGTCTCTTAGAGCTAGAAAGTTACTTTGTGCAGTGGAGGAAGAGAATTACAGTTTTTCCTTAAAATGCAAAACCAGCTTTATAGGAATTTGGTGGTTTTATTCAAGTCTTTCGTTCCACCATCTTTGCAGTATTCAGTCAAAGTTCTGTTAGATGCCCACAACAGGACACTGATAGAAAATATGTCTCAGCCAAGCTGGTTGTGCCATCAACAGTGACAGTTGCTCAACACAGCTTCTATGCTATGGACACAACTGAAAGCTTTGTGTTTGCATAAAAAGCAAAATCTACTCAGACAAAGTTAAGGGAACCATACAGCTATTATTATTATTATTATTATTATTTTTCTATTGCTGTTGTGTGTGTTCAGTGTGGTTTTAGTGGCACAAGAACTATTGACAGGACTTGGTAGTGATGTTGCAAGAGGCTCTTCACACAGCAAACTGAGTGCCATTAGTCAATAGAACAACACTGAAGTCTAAAGTCTTCGGGACTGAAAAATGGGCTTGCAAGTTGTGCACTAGACATTATTTCTCCTATGGAACATTTATACTAACTTTAACTGCAACTTTAGTCAGAGTTACTTTCTTTTGAGGGCTTGAGCTGTGGGCCAGTCTGAGCACAAGCGCTGCTGCAAGGCTATTTATTTAGCTACTTTAACAGATGCACCAAAGGAAAGGGGCTGCTTTGATCTTAGACAGGAAGAGCAGAGCAATATGCACACAAGACCTGAGGTCTCTTGATGACATTGTCATTCAGGGGGTTGAATTACGTGTGGCAAATCAGCATCTCAGCTTCTTAGGCTTTGTACCTCCAAAATGAAACAGATGGGCTGTGTCAGCTTCCTCCCACTGTTAAATGAGGATGAAGCGTACTGATGAAAACTCCCATAGGCAGATTGTTTTGAGGTCTGCAGGCTCCGAGAAACACGGAGGGTTAACCTTAAGAAGGATGACTTTTTCCATGTTCTGGTTTTAGAGAGAAGGGACGTCTATTTTTAATAATTTTCCATTTAGATTTCATCTTAGTTTAACTTTTGAAGGTGGACCTAAATTAACACAGTTTTTGTATTTAAGGGACAACATATAAATGATAGCACACACTGGACAATTCTACTGATTTCAGGGGAAGAAAATCTACATTAATTTAAACCTGTCAGTTCTATGTACTATATCTTTTTTTTTTTTTTTTTGGTAAGAAAATAACATTTGAAATACAGTCAGCAACAAATTTAAGACAAAATTAAACTAGATATCATAGATCTACGTTACAGTGTGATCTTCAAATGGTTAAAGAACAATGTAGGTTTATACATTCATATATCTTGCTTAACACTGTTTACTTCCTGTAATGACTTCAGTTCAGTCAATCAATTTTCCTCAAGCACAGCTTATGGCTGCAGGGTATTTTGGACTTATTCAGGCATCTCAGCGTACTTTACAAATAAAACAGAGACAGCTGACCATAAAGCATATGATATTACCAAAGGCATTATTAACATTTTCTCAGCAGAAGTGATAACAGAGACAAAAGCCCACTCCGTCTTCAGGGAATGAGAGCTACACTGCTGGGAGGAGGAACATGAGCTTGGAAATAATTGCACTGGAATCTCATTACGTTGACACTTTCACAGGATGGGAATATGTTTTAGTAAAGGGACTGTGAGACCAGTGTAAGCCTTCTCCATATTCCCTTGAAATCATGCAGGGATTGGATGTATGTTTTTTTCCTATCACATCTTGCGGAGGGTGCTGTGACACAAAGAAGCTGCTCACAGTGGGGACAGGACTGATTGCTCCCTGTGCTAATACCTCAGGGATGGGATACCTGTATTCAGTGTTGAGCTGGCAAAGAAAAATAAATAAATAAATAAATAAGGGCAAACAGCACAAACGAAAAAGAGGAAACTTAGTCAAAGCAAGAACTAAGAGATTGCTGGAATTTTGTCTGTTTTTAAAAATAAAATCTTACTCAGAGTAGGGGAAAGAATATATTTAGAGCCAGCAAAACAACCTGGCTTTCCTGGCTCTATATATACGCTATTTTGCCAGACTCCAGCTAAAACCACCCAGTTTTTCCCCTCAGAAACAAACAACCCTGTTTGCTCCCAAAACTCAAAGAAAGCCTAATTCGCTTTAAGCTGCTAAAAAAACTTCCTGCATCTTGAGTTAGCATTGTGTGCCAGGCTTCAGCGTGCTGAGAAATGAAAAAGTGCTTTGTAATGGAAAAGCCAGTTCATTCCTCACTATGTGGTGCCACAGTAATAAAAAAGAAAGTTGCAAACCTTCCCATGTTAAAGAGGCCAGAAGGAACAGGGGATTAATTTAAAGAGTTCAGACGCTAGATCACTTTGATCAAAACTATATACTCCAGCCATTTCCAGGCTCAGAGAAGGCTGGTTTTCTTGGATATTTGGTAATTCACTGAACTGTAAGATAGAAAGAGAAAGCTGCATAAAGCCACTCACTGTTACAGAGTGGGAGGTTAATGAAGTTCATTTAACAGACCAGTGGTGCAAACCTGTTATCAGATGGCTTGTGCAGATCCCAGATGGCTTAAGTAAAGCTGGGAACTTAAACAGGTACTAGCATTTTGTCATGTGATTAATAAAGCAGCAAGATACTTATAGCTCTTCTGCAGCGGGGTTAATGACCTTCCATAACTATGTACTTTAACCAAAAAGGAGCACGTTGTAGTGCTGGGTACCTCCAAGTCACATTTTTCGGTCAGCTAATTGAATTATTTTTCTCGTCACAGAACATCATTGAAAAACCTCAGACCTTGTCTTCAATTACTGCAGCACTTTGTGGTGAAGCAGGCATCACGCTGAGCGCGGAGGGCTGCTCTTCCTCCTCCCCTGCCAGGTGAGGAGCACAGCCGGGCTGCTGCGAGGGGGGGACCGAGCGGCCCCCCACCACAGCGATGGCCGTGCCACCTGTAAGAAGCAGAAAAGCAGCCAGGTTAGGTGAGGACAAGCCACTCTGTGCTGTCTGGGCAGTACATAAAATATAGAGCTTTTGAAAAATCTTTTACGCTGGGACTCTGACCAAATCTGTATCTTGTATCACTAACTCCTTGCCAGGTCCATCTCTGCACCACCTAACCCTTGCAGCATGAGCCTTTATCCCTGACTATGCCTGACATGCGTTTGTATTTTTGATCACTTGTAAAACAATTACCACAGGTGCAGATTTCAGCTCTGTGGTATAGTTTATTCTGCTGTCAGCCACTTGGCCACGCCATGCAGATACACCAACAGTCTTAGATCCCCCCATCACAAGCTGCCATGCCTCAGAAGGCCAGAGCAGGCCTGCAGCATTATTGCTGTCACCAGCTGCCCTTTTCACATGGTTTTTGACAGCCTCTTCTGTAGACCCTCAAGGAGTGTTTTTATTATGAAGCAATTCCCAGAAATGGAAGGAAAAGAAATCAAACAATTCCTCGCCCTTCCAGGAATAAAAAACAGTGCAGTCTTGTGAGAGCAGGTCCAGTTCTAGGTTCACACTTGCTTCGGGACTATGGAAAATTTCATGGGACTATATCCTCTTCATACTCCAGACTATATTTACCGTGAAAACCTACAAAACCCTACTGACTCCATGTAAATGCTTTGCTATGTCAGGGTTCAGCACCTTGAATAACTACACCTGCCCACAGGCTTCTCCATCAGACACATGCTTGTGGAGGGCCAGGGGAAGGTGCCCCAGGCAACACCTTCATGAGGGATACACCTACCTCCAGCTCCTGTGGCCACAAAGAAAGAGCTGTCCTGCATGGATGTGTGCCCTGCACTCACCTGGGCATGCAATCTGTGGCCTTCCCCGACACTGGGGAGCTGCGGGGAGAAGGCTGAGTCACAAAGGCAGAGGCCTGAGAGAGCAGCTTTCTGCCCTGCTTCCCTGGTCTGCTTGCACATTTTCTCAGCGGCCACTGGAGGACAGACTAAAAGTCACTGGTCCCATGGACTGTGTCCCTGCTTGCAGGATGCCCCTCTTCCTCCACACTCCCCCAGCATGGGTGCACCTTCCCTCTGGATGGAACAAGGTCCCATGTGTGTCGCTCCCTGGGGAGCCCGGGTGCAAGGACAGATGTGCAGGAACTGATGTGAGCTGGGGGAGGCTACTGGTGCCCTTCTTCAGGGCATCAAGCAGCAAGACTTGATCTCTGCAGACAAGAAGAGACATTGTGTTAACACCATTGTGAGACATTTAGGGTACTGAGAGAACTGGCGGAGGAGCTGGCTGAGCCGCTTTCCATCATTTATCGGCAGTCCTGGCTATCGGGGGAGGTCCCGGTTGACTGGCGGCTAGCCAATGTGACGCCTATCTATAAGAAGGGCCGCAGGGCAGACCCGGGGAACTATAGGCCTGTCAGTTTGACCTCAGTGCCGGGGAAGCTCATGGAGCAGATTATCTTGAGGGTCATCACGCGGCACTTGCAGGGCAAGCAGGCGATCAGGCCCAGTCAGCATGGGTTTATGAAAGGCAGGTCCTGCTTGACGAACCTGATCTCCTTCTATGACCAAGTGACGCGCTTGGTGGATGAGGGAAAGGCTGTGGACGTGGTCTACCTTGACCTCAGTAAGGCTTTTGACACCGTTCCCCACAACATCCTCCTCAAGAAACTGGCTGCTCGGGGCTTGGACTGGCGTACGCTTCGCTGGGTTAGAAACTGGCTGGATGGCCGGGCCCAGAGAGTTGTGGTGAATGGAGTCAAATCTGGTTGGAGGCCGGTCACTAGTGGAGTCCCCCAGGGCTCGGTACTGGGGCCGGTCCTCTTTAATATCTTTATTGATGATCTGGATGAGGGCGTCCAGTGCACCCTGAGTAAGTTTGCAGATGACACCAAGCTAAGTGCGTGTGTCGATCTGCTCGAGGGCAGGAAGGCTCTGCAGGAGGATCTGGATAGGCTGGAGCGATGGGCTGAGGCCAACTGTATGAAGTTCAACAAGGCCAAGTGCCGGGTCCTGCACCTGGGCTGCAACAACCCCAAGCAGAGCTACAGGCTGGGAGATGAGTGGCTGGAAAGCTGCCTGGCCGAGAAGGACCTGGGAGTATTGGTGGATAGTCGGCTGAATATGAGCCAGCAGTGTGCCCAGGTGGCCAAGAAGGCCAACGGCATCCTGGCCTGTATAAGAAGCAGTGTGGCCAGCAGGTCGAGGGAAGTGATTGTGCCCCTGTACTCGGCTCTGGTGAGGCCGCACCTCGAGTACTGTGTTCAGTTTTGGGCCCCTCGCTACAGGAAGGACATGGACGTGCTCGAGCGAGTCCAGAGAAGGGCGACCAAGCTTGTGAGGGGTCTGGAGAACAAGTCTTACGAGGAGCGGCTGAGGGAGCTGGGCTTGTTCAGCCTGGAGAAGAGGAGGCTCAGGGGCGACCTCATCGCTCTCTACAGTTACCTGAAAGGAGGCTGTAGAGAGGTGGGGGTTGGTCTATTCTCCCACGTGCCTGGTGACAGGACGAGGGGGAATGGGCTAAAGTTGCGACAGGGGAGTTTTAGGTTGGATGTTAGGAAGTACTTCTTTACCGAAAGGGTTATTAAGCATTGGAACGGGCTGCCCAGGGAGGTGGTGGAGTCACCATCCCTGGAGGTCTTTAAAAGACGTTTAGATGTAGAGCTTAGGGATATGGTTTAGTGGAGTACTTAGTGTTAGGTCGGAGGTTGGACTCGATGATCTTGAGGTCTCTTCCAACCTAGAGAAATCTGTGAATCTGTGAATTGTCTCTGAGCACAGCCTAAGGGCAGGCATTTATGGGGGCCTCAGCAGCAGCCCTTCATGGCACCGGACCGGCAGAGCCTAGGTATGAAAGCCTGGGGAGATGGGGAGGATGCTACTGGTGCATAGCCCAAATATAGGTAACGGTAGCGTTATCTTCAATAATGTATTGTGTTTATTGGTGAAAATGCAGCATTTTATTCCAGACACTGTATTTCACTTACATCTGGTGTTTACACAAGCCCGTGATTCAATGCCAGACAAATCCTGCATAATCTCTTCGGTAAATTACGGTTAAAATAGCTGCCCGCAGCGTTTCTGCTTTGTCTTCCTACTAGAGGCAATGGCTGGTTCTGTGGGCAATGAAGACCCAATGACAGTTTCAGCTTAATCAGTTCATTCACCTTTTCAGAAGAAATGCCCAGAAACCAGCAACAATTTTAAGTATCTCAAAAACTGGATGACTCAGTAAAGTCACGTCTTCAAGGTGGCTCCCTAATCAGCTCTCTTTTATATGTATCAAGAATGATAGCATATGGCATCTGTGAAAGAGAAGATTTAAAGCTATGGAGGTTAGCTTTAATCTTATAGAAGAATATAAAAGGATGCCTCAGAAAAGCTGTGTGGAGGTCATTTAAAGGACTTCTGCCAATGTTGCTTAAATAGGAGTTGATAGAATTATTCATTGCCTTTTTAGTCTATTTCCTTGAAGTCCGTTACCTAAAATACCTTGATCTTTCTTCTTTTCTCCATGCCTCATAGCTGAGAAAAATTAGTAAATTGGTGTTTTTGCCTGGGGTGAGAGGGTATGTTATGAAAACAGCTTCAGACTGCATTTCTATGCGTCCTAACTTTTATTTTTTTTTTCTTGTTCAGAAGTCTATTCCATAAAGAGGCAGCCAAGTTGACCATGTGCAACCCTGCATTTATAGAAATTAAAATGTGGATATCAGAACAAAAGGAAGAAACATAGAGTCAAAATAAATTATCACGCACTCATTCAGTAACCTTCCTGGAAGTGAGGTCTTGCTTGAAGATGAAATTATACTTTATTTGTGCCAATATTTAAAAGTAGTGTAGCAGCTGAGATACTAAGAACTTGTTCAGCCTCTTATTCAGCTGCTGCTTTGGAGCGAAGAAAGATGTGTGGTGTGGACAAGATTGGTGAATTAGGGTTAATCCAGCCAATCATGTGGGAAGAAGACTTAAATGAAACCATTTTACATATACATAGATAATTCATGACTTGAATGCAAGTACTTTTCTACACTTTCCAGCATAGGCAGTACATTATGCATACGTAGCATGTCGTCCTAGCCAGAAGGGGAAGCATTTGTCATTTGCTTCAAATTTGCTTTCTCTTAGGTTGTTGGCACACTTGCTAAACTTTACTAATTGCGTTTTGGAAGTATGGAAAATACCATTCAGGAAGGAAAAGAATCCATTAAAAAACTGAAAACAAATCCAGACAGACAATCAGGCTGGATAAACCCTTAAAAGTGCCACGAACTCCTTGCATCTGCACCTGTGTCAGTTGGGGACCCTGTTACAGCTGGAGTTTCATTTGAAAACTGTGAGGTCTCATGAACCAGAGGAATTCTGCATGTGGATAGCTTGCAAAAACAGGTTATAAAGGTGTTGAATAAGGTCTCAACTTCCTATTAACGGTAGTCTTTGGACAGAAATGATTCAGATTCTTCTAGGACTGCAGGATTGGAGACTATATAGGAACATGATCAAGGACTACAAGAGAACGATGAAACTAGGACATTGCCAGACAACCCGAAGAAGACCCAATATTAGTCATTCTCATATGTCTAATAACTTTCAAACTGGCATACTCATTTTTGCTATACCAGATAAAGAGATCTGTATAAATTAATGTTAACAATATTAGCTGTCAGAGTAGAGAGGCAAAAAATGGCTTATAAAAAATATGATTGATGCACGGGGGTAACATTTCCAAAAGAGCAAATCCTACTTTCTGCAGAGCTCGAGGGCAGGTCCAGCAGAGTGCTCCAGCCAGCTCAGTCATCGCTAATGTAAGCTGCCACGTAGCTGTGCAGGACGCACTGTGGGTTCCTAGCATAGCCAGGGACATAATTTAAATTAGCCCACGTTACTGCACATCTGCATTGCTCTAGGAGTGTGGACATGACTGCTTGCTGTCTCTCAGCTTGCAGTCTCAAGGATGGTCTCATAAGACAGGCAAAGCTGGCCCTGGTACAATGCCATATCAACATCAGCCCACGGCATCCAGCCATGGACATCGCCATGGTGCAAGGCTGGGAGGCGTCTGCACTGTGCTGTGTTGTCCGTATGCACCCAGAATCCACAGCCCGAGTGGAAGCTAAAGAAAAAAAGTCTTTTGCGCACTCAGGCAGGGCAAAAGGGAAATGAAAGCCAAAGCAACCAAAAGCATATCAAATAATCCTACTCAGTTTCAAGTAAGTGGAGAGACTTCTGTGAAGAGAACCAAAGGAAAAAAAAAAAAAACAACAACAAACCAAAAACCCCTACCACCACTGTAGAGACTTAGCCAGTCACGACAGCAACCACTGGAAGTGAATGAAGGAGAGGAAAACGATGTTCTTGTTCTCCTGCTAGATGCCACAAAGGCAGGGCAATGGCTGGAGAACAGAGTACAGCACCTACATGTTCTGCCTAGCAGGTAGAAATGCAAATTTTTAATATGTTTATTTCCTTTGGCTAATTTTTTATATTATGCTAACACCTTTACCTTTCCATCTAGTGTTGGCTGTAGCATTGTAGCGTGCAGCTTTTGCTTTTTTTTTTTTTTTTTTAAGTTTCATATACCTGTATGAAACCCATCTGTTTTCTGGATGGAACTCCTGTGGCTGCAACTTCCCCTTAGCCATCAGAAGGCAGCTGATCCTTGAGCATCACTTAAATCCAGGATTCCTGGAGAGATACCAGTGTACCTGCAAACACTGTCAGACTGGCCTGCAGAAAGAAATGATTAGCAGCACGCTGGGTTTTGACAGCGAGCAATCAGGCAAAAATTGCGATAACCTTGCTTGGGATAACCTTGCCTGTCAGAGATATTTTGGCTATAGAAGGCCTCTTCTTACATCTTTAACTTGCATAGGGGTAGACCATGTTTTTGGGGAATGGTAGCCTCCTTGTTCCGAGTGGTGGGGCTCAGACCATGCTGGGGTTTGCAGAACTGTGTTGCTCCTTTGTGCAATAATTTTCATCGATGCCAGCCCTTTGCCAGTGGAGTGGAAGGGCTGTCCTTTGGTGGAGAGGCGGAAAAGAAGAGGTCTACATTTGTCTACCCTCTGTCTGTTGGAGGGGGAGGTAGCAGCCTGCTGGCAGGTCCTCGCTCCTTCACTCCAGTGGTGTTTGGAAAGCAGCTCCTAAATTTCCTGTGGGATTCAGCCCAGCTTCTCTTGAAGCCCAGAGGACATGAACCACAGTGCACTAACTCCTGCTAGTAACAGCTCTGTAACTCGCTGTACATGAGATTGCTGTGCCAAAGTTAAATACCCTGAAGAAGCACGTCAGGGCTTTCTGCAAGAACAGTAGCAGCACTGTTCAGAAGCAGCACCATGCAGCAGATAGATAAAAACCTTTTAAAGGATCTTGGTAAGACAACAGGAGAATAAAAGAATAGAGAAAGAAAAAGCCTGTCTCCAGCTTCCAATTAACCTGCCCCCGGCTGCTTTCATCATGTTAATTTTATATTTTACACATGTTAGATCAACAGGGAGCACAGATGGCTGTGCTCACTTGTGAGACCGCAGCCACCGACTGGGGCACCAGCAGCACCTCTGTCACTTCCCCGCAACGTGGGGAGGGGGGCTCCAGCCAGCACAGCGACAGCAGTGGGTCACTGAAGGTTAATAAAGGCAGCCAGCATGTAATTATCACTCCCTTGTTAGCCTCGGCCTCTCAGGAATAAATTAGAGAGACAAATACAGAGGAGCTGTGAGAGGATCAGGCTGCATCTCGTGCTACGGGAGGGGAGGGCCGCCTTCCTGAAGGTCCCTCTTTCAGTTCTCTGGAGTATGTTAGAGGGAAGTGCATCTTTCTGAGGGAAAGGGTTACTATTTGAGAATTTTAGGGAGCTACATTAATTTTCGTTAAGCATTTAGTAGCACTAAATGTAAGTTTACAGAAAGCAAGAAGTTTTCCTCCCTCCATTATCTATGGGCCATAGGCATATCCGTCAGATGGACTGTTTTCACCTCAGTTTCTTGATTGGTCTACATTACTTTGGGTTTGCAGCAAAAGGGACGCTTTAAAATGATTAACAGCACTCTTGAGACTATAGCTCCTGAATGCAGAAGTCTCATTTGCAACAAAGATGACAACAGCTCTATTAGCCATCTCTTTGCACATGTGCAAGCAATGAAGATGAGGCTTTCTCTGCAGCAAGTTAAGGAAGCAGACGAATTCCCAAGGCAGAGCACTGGTATGGTAGAGCTGCTACATTTGCAATCAGCTTGCTGTTAATTGTTTCATCTCAATGTGGTGAAATAACGCATAAAATAGCTTGGGCTAATGTACTGTTAGGAAGCGTTGGTCACAACCCTAAAAGGCCACAAGTCACAATTTTGCCTGACGTCAGAGCAGAACGAACAAAGAGAACATAAAAGGTTCTGTTTTTAGGTGGGAGGCAAAGTGAAGGTACAAAATACAAAGCATAAAACTCGGGGGGCATTCTGCACATTGTGGGAAACTTGAAAGTCAGAAAAATACCACTGCTGGTCTCACTTCTGCACTTTCGTTATTAAGCGTTCTCTGCTTAGTGGTTTTCCCCATCCACTGATAACACATACTAACTTCTGAAAAGCAGCAGCTGCAGAAAGAAAAAAACAAAAGCATTATTCACATAGGTGGGAATGATAAAAACCTCGTGATGCATCTCTGGCGCGCTTTGGCACCATTCTGGCATGTACCACTTCACAACTGTCCTCCTGTGAATGCTACAGGTGAAGAGTGAACTCTTTACGGGGTAAGCAGGTACACTCAGAGGGGTGCCAGAAGACCTATTAGCTGGGTCGCCCTGACGGCTGCAGTATCTAATCCTCCTTTATTCCTCACCGCGCACGGACAGCTACGCGGCAGCTTTCCCCAGGTGGCACTTAAGAACTGACTCGATCACTGCTAGCACCAGGGGAGGCAGGCGACCCAGAACTGGCATTTTCCTGTCCTCCTCCTGGCAGGCCTGACCTCTGTCTGTGTCCTGCTGTGGCACAGCTAACACCTGCTGGTCTAGAAAGCTGGAGAATTCATACACAGCTATCAAAGCCCAGCCACACGCAGCCGTAGCTGCTCAGATTTCTCGAGGTAATGGGCGGCTGGCCACAGGGACTGCCCGAGTATGTCGCGGGTTTATCAGCCACCTCCTCCTTTTCTCATAAATAGATCTGCGTTCATGCCAGCTGCTAGTACAGGTCATTACCATCCTTTGCTGTTTATAGCTTTTTTTCCACTGGAACAAAGCTATAGACAGAAAGCCAGAAATGGGTTACTGAATAAGTGAATTAAAATCATGCGGCTGGACAACTTTAAAAACCATGTGGCTGGGCAACTTTATAAAAATAAATAAATAAAAACTGCAGGGGGAGAAAAGGAAGTCATTAGATGACTTTGAGTTGATGTTAAGAAGATACCGTGGTTGCAGAATGCCTTAAGTCCCAAAAGATCAGTTAGGATAACACTGTGGACTCCAGTTTTAAAGTGCAGTTCCTTACACCTGAATTTATCTATTCCAGGTGCTTACACCCAAATGCCAATCATCTGGGATAAACTTCCAATGAAGGCATCTCTTTAAAGAAAGCTAGCATGGGGCACCTTGATAACATTAATGGGACAAAGCTGTTTCTGCCTGTGCACATCACTCTAAAATTATCTCTAAATATCTCAGTTTCTCACAGCAACGAATACAGTCTGTGAAGTCATAGCTAGAAACTTTGCAGGTCTCCATCTCGCCACGGCGAGTACAAATTCCCCAGTCAAGGTGTATTCTTAACACCGAAGCGCTACGACGCTTCACGGTCCGCGTTCAGGACTCTGCAAAAGCTGTTCCCTCACATTCAAAGCAGTCACTTATCTGCAGTCATCTGCTGCTGAGTAACCAGAGACAAGTCTGCCAGCCGCGTCCATAAAGGACGATTTTGCCCAAAGAGATTTTCCCTTTCCCATGAGAAAGCACTGAGAGAACATACTCTTCTGCGCAGAACAACAAACAATCTTGAGCAAAATATCCCTGGCTCTTTTCCTTCTCCTCTTCCACATTTTCTCTACAGATCCGGAGTGTGGCTTTGCAGAGCTGAACACCATCGAATCTCACCCTAATTCACGAGGGCCCCGATATTACCGCCTGAACAACGACTGGCTTTGGCAGTGCAGTTGTTAACAGGTACTAAATACAACGTCAGATCTGATCAGATCATACACCTCATGGCCTCTAGCTTCTGCTATGCCTGATGTAAAAATAAATATTAAAGCTACACCATAAAAAAGCTCAAAGGTTTGGTTAGAAAATAGCAATCTCCTGTACTATTGCTTTGCAGAGATGGGATAGCCTGGCTTGTGTCACGTACCCAATTTATAGTTTTTTGTTTGGAAAAGACTCCAGAAACAGCTAACTCCCCAAGAACCCCATCGAAGGCTCTACTAGAAACTAGCTCATTGAAAATCAGCAGCTTCATGGTGTTTAAGTGTGCTTTACCTGTGGATCAACAAAATAATTAAGATTTCAGGAAATTCACCTGAACAATTTTTTACCGCTGCAAAAACACCCATCCCTCCCTTCCTCTCTATCTATTAAACAACCTAAAAATATCTTGGTGAGTACGGTTGTGCAGCAATGTGACATTTTTACTGCTAGCTCTTCTCCCCTGATTACTCTTCCCTGTAGCTGCCCTATTTCACAATAACTTCCCGTGGCTCAAGCTCTGTGCTGAGGGCCTTTTTTTTGCATACAAGCAGAATGCAGTAAAGCAGGATCAGTCCATTCCAGCACTGCCTCCAGCCCCTCCTGTTACCCCATTTTGCTATCGACGTACGGAGCTGAAGGAAACGCACCCCTTTCGACTCGCGAAGGTGCCTGCTGTGAAGATGCTGCGATGTCAGCGCCGAATAATTAAGTGCTAATGTAATAACTGTGAGTTTGTGCTCCATTAAGTGAGCTCCTGCTGACTGCTTAATGAGCAAACAAAAACTCAAACTCCATTAATATTATTCCTCTAACATTAAATGTAAAAAAGGAGACTCAAAAGCCCTTAGTGGCAACCACCGGGGAGTCTTCTGAAAATGCAGACCAAGGTGGAAATCGTGCATCCCATCGCTGCCTTTTGAACAGACTTAGCTGTTTGTTTTTCTTTTCAGAAGGGTGGAGAATTAGGTAACAATACCGAGAGGCTGGCTGCTTCCTCTCTGCAACTTCTGAATCCTTTGTTGCAAAAAGAGCAGCGACAGGTCTCCTCTTCCTGTACTCGCACTGCGACAGCTGTATCGCGGGGGCTGTGACATGCACAGGTCCTTCAGTACGTTGAGGAGAGCCTAGAGGAAAATCCTGATTTGTCAGGATAACACATGGGATTTATGTGGGATCTAAAATATAATGATCAGTGATATTGATGCAGCTGCACCGTTTGGGAAGAAGGACTCCAGAGCCCAAGCTCCCTGCCCGTGCAGCTCCTGCAGGGGTGGAGAGTGAGCGGAGCATCTTTCAGCAAGCGGCCGGGTGAGGTACAGCCACTGCGAGGGCACCCGTAGATCACGGCTGCCTCGGGCAGCCTGCGCCTCGAGTCACACGTGGCCTTTAAATCAAGACTGCTGCCGTGGAAATAAAGCCAGCAGAGTTCAGAGATTAATGCGAGGTTTAGGCTGCACACGAACGGTGACATTCTCAGCACGACAAAGCAAGGGACAGCCTCTTTGCCTCTACCATTCTCTCCGGCGCTTACCATCTGTGGAGAGACAGTAAAGCCTAGATGCTATTATTTCTCCAGGAAATAATAGAGAAATTAAGGAAATTAAAATTAAGGAGAAAAAAAAAAAACAACAAAAAACGGGATGTGAAGTTTACAGCTCAGTGCCCTAATTTCTGGAGGTCTGTTAGCCGAGAGGGATCTTCTAACAAATTATTTATATGGTCTTAGAAACTTTCTCATGAAACGGAACAAGTACTGTTTGCATTTTCTCTGGGTTCATTTGAAACTCCTGGTCAACAGACATTATTAAATGTACAGAATTTATAATCAAAGCATAAAGATATTTATTTGCCTAAGGAATCTTTCCTAGAGAAACATGCTTTTTTCCCAAGTACCGCAGAAGTGTGTAAGCCAAGTTTCAAGACTTGGTACTCTAGTAAGGAACTGAAACTTTGTACACAGATAGCGTGAACTACCTGCTATTTAAACTGCTAGTAATCTGCAGCAACAGTCTGGGTGTACCCTTGTTTACCCCAACCAACATGCTGAGCCTTACAGGAAACACAGAGCGATAACGTGCAAGGATGACATCTCCCCACTTCCTGAAGGACACACATTAGAGTGCAGCATCAAGGACACTCTCAGCAGGTGATGTTTCCTCCACTAAAACACCCTCATCTTTTTAATTTATAATAGTATCTGAAAGGTGAAGGCTTCCTACCATTACTAGTGAAATGGGCCATTTTGTAAGAAACACAATAACAGCAAACAAACAAATAAGAAGGTAGAGGAAAAGAACGGGGGGAAATGGCATGTTAGTTGTCATTCTGTTTTTATACTTCTTTGCTCCAAAACAGATTTCTTGATCTGATCTTTGGGGAATGCTCTCCAGTAGTGCCCTTGGACACAGCTCTCTGCCCTAAGAACACCTCTAGCAATGCTGGCAGGAGCCTTCTCCATCATAAAGGGGGTTGTCCCATTCCTCCTCTTCCCCAAAAGTAATGAAAATCAGGTCCAGCAAAATAATATCTGTGCCCTATGCTGAATCCTGTCTTTTACTGAAAGACAAATAAAATGGAGATTGGGGGGCCCATTAGGGATGTTATAGCTTTTAGATATGAAAGAATGGGCAGCTTGTTTATAACACTGCAATTGGCAGCTAAACAGCATAGCAAAAGATCAATTCAACAACGTTAGGCATCAGGCAGTAGGTTTTTCACAGCCTAAAAATCTTACTGTATCAAACACACCAAAGCATTTGCGTTTTAAAAGTAGCTAATAGCCTAAGGAACAGTCCTCCCTGCGATTATGATGACTGTTAAATATCACTGTGCTAATACCTTATTTAAGGTCACATAACCATTGAAAGCTAGTTATTTGTTGTGTTAGTGAGGGTTTTCATTACATACAAAGGGAACAACTTAAAATACAGCAACTGCCACAATCTCTCAATTGGGAGCAGGTTGGATTTTGACCTTGTACAGGTCATTTTTGTGCCCAAACCCTTCATTGCTGCATAAAGGCTTGCTTATGCTCCCCAAAGATACTAGGTCCTCTGTTAATGTTAGAGCTTTCCAACCTAAGGGAGATTTATATAAAGACATCCCATATGCTAAAGCTCACAGGTATTCGTTCTCAAACTTTCTACATGGACAAATCTGGATTTGCAGATTCAAATACCGAAGCATAGCATATTTGTTCTGTACAGACTTTTACAACTCTTTTTTTTTTTTCTTTTCTTCTCCAGAAAACTTACTCCAGCGAAGTACATGAAATAATGAATTCAAGTAAAGTTCAGCACTTTTAGGTATAAATAACACTCCCCTCTCCCCAATAACAAACTACACATATGCACAAAAGTACTTTTCCCTTTTTGCAGCATAGGTTGAACTGCAAAGATTTGGAGTTATGCTTTGTTGAGGTTTTTATGAAAGACTCTGAGGGAAAGAACCTGCTCTAAATTCTTTCATTCTCATGCTGCAGAAAGATTGTATGACATGATACTGGCTAAATTGGCACATAATGGTGCAGAGGCTGACATATCCAACACCCTTTTCTGTCTGTGCTGGATTTATTTCTTAATGAAGGCATAAAGCTAGTCCAGCCTTCATTGTTAAAAAACCCACAAAGGTAACCTACAACATGAATTACTCTTCCAGTCATTGGCAAGCAGTAGGCACCGTCCGTATTCTCTACATTATTACACGTAGGCAAGTGATAATTCTGAAGAAGCCACGCATCCATCAGTCAATATTTCCATGCCCAGAGAGTTATTGCTGACACAGAATGATTTGTTTGGGCAGAAACTTTATTTATACGTAGCAAACATAGGCTCGTCCAATTACTTTTGCTGCATGCACCTTTGCTGCATGACATTGTTCAAATATGAACAATAAATAAACAATAAATATTCAATTCTTGAATTCTGTGGACAATCAAAGCAGAGAGTAGCAGCCACGCTCTCAGCATCTGAGCCACTGCAGCTTTTTTTTGCAGTCAATACAAGGGTCCAACAAGTATTTGACAGTAATGATATACCCAGAGTACCTTTAAACTTACTTCTGCCGCATTTTTTTTTAATTTCTAAGTTTATAGTCCTCAGAAATGCCATAATCAATAAACCCACTCAAACTATCAAGATGAAGTAAAGCAGGGTCTCCGCACTACCTTTGCAATAGAGGATACTATTTTTATTGCATTTGTTATGTAATATTAGGGAAGAGCTATAATGACACCTTCCAGAGCTTGGAACATGATGTACAGAACAGCTCCGACAAGATTTCCAAAGCTGCCAGCAATATTTTCAGAAGCCACAAAGCACCTCAGGTGTTAAATCAAAATACCCATTTCAGTGGTATTTAGGCACCTGAACCATTCATATGCCAACTCTGGTCCTACAACAACATCACACCCATCAGCCTCCCCTTCCCCTGCAGATTACCCGTGGTCACAACCAAACCTAAGAGCAACCAGGCCCTGCTCTTGCTCGGTGCAGCTCTGCCCGCTGTCTGTCCAGCCAGACCTCTGGCTTGCTGACCGAGTTTCCACATTGGTCTTCTCCTACCTGGGAACTGGAGTGTTCGACTCCCTGATTCCCCGTGCAATGCTTGGGTACCTGGTAGACCTCGATGGAGCTGGGATGGGTGCGCGGAGTGTTGTCCAGTATTTGTCCCTGGAGAATCACAGATTCCCTAGTTTCAGGTCGTCTAAGGAAGACAACAATGTGAGTAGGAGTCTGAAGTGGAAGAGAAAAGGCAGTGTTTTGCATTGCATTGAGGAGATTAAAAGGTAACTTTGGCAGTGTTCATTTGTTGGGAAACAACTGCCCCTGCCAGCCCCTGTTCCTTGCACTGCTCCTACCAAGAGCTGTGTGAAAGTCTGAGCTCAGTGTAGGCTCTACTGTTAATTTTAATGTCTTCTATAGGATAACTGCAGATAAAGTAGCATCTGGCAAGGCACAGATACCACAGAAAGTCGATCTTTCTTTCTGCAGTTGATTGCTAACCCTAAAGCGATGATGGTTACCCTGTCCTCATTGCCCTTCCTAAGCAGCCCCTACACCAGACAAAGGAAAACAAGAATGTGCTGTCAGATCCATCTTAGTGAATTATTCTTGAAGGGACAGTCCTATGAAGCTGCTATTTCACAAACACTTCATTAAATCCTAATGTGACTAATGCATTTGTTATTCATGTGTATTTAAATTTATTCTTTGAGCTGTTTGTAAGTCTATTTCAAGGCAACTGGAGTCAACAATCTTCACATTGCTCTCACTCACCCTTCATTATCATGGTACAGTTAGTTTCTCACTTTCCCTCCCACACGCTTTACTTTAGAAAAACTCATCCTCAGGCCACAAAATCACAAGTCACTACACAATATTTTTTTAGAAAAAAGTATTTTTTACACAACAGAAAACATGTTCTAGTTACCAAACATTGCTAAAATTATCCTCCTATAATCAATATTGCACAAGCATTTTCAGAGAAATCTCTTTGGCACACTCATTAGGCGATATGAAAAACAACACAAGGAAATTCAGGAAAGCTCTCGACACAACAGTAATTATGGTGTTAAAACCTGGCCTCCATCACAACAATCTAAGCAGATAGTTTCTCACTGAAATTCTTATTTACTGATGAAAATCTATTCAAAACAAAAAAGTCAGCAGTGACTATGAACTTATGCTAAGTCTTTCCCCTTTCCACAATCTCAAGATCTGTTTTAATGTTGTTTCAGGTCACCCCGCTCTGAGGCAGCGCTGATTTATTCTGCTCTCAGGCATTTCCAGGCTGCAGGGCAGAGCGCACAGCCCCACTGCCTTTCTGCAGAGGATATTTAATAACGGGATTCTTCACGCTTAGCTTATCGAGGTGTCTGGTTCAGGGAGAAATTTGGAGGCTGTGCACATTTTGTGCTGCCAAGAAAGCCTGGGAAAAGGTTGGTTTTGGAGGAGATGGCATGCAGGGTGTGCACATTGTTGCCCTGCTCAGATGCAGACTGGGAAGGTGGGTCTCTGCACCTTAAAAAAAAAAAATACAACAGCAGCAAAACCCCACACATCCTGGTTTTGAGTGAAGAACAGAGAGAGGAAAAAAAAAAAAAAAAGGCATAAAGGTCTTTTAGAGCGCAAGTCCCAAGAACAGTTCTGTGAAGATTTTCAGCAAGAAATCAACTACAGCCAAAATGGAAACCTTTCACCCTGCAGCCTAATTGAAGAATATATGCATTCATGAAAATTAAACAGCATCAACCTGTAGGAAGCCCAGTGCCTGCTCACTCTGAAATCCTATGTAAACTTGCCATTACCACGACAGCAGCCCCTTAAAAGTGATTGATGCTCCTCGCCATATGGCTGGGGCAAGGCGAGTGGTGTGGACGCCTGACACGAAGCACAGCATTGATCCCTTGAGATGGATGCGGCAGCAGCTGCTGGGCTGGGAGCATGCTGGCCCTGCACTGCCAACCACAGTAGCAGTCCTGGTGACACGTGTCTGCTGGTCCCCAAGGTGTAGGGGCACCCACCATGCTCACAGTCCCTCTGCTGCATTTTCCCCGAACCAAGGCATCAAATTCCAAGAAGCCACCGCTGCTGCCAGCCAGGTTTTGCTATGTGATTTTGTGTTGCTAGCAGCTGTGGTGAGACCCGATGGGGGAGTATCTGTGGAAAGCAACTTGCAGCAGAGGTGTAAAACAGTTTTAACACATATGGAAGCCTCTGTTTTGTGCGCAGCCCTCTGAACCTGCAAGTTAAAACTGCAGCCAGCATCTTTTAAGGCCAAGAGTGCTGAGGGGCTGCAGTAGCAAGGCGCATTTCCAGCAGCCCTAGATAGGACAAAGACCTGTATTTTCATCCAAGTGCCCTAAATCAGAGTGGCACACAGGATCAACAGGTGCTAGCACAATGTTATTTTGATGGGGCAGGAGGAGAGAGGCAGCTGGGGATGACTGTGGCATCCAGGTTACTAAAGCACCCGTGCAGCAATGTAACTGATATGCAAAATGCTCATAATAAGCTTACAATCCTTCTAAAATTCTCAAATTTTAACACACACATATCAAAACTACGAAGAGCCCACCCTCTGTGGCTGCTGTGGGGAATTGTTTCTGGAGAGCAGCCGCGTTTCCCTGACTCGCAGGGTTGCACTGCCACCCCAAGCCCAGCGACGAACCATTAGCACGTGTGGTTATCTAGGCCAGCAGATGCTGGCTCCGGGAGAAAGACGTCTTGGTCTGAACGGGGCTGGGGCTGGCAGGACCACTGCTCTGCACCCGTGCCAGTGTGGCCCGGGCAGGCGGGTCTGTGCTGAGGGGCAAGGTCTGCGCAGCAGGCTCTGCAGCTGAGGCCTGGCTTGGCATGGCAGCTCGAGGGGGCTGGGCAGGAGAGTGCCCAGCAGGCTGATAACACCTCCGATTAAACCAACGCTCCTGCACCCAAAATATGGTGAACGCCAACCACAAAGCTAATAGTTTTGGTGTTAGTGCAGACAGACGAGCGTTTACAAAAAACAACCAACCAACCGACACCTCTGTTTGCCTCAGCGTCTGAACCATTCCTGACCGCTCCTAGAGGAGACCAGAGACCTTCCTCACCACAAAATGGCAGCCTTGGCTGTGAGCACGCAGGAGGCCAGCTCCTGTGAGCAGCTCTCCATCTTAAACTGGCCTGGGTTGGTCCCCATGGCACATCACACAGCAAGGCCCGGCCTCCTGACGTAGGTTTCATTCCTTACTAATGTACTGTACCCTCACATCCTTTGTTACTCTTCGCCCAGATGCTTTACAAATGAAATTTTCATAAATCATCACACGGAGAAGGTGAGGGGGGACCAGAGGGGTGTGCAGGTTGTGCACGTGCCCAGGTGCAATTAGGCTGGCAGAGGAGGGAAAATAAACTCTTGTCATATCTTAGAGAAGCATCACGAAGAATACGTTGGAAAAGACTAAGTGTCAGAAAACAGTATCATTTTTTTTTTTTAATAATGAATAGCATGTTCTTTCTTTCTTTGAAAAAATCTGCCAAAGCCATATTCTACAAATAACCTATTCTGTTCAGGCCAGATGTACCAAATAGGCATTGACAAAACATACAGTCCTGTGTGGATGTAGCTGAAGGATGTAGACATTTTGTTTCTCTCCAGCATGTCTTAATAGATATTGGCATTTTACTCAGTGCAAACATACAAATCCCACCATGTAAAAAGAACAAGGTTACAAGCATTTTAAAGTTGCTATTTCTCTCCCTCTTCCCCCTTTTAGCTTAATTCAACATGATCGATACAGGGACAGAGGAGGAAAGTTGATGCAGTCTCTCTGCAGACTTACACAAACAATATTTCTTAAACATTTTTTCACACACAGTAAAAAATGCCAAAATGTGAAAAAGATTTTTTCTTTCTTCTTTTAAAGCCACTCTACAATGTAAATTTTCCATCCCACAAAAAGAAAACACTGAGGAAAGCACATTGTAGTTGTTGCAGTGCCGGCGTGGTTAATGATCTTTGGCAACTGCTTTCCATTTATTTATTTATTTATTTATTTATTTATTTATTTATTTATTTATTTATTTATTTAATTTATACTGAAGCTTAAAGATACACAAAGGCAACAAACATTAATGTCCATCTTTTGACCCTCCACCTTGCTAGCAATACTGTGGCCCTTGCACACAGAAGAGCCCTCCTGTGCCCCACACAGTGGGGGCACACCCTGGTGTGAGGTGGCCACAGGAAAATATGCACCATTCCCCATTATAGTTTTGTAATGTCAGTGCTTAACACAAGGTCCACTCACTAAGTAGAAGAAAAGTTTTGGAGAAATCAATGTTTTGTCTCAGCAATGTTAAGACAGATCAGAATTCTTCTTCATAGCCATAGTTTAAATACACCTAGCCTGTGTTACAGGTAAAAGAACCCCAAATCCTCACCTAAGATACTCCTAGTAAGACAGTATATATATATATTTTTTTCCCATGTTTGTAAGAAAGTGTGGATAGAAAAAATGCTAGGTAATCAAGCTTACAATAAAGCTAACCATAGGAAAATTATGAAGACTGACTATAGATACTACCTGCTGTACAAGTATGGTGAGATTTACAGAAGATTTCAGATTTTCGCTAGAACAAGGAGCACCCTGGCTGGGCTGTCAGCCAGGCTTCAGGCAGAGGGTATTGGAGTCCTCAGATGAGGAACATTTAACTTTGATCACAGTGACTGAGGACTCATCTATTCAGAAAATTAAACAGCTCAAGCTTTAACGGGTTATGTCCGGTATCACAATACTGCCAGATGGGCTAGACTGTGGGAAATGAAAATAAAAGGCACTTAGAAAGAGAGTCTGCTGGGGAGCTCCTCCATCCATCACAACTTCTTCACAACTTAGTAAACATGTGCAATTCATTGTTCACCATATTGGAATTAATTTTCTCCAGATTTTGAAAGTTACTGGCCTAAAGCATAATTCTGAAATACAAGAAGTTCATCATGGTCCCAGACACCTATACTTAGGTTCCATCATAATTTGCCCTGTGGTACCACCTGGAGGCTGGAGTTTCATCTCTACAATGCACACGATGCCAGAAGTCTTGCAAGCCTTACAAAGATTAATTAATTTATTTTTTATCCTTCAGATAAAGCACAGGTAGAGATTGAAAGGCACTAATAAAGTGAGTAAGGCAGTAACCAGAGAAAGTAACATCCAGAGCACTCACACTGAGACGTACCATAATTCTGCTCAGCCACTGGCCTGCTGCTGGGTCCCTCTTGGATGTGGGGGCAAATACTGCAGCAATCCAGACAGCAGTGTCAGTGGTAATGGGAATCCTGCACCATGGAACAAAAAATAATCAGATTTTAAAGGAAACTTACCACTTTTCTGAGCCAGGTGAAGCTTTACCAAAATCCAATAATCTTTGCAAGACTAAAAGAGCTTTTTGCTTATTAAAACTATATATATATCTATATATACATACACATAATATCATTTTTATGTATTTTAATCCATGGATCTTTAAAAATGTTTTTAAGAACAGGCTTGCAGGCTTGCATTCATGTACCTTTTTACCATGTGTTCCAGGCTGTTGCAAGTTCCCCTATTTATGGATTAAAAATGTTGCACATTCCTGAGTATTGCACAGAGGTATGTATTATTTAGTAAGCTAAATGACATCTCAGAATCTGCCTTTTAATGTCTGTGTGCTTTGTATTTTTTCTCATTTTAAAGAAGAATTTAATGTGGATCTGAAATTGCTACTATATTCCCCCTGCCCCCTGGATTCAATTAACACAGCAGGTAGGAGATCAAGATATTGTGACAGCTATTCTTCTCTCAAAAGTATGTAGCAATTTATATTCCAAAAGGCCTCAAATACTGACGTGATAATTTATAGCATCTTTGAATGCTTCTTTGTACTAGTTAAAAATTCAGAGCAACCTCATCTTGCCACAGTCCCTAAAAATCGCAGTGAAAGGCAAAGCTGTGAAAACATTCTCAGCTCCAAGCTCTGTGACTGCATGTGACAACTTAAGCAGCAGAGCTTCCATCAAGCCTCCGATAGTGCTTACAGGGTTGTTCATGTTGCCACCCAAGAAGACAGCGAAAAGTGTTAAAACAGTGGGACTTGAAGGATCAAATTCTTACCATTCATAGCACGTGGAACGGCAGTGTCTTCCCTCTGCAGCTGATATATCTTAATGCATCCTCCAGTTAAGCATCAGCTATGATTTCGCAAGTTATAAACAAAGACAACCCAAACTTACCTGACACAATCAGGTAAAAGGTACAAGGTAAAAGGTACAAACAAGGTACACAAGGTACACATGCAGCACACTGTAGTAAATACTTCATGTATATCTTGAGGTAAACACAGCTTTTTGTATTCAGCAACATTGGCCCATTGTCTTTTTTTTTTTTTTAATTAATTTATTGAATGCTCCTCAATTGCACTTACTTCAGCAATGTGGGACCAGGTTCTTCTCCGATATGAAACTGCTGCAATCAGCAGAGCTATTTTTATTGGATTACATCTAGCTCACTGTTTGAAAGAGCAGAACCTGGTGAAACGATAAGTGCACTGTTATTAACCCAATTTTGACAGTGTCTGTAATTACGACACACTATTTGAGAAGTTCTGTACAAATTCAGAGAAGGCAATTCCTGCCCTAAACAATTTGTAGTTTAAAAGTCCCCTGCTGCATCCCTTCCTGCTCACCTTCTGTGTCTAGGGTTATGCACTTTACCTCTTGCAGGATCCTCCCACATATCTAAAACCTCCAGCACCGCTTTAGTGGTTAAATATATTGCAAGCAGCAGGCAAACAAGTTGCCAATGTGCACGTTTCAAGTTGCTGTTTCTCCAATGGCCTTCTTTCATACTCTTTCATCTCTAAATTTAGCTAACTACTAAAGTGAGAGTCTAGCAGATTCAGCAACACAGGAAATACTTATGCCGACTGTATATAATCGTTCTTAAAAGGACAGCACAGATTATGAGACAGTGTAATTGCTATTCTGTAGCCAAATGAAGTTTATTTTATGAAATTGCACCTTTTCAAGTCTAATAAACCATTACATTCCTTCCAGACCAACACATACAGCACAAAATCAAAAGTATTATTTAAAGGCTGAGACCCAGAACACGGAAATCTGTTCAAGTCAGGATTGCTATGTCCCTATTTGAACAGATGACATTGTAATTGCCAAGCACAAGTATACCATAAAGACCTTAAATCTGAAATTTAATCTTTATAATAGCTGCCTCAGTGCCATCTAATGAGGACAACACACTGCAGAATCACAGGAACCATTTAAGAATGTCCATTTAAGTATTGAGATGCAGAAAAGTACTGAACAGATACTGAAATTGTGACCGAGACAAGATGATGTAACTGTACCAAGTTTAATGAAAACGCAGAAAAGTTACACAATTTTAAATTCTTGTATGTTATTTTCAGATACAATAAATATGGTAAATAGGAAATGTTCTGTGTTGCTTGGGTTAGATAAATGACAAGCAATTTGATTCCCTGTATCAAATACATAAAATCTGAATAAAATATTAATAATCTATCTGCTTATATAGATAATGAGATAGTTTTAAAGTTTCTAATAACCCTTGTCTTGAGAAATCATACTTCGCATATTCCAGTAAAAAAGCTTTTCCTCCTTTTTGAGAAAACAGCACAAGCACAGCCCAGGAAATTTGTTAATTCTTTCTTTAATAAAGCGGGCTAGATGTTCTTCCAGAGTAAAGATACAAAGCTCCACAACTAAATGAATACCCAGTCAAAATATCATACTGCCTTTCTGCAGTATATTAAACTGACACGACATGCAAGAGACTTTAAACAGTTATAAAAATTACAGATGTGAGATACCGTACAACAGTCTCAGATACATATCTTAATCCCATATTAGTTTTCATCAGAAATTTGCAATGTATATGGTTTTTCTGATTACTGGTATCCATGAACATTACGAGCAGGTAATTTCTGGGGAAAAAGAATAATCTTGTATTTAAATGACAACTTATTTCTCAGTATATTCTTAACATAAGGCAAGACAGGGTGATGATTTGACATTTTGTCTAACTTACAGGCTTCTGACTTAACGAATACATAAAATTTTAACTATCTCTGTACTATGATTAAGTATCAAAGACAACATATTTGTGATGTGCAAGGACATGGTATAACCAAAGCAGACTCATTTACTGGAATTTGCTCTAATCTTCCTTGTATAATCATCTCTCTGCTTCTGAGGATCTTACTATATCCCATGGCATGACAGGCATTCAGCTCAATGGTATTCACTGCTTAGTGAAAACTTGTTAGAAACTCCAAAAATCTTTATGTATTTTCAGCGCTGTTTTAAAATATGCAAGATGTAACTAACTTACAAAAATAAAAGAACTGTACAAATCACACTCTTCCATTGGCAATGAGACTGCTCAAGAAAACAGCAATGTGATCCCTGAAACAAACAACCAGAAATGAAAAGAACGATTCTTAAAAAAAAAGTAATAAAAAAAAAAGTAAAAACATTTTCCCCTGCCAAAGTTTTGGAACCTCTGAAGGCTTATGTAACACAGAATATAAAAACTTTTCTCTCTGTCCCCAAAATATTTCTTTCCTCTTTTCATAGGTACCTCTTGAACAGATTCCCTTTGTCGGTGGTGTGGCACAAGCCTTGCTGAATGGGTTAAGGCTAGAAAAGCTTGAAGACCTAAATAAATCAACAGCCACCTAATCCCCTGGCATTCATGCAAACTCAGGGAAATAAAATAAACCTGAAGACAGGCATGCATGTTGAATTCCAAAGTGATTTTCTATGAAGCTTAAAACTAACCCCCAATAAACACCTCTCCAAAATGTTATGCATTTAAGACCGTCCATCTAAACAAAGTCATCTGACTGTTCACGCCAGCCTGTCACAAAGATGCACGATGCTATGCCTGCTCGTAACATTCCAGCATTTAATCATTTTACAAGGCACAAAAAATCTTAGAAGAACTACATGGTGGTTTCTGAATGTGTGAGGATACGGCAGCAGCCATGTAATTGCACGAGATAATGACAGTTATCTCTTTGTTTCAGTCACTGACACAGACCTTGCAAAATCTAAAACCAGCAAACCACATCACCTCATCTTTGGAATACTGTACTTAACTCCATTGACAATTACAGACTAATCAGCAAATGACTACCATTTTTAAGACCATATTAACATTAGCGTTGACATGCAGTTACAAAATTCTTGCATGGTGTACTGTATATGTATCTTCAAACTAAATAATGCATTTTTTGGCGCTCTTGTTATAAATAAATTTCTAGCACTGCTTCCTGGGGTTATTTTTGTGTAGGTCCTGCACAAGCAGGCTTCCTCTGACTACCATCTTCTTTTTTGTGAATTCCAAAAGGGGAATCAGCAAGTAAAAAAAATCTTACCTACTTGAAATAAATGTCATCAGATGCACTATTTACTTGATGGGAAAGAAATACAGTTTTTCATAGAAGAACAAGTTCTGCAGTTAACGTAAAACTTCCTGTTGGTTAATGCTGCTGCACCAGATTTTTTTTTTCTGACTAGAAATGTGGAAATCATATAGACATATATGTAAACAGAATCTACAGAAGATAATAGTAATGAGATATAAAGTGCTTTTAATTATGAACATTTTATATCACTTTGCATCCTTCCCTGACCAGTTACCATACTCAAGCTAGTTTTAGGTCATCTGGCTCAGGTCTACACTACGAAATACTGTAATTTCCCTTGCACCTACTCTTTGATGGCAGTAATCTCAGTAACATCAAAATTAATTCATGCCAGGGGAATAAAAGCAGACAGACACAAAGAGGAAAAGAGGCAACCTGGGAACTCTCAAGGGGAAAAAAGTAAGCAAAGGAAAATAAGGCTCTGCTGTATAGGTCCCCATTCTCAAGGAATTTGTAACACATTTGTCTTTAACACAGTGCTGAGGAACAATTACACAAACTTGTGCATTTAACAAATCTCAGGCTACTGTTGGATGAAAATGAAGAAACTAGGATTCCTCAACTGGGAACAAGCCTAGTGCCAGGATGATCCTTTTAATCTTTCTGATATACATTTTCTACTTCTCTAGTCACAGTCTCTGAAGAAACAGTACTCTTGCCTATTCAAAAAACCCAGTCTAACATATTTTCTGAAAGGATGACATTGAATCTAGCTTGTCTTTGCCACATCAGGTCTGATGCCAAGAATCTAAACATTTCCTAATCCATTATGGTACCTAGCACATACTATTCTACGTTTTGGGAAAGCAGCAGTTCTATAGTAACAAAGCTCCTAAGTAAGATGACTTCTTTATAACTAAGAATAACTGTATATTAGAACTGGGTGTTACTGGGTTTTTATTTAAGGCAGTCATTACAAGGTGTATATTCTTTCTGAAGAGTTGCAACCAAATTTGTATTATTTCTTTTTTCCTAGGCTTTTGGCAACTGAAATGGGTCACATTTATCTATTTTCTGTCCTTCTAATCCAAAAAACCATCCAGCCCGTTGAACCATAGGAAGTTGAGCTGAGGTATACCAACTGACCTCCTAACCTCTCCCAACCAGTTTCCATTAGATGTCCAGTGGGCTGACAATAGCGAAGTCAGAATCTTTGCTGTTGTTACTACTGTTGTCATCAGGGCTGGAACTCAGGTTGCTGGAGGAGGCTGAGATGGAACCCATCAGCGGGTCAGAGAATATCAAAGGACGAGACGGAGCTTCTGGCTTCACTGCTGCTTCCTTGTGTGCCTGAAGGGACTGCGCAGGCTCTGGGACAGCACTTCTGCTTCCTTCGTCTTCTTTGGAAACTATTATATAGTCATCAGCGCCCTTACTCTCACTGGTACTCGCATCAGTTGTAGTCTGTAAGAACACAGCACAGAAAGGACTTAAAGTTAGTACCCACTTTCCCACTTGAAGAGGTTATGACACACATCAGAGATATGGGGATGGGATAAAGGAATAGTCATTGTTCAAAAAAAGCAATGCTCAGATCAAGATGTAAAAAAAAAAAAAAAGTGGGTATTAACTGGATGAAATAATTTATTTACAAAATACCTTAACTCATATAGAGTTCTTATATGTTTCCTTATCACAATGCAGCTGTGTAGTGATCATAGTAGCTAGGCTTCTAATACATACATTATAGTTGTGAAGATTTTAGGTACTTCTTTTCACACTGCTGTTAGTTTTCTACAGTAGTTCATGAAGATGTATTGAGAAATTTTTTGCTGATTTGCATGTACAGTGGCATCTTGCAGTTCTTCAGGAGAACGGTATAATATAACATTTCCTGATACAACCCTGATCTATGGAATCTGAGCTATACACTGGATTTTAGTGTGCACCAGCTCAGGTTTGGCAGATCAGGGCTCTCAGGGCTTCGAGGCTTGGTGTCGTGGGCTGAGGAGCTGAGTACTACCTAATTATAACAGAAAACTAGGGTCTGGCAATCCCTTTTCTACCTGGTTAGACCTTGGGAAATGAGTGTTCGTAAACACTCCAGTAGTGGATCAAGATTAGTGTCAGCGTATCAGAAAATTCTCTATGACCTGGCAATCTTATATTCCTACCACAAGGAAGAAAACCAGCTTTTCAGCAGACAGAGAGTCTATAATTAGAAGGGAGGACTGCAGTATACTGCAGGGTGGGATTTCTCCCTTGTTGACCAAGCTTATTAACTTGGTTGCAATGCAAATGGACAATAGCTTCTAGTTCCTTCTGCAAGAGATGGATTCAACTCCTATACAGCACTATGTCCATCCAAAAATAATGTGACTGATTTTTTAGTTGTAAATGTTTCAGCATCATAATGCAACCTGCCAAGTGGCCTGAGTGGGACAAGTGTCTTGAAGTGGTGTGGTACTGAAACCAGTATATTTGATTTCAGTAATGCAAGATCAACAAAAAGGAGGAGTACGGAAATGTGTGTCAAATACAAGCCCTTCAGCTCTTTTACCAAATAAAAAAATGTAAATTCACTTTGGGGTAAAAGAGAGGTTGCAGGAATTAGAGAAACAAAACAAAACAAAACACAAAAAGTAACAAAAAAGAAAAACAGGAAGAATTTGAATGACGTATGGTTAGACTCAATACAATCTATAAAATTGGAGTCTGGGGGTCATCACAAGTACCACCAAGCCACAAGTTGGGTTTAAGGTATCCATGTCCTCTAGCAAAACTTACATTGCCAAATTTGTTATTAGAGCTGAAAACAACTTTCCATCACTCTGATTACTAATTATAGAGCAGAATGTTCTTGAAAGGGAACTACAGAGTAGCTCAGGAAGCAAAAACCCATCAGTAATTAAGAAGGAAGC
Organism: Anser brachyrhynchus; assembly: GCF_964034855.1. Lineage (NCBI taxonomy): Eukaryota > Metazoa > Chordata > Aves > Anseriformes > Anatidae > Anser > Anser brachyrhynchus. The sequence goes on from NC_137695.1 coordinate 38,320,264, forward strand.
GTAATATGAAATAGGGGAGTTACAAGTTTTTTGTTATTATTTACATGATCACTCCAAACTGTTAAAAGTCACAAACAAGATATATATTAACTGGATGTGAAAATAAGTTCAAATATAGAACTGTGAGCTGTTTTCTTAAAAAAAACCAAAAATGTATGAATGAGGGTTCAAATGTTTCCCTTTGCAGCAAATATTCTATTTTTATAATTTATAAAAATGTTTGATTTGTGTTATCTAGTTAGTATCTATGTGCAATAATATGTATCAGTCTGTTTTGTAAGTAACCCATTTTAGTACTTAATCATTCAAATGGAAATATATTAAGTCCAAGTATCAGTTACAATTTTAAAGGTCCCAAAATAAGGCAGTTGCCAGACTGACACAAATGCACATCTATTAGTCTTTGAAACTAATTCATTTTCCTTGGATGTCTTAATCAAATTCACATAAACCAAACAGAGCAGATTGCTTTAAAAAATGTCAACAACTATCTTGTACCAAATGTTATCAAAACCAATCTCAAACTTCCTGTTTTGTGCAGAACCAGGGTAGTCCAAATGTGAATAAACAACATGACAATGACTCTCCATGAATTTAAATAGATCTACATGGAGACATACTTCACTATTTAAGCACTTCTGACATGAGACATCATTCGTTATTAATTAGCATTTACTTTCCTCAGGTCTGTTTGAGATGTTGTCACTCAGTTGCCATCTCTGGGGGGCTGAGGACACAGGCACTGCAGCACCACTGCTCTGCTCCAGTCGTGTGCCAGCAGTCACCTGGGTTTGTAGGCACCCAGGGCAGCCACAAGACAGAGCCAGGTGAAGCTTTTTTTGGGAGCCCTAAACGCCACGTTAAAATTTCAGCACTTTGTTTTTTCACTTCTGTACAACAGAAATACCCGTTACTTTAAACAACAACCCTTGCATAACTGACCTGGCTTCCTTCCACGCTTCTGTTTAAAAGCTCCCAGTGAATGCAGTACAGTCTCATTTTGCAAAATCACACATTTTATTATTCCAAGCTATCACGATCATGCTATTTAAGTCCTCACAGCCCTCGTGTTGAGATGGCTCCACCTTGGGTAGGGTGACATGGACATATTGGAAAGAGTCCAGCTTAGGGGCACCGAGATGATGAAGGGACTGGAGCACTTCTCTTACGAGGAGGCTGAGAGAGCTGGGACTGCTCAGACAGGAGAAGAGCAGGCTCAGGGGGGGTCTTATCAATGTACCTAAATACCTGAAGGGAAGAGGCAAAGAAGCCAGAGCCAGGCTCTTTTCAGTGATGCCCCTGCCAGGACAAGAGGCAATGGGCACAAACTGCAGCACAGGAGGTTCCATCTAAACATCAGGAAGCATTTCTTTACTTTGCAGGTGACCGAGCACTGGCACAGGCTGCCTAGAGAGGTTGTGGAGTTCCCTCCTTGGAGATCTTCAGAAGCCATCTGGACATGGTCATGGGCAAGCTGCTCTGGGTGGCCCTGCTCGAGCAGGGGGGTTTGGACCAGATGACCTCCAGAGGTCCCTCTGAACCTCAATTGTTTTGTGATGCTGTGACAAGGATGCCCAGCGGGTTGTCTTCCTTATGGCAGTGAATCCCAGCAAGGACCTCTGGTCATAAGCGTTTTGCACTGGTGCTGCAAATTCCTAACTTCTGTTTCACAAAATGTGTTCCTGCATAGTTAAAAAAAGCATCCTGCCCTTTAATAAAGGGAAAGGAAAGAAAACCACTCATTTCAATTCCTTTTTGTTAGTGCTGTGCTTTGTGACACTATTTTTCATTCTAACCACACTTCCAGGTTGAGTTAAAGAGACCTATCACTCACTGATGTATCAGACGTGGTAAAACATATATAGTGACTCCAAAATGATAGAAAAGGGCCTCCTGTGAATGTTTTCCTATCCCTACAACACACTGGTATTTTGGTACCGATTTTTCCAGAGGTAAAATACCTCCTCCCTCCGTGTTCTGCCTATTTCTGTTTCAGGAAACTCATGCTGACGTGAACCATGTTTTCTCCCATCTGCTGCCACTACTGAATAAATGAAAAATGACAGAATTATACTTCCAGTAGCTTTGAAACTTAACAACCTTACGCCCATTGCCATATGGCTTCTCCAAACACTTTTTCCTGATGAATATCAGCTACTAGCACCAGGCTTATTTCAATTGCCTTCATACTGTGAATGAGTTAAAACTAACTGTAAGAACACAATTCAAGAAAGCTTAGAAGAACAGCAGCTCATTTTGCCTCCTTCTTTGAATAGACATAAAGGCAAGATAATGTGTTAATTATCATTCATTATTTAGCAACAGAAGCCTTCTGTTTGTCAACTGCATACTGCTACCAAAGCCAAACATTCCAACAAATGCTCTACTTCTTTGAGTCTTTTATCTTCATTTTTTGCATTTTTAATTTTGCAGCTTTCCTTTCCAAAGAGGGGCTGTATCCTTATCCTCATTTTTCAGAAAAGGAATTTGAGGCAAAAAAGAGGATGAGCACTTTTAAAAGAAGATGATAAATAACTTATACTCGGGTTACAACCAAGCACAAAAGACCAGACTTTAATCTCAATTACATGATAGCTACACCTGTAACTTTTCCAGATGTCCCAGCATTATCCCTGTAATTCCACCAGAGAAAAATCTTTACAGTATAAGTCACATTAAACAGAATAACATGCATTACCAAAGTCAAAAAAATGTAAATATAGCAAATTTTATTTAGCAAGAAATGCATTAAATGGACTAGAGATGGCTGGAATTTTTAACCCACCTGCAGCTCCCAATAAATGCTCCCAGCTTGACCCAGGGCATTAGTGCAGCCCGTTTTCTTCACCAGAACTAAAAGCCTGGGCTGTGCAGCAATTAACCCCAATAATTACTGGTTTAATTTCATAGCCTACTAAATTTAGCAGTTTTATTTTCCATTTTTATTTTTCATTTTATTAAAAGGGGCCCAAAGCTCTCATCTTTTTGTTTCATTTTGGATTTGATTGATTTTTATATTGACGGGCTCAGAAACAGAATAGAACAGGGGGATATTACCAGTCCTCCTGGACTGCCACGTGGCTCCCCAACAATGAGCATTTCTACAGGGAGTCTTCTATTTCTCCTTCTGGAATAGGGGCCACAACTCATTATCATAATTGGAAATTTCAGATGATAAGACAAGAGGGGCTAATCAGTATGAATGTGCTGTATCTGCAAACGTAACCCATACTGTGCTGAAGCCTCATTCAGTGTTCTGCTGGAGCTTGGCTTGTACAACATCACCTCACATCATTTGTGGTTGGCTTACTAGCTGCCTTACGGAGCACACAAATTGTGGAACCCGGGAACGCTGCTCAGTTCCCGGGGCTGGATGCATATCCTGACTACACACTGGGATGAGACCTCAAAGCTTCCACCGGAAAGAAACCTGCACAGAGCAGGCTTTATCTGTCCCACTCCCAACACTCACATTGCAATGCCCCAGCGCCTCTGCTCAGTGACACGTTTGGAGCAGCATCTGAGTTAGGTCTTCTCCAGCACAAACAGTGTCTGCACACACTAACCGCATGCTGTTATTTTATATGGCATTCTACCTTCCAATTTCTATAATAAAACCAAATAAAAAATCTTGACTCTGTGAACCTGTCATTACTAAGTGAAAAAATAAATAATCTTAGTATTTGTTCTTATATTGTAATACAATTAAAATATTATATGTGTTATTTCATACATAGAATGGTCTAAATCAGCAGGATTGTGTGTAATGAATCAAAACAACTGTGTCATTATTTGAAAATGAGTAAATATTTCCTTTAGTTCCTAGGTAAAATTGTCAAGAGTAAACTTGATTGCAGACTCAGCTAGAATCTGAGGTGACAGTGCTGCCACTCATTTACAAGTGTGAGTATCAGTAATGGCCTGGCAGATGACTTTAGAAATTGAAAATTGAATATTGAAAATTATATAAAAATGTGCTTATTGAAAAATGCTAGTTTTTAAGATCACATTTGAGTCAGACTGAGCCTTAGACAGACAGGGAGCTTTTAACATTATGGAAAAATAACTTTGTGTATGAACTTGTCTGGTGACTGAGTGCTTTGTATGTGACAATCTTGTTTACTGATTCAAGGAGAAAGTCAATACAGTGAAGTAGAAGGTAAAAGTAACCTCCTCGCTATTTCCTTTTTGGCACTGGCCATGCATACACTGCAATGCAGAAAATCAGCTCTTACATAATGTAATTCTGGAGGACAAGGACAATGAGAATAATCAACTGATATGGGAACATTCACCTCCAGTTTTGACATCTCTTTGTAGGAAATTAATCTGAGAAGTAGATTCAACAATCTGAAAGAACACCTCCCCCCCCCACGCCTTGGCAAACAATGCATAACACTTTGACTTAAATAACTGTGTGTGGAGCATAATGCTACAATAGAAGAATTGATGTGAGTGGAAGAGTAACTAGACATAGACTTTTAACCATGTCTTCATATGCACCAGCAACCCTGGGTCTTGATGCTTAAGGCCCGATCATCTCTCAGCAGGGAACAAGTTGTGTTTCTGACTAGACCCGGCTTTTACAGCGCAGGTGGGCTGCAACTGGTGTGTCCCCATGTAGTGTTCGGCCATGGCAAAGGGAGTATCCAAAAAATACAAGACTAATTCCATCAATGGCCTGTCTGAGATATTTGTCCCACCTGTTGTCCTGAGATGAACTGTTGTTTTGTTGTAACAGGTCCCTTTACGACATCGCCAGTCCCTTTGTTCTGACTGTTGGAGCAGTAATGATCATCTGCTATTGTGATCTGCTCATTTTCTTCAGCTTCCAGCTGGCTCTGGTTGAAACGCAGGGAACCTTTCAGAATATCTTTGATCTGTTGTTGAATGGGAGGGGAAAGAGTGTAAATTAGAAATTTGGAGGAATTCTGAACTTTGTAAAGCTCCACACAGAATGCTTTCATACACCATTTCCCCATAATATTTGTTTTGAAGAAAGGAAGTAAGTCAGTATTAATATACTGACTATACTGGCTAAAGATGTAAGTATGAATGCAATGCCGTTGTATCAAATTCTGGAAAACAAGTATTGAAGATACCTAAAGAGAATGAAGTTGCTAATATTATTCCCTACCTTGTTATAGATTTAACATAATTCCTGATAAAATGAACTTAAAGGGAGCATAGTATAGTATAATCAGAGTTTCAGATCCTTGGTAGCATTCTCATTTTATGTATGCGGCATTCTTTAAATTTCTTCAAATTGAATGACACTCAAGTACCATCACAATAAAATAAGGGGGACATAAGCATGATTATCGCATAGCAGGTAGATTGCATTAAGAAAAATCTGGTGTGATTTAAGCCCGAAACTTGGAATTGTGCTTCTTCAACTCTCATTCAAGGCCTCTCCAGAAGTTTTCTGGGAGCAAATACCGTGCAAGTCAGTTGAAGTCTTTATAGCTGAGTTTTATCTTCTAAATAAAAGTACTCTGCAATGCTTGATGCATTAGTATAACAGCAGTATACAAAGAGAGTAAAAAAGGAGAGAAAAAGAAAGAAAGGATTAATAGCGCTGTGGGATACAAGAAGGTTAAGTTAAGCAATAGTTATACCTGCTTCAAACCAGCCAAGGAAACCAGAATTTCATCTTCTTTTTCCAAGTGTTCTTGTAATATGACTTCCTGAATATTTCCTGAAACATCAAAAAAAAGAAAAAAAGGTAATGAAGGTAATGAGAGAACATTCCCTAAATAATCTCTAATGTGCTGCCAGCTTGCCACTGACTTATGTCCTCACAATGAAACCCTGTGACCTGCAAACACAATTTCACACAGACCTAGAGGCTGACAACCTTATTAGCTCTGGAAGCTGGGCCAGCCAAAGCCCATCGCTGCTGCCAGGACACCTGCAGTAACGCTGTGCCCCTCTGGCCTTCTACCGCCCCAATGTACTAATGGACTCAGGCAGCTACTGGGCCCTAGAAGAAAACATTGGCCTCACATATCTTTGAGCCTGCAAATGATTTGGAAGCACTCAAGGACATCTACAGGAGTCTGCTGCAGCCCACAGAAAGGTTTAGGGTAAAAGGTCAGCAATTTTAATGTAGATCCTGGCCACTGCAGATGTGCTGGAACACTCTTCTTTATAACAAGACTGAAAATTTTGTTCTCTTTCCACTCTCTAAAAAATTAGGTAAAAGACCCAGGGCTGAGCAAAGCTTATGTGCCAGAAACAGCCGTGCTGTACTGTCACTTCAGAAGACACCCATCTTCTATACCTATTAGAGCTTTCTTCCATTCCACGCATTTCAATAAGCAGGCATATGGCATGTGCTGGAGTCGGGGCTGGAGGCTGGCTGACACATCAGAGATGGAGCTGCAGTGGTTTTCCCCATGTCAGAGAAATCCCATGCAATGCTGCAGTCCAAACCAGCCTGGAGAAACCAAATGTTTGCAGACTCTTTATCTATGTCAGGTCCTTTTCCACCTTTTTTCCCTTCCTCCTCAATCCTTTAGGAAAACAGCAATGAGCCTTAGTGACTGATTTACAGAAAAGATATTATCTGCCAACTGAAAATGAAAGGATACTGCTTTGTGCCACTCCTGTCTTATACACACACAGCTAAGCCCAAATCCTTCAGTGACACTCATCTGGTAACAAAGCTTTGCTGCTCGTGAATATTTGTATCCCAGGTGCTTGACAATTAGAGCTTAATCCATTCATATGTTGCATTTGTTTGTTTTCAGAAACATCCTACAGGTTCAGGGCCCGAACCAGTGAAAAACCAAAAATGTTACAGAGCATGCTGACAAGGATGGATATGATGCTGCTGCCAACTTGACACAAAATGAAGTTTCAAGTAAAAACATTGTGCAACATGGCTTAAGTTTTGTGTTTACAGAAGAAATAGCAAAAGAATGATATGTGGGAGACTGGACAAGAATAAAGATTAAAAGTAGAAATGTGGATTTAAGAACCACATATAAATAAGTCTGAAATTGTGTGTGGGCCAGAAATCAGTTGTGGGCATAAATGACAAATGGAAAGGGCAAAGAGGGAAAAGGATCCAAGCCTTAACACTAAACGCACTTGTAGAGAAGCTACCTGAGAAGCAGAAGGAGTAAAAGAGGATAGAACAACAAAAGGCAATAGAGGATGGGTTCACAAAGGTTGGTGTGATCAAGGTCAAGAGCAACAGTGGGGTTAGGAAGATTCAGCTTTGCGTTAGCAGCCCATCTGAATAAGGAGATCCATGTTTACATTATTTAGCACTTATTATTTATCATACAACAGCAGCAGACTTCTGCAGCAATGAAGTCAAACAATACAACTGAACAAAGTCTAGTATAAATCTCACATCAGAAAGACTGTGTTATGAAGGCTAGAAATAATGTGAAATTAGATCTTTCTGCAAATATGCAGCAACAAGATTTGAGAGAAAGCATAATAAATTAAACATTTTACTTGTCTTTTTTTTACATTTCACATCTAAATTGTCTAGTCTCTCAATTTGATAAAAAAAAGATATAGATGCTTACTTATATAATTATGCTTTAGATAGTGATTTCCACTGTTTAACAAGAAATGCATGATTTTCTACTTTTAAAAAGGTCCCAAACTTTAAAAATCAGAAGTCCAAAGTCCAAGTCTTCACAGGCAGGAAAACAATATAAATCATGATCTGAATCGTTGAATTTAATTCTTTTCCATTTCTCAGCATTAGAAAGAAAAACATTTCTATAGTATTTTATCCCTCATATAAATTAAAAATATGTATTAAAACCTAAGGTATGCACAATAACTAAGCAGATGGACCAAGAAAATAATTCAAAACAAACCTCAAACCTGCTGAAGACCAAATGTGGGAAATCTAAAAGGAATAGGAAAATAAGAGAGAGAACAAAAGCTGACCTTCCACATGATGTAGAAATAAACTATTATTATTCCTGTTCTTTACAGATGTTCTTTAAGGCAGAATTTCAAAAGAATGAAAAAGAATCTATCATTGCTACAAAGAAACACCTGTTACTGTGAAGAAAGGTATTGAGATTTCTAAGAAGTTATGAATAGAGCTACGAAAGTTAGCCATCAGTAAAAATTAATACAAATGCTTGTACCATCATATATTTACTCTAGCAATATTAATACCAGATTTTAATATTGCCTTCAGAGAAGAAAAGAATGAGAAAAAAGGCTGGAAATACAGCAGAATTTTCTAACACTGAACTGTTGAATTTCTAACAATTTTTCCTTGAATTTGCAAGTACAGTATGACGTACATCTTGGATATACCGGGTCTATTTGTTTTAATCAGTTAAAATAATTAAAATTTATTTTGGAAGAACGCCCACTTGGAATTTGTTGTAAGGCACAATTCTGGACGCAAAGAGCACACTTCCACTTAGCTCAGAAAAATGTCCCAAGATGCAAATCACTGTAATCAGCCACTTTTCCCCCCAGTAACAGTTGTGACATAAGGTCGTAAATCGGGAAGTCTTTCTCTAGTACAATGAAAGAATGAAGGTTTCCCTGTGGAATTGGCAATGGAGTTTTCTTCTTCTAAATATGTCCTTGAACTGCACATGGCTTCTAATTTATTACACTCATCCCTTCTGAATGCAGAGTTTATCATCTACCAAATAAGTGCTAAGTATGGAGTCCAAATTGATCAGTGCTTATTCTTTTTCCCTCGCTAGTGAGTAGAGAAGAATTAAAAAAAAAAAATCCTTAGAGGAAAGAAGCATAAAGGCAATGTGAATCTGCATGAGTGCCTCCTCAATCACGTCCTCCAGTTGGGACCACTCTTTGCAATCCATTTTGGCCAGAAGCGGAGGTGGGAAGAAGAGGAGGGATGGCAAGCGACTCAGTACCTACCTCCAGAGCTGCCCAACAGTGAAGAGCTGTGCCGAGGGCTCAGCAGTCCTTAGCTGAGGGCCTTTCATCCAGCCCTCTTTCCTGCACTGGGGGGACCTCCCAGAGCTGTCAGTTAGTGAGACGAACTGGGAAACTAAGCTATCCAGTGCAGACAAAAGCTTCCTCTTTTACTCTTCTGTATCTCAAAATACATCTTTATAACTGAAAATACTTTAAAAAACACTAGCACTCTTGAGAGTGCCGGGAAGCATGACGTTTGATATGATATTGCTTAGCTGAAGGATTTAGCAGAGATGTATCACTTAATCTTCCTTCACAGGAAACGTTACTATATTCTGAGAGAAATGTTTTATGTATATGAATTGGCCATATATTAATTTCCCCCCCTTATCTGATGCTGTATATTACTACCTTTAATTTCTAATATTTGTTTCATAAAATAATGAACTTTCTTTCTTTTTTTTTTTTTAAAGCAGGTATCAATTAGGAACTGAAAACACCTTCCTACCTGTAAAACAAACATTGATGCGATAAATAGAAAACAATTGATTATGTGACTATTAGATTATTGAAAATCAAGTCCAGTTTGATTCTATGCTAGAAATATCTTATTGGCAAACGTTGTTCAAAAGTTAACAAATGTCTTATTTTCACAAAATGAACTGTCATACCCTAATTGTACTCTAGACTAAAATTCAAAAATACCAGAGACATAAAACCAGTTGTTCTCCTCAGAAGTCCGCAATGTTATGTGCTAAAATGGCTGCCCTTGAACAAGACCCATAACCTAAGGCATGTTTTTTATGTAATGGATGAGAACTGATTTTGGATGCTTATTTATTTAAGTTTGATAAATACCAGACCAGTTAATAACTGTTTCCTTAGGAAGACTGTGATCAGCTGCCCTGTTGTACTTTAAAGCCAGCTGTAACTAGGGAAATAATATGCACTATTGCATTTTTGTCCTTCTCCACTAGACACAGGAAAACAATGCATTAAGAAGTGATTTGGGTAGCAACAGGCTAGCTAAAACAACTGTAGAATTAAGATGAAATACTTTCCATTGCCTGCCCTTTTCCCAAACTGTAACTAATTTCACATGCAAAACTCACTGTAAAAGTACTATCAAAAAAGCAAGATTTCTATTTCCTCTCCCTAATTTAACTTCTAAAATTTAGACTGAAGGCATGCTATCATTCACTGTACAAAGATGAAAGAGGAAGATAATCCACAGCAGCTCCTAGCAGTAAAATTAGAGAAGGCTTATGCTCTTTGATGACTGAACTGCTACATATTGCATGATGGTGAGCAGAGCCACTGCTGAGTTCCCCAGCCAGGGAAAGGAGCTGTTAAAAAACTGTTTTACAGACCAAATTTCCTCCTTGAATGTGGAAAAGCTGGTATGTTTGGCCTAGTTATTTTAGATGCTTCTTAAGTAAACTAATATTCACTGAAAAAAATTGCATGAATTCAATACAGATTCCGCAAGAAACCCACCCAAAGCAGTGTTAAATGAAGACAGGTAGTGGCACCAGTGGGAAAACTAGTCTGCTGTACCTAAGGTCCTCTCAGGCATCCCTCCCTTCATGGTTTTACATGTGGAAGACTAATGTGCACCTCTTCACTCCCACCAGGGAGGAAGGAGATATGCAGAACTACAGCCTTGCAGGCGTATGGCATGGACTTAACTTTCACAGACACAAAAATAGGTGTATGTGGAGAAAACTGAACCTGGTAATAACCTTAACACCCTTGCTCTCTGAGGTTCTTCACTTTCTCATGTACTGCTGCTTTTTTGCAGTGCATCTCTCTCCTAACGATTTCTATTTTAACCCAGTCTCTATGTGGCCTTTCCAGGAAGGTGCCTCTTGCTGAGAGGGACTAACCACAAATAGTTGCAAGCTTCATTGGGAATGAAATACTAGTTTTCTGATCAATGATTTGTGAACTATCAAGAGTGCCAAAATCATGTTAAATCTATGTTTTTCACCCTAGCTTTCCATTATGGAGAACCTGGTTCAAACAAAGTCAGAAGGCAAAAGGACATTTTAACTGCCAAGGTCATCAGTAGAAAAGGAAGAGATAAGTGTGTTATCTCAGCTCTGTATTATTCCAAAGAGGAAACAAAAAAACCCCGAAGTTCAAGCAGATGTCAAGGCATACAGACAACTCCTCTGTTTCATGCCACATATTCCAGTCCTTTTGTGTGATTGTTTTTATGAAATCAGGGTTAATATTTAATGTGTGGTAATGCTTACAAAATCAGAGAAATATGTGGTAAAAAATCACCAACCATCAACTCATAGAAATGCACAGAATTTCAGACGTACAGGGAATGAGACTGGAGGGGTCATGAGGTAATTTTGCCCATCTTTTGTTCAAAGGCAAGATCAACTCTAACTATGAACTCCAATTTACGTATTAAGAGCAAATAATGCTTAACATATACATTACATCTGTGTCAGTGCTGTGGTGTACAAAGACAAGAGTGTATACCCAGACATCCTGCGCTTCCAAAAAGAATACATAAAAAGCATGGACACCATGACTCCCATGGCAGGTGAGAGAGCATCCTCTGGCTATACAGAGCTCTTTTTTTATTTTTTTTAGAATCTATGGCCCTGTTGGTGGTAAAATACTGTACTGCCCCATACTGCTTACATGAATGTACAGTCCTGATCATTGCTGAGACAAATGACATCTGCGCATTTCATGTGCATCCCTCTTTATCCATGACTACAAACACCTGCTAGGACCACCAGCCTCTGGGCACTTCTGATCAACACATTTGTTGTGGTTTAACCCGGCCGGCAGCTAAACACCACACAGCCGTTCGCTCACCCTCCCCCCTCCCTCTCTGGGATGGGGGAGAGAAACGGGAAAGTGAAGCCTGTGAGTTGAGATAAAGACAGTTTATTAAGACAGGAAAATAATAATAACAATAATAATAATAATAGTGATAATGGTAATAGTATTAACAATAATAATGTGTAAGAAAACAAGTGATGCACAATGCAATTGCTCACCACCCGCTGACCGATGCCCAGCCTATTCCCGAGCAGCCGGCCCCCCACCCCGGCCAGCCACCCCTATATATTGTTCAGCATGACGTCAGATGGTATGGAATACCCCTTTGGCCAGTTTGGGTCAGCTGTCCTGGGTCTGTCCCCTCCCAGCTCCTGCTGCACCCCCAGCCTGCTCGCTGGCAGGACAGAGCAAGAAGCCGAAAAGTCCTTGGCCTGGTGTAAACACTGCTCTGCAACAATTAAAACATCAGCATGTTATCAGCGCTCTTCTCATCCTAATCCAAAACATAGCACCCTACCAGCTACTATGAGCTACTTAACTCTGTCCTAACTGGAACCAGGACAACATTTTTCTTAAAGTTCAAAGTGACTTTTTTCCCCTCTCTCCTTCTGTGAATCACTGTCTTCCTGTTGCTGTTTATGTTCACTAGAATTAAAAAAAATCACTGTAGTGTGAAGTGACATGTAAATAAGAATTCGTTCTGCATAAGTGACAAACTTAATAGCTATAAGAAATTGGAACCTATCCTAAGAGAAAACTTTACTATTTCACTTCCTTACAACCTAAATACTTGCTTCATACTGCAGTAGATTGTAGATACTACACCTTAAAATTGCTATGGCTGTGTAAAAGACAGTTATTGTAAATCATGCAGAGGTTTCTAAAACACAAGGTTTCCTCCTTCTTGTATGGCTGAATTCATTAAAACTGTTTCTGATTTTACAAGCATAATGGTTTACTCAAATACCATTGTGTTAAATGCCACATAAAAACCTGAACAGATTGAAAGTTTTGACAGCAAACATCCATAAATGCCCCAGATTTCATTTAAATATTCTTAAGGCCCTTTTTTATGATGCATGTCATATATCGAATAAATGAATAAGTTAACCTGGAAGAAAACCTAAAACATCTAAACTAAAGACTATTCTTTATTAGGAAGGAATACTCAGTTGGAAACAAGTGCTTTCAATTTTCAAGTAGCATACATAGAGAAACTATGCATCCTCACTACAGGTATAGGACTTTTCTATTCTTTTTATGGACTGGGGTTGATAAAGCATAGATACTAACTTGAAGTGCCATCTCCAGGAGGCTGGAGAGAAAGAATAGGGTGATTTATAAACTTCATTGTATTATTCAAACTAGTTTGTGTTAATTACTCACATGTATTTTATAACTTTTTGGGGGGCATTTTTTTTGAGACTTTTTGATTTATGAGATCTCACTCTACTATTAACTATAGCCTCTCTGTTCATTGTGAACAGTTGTTTCTAACCTTTTACATCTATGGCATTTCTGTAACAGAAGAAGACATTTGTGTCAAACATGCCATGAGAAGATAGGGCCCTACTGCTAAAACCAATGCTATGCTCTTTAAGACTTTTCAGGTATCCATGGAGGGTAGGGTATCCATCTGGGTTTTGGGTAAGATGACTGCAAGTTCTGTTTATTGTTCTGGAGAGGTCTGATGTCACAAATCACTGAATTCTACAATATGTCCATTCAGCAGTGTCACAAGTTGTACGCGAAACTGTTGTGCCTAGTAGAAGAGATTCCAATTTACACTAGCTTTCACTTAAAAAAGAAAGATATTGCAAGCCTTGAGTCATATTTGTATCACTTACTCAGAAGTCCTTGGGAATAGATTATTGACAATAGTACTGGATTTGATCCCAGATTATGACTGAAAAGAAAGTCAATCCCAGCTGTGAAGTGTAGTTACATTCCCATTAATAAAAACAATTATAAACACATGTTAAAGGAAAGTAATTTTCCTGTTTCCTTTTTTTTTTTTTCTCTGTGATTTTGAATCTGTTGCGCAGATTTGATAGATTTGCTGAATTTCTGTTTGCTCCCACTGAAAAGTTTTGAGTCATGCTGTTGCTCTGTTCTGAAGATGGGAACTTTTCCACGTCACCTGGTCCACCTACCTACTGCAGTCCTCTTCAGTGAGAAAAGCTGGCTTCTAGCATCATTCAAATAGCTCTATGCCCTTCTTCGAAAGAATGGCATGTGTTCTGAACATGATGGGCAACAATGGAAGGCTAAACAAAGGGTGAAGAGTGAAAGAAACGTATCATATATGATAAGCTAGATAACTGCTAGATAACATCATAAGACAATGCAATGCCTGAGAGAAGCTGGGAAAGAAAGGGTGGATTGTCAGTGGTTGTCAGTAGGAGGGAGATGCTCACTACAAGAAGTGAAGGAAGAGGATCAATGGAATTAAACACTGTGACAAGAATTTGCTGAAACTTGCAAGGAAAGGTGTTAATTTAGGTAATGATGGGGTGTGTAAGCCTCATTATTTAAATCTCTTTTTCATCAAGACTGCCGGGATGAAAGGGTTTGTAGGTGCCTATCACAGTCGGGACTTTCAGGATTAGCACAGTTGTAGAAAGAAAGCAGCTCTCTACTGGTTAACTGTGTGTTTTTGACCTTAAGAGTTACCTTTAAGAGACAAAAAGGTGGTTAAAATTCACGGGGCACAAAGAATTACACTTTCATTCGTCCTAAACACATATATATTTATAAATAGAGTGTGACCAGAAGTGAGAATCTGAATCCAAAGCTATATAACAAATATTTGTTTCACAGTAACCACTCCCATATTGTTTAATAAATCTGTTAATGTTCTGTATTTGTACATGATTTTTATAGGTTATTTTACATCTTTAATCTTAACCAAAGCAGCAACCCCCTTAGACTCAAAGGACTCTGTTTGATGTGGCCTTTTTTACTTACAGCATTTCTAATCACACAGAATTTGTGAACTATGGATTGTTTTATTTACGTCCCAAGCATGAGGGAACTCATTTAATGTACTTACTACCTAAAAAAAAAAAAAAAAAAAAGCATTTCATTTCAACCCAGGGCAGCAGAATAATTTCATTTTATACTTACAAAAATTTCATAACCTTTCCCTTTTTCACACGATACATAAACCAAGAATTCAGTACTATAGTGCAGACCTTTCACAAGCAGTGCACCCAGATCTATATTGACTAATATATCAGCCTCTAAATAATGAGCAATTAAATAAACTCTCTCCTCCTCTTCCCTCCCCCACTGCAAGCGATCTTTATAATGGAATGCATCCCTGTAACAACTCCACTGACTGTTAAAAGAGGGATGGATGAAGCCAATCTAATTAAGGTTTTAAAGGTGCTATTTCACACAGTGACTTAAATTATGCACCAACTATATCCTGTAAGTTTCTGTTCCTGTATTTTTATATTTTTTGTTCTGTGCTCATTGTTTGCAATAATTACAGTGAAAAGGTGGCTTTGAACTATGTTTAATGAGTCTTCTGAATAATGTTTATCTGGAACATGTCAGGCAGTATAAGTGTAAGTGAGTCTAACAATTGCCAGAATTTCCTGATGCCTGTGGCAGGGATATATCCTAGAGATGCTCTCTGTGAATAGTAAGCCACTTAGTTAGGTAAAAGACTATATTTCTTGTTGTTATTTTTTAAATATTTTTTATTTTTTTACTGTGATGCTGTAACTTCTGGGCATTTTGTAAAAAAGTACAGTTATGTAGTCTACATATGAAAGCCTAGAGCTAGCATGTCATTTCAGTGGCACTTAAAAGAAGAAGGATGAAAACTTCACCTTTCGACCTCCCTTCTATAATCCATACTGGAGGACCAGAGATGTACTGTAATACTGGTGAAGGACATAGCAACATATTACAGATAGCAGAAACATTAGAAAATGCACCGTAAGGACAACTCAACCAGCCTGGTACAGATAGCTCAGAGAAGGATTTATTTGCTTTGGCTCAGCTAAGCCAGCATGCTCAAGCGTAAACCTACTAGGTGCAGGTCAGAGCTGAGAGGTTTTAGTGATGTTGCCTCCAAGACAAGACGTGATTTAAAAACCTGGATACTGAGCAATGTTTTTCAGAGACCCACATGAATGTCTGTCTAGCAGCTGGCTCAAGTTAAGTTGTGCCAGAACGAAGATGAAACTAATAAAACCAGGCAGACATATGTTTATTCTGTGTAACTGGGTACCTTTGCACGTATTTCTAGGGTGTTGTGCTGAACCACGTGAGCTAGCTCTTTGCAGAGCTGATATGAGTCCACAGGGCTTATTAGCTCAGGCTCTATGCTGTGAGAGAGCAGCTAAATTGCTCCTGGACCTCAGCTAGCTGTGGAAGCAACCCGCCTACATTTACATAGCGCTGCCCTTAAGCAAAGCAAGTGTGGAATGTCCTTAGTTTCTGTACTTTCATAACCTGATGAATTGCCCATCAAAAAAGAATAGTTTCTATATAAAGATCCACATATCCGAGTTAACATGGAACCAATGTTCCTTTAAATTGCCTCTCATGAAAAGAACTTCCTGTACTACGCGTGTTGATTATTTGGTAAACTTTTAAATACTTGGAGATCTGAAACTATATCTCTGCTGGAAACTAATGTCAGGTCCTTCAGTCTTAAGAACTGTGATGATGGATTGTTTCCTGTCCCTTATAAACAGATGACATTTAAAAATTCATCAGTTTTCTTTCTGCAACAAACCTGGCAAGCTCATAAACATCCTTCACAACCTCTCCTATTAGTGCTTGCCTATGGAGGATTGATACTTCTCCAGAGCTTTAATTCATTTTTTGTTAAGACACTGTGCTTTAATCCTGGGCTGGTACTGACAGGCTCCAGACTCTAAAGATTCTAGAAAAGCAGATCTCAGATGGCAGTATTATTAACTGCTGTCATTTGAACTGCCATTTAACGATACTGTGTTGTCTTAAGTCTGGGACATAATGAACCTTTGCTGTTTGAGACCCTCTGGACTCGCTCCATGCCGAACTAAGACCTCAAAATCAGTCCCAAGTCGAATGTGAAGGATAAGAGAGGAGCCTTCCAGCAGATATTGTGGTGCCTTTTGAGTGATATTTGAGTGTGTATCTCTTAGACAAATTATTCATGATCTGCTCTATCAGACAAAGGTCACATTTACCAGGAAAAATATTCTTCTGAATGCACTTGCTACTTTGATGATTTTCTTTCCACATAGTCAAGAGAAAAGAGGAAAGCAATCAAAATTATTCATAAAATAAGTAACATTATGACAGGTTACAATATTGCAATATTTAACCAGTATATTACAGCTTTCTGAATCATTGAGCCTTGAAGTGTTTATGTGCGCTAGCAGAAAAATGCCTCAAAGAAAGAAAAATGTTGAAGAACATTACCTCATTACTAAAGGTACACGCAACAATATTATTTCCTGAAAAGGGCCAGTGTATGTGAAAAAGAAACATCAGGAAAATATACCGGTGATAATGCTGGAATAGTAATAGCTATGGCAAATATACTTTTTCACTATCAGCTGAGTACTATTCTGCGTTTATATTAAGACCAAAGCCACAGGATAGTCTTACAAGATTGGATGTGTCTTCATTTCATTAATCGAAAAATTGAACACAAGGAATTTTTTTTATTTTTTTGGAAAGTCTAGGACAAGCTGGTGGAGAAGGGCTGTAACAGAAGCAAAATCTGCCTCCTGGCTGCCAGTTTTATATACACAAATTTCAACAATTGTCCTTGGAGGCATTAAAAGGCATTCCACCTTAGCCATGCTTCAGTGGTGAAGGGAGAGGGGGAAGAAAATTAAAGCTCTTTCTGATGCTCAGCCCTAAGAAAGAGACAAGTATCACAGAATGACTTTCCTCTGTTTTCCTGATCAAAAGACTGCTTCTAATTTCTACACACAGCACTAAGTAGTAATATTTCGGAACCATCATTCATTTCCATGGTAACATCCCTTGATATTACAAGCAGTTAATTATGCCATTGCTGTGTGGTACACTGTATGTGTTATTTACGGAAATAGATAAACATTTAATGAAAGCGTTTTTGAATATATGAACAAAATAAAAAATGCTGTTCTATCCCTGTGGTCTTTCCTCATGCACTATGCAAAGAAAATACAATATTAGCAGTAATTTGCTGAAACCTATAGAAATACAATGTTCTTGGTAAAGAAATGTGGTAACTTTCTATGGCAAAGGAGAATTCTGACTGAGATTTTAATTAAATAATATTATTTTCTAAAAAGATATCATATAAAGATACACTTGGTATAACTGGATTTGATATAAATAGACTATAAATTACTAGGGATTCAAAACAGAACAAATGACTTCATGGTTATCTTGATTATATCAGAGCTATAATGCAACATATCTGTCATGAAGTAACTGTCCTTGACTGTCATCAAGATCCCTCTTGTAAGTGAAAGAACATCCTATTGTTTGATATTCTAATTTATAGTGCAAATTGAATAGTTCTGTAGTGAATGGTCACTGGATATGCAATTTCATAAGCTAGAATTAATATTGTTTTGTTAAAAAGTGACCTGCAAATGTAGTGCAGTCAATACAGGAAAAAGAGTATAAATTGAGTAATGAAGTTTGCACAAACTGTTTTAAACAGCCATCTAAAAATGTTTTCAATAAGAACTTTATCGAATTTAAAAAGTAAAACTTAGACTGAAAACTAATAATTCTTAAAAATATTATCTAATTCTTTGTTTAAGGAATTGGTTTTGTAGAGCTCCTCAAGTTTTACATGTATTTTTATAAATAATTCAGGCAACTATTAAATGTATATGTTTTCTTATAGTGCTGGCAGAAAACATAGTATGTTGCAGAATAACCTGAATTATTCATCTAAAAAGTCAAATAACAACAAATGAATTTTAACATAATCAAACACAAGGAACACATATGGAAATAAACGTTTCCTAACTATGCCAACAGGATAAAATAGTGTGCTTAGAAAGCTGTGATTCACAAAATTTTAAAGGTCATAGTGGATTATCACCTCAACCTACCACTGTATCAAAGTGCACTAATGTGATGCTGCACTAAATATGTTTAAAAAGAAGAATAGTATGTAAAAGTACACAGATGACCTTCCCTTTGTTAAATGACCACTTTGCTGAGCCTACTGCTAGCACAGCTTATTGTGATCTGATTAATACACTACAAAAAGCATGTGAAAACCCTGAAAAGTTCAAAGGAAGACCACAAAAATGATCTGGTGTAAAAAGCAACCCAAAGTAAAGATACTGTTGAGAGATTGCTTGACCACTTTATATAGCTAAGATACATGAGGGTTTTCAATCTTGTTACCGAGAAAGTTACAAGAGCCAAAAGCTGGGTCATGAAATCAGAAAAACTCAGCCTTACAGGAAGAAATAACATCCTTAAGTGTCCCGAAGATTACAAGAGGAGCAATATAACTCATTATTATCTGCTCTGTGGTCTCTGAAATGAAGTCATTTTCATGGGTAAGAGATACCTGGGGGAGTACCGGACTAGTTGCAATATTGGCCCTTCCTAACCTTTCCTCTGACCCAGAAATGACCAGATATTTTCAGAGTTTTATTTTGCTGCCATTCCCTCAAGCCCTGAGAAGTGATGGATACAGGAGATAATCCTCAGCGGGTGCTCTCTGGTGCTATAGAGAATCCATTTTCTTGGGCAGTCTGCTGGCACATGCTGCTCAGATCACCAGGATGAATGTGACTGACAGATTTCAGGTCATACGGGCTAATATCACGGTGGTTTTATTTCTGCCTTCCCATGGGTTATCTGCTAGCTGATCTGGGGACACCTAACCTCTTCAGTTTGCTACAAAAGCAGGAACTGGGAACGTTGGTGGCATCTCAGCACCACAACATTACTCTCATCCTAAATCCAAATCACACACCATACCAGCTACTAGGAGGAAAGCTAACTCTGTCCTAGCTGAAACCAGGACACATGCATAGCTGTTAAACTCTACAGGATTTAAATGCATTAGTCTAACCCAAGTTTACAAAGTTAAGAGCCCACGGTGTTGACAAGATGTGCAGGAATACTGTGGAGAAGATCAGGGAGTCAGCTAGGAGAAACTAGGCCGGAGGGCTCTGGAAGCAGCGCTGGTACACCCAGCGCACACCCACAGCCAGAGGTGCGCAGGGGGCAGTTTGCCCTGTCTGCGGGTAGGAAGCAGCTCCATGCTGCTTGTGGGAGACTATTGGCCCCGGAAGTAGGCCAAGAAAGAAACTTCAGCTTTTTTTCTTGACACACTGTTCTTTCCCTCATCATTTCAGTCGCAAATAACGCCTTGAGCTTGCCTCCAGTCTCATCATTGCCCAGATGCCCTCACAGAAGCAACCCACTGCACCAGAATAAAGCTGTTGGGCTTAGAAGTTTACCCTTGGCTTTTGAAGGCTGTGATTCCAAACTTTCAAATAACACAGTATTTATAGCTTTTCCTTGGATCTTAACAGTGGCTACTAAAATTATACGGACACTCGCATAAAAGAAAATGAAAATACAAGTACAACGTGGCTTTCACATCTGATATTTTTGATCTGGTAAATTTAGGTGTCACATATTTAGTTCTACCCACTGAAACACTCAACTTTAAATTATTTTGCTTGGACTGTGATGTTGCAGGCTATAAACAAATCTTAAAATTATTGCAGTTGTGCCCTGATTTCTTAACAACAGTCCTTTCTGCACATAACTAAATATAGTAACTTTTGGACTTCGGTGCAACAGTTTAAAATTGCTGCTTTTATCAAAGCCTAGCTAAGTATATTTATACCTGAATCGACTGAAGCTTTTTGTTTACTTTCTCTGATTTGTCTTGGCAACATATAAATCAAATTATAGATTAGAGTCTTTGTTGATTATTTTCCTAATATAACTCCTACCTTAATATATTTCTCCTGGTCTAAGCAAAATACTACAAAGTAGTCTGCCTACAGTAGCACATTTTTACATAAAGAAGGTGATCGGCATAGACCGTGCAGGTGTTAGATTTAATGAAAGTATATGATTTTTATACAGCTATCACTACATGCACCAAGTATCGTTCTGGGACTATTGAACTGCAAATGGGCTTACAAAATGAGCTGTGAGTTCTAGCAAGCCTCTTACAAGAAAATAAATCTTAAGAACAAAGACCATCTATGCTAAAATGCTTGTAATTTTTTCTTAGCATCAGTGGCTAACACACTCTCAAGTTTAAAGGTATGACAGGATGAAGGTACAGTGGTTGGCAGAATCTGATAGAACAACTGGGTACATTAATTCAATTTTCGTTGTGACTTTTAAAATAATATGCACTGTACTACATAAATATTATTTTAGTTGTAATACAAACATCAGAAGAGCATTCGCAAAGATTAGCAGGCTAATAGAGGATACTGCACTTACCAAGGTGTGTGTTCATCATCTTCGCACAATATTTGCACATGGCTTCCAAGTCATTTAGCTGTCCTTGTAGAAATGAAATTTGGGCCTCCAATTCCTCCTCCTACAATTAAAACATTATTAGTATTTTTAAATAAACAAACACCTTTTTATGATATACCGTAAAATTGGTAAGCTAACCCTTGACATGTTTAGATGTCTTCTAATTCTTTGTTCTTCAGCAAATTTTGGAAATAAAGAGAATCACCTTCCAGATGTATTTATTAAAAGACTTTTAAATTATTTTGTTATTTCATGGAAATAGGGTTTGGTCTTAAAGTTTCAATTTTTATTAATACTACCCTTTTTTTCATTTAAAGAATCTAAGAAAAAACTGCCTACATTCTCCTACATTATCCATGAAAGGTTAAGAGTTCTTATTTCTTTTCCAGAAACACAGTACAACAGCAATAATTAAAAAAAATTATCAAGGAGAAAAATACACACTTCTGGCAGAGTAATTTTTACAGCAATCCGTTTGACACCTCAGAAAAATTCCTTTTTATTTTAAGGTGTACATTTAATGAGACCTAATGCCACACTCAAGGGTGCACTACTATTATAAATTTTGGCGTATTTATTTGTGTCACACATCATGCTCTACTTGTATTAAAAACCTGCACTTCTATGCCAAGGCAATTGCAATAACACAAAACTTCTTATACATTGTTTAGGTGAAAACTATTTGCAGCTCACATACTGTAAAAGTTACTTTGAATTATTGATTTCTTTAATAAAGATACATCAAGTGTAATTTAAAATACAATTTTTAAAAACAGATTCTTGATTTTAAGGCCTAATTTTAAGCCACATGACCTGTATATGCAATGGAAACTACCTCAATGAAGAATTTCTCTTTGAACGCCTTTGCTATCTACACTTGCATCCAGTCTTGACTTAATGACCATACGGCAGAGAAAGTCATCGCTTTTTAAGAAAAAATCCTTCAAAGCTTAAACACATAGAGTATCAAGCAATTTTGTTTCATTTTATTTAAGAATGCAATTGAATTCAAAAAGATAAAGGCAAAGCAACGTTTCAGCATGCTGTTTTTCTTAGGACTTTTAGTCTTATCATATCCTTGTTTGATGGGGATTGCTGAACATAAGTGTGAATTACATTTCAAATGAAAAAATTCCCAAACTGATCAGCCCGAATCAATCTTGATTTAAACATACAAGTGATCTTAATCTTCATCACAAACTGAGACACAGAGGCAAGAAAATGAAACTTAGCACTAATACAGCATATATCCAAAAGCAATTGAAAAAAACAGTAGCATTTTGCAAGATCCAGCAATATCACTTTCTCCTTATGCACTTTTTCCTTGCACCTATAACCTACAGACATTAAGTAGTTTTTTTCTTTACTATTTCCCTGTGTTAATAAACCCTCACCTTATTTTACCCACCCTCATACTCTTGTCAATTTAAGCCTCAAAGGGACTGATTTGGTATTGGCAATTTATGGATTCTGAAAGACTAACCTCATTTAAAGCCTGCAGTTCTGTCACAGCCTATACAAGCTCTTCAAGAAATGTCCCTGCAGAAGACCTTTTCCTACTACATACAGAAATCTAGCAATTGGAAGAAATAATCTACCACAAATTTTAAATTGCCAGTTCACTACAAATCTAGCTGTAAGATGGGGAAAGGAAACAGTATTTGAGTATTTTTCTATAAATAAACATCAATTTCCTAAAAACATTAGTCAGTAATAGAAAACCATTTTATCTTCTACAACTGAATAAGAAAATTTAATTTCACATAATTTAAATTTCCATGTTTCCCACACTATTTTTTCTTATTCATGGACCACAACAGCAGTAAATTGATTTTTAAATGTTTTTGGACAGCTCTATCCACTTGAGCAGATTACAAAACGAGCCTTTTCAACTGTACAAGAGTACAGAAAGGTACTCCCTTTCCTTTGGCATGGGAGGCTGGTGCTGAGTACCACTCCTTCAGCTCATTTGGAATCTAGCACGGGCTGCAGAAGCGTTCAGCATACCCAGTGCTTACAAAGGAAGGCACTGTGGCCAGGAGCTCACAGAAAGTGCAAGAGGTTTGTTGCCAAGCGGGAAATCTTGCAAAAGGCTGAGTGAACGCACTTTGAGCTTCTTATTTATCTGGCACCCTCAGGAAAGGCACCAAGGAGCGCTGCCAGCAGGACGAACAAATAAGCAAGGCAGTTAACTTGGCACTTGACACACAAGAGACCCAGATGTACTGATTGCATAAGAAGGCAACACCCAAACGGTGGTGACGTGCTACAAGACATAACTCCTGCCCTTGCTGGGCCAGTCACCTGCAGTGCTGTGCCAACCTCGGTGCATATGGAGCCCTGAGGGTGACCACCCTGGTGGGAGGTTTGCTCTGCTAGAGTTGCTGCAGCAGGTGTGGAGCAGCTGGTGCGTTTTGTTGCATCGGGGACGACAAAGAGGAGACTGACAAGATCTTTCAAGGTGCAAAAGTTTATGCCACTGACAGGGAAGGTGCAACTGAGGCCTGATGGAATGGGAAAAAGACATGCACTCCTAAGGGAATGGAAACTGGAGGCTTGTGACTTCTGGCAGCAGGGAGGCTGGCCAATGCTGCAGGGCCCAGGCAGCAGAGGGTCCCTCAGAGGAAGAATCCAGATTGGACACCATATCAGAGAGCTACCAAGACAAAGTGATCAGTGGCAGTGAGTGGTTGGTGACTCTCTTTGGGTATGCCAGCCAGATCCCTCGCCTAGGAGGGTTTGTTGCTTGCCTGGAGCCTCAATTTGTGGTGTTGCAGAAAGACTATTTGGGGTAACCTAATGTTCTGATTTCTTTCTGCTTTTTCATGCAGACACCAATTAGGTGGTGATATGAAACCATTTTACCTCAAAAGCGACTGTAGGGCTCTTGGGCAAGGGTGAATG
Source organism: Anser brachyrhynchus (assembly GCF_964034855.1). Classification (NCBI taxonomy): domain Eukaryota; kingdom Metazoa; phylum Chordata; class Aves; order Anseriformes; family Anatidae; genus Anser; species Anser brachyrhynchus. The sequence continues at coordinate 38,344,345 of NC_137695.1, forward strand.
GGACAGGAATCCTTGTATTGTTTCTCTGTAATCCTGTGGCAAAAGGGAAAAGCTTGGCTAGCAGGAGGTGTATCCAACAGACCACACATATGGCTACATATTTGGTGGCACTAGCAGGACTTGGACTACTTTGATTGTGACATCTCATTTGATGAGGAAGGACAATTTAAAACAAGAATAGATACACCTGGCAAAGACAGGGAAGAACATCTTTGTTAACAGGCTTGTTAATCTAGTGCAAAGGACTAGAAGTTTAATTTGCCATGGAACAGGGACCTAACCCAGAAATACATAAAGAAGCAGCACTTATGGAGAAGGTATTCAGAAGGCCACTTGGCTGAGCAAGGAGTTTCTTAATGAACTAAAATGATAAAAGCATATATTGAAATGGAAACTGTGGAAATGGAAAGCCCATGTGTGGAAACAATGACAGGAAACAAAGGACAAGCACACAAGCATTGCTTGGACACAGGAACAACACTAGGAAGGACAAAGTCCAGCTGGAGCTAAAATTAATGTGGGACATTAAAGGGTGACAAGAAGGAATTTTACAAGTATGATAGCAGCAAAAGGAGGTTCAAAGAAGATGTCCATCTATTGCTTTTTAGGGGAGATAACAAAATACTAGATGATATGGAAAAGTCTGCAGCAATACCATTTTTGCCTATAGCTTTTTAGGCAAAGTCTGCTGCTAGACCTCTGCATGTACAGCTTGGGAAGGAGAGGTATGGCTATGAGTGGGAGAGCAATAAGTTGATGAATACCCGAAGAAGCCAAATGTGTTCAAATATATGGAATCAAACGAGATACACACATGGGTGCTGAAAGAGCTGATGATGTGATTGTAACACCACTTGCTATCATCCATGAAGAATCATTGCTATTACAGGACAACCCTGATGACTGGAGAAAGGTTAATTTTACATTCATATTAAAGAAAAGGGAGAAGGAGGATCTAAGAAACTGCCTCACCTTAGTCCTGGAATTCGTGGAGCATGTCCTCTTGGAAACAATTTCCAACGCGCAAAGGACAAGACAATAATCAAGAGAAGTCAACAAGGATTTACCAAGTGCAAATCACGCTCGTGATGAAATGACTGGTCATGCAGATGAAGGCAGAGAAGTGGATGCAATATACTTTGACTGCATTTAGGCTTTTGACACATTTCCAAAAGTTTCATCATTTACAACGTGAGGAAGAATGGGCTGAACAAAAGCATTGTAGATGGGCTGAAAATTGATCAGCCTCCCCCAAGCTCAAATGGTTGAGTCAATGGCATTACATCCAGTTAGTGGTTGGAAATTAGCACAGTAACTCATGGACTGCTACAGAGATACTGATTAGTATCTTCAGCAACAGCTCAGATGAGGGGACATAATGCATATTCAGTAGATTTTCAGGTGATGCAAAACTGGGAGGCATCAGAACTGCAATTCAGAAAGACCATGAGACACTGGAGGCCTAAGCAAAAGAAACTTTTTTGAGGTTTCTGTTTAAGAAACTTAATGAAGTGCAAAATTCTGCACCTGGGGAGAAAAAAAGCAATGCAGCAGTATAGACAGGAAAGGAACTAGCTATGTTTCAGGCCTGTTGAAAAGGCTACATAGGCTACAGTGGCTGCTGGGTTGAATGTGAACTAACAAAGCACTACCCTCACAAGAAGTGCAAATAGTGCTCTGGGCTGCCTAAGAAGGAATGTGTGGTCAGCAAATACAGGAAAATCATTATCCACCTCTATTCAGTGCTCTTGAGGCCTTGCCTTGAGTAATATTTTAGGCCATCAGCTCAAGGACGCTGGAGAAACTGGAGTAGGTACAATGCAGGGCTCCTGTGCTGGTTACAGGTCTGGAGGATGGGCTGAGCTGGGCTTGCTTACTTTGGCAAACAGGAGGTTAAGGGGAATACTGGGAGCCTGCAACTACAAGGAGTTACAACGATGATGTAATCAAATTCTCAGCAGTGGCAGAAGATAGAGAAGGCCAAAAATTGCCTCTTGGAAGGTTCAAATTGATCATTAGGAAAATGTTGTTCTTTAGGAGAGCAGTGCAGCAATGGAAGAGGTTACTCATAGAAGTGGTAGAGTTCCTATTCAAAGCCACTGACCTGATCCAATGTTAGTGATTGTCCTGCTCCAAATAGAAGTTTGAGCAGAAGTCACTTCTAATCAACATTTCTAAATCTAATCTACTTACAGGATCTTTCTAAAATTGCTCTGCAAATTATGAACGTTTTACAGCTTTGTAAAGGTAAGCAGCAGAACCAAAAAGCCCCTCAGAAAAAAGGACACATTTTTTTTAATATTCTGAAGTCAAATTCTTTAGCAATAGTAAATGAAACAACTGATTTATAACTGGTATTGTGCAGATGCTGTCTATTCCTGTCCAGACAGCATTCCCTGCTCCATTCTGTAAACGCCAATTTTTGTGCTTCACTGTGCTGAAACGGTGAGTTCCCTGGATACCATTTTTATTTTGTAGCATTGATGATTTGATCCCTCTTATGCATGAGCAGAGACTTACAAACTCTTTGAACTGACCAAACATAAGTTAAAAGAAAACCATTATGATCCTTCCTTCCTTGAGAAACCGACCTTCCAGCTGAATGGACAGACGCAGTACCACAAACACGTGAGCAGTGATTCAGACTTATTCTACCATAGCTCTCAAAGGTTAACCAGCTGACCACAAAATAAAAAACAATCAATCGTCTAAATAACTAATCAAAACAAAAAATCATTGCCAAATTCTTGAGCAACATGTCCTACAAAGCATATAAGCTCACAATTTTCTAATATTGCAAGCTGTATTATAAGGAAGAAAACCAAATCAAGCAGCAAATCAAACAAAAAAATCACTACATGAGACATGCAAGACCAAGTTGTACACATTTAATGACGTTATTTTTCAGTAAAACATCTTAACAATATTTTCTGAAAATTTAGTCCCAGGGTCCTCAAAAAACTTTTCCACATCTTCAACATTCCTGATGATTTAGAGCCTTACAGATGTTATTTTTCAGTAAAACATCTTAACAATATTTTCTGAAAATTTAGTCCCAGGGTCCTCAAAAAACTTTTCCACATCTTCAACATTCCTGATGATTTAGAGCCTTACAGATGATCCATAACAAATTTAATGTGAGAATGAAAAGGAACTGGGTTATTTGTGATGCCACATTGATTTTATATTTCACTAACAATATAAGGTAGGCTAGTATTTATGTCTCTAGTCAAAGCAAGAATCTATTCGAGTACCTCCATATCCACATCTCCAACTATTTTCATTGTGGTTCAGACTAAATCTGCAAAAAAAGTGATTTACATATATGTTTCTCATGCTTTTCTTTCTTCTTATCTGTATCCAGAACTTTGATTACATTGTTGTATCTCCTTTTCCTTTTGCCATGAAAACTGATTCTTTTATGATTAATGATTTGCCATATCTTTGCTATTTTTTTTTTTAAATCTATACAGTTCTGGTGCTCTCCATTTGTCCAAAGCTTGCTCTTCCCTTTTTATTACCTTTCCTTTCATCTATCTTCTCACCTTTACAAAGACAGCTCAGGAAATAAATTTTTTATATCCTTCCTTTTCTCCCGAGTTAAGTAGACTGATAATGAGATCAGTGATGGTTCTACCATACCCTGTTTTTCATCAAATTTTACTGTTTCAGAAAAACAGCTATGACTAACTAAAAGTGGTCAGCACCTTCGAGAACAGATTACAGCAAGTTTTACAGTTTTGACATTGTAATCCTATCCTTTTACAGCTCATCACTTTACAAGCTGCAATAAGGTTTCCAAAAATGATTAAGGCCACTGGAATTTAGCATCCTACACAAGCCAAGGTCTGAAGAAAAAATAGTTTTGGCAGAAGCCATTCTTCCTCAACCTTGTTTTTATCAGTTTAAACAAGTTTCTCCCAAATACGTGATGGGAGAACAGACACGGAACTAGAGGGGCTGGAAAACAGAGAATACAGATATAGGAAATCAGGTCTGCAATGTCTTTCTTCCATACTAACATTAAATTTTTAGTCTTACTGGTCAGGAAGTGAAAGAAAAATTAAATTTTCGTCTGTTTTACTCCTGTAGAAACTCCAGGAAAAGGAAACCCTCAGTTATCAATGGCTTACAATGATGTATATCTCAATACTTCATTTGTGAACACTCAGAATGGCAAAATTCCATTCATCTTGGAGCTGAATGGCTCTGAAAGCTGATCAGCTTGGCAGCACTACCAAGTGGTAAGTGAAGCAGAGAAGAAACTATCTTCAAGAGCATTTAAAGGTACGTAAGGTGCTTAAGCAAAAATGTTGTGATTAAAAATACACTGCAAAAAGTGACAGAACTGTGTTGGAACAAAGGCCTAGTTTTACTTGCGTCTTGTTTGATGGTGGTCAAAGACGGGTAGCATCACGTGTAATGAAAAAAGTACGTAATAATACAATCATGTAGTGGTATTGGCCAGAATACTCACCCAGAGGATGCAAAGATTTGCGAATCAGAGATTTCTTGAACTAGAAATGGGTTTTGTTGTTGTTGTTGTTTTGTTTTCTTTTTAGTTAATAGCCCTTGGATACTTCCTATATTAATTTGCCCTGTTATATTTTCAACTCCTTCAGTATATATAGCAAGAGCCCTAAAGAATCATCCTCTGACCTCTTGGAAAGTTTGCAGGGCAAATTTTAAAATAATTCTGATGAGGTTTTGAAACATTTAGAGGAAAACAATAGCAAAAAATTACATTGATACAAGGAAATTCTAAAGCCAAAGACTTGCTTAGAGACTTACCAGTGCTTATTCATAAAATATACTCAAGTTATACACCCTTAGGATATCGGTAACATTTTACATGTTAAACAAGATTCAGATGCATGGAATCTCATTAATTTTTATGCAATTTTCCCTACAGAAAAAAGTAGTGGTTATTGTTTCCATTTTGTGAGAATTTATTTCATTTTAATTTTTTGAATCTAACAATTAAATGCAACTAAATACAAGATTTAACTTCTTAATCTTGAACCCCTGACAGATGAATGTTAGTTGACACCCACAGAATTTTTTTATGATCCATGCCAGCCACAGAATACTCTACAGCATATGCTGACATTTAAACCAGAAACCACTGTTTTTGAACAATAAATGACATTAAAGAATGTTTAATTTATTAATTTAACTTATTTATTATTTAATTGTATTAGTCCCAGGCCCTCATCAAGACCAAGACCTCACTCTCCTTGGCGCCATGAAAACAGAAAGGAAAAAAAAAAAAACTTACTCTAAAGGATTTAACAGTGCAAGCCAAGAGACAACAGATGGCTACAGACACACATATGGGGAGGACATGGAAACAATATGGCAATATTAGTCAGTCTTACAGACATGGCTTCAGCATGTTAGCAACCAAACTGTTGCCAATGGAAAGGAAGAATTTTTAGGAGACTTTTGAAGAGGCATTTTGCTTTGCAGATGTCTAGAGAAAGTTTCTTCTATGTGGAAGTAGCTATGAAATGATTAGATGTGAGCACAATTGCTTTTGCTTGATGAAATTCACCAAGGATGTCACAGATGTATGTTGTCAGTGCGTGTTGTCACTTTTACTTTGAGAATTTTGTTACTTGTGAATTGTGTGGGAGAACACAAAGGACTTCAGATACTGCTTTCAGGTATTAATTCCTGCAGAAGTAGAGATTATATACTCATTTCCTGTGATGAACCATTACCTCTCTATTTTTGTCTGTTTCTGTATGAGTTGAACTAACCCCATTATTAATATATTTCCAAATGCACCTTACTTAAGTATTTTTCACATCTTTACTACTGCTATTTTTCATTATTTTGAGTACACTTTCAACAATATTCAACATTTTAAGCACAATATTCTCAGATAAATCTTATATATTTTATTCCTATGGACTGCATTCGTGGCGAACTTGAATTATGTTCTTATTTTACATTGTTTTAACTCATTCCAGACTGTATAATGCCATGATGGTAAAGTGTAGTTTAATCATAGAATGGCTTGGGTTGGAAGGGACCATAAAAATCACCTAGTTCCAACCCACTTGCCATGGGCAGGGATACCACCCACTAGATCACATTGGCCAAAGCCCCATCCAGCCTGGCCTTGAACACCTCCCCAGATGGAGCATTCACAGCTTCTCTGGGCACCCTGTTCCAGTGCCTCAATACCCTTACAGTGAAGGATTTCTTCCTAATGTCTAATCTAAATCTTTCCTCTTATAGTTTAAGACTATTTCCCCCTGTCCTATCATTATCTACCCAATTAAAGAGTCCCTCTCCATCCTTTTTATAAGACCCCTTTAAGTACTAAAAGGTTGCAATGAGGTCTCCCCAGAGCCTTCTCTTCTCCATGCTGAACATCCCCAGCTCTCTCAGCCTTTCTACACAGGAGAGGTGCTCCAGCCCTCTGATCATGTTTGTGGTCCTCCTCTGGACCCGCTCTAACAGACCCACATCTTTCTTGTGCTGGGGGCCTCTGACCTGGATGCGGTGCTGCAGGTGGGGGGGCCTCATGAGGGCAGAGCCGAGGGGGACAGTCACCTCCCTTCACCTGCTGGCCATGCCTCTTGATGCAGCCCAGGACACTGTTGGCCACCTGGGCTGCAAGTGCACACTGCTGGCACATGTCAAGCCTTTTGTCCACCAGAACCCCCCAAGTCTCTCTCCGCAGGGCTGCTTTCTATGTGTTCTCCCAGTCTGTATTTCTGTCTGGGACTGCCCTGATCCAGGTGCAGCACCTTGCACTGGGTCATGTTGAACCTCATTAGGTTCACGTGGGCCCACTTCTCCAGCCTGTCCAGGTAATGTTTAAGTGGATATGTTTTCTTCTTGCTCTCCCCCCCCCTTTTTTTTTCTTTCTTAATTTCACTACTGTTAGTAGACCTAGGTGCTCAGAGTAACAAATAGCACGGTACATTTGCTGATAGTTATATACTTATTTAGTGTGTTCCTTAAAGCACAAACAGATTCTCTGTTAGATTAATGAAGGAAGTGGTGGTGCAGTTATCCACATTAAAGGAAGTTAAGGAAAATACAAAACAAACGAAAGCATACCTTTTCCCCCTTTTTTTCATCTGCCTTGATCATTACTTTGACTTGTTGCTTTCCAACACAGAAGCTTTGTTCTCTGGCAGTACTGCGTGTCTCCAAATTCATCAAGGGTCATAAGAGCAAGCACGAGTGAATTAGGTAAAAAGTAATCCTAGAATTCTAGATCAAAACATAGTGCTGTCAAAGTTAAAACACTTCAGGGCATGATGCATCCCCTTCTGCTCAAAAAAGTAAGTTCAGGAGCACAATTGCCTAGTTGAGAACCTGAAACTGAACTGTCACTTCATAGTCCTTAGTGATGATATCTCGGTGACAACATATGTCAGAAGGGGGTGAGGAAATGTGACTGACAAAAATAAGAAACTAAAATGAAGGACATAAGAAAGGTCACTGAAATATTCAGTGTGACTGCTAGGAGCTAATTTAAATCGGGTTATGTACCAACACTGAAAAAAAATATCAGATTCTTTTGTTCAGAGGGCTCTGATTGAAAGTAAGTATCAAAACCAAGAAAGAAATTTTATAATACAGATAGAGATGTTCAACTAGGATGAGATAAAGATAGATTTGCCAATAAATTAAAACGCAAGAAGGCATCCAACCGAAAAGTCGTATGTTTTTGGGCAGTAGTCCTATCCTGACTTTCCTCTATGTGCTTTCACTAATAACACAGAAAGGCATGGCATCATACAATGCTTTTCCCAAGCTCTGTGCATGTAAATAGAAACAACTAATTATTGGTAAATGATTAAATGATAAATATAACGATAAATAAATAAATAAATCAGCCTTTCTGTTCTTCAAAAAGAAACATAAAACAGAGAACGAAAAAAAACAAGAACCCAAACCCTGAAAGCAATGCAACCCTGATTCAGTATAGTCAGGAACTCTTTCTTCCAACACTCAAATTTCTAACAGTAGAATTATCGTTGTCCAAGGAGACTCTCGCTTCTCAAATGGAAGAAAAAATACATATTTCTTACTGTCTTTAAAATTGAAGATGTGTGAAATACATATATGTGTATTTCTATGCACTATGTATCTGTAGCTTTATGAAAAAGTGGATCCGTTTGGAATATATTAGCACGGAGCAGACCAGTCAACAGCCCATATTGGGACAGCACGATAAAAATATTAATTTATAATGTCCACCAAAATGATTAGTGACTGAAGGGAAATATTTATTTCATTGTTAATTTATAATTATTTATGTATATGATTTATTTTCTTTTAAAACAAAGCTAAAATATCTACATATAGTGACATTTGGAAAAAAAGCAAAAGATGTAGTCCCAGATGATCTCTTATGCCCTCTGATAGATCTATTTAATTTCAATTAAAATCCTGAAACTAGCTGAAACTTTGGTTCACAGCTTCTACCCACCAGGCCCTGCTGTTGAATTTACATCTTAAACAATTCAAAGCCTATTTGCCAGGATCGCTCTGTTGGAGTCAGCTTAGTGTGCCATGCTTCACCTTGCCCAGAAATGTTAGTGGCAAAGGACTACTGGCTTGGATGTTTCCCAAAGCAGCTTCCAACGGTGAGTATCTTACTGAAGCTGCTTCCAGGTGCACCAGCCTCACTGTTGCAGAGCTGGAAACCAGCACATGCATGGCTGGTGTACGAGCAGGACTTGTATTCATCTAACCTGGGCATATTTTCCTCTTTAAAGTATGCTACTCCTATGCTCAGATATCCTCTCCTTACCAGGAAGACGGAGGAAGTTGAGCATACCTAAATGAAAACTCTTACCTAGGGACAAAGAAATAGAGGATGGAAAGAAAACTCTTTTTCAAGCAAATGTAAGACTTGAGGGACTTGTGATTGCTGGCACTGCCCTGTGGGACTGCAGAGAGACAGTTTAACAACAAGATCCATAAAATGCTGGAAGATATATGGAATATAACAAAACTTGCATAACTGATTGTGCATGGGTGGGCACTGAACAACTAAGAAAATCTGTAGTACTTCACTTGATAAGTGAACAGGTAATAATACATCAGGAAGAGCTGTAAGGAAATAGAAATTATTCCTTTGAACAGAAATACTGATAAAAGGTTTCTGTCAGTGTTGCTGTTTATGTTGTTCACAATCGTATGGCAGTATTTCTGCATAAGTAATAAAACTGAGATATTAATTTAAATGGTATGATTGTAAGCATTTTGGAAATATCTATAAATAAACACATAAGCAAATGAGAACTTCATTTCCTCCATTATTGGTTGGTATCACAGCTGGGTGGCTTTCTGCCTATCTGGCCTTTAAGACTGCATAGGCCTACCACGGCAAATGTAAGACAAACGTGAACAGAGGCAAAAAAAAGCAAAATATCTTCTGAATTTTGAAATACACTTTTAAGTATTCTTGAATGGATATGGATATGGAATGATGAATAAACAGATATTCTACAATGAATAAAGTTCATATTCCATGTTTCAATATTAGGTTACTGAAGTTTTTGGTTGAATGAAATAGTCAATTAAGTACAATATACATACATAATTATGCTTCTTAATTTACCTTTTTGAATAAGTATTTTAACATACACACAGTTTAACATGCACACAATCATTTATGAAGGACTCTTACAGTACACCTTCTTTTCAACTCATCTTCAGTTAAAATTCTTTTAGACATCAGCTGCAAAAAAGTTTCACTAAACCCTTCTCTATTCAGGCTGGATGTATTTGACCTTTGATGTGACTCCTGTCATGATTCAGGATAAAGGCCAGATCAGGATATTATTATTTAGGGCTTTTAGAACTCTGAGTTTAACGAAGGTAAATCTTAAGTATAGTGATTATGCAGTGACAATAAAAAGATGCCAGTGTAAACATTTATACTACGTTGTTAAAAGAGCAGAAGTAGAAGTTCTGTTCTTTTTATAGGAAAAGATTTCATTTAACCAAACAGACAAAACAAAAATCAAGCTATTCTATATTTAAATGCATACCTACAATTCATTTCACAATTCATTTGCAGTCAAAAAGCCCAAACAACTAAAACGACAGTTTGATTTAGAGAGATGTCGATGCTTTTATTGAGAGTTCAGTACAGATCTCAGAGATCTTCACAGAACTGGACAGTACTTTTGTGCTGTCATCTTAAAAGAGCAAGATGAAGGGAAGAGATTTCCATTTAAAGGGAGTAAAAGGGCAGCTCAAGCCACCAGTATAGATCCTCAGATGAGTTTCCCTTTGTCACCGGGATGCTGAAACATTAACTTTATGATTGGTGGGTGGAAAGAGCAGGCACAGAGCAAATTCTTGTACCTGCAGTGCTGCTGGTAACATGACTGCTGAGGAGCTAATGTTCATGTTTCTTGGTTCCTACGTCACTTTAATCCTTCTTTAAATGCTGTTTATATTCTAAATAATTCAAGATTTTGATATTTTTCAAAATTTCCTTGACAGTTACACAGGGCTGTCCAATAATTTAAAAACCTCTTAGTGCCTTCTTTCCAATTATATAATTTTAATTTGCTTCTATGCAGAAGTTACTGGTAAGTCTAATTCAGCTGCACGTATCTGAATCTCTGGTACCAGAGAAAGACAACAGTTTACACTGACATTTAAAAAATCTTCCAAATGGCCCCGCAGATCTGTTCTGTATACATACTTATTGCTCATAATATGACAAAAAAGCACTGCTGAGCCACTTGGATTTTTATTCATCTTTTTTTTTTTCTTTTTTTTTTTTTTCCTAAGCAATTAACTTTCTGCTTTTATCACAGTACAGTTTCTTTTCCCTGAAATGAATCACTCCAAAAAAGATAAGGAGCATTAGAATTCAAAGCTGCCACTCATGCATACAGCTGTCTTTTTACTAAATCATATGAAACTTGCAAGTATTTCTAATGAAAAACTTTAAAAGGCAGCTTATTTTCCCTTGCATTGTTTTCAGCTCTTTTACTTGAGTCACAGCATATTGTGGGTGCCTGAGGAAGGAAACTGAGAAAAGCATCATACTTCCAAAGTATCTCAGAGGTTTTTCTATGAACTGTGCTCATGTGACATGGCAGCACCTCAGATTTACTATTCTTTTCACCCATCTCTAAAATTAGATGAACTGAAGTACTAAATTACAATTTTCATGTGTCAGAATTGGTCTGTCACATCAAAACAAAAGAAAAAAAAAAGCATGTGCTCCATAACATTAATTGAAGTAAAATGTTAAGGCATTGAAGTTCATTAAATCTAAGGCACTGAGAAACAATCATCATGCCTTTAACTTTAGGCCTGATACACACTGACCAAGAAATTGGGTGTTGTACGCAGACACTTATGTGTTCAGGGAACACTTCATGATGCTTAACTAAAAAAAGACATTTCATCATAGCATTTACATTTTTGAACAATGTTCATCATGATTAAGTATGGACTGACAAATATTTTGCTTAAAGCCTTTACAAAGAGATTTAAAAAACAATAGTCAAGGAAAAGAGATATGGGAATAAAAGATGTCTCCAAGATGTGTTATACATCATACAAAAGGTATGCTCTTCTTCAAATGCAGTTTTGCATCCATGAGTTTTTATGTGCGGTTCTTTAGCGTTTCGTTTATTATCCCTTTGATTTTCTTATACTACCTCTACTTGAGCAAAACCGTCAAGCTTGTATGCTTAAACGAGGCTCCAAAATCAGTAAAGCAGATGCCTACTTAATTAAAAATGATGGCATCCATTAATTTTCTGATCTGTAGGTGTACTCATAACTAACTTCAAATCAGATAAACCTGCAATGTGAATCACAGACAGTAACAGTTGTTTCTACCTGCTTGTGGGGACAATAGCATATGTTGTCAAATTTAATTTAATTAAAAAGTCTGTGCAATCAAAAACAGCATAATGGATGACACTTTGTTCAGGATTTTTTTGCTAAAAATGAGGATTCTGTTTGACCATGTTTGTAAACTGTTTTAGTAAAGAAAATAAACTTCTCCAGATTTTCCTTAGAAATGTGTCCTTCTTTGGAATTCTTTAATTAACACATTTTCCAAATGGATCATTTTATTTTTCTTAACTTGAGACCTTTAATTTAGAAATTATTAAAATATACAATTTATCTAAATGAAAATCTTCTTTTCAGTTAAAAATATCTCTATCCTACTTTTGTTTTGTGAAAGTTTTTAAAAACAGTCGGCACATCTCTATGGCTGAAAGCAATTTACAAAATTTTCTGCCAGAAACTGAAACCAGCCAACCATATTTGCCAAAATCAAGGTCTAATCAGCTTTTCTGTTTGCTGAAAAGAGACCGTCCTTGATGTTTGCTGGGGTACTGAATATAACATAATCACAAATAAATGACCCACAAATGCACCCAGTTTCCCAACTCTGCTGAAAGGGAGGGGGCAGCAAGCAGGCTATGAGTGGAAATTTTCTGGAACTTTATTCCAGCTAGATTGACCCAGCCAGAAGATAATGGGCACTGAACGTATATTACTACGTTCCTGTTCTTATTTGTGGGAAGGAGGCTCCAGAAATTGCAACCTATTAGAAAGCAGTAAGGAGGAAGAGAGGTATTTCACTGCTGAGCACATAAAAAAACAACCTTTTAAACACTTTTGGAGGGTCTCACATTAGCACACAGCTTAATGCTTCTCAGTAATAACGTGAATAACATCAGGCTGCCATCGGTTGCCAAAGTATGATCTGATATTGTGCATTCAGCCCTGAGGCTATATATTCACTTCCTTAACTAAATAAAGCTGGGGACATCTGTTTCTGTCAACAGCAGTAAAAATGTCATTCAATTGATCGTTGGATTTGAGAGGGAAAAAAAATCCAGAAGACTAAATATAACACAAATGTTAATATCTTATTAAGTCCTTAATAAGAGAAATGGAGACATCCTGTTCCTGGAGGCAATGAATCAAGTTAAGTATTATGACTATAACTCTTCCAAAGAAAGTCCAACTTGTTGGACAGACTTTGGGAAAGAAAGAATTTAGACAAGTCTTATTCCAGTTTATCCTGTCACAAAATCACAGAACGGTTGAGGGTGGAAGGGACCTCTGGAGGTCAGCTGGTCTAATCCCCTGCTCACACAGGGCCATCTACAGCTGGGTGCACAGGACCACGTCCATGTGGCTTTTGAACATCTCCAGTGAGGGAGACTCAACATCTCTGGGCAACCTGTTCCAGTGCTTGGTCACCCGCACAGTGCTCCAGTCCCTTCATCATCTTTGCGGCCCTTTGTTGGACAACCTCCAGTGTGTCCACATCTCCCTTATACGGGGGAGTCCAGAACCGGACCTGTGATACGGGTGATGATGACTTTCCCGTTCATCCTTTGACAATGCCACAGGAATCTCCTCTGGTATGTGGGAATCACCTTTTTTAATTCCACGTTGAAGGACATGTTTTTATGTATGCATTCCACTCCTACTTTTTCCTTGAGAAGGACATTAATTAGAATTACAAAGATGAAGGGGAAATAGATTCTTCTTCATCCATTACAAACAGAATGACTGCTTTTAAAAGCATCTTTATGAAAAGTGATCGATGCATGGCCATGTTCCAACAAAGGTAATTTCCGCAATGCTAAGTAATATAATCTCAGTGATTATTAGAGAAAAATGTAAAAATGTAAAACAGCTCAGTTTTTATAAATAAAATGAAAATGTGAAGCCATTATATTTTCAAGTTTTTTTTTTTTTCTTTTTCTTTTTTTTTTCCCTTTAGAAAACAGCTGTATAGGAAGCAACCATAAGACTGGAGAATCCTGATGCAACTATTTCTGGACCTTAGGATGAGAACTCTTTGGGGTTTTCTTTAAATAGAACACTAGAAATCACGAAATTTACAGGAAAATATAAACTACAACATAATCTTAAAGAATTAAAGAATAGATTTAAACAAACCTTTTCCTATCAGAGCTGCTATAATTTATTTTTTTTTCCTATATCAAAAGTCAGTCAGAAACAAACACAAGGAGACATAGATTTTGGCAGCCTAAAACCTTTCCTAGCTGTTCAGTCATTCAAGGGTACAATGTAAAGTTTATCACAGTTCAAACAATGTCTTTACAAATCAGTGCTCAGCTTAGATTATCACGGTTACCAATCTGTTGAAAATTATCATAAGGACTACAAATGTGTTCCAATTAGTATCTTTGTTCAAAATCCTTGATAAAGATAAATAAAATTTCACTAATACGGGAAATTATTTATCTGAAAATGTATTGATCATTAATAGACTCTAATTGACTCTGAGTGTTATGAAAAATTCTTCTGTCTCCTATTAGAGGACTGAGGAGGAATTATTCTTAAACTCTACTGAAGTGCAAAAAACCTAAGCCCTGGCTGGGATAAAAGTTGTAAACAAAATTTGGATTTAGATCTTATTGAGCTGAATAAAAGGAGAACTTTAATATTGGTATATTTATTTTTCTTCAACTCTTAAGGACAAGCAGAAAGATATAGAGTTGGTTTTAGCTTTAAATTCATTCTGATGTATCTTAAATGAATACAACCCAAAATTAAGGCTTCTTGTTAACTAACTACAATGCACAATTTTTCTTTAGGCATCAATGAAGAATGCAGAACAAGAATTAAACCTTATTTTTTTTTGCATAAAAACTAAAAAAAAAAGGATGTGCAAAGTTATGCATTTAATTAAAACATTTTAAGTATCAAATTGAAAATATAATGTGACTATTAATAACGTTTCTGCTGCTTAAGGAATGATGAGATATTCAGATTAATTTTTGCGCTGAATTTAGCTCTGTTTCTAAGATTTCTGAATACCTGAAGAATGCTGCAGTACAGGAATGTTGCTATTACAATTCATTTTTGTTGAAATCAATGGGAAGTTATATGAACATACGTTGATAAAAATGGAAGAGAGAAAAAAACCTGCCTTCATCTCGCAAAAAACCCAACTTTTTCTGTCTATGCTAGCTGGGTTCTAATCAGCAGAAAGCCAATGGGGAGCGGTTATGTAAAATAAACAAGAATCCTCCTGCTCCAAGGCATATGAGATTTACCAAATTAGTGCTCCTAAAATATCACTGACTGGATGAGAATTTCTTTGGAACACACCTATGATTAATTCAAACTGATTTTCTTGGATGAAAATATTCTGTTTAAATAAAAAATGTCTTGTGGCCAAATGGAAGGTCAGGGCTGTGTGAGAAATGAAACTGTGACTACAGACTACAGATGCTACAGACACTGGGAAATCTCGTATGTATTAAAGAATTTCAGGGATAACAGATGGACATGTTTGGATCTGCTGAGCATTCATGCTCCCCACTGAACTGTTTATTAACTTCAGGGTTACACCAAAAGTCTAACAAAGCAAAGTAACTTGCAGGAGTTCTTTTCTCTTTCTCAAAGGCATAAGGCACTTTCACAGTTTCAGCTCAAGTAGGATTATGGGATGGAATCCATAATGGAGATGTTACTCAACAGAAACAGTTTAAATAGCTTATTTCTGCTTTTGCTGTTAATTTGAGCTGAGGGAAACATTTTCAAGTACAAGTGCTTAATGAATGAGAGAAATGATTGGCTCTAACAAGTAATGCAGTGTGACATTAAAATAGTTTAAAAAGTTAAAGAACTCACAGACTCTTTTCTGCTCATAGTCTTGCTTTGGGAACGAGAACGGGAGATTGTACTGAAAAAGGAATCCTTTTTTGATGCAGACAAAGGTGGAGATCCTGTAAATTCACGTCCTCCAGACAAGCTCTCTATGCTTGGAGATGAACTGATGTTTTTTGAAGTCTGACCTGCAAAACAAGTGGAAAGTAAGATGAGAATTAATCAGCATGCTGTTTCTTTTCCCTGTAAATACTTCCTTGTCTTTATTGATATTCACTGAGATTCACAGATAGCTCAACACAGAATGAAATGTTGAAGTGTATCAGCATGCACTGAGATTGAAGAACTATTTTGACATACACAGAACTCGATTTTTGTATGAAAGAAAAATACAAATCTTAGTGTATATATAGGTATATATACACAAGGGCACATTATATAGTATATATATATATGCTATATAATATATTTATCTATATAAATACCTTCCCAGTATATATACTTTATCTATAGACTGAGGAGCTTCTCTCTGCTGCATAATGAGCAAAAGTACATCTCATAACAAAAATAAATACGTCTCATGTCATCAACACTGAAAATGAAATCCTTTTTCTCTCAACAAATATGCTCTAAAACTTGACAAAAGAAAACAAACAAGAACATCAGATTCCAAGAATGGGTTTGACATATAATATCTAGATGGCAATATCTAGACTTGCAACAGGGAACAATAACTTGACTTTGAGATAGAATTTAAGTTCTCATGCCTCAAATTTTAAGGCCATCTTCACCTAACAGATTTTGATGAAACCTACTCAGTATTTCATTACTACTAGTTCATGCATCTTTTCTAGAGAATCTGGTGTTGTTCACTTTAATGGTGAGGACACGTGGGTACATGCCTGAGCTATTTCACCATGACACTGTATGTGATGAGACATTCTTTGATAAGAACCATTTCTTGCAGTTGAGGCCTGCAGAGGGTTTTGAAATATTTAATATAACTTTTTATTTGAACAACTCCAGAAGAAAAAACAATATATATGTCAGTTTTCATTAACTTTCATTATGAAAATGTTGCATTAGGACAGATGCTAGTTTTCCAAAAAAACCCTTTCAATTATCTGAGGAAGTCAATCCAGCGTGACAAGTACAGAATTTGCCATTCTGAAAAGCAAACAAACAAATAAAAAAAAACAAACATGAAACTCAGGCTTAGAATTCTTCCCTTTTCCTGTTTTGTCAGTTATTCTGATTGAAAAATTCGTTTAGCTTCTCCCTTTTCCTTTCCTTTTTTGTGTGAGCTCGTGCTTTTCATGCTACTTTTTATGGCCTTAAGAATGACCCACTGAAACTAAATCATCCAGTTGTTACAAGTGCAACTTCATCTCCTCTGCAAGACCATAATCAAACTCCAAACCACCTGGCTTGCAGATGCCAGAGGTTCTTCCTTCTTTGTTCTAAACTGCTTCTGCTCCAACCAGTTTTACTCTCAGATATGCCACATATTATTGCACAGGCCTTCCAACGCACTTAGTATACGTTTTTGTACACTTTTTGTCATTGTGGATCCACTACCAATTCTAAAAATACAAAACTAGAACTCCTTTTCTGGAATGAGTTAGTCTACCCTTCATTATGCACTGTGGTCTTCCCCCATGTTTCTGGAGGTATATAAGAAAACTAAAAGACAAAGAAATGAAAGAAAATAGACACAGAAAAGGCTGCAGAAAACAAAGACATTCATCTTTAGATACAGAAGAGGACCATGTATGTTGAATTCAAACATCTTAAATAAAGGTAAACAGCTAGCAGGAACTACTCGTACAGAAACATCTTAATATTATTCACTCATTTAAGATCTAGAGCAGTAACTGTTCTCAAAGTGGTGTGCAAATCAGCACTGTCACGCTTGGCCAGGGCCACCTGCAGGGTGGAGACAAAGCTCGAGCCAAATTCTCTGTGGCAGTTGACCTACATGGCATATATTGCACAGCCACAGCCACACAAAAACAGTAATTCACATTTTCTACCGGGAATAAAAACAGATCCATTTAAAATGTCACCTCAGCAAAAATACTAACAGATTGAACTAGCAAAGAATATAACATACCACGTGACAAAACAGACCAAAAAGGACAAAAAACAGGAAAGGATATGAGTTTAATATTCCTAAAGCTTTCTGGAAGAAAAATGGCATACAAACTGTGTCCTACTTTCTCCTGCATTATTTTGCTCTTCTCTCCGATGACTGTCCTACACTTTATGTCCTGCTTCTCATACTCCTATGGACACTGTTCTGCCACGTCTTCCTCTTCTTTGGACCCCTTCACTTTGCTTGTTGTACTTCTGTGACTTCCTTGCTACAACTTTTTCCATTCTCTGTTCTTCCCTTCCCACCAAGTTCATTGAATTGCATTTTTCTGCTGCTTCTCAGAAAGTCACGTATCATCATTCTCTAGTCACGTATCATGTACCCCTCAGTCTCAACAGCTTCCTTCAGGTGCAGGAAATGGAGGCTGTAAGAGCTCACTTAACTTTTGCCTTCAAATTTTATAGCGAGATGGGATATGCACTAATTAGATGAACATGAATCTCCAATTCTGTAAATAATTCTAGAGGTGGAAAAGGACAAAACACTGCATGGCAAACAGCAGAAATAATTCAGTCACAAGGAAGTTTTAAGAAGATTTCTAATTTTAGGATAAAATCATGTCACTTGGCAACACCATTATCCTTACAGTTGCCTTTATGTAAGAAGAAGACTTCTCATGCATTTCTTACTGGCAATTTACAATGTAAGTGTGGTTTTACATTAGGTAAAACTTAAAAATAGTTTTGGCACAGATGAGATGGCACATTTTAGCAAATAAAGCATTTATAAAAGAAAATCAAATAGCTAAGCCAAAGTAGCCAATATAAATGCTATACAAAAAAATCCTGTAAGATGTACAAAATGAACTACAATAACAAATATTGTTTTACATATAAATTAGACTAAATGGGCTTTCTTTCCCATCCTAGTAAGAAGATAACTTCCACATAGGATGAAGATTAGAAACAAAAAAGGTTAAACAAAGAACAACATATGTATTTCACAAACTTCTCCACTGCATGATCTGTGCTTAGCCCATGTCGTCTACAATAAGCAGGTTATGTAGTAAAATTTCACAGGTAACATTGAGAGAGGGATGCTTTAAATATATTTGATGAACCCATGCATATGATACAAAACAGCTTGGTAAAATGAGGGGAAAAATGCTTCATAATATTTTTTTTTCTATTTTTTGTACTTCAAAAAAAAAAGTCCAAAATATAATAGGAAGTTGAAAAGACAAACACTTTGTGGCAAACACTTTGCTTACTAAACAGCTACACTTGAAAAGATGGACCACAGTTTAGAGGACTAGAATATATACCTACTTGCATAACCAAACAAGAGAAGAAATATGTATAGCTGGGATTTTGTGGAGAGAAAACACAACTGTTGTAAAAGGAAATTTGCTCAAACAGCACCAAGAGCTTTGAATGCTCAGGTTATTATGGACTGTAAAATATAATAAAGATGAAAAATAAAAGCAACACAAAATGTAATGAAACTAAGATGGAGATAGGCTAAAACAGAAGTACATTTTATACCAAATGGAAGGTAAGAAGAAAGCTTGGGATTCTAATCAGTAGCATCTGACCCTGCTGCAAATGAGTAAGCAAATTTGAGAAAAGTATCATCAGGAAACTTATATTTTTATGCTGACCCCAACCATGTGAACAACACTGAGACATGGATTATTTAGGGGATGCGATTAGTAATTATGCAAGACAAAGAATAACACGTATGAAGAATTAGAGTGTGCTTGTTGAAAGTCAGAAAGGAGAGTTCTTGTACTGTAACAGGCTTTTCTAATATCCAAAGGAGTAATCAATTTTCCAACTGGAAATAAGAAGAAAGCTGTAAGACAATTCACACCAATCAAACATATTTTCCCTACTGTATAAAGAAAGCTACCTGTGATGCTCCCAACACGGTAGTTTAGCAGAGCTACAGCAAGGACAGTTAACTGAAGTCACCACAATGCTTCTGAAGTCTGTCAGATGTATTATGCATGCATCAATTTTTGAGGCATTAACAATCCTCTTTTAAGACTGAAAATACAATATAACACTAATGCTGAGATTTCGGGGTCTCAGGCGGATTAAACACAAAATGCCATTTGTATCTTTTCTGTAGTGTGTCTCATTGATTGAGCATGTTTCTTAACCAGTAGTGTGAAACATTCTCCTCACTCAATAGCTCAGCATCATTCGAGAGAGTTTCTAATATTGGAATATTCCTCAGTAAAAAAAAGCAAGTAAAAATAAAACGGAATTCTTACCCTCAACACACAAACAAAATATACAAAGTGATACAACAATCTACATTTACTAACTAACCAAGCACATCTCATTCTTCTTCATCAGCTCAGTGAGCAACCCGAGAGCATCACTTAAGACTAATTTTCTTCTGCTCATTCTATCAAGCTCTGATAAATACATTATGCTTCTTTAATAGATCAGATAGAAGCCATCTCTCTGACCACCTAAACACATACCAGAAAGTCCTAAAGCCTGTATGAATCACACTGAAGAAACCATAAGAATGGAAATCAAATAAATGCGTAAGAGGAACACAGAAAGAGATAAGGACCCCTGATGTTAACAGTAGTCAGAACACATTACTGCAAAGGATGTCTTAAAAATATATATATGCACACAAAAATCCATAAATAGTTCACAGTAATGATGCACTGAGCTTCATGCACTAAAAATACATACCCTTCTGAGACTAAAGGGAGCAGTGTAACCTCCATGTGCTGCCTTCTAACTCTCTATTTGCCTGTTGCTAAAGATTATTGGGGCCAACACTAGGGTTACAAATGCCCTGTTTCAAAACCATTTGGAAAATACACAGATGAGGTAGTGAGAAAAGGGACTGAACTGTTGGTGTTGCCAGCAGGTCAGAGGGTGGAGATGTGCAATGTCTTGAGAAGAAGATGGGAAGTTCAAAAATAATGTGATCTATAATAAGGATCTACAATGAAGTGAAAAGAAGATGGCAAAAGGAGTGGAGAAGACTTATGATGAAAGAAAAGCGAACTGCAAGTCTTACAAAGTTTGAGTTTAGTTGTAAGGGAGATAACCATGATCTTTGGAGGGCTTTACCTCCATAACTATAGGAGAATATAGGAAAAATCAAAGGAGACATGCACAGGTGGCATACAAAACCAATGGCTCGCTCTCTCTTTGGCCCTTACAGAGAAAAGAATAGCTATCACAGTTATAAGGAGAGTGAAGGACAAAGATACCAAAAAGAACAGAAGCAAGGCACAATCTATAATTCAGAACCATTCAGATCTCTCATCTATTACTCTCTATTTGCCATAGTCAGGATGTAGAGTATTAAAATCTGCAAAAAGAATGACATGAGTTTTACAGAACTTTTAAACTTCAGATAAATTAGATTCTTTTTTTTTTTTTTTCCCTACACTGAAATGGGAACAAAGGCTTCCAGCACTTCTAAAATTTATGCAAACCAACTCATCACACAAATGTGTATGCTTATTTCAGAGCAAGGCAGGCAAGCTTCTCTTTAGTTAAAAGCATTAATGCTGACGTCCTGCCCCAAACACAACAACAGGGAAGCTGTGTGACTAAACGGGAGGCTGATGGTCAAATCGCCCCACATGTCGAAGTGTGAAATGGACTACAAACTACAAGGCAAGTGCAGACTTTCAACCAGGACAGATGCTGGCGTACGGGAACGTGACCGCAGAGCCACACACAGCAGAGTCGGGGAGGGATGAAGCGAAGCTGCTTTTTTTTTTTTTTTTTCCTTCTACACAACAGTGCCGCTTGGTGGATGGACAATGGCAATGAACGGGGAATGGAGACGCCACAGATGAAGAAAACCCGCGGGGGTCCCTCGGCAGCCCCACGGTGATGCCGAAGGCACGAAACCACTCGCCATTGTCACGGCAACTGTACCTGGGTGGGCTGGGGGGTTCTGCGCAGGAGCAGGCCGCGCGGCATCGCTGCCCCTGGCCGCCTCGCCTGGTGGACAAACAGACACGTTAGAGGGGTTTCCACGCACACGCAGTTCACCCAAGTAAAGACCTGCAACTTCTCGTTCTGTTCAGCACCGAGACCGCAGCGTGAACGGGATGTATGTTGTAAGAGAGCCCCATGAGGCGAGGCAAAGGCGAATGGCACGTTTTGACAGCCGGCGTATTACACGCTGCTTCCACGCACACGGAAAAAAGCAGTGGTTCCAGCAGTGTTCACGATCTGAACTGTCTACAACAAACAGGCAAAAACATCCTGTTTCGGGCTTTTCTGCCATTCTGCTGGTTTGGCAGTATCATGTTCATGCTGTGAAGAAAATTTCATAATTACCTAAGAATACTTACATATACACATTTTTTTTTTAAAGGAAAAAAAAATAAGTCAGTGTCTTATTCCTTTCACTTATTTTTAGTTCTGCTGTCAGTAAGTACAAATCCTTTTTCCTTCAGAAAAAGCATACTCATTTTCTAGGCATAGTTCCTAACTAATTCTACATACGGAGATAATTTCGTTAGGGCATATTAGGTGACTGTGGAAATTCTATTCCTGCTACAACAAATACCTCAGAAGCATCAACTCATAAAAATAAACAGAAGCCTGGAAACACTTTAAATAGCTGATCAGAGTTTTGGCAGAACTTCCTCTTCAAACTGGTCCTCTAATGTGTCCTTGTGATAAAGTGCCATTCAAATCAAAAATCCTTTTGGGTTTCATTGAGAAAGGACCTAGAAGGAAAACTGTATCTTGCACTATCTGGGAAGAAGTGAAAGAGAAATGCTTTTTTTTTCTGGCAACACGTTGGCATTTGGTAATCAAAGATTATGCAGTTTTTGAATGCTCAAGAATCTGGTTAAACGCAAAGGCAACAATTCTGCTTTTTTTTCTTTTTTCCAGATTTTTTCATTATCAGTATTTTTGTCTTTCAAGACCACAAACTCAACTTGACAATCCAATGAACTCTAGATTTAAATGTAACATTTGTGCCAATGAATTCTTTCATTGTGAAAGATCAAAAAGGATCAAAAGACTATTTTAATCCTTTTTGTATTAGCAGGCTACCTTGCATAAGTAATCAGTAATGATACCCAGTCTTCTGTGCTGAGGACAGGCTGAATGGGATTAATATATTATTAGGAGGAACTGATTTTCCAATTAGGTGTCTGGATACTTTGTTCAACTGTGATTTGTAATGTTGAAGACTCATCTGGAATTACAGGCTTGCAATTATGGTTTTTTTTTTTTAAAGTATGTCTGCTGTTTTTCCATGTATGTTCTCTAAATTTTATGCATTTTTTAAAGAAATTCAGCAAGTGCAAAAACTTTGGAAAGAGAAACAATTCCTACTGATGATACAAAATAACCACCCCTCACACAGAACAGCAATTGCCACCCCTTGAGGTGGATGCATGAGTGATGCCTGCCACTGCTGCTGGTTTGTGACACGAGTGCTAACTGTGCCAAAGCAGAGCTGTTAAAGCTGGAAGAGGATTATTTTGCCAGTCCTTCAAGACATTTTGTTACCAATGACTTCTTCACACTTCATACAAAGGCACTGAATTTAATCTCTTCAAACTTACAACACTCTACATCTTAATTTAAATTATCAACACTACTTGAGCATTCAAAACCTGAAAGGACTAATATGATATGAAAAAAATGGATAGCTTTCATTACTGACTTGATCCCTGTCAGATGTACAGCATTTCATTCTTTGGGTATATTGTCCAACTGAACATCTGTGAGTAGTAGATCAATTGGAAGTGCAAATGACTATCAACTCAAATGCAAAATGCATGCCTCTGCCTATCTCAGCTAAATAACCAAGCTCCAGGAGGTTAAGGGGAGCTGAAAACACAGTGAAGAACAGGAACATTAGACAGTTAGATACAGCTTGTCAGTGACTTGATAGCCTTATAGTTATAAACCATACCAAACAGCTTTTAGAAACCCAAAAGCTAGAGCAGAAGCCAGAGTTCAGCAAAAGCCAGTGCACAAAATCAAAAGGCACTTAAAGCTAAGGAGTTCAGTACAAACAGAGTAAGTGGAATAAGAGTTTCTCTGGATATGTCTGTTTGTCCTAAATCCCTGGCCCCTGAAGCACTTTGTTCAAACCTGCCAGGAAGTGCTCTCATCCACTGCAGATCCACCGCCCACAGTACTTTCTTAAGGGGATGATACTGTCTTCTCGCAAAGAACTTAAAAGACTCACTTTTAAGAATGGGCGGAGATGATGCTATGCGCCATTTGGGCATCTCTTAAAAAATATAAATTACAGTGCTTGCAAAAGTAGTTAGCTGCCATCATTCAAAATTTCAGTCCAACTACAGGCAACATACTGATAACTATATAGATCTGGAACAACAAACATGGCACTAGCACATAAAATAAAACTCATTGTCATCTCAACTGATTAAAGAAGGTGTATTTACATTTTGTTGTCTTTAAATTATGTCTGCAAAAGTTGTAGCAAATATGGATATTCTGTTGATGTAGAAATATGTGCACAGCTTGTGCATGACAATCACCAAAGCCTAACCACAGTTTTTATTCTGATTGTTATATGGAAAGTGTCAGGTGTGTTTCTGGATGATGCCACAATTTTGTTAACGTATAGGAGCATAAACAGGGCCATCCTTGATCAGCTAGATCAGTATTAAGCTACAACTGATTCCACCTACAGAAGGTGCTTACAGATTTTTTCACATTAAACAGGGAAAAGAAAATCACCATCTATCTAAGGACCACTTTTCAACCCAGAAGGTATAAAATCAGGCATGTGATAATGGAATTATGGAACTTTTTTTAAAAAGCAAATAAAAGAACCTGTTCAAAACTGTGGAAATAACTTCCTTCTAGACCTAATTTTAGTTCCATTGACTTAAGCAGGATCTGCATCAAGGATTCAAACAGGAGTGTACACAAAAATTGTAAATAAAAAACAAATGACGCCACTGTACGGCAAGAAATTACTGCATTTCATTTTCACATTTGCACAGTCTTGGGGACTGTAAAACCTTTGCTGGAGCCGTTTTGGAGGTTCTAGGATTCTGAGAGAAGCTACAAATCTGGATTTTGCCAAGCAGCTGTAGCGGCCCTTACAGAATTACCTGCATCTCTCTGCTTCGTGAGAACAGCTGTACCCCTGAATTCTGCTCACGCAGTATCTCCTGGGGAAGCGGTGCGTCATGCAAGGACTAAGTCTGGACCACAAGGGTGCCATGGGACAGAGAAAGAACCATCGATCTGAGCTATGGAAGTGTCATTTCCTTTCTCTTAGGCTTTCAAATCTTGTGAAAAACATTATGCAATACTATGCAATTGTTCAGTGCAACCAGCACCTTGACCAGCCCTCACACAACCATTACGTGGGAAGAGTTGCTAGAAGCAGCAGATACAGTATTGCTCTGCATACTCCTTGCAAACTACTGCCATAGGCTGTTTGAAGATGAAAAGCAGAAATATGTTTTGAGCCTAGCAGAGCATAAGGAACAACTACCAAAACTGAGCTCATTGACTTTGTTGTTCGAATAAACTGTCCTTCAAAAATATTAAAAAAAAGGCTCCAGGAAAAGTATTTATTAAATAGAAAAAGTGCAGAGGGCCATCACGAATTATTATAAGGCAAATATATGTCATTGTTCAAATAACTTCTCAAGTAAGTTCCACACATTCTAAAGGGAATAAGATTTTGTTTATTAAGAATTACTCTGTAATTGATCTAACATCCTGCAGTCATATTTGGCTAATATTGTTATGCATGGGATTTGTGCCAATAACCTGAAAAAATACCTATATGAAATTAGTCTTACAGTTAAAAAAACATTGCATTTAAAAGACTGCAAAATTAACGTATAGCAAGATAGATAATGTCTACGGCAACACTGAAGTTTGCTCGTATGTTTCATGTAATATGTTAATATTTTTTCAAAGGTTCAAAACTTCCTATAGTATCTGTGCATTTCTGACGTAACGTCTAATTCTACATTACATTGCAAACATCCTGCTTAACAAAATCCTGTTTTTTGTTTCCTCCAGATGTGAACCCATTGATCGAAAATCAATAAAAGGACTTTCTTCAGTCCTTGAGGCACGTGACAATGCTTCCTCCTGTGGTGGCATCGCCACGCTTTTCAGCATTACCTTTGCCCAGCTGAACTGGCATGCTTTCGGATTTCATCATTCTCTGCTGCTGCGCCTGGTGGTGGTGGTGGTGCTGATGGTGCTGGTGGTGGTGGTGGTACTGGGGGGCTTCCGCTGCGCTGCGGATGGGCACTGCAGGTGGAGGAAAGCTGCCCCCACTGGCTGGAGGGCCCACAGCACTACCTGAAGCCATAGCTGGAGCAATCAGCTTTCGTCCAAAATTCAGCAAGCTGTTGGAGACTTTGTTGATGTTCAGTGGGGCAGCCTTAGCACTGGCACTGGAAAGAGGAAAAGAGAAATCATCACATCCTTGCCAACCGCTTTCACAGACACAGCAATGCATACACGCATTGTTTTTCAAAATGGAAAAAAAACAAGAGTTGAGCAATACAAAGAACATATTTTATCACAGTCACGCTGGAACATACACAGGAGCCACAGGGATAACATGGTGCAGGTTTTTCCTAACCAGTAGTGGTCAAAGTCTTTTGGTCCTTTCTTCCTGAAAAATGCAAACTAAACCTAAACAAAGAATTTTGCACCACT
This sequence comes from Anser brachyrhynchus, assembly GCF_964034855.1. NCBI lineage: Eukaryota > Metazoa > Chordata > Aves > Anseriformes > Anatidae > Anser > Anser brachyrhynchus. Next base: position 38,370,748 of record NC_137695.1, read on the forward strand.
TCTCTTAAATTGCCTTCTTAAACAAAAAAAGTGTCAAGAAGCTATCCATGCTCTGAAGTGTCAGAAACATAAGAAAACTTCGACTTTCTGCACTTCTTATTCCAAGACTACTTTAACATTTATTCTGTTAGATTAAATTCTCTTAAATGTTTAGAATAACTCAAACACAAACATTTCTTTTAACAAATAAAACTACCACCAGACTCTGATTTTAAGTCGGAAAAGCTACATGTCTTTTGCTCTTATTTCACACTCTGCTCAAACTAGTCATTTCAAGCCAAGTGCTTTGTAAAGGGAATCCTGATTTCAAAAGTGATTTTGGCTGAAGAATGGCTTCAGGATATAACACATATACTGGGTCATGATTCTTATCACTGTTACCTTTTATTTTTAACTACAGTGGATATTTAATTCACTTCAGTTACATGCAACGTTAAGAATGAGAAAATTACCAAACCATTTAATCTGTTTAAAATAAAGAGGCAAAGCAGCTTCTAATTCCCAGTGTAAGTGTTCACATAACCCAGAGATCAGCAAAGCCATTCCCATTTGCTCATGCAATATTTTCCCGTTTTATGTAATTAATGCTTGAAATACCCTGCACAGAAATCTATCACAATCACAGAGACCTTTCCACTCCTGATGTTTTATTTTACTGATCTACACATCAGTGATATAAATAGCTGTGTTTAAAAAATTTGAAGAAATATATTTAACTAAAAACAATACAATCATCTTACTGGGGAAAATAGTTTCACAATGTTTTGGAGTAAAAAATCAATTACAAACAAATTAATATAGGTGACCTGTAACTTGTGCACGCGCCTGAAAAAGTAATTTTGATGTTAGCGTTCGTATCATTTTCCTGGCTCCATATGTATGTATTTTTTCAAATACACAATATGAACACATACATGTGTATAGAACATAACCAGAAAATAACAACAGTTGTTTAGATGAAGGATAGATAAGATTAAAATGAGAGAAAGCAGAAGAAAGTATGTGAGCTTGCAGACTCATGAGATAGGGCTCTCCTGCCACAGACTGGTGATGAAGAAAGAGAGCACATCATGTATTTCTGAAAGAGCAGCAGTGTGGAGAATGATTGCTGAATATTGACTACAGGACGTTTCCACATCTCCCCATTTTATTAATTGCCACCAATATTGCAAGAAGTCTTTCTGTAGTCACCTCAGAGTAACAGACAAAGTAACTACAAAAAGAGTAATTGCAGGTTTATAAAATGCCCCTGTAGGGGACCCAAATGGTTTCAAAAGCAAATTAAATAGTCCTAATGATTTTAAGAAGGGGACATGATATAATATTTATTATTATTAAAATTTACTCTGCTACTATTTGGCAGATTTGTTTATTAATCAGTTCCCCAGGGTATGCAGAGGCACTTAAGGCAAAAAAAAAAAGAGGTTTTTCTTGATTCCATCATATATATGTGGCCTCAGAAGAATCAGCACAGAGCCTTTTGTTTAATGATTTCTCCATTCCATAAAGAACACACAGATTGTAGCTTTAAAGGTGGAAGAAGACATATGAAATGCTGCCTTAGCAGATATCAAGCAGATATCAATAATCTGCAATGAATCTAACTCCCTCACTGATTTCAGGGCCACATCAGTAATAATTTGTTGAGATTCAGAACATGAACATAAGTGTATTTGGCATATGTTTTCTCCTTGGTCCACCAGGACAAATTCCCAGGACTGGGGTACTATGTATCCTCACTCGCCTGAACCATCACCTTACAAAAAAGATAATGGCTTGCACACCGAGTCCTAGATTTGCGTTGCCTCAAAGTTTGGAGCCTTGACAATAAGCTAAAAAAAAGCTTGACTTCGCACAAAAAAATAGTATTTACTGGAAGCAGAGCTTTTTCTTGGAGAGTACATAAGCAACAAAGTCACTGGATGGTTTGAGTTAACTGCATCAGTCAAATCCTGATGGTCCACAGATGCTCGAGACAAAGCTTTTGTAAAGAAGCAAACAGAATAGAATATAATGTTGAGATCACGGAAACTTTAAGGTTCATCTGTTTGTGTATTTGTGTCCACCAGCTTGTTGCTTTTTTTCAACTGTATGTTTGTCTAATGAATCGGTTTTCTTTTTCTACACTGCGTAACTTGCTGCTTTGACATATATGTAGACCAAAAGTCAGATTATTTGTATTTTTGGATGGTTGGAAAGAGAGTTCTTGAGATACTGTACTAAACAGAAACAACAAACACCAAAAATCTTCTCTAAGCCATTGTGTTCAAAACACGAATTCGAAAAATGCTTTCAACAACAATATGCAATAATGTTTTATAATTGAGAATTAGAAAGGATAGTTATTGCAGTTCCTAGTACCTCTGTAAGTCTTGGCTCTGAACTGACTGCTAATGATCAACTCAGAACACATACATACATGAAAAATAAGTAATGATGTTATCTACATTTTTTGTCAAGAGGCGGTCTTAACAAAAGTATCTGTAAGTACAATCCACTGTGTGATTTCGCTGTATTGCAGCTTCAGAAAATGAACAATAGCAAGGTGTTAGATCTCTGGAGAAGGCATGAAAAAAGCTGAAGTTCAGGAAAATAAGAACAATGTATCTATTTCTTACTGTTTAAATGTCTGATATATTAACACAAAGGATGATTACAGCCATTAAACATGGATCAATGTCTGCATTTTAGCCATCTAAATGTATCAGACATACACAACAATTACAAGAAAAATGCTGATTGATTATGTTGTACAGTTATCAGCAGATGCATTTAAAAGTAAGGCATCAGTTTAAAAATATGAATATCAAGGAGATGTGAATTCCGTTTATGAAGCAAACAATTTTGTTTCATCACAATAAGCATCATTGACCTTGACTATGAATGGTGTATTTTTAAACTAGCAGTGGGAAGATGATTCAATCTCTGCAGTTTTCTGCTAAGATAAAAATGTTTTGTTTTAAGCAAGCCTTATGCAAAGGCATTTATCTCTTCAGTAAGTAGCCATTATGAGAGATGAGAGATAAATTTATGAGTATGACAGATTAAAAAATTTTGTATGTGATAAAATAAGCAATACATGTCAGAGATTTGTGAAGATATTTTAGATAGAAGAAATACATGTTAGAGAGTTTTAAAGATATTTTAAATATATTATTGAGTCTGTGGAATTAAAGAGGAAAATGATCTGTTAGCTTGTCTAATCCATCTCTCTGCTCACTGCAGAAACATTTCCTGATGTTACATCCTCCAATTCTTTCTCTAGTATAGATCTCTAGTTCTTCTCTAATCTTAACCAGATTTACCATGTCTGACCTACTCTAAATGGTCCTGCGCTGAGACAAATTTCTCTTGAGTTACTCCCCTGTCTGAACTATTCTAAACAATTTCTCCTGTGTGCAATGAATTCACAGATTTAGTGGCTATTTGTGTCCTTAGAATTTAAGTTTCCAACAGGTGTCATTCCTGTTTGGACTTTATGACTTGTTTCCACCCAAAATCCCTGAAATAATTATTCTGGCATTTCCAAATTATTATTATTTTTTAATCTGGGGCAAGTCTTGAGACCATTTAAAAAAATTAAATAAACACAACAGCTTTTGACAACCAAGAGGAGGCAACAGCCACCTGCCATCAGCACCGGCCATCCTGCCAGGGCACAGGCACCACTAGACTACATATCAACAGATAAAGTCATATTGATACAAGCCATTTCTAAAAAAAAAATGAGGAAGGAATGTTGCAAAAAGGTTTAGTAAAAATTCCTTCAAACTGGATTTACATTAATTTAACTTACACAGCTTGTGTTACATTGGTATGTAACGCAATTGTAGTGCAACTAGATGTGCTACTGGAAGTATCTCAGCTGCAGAACTCACATCAATGTTTTACCCCCTGCTTTTAGTGTACACTTCACTGTGTATGAATCCTCTTAGTCTTAAAAAAAAAAGCCAGTGATTTGACCAAAGCACTATCTGTGAAACCTCCATTTTTCAGGTAATAGTAAGGTAAAAATTCAAAATAAATTTCATGAACTAAGCACACGTGCTTCTAACACTACTTATGTAATTCTTTTTTGGGATAAAAGTGACTTATGGAACATTTTATTTATGTAAGATATTAGTTCAGTGAAAACATCTTCAGAAATAGCTTACCGGGTTTTATTCATCAAGTCTGCTCCACGTGCTTTGTAATAATCTAAATTTTGTTGGAACTGGTGAGTCACTGGTCTTGGATTTTTCTATTAAAAAAAAAACAACAAAAAAAACCATTACCTTAACTTAAAAAAAAAAAAGAACACTGTACAGGATTCAGGATTTTTCTGACAGATTTAAAGCAGAGACAAGAAGTATGTTTATTAATGAAGATTAAAAATATAAAGAGTAATTTATTTTCCCAGGATCCTGGTTTCTGAGGGCAGTAATGGTAGTTACATAAAAATGCAATCTTAAGATACTTAAAAATAACACCAAATGTTACCAGTTAGCTCTTCAGGCTTAGAGAAATCAGTGTTTTTTCACACAGGGAGGGCATCGCTGGCTGCCGTGAGACCGCTTCTAACGAAATCAGTAAAATCTGGCAAAGTTCAGACACCGATCTCATTTCCTCCTTTAGCCCTGGTACAGAATTTTCCCATTGCCAAGGTAAAATGACATGGTTTTAAACAAAATGATAGTACTAAGGACAAACCAGAGCTTGCATATTGCAGTGAGCGCATTAGAAGCTTAATTGTGGGCTAAGCCAAGAAAGCTATCGAGAGCCACTAGATGGCACACGGAGCCTGTTTCTCTGACCTTCCCCTGCTCAGTACGGAAGCCACAAACAGCGCTGTTCTCCTGTAACAAAATTTTTATAATTAATACCGAAACCCGAAGCTATTTGTTAGTTTCCACCTCTGCAAAAATGAAAGTATTTCATTGAAGCCCACTGCCTCCAATAGCTCTGAAGTCATCTTTTCTGGAGCTGATATTCTGCTGAATAGTGATGAGGCACAGAGCACAGTATTACATAAAGAATTTTGATTGAATTAATGCAACCTGAAGGGCACTATCTGAAAACTTTTTTTTTTTTAATTTGAAGTAAAAAAGTGCATATGGCTTAATCTAAAATAGCAGAGAGCTACAGAGAATGCCTTATATATATAAACATGAATTTGAGGAGAAATGGTTTAAAGTAAAGCATTTCTAGTGTAAGAAAAAACAAAATGATACATTTCAGTGTAATGATCAGATACACTGCACAAAACAGATCAAAATACTTTATAGGTATTTGCTTCAAAGGTTGGTTAATTTGTAGGCTGTTGCCTTATATTCTGATCTGCCTTCTGAAATCCTGTTAATAGCAAATATAGTTTTACTGAACTCATTTTCCATGTAACTGCAGATAACGCTCTTTCCTTGAAAACCTTCTTATTTTTGGAGGAGGTATAGGAGTTGCATTTTAACGACCAAACTATTGCATGTGTACAACAGGAGAGAGGAAGACTTAAGGAGGTGGTAGGTATCAAAAGGCAGGTATCAAAATTTCTGGGGTCAAATGTAAAGCTGGGAATTTCCAGATCGTTTCATGCAGTCAGACTTAATCTTGTATGATATGCCTCATTTCCTTTTTTTGGAAACACATTAAACATTTTAAAAATATATCCTGTTTGTGATGTTCATTAAAAAATGAAACAACAACTAAAAGCTATTAGACAAGCATTAAAAAAATTCTCATCTATTCTACCACCCACATTGTAATGGCCGCTGTACATTTTTCTTCTCTTGTTATAAAAACAATATTTGCATAACTCTACCCATTCATGGCTTGTAAGTCAGTCCTCATCAAATGACAGCAATAACAATGAATCAGCTTTAGTTACTATTGCTCTAGTTTGGTAATTCAATGCATTTCTATGATAATCAAATCCAAACTGACGTGATGAGGATAACTGATGGTTCTGTGACTACTCTGCAAGCAATCAAACAGTGTAACTTTTCTCCCATGAATTAAATAACTTTTCTTCATGTGACTTGATGTCCATTTCCATCAGGTGGAAGATAAGAGATGGTTAAAATAGCTGGCACTTCTAATTCAAAGGGCAGCCCCTTTTGAAAAACTCACTTTGCTACTTGGTTTTGCAGTCTGTTTCCAATAACTGTATGTATTTTAAACCTGGCAAAAAGAATGGAATTTCTGTTCCACGTCCCAATGAAATGAAAAAAGATTATTACACTTTGCTTCTGTAAAAAAAAATAGAAAAGGAAGAAAAAGGAAAAGATCATGTGGAACAGTTTCTTGAAACATATTTATGCAGAAATGACATGCAATTCAAGACACGAAAGGCTGATCTGCTATCTAAGCACTTAAAGCCTTTAACAGTAATAATGATCTAACTCGAACATATGAATGAGGCTCAGGCATTACTTTCACAGGGGCCCATTTAAATTCCTGTGTGGTTTAAGGGTATCAAAGGAAGAAACAGTGTAAAGTAGTATTACATACAGTGAAAAAAAAGCCCTCAGAAAAAATAATGTTGGAAAAACAACATTAGAAATGCACGATAGTAAATACCAAGGGTTACTGCTACAAATCCTTTTGTAACACTACAAAGATATCCTTCAAGGAAAGTCCATTACTTAAAACAAAACAAAACAGAACAAAACAACCCCTGACATACGTTAGCAGAAAAATATCTGTGCAACTTTACCACAGAAATGTTAAATACTTCTGGAAAACAGCACTTCAGGCAGCAAAAACTATAGTCTATGAGTTATATTGTTATGATAACATCCTTTAAATCTTACATTAATTTTAAGTATTTCAGTAATTTGGATATAAGAAGCAGAAAGGAAAACCTACAGTTACATCTCTGTATGTATTTTAAACTAATTCCCCTGTCTAAGTGTGCAGTTTGATCCATCCTGTATGTTAGATGACATGTATTAGAACAGAAGATTAAACAAATTTATTTACAGCAAAACATTTTCTCCTAAACAGTGCAATTTAGAATGGCCAGTAAAGTTTTTTTTTCTTATTTTTTTCAAATTATGTAAGTATTTTGACTAGTACCTCAGATGAAATGTTTTTTCTTAAATGGAAAATCTTGTTAAAATGACAGCAAAATCAACCCTTCAAAATAGTGATTTGTTGAATCTTCCTAAGAAATTGTGTAGGGTATTAAACAGATTAAGACATTTACTTTGTTTTCCCTTCTAGGGAAACAGAGTGCAGAAATCCTAGAGAAAAGCTGCCTGTGCCAGTACTACAAATCCTTCTTCTCCACAACCATTTTTAGCAGCAGTCTTCTGGTTTTACAATTCTTCTGTTCTTACACTTCTACCTAAAGTGTGCTCAAACTGGTGAAAACTGCCAAATTTACACTTTCAGAAGGACAACATACTAAATACAGCTATGGAAGCACATGTAGAGACAGGTGTGATTTTGGACTTTAAAAATTATTTTTATTATTTTTTTAAATTGTGTATGTCTCTTAAGGATTAGCCACAGAGGTATCTTAAGTTGTTTCAGGTATCTCTTAGCTACTTCTGATTCTGAGCCCTTTCTAATTTTAGAAGACAGAAGCCCATCACTACCCCATTTACAGGTTGACTGCACTGTTCAAAACATCCATAAAGTATGAGCCCCCGTCATCCCTCTTCTACTCTAAGTCACAACCCGATGTACGCACTCTGAATCCCAGGGCTGGCAGGGGGGTTTTGGGGACTTTCTACTTTGATTTACTGGAAAAGGGCTGGAGCTCAGTTACAGGTTACCTGCTCTTTCCCTGGGTGAGGGGACTGAGGATGGGGTCAGAATTGCATCAGATGTAGCAGAAATTCCCTAAACTTACACGAACTGCTGAAAAACTCTTAAAATTCCCACCAGCTAAGGACTGTGCTCCGTACGCTTAAGTTCTCCAGTAAAAATCCTTCCTTCCCCAGCCTCCAGAGACATCCTGCGTAAGATTACCGACGGAGCTGCTATGATAGAGTGAAGCGAGCTTGTGGGACACAAGTCACAGGCAGATTGCTCTGCAGCCTATCAGGAAAAACACGCTGCTGCTGTAACGTAATGTTTAACAGTTTGAACACACATTATTTGCAAAAGTTTCCATGCAGGTGCTAGCAGAGGAACCTACACAACACTCTTTTCTTCTTTGTCTAGGTGTTTCCCGCCTTTTTTGCATATTAACAGAAAAAAATGTATCTAATTTTGCACAAAATATGAAGGTTCAGAATAAGAGACAACAACGAGAAAAGGTTTTCAGTATGTCTGATGAAAAATGAGACTTATTTTAGTGAACATGCTATTGCCTCAATGCCAAGGGAAAAGCACTCGTCATTAGAGAAATGAATTGCTCAGCTGTTTATAAGCAAAAAGCTCTGGGGGAATTCCTCGAGGCCCAAAACACAAAGCTTTGCAGGGTTACACAAACATATGTTGCAGGTGTTTTAGGGTAGACAGGTGGGGAAACCTCAACTACTGAAAAATACGCCACTTAATAGATTGTATCTGAAACCAGATAACTAAATGCAACAGAGAAAAAAAAAAACACAAAACAACAAACAAACAGAACAGCCACAGTGAATTACACATGCACACAGCAATAGTCTCGCTAACATAATTGTCTCACTAGAGCCAAACGGAACTTTCTTTTTAAGTAGATTTTTTTTAGCATATTAAACATATGCTGCCAAATATCATTTTTCTAAATGAATAATATTTTAAGCCTAAAACAAAGGACAGACTGAATTATATATAAAAAAGAAAGATGGTGATGAAGTGTTTTTTTTATTTTTTTTTTATTTAAAGAAATATTTTTAAGAGTCAGTTTGCTTCTTTTCCCCCTCTTTAGCTGACAGGACAGTATTAGATCTTTCACAATTCTCATACAGGCTAAAATACTTCTGTATTAGAATGATATTTGTTTCTTTTCATTTGTTTCTGATTAAATTTGGAGGAGCATATGACCCTATATTCGGTAATGCTGAGGAGGTCTGCAAAGGTTTACCTTTTCTTTCTAGATCACCTGTACTTATTTCTTCAATAAAGGTGATAAAACATAGCAGAAATTTGGACTGGGAACAGTTGAAATACAGCAGCCTTAATGTGGATAAGCAATACAGTTTGTTCAGTTCTGCAGCAGTTTTTCCATTACACACAAATAATTAATACAAACTGCATACTGACGATTACCTAATAGCCTACCTAGTTGCAGGGAGAATTTAACCTTTCCTTTTTTTTTTTATCCTTTTGTCATTTATCCAAGAATCTGTCTCCACTCTATGACTAGGCTTATGCGGTACAAGCAATGGCTTAACATTACATAAACATGCCAAACTATTTTGTATACTAACCAAGCAACCCATCCCAAACTCTAGAGCACCCAAAGCAAATGCCACTCCCAAACCAAAACTCTTCTTCTAATCTTCCTCCTCCTTAGTTATACATTCTGTGGAACAAGCAATCTGCTGAAGCACAAAAGGTGTTGCATCCACCTACATACCAGAGAGTTAAATACGTATTAAAAAGAAAAAAAGAACAAAAAACAACAGTGAGGCATTAGAGGACATGATGGGCAATGGCCAACTTTAAAGTGGTTCAATGCCAATAGTTAAATATTATCCTGAACATAGGTCGACAGTCTGCATCTATCAGCCGTACATATGAAAGTAGAACAGCATGGAAAGTATAATGCACCGAACTAATAAAGAAGTTCCTTTAATCACATGAGTCAGGAGATCCATACACTAATACTGGCTTTGGCACAGAAACACCATAATCCTCGAACTGGGAATAATACTTCCTGTTTACGTTTTTCAGAAAGATGCTGTGGGTTTCAATCACAGAACTTGTTATTTACAATGCAATAACAGCATGAAAAATTATCATATTTAGTTGTTTATAAAGAAAATTAGGGAGCACTATTTGCCTGAAAGAAGAAAAATTCCCAGAAAGAACTGAAAAGGAAAGAAATTCCCTTAATTGGGTCAATGCAGGAAGAAACCCCTCAACTCTGATCAAGCTGAAATAAATTAGCTCCAGTTTTGTTACATGACAACCCTTCATCCCCCTGGCAACTAGAAAATTCAGATACCAGGATGATATTTTAAATACTGTGCATTATGGTCTGTTTTTAACTTCACACACACATGCTTTCTCTCACATGGGTATTCTATGACAAGAGATAACGAAATGAAAAAATGACAAGTGAGATTTAAAAATACTTCAGTGACTTGACGGAAAGAAATTTCTAGTTGCCTATTTAGGCTCCTTGTCCTAAGCGACTGGAAAGCCTTTTTTTTTGCATTTATCATTTTACACCTTATTGCATTTTAACGGGTAGATCAAATCATCCCACATCAGCTTTTATTGATATTCCAGACAAAAAGACTTCAACCTGCCAATGCTCAAGTTCACAACCTGCGTAAAATCCCCATCTTGTATAAACAGAATCGCTTAAGTACCTTTTAAATCTGCCTCTTAATTTAGTCATCTATTTTTCAACAGAACCCTTGGTTTTAAGAAGTAAATTAACTAAATAGTGAGGTATAAATCTGACAGCGCTCAGCCCTGTCCCATGACAGATTTATGCGCTGGCATCTTGCAGCCCTGCGCGGGGAGGAACAGGAGTTTTACAACGTTGTGGAGGAAAGATCCAGGCTTTTGAAGGGAACACACAGCAAGCCTTGCTTTAAACCCTGGAATGTTCCAAATTATGAGATTTAAAATATGACATCTTTATGTACAGAAAAGCTACCACATTATGGTTTTATTGGCACTCGTTTTGGACAACCTGTATAACTCACTGATGGCTTTATGGGTAATGCAGTTATCCTAGGCTTATCCTGATAGAAACCTTATAAACACACAGTATTACATCTGCTCCAGATACATGCTTGTACACAAATCTCACATACCAGAGGAAAAAAACAAACAAACCACACAAACACATTGTTTAGGGGTGATTTGGTCGTCTGCTATCTGGAAAAGAAACAGATTATATTATGTTCTTCATGTCACGTGCTACGTAAAAATTTGAAAAACGTCCCCGGGGAGTGAAAAAGGCTCTTTCAAAGAGCCGCATGTGCACAACACGGTAAAAGGAATACGATGTTGGTGCCTTCTCCTCCAAAACACAGAAGAGACACGCTAAGCTCCTGATGCCGCGGGATGAGCAACTCCCTTCATAATGTGACTCCAGGAACGAGGGTACCACAGAGCCATTTTGACCACTCTGCACATTAAAAACAACCAAGAAACCTACCTCAGTTCTCCAAACCTGATTTTCCTTACAGCAAAGGAGAAACTATATCTTTCTCATTTCTTTCTTGAAAGTATCCTATTATTTTAGAAGTAAAATGCTACAATACAGACTTACTCAAATAGCTTTTGTATAAAACAATTAATACATTAATATTTACTATAAAATATGTCAATACACAGCAGTATATCTATACTTATATCAGAAGAAACTGAACTTAAATTACATCCTAATAGGCTGGGTATGACTCAATAGCTAATCTTTCATACATTATTGAAAAGTTACGAATCTATTTTTATATAACTCACAGTTTGTGTTTTGCAAATTGTAGTCAAATAAATAAATTATGATACAGAGAACTTTTGATTAGGTAGAATTAAAGTGCTTTAAGTGTTTTAAGTGCTTCCTTTTGATAAACAGCCATGCATACTAGAAGTGATTAATTGAATTGTCAGGTTGCACACAAGAAGAACCATAATCACCTCACTCTAACACTGTTAAACACATTTTATTGCTGTAATTTTATAGATAATATCATTACTCTTTAGGAGAGGGTCAGTAGCTTCAGATGACTTTTTAAACAGAAGTAAACCAATCATTTGAAAGCAGCAGCCCCGAGAAACGCACATGCAGTAAGTTTTATTAGTAGCTAGAGTAATTAAGAGCCTGAAGTGCTTCAGTTTCTTGCTTTAACATCAAATGCAATCAGCATTGCTTTTACTTTGCTACTCAGGATATCACCTTGCTCAAAGAGAAAGAACTATTTGAAGTTTCAGCTTCCAAAAAGAACTTTCTCTTCCATCCTCTCTCAAAAGCATTTGCCCATTACATGACTAAGCTCATGAATTCCCGGTGAATATTAACAGGAATGCTGATCAGCAGAGATAATTCTCTTCTTATTTCCAAATTTTCCCTAATTGCCCGTCTAACTGAACATGATGCTACAGCACCTCATGACTTCTGTTGCAGATTAATAGGGAAGGCACTTTGAAAAAAGGCGTAACTATGAAATATGCAAAAAAAAAAAAAAAGATTCAAAAATGCAAACAATTTTTTTTAATGTTTGCAGCTCTTAGTCCAGTTGATTGATCAGCAAGTACTTGCCTTGACAATTTACTGAATAATGGATGTTACTTGCTGTTCTATGCAGCCCTATTACATACTTACTTGAATAGTAGTTGGAAGTAGAATTAATGGTTTCTAACTTGCCTGTACTTCTCCCCTCCGAAGGAGAACACACCACTCCACCTGTCCAGAAATTGCCAGCCATGCCACCAGCTCCTCACTGCCCTCCAGGCCTGCAGCTCCCACCAGCAGTGAGAACTAAGCGAACGTGCCCTCCTTGCCAACTCCGTTCTCGTTTCCAGAAGCGGGCTGCAGTGGCATTCGCTTGGCCCTACATGAAACTGGGACCAGTACTTTTTTTCTGCACCATCTTATGTGCAACATGGCTTTGTCTCAACTATGAGACGTGTCATTGCTTTGAGGAAACTTTTGCTTTAGCTTGCATTACTTTCCTCTATTTTCTATTCATTTAAGTGCAATGGCTGGTTAAGTTGGATTGATATAATATTTGTGGGCTCTTAACCAGATAACTGGCCTCTGTATACAACACTGAAGGGATGGCACGACACCGTAACCAGCACTGTCTTTGGCAGTGAATGAGATCAGCTTTCACCTTAGAGTGTTGACTACTATGTTATATATGATGCTGTGAAATGAGGAGGGCTTTGAAGGATTTCTCATGTGAAATGTTTTGACTATATGATTTACCAACCACTTACTTTCCAAGAATTCTTCCTGAAAATACGATGGGCATGGTACTTTGAAGACGGTGACTATCTCATGGTAGGTTGATTACACTGTCAACTTACATGGGGAGGTTGGAATTAACTTTGGGATAGATGAGAAAGTTATTGAACTGTGAGTATTGATCACACAACATTTTTTATATTTTAAAATACATAGGTACACTGGGAATGAAGGTTTTGAAATGTGTATACAAAAACAAAGAGGGTTTTTAATCCACAGTACACTTTTTATGTGGTACTATGGCAACATGGTTATTCCAAGTAATTTATCATTAAACTCATAGCTGCCTGTCATATGTTGTTCTATTAACAAAACACAATAACTTAAATTTAAAACAGTAATTTTTAAAACAAATCATGGCCTATTTCCTTGGAAAGCAAAAAAAAAAATAATAATTCAAGAATAAGAGGATAAAGATTAAATTAATACCATGTTTTTTACATGTAAAATATATGCAATTCTTCAGTTGTATAGGCCCACATAAAAAACCCTGGCGTGCAGTTAAAGAAAAAACATCAGTTTATTCAAACAGAGGTGTTTAGATTAAAGCTGACCTTACTGTATTTACAAATTGAGAAGAAAGACTATCAGAATACTTTGGTTCATTACAAGGAATTTCATGTGGTTGTAAAAGTGGAGGTCAGTTTGAAGATCCTGACACATTTTCATTCATTAAAATCTATGTATATTGCATTAAAAATCCAAGATTTTAAACGTTCAGACATTACAGGAAACAGAAATTCATGAAGTAGTACCAATGAATCACTGATAGAAAATGCATTTGTTTGTTTGTTTCTCCTAATTTTTCTCCCTTTTTTTTTTTCTTACTTTTCTCCCAGATAAAGAGACATGTACTTAGCTTTTCTGGAACGTGTTTCCTTTATCGGTCATAGCCCTGGTCAAGGCAACCTTCCTTTGAAGCACAGGTGACCTTACTCACACCACCACCTCATACTGCCTTGGGATATCCATTACTCAAAATTCATTTTTCATGCACCCAAAACTCGTATTGTATAGCTGTGAATCTCCTGAAAAATCAGTCACAGTCTTCACGATTGAAAAAAAAAAAAAAAAAGAAAAAAGGAAAAAGAAAACATTTGTTCAGCCCTCCCTCCCCCTTGTTGGTACTACTCTAACAAAATGGACTAACCACCCCAAGCAGTACCTTCCTGTGTTGGTACAAATTAATGAGCTGCTAATGCCCAAACACTACCAGATTCTTACTTCTGATTGGCTGCAATCTGGTCATTAAAGCGAGGTAATTAATGCCAGATTGCACACACAATGCTAACAAACAAACAAAACAACCCCAAACCTGCTTTTCTCCTGCCACAAACAGCGAAACAAACAACACTGACATAACGGCAGCTTTCAAAGGCCAGTTGCAGTTCTGCAGCAGCACCTCAGTTAATGAGTGTAGAGAAAAGGATCCATCTGAAGAAGAAGAAAGTGAAACTCAACAGCCTTTCAGTCATATGAAACTAGCTTGGAGAAAACTCAGAGACGGTGGCAGCTACTTAAGAAGAAAATTCAGCCGAAAATAAATGTACAAAGAGTTCAGTTCAAAATTTCAGTAATATGTTTCCCCCTTGTCACTTATTGCTCAGATTTTGAAAAGTGTTAAAAGCTGGAATGCAAATTTCTACAGCTAATCATTATATGAGTGATCATGACCATATATTTTTACTCAAGTTTTCTGGCAGTCCCTGTAATTTCAGTCATGATGAACTAATATGACTTACTTGAAATGTCATGTATGCTTCATCATGGATTTAGTTAGAATTTAACATTCTGCAAAATATATACCACCATTTTCAATGTCAGCAAATATATTAAAATACAACATTGAAAAAACATCAGCAGCAGTAATGAGAATATTATTAGCATGAGTAACTTCTATTTCTATTGACCAAGTACAGCCACTTTCCTGTTTCTTTCTTTAACTCAGTGGCTTATGATGAGCACTGTGTTCACAGAATTAAACTCTTAACATATTTTACAAAAATATTACGGATACAGTTAGCTTTCAGACAAAGGATGACTGTCAGGTTCTTAGTATGTAACATAAACCAGAAATATTCTATGTAGAGCTTTGGTTTTGTAATAAGTCATTGTGATAAGGTTAACACTTCAACACAGAACAACATAGAAATAAGAACACCCAAAGATGAAAATTACTTTGCTTATGTTGCTGTATTAGAATTTTATTTGCTAAAGGGTGAAAACAGATTTGCAAAATTCACAGTTAACTTAAAACAATAGTTTTAAACCTTTTATTCCTAGCCCTGGCTGCCTTCAGGAAGGAAAGAACATCTGGTTATTTAAGGAACACAATATGTTCACATTTTCTATGACTTTTGTTTCTAATTGGGTTTTTTAATTTTTTTTTTATTTGAACAACTCTAGTTAGAACTATGTTTTTTAATCACTTTATATTTTTCAACTGCCCTATCTCTGTATCTCTACTTTTTAATTTTGCAGACTTTGCTTTGAAAATTAACAGTGCTCAATGGTTTTAAAAAAATGGAGGATATTGGCCACTTGTGGGATATTAAACACACAGAGACACACCTTCTGTAAATGCTTTTGGATATACAGAAAAAACCTTGCTTCATTTTCTCATTTCACATATACATACTTGCAAAACCCCGTTCTTTCATAAGAAGCTCTACTTTTATATCCGGAAGGACTGTAAGTGCATAGAAGTAACTTTCATATAAATAATTGAGGTAATTATCTGTTCAAAGAAATGTGAAACAAATACTCTGCTAAGCAGGTTAACAATATTACCCTATGCAAAGACAACAACACTGATTTGAGGTTTTCATTCTACATTTTCATGAGAACTGGAGCTAGCCAAATGCAGAAAAGGCTTAAATTCAATTATTCTATATTGATCCATACTCAAGCCTATAAAATTAGTATCTCTCAGGCCCCCCTTCAGAGACAGGTGCATTTACTTTTTTTCAGCTATTACTGAGCTCTGTATTTCTCTTCAGTGCCACTGGAATATATCAGGGATGTGGAATATAAAATGTCCTCTCATCCCAACTGCCAACCAGGATCCTCTAAGTCAAAAGAAGAGTTGCTGCAAGCATTAGATTAATGACAAGCCCAAATTACCTTTCATATTACAGTTATTACTGGATAACGCAGAGGCTTCTACTAAAGTTTGATTCCACAAAAGGTCAAAAAATTGTGTTTGTCTATCTGTAAGAAAAAAATTCCCCCCATCTTTTAAGTAGAGCTTTCTTTTGACATTTAGCTCTTCTGGTGAGGACTGCAGTGAAGCGCAGCAACCAAAAACCAGTAGGTTCATCAAGCCGAAGTTTAGCTTTCCTGATAGGCTACAAGGCAAATAAGTAAGGAGAAGATATGTTATGACTGAGCAAGGAAACAGAAGAAGAAATAATGGATGACACCAGAAGAGCAAACTCTGATTTATCTCCAGAATCAGAAGTTATGGATGGGCAGGCCGTATCAGGTCCATATTAACTACTTCACAATTTATGACAGAATTGTTCCTCAAGAATCTTTCAGTTTTTATGTTCATATCACCAACCTCTCAGTCCAAATACCTACATCTTTTCCTTGGTGAGATTATTTGGCATTTAACTATCTGCAAAAATAATCCTGAAGACAACATATACTAACAAAACTTTAAGAGGCAATTCCTGTTTGCCACTGTCCCAGGGTTTTTGCAGTTCCTGTCCAGCTGAGATTCAGAGCTCCAAAGCGCAGAGAGCGAGCCTCTCCCAGATATTTGGAACGACACTAAACATACTAGATGTGTTCAACAAATAATGAAATAAGCCACTGGACCATGCACCAATCTCCCACAGAGAGGAATGAGAGTTGTCCAACTTCACACATTAAAAAACAAGCAGAATCTTGGAAGAAACGCCATACAGAACAATTCAGCTCTGGCTCAAGAGAGCTAAGTTGCACTGAACCAAATGTAATTTCCCATTAGAAACTGGAAGCTAGTGATGGAGAAATGCACAGGAAAACATCAAAGGAGGAAGAAAAATCATTAAGCACTGAATTCGCTAATCATCACTTATAAGTTACACTACTGACTAAAATCTCCTTGTCTTTTCTTCCAATCTCCTTTTATCTGCTCAGGGAATAAAGGCAAACTGAATTATCTTTATGCAGATAGCAAAAAAAAAAAAAAAAGGCATTCTAATTTTCCCACTTACACTGGCACATAATCTGTGTACCGATTTTAGACTCCTAGAGCACCCATGATGTCATGTTGAGTCTTACCTTTCATTCTCTCTGTAATGAAAAATTTTGACAGACTTTGAAAATGTTTATATGTAGGTCTTACACCACACAGAATAACAAGCCACAGTAGGCAGACTCTCATTTCAGAAATACATTGGGTTGAACCAACATATGCTTAAAGACACATAAGTGAAATTTTAAATTACATCTAGGGAAAGATAAAAAACAGGTACTTAAGTCACAGCATTGGAGATGTACTTCTTTCTCTGACCAGAAGGTATTTTTTCTCTCAGAGAGATCTTTTAGAGAAGTTTAACTTCCTTACTGAAGGAAGTCCAGACTTGTTAATGTAGTCTCAACCTAAAGACCCAACGTAAAACAAGAGGAGCTAGAAGTCCCTTTGGGCTCTTGATTCTCTGGAAATCCTAGCTTTCTAACCTTCAGAGTATTTCCCAAGCAGGTAAGTACAGCTCAGAAATGAGGAGCAATCATAATTAATCATATTTAAATTGCCAAAACAACTAGCAGTCTTTGCATGAAAGAGCTTTAAGTACTCATTCACCTGACTGAAGGGAGAACTACCTGAAAGATACGGTAAGACACATCCACTATTCCCGAAAGGTGTTCAAGGCACACCTGAGAATTTGAATTAATAGGACACCAAGGCCTTATGAGCCTGTCTTCACTCTGTCTGATTCAACAGAGTGAGGAGCAGAACAGTGATCAAGCTTCTTTCACGGGAAGTTGATGGCTTTTGCCCCCTTCTGCTGGTAGCATGACTTGTATACTGTCTAGGATGCTTTGGAAGACAGCTGATTAGTAATTATTTTTTCTTTTAACATACCCCTTTCCTAAACAACAGATTACATATTGGATTTAGTTTGATATCGCAGCATAATTTCCCTCCCTCTGTATCTTCCCTCAAAAAAATAGTTCTGTCTTGTTTTGCTAAGACAGTACATAAATAAATGCTGGGCAGCTTGATTTCACACTCTGCTGCCTGAATCTTAAGAAAAATTCTACAGATCTAACATTACAAACTCTCTTACACACTGAAAAGATGATATACTTTACTTCTCGTCATGAAAGAAATATTTGCGCCTGAGAGGAATGAAGAAAGCAGCTGTAAAGAAAGCAGCTGTAAAGAAAGCAGATTTCTGCAAAAAACTGATACAGAAACAAAGAGACATTTTTTTTCTTAATCCATAGAAGTGTAAACATTGTTATTGAATGAAATTTTGCAGAAGACAGTCAGAGTGCAGAAGTGATGAATTTTTCACTTTCAAAGGTGACTTGCCTCAAGAGATGAGGGAAATCAGACTTCACGCTGGCAGCCTCCTAATGGGACATGCTCAAAGACAGTTCAAAACTGGTAGCACAAATTCTGCTATCTGCCAAAAATCTGAATACTGGAAAGATTATTGTGTACAGCTTTGCCTTAAACATTTTTTCCACTATATTGTGTATATCCAATGTGCACTTAATATACACATGCCATTCTAAATCATCAAGAAGTTCACATATTTTGTAGTATAGTTGAGTGTATCAAAAACATTACATTTATATATTTGTACATTTTATTCCTGTGAATCTTTTCAAATTGTAACAGCAGATTCTCAGTTTTAATTGAAAACCATCATGTATCTACTATATATTGGGCATAGGTAGTGCTATAAGGATTAACAATGGTTAATCTCCAGAAATCTCATGAAAAATATTTTACAGACGATATTGCATGACAGTTTCTACACAGCTTACTAGGTTATTAAATAAAATATTAGTTTCAAAAGTATACTTTATAATGAAAGATGTCTGTGCAGAATACCAAACAAAGGAGTATAAACATCTGCAGTTAGCTGAACTCCTGGAGAAGTTTAGCAAACTAGTAGGACAGCACCCTTTTAAGAGTAAAAAAACTTGTATTCTACTCTTGTTTATCAACTCTTTCCTTCAGCTTGTCAAAGAATTTGAAACCATAGATTAGCCCCCAAAATGTAGGTTGTAATTAACATCATAGCATTTGCAACATTCTATTACAGAGATTTATTTCCCGTGTTTACAAAGTGAGCCTCTCACCTTTGGATCTCGGAGGAAAAGTGCTCTTAGGATAAGGGAGTGAACATCTCCAATAGGTGGATAATGCATCAGAAGTCCCAAACAGGTCTGATAATTACTTGATATCACTATAATGAAAATGAAAAAAAGCAAAATATTACTATGTTCTTATCTGTAAGTTCATTACAGTTCAGATGCGGTTGCCTTGTCCCACATGAAGGCTCTCAGAACTTATTTCACAGACATTTGTATTAAGATTCAACTCCAAATTTGGATGCCTAAATTTAGCTGTTTGTTTGTGAGCTGTGCACCAAAACTCCACCAGAGCCAAGGGAGGTGGAGGAGATACTGTCAGCGAACAGGAAATGGACACTGATTTTTCACTCACCTGCAGACAACTAACCCTAAGGGTGTTATTTGTAAGGTAGGTTTTTACTTCCAGTCTTGCTTTTATGACAACTTTGCCCCACTCTGAAAATTCTTTGCTGAAATATCTTTTATCATATTCTTATTTACCTATGCACATACACACACACATACAGCCATATGCAAATATAAACTGATGTCAACAAATCCTTGATTTCCAGTAAGTCAAAAAACTTTTTACAAAATGCTAACTACAAAGGGAAAAAGTTAGATTTTCATTTCAGAAATACTTAAAAGTAGAATACCCCATTAATTTAGTAGGATTTTTTTTACTTATTTGGGAATTTTTAGGAAGTTGATTTCATCTGAACCTGTTTAAGTATACTCTATGGTTCTCTGCTTGCTGTTATCTATTTTTTTTTTCCAAATCAATCTCATTATGAGTGCAATTATTAAAGATGTCTTTTCAGGCAGGTCTGTGTAAACTAACATCATTTCTTTTGCACCATCCAAATCCAGGCAATCCATCTGCCACAGCTGTCAAAGCAATGCCTGTTGCTGATGCTTGCACTGTGAAACATAAAGACAGCCTCCAACATTAATATTGTAAATAAATTTTTAACAAACTACTATTCTGAGAACTTTAGCTGTAGCAACAAATACTTCTAATCAGGCTTCTACACCAGAAATAATCCTTGCAAACATAGAATTATTTTGAATCAATAAAAGGCAAAATAAATGGTTGTTCTGTGGACAGAGAGATTTAAATGTTTTACTTTTTATTCTTTCATGTGAATAAGCCTCATATCCTCCTGTACCTTTCCTCCCTCAACAAGAGGATTATGGGGAAAAGATGCAGGACTGGGCAAAATGAATAATTATAATCTGTGTAGGGAACCACTTTATCATCTTCATTTCCGTTGCTGATCCGACAGCTTGTAATTTCATACATCTGCTTTCATTTGTAAAGCACTCACTTATCCTACTCATTCTTTATCTGTTCTGCCTGTTCTTTTCCTATCCTTTGTTTTTCTTGTTCATATTCAGGTACCTGTTTTTTTCTTCTTGTAGTCACAGAGCTGGCATAATGAACACAACACAATGGTCTCAGTCAGAGATCTTTCTGAGAAGCATAATACCAGCACCGCGTATTACATAACCAAGCCAATTCTCATGCGTAAATCAAATTTAAGATACTGCACTGCAGTTACAATTATGAGACCTTTTTATCAAAGCAACTAAAAATACTGAAAATGGACAGTAAATTCTACATAATTTTATAAATGATAAGTACTAAGACTAACACATTTCTCTTTGGAACACACCAGAATGTGTTCTATTTTGCAATGGAAAATTGATTAAAAACATTCTTTCTTTATTTCTCCTGGAACAGTTATTTGCTGTCTCACTGATACAGAGAAAAGTAAATATTAAAAAATCTAATTGATTTTAATGGTGCAGACTTGAGCTCTGACAAAAACTGGTATTTTCAACCACGAGACATTTACTCTAATTATTAATTTTTTGAAATGTATAATAGAGAAGCAATTGAACAATTGAAAAAACAATAATCAAACTGTTGGGCCATGACTTGTGTCCCCTCTGCTCCCTAGAATTTATATTTAAAAGTGAATCCATCACTGATAAATTGAACAAAAACAAAAGCAAAAGCAAAACTTAAATGAGGAAGGTCTGCTAACTTTTATATTTATTTAATCTTTATGTTTTTCTCCATACATTCAGCTCTCCTATTCTCATGTAGAAATTGTTATAGAAAAAAACATCACTGCTAGTGCTCTATTTACTGGAGAATCTTGGGTTAAAGGGATTAATTTGCTGAAACGCCTCTTGGTATCTTTCTTTGTTTCAAGAGGGCCAAATGCATGGCCAAATCTATGCTACTATACAATAGCATGGCAGTTTTCTTAAAAATGATGCAGAAAATATCAGCAAAACAAAACAAACTCTCCTTTTCTGAATATTCAGATTGGAATTAAAAGGATTTCTAAGAATCAATTCCAGGATGAAGTTTCTGGAAGGAGACTGCAGTATCGATTTCTCTCGTGTCAGCAGGAGTTGGATGGTACTGAAGTTCAAGGGTGAAATACTGTGGCCAGCTGCCTTGTAATAGGCTTGGTGCTTGCCTGTCTGTGCTCCTCCTCCACTTATCAGCTTGGCAAGAATCACATCTGGATCCTGCTCTTAGCGTGAATAACAAGTTATCACTTCGCCAAAGAAGAATGGGATCAGTATTTCTTGGGAAAGCAATAGAGAAACTCCTCTGATAGGGAAAGCAATCGTACTGCCTTTAAATACCTGTTATGCAGTAACAACAGATTATGCAGAGGAACAACAAATTGCTTTCACTCCTCTGCTTTTGATGAGATAGACTTTTCCCTGTTGGTCCAATAACCATTCCTGGACGCAAGCAGTAGTAAAAAAGGTTGAAAACATGAAAACTAACTGTACCTGTCCTCAATCAAGTCCTAATTTCCTGCCACCTGTCATTTCTTCTGAGTTTCATGTTTGAGGTGGCCAACCCTGTATAGAGATGACTTCCTAACCTAGGAATGGTGGGACTCCTTCCCCCTGCTGCTTTACGCATTGCTATGTTCTATTTAGTACCCCTAAATTGAATTAAACATAGATTATATGAACATCTTGCATGATAACAAAAATAACAAATCAACTCCTCCAAGAAGAGGCTGTGGTTTCGTTATTTCTCTTAAAATATTCAGAGTGCCTTTAGATAAGAAAAATATACTCTAATAATGTCCATGGAGCTAGGGACATGGTAAAAATACAGTTATTCAAACACTGATCAGTCAAAAATAGATCCTGGTGTAGTAACATCATTAGTTTACTATGCAGAACACGGACAGGTCTTCCAGGTATGTTCATTTTTGTCTTTCTTCATGGGAAATATATGAAATAAATACCTTTTTTTTTTTTTTGCACTGAACCCTCCCTTCCATTCTGATTTCACCAACAGCTGCTTATACATTCATATTAGTGAAAGAGAAGTAACATATTCATGCTTCAGATTTGACAGATTTTTAAACAAGTTATATTTTTCAGGTTTTTTTTTCCCCAAAGAATTCCAGAAAATCATTTATTAAAACTCAGAGACACTTCAGTACACAGCCCTACACCTGCTTTCTGAGGATTAACACTGCACGGATAAAGCTCTGCATATTCAGTTGTTAAACTGAACAGAGCAGTTTACAGAATGGCTGTATACATGATTATGTATCTGCAGTCTCTAAAATGATCAGGTCATTTCAACTATGTTTTTGTGTATACACAGTAATCTAAAATTCTAAACGTTACCCTCTCCTTAGTAATACATAGTTTGAGTAACAAAGAATTTCAAAATAAAAATAAAATTAAAAACATAGTAGAAATGCTACTTTCTTAAAATGATGTCCTTGAGAACGTAACAAAACAGAAAAAGATCTAGCAGTTCCCAAAACAGCAACTCCTTCCCCATCCCCAAATGTGCTGTTATAAAAGAATCTGCATCATTTTTAAACTCTCAAATGCTTTCAGTATTATATTATTATCAGTGATTATGTTTGATATTTTTATAACATATTAGGAGTTCTATTATTATTCCTATTGTTTCAAAGTTCTAAAACTGAAAGTTTCCAGATGTTTTATTTAAGGATGATTAACATCATTTTTTTTAAATAACATTTCCTTTCACCAAATAAAGAACAGTTTTTAGAAACTTATTTGAAAATGGTTTTTAAAATATTACAACATCTATTCGAGCTCAAATATTAACAACAATATAAATAGGAGGGAAAAAGGAAAACCTTTCTATTACAGGTATATATGGAAAGCTTTCTTTTATCAAATCAAAAACTGTCAAGATTTCTGAGCTTGATGTTTACACTATATTCAATGTTATCATATTTATGATTGGGTATTTTTTGCACTGTACTACTAAGCTTAGAGTAACTAATTAGGTCCAACTACAGAAGAAAAATATACTTATTTCAGAAAAAGTGAGTGTATGAAGTATTAGCTGTCCTGGTGAAATGACTTTGCATCTTATTTGAGGACATGTACTCCACTTTAAAGCTATTTATTGCTTTATTTTACTAAATCTGGGGATTTCAAAGAAAAAAAGGGAGATTTATTTCATACAGATGCCCATAATACATTTTTAGCTCACATTTTAGTTACCTCATACCGATTCTCACGTGTGAGCACCATAAAGTCAAACAACCAACCTCAAAGCAACCTTCCTTTCCCAGAAAAGAGAGGGTGCTTATAGACACATTTCTTAATTATCACTTTTAAAGGGAAATGATGGCACAAAATACAATGCTGATGTTAAGAAACAATTTATATGCATCTGCACCACGCATCTATACAAAAATTTTTAAGATTATTTCAGTTTACTGCACATAAACAAAACAGATTCAGATTACAGAAAACGTCTTGGAATTGGATAATCCTTAAACAAGCATTGATTTTGAAACCTCTACATTGAATTAAATGTCCACCTCTTTGAGAGGAATGTAAGGCAGCTCTAAATGCTGCATGTTTATTAAAAAGCAAACTAAAAAAACCCACATGAAGTCCTATGGCAGGCAGTGAAACAACAGTATGTGTAAAGTACATCCGTGTTATATTTTCAAGATCGGGCCCTATAATAAGAACAACAGAAGTTGAAAACTTTATGTGTCCTAGAATACAAAATTGTGTCAAATATGTGACCTTGTTACAAGCTAAAACTTACAGATTGTATATAATTAACACCCAACAGCATGCTAAAGAATTCATATATTTAATGTCAAACATGCATCTTATTGAAAAACACATATTTTGTTGTGGCAAACTCGTATATGGAATTTTTTGCAAAATATGATAGGACAGAAATAAATGCCTCTTAATTAATCATTACATATTTTCTTCCTCCCATTCATAATTATACAAACTAGCAACATTTTTTTACTTTCTCTTTTGTATTAACTTCATTTATTTATTGCTCATCACTAGTCCATATGTGCAAATATCTTTGCACGTATTTCAGGTATACTGAAATAAAATGAAGTGATCAGTTTTCTATGCATGGAATAAATGTATTTTGTAATTGCTACTCATCTCTGCGTGTACATTTCCTTCACGACATAACTTGGAAATCTGAGTCACTGTCTTGTGCATTTTCTCATTTTTCAAAGCATAAGAGCAAAAAATGTATTTCCAGTTATCAGAGGATTTACTCAATTCATCGGCTTTGTCAGAAGGTGGAGCTCTATACATACCTGAATCCCTGACTGCATAGAAAATCTGCAACTCCATATAAAAACACAGAACTACTCAGAAAACAAACGTGGATTTAACTCCAAGATACAATTTGTTTCATAAATACAGCAGACTGTGCCCGATAACAAATGGCTCCTCTCATAGCATTTGAAAGGATTTTCAGTTTGTTAAAAAAGTCACAATGCAATTTAGCATTTCTTAAGCCCTCTGTTTCTTTGAAAAATAGGTTTGCATTCTTCTTAAAAGATCGTAAGATAGTTGATACTTACAGGCATCTCTAATATATAACAACATGGCTACAAAAATGTAGTCAACTAAATTCAGGGTGATACTGTCAGCAAATAGAGCATCCCACACAACAAGAAGGTCCTGGAGTGGAAATTCACGTCCAAAGAGGAGCCTTACCCATCGCCTGAAAAAAACAAAACAAAACAGAAAAGACATGCTGTATTTATCTGTTTCGACAAATATTGTAAAGCCAGTATACTTATCACAGGATCAACTACAATCCAAAGCATTTCAGCAGGAAATTTTGCAAATTATGAAGGTCTACGAGAATCACTCACCTAATTGTGTTTTTGGAAATATTTGTGTGTGTCTACATTAAGGGAAGCAATACATTACCAACTGCAAAAGCTTAACTGACTAATACTGTTATGTGGGTGAACCTCAAAAGGAAGAACATATCAATCCTATACACCATATTTTTGAGCATTTGATGTGATACTGATCGAAGATGAAAGTGAGATGATGTTACGCAAGAATAGCCTGGAACAGACAAGCAGGGTGAAGCCAGCGGTTTACGAGAGCCCTGAAAAGCCCACTCAAGTGAAAGCCAGTTCAAGGCAGATGCCAAATAGCAGTAAAAATGGATCGGGTCACACTTGCTCTGAAGAGGCTTCCTCCCTGTTTTTGACAACAGTGTTTCCAGCTCCATGTAAAATATGCTATGGATGCTGTTTTGATTAAACCTAATTTAAATCTTTACCAGATTTAGTGATAATCTGCATGTAGACCACACCATTAATTCTTGTTCATATCTCTGCTGTTTCATACCCAGCAAAATGTGAAAATCTATCTTATTAAATGCAAAATTTGCTTGAGACTGGAAGCTTGAGATACAGTAGAAAAAAATAATTTCTCAAGCTTTCTTATTTCCAGTTCCAGCTCTTACACCGACCTTGAGACAGGCACTTCCCTTTCCTATTCCAAACCAGAACCATTAGCTTGGTACCTTTCCAGGTAGCAGAAATTATCTAAAGTTATCTTTGAAAAAGCTACAGAATAGTTAGTAACATTAGTCCTGGAATAGTTATTACAAAATGGACTTAAAAATAATGAATTACATTTTTAGCTGGGATATGCAAATTGCTACGCATGTGGAATCTGTTTATTCAGTGGCAAGAAAAGATTGATTGCAAATTTCTGCAAAGCAAATTGAGTCATTCTGTAAAACTCACAAAATTTTCTAAAAAGGCAACTAGAAATTTCAACAAGATTAGTTTCACTTGTAAGAATTCACGTTTAACCACTTTTGTACCAGAACTCGTTGCTTTAAGGCATCTGCTTTTTTTTTTGTTTTCGATTCCAGTAACAAAAGTTCATTTCTGCACAAATGAATTCCAACACGTCAGTCAAGTACAAGCTTTTAAGATAGCAACACTCTGTACAAAGCGACTCTCCCTTATGAACGAAATTGAAAGGGACTGTTTTGTTAATCAAGGGTTTGTTCATTCAAACTTTTGTACCCCCAATATTGGAACTGTGTGTATAACCCATAAAAATGTCCATGCTACAGATTTAGAGATCACTGTACAGAATATTACGCCCTGCAAGACACATTCCCTTTTAAAAGTGAAAAGATGCGACTTCAAAATACAGTCTTATCTAATCCTTATTTTGCTTACACCAAACATTTCTGTTCTATAGTCTTGTAACTTTTTATTTTAGCATAGTAATCATAAAGGTCGCAATATTAGCTATGATAAAACTCAAACTCCGATCAACCCCCCAACCTATGAGAGCTCATTTTCAGGCCTCAGGAAGAAAAGTCAGAAGAACTGCTAACAAAAAAGCAGGACTTATCTAGTACATTTAATACCACGTCTGTTCTAGCCAAGGGATTTTACCGTACAGCAGCGCATTACCCTACAGTGCCTTGCCTACGGGAGACCATTATCCTATGGTGACACAAACATTACCCAAACTCTGCGTGAAGCCTATTACTTGCATTAACAACCCCTCCCACCTGTAAAACTTCAACTTTCATGTTATACAAACTGTTAGGAAAGAAATTGCAGCTAAGCTTGAAGCATTTGAGCTGACTTTGCCTGCAACTACCCAAATCTCACGCAGAAAGAAGCCTTGCTAAAAGTCTAATACACTTCAAGGGAAAAAATACACCATGGTGTAATGGGATTTGTTATTAGTCTTTTATTAGAAATCTCTTTTGCTTCTTTACTACTTCATTATGCAGTGTTAATCGTTTGTAGATGCAGGTTTATTCTGCTCTAGCAGAAGTCATTCCTTTTTTTCTCCTGCTTTTATACTTTCTCCTGGGAAAATTAAATCTCAGTCCCCAGAGGTATCGTGTTTCACAGATGTAGGCTGCTGAAGAACAACTGGACTTCCTTTTGCAACTGTAATATTACTGTTAATTATTTCAATTCTCCTGTCCTAAAGGGAGTAAGCAACTCATACTGCTGTAAATGCATATATACTAGCTGTTCTCTTATTTTCTTTAGCAGCATTTAGCTCATAGAATCTATAAACCAAGGACCCCATTGCCTATGTGAACCATACTGCCATAAGACAGGACTTCAATCAGCTTTTATATTCATAAAAAGGGTTCCTAATTCCTCAAAATAAGTGTTCATACTGGAAAGCTGTCTTTCAAACTAACACAGTTTTATTGCTTTTACAAATATTTGCAGAGAATTTCAGACACACTTAATAATTGCATGGGACATGATAAACATTTTTTTTTAGATGGCTGTCTGTGCTTTAATTATTGTTCTGTCCTTGCCTTACATCCATTACACCTGCAGACTGTGAAGCTCACAATAGTGTACCTTTAATAACATGCAATAGTACAATAATTCATAATTTACCAGGCATCCTTAAATTCCTCAAAAAGCACAGATTCTTTAAAGCTATAATATAGAAAGGTACCACCACCTACACTGTAGAATATGTAACTGTATCTTTTACTTATAATTCCCATTCAATTAAACCAATATTCTCAAGACATCAGTAATTACTAGCAATAGCTAATGATTCATTAATGACCTTACAATACAGAGAAAGTAGGAGAAAACTGTGCTCTAGTAAAGCCATTAAAGAAGGCAATGATCCAGCCTCACCAGTTTTAACTACAACCACAACCATTTTAACTGAGGCTTATTCGACAATTCTTCAAGCGCTGATAAGATTAACTTATTTAATCTGTAGACAGCTTTACCGTTACAAATATTTAGTTGGTTATCTTCTATTTTCAGCCATTTATACTTTTGCTAAATTCAGTCTTCAGCACAATGTCCACCCCAAGTGTCTGCTCAAGGTTTTTTTTTTTTTTATTTTTCACAGATATTTTTCAATAGAACAAGGTTAAAAAAAATTCTGCCCATACTTAACTTATTTTTTCCCCAAACAGTCCATTAAGAAGACCTAAAGTCAAAGTAATTATGTCTCTAGTATTTCCTCTTTGCTGTGTATATTAAAAAAAATGCCCAAACTTGAAAACTCCTTTGTTGACCTAAGTTCAGTAGAGCTCAGGTTTCCACAGAACATGTTCTCCCTCTTCCTAACCCTCACCACTGACCCACCGGTGCATCTGCTGTCCCTGCACAGAATTCACTGTCCTGCACCCCAGCTGCTTAGGAAATGGCAAATCCACCTCCCATGGCCGACGGCACGTAGCAGTTGTGCCAGAGGAGGATGCTGGTCCTCTGGTTTCTGATGCTTGCAAGACACACTAGGGGAAGGCTTCTGGAGAAAAGGAGGGTCAATAGGATTTTGCAGGATGTCACTTCATTTTCAGTGCAAGTTTTGTTGCTTTTTTAAATATGAAAATCATTTAAATGGATTAACCATTGAAAAGAACACCATCTTACCAAACTAAGCATTCAGAAGCTGAGAAATACCAACATTAACATCAGTTTACAGTTTACTGACTGAGAAAATTATATCTAGGTTCTGTCTCTTTATAAAAACTCTGCCATGAATTATGTTCAAGCAAACATTTGTATCCAGCGCAATTTACTATGTAAAGTTACGGTCAATAATTTAGGAGAAAGGGTAGGCAGACTTTAGCTGTGATCTGCTTTTATGAAAATAAGATATGGAACAAGGATGAGGAGCAACATTTACATAATGCATTCGAAAGAATTTAAGATATATGGAAAATCAAGAATTACGCAGTTCAGTGCCAAGCAGCAAGTAATACTTTGGACAAGACTCAACGCCTGTGCCATGTTTTCAGAGGTCTGCAGCAGGCAGGGCTACCGCAGGGGCTGGAGCAGGGTTGGGTGACGCTTGTATGGATGAGAAGGAAGAGCAAACAGCTGTAAATGCACAGCAAAAGCACCCTCAGAAGAGGACGTGATACCGAAACCGTCCCTGATTTCCTAGTTGCCAATGTCAGCCTGAGGGGAGATGGGCAAGTTCAATCAGGATGAGCTTCTGAGGAATGTAAGATAGTTTACTTTCTTTTAATGGCATGAAGGGGACCAACAAAGACAAGCTTTACCAACATTTCAGATTAGACCTGTTACACAGTCCATTGCTCCAGTGTTCTGCCTCCTTTCTTAATAAATCTTGTTTTTATTAAGACTCCTGTGGTTTCATACAGTTCAGGGATTTTGTACCGAATGTCCTAAAGAGATTAATAAAACCTTCAAACGATGAAACAAGACAGCAAAGGAGACATGCCTGAAGTATAACTGTAATGTCTTTTTTTTTTTTTAAAGGGGATCCTTCCTGCAAGAGTCTCGTTAGAAGGGCAATACTGCTCACAATGCACGAGAAACTCTTAATGAGCCCAGAGAAGAAAAAAAAGCAGAATTGCTAAGTGCAACGATTAACAGAATGGCATTTCTAAAATAAATAAAGCCCTACTAAGATTCAGCATTTTGTCAGAACTGAAAGAAGCATGTGAAATCCCAATAAAGCCAAAACATCGGCATAAGAAGTTGTGTTGGAAACTCATCAGGCTTTCAGAAACTTCTGATGTGTTCAGTCTAAATGTGTTGGAAAAAAAAAAAAAAAGAAACTACACATTTCCAATATGGATTATATGGGTTTCAATCTCTACCATAGTTTTTTTTCTGTCAGAATATTTAAAAATAAATAATAATGATAATAAACATTTGTTTGTTAATATAAATCTAATCAAATTTAGCCTCAGTGATGAACAAGAATACTGAACATAGTACACTTTATTGCCTTCTTTCCACTACGGAAAATATTTTTGATTTGTCCTGTTGAGAATTCCTGCTGTTCTCCATATCCTGAAATAAATTTATATTAATTACTTTATCAAACACACATTAGCCTGTCTCTTTAAAATAAACACCTTTAACTTTATATTTACAAATGAATTATTTGATATGAGCATCAAATGGTTATTTAGACTCCTATTTGGTTTCTTTAATATCACTAGCAGAGGTTACTCAGCCTCGCATTTAAGAAAAAAAAATCTATCAGTTTCTGGAAGACACTATGTATTTCCTTATTAGAGAAGGTTTTCCTTTTAAAAAAGGAGATCCTAATAATTATCTCCCTCTCCTTGCCGTAATTTACCCTTGTTGACAAAAGCACTTACCGCTGCCTTAAGTCAGACCAACTGTAATACACTCACTCACAGGAATGTGCTTAATGAAAAATGTGCCACTGCATCTCACAGCAGTAATGCTTAAAATTGTTAGGAATAGGCTACAATAAAATTATCGAGCCTATTAGCCTGCTTCGGGTAGGTTTCTGCTGCAGTTCCTAACTAAGTTTATACGACCTGTTTTGGCATCAGTGCTGCCCTTGGTGTCAGACCTCCTGTTGCTGCCACTGTCCCCTACCCCTGCTGCCACCCTGCAGCCACCTTCTGGGGTGGTACCAGCAGCTACTGCTGGGTGCCTTGGGCATGTTCACCGGAGATGGAAGTGCCCCTGCTAGAGGGATGGTAATTTCCCTTCACTGTTCTTGCAGTGCTTTTCCTCCTTGATGGCTCTCCTCCAGCCTGCTGTATTGTTCTGAATGGTGACAGTCCTATTTTGATCTGAATTTGTTTTGGGGGTTGTTTCGTGCGAGTTTATGGGAATCCACTCAGTGCTGACAGAATGATGTATTTTGCTCCTTCACGCAGCCACTGCAAACTGCACATTTCTCCTGTCATCTCACCCTCCTGTAGTACATGCCCCAGTAATAAAGAACTTTCTTTAAAAGCATTTTTACAAAGAGGAATACCAGTGATTTCACTCACTAAAAGCTATTCCCGATTTTAAACTTCTACTGAACATTTCTACTTCATATTTACTTAGTGGTATCTTTTAGTATAAGTGGAAAGAAGTAATACTATAAAAAAGTTCCATCAAGAATTATGCCAGTGATATTGATTTCTGTTGTCTTTCTGTAAATTAGCTGTTTCACACACAATTACAGCTATTTTCATTTTTTTCCCCAAGCAGAGTCAGACAAGTAATACACAAATTCATACTAGCACATAAAATATACACAGAAAGATCTCCATAAGCAGCTATTCCCCAGTGACCCCATAAACAAATATAAAAACCCTGCAATGACAAGTAGACCACTGGAGAAACTTGCTTAGAGACTTGGTGATTTTCCACACTCGAATCTTTAAACTCAGATTGGATGTTATTCCAAAATTCTGGACTTTGATTCTGGATCAAAAAAGATTGGATCAGAGATTTTTTGATCAAGTCCTCTAAACGCAGGAATTCAGACTAATTGACCTTATAATCTTGGGTTACTGTCCTCGGTATGCAATTTATTTCATTGATCCTCTTTGTTTAAATCTCCAATAATATGACTGACTGAAACAAGCTTTTAAATTACATGTAATTGGTTCACCTTTTCCTTATGAAATAAGACAACTTTCTTTTGACTTTTTTTTTTTCTCTAGTAGAGTTCTAGTTTCTTTGCACATTCAAATTCTTTTTAAAGAGGTAGTTTTATTTTTACATTTTGCTCATGGTTCCCACATCAAATTTGCTATAGTCCATTTCTGGAAAAGCCTGAATCTAAATTTATTTGTAACAGTAATTATGCAGTAATACATTTTAAGAATACGACTGTTTTCATTAACAGTTCTGGTCTCCATCAGTTTTAGCTTGCTGTACTGGACAGACTAGATTACAGATACTCCACCTCATCCTTCTAACATTTTCAGAGGTTATTTTTTTTTTTTTAGATACTACAGGACTGAAAGTCTGTGGAATAGGAAAGAGTAAAAAAAAAAAACCCTCTCTCATTAGCATGTTCAACTGATTTGAAGTGATTTGATTAGTATCATAAAGAAGCCTGCAACTGGCTTTTCTGTAACACTGAAAACTTCAAAAACAGAGCTAAGAACTTGAATATGAAGAGAAACAACAGAAACAAGTTACCCACTTTTTTCAGTGGGAAAGATGGGAGGTTTTCACTGAAGGTAGTATTTAATTTAACAAAACTCTCTGCAGTGGGAGGAGTACATTCCCACTTCAGGTTCCTTTCCATTCCTCCTAAACACAAGGTAAAATAATTTCAGTATTTCACATATACAACACTTTATAAAGGCATAGTAATTAAAAGCTACTACAAACATTGTATTGACAATGATAACCTGTGTTTGCAGTAAATACTAAAGACATCACATCCAGTTACTGGACTATAAGAATTTACTGACCAGTTTTTACTGTGGAGAGTGGATAAAATTGCTGTACTCTGATAGCTATCTACAACAGGAATAACTGTAATAAAATAATGAACAAGTTTCAGCCATTACTGAATTTTTAAAAGAAGTGCTAGACACTCGTCTTTTTTTCTTGTCAAGATTTGTTTTCACACTGACAACAAGTACCAAAGATCAAGGTTACTCACCCATTTTTGAAATGTCGGCCAAAATACAGAGGTAACGACATGAAGGATCCAGTTATTATACTATGATTCATTTAAAAAATATCTGCACTAAACTGTGCTTTTACTCATTGTAAAAAGACTGAAGAATACTGCTGTGTTTCTGCAAAACAACTAAATTTTAACAGCTCAGGCAATATCCAGATTTCAAAAACAAGGTTTAGTATGATACTATTACGGTGATAAACTAGAAAGACCAGAGGGGAGTGTTACAGTCTACTGGAAAAAAACCCAACCACATTTTCAAGTCAATGACAAATCATTAAGTGCAAGGATACCAGGACTACATCTCTGTTACCTACCTAAAAGCATAATGCAATGACTAATATCTGCACTCAGAAGAGAAAAATGCAGGGACATGAAGGTGTGCCTACTGAATTCTTACTGCTCTTGCCTCTATGCAATTCAAAGCTCCAGCACTAAATACTGATGACGCATGTACATTTTGTTTTGAAAATCACTGCAGAGTAGCAAAAACATTTTCTTTTTTTTAACAAAACTAATTACAGGTGAATGATTTTAAACACTATTTGCTGCAGTAAACCTATTGAAACAAAAGAGGCACTTCTAAATTAGTGAAGTTCCTACTGATATCAGCTATTAGCAATTAGGAACTCCACCCCCCAACTTTTCCATCTTTCAACAGCAGTGATTAAATTTGGTTTTAAAGTGGAGAAATTATATTAGAAAAAACAACTCTCAGTGTTGTAATTAAAGCACAGTTCTTAAGATGATAAAATAAATTTGCTAATAGCTTTATCCATTGATTCAAGATGTATGTAGTAGCTTTAAAAGATATCTCTCTTTAAAAAAGAGATTTAAAATCTCTCTTTAAAAGGAATCCTACAATGTTTAATGTCCCACAATGTTAAATCTCCTATAGAATTACTACTTGTCTCTGTAGAATCTACTGGGCAAGACTTAACATAAAAGACAACTTTTTTAAAATAAGAGGGAGATAGAGCATTTTTTAAGAATTTTAAAGTAAACAAGAAAGTTTTGATCAAATATTATGAAGTTTCTGTTTTCATATTCTACCTTGGAGAGTTCCCTATCACAAACATTAACTAAAATGCCTCCTTTGTCCATAAAAATATGAAATCTACAATTGAACCACCTTTCTGTTACCCTGTATTGCTGTTACAATAAATTAACTTTTTTCTGGTGTGCTAAATAAAAATTACATTAAAAATTTCAGGAGGTTGAACTTCTTTTAATTCTTCAAGTATCTGACTACATGCAGCAATGCAGTTGCTACTGGAAAACATTCTGTATTCAAGCCATCAAGGCAACATGCTCAGACTACCACCAGCTTATCAATCCACAAGAGTCTTTTTTTCTTTCTAATGCTGATTTGGTGTTACAGAGACCTTAGTTGATAATGAAGACACAATTTAAGGTTTTCATGGTAAAATTAGGGATGATAATATATCAAAGAATAAGCATTATAAAGTAAAATGCTAACTTTAAGCTAATTAAATTATATATCAGATTGCCTACTTTATCTCATAAAACTGCATAAATATATGTCAAACATATCTGAAGTCAAAGGACACGGCCTTTACAAAGTGATAATCTTCCAGTTAGGCTTCAAGCGTGAGAAATTGAAATTGTGACACTTTGATATGAAGAATACAAACAACTTATTCATATATTGGCAGCCATGCCCAGAGAAAAAACGTACTTAAATATCAGTAATGAAGACTTCACTAATATCAGCAAAATCTTACTACGCATACCTTTTGTAAAAGCCTGATTTTAGTATTTGGTGAAGTCCTGCTAATTCTACTGAATACGAACCCAGGTAAAATTATAAAAGAAAAATAATTTCCTTGCCAATGAACTGGCAAGAAAATGTGTAGATGCTACGACACCAAAACAGCTGCAACAAATGCAAAAAGCACTAGATAAATACCTATTCTGTGCATCCAGAATTTTGTTTGGGTATCTTCCATGAATGACTGGAGCACCCAACTTTACCGCAATGTCGTAGATAAAGGAACTCTACTGGAAATTCCATGTTTGGAGTTGGTACCCACAGGGGTAAGACCACCTCCAAGGCATCCCTCAGTGCAGGAAGAATCCTGCACTCTGTTAATTCTTCCCATCACGGTGTATGACATATTTCAGAGATGCTTTCCCTTTGAGAATCAAAATTAAACAGCAATAAACCTAAAATGGAGAATTCCTACCTGCTACCTGAACTGGGACTTATTTCTGCAAACCTCTTTATAATTAAGTATACGACATTTCAAAATCTCTTGGTGGCTCTCCACCACAGAGAAGAAATTTATTTATTTTTTAAAACGAGGAGAGAAGATTTATATCATCACTGAATGCAATATTACATCTATTGTACACTCTAAAACTAAATTAAGAGGCTGTTCAGAGGCCATACATGAAGCAGTCCATTTCAATCTATTAGTCTGGCTAAATGCCTTCATACATCCAATGAAGGGATTCATCATCATCAATCTGCCAGTTTTAGTGACCAGTCAACTACACGTTGATGCATGCACCAAGGAAACACAAGCATTTCCTCCCTGCTGTCATACCTCTGAACGTAAGAATCAAGAAAGGCTATTCCAACAGGCAGCACACAAGATGTTGATTTATCTGCTTAGTACAAATAAAAATATTAGAATCACTACTTTATTTAAGACCTTAGTTCAAAGGCAGAATATAAGTTTGGAGCCTGATTCCATTATCAAGGCAAATAAAGAGGATGGTAGTTATACGTAGTGCAACTGTTTACATTCAGCAATACTGATGTATTAAGACATAGACAACTAAACCAGAGTTTTAGTTTCTCCCACTTGAAAAAAATAGTAAAACAAGCATTATTTTTGTATATATATAACTGCACTTGTGAAATTCTTTGCCTCGTAAGTTAATTGCATCATTGTGATATCCAGAGTTTTGCTTTCATTTAAACTGTTAAAAACTAAACAAAACAACAAAAAACCAACACACACTTTGAAGTTCTTGTATCCTTTTTGTACATACTTAAAACAAGTCATTCCACATATTAGTTACACGAATAAGGAATTCAATTTTTGTGGAACAAAGTACCTATGACTGGTGGAGTTTTGTGCTGTGTAGCTGCAGCCATGTGGGAATAGTGCGTTTTTTAAGAGATGCACAAGGGGCTTAGTGGTCTCATTTAGCTACCTATGTGCCCCTGCAGAAGCCCTGCTAGCAATAAAACACTCTGGTAGCAAACAGCTAATTCATTAATTAACTACAGTATTTGCTGGAAAGGAAAGCACTAAACAACGCAGCACACAAAGTGCAATTGTGGTTGTTCCAGGTCCCTGTCTGCAGTATGTGTGGCAGAGGCAAGCAATGCCTACGCTGTTTCTAATTATTCCAATTATCATGGCACACTATGAAAACTTGATTAATAACACTGAAGATATTGTTGTGGCAATTAGCCATATGGTTGTGGGACTTTATTCTGTCACGATTTAGCCATTAGCATCTACTTATGTTTGTCAGAACAGTGCATCCGTGACAAGTTGAAGTTCCGCTCACCTTGCCGAGTCCCCTGTGAGCAGCACTAGAGAACTGTTTATTCCTGGGAGCCCCTCGCCAGAGTAAATTTTTCATGTGGCATCCGGTCTGACTGGGGACAAATGTCAAGTAGCTTATGCGACGACCCATCAAGCCAGGCTTGCTTCGCAAAAGGTGCCTAGTAAATGGCTTGTCAAGGCAGGCTTCTTTCAGAGGAGGATTTGACCAGTAAAATTAGTGTCAAATGGCTTGTATTGAATGTTTGCGATGGTTAACCGTTCAGACAGCATGCAACTACCATTATTTAGACATGATGAAACATTCTATTATGATTTTATACACCTATGAGTTACATGTTACAGTATGCTTGAAATGTATAGCTAGAAGCAGAGGGACCATGGGGCAGCACTACTGACACACTGGTCAGCAGAGCTGACAGGTACACAAACTGACAATACTATGAGCCATCTTCTTAAAACACACAGTATATAGTGCTTATTTTAATTGCTCTTTCTTTTCATTTTGTGGTCAGAATAATTGCTCTAAGTTTCTCTCTAACACACAAGGAAAAGGTTTAAAAATTCATTAATAACAGGAGGCTTTTTCCTCCTGAAAATAGTCTCACCACTTCTCTAGCACTGCAAATCAGCACAAATGTACTTACATCTACACATCACTCAAAATCAAAATGTTTGCAATCAAAGACCATTCCAAACTTAACTAGTTGTCCACAGTTAGGATTCAACAAGTTAGTCCTTATTAAAAAACAGCAGGAAGCACCAAAGAATTAGCATCTGCTGCAGAGAGATGCTATGTACAACTGATGACGGTATGTTGGACATGAAAGGAGGAAGCAATAACTCAAGTTTGTAGAAGTGACAGTAAAATGACACTATGAGTTATGCATGTAAGAAGTTTTTTTTAAAGCACAGAACTTTAAAAAGAGCCATTTTATTTTAGAAATTCACCTGCTACTGTTAAAAAAGAACAATGAGAATTTTAAGCTGGTACTGCTACTCAATATTTGGATCAAACTAGGAGTTAAAATTATATCATCCACACCCAAAGTGAAACCTTATCCACACCTGCAATATGGGAAGATCCGATGAGACCACAGTCCTTTCTTCCTGGCCTAAGTCATTCTCTGCCAAATCTCTGTGTTAGGAATAAGTTCTGTCCCAAACAGAGATTTGAGAGTTTGGGTTGTCCTGAGTGTTGAGCACACACTCATTGATACCCACATTTTGTCCTGGCCATATGGACATCAAAAGCCTTACAGCAAGCCATGCTTTAAACAACTCTTGTGTCCAAACTCCAGTCAATGAAGTAGAAGACAGTGGAGGTTGTTTCTTCATTTCTATCTTATTTACACAGGTTTATGCATTGTCAGGAACCTTCTCCTATGCATATGTAGGTTTCTGATTATCCTTGGCATTGCAAACTTGGCCTGATCTTCTCAACACTACTTCTGTCTGCTAATTCATTGTTTCGGTTTAACTTTTGTATATAGACCAAAACCAGCCACAGTGAAAGATGCGACAAGTTTTACAGTTTTCTCCACCTCAGACAGGTGCTCAATTTCAGAAATCAGAAAAATACTCTTTATTTTTTTATTTTTTATTTTTTACCAAATAGATGTGTTCCTCCAGAAAGGAACTCAAGTTTCAGTTTTCTGTGTGCTTCTCACCAATTTTGGGGTAGAAAAGGGATGTTAAAAATCCCTCTGTCTGGCAGAAAATCTGTTGCACACTTGCACAGTTCAAATAATAGACTTCTCAAAATAAAAAATTTGAATTCTATTGTCTTCCTTATACTTTGATCTGTTTCCTCAAAACTGTATTTGAACATTTGTGCACAAGGGACATTTCAGGATTGGTTTCTGGCAGCATGAAAATGGACCTGACATCCTAATCCTCTGGCTTTTCCTACGACTGGCAAATGCAGATGGGGAAAGTGTCAGTCTGATTGGGTAGAGGTGAACGCCTGCTTCATTGGAAGCATTTCCATGAATGCAGGTCGACTCTTCTGCAGGCTGCTCTTGAGCTTTTAGAGAAGCAGAGATAGAGGGGAGGGATGTGATCAGAAGCAGGATAAATGATCCGTAAGTCAAGGTATGAAAAGGAAGGGCTGGAGGCTAGCTGCATCTAATGGCTAATTTCTCTGACCATACTCTTCTATGCTCCAGCACAATGATGCCACAATGTAGCTGAAGGGTAAGAAGACAGAAACATGCCTGGTGCTGCATCTGTTCTAGTGC
The DNA here is from genome assembly GCF_964034855.1 of Anser brachyrhynchus. Lineage (NCBI taxonomy): Eukaryota > Metazoa > Chordata > Aves > Anseriformes > Anatidae > Anser > Anser brachyrhynchus. The sequence continues at coordinate 38,409,630 of NC_137695.1, forward strand.
AGCCAAATGCATTTGTCTGCTAAAACAATGTATCATCCCAGGCAGCGCAGTACCTAGCGCTGGAAACCACCCACCAGACCGACTGGTTTACAGGACCGGAGTGGTATATACTCTCAAAACTGATCTCACCGATTCTTGATAATCTCAACAATTCCTCCAGGCCTTCTCTTCTGAATTCTTACTCCTTGTTGCTTGGGATGTAAGTGATGTTTCATTTGAAGGAAATTACTCCATTGAGTATTTAGTTGTCTGTGACAGGTAGAATGCATACTTTGAGGGGGTGGCATCTATCTCTGTCAGTTGAACCAGGCTGTGAAAGCACTTGCCAATAATCATTATCAACTTTCTTACTGCCTCAGATGGTATTCCACAATCTTACATAGGTAATTCCATGCCTGCTTGGAAAGTGTCATTGCTCAGGATACCAATCATTTAAAGATTTTACTTTCATTCAGAACTCACCTGGCCTCCAAAGGATTTGTTCCTAAAGAGTTTAGCGAGCTTTTGATGTCCAAAGAAGGCTGACTCAGCAACAACTCTGACAGAATCACAGAATCATTTAGGTTGGAAAAGACCTCTAAGAACATCAAGTCCAACCGTTACCCTAGCACTGCCAAGTCTATCACTAAACCACGTCCCTAAGCATCCCATCTACACGTCTTTTGAATACCTCCAGGGATGGTGACTCCACCACCACTTCCCTAGGCAGCCTGTTCCAATGCTTCACAACCCTTTCAATGAATAATTTTTCTCCCCATTATCCAATCTAAAACTCCCCTGCCACAGCTTGAGGCTACTTCCTCTTGTCATATTGTTTGTTGCTTGGGAGAAGAGGCCGACCCCCTCTCCCCGCTACAACCTCCTTTGAGGCAGCTGTAGAGAGTGATAAGGTCTCCCCTAAACCTTTTCTTTAGGCTAAATAACCCCATTTCCGTCAACCGCTCCTCATAGGACGTGTTCTCTAAACTTGGATTAGAGAATTTGAAAATAATTTTCCAGATGTGGGCTATCCTTGCAGCACTATATTTTGTGTGTGTTAGAAGCTCCAAGTTTGAGATTCATACCCAAATGTTCGAAGAGGTTTATACCCTAAGATCTTACCTATACTCGAGGGAGACAACTTGTACCACAAAAACGATTGGACTGATCGCATTCTAATTTCACACTTAATTATCTGCTGAAAATCATCTTCAGAAAATGCGTATCTCAGACTTCACTTTGTCTCTGTGAGAATTGGTGGACTCTTAACGAGGTTTGTTTTTTTTTTTTTGATTCTGTTCAATCTTTAGTAACAAATATGTCTTGTCTAATGCAGCATCAGCTTTAGGAATGCACTTCATGAGGACGATAAGTACTGAGAATAAAAGAAGTGAAACCACATCCATCTCTGGAAAGCAAATGCAACCTGCAGGATGAGGCAAAAATTTAGGCATCAGGAGACACAGTCATTGGTGAATGTCCTATATCATTTCATTCTCTATGGAAGATAAGTAAAATAACTTTTCATCAAGCACTATGTATCACAATCTTTGTCAGATAAATCTTTCAATTAAAATGCAATATTTCAATATTGTGATAAAAATATGAATAACCTTTACATGAATACTAAGATGTATAAAATGATGGTTTTGTGCACATCAAATCCATTGGCTAAGATTTTTATGTATAAAGTACATTCTTTTCTTAGCACTACCTAAGGTGAGTGAGAGTAATATTTATCAATTAACCTATTGGTATTAGAAAGCAACAAAAGGTCCTAACTTCTGATTTTGAATTTGTCTCCCAGAAATGCAAATTTTATTGAACTTTTGTAAAAAAGCCATTGGCCATTTGGACGCTGATTGGTCATTATGTTTCCCTATTTTAGAAAAAAAAACCAGTTTGGAAATAATGATAAATAAATAAATAAATAAACCACAATGAAGAGATGGCAGTTTTATGGCACACTATAATTTCTTTCAACCTTATCTTCCAAAATCTGTAGATAATTTCTATCCCAAAAATCTGAAGTCAAAAATCACCTTACCACAACTGACCCTCTACTAAAAAAACTTTATTCCACAAGTACCAAATACTTTTCAGATTCATTAGCTGATACTACTAATTAACTCAATATATAAGCAATAATATACACCTTACATATATATATGTGTGTATATATATATATATATAGACACACACCTTGAAGTATGCATTGTTTGCATTTGGTCAGCAATCCTAATGAACACACGTGTAGTATAGAAGCATTTTTACCCCAATGTCTCAGAAAACTTCCTGAAGTAGTAATGGTGAATCGTTTTAATGTCCAATGTTAAATTTATTTAAAAATACATTTGTATTGTTGCAGCCAAACAAGTTCTACTAATGCTGAACTATCACTGGAACTACTAATTTACTGTCATTGCCTTAAAACTACACATCTTGCTACAGAAAGAGACAAACCAGATCTTTAAAGTGATTTGATTGACTTCTCTAAGCCAGCTGGAATTTATACAGGGCAAAATAGTTCCCTTTGTTGAGGTTTTTAAGGTTATGCCCCTTGTATAACCTTTTGACTACAAATCCCCTTCAATTCAATGTTGATAATGAATATTAAAACTCAAAGGCATTGAACCAATTGCTGTCAGTTGTGCCATTGCACAGATATATGCAAAACTATTAATTACGGGAAACTCAGATTTACTGAGATAGTAAGTAAACTCTTAATGGCAAAGATATAGGTGACTTGGGTGCTAATAAACTTATGCACCCCGGATGATTAAAAACAGGAGTGAAAGGATGACAACAATATGTTCTATCGCTATTAGCAATTTTGTACTTATTGATGATGATGCAACTGAGACTGGTGTAACTGCAAGCATGAAATGTGTTTCCAGGAACTGAGGCTGGAGGAAATGTTTTAACTGAGCAGGCACTACTCAAATAAGCCTCAATCTGCACTACAAATTATGCAGAGCTCTGGTTCAGAGTACAGTATCAACGAACTAGTGCCTTTAACTGAAGAAGACACTACCTCTGTGGAGTTTAATGCCTTTTCTATTGTATAGCTATACGTATAACACTAACATGGTATCATTATCATACCAAACGGCTCCATTCTAGTTCACTCAAGGCAAAGAAGAATGATGCTTCAAAGCTGAAATTTAAACACCACTAAAACCCAGGAAATGCATAAGCCGAATTCTCATCACATTGTAAAATCCCAAATTCTGCATACACATCTCCTTTAGTTCTGATTTTCAGGAAAATATGCATAATTTTAATATTAATGTATATCAAAATATGCATCATAAAACATAGCAGATGCATGCAGACAATTAACATATTGTATTAACTTCTGCGTTTTTTACTCTTTATTGAATCCTCTTATTGAATTAACTTTATTTTGCATTTCCTTTGTTTCCCTGTTACTACCATAAAAATGGTTTGTTTTTACGAACACTATTACAAATAGTTTAAATTGGATCAATTCACTTATCACTGGGGTGAACAACTGAGGAGGGGTCAGCACATACCTTTACTGCAGAAGTCAATTTTCTGCTAGACTGAGTCAAGAGAGCAACATAGCATCTGTTTGTATTGTTCTGTATCGGTAAATGAAACTTTTTTTTTTGAACAAAAGCTTGGTATTTGCAAAAGCTGTAAGACTGTGGAGACCATAATCTAAAATCATGAGAGCCACAATTTTTATGACTACAATCTTCTTTTCCTGGTGTTCAGGCTGTGGTTTTTGGGTGGATTGCGCTGCATGCGTTCCAATGAGACATTTACAATCTCCTTTATGCAAATTACCCCAGCAGCTGTTTAAGAGCTGTGGTTGTCAGACCAGGCAAGGAGAATGTGATTTGGTATGTCACAAATGGGGCAGGGCTTTATTAGGCTCTGCTAGAAAGTTTTAGCAGATGCGTTAGCACAGATTCAGTGTGATCTTTTAACCCCATTATAACTTTACTGCTTATGAAGAGGAAAACGCAAAAAGCTCCCAAATACTACAGGAATTCTTGAAATAGGCACAATGCCTATTTCTGAATTAAGTGTAAATAATAAATGTAAACTTATCATTCATAGTGGTAAAACTGTAGTTTTTCCCAAAGAAATTGTATGCAGCTAAAGGAGTTTTCCTGAGGAAAACCCCATCAATAACACCTTTCAGACTAGGAGAAAACTTTATGAGTAACCAGTGCAGACAGACTGTTTTGATCCTTTAAGAATGACTCATCTTGAAGCAAATGCAACAATTTATAGGTATAAACATTAAGATCCTTTTGTAAGACTGACTACCAGTTGAAAATGCTACATCTGGATTAACACTGGATATCTGTGATCAGGAAACAGACGCCAAGATCCATAGACAAATCTTCTAGGATTGGAAGATAGCTCCATTTCATTTAATCCACTTCCACTGTGGTTATGAGTTAATGTGTTATAGGGTTGTTTTTTTATTAAGATTCATCTTGTACCAATGTTTCTTTTTCTTCTTATGATTGTCATCATGCAGTTTCTGAATCTCACTCTTACAATAACTAGCAACCTTCTGATGTTCAATATATAAATCTGATGCAATTTTGCATGAAGTTCCTTTTGGCAATGTTGTCCAACTCACTCTCTTGCCTGATATTTATTCCCTGACATATTTCTAGAGACCACTCATATGATCTCACCTTTCAATTCTGTTTGAATTGGCTACATAAGTCAAACTCTCTTATGCTCCTCTTGTAAATGGATGATGATAAGAAAGGGGAAGCTCAAAGCTAGCAGCTATACTTCAGCAGTTTGGATTCATCTTTCTTGAATACAGTTAACCAGAAATGTATATGGCATTTTGGATGAAGTCTTACAAATAAGATGGTACACGGTAGAAAGGCATCAAAACTCTTTTCTCTCTTCTAGAAATACTGGTAGCCTGACAGCATGTCTTTTACGTATCTTATCAGCTTAGTGGCTCCTAGACATTCAATCACTCACTTTCATCCTGTTATTGTTCCCTTTCACCTGGGGAAGTAAAAAATACAGACCTCATTTCTTCTGCTCTATTAATTTGTATTTAATCGGTTATGTCTCATTTGGCTGGGTGGGCAAATATCACTCATATTGCCACCTAGTGTCATTATATAACATAAAGCTATATTTTGAGAGAAAATTATTCTTCAGTTTTTAAGCTTTTGTAAAAATTCCTCAGAATAGTCCAGACTTAGTTTTTTAACTGCCAATAAGCTGGAATTTCTAAGTCCTTAGAAGAATAGTCTGACCAGTCCTTCTCTGAATCTGTTCAAGGACTGATAGTTGGTAGATTTTTTTTACATAAATATCAAAGTAAAATACTTCTAAATATAAATATATTTCATTTTAGCTTTTTTTTTTTTTTAATTCCAAATATAACTACATCTGTCTGCTCTTCATTTAATGCTAGTTACGGCTTTTCTTTAAAGTTGCTGAACAATTTGGGTTAAAAAAAAGAGAAATTCCAAAGGTGATGACTTGGAGTAAAAGACCAGTGAAAAGAGTAGCTTGTAACAGAAGTTGAATTTTAACTTCAATTACATTATTTGCTATGGCAAATACTATGGTGTGTATACCAGGCATAATGTAAAATCTTTTCAACTGCCGTTTGTAAAGTAATGTCACACAGTAACCTATATATTGAGGGAATTGAGCAGAAGAGAAAATTTTGTAACAAGTTTATAGGAAACTTCAGTACAGTAAGTATATTATTGTTAATATTTCTGTGTTGCCTAAGAGGATATACTACATTCATTCCGGATAAGAAAGTATTATCCCCAAAAGAAAACTTAGAAGGAAAAAAGAACCTTAAAGGAAAAAAACTTAAAAGGAAAGAAGTTTGTGTGTGTGCACAGATCAGCCTTCCTAGAACCTAGTTGCTACACAAACACTTTAAACCATACAGTGATGGCTGACTTTAGGAGACTGACCACTCAGAAGACCCACCAAAATAAGCACTAGAATTTAAGTTGTATTTTCAGAATGTGGGTTTTTCCATGAGAAAACAAGTTCCTGCCCCAAAGAGGCAGCCTTTGAGCAGTATGGCTGAAACAAACAAAAAGCAACAAATTCAGTTTTCATCTTTTCATCTGAGTATATCATCAAAACAAACTTCTTACATTAGCTCAAAACTGGGTGGGGATACATAAAGTCAATTAAATCATTTCTATAAACTAAAAATGAAACATTTTATTTTCCTCAAGGACAGTTTTCTCACACTCCTCTTATACAATAACCTCTTCAATTATTTCATCTGATCCCACAGAAATGCTGACTTCCTACTTGGAACAAATTGTTGAATGGTTTGTGCCAGTTTTGTATAGTGGGCCATCTGTTATCAATTTCGTGTCTGTCTGTCTTCAAACTGCCCACAATTTTCTGGGATTACTTTTCTATAGTCATGATTCTTTTTGTTCAACTCTTGTCTGAACCTGGTTTGTTATCTTTGTAAAACTGAGTATAAAGAGCTACCACAACAAAATGACCATTACATCTCATGCTGTATCTAGCTTTGAAACCCTCTGTATGGGTTTCCCAGATCAGTTTTCTAGACTTCCAAGTATTATTGCCTTCCTGTATGCAATACAGCTCCACTGGGAAGCAATGGAACTGGCCACACACCTATCTGTGCATATACTCTAACCTGCCCAAAACATCTCAGGCTTTCTTCAAGCCTAGTTCCGTGAAGGCAATCCCTTCTCCACTCACAGCAATACTCCCTTCACTCTCTCCTCATGTATCTACCCAACAGCAGCCATCTTGTTCCTCTACCCTTGCCTCTCAGTAAGAGAGTTGTCTCCTCCACAGCTTCTGCCCTTTGTAAAGTTCTCTCCCTCTCTGAAAACAAATAACTCAGCTCTATCTACGTGTCATGTTCTGGTCTACCTTCTTTTCTGTGTCTTTTGTTTAAATACTCCCTGTCTGGAAGTTTTACCAACAGCCTGGGAAGACAGTTGACCAGGAAGACATCACACAATTGAACTAAGTCACAGTCTCACAGTCGAACTTCTGTTGGAACGATGAGCGAGGAGGAGGTGGCCTAAAATATTTTGTATGCAAAACAGAACCACCCTGCTCCTCACAACAAATGGCTCTGTAGACAGCCCGAGGAAGTCCCGAGGCCCTTCAGACATCGCACCACTTCCCCTGCCCACCGCTGACAAGGCCTGGCAGAGGCAGAGCATCTGAATGGGGAGCCTCTGTCAGCCCAACTATGTTGGCTCCGTCTTCACTGAAATCAGCTGTGACATTTGAACAGCAACTGCCACTGTGGTGATTTTTTGTAACAAGGTATCTCTACAACCAATAAGGCCAGAAAGGGAACAGCAGAAAGGAAGTATTTCTGAAGCGAAATATTTTGTCCTTCCTAAAATGAACAACGTTTGGGGTTGCAGACTGCTGATCCCTGGCGTTTCGCAGGTTCCACTCTCAGGTTCTTTTTGGCTTTATGAGTTAATCACCTCAGGAGAAGTCATTTTAACTCACATGCCTTCAGGAGTAATTATACATTTAAATGATTAAACAAATCAGGAAGAAAACGTATCTACTGCAGAACGAAAGCAGTTAACATTGAAATCCTTTTTTATATTAGTATCACAAGTCGTTTGTAAATAACATGCTCATTTTAGATATGTAAGGAGTTCTGCCATGCCCCGCAAAATAAATTATATTTTATTGGTGCCCGGGTGTTTCATAACTTCTATTTATTTGCTGCAAGAGTGGAGAATTAAGATAGAGTAGTTTATTTCACCAAAAGACTGACAAATGGCTCATTAGACACTTATGGAGCTGAAGCTAATTGTACGATTTTTTGTTGTATTAATCGTCACTGCCTGCTTAACTGGCTAACATTGGTCATCAATACAGAGCTTTTTCCCTTCAGTCTCCAAAAGAGAGGAATTTTAAAATAAACTGAACAGTATTTATTTCCTAATATAAACAAAAATACTATTTGGATTGGAGGAGCATGAGGGAGGAGTAACACAGGATTAATGTGCTGGCTGTTCCCCACTGGGGCCACCAATAACAATCAATCCCAAACAGCAGTCACCTCACATCATCTAACAGCTTGAATCACAGATATTCAAGGATTCGCTCCCCCCCTTTTTTTTCTTGTTCAGATTAAATATCATTTACATTGCATACTTTTTTTTTTTTTTTATTTCGTCAGAGACATAAGGTCAGAATTGATTGAATATGTACTACCTGCATATAATGATTTCCAGTTTTTTACAATCATGTGCTAATGCTGCACAGTAATGGCCTATGGATGAAGAGACAGATGTACTACCAGTCATTCGCTACACATTTGCATTAACAAATCATCATTTAATTGAAGCCCATCCAACAAGTTTATGCTACTTAAATAAAGTTCCTTTCAATAAAAGATGCCACAATGACACATGGTTGTTAACTGCAAGGTAAATAAAAAGTAGTATTTATTTTCTTGTCACTGGTTTAGATAAGTATTAAAACATACACTTATTAATTTGTATTTTGCTCAGAAATAAACCACCTGACATCTAACATAGCAATCCAAGCTAGTACTACTATGAGATGAGATAATTCACTTTTAGAAATAATCATTTTTTAACACCACAATTTCATGCTTTACAGATTTTTATTTCCCCCCAAAATATATAATAGAACATAGCTTATACAAAGGCTATACATGAGTTGTGTGTTAATACTTTTAGGCAAGCTCTAATAATACAAACCTCAAACCCTGCTGTTATCAACATGGGCTACAATTTTTTTTATGTCTCATTGTTGACTACAAACATTGGCACCACACTTAGAAATCTAGTTGCCTCCCTCTACAATTTAGATATTACTGCTTTCTTTTTAATACTGTCTAGGGAACAATTCAGGTAGGTTGTGATGCCCCTACATGTTTCAGATATAGAAAAGCACTATCTATTCATTTCTTCTTTCAGAACGTGTTGCAAAATATTAAAATCTGAGAAGAAAGCATGTCATAAAATGAGGAACCTATAAAACCAATTTTCTCTTCTTCTAGAGATGGTTTAACAGTACTTTCAGAATACTCATTTCGTGGTACATTTTTGCATCTGCAAAGCAGAATAAAGATATTTTGGTACTGTCTGTTAAACTGACACAATACTTCGAAGCTAACATGCAAGGACAAGGAGATTTATTTTTAATTGTGTTTTTGGCTTAAATCTACATTTTCTAGAAACTGGAGTCTTTTAGGATGAAAGCACTATATAAATGAAAGATGGTATTAGTAATAACAGTTGACATCATTTACGATGCTGGTATTGGCTTACATCTGAACATACCATTACAATTTTTATTTACCTAAATACAAAAATAATCATATTTTTTTTCCTTCTTCCTGACTATACACTGAAAATTAAATATTTACACCATTCCCTTCCCCCCCCCCCAAAAAAAAAAATCTTAAGAAAACTAGAAAATACATTTGGAGAGTGGGATAAGGCAGTGTTTTTCTAACAAGAGAAAACAGACTTTAAAGGTGAACAGATATTTTTTTCTTCCCTGCAGAACCATGTAGAGATCAAAGGAGACAGGAAAGTCTCCATGTTGACCTTTTGGTATTGTTACTGATGACTGAAAATAAAAAAAAAAAATCACAATACCAAAATTCAAACCACAATGTGGAATTCAGAAATATGTCTTGAACACATTGCAGCACTCAACAAGAGATAAAAAGTAAGATTTATTTTCTTAGACAACAATCAGTGTATAAAAGCTACAAAATGCAAAATGTAATACAATACACAAAATAAACAGACATACAAAAGCCCCACTGTGATTTGCCTGCATGTTCTCCAAGCTTTTTTTTAATATGCTAACTCAGAACAGTAATTACAGATCTTGCAAGTTGACTTCTGTTTTCCAGAACTGTGAGTTGTACGTAAAACATGCCTTTTCATCGAAACAATTACCATTAATCAAAACAGTGAAAGCTAATACCACTCAAGTCCAACCTACTGCTGTGCCCAGCAATATATCAAACTGTCTGTTGTAAAACACACCGAACAAACTTAAACAGACTGTTTTCACTATAAATAAGAGAAAACATGCTTGCTAAGTATTTTTAGTCAAATTGCAACCTCAGTAATCCATTCTGTCACTGGATTTTAATTTGAAGTAGTCAGTCACAGTCTCGGACAGATCCATATTTGAGTACAGAGAGGTACCACTGAGACTGACAAATGAGATACCTACAAATGATTAGTATAACCTCTAATTTGTTTAAGGATTTATATCCATGTACTCAAGTTCATTCCTTTTCTCTATCTACTTTCAGCTATGAGATTTTGAAATTATAGGAAAAGAAGAAAAATTAAAACTGTTTAGTACTTTTCAATTTACTGTTCTAGGAATGCTTACACCTCTAACAAGTTTAATAACACTGCATTTTCTTCCACTTTTGTAACTGTTTGAACTATTACTAGCATTTTCTTCTCTTCATCACAATGAAGCTGCTACATTAAAATTTGTTTATACCTTAACAAAAGCCTATCTCCAGCAAGTCAAATTGATACTAAACACATATTTCATCCACTGTGCCACATTATAAATAGTCAACAAAAATAGATATACTTACACTTCTTATTGCACCTCCCCTGCCCTACCTAAGAGTCATAACTATTTGCTTAATAAAGAAATATGGCATTTGGTATCTGACAGAAAAACCTGTTTACCAGTGAAGTCAGTCTTTTTTGCAATCGGTAATCAATGCAGGAACTGAAGTTTTATACAAAAGAAGAGATACAGAAGGACAGGAATATCGGAGTTTAACAAACAGATCAGGCCTTTATTACCAGCAAGCACCATTATGGATTTGTGAGCTTTGTAAGCCAAGCTCCCCCAAGTGTAATTAAATTTTTATTTATAATGTGTTTGTGACTGTTAACTTCGTGTTGCCTCTGCTTGCCCCCCCCCCCAACCCAATGCGAAATAGTATTCTGCATTTACTGCTGCAGAGAGCGGCACTTTATTCAGTTGCTGAATTCATCTCTAGCCTTATAGGATATGAGAAGTACAAATAAACATATTGTGTATTATTTATATACAAACACCCGTGTATTTAAGCACAGATATATATACATATACACTCCTGCATACAGATGCTCTAAACCAAAACTGAGGACAAAAGAAGTACATGTCAGTTAAAATTGAACACATGTGAGCAAGCATCACTTTTTTCTACCAACAGCACACTATTTATCACATATTTATATTGCAGAGACAGGAAAGCTTCAGTAAGACGGGGTGATGCAGCACTGCAGAGCACATTTTATGCTTCAAGCAATGTTTGAGATTAGTGTAAACGTATCAGGAAAAGGTTCTAAACTCCAACAAAGCCAGCATCTACTCTTTATTTTTTTGTTCATTTACAAAGAGGACTTCATGAAAAAGCCCTCTGACTCCAAGAATGTAATTTTCATTTTTTTGCATTAACTCTATTCACTTCTTTATTCAGGTATTACACTCTGGTACCAGTACTTATATAAAAAAAAAAAAGCTTAATATAAGTAACCACAGGAGGATCTCTTCTCCCCTTGAAAAACTGCAAATAAAGATGTCAGCTATTGAGTATATTTGTGGCGTCTCCAGCAGCTGCTGTTAAATACCAGCTGGTCTAGCTGATTAAAATTACCTCCGAGTTGGTATTATAAAGATGCCTGGGCAGCGTTGCTGTATTAATGGATTATTGAGTGAGCGATGAAAACCTTGGCCAGCTGATGCGTTTTATTACAGATAGGCTTTATGATGTGTAATCACTGTAATTTTTATAACTGGAGGAAACAGGGAAAAAAAGAAGAACCTTCTTCCCCCCCCTTACACACACCAAAATCAGATTTTTTTTTTTTTAAGCAGTCTGTTACTTAGGAGTTAGCTAAACAAATCTTTTTTTTTCTTTTTTTTTTTTTTTCTCATAGTATATGAGTATGTAAGACTTCATCCACACCTACACAAAGAATGAGGTAGTCTATGTTTAAGGCTAGTATTTACCTATTTAACATACACACATCTATGTTTCGGTTTGCACATTGGGCACTTATTTCACCCTTTGACTACCATGCAAGTACTGCAACTGGCCACATGACATAAACCCTCCTGCATTATTTAGTGACCGAACTACACTGAAAACACAACTTATATTTCCAGATTCAGCAATTCCAGCAGTGAGGCTTTCTGGGCTCTCCTCTTTATCTCATCTCTTCCCCATTCTCCTCCCTTCCTTGCCCCAAACCTTCACTCATTGTGTGTCTAACAGTCTCTAAACATTTTTTTTGCTCTTACTAACTATGCATTTACCACGCTGTCTTGATTTCCAATGACAGCTCGATTTGCTCCCAAACTTACTGTGCTTATTATGAAAATCATGTAACTGTTACCAGCTTTTGAGATGTAAGAAAAAATAATCAAATGAATGGGCACTTGGAAGATTCAGGCATATCCATGACAAATTTATTGCAGATGACTTCTCTTGTGAAGTGATTCAGCAACCAAGCCAAAGTTACCTTTGCCTGGAAGCCATTTACAGAAAGCACCTCAGACATACACCTTGGACATACTACAAAAGGAAACTAATGATATCTGAGACTAAAACCAAAGTAAAATGTATCTTAATTTTTCTTCATCTGTAACCTTAATTTTAACCTCTTAAATCTCTCCTAAGGAAATGTGGCACTGCTCTTCTTTTTCCAGGCTTGATAATTAACTCCCCTACAAGGTTTAGAAAGAAATTCTCTACAATGTTCATAAACACAAACAAGTTAAAAAATCTTACAGGATCCTGTAAAATATTACTGGGTATAATTCCAGTTCCTAAAATACACAGAGATTATTGTTTGGGAGTTGTTACCACTTCATAAACATTTATCTGCAACCTCTATGGAGATTTTTTTTACTTGGGTTGGTGGAGTTTACGCAAAATATTGCTGACAGATAATTTAAAATATTTTCTAGAAGAAAGGGCTGCTCTAAACCTAGCATTTAATAAATTAAAAAACAATTTAGATCAAAGATAACATCAAAAAATAGATCAGATAATTCAATCTACAAGATTGCAAAGGCAAGGATTTTACAATGGACAAACTTTGTGTTTCTAAATACAGTACCCCAAAATCCAAACATGGAATCATAGAATGACAGAATCATTTAGGTTTGGAAAAGACCTCTAAGATCATCAAGTCCAACCGTTAACCTAGCATTGCCAAGTCTACCACTAAACCCTGTCCCTAAGCATACTGCATAAGGGACCTGACCATGTAATATAAATCTCTGATCAATCACCTGGCAGTTCTGAAACACTTCTGTACTACTGTAAGCAGCAGCTGATGTGATGCCAGTTATCTGTAAAAAGCAGAAAAGCATATTTCCTCAGCAGATGTGCTGGGGATAAACAGGGACCTCTTCACTCCTAACTTCACCATTTTCTTTCTGCAGAACATTTGAGCCTGGGTAAGTGAAATGGGCACAACCACAGAGACAGGTCAGGAAAGGATGTGTAAGGTGAAACTATACCAAGCAGTAAAGCTGTACAGATGTCTCCCTGCAGTATGTAGCGGTAATTGTAACAGTCATAAATATCTAAACTTACAGGCATGCCAAGTACAGACGGCACAAGCCACAGTTGGTTGCTCACAGACACCTATTAGGTATGCCATCATTCTACGTGTGGAATCCACATGAATCTTGCAATCAATAAGCTCTTTTGTGAGGGAGATGCATTTTCTTATTTGTTCCAAAAAGTCTGTATGTTTTGGGGAAGTGTTTTAGAAAAAAAAAAAAAATCTGGTTTGGTAAAAAGCTCATAAATCCCGTTTTTTCCCCTCCTGTATGTTGTTTAAGCTGGAGTCACATGTGGACCAGCAGATACTAGCAGGCATTTTTACTGACAAGTCTATAGTTATCGTGTCATAAAACAGCCAAAGCTTTCTCTAAGTAGATATTCCTTCCATATATGGGATAAATACGATGATGAGCAAACCAGGTGACTTTTATCCCTACTGCCTATCCCTATTGCTATATCCCTATTGAGTCAAGCAAGGGACTGCATTTTGCAGTGAAAAAAAATCCATTTTTAAACAACTGTGTAAGGGCTCTGTGTCCCAACTTCCTACTTTTTCTGTGCTACATACAGTAGTTTAAAAACATCTGCCTTTCAGTGACCATTTCCTGATTGAAACGAGCTGGTAGACTGGAAGGGCTGCCATTTGTTTTGTACCCCCCGGTGGACGTGGCCCTGTCTGTGTGCCGTGCGGTATTTCCTAGGCACCTGCTGGCAGGCCGGGTCGCCGCCGTGGTATTCCGAGCCACTGCCGGCATGGCTTCAGGTGGGGCCTACGGAGGCACCGTGGCCTACGTTCAAATCCCCCCCCTTAAAAACTTGCCAGAAAAAGGAGAGACGACTTGTGTGGGAAGGTCTCAATCCCCATAAAACTCCCAGGTGTAGCAGGATTGGGAAGTCTCATCGGATTTACAAGGAATGGGTTGCGTTGGTTGTAATTGTGGGGTTATGAATGTGGCCACTGAAAATCACTCCACTGCTTTTGTTGCAAGAGAAGCTTGTGTAAGAGATATTTGAAAAGCGGAGGTGCTTTTCAAAACCAATTTCTTATCAATTTTCTGAAAAACAAATGTTAATACGTTCAGCACCCTGGACTACCTTTACATCACATTCAACTTTCTCCATTACACTTCTCCTTTGCTTAGTGCCATCTGCTAGAGAAATCCAGTGCTGGGATTTCAGGCCTGAGAATGTGTTGTCGTTTGGGGTTAAAAAAAAAAGAAAGAAGCAAACAGACTTCCTTTTGTTAAAATATATCTGAATTATATTAATGAACTGAACTTTGTCATTGGTTATTTTTTTAAAAACCTTACACCTTGGCCAAGGATGACATTTACAAGAGCTTTCATAGCATTTTCCTATTTTCACTGGTAGCTGGTTTTCATTTTTCTGAACTGTTTAACTCAGGCAGCATATCTTTCGTGCATTCACCGAATTTCCATCATACCCTTCTATCTGAGCAACCACACTAGGAATAAGTAACAAACCTATTCAGAACTCTGGACAGGTGTGAATTTTTGTGCCTATTTCTCTGCTGAGGAAAATTTAACATACAGCCCAGAGAAGTCTCTCTCTTGGATCTAACTGCGAGTGAGCCAAGCAGTACTGAAGAACAGTGTTACTACCTATTTGGAAAAACATCTCATTGAAGCTGAAGACTTATTTATAGTTGAGATATAGTGCAAACATGAAATATTTCAAGTTTCCCCCAGAAGGACTTCTTTTATGAAGATTTAAATCTATGTCATGCATGGGAATTTACACAAAGATAGCCAACTGGAAGCACTGAAGAAGTAAATTATTTCATCCAAGAAGGAAAAATTAAAGGAACACAATTCTCTAAATGCCAAAATTATTACAATATGCTAAACAAATATCTTTGCATTTGTATTAAATACATATACATTGATATGCTCTGAATTAATGGTCAATTTAACATGCACGCTAAATTTTACGCAAAACAAGATTCTTAATTCACTTGGGTTAATAAACATAAAATTCTGATAATTACAGATACAATAATGTCATATGAGCACTTTAAACATATGCTGTGGGAATTAAATCCTGGCTATTCCTGCCCACTGAGGACCAGTTTTTAATCTTCGATGCATGATATGTAGTAATGGATTTTACGAGTTGACTTTTTTAAATTTGATGATCAGGTTAATGAAATTTATAATGATATTTTTCACACCAAGTTCAAAATAGTAGTTAACTCCTTGGCAGAGGAATTCAGATTGGACATGTAATGGATGTACCAGCAACCGCTGGTGTGAAAGGATTAATCATCATTTTAGACTTTTATTAAATTAGATAAAATGGGATAGGCAAGAATCAGAATATATAACAATTAATCACTGGACTTTATTGAGTCTTTTAAAAATCTTATTTGCTCCTGAGTTGATAACTAATCTAGGCCATTCTGTATCAGTTTGACAAACTCTCCAGTTAATGATTGTGACTAGAACATTAATAACATCATCATTGTACAACAAAGCATTCATTCTCTATGCAAATAGTTTTTTTTGGAGGATTTTTGGAAGCTAAAGCAAACACCCCCATCTTGGTTACTCCAAAACCTTACACTTCAACTCCTTTCCTATTTAAATCTTTCCCCTTTATATATTACTTTTTTTTTTTTTTTTTTTTTTTTTAATTTAGGTATTGGATACACTAATCCAGCCCATCAAAGTTTTGGGTATATCCAACTAGCAATTTAATGTAAATTGTTACAGCTATACACACTGGAATTGCTAGCAAATAAAAATTACTAAACTTTTGAAGTTTATTTATTGATCACTGAGAACCACCCCAGTTAAATTACCATAAACCTCAACATCGCAACAACTACTAATCCAGCTAATAGGAATTAAGGGACATGGAAGATACATAATAAGCAACTGGGGGATATGGAATTTATCCCATGAGTGTAGTAAAGAGCTCATAATTTAAGAGTGCCAAAACCCAAGTGCATCATGAAGGCCTTTCCTCACAAGTGACATTAATTGCATATCCCACAGATGCTTATTACATATTCTATTTATACCTCCAAGAAGAAAAATATTCATTTAAAGTTTAAAGGTTTAGTATTGCTTAAACACAATGTAACACAGCTGTCTCATGATGTCACAGGGAATATCAAAGACTGCAGCACAGAGTCATAATGTAAAAAGTAGTTTAGACAAAAGATAAATCAGAAGATGTATTTCAGTTGGAAAGTCCCAGAGCTCAGATGTACAGTATAGCAGGATGTATTACTAAGTACTTTGGATATGTGATTACACTATAAAAAAAAGTTTTTCTGATTACAGTTATTGAAATAAGAAAATGGAAAAATAAATGTTTCAATTCTTTTACATATTTTTTCAATATATGTAACATTTCACACCACTAATATCATATATGGAATTGCTAAGATCACAGATGTTTTTATCTTTTCTACTGTTCAGTCTATACAAATATAAATGTGACATCATTAACGTTTCTAGGTATAAAGTAAATATATTGCAATGTTGCAAACTGTGGAAATTATTTCTTTTCTTCTATTGTCTGATTACTCTTGTGATGTCACTCACAGATAAGTAACACAATGGGTAAAAGTGTTTGATTCAAGTTGTCCTATATACTTCCACTTCACTACATGTGCGTTATAATGAAATTGACACCTGATATTGCATGTCATACCCACATGTAATTGGTTAGGGGAGATGGAATAAACCAGAAGGCCTAAGCTTGAAATCTAACAGCTCACACAGCGTTTACTGATGTAAGTTGTAAACAGCTAAGGACTGCGGTTATATGTTATCTGAAATTTTGATTTGAGCTGCTACATGTGGTTATGTGTACAGATTTATCCAAGGTATCAAAATATTTTTGCAAACTTCTCAACTTTTGCTAATTAAAAACTGGTAGCATTATTGTTAGGAGTAACAGTAAGCAGAAGCAGGGTGGGATTTCACTGTATCATATAATATATTATATGACATTGTATTCTATTCTATTCTATTATGAACTTAAATACCAGCAAATATTAAAATAAATCTCTTCTATTCCTTTCTTTCATACCAAGAACAACAATTATCTTGCTCGTGTGGCATTCAAAGATCACTGTACTGGACGCTTCAGATTTCAAGAATAAGAATGTTTATACAAAGCTAATGAGAGAAAGCATGCTAACATGGTCCCAATTTCATAAAAGGTGATGAGAAGTAAAGAAAAAACAGATAAATAAAAATTATAGATGCCAATGTAAGGCCTATGAAAAGCAATGGTCTCTTGTGCACTTCCCAAGCTGATGCTGGTAATGTCCTGGTATTATACTGGGTGATGCTGTTTGCTTCTCTGAAATCTGGGAAGAATTAGCCTACTGTTGTCAATACATGTCAATACATTCAATACTGAATAACAAGGCCTAGGTGTGTCCACTGCCTTCTTTCCTTATAAACAGCGTTCTCTGGAAATTTGAGGAAGTTATCATCATCAGTCAATATAAAGCTGCAAACAGCATGTTAAGAGTATTTTCAGAGAAAGAAAATAGAAAAGCAACACCACTGACTTTTAGTAAAAATTCATGTGTGAGTCATTCATTGATTTCAAAATGTGTTTGAAATCAGCTCCTACTCTTGCCAGTTTTTGTTATTTTTCACCAAGACATTCTATTTTGCAGTGTTGTGCACAGATTTTCTCTTCCTGCCATAAATTGTGGAGCCTTCAAGCTAAGTTATATAACTTAACCCTTTAGGGCCTCATGCTATCACAGTCAGTATGTGGTGTGATGAAATATTCCGATTATTTTTATAGTGTTAGTTTGCCAACATAACACTATTTTTAGAAACGTTTATCAAACATTATTTTTCACTCTCTACCTAAACATTGTAAATTCATCTAACATGCAAAAGTTACACAAAATTATGCAACCTAATTAACAGCACTGCTCCAGAAAAACCTATTCCTGTGATCTGTGTTAATGGATTTTATTCTTTGGATATGGCTGGCCTGCTTTAATATTTCATAGGATACTTTTAAAAATTCTTGCTCAAAAACACATTGGAGCCAGAAAAGATGCTCAAGGCATGCAGTTATTTGGAGAAATTATTTTATTTATTTTTTATTGCTGAAGCTTCCTCAACTAATGTATTGTTGGAAAGAGGTTCACAAGGTCATGGAGAACTATTATCGAGCTTGCCCTTTTTAGAAGTTAGGACAGCCTGTGGTGTTATTTTCAGAGCAGGACCTTTTTATACTGCATACACTTCCAACACTGACATATATTTATCCAACTCTAGAACTCCCAGTAAAACAACTATGCTAGAGAAGACTCAAAATATATAAACCATGGTATAAAGGTTGTCTGTAGAATCCCCTCCCTCCATTTTTTTAAATCAAATTCCTCACCTCAGTCTGTAATATTTAGTCAGACTGGAAAGACAGAGAAAAAGAGAAAGAGAGAGAGAGAAAGAGAGAGCACTGTCCATAGAGATAGAAATCACTGTCCAAGAACCATTCTCAGTATCTCAAGTAGGACCAAGAGGCAGACTGAGTTGTCTAGCTGGCAAACTATTATTTTTGTGGGGACAAAAAGCAGAAAGGACAAGGTCTTAATGCTGACCTTGTACAGGTTTTTTTTTTCCTCCCCCCCCCCGAGGTTATCTGCACTCCAGTGGGCAACCAGAGTCTTATAGAGAAAATGCAGACTAGCTATTATCCAGAAAATTACTATTTCATTAATTTTTGACAACATTTTAATTGGGCTTTCAGAATATAGTCTTCTTCTAAAACTAAGGACTCAGATGAAAATGACCCAGAAGATCTTGATTACTAACATGTCCTCCTAGCCCAAGGGAGACAGCCTGAATACCATGCTATCCCTGAAGTTGACATCCCGCTTCCTGAGGGATGTCAACTATTGTTTTTTTTTGCAAATGCAATTCCCTGTCATTCCCCTCCCCAGTCTTCCATGAAAATCCAAAATGGCTTAGTTTGTTCTGACATGGAAGAACAACAAAATATTAAAAATGTTGACTTTTTTTAAGGAAATCTAACTCCTGTGCTTCCAACAGGTCTTGGTTGTGCATTTAAGTATTTCATGCTCAGTTGTTTAAAGATCTGGATTAAAACTCCTCTTATCTGCACCAACCGGTTGATCCCAGCTGTTCTTAAAGAACACAGCATAATTTTTAGTTTTACAATTTAGTCACCATATTGTGTTTAGGATGTCTTGCCATTACTCTTGCTGAAGCTTTCCTCTGTATTCTAGTAGAAGCTCTTCTTTGTGCAGCTATTTTTTATGTGTGCTGGGACAAGCATAAGAACCAAAAGATTTTCAGAGTGACCTGTCTGTATTAGTCTTTAGTTTATCAAGACTCTTGGGCATTAGCCTTTATTTTAAGGACTGATGACAGGATGATCTTCCCCTCTGGTACAGTGCACATGGTTCTATTCATTACTTTATTACCGGCTCTAATAGTATGTCTTCTCAAAAAAAAAAAAAAAAGGGTGTACTAGTAACATATGTATGCATGCCTATACTGACTTGAATCAGACCGCGTAAGAATAAGCAGTGAGGCTGAAGCACTGGTTGACCAAACCATGAATTATCCACAGATGGGATTCTATGGGAAATGCGTTGGTTGCTAGCAAATGCTTAAGTTCAAACTGCTGTATTTTCCCTACTAACATTAGATTAACTTGGACGTGTTAGCACAATATAATTTTTTTTTAGGCATATGCTGAGGTAATTGTTTCCTGCAACAGATACTTAACCTATGTTCTGCTACTTTTTCTGTACCCATTTGTAACAGCAGTTTTCTAAACTAAGATTTGTGTCCTTGAAAGAAACAAAATGATGCACTAAATTAAACTCCACTGGTTAGCTGAAGAGCTGGTGTGATTAAGTATAAGGAAAGCAAAGAGAAGTCCATACACGATATATGGCACCTTAAATTCCTTGCTAGAGTAGAACTTCTCTGTTCATTGTTCAGCTTTTGTAGCTATTAACTAAAAAAAAAAAAGAGAGACTTTCAAATACCTGTATTTATTCCTACTGAATTCACAGGTTTCAGAATATACTTATTCTATTCAAAGCCACTGGTATCTAAGCCTACTTATATTTAATGAAACCAGATTTTTTTTAAGGGTGTGTGACAAAAGTAAAAATGGAAGCTTTCTTGTTTGTTTCCTTCCCAGATAAATATAATTCCCCATGCTTCATATGGGAAGCACATCACCTGCATCAAGGAAAAACATAACGACAAATCTGCATTCCATTCTCACAGCCATCCAGTACTACTCATTATCTTCTCAGCACATAATTACGTGGCAGGAGAGTAAAACTCAGATGAACACTTTTGACACCTCAGCCAATCCCTCATTCTGTTTATAGTGGGCTTTCACATTATCTGTATGTTCAAATCTTAAGTCTAAAGTAAGTCTAAAATACTGTTTGTGAGAGTAGAGAAAAAGGATGTAATCGAAAAGTTCATCATACTGCAATTTTCAATATAATATGCAATAAGAATGGAAAAGGCAAGTGGCAAATAATAATAATAAAAATTCAATCAACAAACCAGAAAGCTTTCTGGAGGAACTCTACAATAAGCAACAGCTAGCTATCATGTAAGAAAACAAAAGGTGGGTACCTCATTCTAAAATAGAGAAAAGTAGCATTTGCTTGCTTCCTCAAAGTGAGATATCTACCCTGATGCTTCAAGAATTGTCCACGTTTACTTGCATAGAACAATCCCTTTGATTCAGTAAAAACCATTGCAATGCAACAGATACATCAACAATAGTTGAGGCAACTCCTCTCTCCATCAAAATATATTCTAGCTTTCTAAATTAGATTCAGAATTGTTTTCTGCTGTCACTTTGCTTTCAACTTCCAGTTTTCTTCTTATAGTACTTATTTCACTATACAAGACAAAATTGATAAAGTCTTCAGACGTCTGACTCAGTTCCCAAAAACTTTATCCAAAACGCCAGTAGCCTGTACCTCCTTTTCATTTGTGGGAGTAACAGAGGATTGTAACCTTTCTTAGAAAGCCCTGTGTATCTGGCATTAAATCCTTACAAGTATTCTAATGATAGACAGGCTAGGACTTAGATAGCATTAAATTCTTTTTTGTATGTAATGCTTTGTTTAAGTCAAACAGAAAATAAATTCATGACAACTTACTATTTACTTAGTCTTAGCCATTGATAGATACTAAAATATTTATTTATTTTAATAGCAAAGCCAGATTTTGGAGGTTCCCCTACTATATGCACAATAGATCAAAGTTGCTTGCACTGTAATTGTTGTCCAATTAAGCGATGTCCTTGGATTAAAAATTAGAGAGGAACTGTAATTAGTTTGGACCATACTGTCTATTGTTTCTTTTTTTTTTTTTTTTTGTGTGTGTGTGTGTGGTGCGTGCAAGTCCAAAATAAACCTGGGCATCTGGGATGATCTGCAGAGCTTTTATTTTATTTTATTTTATTTTATTTTATTTTATTTTATTTTATTTTATTTTAGCAAGACTGATAATCCAACTGATCTACTTTTTCTGGTGATCATGAAGATTTCTCCTTATTCTGATGATTGGTGAGAGGTTTTTTTTCTGGATACAATGTATATGATTTATGTTCCTTTACTGCATTGGTAAAATCCTTTAAATTCTCCCTCCAGAGACCAATATGGTTACAGAAAAGAATACTGCCTGGTGCCATAATGGCATGGGAGAGAAACTAAAACAGGTGGGCGCCCCACAGCAGTGCTCATAGCAAAGCAACTAAGAATAGTAATAGTGGAGCAGCACATCTGCTGTTGACTTTGCTGTAACATAACCTTTCTAATGCTAGCTTCAAATGCACCTTGTGATTTGGTTTGTATCCTTCTCTTCATTTTTTCCCCCCTTTTCTTCCTGAAGTATAATTGTGGTACCAGCCTAAAGGGCTGAATCTGAATCTCCAAGCGCAGCACCCAGTATGTCTATCTGACTGATCATCAGAAAGCAGAGTGGCAGTGGGAGGCAAAGTCACTGGCTTTGAATGTTCTAAGAAGGCCTTTTTTGTACAGAGATTAAGCTATTATGAAATATTTACGCTCACTTCTGCAAGTGCTTTATTGTCTGTTGGATATGTACTTAGAAAGAATTTGCTTAACCAATATAATATCAGCATATAATCTGACATCAGCCTTATG
Source organism: Anser brachyrhynchus (assembly GCF_964034855.1). Lineage (NCBI taxonomy): Eukaryota > Metazoa > Chordata > Aves > Anseriformes > Anatidae > Anser > Anser brachyrhynchus. The sequence continues at coordinate 38,432,384 of NC_137695.1, forward strand.
ATGCAGAAGCTAGTGAGTTTATGCCACCAGTTAATTTTTGTTCTTAAATAAAGCTTTTTATACTTATGCCTTGTCATTAGCATTGTGTGCATTGTTTCTTTACAACCACATCATATTTACATGATCCGGCTGTCCTTACTGCATGCAGTTCTATGAGAATTTCATTTGATGTAATATGAATATAATCCACTTGGAAACCCTCAGTACATAAAATAAAGTAGTTATAACGATATTACGAGAGACCCTCCCAATTGATTAAACTTTTAAGTGAAATCTAACATAAATCCTCTACTAAAAATTACTGTAAGTGAAAGAAAATGTCCTAAAATAGAGATATCTGAAGACTTTCTTCAACCCTTGTCCTGTTTCAAGCTGGGAACGCAACCTGCTTAATTTGTCACTGCAACCAGCGGCCACTGCAGAAACTGCAGAATGGTTTTGCAATAATTATTTTGTACTTTGACATGAATTAGATATAAGGGTCAAAGAAATTAACACTAGAATACCATTTAATCTAGCACATTAATCTTTTTTAACTCATCTGATTTTATAATTAAACTGAATATTCAATCTGTCAACCCTTCAGAGTATCTAATCTTTTTGTGCAATTTTAGCATTTTTTGTTTTTATTTAGGGAGAAGTTTATTATCAGGAAGCATGTCACTGAGCTGTTAATGTAATCAATTCAATTTCACTTTCAAACCATTCTTGTACTTTACTTTACAAAGTAGAAAATTAGATATGATTAGATAATTATTATAGTTTGGTTAGACTGCGTGCAATTTGCAGTGCTACCAGGAACGTTAAACAATGTTATTCTGCAAAACATTATTTTAGGGTCTAAAAACAAACTAGAGACATGGCAAATAAAGAAGCCTAAAGAATGGTACGACGGTATTGCTGGTTCCATTTTGGCCGATACTAATAGCAGCTGAAAAATTATCACTGGGATATGCAGTGGCTGACTGCAAGTGAATGAATCTGGGGTCTCACAAAATTTCCAGTTGTAAAAATTCTTGCGTTAAGGCTACTGCACGTAACAAGAATTTGCATCCCCAGAGAACAAAAGTATGGCATAGCCTGGACTCTAGTATACCTTAGTAGACCTAACTGGGGTTCTCTTTTTGCTCAGCAAGGAAATGAGATAAGCCAGGTAACGTGGAGCCTGCTGCACGCTAGAAGATAAAGCAATCCACTCCCTGAGCTATAACTTCACAAAACAGAAAGTACCAGAGAAAATAAGTTTTCTTTTAAATCACAGATGACACCACAGGTTCCAGAGGAATAACATCTCATAACACCACAATGAGTATACTTTTCCACAAAAATGTTGTAACACTTTTGCACCACTGGACAGCAATGACATTTAATGAGTCATACCACAAGTATGGAAATGCCTATTAAAGTTGCTCTTGTAAGCCTGTAAACATAATTTCGTGAAAATTTTGTGACCATTTCTGAACATGGAATTGTACAGCAGACTAGGGTACCTGATGTCCCAGTCTATTGTTTGAAAAAAAAAAAAAAGACTACTTGTAAACATTAAAGGTTGAAATCAACAGTATGAAAATACAAAGAGTAAACAAGAACTGTTTCTATCTTTCCACAAAAAGTTATAAACAGATGCAAAGTATAAAATACTACATTTTTAAGTAAGTAGACTGCATAAATTGCTCAGGCTAGGGAAGACTACCACTACATAGAAGTCTTTTGTGTTGGTACTTTTCTCCAGCAGCTCCATTTTATCTTTCAAGGGAAGTTCCTAGTCTTCCTTCTACCATGCGTGTATTTTTTGAGTGATACGAATCACTCAAATGATTCACATACAAATTTTTACTGTTGCCAAATTCAACAAACTTCAGGAAAACAATATATTTCAACAAAAACTTACATAAATTCTGCATTTGGGTTATACTGAGCAATTATTAATAATCTATTATGTTTAAGAAATGCTGTTTCTAGTTCAAGAAATGTTAAATACAGGAAAAGATCCAGCACCTGAGTCTGTCAAGCTGGTTCACTAATGGAAGTTGTTATTCTGAAGAATTCAGACATCATTAAAGGTGAGAATAATACAACAGTCATGTTCCTTTCTCCTTCTTTTTCTTCTGTTCTTTATATTAAATCAGAAGTCAGAGAAGGATATGACCTCACTTGCAGCCTACTTTCCTCTTTTGCCAATGCAGACTTGTTCTTTATAATAATATCCACTTCTGAGAGTCTGTCTTTAAAATATTCTGATGGTTTTTCCTTTTTTAATTTTGATATATCACTTCACAGTCTAACAGCTCCCTGTTAGTAAGGTTTTCTTGATAGTCAGCCTGAAGATCTCTCTCATAATTCATTCCTTTAACTGTAAATTTCTTTATTCAGATTCAATTCTATTTATGCCACACCAGACTGCACTGTTCCTCTGCTATTATAATGTCATGTTTTGAGCTAAAGTCTAATTTTTTTTCTTTCAATTATTTCTCTTACTGAAAGGCAAAATCTTAAACTGAAGTGAATACCTACAATACAAATTACTTTTGCCCTAGAATATGTTTGCAAATCTCTGAGGTTTACTTTATTTTCTGTATGTTTTCGTAAGTCTTCAGAAAAAAGAAGCACTGTCTTTTTGTTTTCCTTGGTATTTACACCACCTACCTATTCATTGCCACTCCTGAAATTGATTAGCAATGCCTGCCTTCTCTTCTAGGCTACTGAAGGTATTAAGAAAACTCACAACTCTACATTATGCAAAAAATACTGTAACAAGACAATTTGTCCTCTTCATACTTTAATACCTTGAGTTTCCTTAGTTTATTCTTCCTCTGCCTGTAGACCATTCCTATCAAAACTATTGAAGTTTTCAAGAATTATGTTTATCTTCCTATGCTCCTTTTAAGCTCAGGACTACTACTTAGTCTCAGTTTGACTGTTTTCTTGAGGGCGGTACTATGTCTCAGCATTTTTCCAGTTTACAGTAACATCAAATTAGACTTTACTTGCAAGTATTGCAGTTATGGCCTGACATTTACACAGTCTCATTTTCCCTTCCTTTTCACATTTTCAATTGAGTTGTTAAATATAATTCACAATTACATATGGCAATTCAAACCTACAAATGAAACTTTTTTTTTGATTTAAAGCAAAGTCAATGTTAATTTTAAATCATTGCAAAAAGTTAGAAAAAGTACAAGTCTCATTTTTCTGTCACTGCAACTGTAAATACAGCTTGCTCCTTAAGGAATGATCAAAATGAATCAACTGTCTAGAATTCCAGACTATGAAGGCAAAATTATTTTTCAAAATCACAGGCAATTCACAATTCCTCATGATTCTTACAATTTGCATGCTCTATACTGACCCAAATTGAGTACAGCAGCCATAAATAGTTTGCATACAATGCTGTGAAAACATTTGTGGACAAAGACACCTCCAAAGTCACACCTGACCTAAAAAGCCCCCAGAGACTGGGGACACACAATACAAAGCTACCTGAATGGATGTGAGTCACTTTAACAGAACAAGGACTACCTGAGCTGACTCCACATACAGAAACTTTATTACCACCATGCCATAACTTTCAACGTGCCCTACCATGCCTGCATTGCCAGTATCCAAACCTCCATTACTGGAATAAAGAAAAGTTCACTGATACTGAATTGGTGACAAAATTAAGCAAACAAACCATTCAACGATTAAACTTTCCCTCTCCCCCTTCAGTATGTACTTCATCACTGCACTAGGAATCTTTGTCAAGCTCTCTAATATATAGCTCAATGCCTTTTATCTGCATTAGGAATGTCTCTGTCACAAATACAACCGTGTGGTTTCATTTACTGTAATGCTGTCAGTAAAGTCTAAGAGAAAAAAAGTACTTATATTTCCTGCCATTCCTCTAATCTTAAATTTCAGGACTAAAATGTCCTCAAACAATGAAATAAATCTAGAAGGAAATAAATTAAACAATGCACTGTAAACACTTACAGTCCATAAATCTGTGGAGCAATTTCCAGTCGATTCAGATGCATGTACAGCTCAATATCATGTTTCTTCAGCAGCTGATCCTGAATTTGGTTTACTTTAGTTACAATAGCAATAGACGGGCCTAAGTCCTGTGGCCTTGCAAATGGCATAGGTGTAATCATCACATCTTTCTCCTGCATACACAAAAAAGAGGAAAAAAACCATCATCCTTTATTATTTAATTATGTGAAAGAAATTTCTTTTCTTACTATCACTGGCTTTCAAATAAACACAAAAACACCAATAGACTGTTTTTTTCCAGCAGAAGAGTAATGTCAAGTTTCTCCTTCTGGGGCACCTGTTGTGGGATTCCCCTTCCTGGGTGTTCCACGGTTTACTCCCTCCTTCTCCAAGTCCAATTTATGTACCTGCTTTACTTTTCACACTTTGACAAAGTGTTGACAGCTTTATTTTATTTTTATTTAGTACTTGTCAGTCCAGAGAAATGCGTATGAATGGTAACACTGGAGAGAATATATGCCCTTAGAGGACAATAAATTGCATACCAAATAGCAAATAACTATTTTTTGAACAACACTTTCTCAACAGGCTTCTCTTGCTCAGAAAATCAAGTGGCTCAAAATCTTCACAACTTTAATAAAGCATCAGAAAACCTTTAAAACCAAAGAAGAGTGTGATGAACCTCAGGACTAGGATGCAGCTGGCTGGACTGAAAGGTTGTGCTAACTATGTCATGATCTGTAACATGACACACACAGGTGAAAACAGAGGAAGAAAACTACTATATTAGCATACTTGAATGTGATATGACTTTAAATTTGTTCTTTTTGCAGAAGAGTGAATTGTTATTAAAAAGAAGTAGAATGCTAGAAAGAAATGCAGCAAATAATTAACTCTACTAAACAGGAAATTTGTAAAAATGAGGGTGAGGAATAAAAAAGAACAAATCAGACCTAACAAGAGAAAGACAGGGGAAAGGCAAATGGAGAATTAACCTGTCCAGAACAATGCTGAAGTTACAGAAGAGGAAAAATTGAAACAGTTTGAAGAGAGATTTTTGCAAAGACTTTCTTTCAATTTGTCACTTTGACCCTCAGATCTGAAAGCTTCACTTTAAAAAAACAGTTATTTTTCTATATTGTTGCTCAGTATATTCACTGAGAAGCATTATTAAAGTCAAAGGGTTAATACTTTCAGATGACTTCAATACTTCTAAAATTGTTGAAAGACATTCACTTGGGTAAATTCAGTGAAGAGTGTATTATTTCCAACACTCAATAACAAAGAAAGTATTTTTTGTTGTACAAACTATTCCCAAGGTTGTTTCCTGTAGTTATAGACCCTCTTTAGTCCCATTCTCTATCATCACTTTAAGAGGAAGAGATGTAACCATATTTAACAATTATTTCTAACACTGTTTAATATTAAAAAGGGCAGTGAACATTTAATAATTTCTACCCAAATTCAATAAAAATAGTTTTTTGTTAATCTCTTCTGTTTGAAAGATTTTTTCTTAATTATTCCATTTCTGCACTGCAAAAAATACTGTACGGTGATGAGCAGTGATTTCAGGTAAAATGTTTTTATTTAAGGATCTGATAAATTATATCTTGAAATCTGTGTAATTGTTGCTTTGCTATGGCAACTTCAGCAAAGGGACTGATCTGTCTATTACAGTACAGTGGTTTTGCCATGCTACTTTGGTAGCAAAAGATATTCAATTCAGATGCCCTAGCAAATCACTTGACCAAAATTCCCTCACAGACTGTCAAATAAAGCTCACTGAAATGGCACTGTTTCATTCAAAAAAAACTCTTCTGTTCTGCCAAACAGAAATTTAAAATAAAACACCTAGCATCTTAGGGGCTATGATGAAATACTGCCTATTACTTAAATACTGAAATTCTTTATAGTTGCAGTTGAGAAAGGATATTTCTCCTCCTTTTTTTATAATTTACTTTTTAATTAAGTAAACAGTTGTTTTTCAGTTGTTAATTATAAGCAGAGAAGAATATACAGACTGAACAGTTCTATGATGGAAAGCATGATAATAGCTATGTAGAACATGTGAATCATGGGTTGTATGTAAAGAAGGCATCTTTGAATAAGCATTTAAAGAAATATTGAAAGAATGACCTTCATGAAAGAGCCACTTCATATTCAAATAAAACAGATTCATCAAATTTAGCATATAAGGCAAAAAACATGCAGAGAAAGTAAATGCAAGTCTACTGTGATGTTAATTAAATCAAATGCATCTGTGAGTCTGAAAAGAGGATTTCTAGTCCCTTTTCTAAGAAGAGAGAAAAGTAAGAGTGTTGACTCTGATGCAAGATCATCAGAAACTAGTGGTACTAGCCACTAAGAGGAAGGGCTCACCAGAGCAAATGAAGATAAACCATCTCTTGCTTAGGGATAGTTAACAAGCTGCAGAAACCTTGAATTTCCTGCAATGTCAACAAATGAAGTAGGTGTCCTAAACCTCCCCTTTCACACCCAAAATGTAAAGAATAAATGCTCCAAATAATTTGAAGTAAAAACACTTAGATTTTCTGTCAGATTTGAAAGAGGAAAGAAAAGAAGGTGCTTTTTTTTGTTTTGTTTTGTTTTGTTTTCCGAGCAGCGCTATAGGCTGGGAGATGAGTGGTTAGAAAGCTGCCTGGCAGAGAAGGACCTGGGAGTATTGGTTGATAGTCGGCTGAATATGAGCCAGCAGTGTGCTCAGGTGGCCAAGAAGGCCAACAGCATCCTGGCTTGCATAAGAAGCAGTGTGGCCAGCAGGGCTAGGGAAGTGATTGTGCCCCTGTACTCGGCTCTGGTGAGGCCGCACCTCGAGTACTGTGTTCAGTTTTGGGCCCCTCGCTACAAGAAGGACGTGGACGTGCTCGAGAGTGTCCAGAGAAAGGGAACAAAGCTGGTGAGGGGTCTGGAGAACAAGTCTTATGAGGAGTGGCTGAGGGAGCTGGGCTTGTTCAGCCTGGAGAAGAGGAGGCTCAGGGGCGACCTCATCGCTCTCTACAGTTACCTGAAAGGAGGCTGTAGAGAGGTGGGGGTTGGTCTGTTCTCCCACATGCATGGTGACAGGACGAGGGGGAATGGGCTAAAGTTGCGCCGGGGAGGTTTAGGTTGGATATTAGGAAGAACTTCTTTACCGAAAGGGTTGTTAGGCATTGGAATGGGCTGCCCAGGGAGGTGGTGGAGTCACCATCCCTGGAGGTCTTTAAGAGACGTTTAGATGTTGAGCTTAGTGATATGGTTTAGTGGAGGACTTGTTAGTGTTAGGTCAGAGGTTGGACTCGGTGATCTTGGAGGTCTCTTCCAACATAGATGATTCTGTGATTCTATATCCAGAGCGTACTACTTAGATAATTACTAATCCCAGTGCATTTGAATATGTCTCCTTGTTTTTGAATTAGAGAGCTGGGGTCTAGTCTGAGTTTGCTTGGTTTTTCTTCATATAGAGAGCAAACAGTTAACAGTGAAGGGACAAAAACATACTGCCCTCCTTTTACGAAGCACTTCTGCAACTGTTCTTCACTTGAACTTGCAACTAATTTACCTGTCCTGCTCCTTTCACCCTCTGACAGGACAACAATGGTCAGGCAGCATGGCATAGTATCTTATGTTTGAATCTGAAGGGCCAGCAATGCTCTCCTTTCTAATGAAGAAGCGCTGGATTCTGCCTCCTCTGAACACAGCCAGAAGTGATCTGAACTGATAACTGAAATACCTTCAGTTATTTGGAGGCTGAAGTGATCTGAACACTCATGTAAGCAGAGGAGAAAGGCAGATAATAGTTTGTGTTAGCAGCAAGCTGGGGAGCTGAGGGTAGAGACTGTGGTGAGGCTGATGGGCAGCAGGCACAAGGTTCTGTGAAACCTTCTGCAGTAAATACCAATTACTTAATTGCATGATGATGATCCAGGCCAAGTGCAAGATCCTGTATATGGGCCAGGGCAATCCCACACACAAATACAGGCTGGGCAGAGAATGGATGGAGAGCAGCCCTGAGGAGAAGGACTTGGAGGTTCTGGTGGATGAAAAGATTGACATGAGCTGGCAAGGTGTGCTTGCAGCCCAGGAAGCCAACCACATCCTGGGCTGCGTTAAAAGAAGCATAGCCAGCAGGGCAAGGGAGGTGATTGTCCCCCTCTGCTCTACTCTTATGAGACCCCACTTGGGGCACTGTTTTCAGCTCTGGGGTCCCCAGCACAAGAAGGATATGGACCTGTTGGGAGTGGGTCCAGAGGAGAGCCACAAAGATGATCACAGGACTGGAGTACCTCTCCTATGAAGACAGGCTGAGGGACTTGGGGTTGTTCAGCCTGGAGAAGAGAAGGCTCCAGGAAGACCCTATAGTGGCCTTCCAGTATCTACATGGGGCCTATAGGAAAGCTGGGGAGTCACATGTAGGGATAGGACAAGAGGTAATGGCTTTAAACTAAAAAAAAAAAAAAACAAAAAAAAAAACAGGATTTACGTTAGTTATAAGGAGGGAATTCTTTACTATGAGGGTGGTGAGGCACTGGACAGGTTGCCCAGAGAAGCTGTGGATGCCCCATTCCAGGAGATGTTCAAGGCCAGGCTGGATGGAGCTTTGAGCAACCTTGGTGGGAGGTGTCCCTGCCCATGCCAGGAGGTTGGAACTAGGTGACCTTTAAGGTCCATTCCAACCCGAACCATTCTGATTCTATGATGGACAGCTTATGTCATCCTTCCAATAACACACCTGTAAGAAATTAGCCAGCATGGGAGGTGCGTAAAGGTCCACAGCCAATTTGAGAGCCCATGGGAAGTAGGTAAGGACAGAAAAATTTCCTTATTTCACATTTAAATGCCCTCTATGTTCATCATTTGAAGTAATCCATTAGAAACAAGTTACTGAATTCTTTTCTGCATCTCTATTGTATGGCTATTTCTTATTACTGTTTCATACCCATTTCAATGTTTTCTTGGTCACATGCCAGAATGTGGAGAAAAAAGAAAGGAATCCACTAAGTATGTCTGATCTCCTACAAGAAAAGCACTCAAGTTATGATAACATTGCCTTAATGTTAAATGCCAGTCTACAGTAACCTTTTGCATAAACATACCCATTTATCTTTGAAACTAATCATAAAAACCTGTTACTGTATGAATTCACAGTCTGTGCATGTTCCATCAGTTGGCACACATCTGCAATGTGTACATTATTCAGGTTTATTCTAGTTGAGTGTAACTTCAGCTTGACCATGCATAAGTCTGATGACCCAAGAGACCTGTATTTTTAAAATTTTCTTGATTATAGGCATAAGACCTTATATAGAAATCTCAACATTAGAATCTTTCAACCTATTTGAGCTTGTAAAATGACGAGACTCGGTAGTCACCCAGATTAGTCCTTATACCATTAATTGTCTGTGGGTTTATCGTCATCTTTACAAAATTAAAAGACAGAGTCTTACACACTGGTTTAAGTGTCAAAAGATTCTGATTATCAAAACCAACACATGCCTCATGATTTGGTGCACACCATGAAGAAGTTTGGTGAATGACTAGAGAACATATGATATGTCTGCTGTCTCTTCTCAAGCAATTTGGTTGAGAAAATGACGATACATTTAGACAGTTGAAATTGCTCCAAAAAATGTCATCGAACTGGTATGAAAGGAACAGCCCAAACAGAAAGATGGTCAAATGAACTAATACAACTAAGCTGTCAAAATGTTTAACTAGAAATGATTCACAGTGTCTCTGCCTAAAGCACAGAAGCTAAGTGGACAGCATGATACTGTGCCCATGCCTATCCTCACTACATATTGACTTGCCACATGGGACGAAACACCTGTTTTCTTTTTGTGAGCTTCTTAGTCTTGGCAAACATTTCATGAGTGTATGGGCTCAGCCATCCACTGTCACCATGAAATATAAATGATCAACCCTGAAGGGATGTGGTTCGCAGTAAGAAAAAGATGTACAGCTCAGAGATTTGCTATACTATCTAAAGGAGAGCACCAGATTCACCTGTAAGAACAATTTAAATATGGATACCAGTGGAACAGAGCTGAAAATTTTAGATCAAGTATTAGGAACAAAATCACCAAATCCTGCCACACAACATTACTGAACACAACATGAATTGGAATGGCTGGTATTTGATACTAATACAACTTACATATTCATGCATTTAGGAAACAAATGCTACAGCAGTAAAGAGAGGCTAGGACATAGCACAAGTATAAATGTGGACAGATTTCTCTCATTAACCACTAGGGAATGCCGTAGCTGGAGCAGCTCCTCTAATGGCAATTGGGAGTAATGGAACCAACTGTTAGAGGCTATAAAATGTAACATGTATCTCAGAGCACATGCTTTCATTGCTTCATTTGTGAAGACTCAGACTTTATTATGTAGCCAACCCTCAAAGTCATGATTGTAAAAGGCACACGCACAAGAAAGGATTATTAAAGATTATACATGTTTGCAAAGAACAAGAACAAACAACCAGATATTAATCCATGTACTGTGCATAGTTAAATTTTTATGCCATGAAAGGACTAGAAAGGGTAATGGGGTAATGTAAACTTTCACCTTCTACCCAAGCACTGTAAATCTGTAAGTCGACCTAGTTATTTCCTGGAATAAAAATCAGCCGCAGACTTCACCACCTCTGTCACAGAAATTGGAACAAATATGCTTGAATACACTGAATTCTGAAAAGTTACACTCAAGAGAAACATCTTGCAGCTTTGTTGTTAGAATAAAAGTGACTATGTAATAAGTTCATAAAATTTGTATCTCTTACACTTTATCTGTAGTTACTGAAAACTATGTAAAACTCAAATCTAAATAGTAATTTATAACTGTAGATAGCTCTGGCCAAGATACCAACACTCCATGTCTATAAAATATATACACAGATACATTTAAACATTTAAATAAAATAGAAACTTTTATGTGAGACTTGGATGAACAACATGTTTTTCAACAGAGAGGTAAAATCACCTCTAAAACTAGCACTCCCTAATTACAGTTTGCAAGTATAGGTTTTGGTGCACACATGTGGGCATCCAAAAATGACCAAATTCTTATTAATTTATTTTTGACTCTACTTGCCCTATGGTCTGTGAAAAATGCTGAAATAAATCAGGTTGGAACTTAGTCTGGAGACCAACTCTTTTAGTATATAATACACTGAAAGTCTTGGACACCTGTAATATGGCTGTTTTGCTAGACCCTTTTACATACACCCCATCACAAAAATTGTTTTTCAGAATTAAAGAAGAAAAGCATAAAAAGAGAAAGAGACAGGAAGAAAGTAGAAATAAAGAAAATCTTGAACATTAGACTGAGGCAAAACAGACAGAGGGAACTGTTAAATCTGCCATGCATGAAAAATGGTTACAGGCAAGGACTAGATGGTCCTTGCAAAGAGTTCAGAGAGGGCAAGGAAAAAAAATAGTAAAAAAAAAAGGTTCTGTAAAACTAAACACAGAAAAGGTTTTTCCATACCAAGAAACAAAATGCTAAATACAGTGGCATCTGTATAGCTACACTGGTGATTTAAGGGGCACAGACATTCCTTCAGAATATCCTCAGGCCAAGAAGAAAGGAGGGAAGAAAAAACATCATCATCAACAAAAAAGAGGTGGCATCAGCACGAAGTCACAGAAAGATGAACCCTGACCTACGATGGTCAACCTATGAACAAAATTTTGGTTTCACATCAAATTGTTTATATTGAAAACGGTTTAAACCAATTCAAGCCTCAATATATTAAACGCTATCTTTATGTATTTATTTAACATGCCATTAAAGCAAGTTTGGGGCACTTACATGTGTCTATGACAAGCAATCTTTTGACTGCTATACAAGAGTGTCTCTCATAAACAGGAGAATAATTTTCTTCTGTACGTGTGGCTTTTGATATCAAAGTGATCTTTCAACAGACAGGAACTGCCAACTGACTTTCCACAAGTGCTTATGACCTAATTCTGAAAAACCTCTAAAGAACTTAATTTTAACTCGGTGGAACCCGCTTTAACCAAACTGTTTAAGAGAACAAACTAACGTTTGTTCACATCTTCACATTACTTCAATCACATTAAAAACCACATTTGCTTAAGAATAGAATAAATGCATTTTAGAGTAATATTTACCTTCTGACTGTCATGTTCAAAAGTTGAAAACCAATGTTCTGCAGTCTTCATAAGACATGTGAACATTGCACTGAAAGGGGAAAACCCAGAAACTTGGTGTTAAATAATGTATTACAAATAAGAGTAAATTAAATGTAAAGGAAGTTGTTAAAACTTACTAGGCATCATGTTCCAGATATTCAGGATTCAAAAGGACTTTCATTTCCTCACTGAAAAAATCAACAGTGAACAATCCAAATGTGAATGTTTGTTTTTGGTCAGTGCTCTGCATGTACTATTATGTATTTATAAGCCAACTTTCATATAAAGTGCAAATGAGAAGACTAGCCTTTTTAATTAAAAAGAGCAACTCCATTGAACAAATGAAGTCTTTCCTTTTTATAAAGATCAAAAACAAATTAGCTGCCTTGTCTGCACTACAATGAAGTAACCATCTAATTACTCCAAATAACAAATTACTGAATGTCACAATGTATTATTTGAATATGCTTGATCTGCAATAATTGATTGCTGCACAATCTATCACTGTTTGTCCAAAACAACAAAAAAATGGTTACTGGTCAAATATGCAGTATCAAAACATTAATTTATTTTGTTTTAATAGCCTGTATTTTTATTGTACTTTAACAGCAATTTATCAGTGACAGCACCTCTTTTCCATCTACTTTGTTCTTTGGCTCTACTTTTTCAGTGGCACTGGAACAGAATGCTGTGTGTAACACATGCTTATTTTGAGTTACTTTGCACTGAACGGCATCTTCTAGGTAATTTCAGGATATCTGAAGATGTACCCTGAATAAAAACACACACTTGTAAATAAATTCCATCCTTATGCTAATACTGCCTTTGGACAATCACATTGAGGGGTGCTAAAAAGGTTATGATACATAGCACATATAATTAAATTGGCTTTTATTCACTGCTAGACTCCACAAGCAATGACAAAAAATTCAAATGAAAAGAAATTGATTAAATATCACAAATGATTCAAACAGGCAACTGGTTTATTTCTTTTTAAAAGCTTTACATATAAGGCAAGAAAAAAGTATCTGAATTCAGTTCACAATCATATGTGATGTAGTATTTTATACATGCGTATAAACACGTGCACGCACAGCTTGGCTGAAATGGAGAATCAATACCTAAACTTAATGTTACTACCAAGACAAAACATAGTCAGGTATTGCAGCTACAACATTGCAGGGTAATGAAAGAAATATCAATCACAACAATGCATCTACATTGATTATTTTAAGATACAAGGAAAGAAAGTTGTTAATGTGTCCATTTTAAGACTGTATTTTTCTACTCTGCTTCCTCTCTGCAATGACAAAAACTAAAGCATTCTTGGCGATAACAAACAACGAGGTGAAACATTAAGATTTTCCTTTAGGTTTGCTGTGTTCACTTTTTTCTACAGCTAATTGCTGTGAATTGGCCAATGTCTACACTAAAACCTCCTTCCACATGCTGTAGTAGGGAAGACAAAGTAAGGACATTCCCATAAAAGCAAGAGGATGCAACATTTTCTCAAGTTAATTTATTAGTTATAAACAAATAATTAAAGAACATATTTATAAGTTCTAGCCCAGAAAACTCTGTATTTTTTTAAAGAAGCAAATTTTTAAGATTATATAAATAAAACATTATGCTTGCCTTGGTTGCGCAGCTTCACTGGCATGTGAAAAAGCTTGGTGGTCACAATGCAGAATGAAAACAATGGGAGCTAAGAGTTCATGCATACCCTAAACATAAAAAGAAGCGAAAGTACTGTAAGATATTTCATTCATATAATAGTTCATAAAGCACAGCATCAGGCAGCCTGCAATATTGGGTGCAGACTAACTAAAAGTGTGAACATTTATATTCTTAACAGAATGGTTTCATAATCAATGTCTTTTATTTTAAATTCTGATTAAATCCAAGTGTTTATTCTGCTATAATATGGAGGAAGCAAGTTATTCTCCCTTTTTCTAACACAACAGGCAACAGATTGGCAATGGTAAGCAACCCTGCACCTGGCAGTTTAGTCTAAGATCTATATTCATAAATATAAATTTTATTTATGTTAATTACAATCATGATCCACAGTACACACAGATCTGCAATAACGACAAATTACAAAATTTAAAATTATTATTATTTTTAATTTGATAGTGTTCCAAAACCACCATAACAATAGCCTTTAGAGGAGACTTGGGCAGCTATTTGGGAAATTAGAAAATTAAAGTTCCACTCCTATGGACATGAGAAATAAAAGGGCTTTTTCACCTTTTTTTTTTTTTTTAAATAAAAAAGTCATTAGGTCAATATTTTAAAAAGTACATTATTAACACAATGTGTAGGAGACCTGGAACTGTTCCATTACAGACTTTCACTTACAAATACAATCTATATCCAGATATAGACAAAATATAAAACCGTGCAGGAATCAGAGTGGAAAAAAGTGGCGGATAGTTCAGGACTTGGGACAGGGTTAGAAGCATGGCTGGACAACCCATCGGTGCTCACCAGGGATAAACGAGGAGTCTTGACTTATATTGGTTCATCTGGGGATTTCCAATGTGTTAACGGGAGCAGAAGCAACTGCTTCAGCAAACAAACAGCACAGTTGTTAGCAAGCAGCAACACACTGGCAGGTAAAACAATTCCCTGCAGAACGAAACCTCAGCTACAGGAGAGATTCAGACCCTTCCCTCAGATTAAATCAGGAAAAAGGAAGATCTGGGAAATTTGGATACAGCAGTGGAGTTGGGTTCCCAGTGGTGGACTAGGAAGGCAGGTGGGAACTACGTAAGATTGGGGTGGGGGTCAGCCATAAAAAAGAAGTGAGGGGAGCCGTTTAGTGATGTGGGATGAAGCATGGAGACCCGTCTGGCTGCCTCTGGATGCACAGATCACTCCAAGGGGAGGGAACTACAGACCTCGGCCCCAAAAAAACTGGTACAGTGCCTGTTCCACCACACGCTTAGCAGATCTCACATTTCTTTTGTTCCCTGCTTGGATTCTCTGACCTTTGTGTTGAGGCAGTATCTCTGGACGCTATTAAGATCTCAGTTAGGCAGCATATTATTAAAATTCTTGGGATACTCTCAGATAGGTCAAAGTCAACTGTAGAACTGTGATATTACATGTAGCATTTCAGGAGCACTCAATGTGTGAGAGTTAGCTTTACCAGCTCGATACAGGCAGATCCATTACCACAGAACAAACAAACAAACAAATAAAAACAACAAAATAGACTTAAAGTTTCATCAGAAATATCAGATGTAGATCAGAGCAGAGAGAAGAGGACTCAGATACATAAGGAAGCCCTCTCTAGGTCATTATCTATCACTATCTATTTATGATGCATGAATCTCATTTGTTCGTAAGAGGAAATTCCAATACTTGGCAACATTGAGGAAAATGAGTGGTGGTGGAACTATCTCTGTGTGCTGTCAACCGAAATCTAGGAAATCCAATTTTCATTTCTTCAGAACCGAGGCAATTGCTCATATAGCCTCAGCTGCAGGGTTGCAGCAATACCAAATTCCGTTGACTGGGCATAGCTAAAAACAGCAAACATACTAAAGAGTGGACCTTTTCTTTCCCTTCTGATTTCTGAACCTTTAGGGACTACTTCAAAAGATGAAAAAAAAAAAAGTTAAACCCTAGGTTCTCATGTAGCCACTTGATCACTTGATTTCAGGAGCTGATCTAAAATTCCCAAACACAACAATATAATTTAGATTACACGTTGACAGCCTCAGATTTCTGAAAGTCTTACAGTTGTACCAGGAAAAAAAGAAATAGGAAAGACAGGGAGATAGGTCCACAATTAGAAGATAAATAGAAATAGCAAAAATATTTAAATAAACTGTAGATAACATGAGCTATGCTTCCACATATACTCACAGACCTCAGATAATTAACAGCTCCACATCTAATCTTTTATTCACCCTGATATACTAACATGAAATAAGAGAAATGGAAATGCCAAAAACTTGACTATCTAATAAAACTACCACCTAAGTTGTAAACATGTAAGTTGAAGAAAAAGAAAGAGGACATAAAATAAGAATTAGTCATAAAAGATAAAAGCACATCATACATTCTTCCAACATAATAATGTATCAACTATATAATAAAGTAGAACTGTAATGTGGCTGCCCACATACAACAAAAACAAAACAAACAGATGATGAAATATCAGGATTTCAAAAAGATACCTCTGATCTTTCAGTTACAAGAGTACTTCAAATATTTAGAGATTTTTAGTTTGGCAAGAAAAGCCACCAATGCATACATATTTTTTCAATGCTGCAGTTTACTAAAACTCTTTAGTGTTAATAAATAAGTTGACAGAGCTCAGATAATTTTATGACACTTCCCAGCTACAACAAAATATTGATTTCATAATACAGTCTATGGTTTAGAAAGAAAACCAGAAATACAGCATTTCTACAATGCAAAGTGAATCAATGCATTTCAAAATTATATTGACTTCTTTAAGGTCAATCAAATCATGAGTGAACAATGGTTAGCCTAGTGATTCAGCTTAATTGTCACTATTTCTTTTCAATATAACTAGGACCAGAATTTTTGGCATCAATCTTACAGAAGAATGCTAATAGTATTTTTTACATATTCTTAAGTACAATATACTATTCTCTTTACATTTTGTATTTACAGCTGCTATTTAAAAATTCAATGATCCCAGTGAGGATTCTGTCTTTAAAATCTCTATAATACAGCCTCACAACATTCTATTCCATCTGACTGGGGACGGAAATGTCTTTCCCCATCAAATAAAATGTTACTCCATGCTGGTCAAAAAACCACAAAACCTACTACAAAGACAAATTTCATGCATATATGCATATTAAGCAAGCATTGATTCTTCTAAGAATATATACTGATGCTACATAATAGTTTTAATGAAATATTGTAAATTTCAGTTTTCTTTATTTATACGGATGCAAATTGCCAAGGAACTAGAACTTTTTCCAAATATTTGGAAGAGAAACATGAGGTCCTGTACAGATGTTGATAGATGTAAGTGCAAGTTTTCATTTACTGGCCAAGTGTCACAATTATGACAGCAAATTTAGTTCTTGCATGTGGTCATAAAAATGCAAGAGAGGAATTCCCATACAGAACAACAGGACGAGTCCCACGATGGATACTGAATATGAAGATAGACTTCGGAATTTGAGCTTTGTATTCAGGTCACCGTGGAGAGAGCATCTCAGAAGTGATCCATTCCTGATGAATTAATAGTAACCTTTATTATCTTCAAGAAAATATGCTATGCTTTGCTTTAGTGGAACTTAGTATGGGAAGTCAATCATAAAAACAATCAAGAAAAATGGTAGGACAGGAAGACTGACTACAACATAGGTATTTGATAATAGAGAAAAAAGAAGTATCACCACCACAAACTTCTTCCTATTAGCTAGTTCTGAGAAGGATACTGATGGTTATAAGAGAAATGTTATCTAAAGAGAGAAGAGCAGGGGGACAAAAAATCAAGATTGTTACTAATAAGCTAACAGGATCATCAATTTAAAAAAAAGGCCTTTTAAAATGAGGTATGAAAAAGGAAAAGCTTCTAATACATGTGACGTGTCCATTAAAAGGGAGGAAAATCACAACCGTTTGCTATTTTGTGGACTTGGCAGGGCACCACAACACTTGGATGATATACTGAAACACTTCAGAGATATTAAATCAACAGTTTTTCATGATCCAAATTTATTTCCTGTTATGCACTTTACCTCTCCTTTTAGTCCT
The DNA here is from genome assembly GCF_964034855.1 of Anser brachyrhynchus. Classification (NCBI taxonomy): domain Eukaryota; kingdom Metazoa; phylum Chordata; class Aves; order Anseriformes; family Anatidae; genus Anser; species Anser brachyrhynchus. The sequence goes on from NC_137695.1 coordinate 38,450,269, forward strand.
GTTGGCAACCCCTTCCTGAAATTACTGCACTACCGATGCAACCAACACCAGTTGAAAACAGAGGTAAATAAGTTTTCTTTGTCAACAGCCCGTAGGCTCGCAAAATTGAACCTGTTCTTTTATCTGACTATGTTCATTTAGCCCACCAAGCAGTCTTTATTAAAGCTGAGGCATCAGGCAGTCAAAGTTCATTAATACCATTTATATAATCTCTGCAGTTTCAATTAACTCAGCAAGACATTCTACTACATGATAACAGTCTCATTAATTCAATAAAATCCCATAACTATTAACAATATGGTCTATGTTAAACGGGGTGTCACCTAGTAGAAAATAATAGCTTTAACAGCTTGTGATGAAACTCAGGGCTTTCTTTTTTTAAAATTTGATCTGGCTAAATATTCCATCCTTATGTAGAAAGGTATTATTTCTTTATTATTTCTTGGTAAGGAATCAAGAGGATTTTAAATACGAGCAGAGGGTAATTAAGTCCTTTTAAGTCATATCAAAGAGTAAAATAATACTTCTTGTTCAATAACAAACCAAATTAGCTGGAATGTGTTCTTCCATTTTCCCATCATCAGAATGCTGGCCTATATTCACTAGAAAGGGGAGGTTGAATACTGCTGAAGCTCACAAATCTCATTTTTTCTTGCTATCACGCAAGACAGTCTGTCAAACATGAAAAGTAACCAGCTGATGGAGATTTGGTATGTTTGATAACTATATATTTGATTTTTGATTTAATCTGTAAGAATTCTTCAGAAGTACCCGTTTCTTCAACACTGGTCTTTTCATGTATCACAACTAGTTTCCTGGCTTAGGGGCAGGGTGGTCACATACCATGCCTGGGAGCATACAGTGTGTTATAAAACTCTTCACATTTACTGAAGCTTTGTATTTTTGTCCTACCTAAAGTTTGCTGCTATACAGTTTAGCTTTTGTCAGTGTCCCTCAGTTTGTCAGTCACTAATCTCCCTACAGTTAACAGTCTGGGCAAACAAATACAAATGTCTATAAATCTGCGTATCAGTCTTGCTACATTAATTTAATATCGTGCTTATATTCACTTCAAAACCTTTAGAAGAAATGTTAAATTAATTTAGTCCTCATCCCATATGGATGTATGTAGTCAGTGCAGCTTTAAAGGCTACCCTTACCATTTAAACAAAGAAGGCGTAAGCGGGCTCTCCTTCTGGCAATACTGTAAAAGTGGTATTTGCTAGCACCCTTGTCCATCAGTCAACAGGCATTTGTCAGCAGCACTGCATTTGTTTGCTACAGGATTAGATAAAGAATCTATTTGCTAATGCATAGCATGGCTTTAGCACTTTGAGGAAGAATCTAAAGCATTATATAAAACAAAATTGTAAATTTTGCTAACATTTCAGAAATCACTATTTGTGATTTCTGTTTATTCAGTACCATTTTTAATCCTGATGCTTACCTTTTTTTTTTTTAAACAAACCACAGAAAGCCTCTTGTTCCTGTTCTTTTTCTGTTTCACCAACATCGAACAAAAATATGTTTTTTATAAAGGAATTCAAATTTAGACAACGTAGAAACCTTAAAAAAAAACAATCTGAGGGACTGTATTATGAGGAAAAAGCATATGTTATTCAGTGAGCTTACTTTTCTCACTATACAGATGACAAGCAACTCTTTGATTACTATAGCATTATGATACAACTTCAGATACAACAGAACTACATTATTGTCAAACCATATAGAAAATGTTGAGTCGATGAATGCCACCTGTACTATATTTTCATTACCTGTTTATAAAGCAACTGCTCATTTTCTCTGGCATAGCAGAACAGAACATCTGTAAGAATTTTCCTCACATTCTCTTGCTGGAAATACTGCATTTCAGGAAAACTGAAAGTGAAGAAATACAATGAAAGTAAACATTATAGCTCACATAATCTCAGCTGCTGTTCTTCTATAAACATTTTTAGGTAAGACAGCACCTCTCTTGTCTGCTTTCCTATCTCTCTGTGAATTGTGGATGCTGCTGGAATAAGAATACTTGTAAGGACTTGTTTTATTTGTCTTGCAACCAAATTTCTGAACTATGTTCTTTAACATCATTCTGTTACATGATGATATCACTAGTTATATTTGAATATGTTATCCCTTTCAACATTAAGAAAGCTAGAGAGCTGCAAGAATGAAATGAAATGGCAGGTTGCTTTAATTGTCAACTTTTAACAAGCAGCCAATCCAATTGTAATTGGATATCAATCTGTCCTGCAGTTTGTTTGTCTTGCTCTTTCTTCTTCTCAAGATAAAAGTTGGGTGAAGAAAGAGTACAAGAGCTACAATATGTTAAAGAAATTTATAAAATTTCCAGTTCTTAACTGGAATAAAATAGAAGAAAGACAACTATGCCAGAAGCAGCATACAGAAAAGGTTCCAATGCTTCATAAATATTTGAAAATATGATTAGCATATTAATGACAAGATTTTTAAACTATCTCACAATCATCATGAAAACTGGCATCCTAGTTTTCTTCAGCTCTAAGCAAGCTGCAATATATCTTATTGGCATTTTTTGTGATGCAACATTATGAGATATTTCACTGTCTTTAGCAGCTGTTTCAAACAAACCTTCAAATTATGAAATAGTTGGATGCTTTGGCAGGGTAAATATTCTCTAAGTCAAATAGTATTAAATTGTATTAGTGTGATAAAAAGGGGAAAAAGATTCTGGGAAAATCCTGTTATGCAGGAAAATGCAGCTATTTAGAATCTCTATTCTGAAGCTACTCTCACCAGTATACACCAGTATATCCTGCTCCTTGACTGCTGGAAGTAGGAAAGAAACTGGTTATGCAGAATGTATTTTAATGAGTAAGTGCACAAACAACAGTGTTTTCATGCTTACTGAAAAAGTAACTAGATGGCAAAAATATTTGATAAAGCAACCAACCCAAGCCCCTTCTAACTGTGTGGAGCAACAACAAATTCAAAAAATGATATAACTGGAAAGGTGTAATACCAAAAGGAAAGGAAAAGGTAAAGTTCAACAAGGAAAAGAAGAATTCTTAACAAGACAGTAATGGTAGGCTTCAGGGTAGACTGCTGATACAAAGGTTATAGTATTGTCAATTTTAAAATGAAGTTGTGTGGATTGCAGCTAAGTTTTCTTCAAGCAAATTTTATCTTGTCTGTTTCCAGAGCCTAAGCTACAATGCTAAACTTCAGACCAGTTACACTGAGGCTGTTGTAAAGCCTGTCATGGAGGAACGATATAAGAAATTGCAACAAATTACATCTGATAAAACTGTATTAAAAGTAATATGTTCATCTCACAGTGGTAATAACAAGTAAGCATAGAAACAACTAGAAAGGTGCATCGAAATCCTTGGATAAAAGATCTGATGCAAGACTCACGGCAGAGAGAGAAGACACTATGGCTTGAACACAATAATGTGGAAGTACCGAGAAAGGCATTGGGATGAAGAGTGCAACGTTTTCCTGGCACCTGATGGGGGTAATGGTAGACCAACATTTGGATACTTGCATGCACTTGTACTAATCAAATTACTGTAGAGGAAGGACACAGCTGAGACCAAAAAGGTGCATTACAGCAGATGGCAATCGACATAATTTAGGGGTTTGAAGAGATTATTTCTGAAGGACTGTTATTCAGGCCTGCCCTATGAAGTTTAGGAGGAGAAGACTAACAAAGAAAACTCAAAAATACACAGAGATATCTGTGAGGATCTAGTAATACCAGAGATTGTGACAGAAAGGATAATAACAAACTCATGAATAAGCTGGCTGAAGTATTAATTATAGTAAATGTAAATACAAGAGATCATGAGGGAACTATCAGTTCAGGACGGATTTTTATGGAGAATGTCATTTTATAACTAAACACTGTAAGCAATAGAGTATCCTCAAATCAGGCAAGACAAGAATACTGTTCATGAATATTAGAATATTACATTTAATTACATCTTCGAGAAAGACTGCATAAGGGAATGGAAATTTTACCATAACGGCTTCAATTAAACAAAGGTGCATTCAAGGCCTTACTTTCTGAAAGTGAAGATCAGCTTGAGTTGGTTATCATTTTTTAAAACACTTGTTTAGCCCACTTAAGAACCCCTATACAAGTGACAAAGAAGAAACTTAGGCAGGTAACTAAATAAAAGGATGTACAAATACTTTCTAAAACAAATTTGGTAGCAAACAGAAAAGAGGCTCACAACAACAGCTGCAGAGATACCATCTTCTTTTTCATTAACAGATTCCATCTTCTGCCCTTTAGCAGCAAGTATGGGGAAAGCTACTAAACCAGAAAAACTGGAAGAAGATGCTCTTGAGATTGCAAAGATTTGGTAAAGAATAAAGACAAACACTGTTGCTCGCTTTTTCTTGAAAAGGAATGAGATGGTGTATAAAGGTAGCTCTTCCAGCAGTTCCCTCCTCTTACAGGGAAACTAGATTTTGTGTCTTCAGTTCTTACCTGGTGGATGACTGTTTCTTCCCCTATCTTCCATACCAGGAAGGATTTAGCTGCTAAATGCCTTCTGCACTATTTTTATTTTTATTTGTTTGTTTGTTTGTTTTTGTTACTGGGAAATGCAGAGTGTGAAAAAGCAACACCCACCACTATTCATCTTCATACTGTTTCCACTGTCCTAAATTGTGATTGTTAATCCCAAAGCAGAAACTAAGTAGACATATATAAAAACATTTCTACAAAAGAAAAAAATAACCCGCTTAGACTGCTGGAAATGACCCCTAAACTGTTCTGTTTTCTTAAAATACTGAGAGAGGGAGGGTAATCAATTCTGGCTATTTACAAACCTAAACGTAAGAGGTGGTGCCAGCAAGTAAACTTGTATTTTGATTTGACTGGTAGCTAGATGTTTTTGCATCCATGAATCTACTGATTTCCATTCCAGCAAATATATTTTTTTAATTCTTCTTTATCCCTTACCTTTTTAATCATCATGAAACAAATCAGCATTGTTCTCTGGTACAACTTTTGAATGACAGTAATTAATCACTGCATTCTTAAGACTATTATGAGTTATATGGTGTTAGTTCATACACAAGTTCCTTTCTCAGTAGAATAATAGAATGCAGTATTATAATCATAGCTTGGTTGGTACTGCTATCTGTATCTAAAGGCAAGCTTTTACTTTCATTATAATACGCCTCCCTTACCCCCATGTTCCTACCCTAATTTTTGAGAAGTTTCTCATTTGACAGAAAGAGAGATGGCATTTGGTTCCATCTTAGAAGAATATGTTTCTAAAAATTGGAAGGAAAATCTAGTTCTCTCAACTATCAGCCAGTAAAAAATGAGGCAGGTCATTAATTAGAAGTGTTGATCACTAATGAGTTAGGATTAATGTAACAAAATCCTTCCCTGCTTTGCTTGTAAATATTGTAAGTTCTTACTATGCAACAGCCAAAATATATATTTATACTTAATGGGTTGGATTATTATCACCTAATTTCAGGTGACTGAAGTTTATTTAGGTAAAGGTGAGCTAGAATCCTTTTATAAATATTGAAAAAATCCCCATACTTCTTTGCCATGTGACTAATCTGATCTAAACTAGACATTTACTTTAGGAAGAGATTGTGTCCTAGGATTCTTCAGGTATACAGACTCTAAAGGATGATTAGCCCAGTTGTGAGCATTTATATTGTGAAATCTAATATTGGATGACGTAACAATTCACAAAATGAACACATACACATGAACAAACTTCCTCACAGTTCCCCTTAGTTAATAGACTTTTGACATTTTATAGAATCACAGAATGGTTTGGGTTGGAAGGAACCTTAAAGATCTTTTAGTTCCAACCCTCCTGCAATGGGAAGGACACTTCCCGCTAGAAAAAAACATTTAAAAGACCACCAATTTAAGAAGCATATTTCTACCCCCTTTTCCAGTCTATTATCACTAGACTTCAGTAAATTCTAATAAAAACATTACAAATTCTTTACTGCTTTGCTAGATGGGACTCTGTGGTTTGATACGCTGTGTGCAGTTAGCATCACATTGCTGAGCACTGTTTAGTTAAAGATATTGAATGATGGAGTACTGAACTTGGTGACAAAGAATGAAAAAATATTCTTTAAATAAGAAACAGAAGCTAGAAGGTGATGATGATAATTGAATATAATAGTCAAGCATTTTAAATTTTAATAAACAGCACTGTAAGTTATTGACAAATCTTTATATTGTAACTTCAGGAATTTATTCAAAGAATGAAAATGAAAAAACAATGTTAAATACAAGTTACTTATATTACAAAGCCAAGGAATGTAGAACTTACTGCTTCTTACACTACTGCTAGTTTACAAACACACATGTATAAATATGCATACATAGTGCATACAATATGATTATGATTTTATGATTAGTATATGAATATATATATAGTGTATACATATACATTTATATAGTCTGTGAAATAGATTAATGCTGATAATTTTGCTTCTCCACTGTTTGACTTATTTTGATGTTGATGATGTTTTCTGCTATTGTTTCCAATAGACTTTTTTTTTTTGTAATAAAGAAAGAATATTTTAATTCTTTAGTCTCTATTACTGACATTACTGAACATCACTCACGCTGCCATTTGCCTGAGAGAGAGTCTGGACTTTGTATATATGTTTTTTTAAATAACAGACTTACATCAAACTTAACCTCTACACAACTTTTCATTCTCCAATTATAGTTTAGATACATATATATTTTAATCTTAGAACATCCTGAACTGTTCTCTTTAACAAACAAAAAAATACCATCTGTGAGAATGCACATGAAAATATACTCATATACTCTGATTTTAATTATACATCTCATGGCAAAAACGCATTCAAGAATGGGTCTAGGGATGGACATGTAAAATACTGCAAAACCAGAGAGTAATTATATTTTCTGCATGACTTTGTTTCTGTAAATGAAAATGAGTAAGATTGGGATTTGTAAAATCTATGACTATCACCACTTTTTTCAAGTTGCAAGAAAAAATATTTGCAATAAAGTAAAATTTCACATGGTAGCAAAACATAACTGAATTTAACTAGATTTACACAGCAGTCAATGCTTCAACTCTAAAAAGAAATGTTTTCAGGAACTGAGTGTTCCATCTCAAACAAGTTTCTAAACAGGAATGACCTAAGGGCCAGGAAGATGAAAAGACTGTCACAGTAATATTAGGACAAATGTTAAAAGGCGTATGTGACAAGTAACACTAGAAAACTGATAAATATAGAAATGCTTAACTTCTCTAGATGAATAACGTTTCCCTTACTAATTACGTATTGTTTTTTTATTATTGATTGAATAAGTGTTAAGAATTACAGAAAATCATCTGTTCAATGTTTTATTATGATCATAATTTAGTTAAAAGACCTTTCAGTTTTTCTTACCTGCTTTTTGCTTTATATGGAAAACTCTGTTTTAAATTTCATATAGCAATACATTTCCTAATATCTTAATTTAGAAGAGCTTTTCTTCAGTGATACCAATAAATCTCCAGGGTTTAATGTTTAACTCAATTTTCTCACTCTACACTCCAAGAAAGCTGTATTTTTATACATTTAATGTATGTTTCTTCACATTCATGTTCAACAGTACTGACATTTACACTAACCTAACTCAAGAAAACGCTATATAATGTATATCACATAAAAGTGCAGAATCTAAATTTATATATAAAAATTTCTTTAAAGATCTACATACGTTCTTGTCACATCTTGTTCAATCATTGCTCGAAGCTCTTTATCCTGGAAAAATTTATTCCAAAGACTCTGAAATAAGGAAAAATAATTGTATGTAACACAGTATTATAATACGTAAGGCTCATACGCTGCATCAGCAAAGCACTGTACAAATATTAACTAATTAATCCTTACCATTCCTGGATAGGCACACCAACATTTTATGGGTGAAAAAGAATGTTGTTGATTAGCCTGAAGTATCCTAGAATGTCAGTTTAGATCAGAGATGTAAAAATTTAAGTTCATGGATCTTAGTTCTGTGCTCACTGCATTCATTCAGTGGATGGCTGCTGGTGTGCAAATGAAGGGGTCTATAAAGAATATTTAGTAAAGTGGAGTAAATTCAAACTCACAAGAACCAACTCAACTAAAAAAGTCTAGATCACAGTACAGTATGACATTTCTCCTGTAAGTGTATGGACTCCAATTACAGGTTGCCATAATTTCCATACTAAGAAATTGTTTGCAAGCAAGTTAGTCTGTCTTAGTGGAGGCAAAATCAAATAAGGAATGTATGATGATTGAATATGTATCATGAAAATGACATCATTCTAACTATACAAATACACAGTGCAGAGCAAGACTGGGCATTCTAAAAAGGCTTTTATACAGACAAAAAGAGTATTTAAAGCTCATTGTCAACATAAAATAAAATAACAGTTTGAAGCAGGTTTAGCTTCTTCTATATCTGTGCTTAAGATCATTGCCATTTTCTTTCTTTGGTTTCCATGCCTTGCTTAGCAGTATTTTGCAAAAGCTAACCTGGAAGAAGTCAGCAAATGTTGTAAAGTATTGTAAAGTAAAACTTACTCTTTATTGTAAAGGAATGGTAGCATGGCCATACTGATCAAAATACAGAAGAAACAAAATCTATAGCAGTCTTTTCCTTTAGGTTAGTTTTCAGATAGTAGCAGAAGCAGCACCATTGAATGAAATACTTTACAAAGAGAGTGGCTACAACACTTCCAGAATTTCTTGCTCTCCTGTAAACAGTTGATTGCCTTGGTGTTTTATGCTCCACAAAAAGAAAATGGAAAGTATATAAATGATAGCTAGCAGAAGGAAGGAAAGGAAAAAGGAAAAAAAAAAAAAGTATACCCTTGACAATGTCTTATATAAACTTAAAATCTTTTTAACTTACTTGTAGCTTTTTTCATGCAGCTAGATCACTTTTTGAAACTTTGCCCCATTCCCCCTACCCCAACAGTCAATCGAAGTGAAGTATGAAGGAAACAATTTCATTGCTAGAAAGGAAGCAAAACCCTGGACACTAAAGGCTAAAACATGTCATTGCAGAGTTAAAAAGCATTTTGCTCTTCATGCTTATGCTTGACTTGGCCTGTGGCTTTATTTTATAGATCAAACCCCTTATACGTTAACCTTTATCTTCCATCTCCTAAAGATACCAAAAGTGGAAAAAAAGATTATGTCACTGTGTACAATCACAGACTACAGCAGGAACACTTTAAATCTTTTGTGAGTGACACAGCTTTCTGTACAGCTGGATGCAAGAATGGTTTGATGGCATGCACAGTCATATCATCTGCAGAACCAGAAATGAGCCTATGATCAATACTTCCATACTTCAACAAGCAAGCCTATTCAAACATCTCTCTTTCTGCATTGAATATGAAGCAGAGTACTGCACTAAATACAAACAAAATATGGGCTTCCCTTTACGAACAAAACGGAAACACGAGTAGTATCATCCATCAAAGATATCTGTGAAAGTCTTTCTAGGTACAAATCTCTTAAATACAGCCACCAACTTCTACTCTTCCCCCCAAAAAAACAAAACAAACCCACCACTAAACCTATTTTTATGGTATTAAATTATTTTGAAAATTTGGTAAAAAGAAACTTTCAAACTTTCAAAAACGATAAAAAGTTAACAAAATAATAAGAAGCAGAAAAGCTTAAACATAATAAAAAACTTAACATACTAAATACTTTTTCATATATAATAAAATGGAGCACAAAAACAGTGTAAAAAACCAGTTGCCCTAAACTAAGCTCCCACACCTATATCTAGACATTCATCAAAGTGTCATGACTATGAAAATACCAAGCTAGTATGAGGTCCTATTAACTTCAGCAAGAGCTGGATGCTTTGCACTAAAAGACGGTCAGGCCAAATACTTTTACCACATTTTCACTATTTCTTTAAAATTTGGATCTGTCATTTTGCAGCTGTCTGCTTTTTGAATAGAAAAGAAACTGTAGAGCTAAAAGAAACAAAAAAAAGAATTAAAAACCTTGGAAGAATTGCCTTTTTTGCAGCCTGGCACTTTACTTATTAATTACCCCAAGATATATACTACACAGACAGACAACAATTTTATTTTTGCTAGAGGAAAACTTTCTAGGCTGAACAGTACTCCATAGCAGGGTTCTTCAGTATTTGCTGTTAACAGTATTCCCGTTCGTATTGGATGTTTAAACAGTCCTTTGACTAGAGACATTCTGTGTATAAAACAAAAACACACAGCAATAAGAAAGCATATCAGTCAAAGAAAGGATATCCTGTGAAACTGGAACTATCGTCCAGCACTGATTACTTCCTTGGTCATCACAGCCTTCTCTGCAATAAGCACGGAATGATCAGAATATTAACCTGGAAATGAACATTTCTGGCTGTTCAACAGAACCTGTGAACCAATCATTACCACAAGCCAGTCTGGAAATTCAGGAGTGAGATTTTAGCACCTGCCATTTTGCCTTCCTCAGCATGAACTCACATCAGGATGATGATGATGACAATTTTGTAGCACATCTCAACACATAACTAAGGGTCAACTTACCCCCTCGTCCTGAGAGAGTGGATTGTTGATTATCAGATCTTGCTGTCCTGCTTTCCGAGGGTTTGTAATGTGCTGGGTAAAAACAGAAAAAACTCAAATTCTCTTCCATTAAGCATTAGTACTTATGTCAAGCCCTGAGAGTAGAGATCCTATTTATACCAACTTACAATTTCTTTGATTTTATTATACGAAGTTCTTAACTCTGAAGTGTTTTTGATCCACTGACTTCTGTCTTGGGGTAGAACCTCCAGAAATAACTATGAACAAAACAAAGTAAAACCATTAAGTATAATCAATTTGATACACCTTTTCATATAAATCCTACCAGACAGCATAAGCCATCAGAAAGGTGGAGAAAGTATTCTATACATAAGGAGAAGGAAAAAAAGATCTATACTAATAGTCCTGGCTTTAAGACATTCCAGTCAATAAAAAAGAAGCTAGAAAATAATTAGGGTTCTATGGTACAACACGAAGTATTACATACTATTGTAACCACAAACTCAAGCCTTGTAAACTGTCACAACTCCAGTAAAGTTGGCTAAAACTTCCAAGGCAGAAACAAAATGCAAAGAAGAAATTAAAATAAATACTTAAATAATTAAAATAAATAAAATAAAAATAAAAAAAATAAAAATAAAATAAAAATAAAATACTTAAATAATTAAAATAAAACTTGGAGCTATTTACATAACACTGACCAGCTGATTCAACATGCCTAAAACCAAGCATGAATGGTGAGCAGAAACTAACCACTCAGAGATACATTCTACCTAAGAACTGTGGAAAGGGAAAATCTTAATATGTACAGAAGAAAGATGTTCTAGAATTCTGTGAGAAAGTTAAGATTTAATTGTGCAAAAAGTCCTTGAGAAGATCTACATCTCAGTTCTTTCACATTTCTCTTTAAATAAGGCTAGAATTAAACATCTACTGGAAAATGCTCTTTACTTGCAAATAAAATAAGGAAAAAAAAGAGTATTTTCTTTCTTTTTAAATATGATTTTATGTATGTATGTGTTATGAATCAGCAAATACTGACAAACAAAACGCATTCTCAAATTACTAAAAATACTTATTATTTCAGAACTTAATGTAAACATTGATAATATTTTTAAAAAGGCAATCTAAAACAGAGCCCCCAAGCTGTATCAGGATGTGCAAATAAAACCAGCCTTGTTTCTAGAATAAAACTGTTCCTTGATTTAATCAGTGGACAGTGAGGGACTTGATGCTTCTGTTAGTTCAGGTTTTTGAGTTAAGGCTTCTCAATTTAGAGGCGTAAGAGGGTAAAGAATAATAAAAAAAATTCTTGTGGCAAGTATTAACCCCATCTCCTGAAAAAAATATTTTCATTATCTTTAAATTTCTTCAATGCTACATATATCTAGCTTTTGAAATTTGTTTCTTTCATATACAAAGTGTGTTTTGATTTTCTTTTCACAGGCCTTTGTGCCAAAGTCAAGCTTGAGATATTCCAAGAGAGGCAATTTAAATCACTAGTGTTACCACAGAGGAAGTCTATCGGGGAAAAAGCTAGTGAAGAACAGAATACCTGACACCAGTGCAACAAAGCTCTTCTGGACTTTATATAGCATCTCAATATTACTTTGCTTTCTTTCTCTCTTCCATCCCCTGCAACTATTACAAAATTAAGAGATCTAAGGACCTCTTTGTGGTTTAAGATTGGAAGGCCTGGCTTCCTTCTCTATCCAGTCATTTGGTCAGGCATTGGAACAGGTTGCCCAAGGAGGTGGTGGAGTCACCATCCCTGGGGGTGTTCAAGGAAAGGTTGGACGTGGTGCTTAGGGATGTGGTTTAGTGGGTGACGGTGGTAGTAGGGGGATGGTTGGACCAGATGATCTTGGAAGTCTTTTCCAACCTCTATGATTCCATGATTACAACAGAGATTTGTCTTCGTTTTCTCATTTCTCTGCAAAAAGCTGCTAAGAGAGGCATCATGATTTTAAAAGAGTTCCAAGTTCCACGAAACATAAATTCTCAGACAAACCTCCTTTTTATTTCCAGTGCATGGTTTCAATATACAGGCACTGACAGGAGAGATGGCTGTGTAGCACTCAATTTTAAACATACCACCCAACACAAAGATAGTCTTTCCAAGGAATCTTTTGCTATCACCCGCAATTCAGCTTTAAGGCAAGTCAATATGATTAGCAAATATCCTATGAATTATAAAAATGAGGAGGAAAACATTGGGATGAAGTCTGTCGGAAAATTCATGATTCTTTGCATCAATAATCTTCCAGCGCATCAGGTAATGTGTTGATATATTGCAACCACAAACTGTAAATAAATATTTTCTCTTCTTACCTTCCAGCAAACACTACGGAACCTGCTGCTTCTCAGCTGCCCATTAATCCCCTTCAGCCGTATAGTTGCCAAGTAATTGTTGTTTACAAATAGTTCTTCCCATTCTTTACTGCATGCAAAAACAAAAGGAATGAACATTTACACACACAAAAAAAACCTTAGCTGATTTAAGGACTATATGACACTACACAATTTTGGATAAGCAGAGGGAAGCAACTTTTTAAAAATCTATATATTTAGTTGTGTACCATTTCTAAACGCATGGCTGTCTTTTTGGACACATTTCTTCTTTGGATTTAATGAATATGTAGATCGCTATAATTATGCCAGCTACTGAAATTCATAATGTCTATGGAGGCTATTCCATTTCCTCTAAAATGTTGGTACTGCAGTTCAGTGAATAAACAAGAAAAATGAATATTAATATAAGCACATTCATGTTTCAGCTGTAGACAAAGAAGTACCTATTCCAAAAATATGCAACAGAAAAGTATACTGTTGACTGTATTAGTTCCTCACATGACATATTTGCTTAAATGAACCTTCTTTTCTTCTTAATGTCAAGCCGGGCAGTTAAGCATAATAGAAGATGACTTTCTTTAACATTTAGTGCTATTTACTATTGAAATCACTCCTACTTCTTTCTACATGATCAGTTTTAAAATTTTAACAGGTGCTAGCAAATTTAAAAAAACATCAAAAAATTAAAAAGCTTCACTGTATAAACTGTTAAAGGCAAGCTTGAGTACCTTGCAGTACCTATGGCTGACTAGATAAACAACCTAAATATGCCTCCCAGGCATGCAGGCACCAGGGGCCTAACACCTGTGCCTCATTAATATACAAGTAAATCTGCTCTACTGGGAAACAATTGGAAATTAATTGTCCCAAACCATCTACTGAGTCTGAATAAAAGAATTAAATCTATACTTCCTGCACCTTCTACTGAAAAGAAGCTTGTGAACAGCATAAACCATTTGATGGTCTTACTAGCCCAAGACTTGCTTACAGACTTTCTGCAACCACTCAAATCCGGATGGTAACTGCAACGTAAAGAGCTGGGCCATGCGCAAGGAAATGTGTTTCTGATTTATTTTCACTGCATGTCCTTAAGGTGAACATCTCCTTCTCCAGCTGTCACAAGGGAGACTATTACTTCTCCCTGGGAGACCAAATGAAACCAGAAAGGGGGAAACTGCTATTATGACTCTAGGGTAAGATCTCACCAGACTTTCCTCACCAACAAGTCACAGAATAGGTTATACTAAATACTAACAAACTCCACTTTTAAAAACTGCCCTAAATATAGGCAAGCTACATTTAGATAGTTTTCAGCCTTTAAAGCTGAGTTGTGAGAGTGACTTTTTTTAAACTTTGTTTTAGACGGAACTTGTTCAGTTTCAGAAAGGAATTATAAGACTCAGTTGCTAGGAGTAGCTGAGGAAGGGACTTGGTGAACCAGGAGATTAGGGTCCTATTCCCATGAGACAGGGGTGAACTCACCATCCGTGCCAGGACTAGGAGTGTTGTGCTTGCGAATGCATCATCACCTTTCAGCTAGGACCATTTTCTAAAAAGTGGGTGTTTACTTCTGGACCTTGATTATTAATTATTGTTAATTCACTTAAAAGTGAATGTACTCCGGCTAACAACAAAGATGACTAAAGCAGTGTTAGTTTGCAGGGGCTAAGGCTGCTTTCAGCTTCTGCTACCTACCAGTACTCTCAAGTCACCAAAACAGCAGAAAGTAACTACAGTGGTGTGGGACAACCTCCTTCCTTGCTGCCATGTCCCCTATTCTGTAGATCAGAAAGACTAAGCAGTCATTTCACTAGCTCCGTATCTCGTATACATCCCAACTTTCTGCAGTGAGCTGCCGATGATTGTTTACCACAGTTCTGTCTCCTTTAAATACAACGTATGGTATATAGCAGACACAGCTTGAGAAAAATCTGGCCCTTTCTTTCACAGTCATTTATACTTCAGTAACTACAGTATATTATGCCTATCTAAATAACCCTCCTGTTTCTACCATGTATAATATTCTTCATTTGCCATTGTAAATTTTGTAGCATCATTGGCCATTATAACTACTGCCAAGCTGCCTCCCTAAGGTAGCTGTGCTTCTAGAGTGACACATTCCCCTATGCACAAAACAGGTCAGATTCTGAAGCTATTCACATTGTTCTGACAGTGGATCACATCCTCATAACGTCTTTCAAAATACCAGCATGTCAGCTGAGTTAGTAAAAGGTTTAAAACAGTGCAAACTGTAAATAGAAAGAACAGAGAGGAAAAAAAAAAACACTCTTAAGGTTATTTTTTTCACCAGCTGCTGGGAGTGACTGCTACACAGTAAAAAAGTAATTTCAACACTTCTTAAATTGTATTAGTGCAGATACTATGCTTAAAAAAAAAAAAAATGTAATGCAATTCCAAACACGTTTTGAACAAAATTACACTTAAAACAGCCAAAAGAAATTTGGCAAGATCATATCTCCTCCGCTTCCCCCCTTGGCTGCTGGGATAACTAAAAAGAAAAGTTATAAGCAACTGAAAAAAGACTTTGTGTAAACTGAAATTGGAATCTGCTTCTGTTTTAGGAGAGCTAAATGATATCTAAAATCCTTTCTGAACAGCATGAATTCACTTCTCAAAGATTTTGAATTAAGGCTAATAAATTAAGCCTCATAATTTTAGAGACTGCTTCAATAATGGCAACGCTGAGCAGTATCAACAAGCTTTCAATTTTAAAAGGATAATTTCAAAAAGGATATAGCACTACTCTGTAAACTAATATCTATAAGCCTTGTTAACCCAGGCTTGTAGAAATCATTGGTCAAAGTGAAATGAGCAATAAAGATTGGAACTCAAGTCTACCACATCTCATTTGCTTCACTGAAGTGAAAGACTTCAAAGCCAATCGGAACCACTTAAACTATGAATAAGGACATGCAATTGTTTTTAATCAAACTAGACAATTAAATGCATAATCATGTATTATAATACCACCTTTAAGTTGAACAATTAAAATAAAGACAAATGAAAAAGTTAAAGCTTTCTGGTTACTTTGTATACATTTTTATATTTTATATTCTTATTTAAGTATACAGTCTAATTTGCTATGGTACATATATTGTAAAGTTTTAATAACGCAAGACCTACGGGAGAAAAAAGTAATTAGATTAACATTTCTTTAAGAAACTTCATTTCATGTGCTGTATCTATGCAGTAAAGGTCCAATGTAAAATATTTATTTAGACAGTTGCATTACTTAGAAGTGAGAAAAGTGCTCAATACGTATGAAAAAACAAGCAAAACAATGGAAGGGATAAAGATTGCAGATTTGTTCTGCAAGGTTTGTTCTTAGTTCTCAGCTGTTCCCTTCCATCTTGAAACATGCATTTCTACCACAAGCACTACAGTCTGAAACTATCTGCAGAAGAGTTTTATCTTATATTTATAGTCTGCTCAAACACACATACTTTGTTGCATATAAGAAATGAGGTTGAACTCCTAGAAAACTATATATATTTATTCTTTTCTTTCTTTCCAACAGGATATGTTTTGGGGCTACAATACCTGCTAAGACAATTATAAACATTAGAACATCTCTTGGAAGAGAAGCACCACTCTGACTACACACTGTAAGGAAGGGAGCAGAGTGGCAGGGCT
Source organism: Anser brachyrhynchus (assembly GCF_964034855.1). NCBI lineage: Eukaryota > Metazoa > Chordata > Aves > Anseriformes > Anatidae > Anser > Anser brachyrhynchus. The sequence goes on from NC_137695.1 coordinate 38,466,837, forward strand.
TTACACTAGAAACACCATGTAAAATCTCATATGTGCTTAAGTACCATTTTTGAAAAGGTATCAAATTTATTTAAACCCCTGATGTCTAGCATCTTATTAAAAAACAAAGGAATTACATTATTTTACAGCTATGGAGGAACAAGCAACTATGAAGTGTTTAAGAATGACACCAGTAAGGCAACAAGAAGCCTAGAAAATAATTCTGGAATAATAATTCCTAGAGTTTCACTGAGTTGACACTGAGCTGTGGGTTTTAGGGTAGAGGTAACAAAAGACATTCTTCCACTGATAGCCTACAGTGAAACATCAGACTTTAGGTTTGTTGCTAAGTTTTAATGTGTAGATTAAACAGTAGAGCCTATACATCAATCATAGATATGCAGAATACAACCTTAGCCCAGCTAACCTCATTACAAAATAAATACTCTGTTCAGAAGATGAAGAAAGACAAAAGAGGAAGAGTGGTATAGCACAGATATTCTGTTAATCAACACCAGTTAAATTCTGTATTTACAGATTTATGGGATAAAGCTGCTGATGTATACAAATGCAGATTCTTCCAATGTTTAAAGCTAGTATAGGAAATATTTTTGTACTATGATGTTCTAAACAACATAAAGCTCTGGGGAAGATACTAAAACCCATCAAAATGTAAAAATGCAAATGAAGAACAGACACATCAAACTAAAATCTATGTCACCGAAAAAATATAAAGATTATGTTCTGGGAATACAAGGGCTAGGACCAACTAGCTAAATGTTACTATCCACGATCACTTCCATTTGAAACCACAGGTAATGACGAAACCATTACCTAACAGGTCATTAGACAGTGTATATAGTTATTTTGTCTCATGCATTTATGAAATATTTTATGCCAACTTTTGAAATCCCTTTTTCATGTCCATGATAAAACAAGACCAGTTGAGTATTTACAACATTTAGATAACAAGGAATATTTCTCAGTTCATGAAAAAATACTGTAATACTAGAGAAAAGTGTGAATATTTGCATTAATGTTCAAGGTTGCAATCTAAATCTCAAGCTTATTCCACCCTCTAGGTTAATACTGAAGGATAAAATGGATGGTCTCACAGACCTCCAAAGAAAATTCTTGAGCAGGGCTGGTGGTATTGGCAAAATCATCTAAAGGAAAATTGTGTATGCTCCAAGAAAAACCAATTTCACTTTTTTATACCATTTTTCGTTAATCTTCTGAATGTGCTTTTTTAAATGTTGAGACCCAAACTCAGCTTCCCCAGAGGTACCCAGTGAAGCAAGAAGGTGAACAGGCTGTCAGAAAGAAGACAAGTTCTCTAATTATGGTGTCATATGTTTTACAGTAAGAGGTCTTTATTGATAGGAACATCAGTAAGTGAATGTGGTATCTACATTCAAATAGAGGCAATAGTTCTGTTCAAGCATGCTGCATATATCGAAGAAACATGCATAGTTTGTATTATTTATTAGGCCATAAAATGAACATTTGAGAAAAAAGTGAAGCAACAGCCAGGAGTGTAATGAAAACAGAGTTTATTCTACAATAACATGAAAAATGCAATTGAAAGGTAGTGTCAAGTAATAAGCAGAAAGTTTCTAAAACATAAACATTTCTGAAATACACAAATTTATATTTGATACCCTGAAAATCCACTTGACAGCCTTCATGTGAAGGCTTATCACTCTCCTTGGAAAATATATGTATTTTTTCTGTTTCTCAAACTCCTGCCTCAGGATATAAGGCAGAGTTAACAGCCATGTATGTGTGAATATGCATGGCTGTACTGCTGGGAGGCTCAAAATTCAAAGGCCAGATTTTCTAAACCGTTCAGGTTTCATCTAATTTTGGCTGACATACAGTTAAAAATGTTTGCATGAAGAAAGGTAAAATCACTTTCTGAAACAGAAAAACTCCAGCAAAAAAAAAAAAAAGTAAGGTTATTGAAACTACCAGAGTGTGTGCAGTGCAGTCCCTGGAAGCGCACAAGGCTATATGGGCAGAGAGACCCTACCAGCACCTCTTGTAAACAGCACTGGGCCAGGCACAAAATCATGAGATGCCTTTCTCTGTACTCAAAACTGCCCACTTCATCTTGATCCTTCTCTGCCAGGGAGCCAGGTCTTGAACGAGGACAACACTTCGCTTCTAACCCTGGCATTGTTTTGCTTTTGTAGGAGCATCTGGTAAGAACTCTTGTTACAGCCAGCTGGAAGTCCGAATGTTATCAGCTTGTTCGCCTCTACTCATTGCTTTCTGCACACATTTACAGAACGACAAAACGGAATTTAGACATCATGGTCAATGGTGGAAACTTTGCTACATTCATTTCATTATTATATTCCTAAGTTGTATTGTAACTGATTCGCCAGTTGCAGATTCAAGGCCTTCTGGTTTAACACCCCCCAACCCAACGACTTTGAAATCCTTTGCATACCCAAGTAGGACATTTTTTACTTTCTAGGTCTCCTGCGTAGAGTTCTTTCTCCTGATCTGGGCATGGCACACGTCATCATCTTGCCCAAAGGCTGTCGTCTAAATACCAGGCACATAGTTTAAACAAGGTGGCTAACCTTCCTCTACAGCAAAGGGAAAGTTGCAAACACAGTGGAGGGTGAGTCACCCAATCAACTTTTAATCATTTAACTGCTAATTCCCTCCATCTTTCTAGTCATGACGCAGGCTGCAGAGAGACTTTCTGTGCTGCTTCATTCTAACTGGTATTTCCAGTGTTAATTTGCTACTTCTTCCTTTTGCTAACTTTGACCCACAGCTAACCACATCTCTGTGAATTCTGCATGCACATGCATGCAGCCTTCTTATACAAACACACACGTATTTTTAAGAAGAAGAAAAGAAGATAAAAGCTATAGCTCTATAAATCATGAACTAAAAATGGATATAACAGGGAAAGTGGAGATAATTGTGCAGGAATATGCCACAAAATGCCAGAATGTTTCTGTTTACTCACAACAGACCAGCTAGAGCAGGACTAGAACTGACATAACATGCACCCAAGTTCAAAACATGGATCTTATGATATGCAGTGTGACACAAAAAACACAAAAGTCTAGTTAATGTATTTAATTATGGCTTAACTTTTTAAGTCCATCCATTTTGCATGCTCTGACATAAGAAAACGAGTGATTTGATGATATAACTTTAATCTGTTGAACTGACTAGCTCTTCTTACCTTTGTTAAAAAAACATGTCTTTTTACTAAAACCGTCTTTGCTCTTTAGATTGATTTCAGTTGGATATCATTTTTGTCAGCTTTTGTCTTCAAACTTCCTTGGATTAAAACTGTAGTCCACTGCTCTCCTCTTGACTACCAAGCCAGTCATTTCTACGTAGATGGCTAAAAACTTGGTCAGGTGTGACTGTGACTTGCCCTTCCTGAATCTATTATGACTACTCCTGATGAATTTCTTGCTCTTTATGTGCCTGGAAAGAGCTCCCAGGATTAATTGCTCCATCACCTTCCCAGGGTTTGAGGTAAGTCTCACCACCCTGAGTCCCCCTTCCTAGCTTTTTGAAGACAGGAGAGACATTTGCTTTCCTCCAGTTCTCAGACACTTTTCCCTGTTGCCATGATCATTCAAATGTTATCAAGAGTGGAAAAATATAGGAAATCCATAATGAAAAACACTTAAAATACTATCAAGGGAAAATGAGAGATCAGCTGAATATGGTGTCAGTGGTATACAGGACAATTTTCAAGTACAACAAAATAAATTAAGAATAAACTGCAACATTAACATTCTCTCCATGGGTGCTAGAAAGAAACTACTATTCTCCCTTTCACAGCCTCTCCTCACGTGCTAAGTCTTTCCTTTCTGCTACCAACATGCCAAGAAGTATTTTGCCAACAAGAGATGCTAGTACTCAATTCCTCCTTTCTGCTTCTCTGTTGAGAGCATCTTAGACGTTAAGCAACGCAAAATTTGCTCTCCCGTATTTTCCAAGGGTTTGCACTGTGTCCAAACAGAAAGAAAGCCTGTATTACGTTTCTACTTCTGTAGAAAATAACATAATTTTGATAGGAAAAGCTCAAAAAATCCACAATTTTTATCTCCTGAAATGTTTGGATCTTAGAAAACATATATTGCATACAGGGATTGAGCTCCTTGGTGATAACTTCTTCCTTGCCTTATGCCATCCTTGGCAAATTCCTTAGCACAACAGTCAAGAAGTGCAGACTGGACAAGCTGTGGAAGGAAGGAATTCAATAAAAAAGGTCTGACAAGGTGGGGATGGAATGTTATACAATGGTCCTTGAACAGGAAAAGAAAAGAATATAATTTTGAAAACATTCAGAGAAATAGGGAAATCTTCCAAGCTCTCAGTAGGTGCCACTGTGATCTTGGATTTGGAGAAAAAAAGGCTTCTGGAGGAAGACTGTGATCAGTGCAAAAAGTCACTTTCTCTTGCTGGAAATAACAGATCTGCAAGATGGGATTGCTAACGTCCTCACAAAATGGGACGAGATGAGAGTACTGGCACAGACCAGTACATCCAGAAAAAGATTATAAGCACATTCAGAGGATTAGTTGTTCAGAAGAATCAGAAACTTCAAGGAGAGAGTTTTACAGGCTCTCAGACAAAACTGACCTGTAGTGAAGAGGCCTCTTTGCAAGTAAAGAGCATCAACTAGGATGCTGTCTCAAAAACAGTTCTAGGTAAGACAAAAACATGGATGCCAGTTTTGCTACTTCATTGTAGAAAGAGGGGAAAGAGGCAAGTGCTGAGAATTCTCCTTATAGAATGGAAGCGCAGTTCTAGTTTACTACTTTGTCTTTTACTCTACAATTTTTGTATCTCAAAATATTTTAAAATCCAACAGAAAAAAAGCTTGTTCTTCACAGCTCTTGATTACATGTGGTCACATACTGGATAAAGTTAGGAAACATGGGTTATACTTGCACAGGGGTGGCTTAAGTGTAAAACAATAAAGAAACACCACCTGAGTATGAACAAGACTAAAAAGGCTTGTGTAAATGGAAAAGGGTTGCTTCCTAACAGATTAAGACAAGAATTTTCCACAAGGTGGGGGTATATGTTGCCTACATCTTTGCATGTAAGGGCAGAGGCTATGTAGCCATTTCTCACTCGGCTGCTAAGAAAAGCCATAGGTCAAACAGGAATCAAACTAGTTTCACTACCCACTTTTGGAAAGGGGTAGAAACAGGGAGGAACAGCTTGCACCCCTTGCAGTCTTTCTTCTGTATGCTCAGTATCAGTCCTGCAGTTGTTGGCTGGCACACAAGAAACATGCCTCAGCCAGCAGGACCACATTGCCTTTTTGCAGTAAGAAAGAAAACATCTGGTAAGCATAATCTGTAAGAAGTGAGGGGAAGAAAATGGAATAACGAAGTATTTCTTACACCAGATCCACTGCCTATGTTAAATATCAGCAGAACGAGGAATATACATTGCCTATATATCCCACAACTTTGAGCAATCATCACATGTTTAAACACGGAGTTTAAGCCACATAGGAAAGAACTTCATCTTGATATATAGCATAGAAATTAAACCTATATACAAGTGCAGAGATGTATTAAGAAATTATCCAGCACAGTGGTCATGGGTCTCTGAATCATAAAGTTAACAACACAAGTATGAAAAGTGAGCTTTTTTTAGGCTATATATTTATTAGAAGCAGTATTAATGTATGAATCCACCTTGGAAGAAAATAAGTGTCCTTGGGATGTTACATTCTATCAGCCAAATTGAATGTCTGCATCAATGGCTCTCCCTAAAAGTCATAATTAGGTCATTAAAATATATTTAGAAAAATAGCCTGTAAAATAAAGTTAAAAAATACTCACCTTCATTTTATTTCATAGGTCACTGTTATACCATCTAATAAGATAATTAAAAACATGCAAGCAGCTGGTACTGAGGCTAAACAGATTAATGTAATAGTCTGTAGTCATATGTGCTGGCAAGGGGTTCACCTCTTTGGCGAGGAGAAGGTCAGCTGCCCTTGGGAAGGCAAGAGAAAGTATTTCTACTTTTCAGTGGCACTGCATTGCAGATACTGAGACTACAGACCCACACCTATTTTTCTCCTTCTTTTGGCAAAGTCCAGCTAATCTGCACATCCAGAAAAGGCTTTAACCGTAGCAATAAAATAACACAGCACAGTAGAGCTCAAATATTTTCCCCAAGTTTATGTTTTAAAGATGAGAGTTACTAAATGTGCAAATACTTTTTCGAATTCTTCTAATAGTGAACTTCAAATTTTGATAACATGGTTCTAGGAAAGAATTTCCATAGTATCTTATTAAAAAACATCTTCTCAAGTACACACGTACTTCCACAAGAGCCTCAAGACCAACCAGAAAATTCTCTGGTTGACCTGACAGGATGCATTCAAACTCGCAGAATATTTAGAAATATATGTGCCAGTCACATGTGATTTTCATTTACATTACTTACAAACTTTATGACCTAGAGGGTAATGCTCACTATCTGAACACAAGTAGCATTAAATCTGTGCTGTGACCAATACAAGCAAGATCTACAAACTCTAACGTGACAGGATCATATTAAAAAAAACAACAAACAAACAACCACAAACAAACAAAAAAACCTATACCACACAAATAGTTATGCAGCACTATAAATATATCAGAGGGTAACAACCAGGCATCCTTTATTAATACAAACGCACACACAGAGTCTTATATGAACAGTATAACCTAGTAGAACCCTGTATTTTGAAATAAAGTGTTCAAATCAAGTAACAACCCCCTCCCACCACCATGTGTTTTTGCTGTTGTTTGTTTGTTTGTTTCTGTGGTAAAAACAACATGCTCTTAAGAGCACTTTTCAATTGCTAAAATTTTAAATTTTGCTATTGCAAAACACGTTCACATTTAAATATTTTTATACATTTGGAGTTGCCTCTTCCCCCAAACAAATTGTAAAGATACTACTGCCGAAAAAAAATAAAGCAGTTTTTGCTTCAGTGAAAACTTGCCATTGAATTTTGCATCTGGTAGCCTTCTGCAAGCATGACATCTACAATGATCCAATGACGTCTTTGTCTCTTTTAGAGCAAAACCCACTAGCCAATCTCTTTAATAAAGTAGACTGAAGCACAGTGGATAAACAAGACTATCATCAGTTTGATCAAATCAGTAATTTACTGAAACAATATTCATTGAGAATATCCTAAAATAAATAAAAATCCATAATGAGTCTTTAAAGAAATAACATACATTTATCATCGTTACTTTTCAAGGTAGTTTAAGATTCTTTTAGTCTTTCATAAGGTATCAGCTGCTCATTTTTACATAACATGCAGCCCAGAGCTGTAACTATCAACACACTATTCAACCCAACCAGCAAATTTACAGCCAGTCTCATTATATGATGGCAATTACTTGCCACTGAGCAGAAAATATTCATTTCACACCTTAAACACTGTAAATACTACTTAATAACGGTGCTGGCTTGGCAACTATTAAAAGCCAGAGGATTCTTGTATATATAGATATATATACATACGCACACATACAAACATATATACTGTACTATTTTGCTTTATCATCTTGCCTCTAATTTTAACAATAGTACTCTGGCAGTGGTATATGGGACTGCTTCTAAAATATTAATTAACTTCAGTTTTCTAAGTTGAGCTGTAATCCTCTCTGACAGAATATGATTATTTTTCAGTGGAATTCATAGTCAACATCATATTTATTATATGCACTTTGGACTAAGGAATATGCAGATACAAAGGCCAACTTTATCCTCCACTTACTTTTGGAGCACTAAGGATGGTTTGGCACACTGGAATAAGCTTAGGACACTATAAAGACCGTTCTAATTAGTTTGTAGTAACAAAGGGTAATATTCCAGAACTGTTGACAAAACATATGCATGAGACCCAATGGATGCATATATGCATAAGTCTTTTGAGTCCTGAGACTGATGGGTCAGTGCTAAGCATTAAATTTTCCAGCACTGCAATCATTTCCCGTTAGATATTTGACCAAAACAATGCAAAGGAGATGCAGCACAATCTAGAGTCTGGGTGTCTTATACCTGATCAATCCACACAACTCTACGCTGATACTGTCTCAGGCTGTGCAGCCTCCATCAATAAACCACAGACTGCCTAGACTGAAGGCCGAGGATTCAATGTGGTGCAGTCTGACTGAAGTAAATGGTGCCATCCTTTGTCCTCCCATTTACTCCTACACATATATTCTAGTTGCTTGCCTTACTCTGGCACTGATACTCACCCAAACGTTTAGCAGGCTGACACCATGAATCAAATCAGCACAAACCTTGCCCTAGCTGGGCTAGTTCAGTGCTTTGGGACCAGCTCACCAACACAAGTGCATGAATGAAGAAGGGGTAGGGTGACAGCATTAGGACCCCAACCCCACAGCTAACTCTCATAGAACCAGAGCTGAAGCTGGCTTCTTCTTCAAATTTTACTTTGGCAGGTACAACAGCTGAGGCTCTTGAGTTAACAACCTTTACATATAAGTGTCCTGGAATTAGTGGCAGAGAAGAGCTCTCAACTCCTTCCTTTTGCTAATCTGGCTAAATTTTGTCCTGCCTATTTTTTAGAGGCGGTGTCATGGACTGCTGCGGGCTAACTCTGGTAGGCAGCTAAGTGCCACACAGCCTCACGCTCACTCCACCCCAGAGGGATGGGGGAAAGAATCGGAAAGGTAAAAGTGAGAAAACACTTGGGTTGAAATAAAGGCAGTTTAATAAGTAAAGCAAAAGCTGTGCCTGCAAGGAAGGCAAAATACAGAATTCATTCCCTACTTCCCATCGGCAGGCAGATGTTCAGCCATTTCCAGGAAAGTAGGGCTTAATCGCATGTAACAGTTACTTGGGAAGATAAACACTGTAACTCTGAATGTCCCTGCCTCCTCCTCCTTTCCCCCATCTTTTACTGCTGAGAGTGACGCCATATGGTATGGGACATCACTTGGGTCAGCCTGGGTCAGCTGTGCTGGCTGTGTCCCCTCGCAACTTCTTGGGCACCTCCAGCCTCCTTGCTGGCAGGGCAGCGTGAGAAGCAGAAAAGTCCTTGGCTCTGTGTAAGCGCTGCTCAGCAACAACTAAAACATTAGTGTGTTATCAACACTGTTTTCACCACAAATCCACAACACACAGCACTGTTTGAGCAATGAAGAATATTATCTCTCTCCCAGCCAAAACCAGCACATGGTCTCTGTATATAGGCTTCTCACCTGAAAAGCATGAAAATTATTCTGGGTGGTATTTTTGAGCCCTTTTTAAAAATTGTGTATTGCAGGAGTTAGAAACTGCAAATATGACAGAGAATTGAGCCAGGAACCTGAAATGGATCTGCTAACATATTATTCTTAAAGTGAACATCCTAACTACCCTCAAAGGGTTTTGCATCACCCAAACCAGGTTTCATCAGAACTTAAATTAGAACAAAACATTTACTGGAACACAGCAAATTGAAAGGATTTGGCTACCCTGGCCAACTGCATCCCTGCATTACTTTTCTTTTCCAATCTTGCTCTCAGACCAGAAGCTTTCTCTGGGTGTTTGAATTGCAACAAACTCTTTGTTGCTTCCTCTAGATCGTTATGAAAAGTCTTGGGTGGTTTTACTCTGCTGGGCAGCTGAGCTCCACCACAACTGCTCTCTCACTCCCCCTCCTCAAAGAAAAAAGGAGAGAAAATATGATAGAAAGGGCTGAAGGGTTGAAATAAGGACAAGGAGATCACTCAACAATTACCATCACGGGCAAAACAGACTCATCATAGGGAGATTAATATAAGTTATTGCCTTTCACTATCAGACTAGAGCAGTGAGAAACTAAAAAGGAACTAAAAACACCTTTCCGCCATCCACCCTCTTCTATGTCCTCCCCCTGAGCAGCACAGGGGAAAAGGGAATGGGGGCTGTGGTCAGTCCCCAACGCTTCATCTCTGCCACCCCTTCATGGTCACTCTCTGCCCCTGCTCCACGCGGGGTCCCTCCCACGGGATGCCATCCTTCCCGAACTGAGCCTGCGGGGGCTGCCCACAGGCAGCAGCTCTTCATGCACTGCTCCCACACGGCTCCGTACCACGGGGTCCATCCCCCAGGAGCAAACTGCTCCAGCACGGGTCCCCCACAGGCGGCAGCTCCCCCCAGACCCCCTGCTCCTGCGTGGGCTCCTCTCCACGGGCTGCAGCTCCGGCCCGGGGCCTGCTCCTGCGGGGGCTCTCCATGGGCCGCAGCCTCCTCCAGGCCACATCCACCTGCTCCACCGGGGGCTCCTCCACGGGCTGCAGCGTGGAGATCTGCTCCGTGTGGGACCCATGGGCTGCAGGGGGACAGCCTGCTCCACCAGGGGCCTCTCCACAGGCCGCAGGGGAACTGCTGCTGCCTGCCTGGAGCACCTCCTGCCCTCCTGCTGCACTGACCTCGGCGGCTGCAGGGCTGCTTCTCACTCCTCTCTCCCAGCTGCTGTTGTGCAACAGTTTTTCCCTTTCCATTATCTGCTCTCCCAGAGGCGCAATGAGTGATGCTCATGGGCCCTGCTCTGGCCAGAGGCAGGTCCCTTCTGGAGCCTGCTGAAACTGTCTTTTATGTAACATGGGGCAGCTTCCGGGCTCTTCTCACCCCTGCAGTCTCCCTGCTGCTAAACCATTGCCATGTATACCCAATATACATCCTTAAGACCGAGCTCCTTGCTCTCTGGTCTCCTCAGCAATCTCTCAAGCCTCCAGTCTGCAACAGGTCTTCCACTTGTGTCCCTCCAGGCCACTCACCACCTGAAGGCTCCTCATGGAGCTCGTTGGCTCAAGAGCAGGAGATACTCCCCACCTAATCACAACCAGGACAAGGCAAACAGGCAGGTTCCTTCTGCCTGCCTGGCCACAGCACTTTGAAGTACAGACTACAGCGAAGTACAAAGAAAGAACGAAATAGATGCCACACATCATAGTTTACTAAATGAATCCAAAATAATCTGATGGTAGGCTTGTTTTATTTTACCATACTTAAGCATCAAAATCAGATGAAGCAATTCTAGTTAGCACAAATCTTACTATTAATTTACCAGTCACAGGGACACAGATTCAGCTTTTTCAGCAGAGGCAGTATTTTGCTGTCTGAAAGATGAAACTACAGATCTGATGATTATCCTTCTGTGCTTTAAAGAACAAGACATCCTCTGGTATTTACCCACGCAAAACTCAAGTTTAATGACAGTGCTGCAAAAAGTTCCACAGCACCATATTTCTTTTACTGGTATTTGCTAACAACAAAATTGAAATATTAATTTACTGTCCAAAACCCTCAAAATTTAACAAATCCTGGTTTTGTTTGTTTGTTTTAATTGCAATAACTAACAAATAGAGTTCCTTGTTGTCCACAGAACCAGTTATTTTGGAGAAAATCAGAAAGGTGACCCCGATCAGTTAAATATTTCAACATTTAGCTTAACTTCTACTATTTTATGGTAAGAAATTCTACTTTACTGCATACTTAAGCAAAAAAAATATATTTAGGCTTACAGACAGCCAAAACTTTCATTAGTTAAGTGTTCTGAACTATTTTCTGAAAAAAAAAATATATAGAAAACAAGTTTTCCAGGTCATTACTTAATTAAACCCTTCGTCTTCAGTCTATTGACTGTTGCAATTTAGATCGTATAATAGCCTTGAAATATACAGACCGGTTCTTTTGTTTTACATAGATTGTATTTATTACATTCAAACTTTTTAAAAATGGAAAATATATACCAAAAATTACGAACCTGTAAGAAATAAATGTTCCAGCAGAATCTGACGTGTGGTGTGTGCTTCCATTTTCATTTGATCCTCCTAATACAAAATAAAAAGAAAATGCCCTTGTTATAAGACAAATCATGGTAATAAATAATACAGCATCATAAGTATTGCACCTGATTTTACTGCACGTTAATTTTAGTTTATGATAAAACTTACTTAGCAAATTCTCAATTCTGCATCTTCAAATTCATACAGCTGGCAATAGAAACAACTAGCCACCACATTCGATTTGGAGCCTGAATATCCTGGAAATCTAAGATTTAATATTACTAGAAGTTTTCACTGAGACCCTTCGCATCTTATGAAACACAATTTAACTAGCATAAGAATGTGTAAGTTTGTCTATTTTGCGAAAAATTCAAGTTGACTGTATGACACCAGACTTTTCTTTCATAGCACATGTTCCAAGCTTCTCTGAAACTACCTAAATAACATGTCTGTAAAACATCTTGTTTTACATCCTGTGGGATAAAAACTTACATAGAACAGTGAAGCTGGGAGAAACCAAGAACAAGGAGTCCCTCCTCTCTATAATAACTACATCTATTGAAGGATTGTTAAAAGCCAGAAGGAATCTTCTATATTTCAAAGTAAATTTATTCATGTCCTGTTTTACACCATTTGTTCTTGCCTATCTTGTCAGGTAGCTTATCATCAGCTATATCAGCTGATATCAGCTATAAATGTATATATACATTTATAGATAGCATCGTACACCTTTATAGCCTCTGTTCTGCTTACTGAAACCAAGTTCTTTCAGAATTTTTCCTAAATGAGGCTTCCTAATCTCTGCTTTGTTTAAATCAATCCTTCTGAAACATGGAAAAGAAGGAACAGCAGATGTAAACAGCATATTAAAATTTTATTCAAGTTGAGTCTTTAGACATTGCTTTTCCCCTCTACCGAAAATACCTTGCCTAATACAATTTATAGTCATGCCACACCATGCTGTAGTTTCACAGCCTTCCTTAACCAACGCTCCTATATGTTTACTTTCCATTTTTAATTACAAAAATAAGTTGTGCTTGTGAGTACAATACTGTATTTCCTATTATTTCATGCTCTTTCTAGTCCTCTTTTCCTCAGAAAGGATCAGTCCTGCCTGAATATTCTATTTGTTTGCACTGGATCCCGCCTTTAATTTTTATTTCTACACAGATGTCCATCAGTGCAGTCTTCCGCTTTGCGTTAAGACAATGAATGAAAATATTCATTAGGTAAGATCAGTTCCACCATAAACTGTTTAAGAACTCCACTAAAAATAAATTCTTTCATCAAACAAGTGCCATCACTGTACAGTAGATTCTTTGCCAAAGAAGAATTAGACTGGCTATAGACAAATAAAAGTGTTGTAGCCGTTTTCATAGATCACCTAGGTTGGTAAAGACCTTCAAGATCAATCATCAAGTCCAACCATCAACCTGACCTACCGAGTCCCATCACTAAACCACATCCCTTAGTGCCACATCCACACATCTCTTAAATACCTCCAGGGATGGAGACTCTACCAATTCCCTGGACAGCCCCCTCCAATGCTTGACCACCTTCTCCACGAAGAAATTCTTCCTAAAATCATATATTAACCTCTGCTGGCACAACCCAATACTGTTTCCTTGTATCCCATCATTTGTTACTTCTTTTTTTTTTTTTTTTTTTTTTTTTTTGGTGAGTGACTTTGAAAATGTAAGTAAAATCCTATGTGCCAAGAAAATATGTCCTCCCAAGAATGTGTCCCCAGTGATATCTTAGATATTTCTGTATTATAGTGACAGGGCTGTGTGAAAGGTGGTTAGCTTTATTTATTTATTTATTTTTAATTTATAAAACAAACAAAAAACTCAGATTAATTGAGTCTAGATTTGTAATTAGTAATCTCAGATTGACCAATTCAGAAACATAACACCTGATATTTTAAAAGTATGAAATGTATGAAATGCCATTCCTCACTCCACCCCTCACTCATTTAGAATGAACAACTGTTGGCAAAAAACTTCTCTTACTATTGTTATAATAAACACTCTTCCACGTTGAGAAAAAAAGTTAATCTTTTGTGAGATTAGGTCCAGAAGAGGAACAGAGAAAAGAATGAGAAATGGAAACCTATGGATCCTAAAAGAATATTCATGTTTATTTCTACGACTTTGGCTGTACTTGCATGCTCCGTTATCCTGACTGCAGTTCTGGAGGTTTTAAAATTGAGAGCAGAAAGTCAAACTGAAAAGGAAAACTCATTCACAATGCTTAGTTCATATCCTGAAAAAGGTATTTTGGAACCCTTTTAAAGATTAGCAACGTGATCTTCTACCTTCGTGAAGCATGGCGTTTTTCATCTTTCTAATAAACTATTTGTCCTGCCCAAAGGGTCTACTGGGCTCTGTGAAGAAAACCAGAATTCTGGTGAAAAAAAGCTTCTTTTTCATCAGGATCCAACAATGAACATTTGGTGGGATCTGCTACATCCACCAAGATTAAAAGGACACCCCAGGAGTCAGCTTTCCCTCACAAACTACTCCGCTTGTACTATTCTTTGTCTGAAGCACTCTCCCAGAAGAAAACAACAATTTCCTTTCTTTAAACAACCACTGCAATTCTTCAGCATTCTTAATTGTACGCCCACTGTTAATAAATCTCATATTCAGACAAGTTACTGTTACTTTTTGAGAGCCACTTTGGCTGCTCCATCTTACCATTAGCAGCAGCTATCAAAGCTGGATAGGAGCAGGTACATTAAGCTCTCATAGAGAGGATTTAGTTGAGTGGGCTTTTTTGTTGCTGTTGTTGGTTTTTGTTTGTTGTTTCCCTGCTCTATCCCTTTTAAGACAGATAATATCTGCTAATAATATCCGGAACGATGATTTAGATGCCTGTTATTTAAAGTGATAAAAATGGCAACGCAAAGTGAAAAGTATTCATTTGACTTAAAAGAGGATTCCTTAGATTTCACCTACTGTTATCTGAAAGTCTTTCTAGCAAATCCTGGCAAGCTTTCACAGTCAACAATTTATGAGAGCAAACAGGACAGGTGCTTCACTAACTAATGACAATAAGCTGTGGGAATCCATGCCCTGGATCACCTCTCCTCAGGCAAGTTTCAGTTAGCCTTGCATTTGAAAGGTATGGTGAACACCCAGTGGAAAACAGAGATTACTTGTATAGTCAGTGATAATGATGCAAGTTTCTGATAAAATTAGGTTGTATACCAAAGGGTTATAAATGCAAGATTTATGATGCTGGTAACTGAATTTGTGATCTCCTTCAAAAATGCTAACTGATTTCACATCATACTAGTCTTTAGATCCTGAGACTCAAAAATGGGAAGAAGGACTCTGCTGAAGAAATAGAGGATGCTCCACCAACCCTGCCCTGCACCTCCTGAAAATGCTTCCAAACTTCAAATGCAATGGCTGGGGGAAAGAGAATAAAAAAAAAAAAAGGGTAAAATAAATCTCATCATACTTGCGGAGGCAAGAGAGGGGAAACAACCAGTACCATAACAAGCATTGGTAACAAAGTAAGTAAGGCTGAGGTATCCAGCTTTCAGCACTAGAGGAGTCACTGGTTTTAATACAATAGTAAAACAAGGCAGTCCCTTCAAGGGGACTGAAAGTCATCTGAATACCTTGCTGCTGAACTAACTGAGAAAGTCCCTTTCCTGGGAATGAACAATGCTTCTCCTGAAATAATTATTTTGCTGTGTTTTAGTTAAGTCTTCTATTGTGGATGGAGACTGAGGGCTAAAGGGAGCTGGGACTCCGGTGGGTGGGAGCTGGTACTTCCGGACACAGCTGGAATCTGTTTCCGGAGGATCTGCATAACTTGAAATCGATGCTTTTACAAAACAGTCAAAAAAGAATATTTCAAATGCAAGCTTCTTTGGATTTCAGAGATACAAGGAGAAGGATTTGTAAATTGTACGTTTATTAGGGTACTAGATTCACACAGAACGCACAGACTTGTCACCTGCAGCAACCTTTTTTTGTAAGAACACGTTTGAGACTATAGACATAGCATAAAATAGATGAACCCAGAATAAGGAGGAAGCCAAATACATTTTCTGAACATTATCTGAAAACCACATGTAGAAACTGTAACGAGGAGAAACCTAATTTAAATATACACACTGTTTATATATATATATATATATATATTTAAACAGATTGTTATGCTGGTAGTATAACCTCATCTCAGACAAAAGCTTTGTTAAGGTGCAAGGCACAGCTCCCAGTTAAGGCAATAAGAATAAACTGGATAGCATTGCAGAGCCCTTCATTTCAAGAGCAGGAAGATGCTCTGGGTACCTACCAGGCACAATGAACACCTTGAGTATGTGCTCAACAAGAGTGAAAAAGCATGTGAAGAACCATGGATGGATCAGAGATTGCTCAATCATCTCCTTCATTACCTCTCTGAAAACAGCTATTCATGCAAGATGCAAAAATTCAGCACACGACTCTTTATGGAAAAGAGCTGGGAAACATATCACAAACAGTGGTGGGTCTACTAAGACAAGAAGCTTGAGTGAAATCCCCTTTATCTATGGCTATATTCCTAACATTTATAAATAACTCTAAATTCTTGTCTTTTGAATGTATGTTTTGATACTGAAAAAATCTTCATATTTATCTGTATGTATGTACATGCATGTATACACATGCACGCATGACTACCTGTGGGTACACAACACATATGCATCTATTTATATAGTGATAAACTATTTACCAATCTTGTGTCAACTATGAAAGGGTTTTATAGCTGTCAGTTTCAGAATTGGTGATAAAAGCGTTCCTACTTAGGAAATCAAACTGTGCATTCCTCTGCTCACAAGTATCAAAATGGATATAGATCTCTTTGCTGACAAGTTTGCACTCTGCTTAATATTTTCTTTGTATTCTTATCAAAGTTTAAAGTCTTGTTTAAAAACAAAAATTATTTAACAATTGTGAAAATTCAAGTTCAGGCTGATATAAAACACCCAATCATTAACGCAGTGTTTTATGATTAAAGGCAAGGAAAATTTTAACACAAATACATGCTTGCACTCTAAGGTTGTCAGTTCTTACAACATGACTTCCAAATTCCATGCTATATTCATTTTCAGGATATTTAAAGCTTAATAATTTAATGATTTATCCAATTTTAATTTATACTTTCAAAACCACTTTGAACAATCTGAGGTGCCACTGGAGATCATAACAGTGGTCCTGGTTAAGTCAAATAATAATTATAGCGCTTTCACTTTAAAGATGAGATTATTTTTAATTATTGAGTGAAGTACTTGAGGTACCATACTTATATAATTACGCTACTCATTAAATGGTTATTGAAAGCTGAAATGTAATTTTAATGACAGCTACCTATTTTTCTTTGCACACTTTATAGATGACAGATCAGTCAGGAATTCTAGTTTGCTCAAAAATCCTTGCAGCTGCACTGGTTCTTTCAGGTGTAAAACAATTAAGCCATGCTTATTTTAAAACTTTAAAGATTTTTTTTCGTTAGATGATGTTTATATAATATGTAGAAACTAGTAAAAACAGAACAATAATGTATGGATATTTTTCTTCTTCACAACAGCATCAAAATTCTAGTCCTAATCTATATACATTTCAAACAATATCCCTGAAAAACTAGTGACAATACAAATATGGAAGAATGATTTTAGTCAAAATGCATTCCTCACATAATGCAAACAAAAAAAAAATTGCTTAACAGATTGCAGACCTTTATTGTGAGTATAAAGGGGTAATCAACATACAATAAGCATTTTACTATGCATTAAAACTATATATAATGCCACGAGACTCCTTTGCTTTTTGTAACACCAAGGTTCACAACTCTTCAAACATAAAATTCCTTCATACTATTTACTCCACAGATACATATTCATCAAACTGATCTGCATAAAATTTACTTTAATATGTAAGAATCTCTGACAATTGACACCACGGAGTTTTAGTCTCAGAAATGAGCACCTAAAGACTTACGATCTGTATTTTAATTCTTTATGTGCAATGTTTGAAATTCAACATATCTGTTCATTGTTCCAAAGGCCAGTATCGTGTTCAAATTAAGCTTTCCTTTTTTCAGAGTGAAAACCAAACAGAAGAGTAAATTTGTTTCATTAACAATATTAAAGCAAAGATTTCGGAGTTCACTGTATGGGGAAAAGGCAATAAAGTTTTGAAGAGGGAAAAACTGCTTTGTTCCTTCAATCCCCTAGTTGAAATTAATTATAGCAAATGTTTATGAAAACATCTGTTCCATACAGTTATAAATTCTTAATTTTAGCATGGGCGATTCCAGGCTCCTCTATTATTTTGAAAGAGAGCAGTCTGACAATTGAAAGGTTTACAAAGGAACAGACAATTTGCATTTCTACAGCACCAAATATGCAGTTTGGAAAGTCTTCGGGATCTCCGCAGCAAAGAAAAAAAAATAAAATACAAGACGACTAAGATGACTGAAGCTTTCTGGTTTGGGTCCACCGACAGACCGGAATGGCAGTGGGAGAAGACAAAATAAAAATAAAAGGAAAACTAATCCCAAAACATAAGGCAAATTAAGATTTAACTACATAAACTAGACCTTTAAAAAGTAAAACATAGCGAAGTTATTGATTTCTCTGCTATGTATTTTGATAGATTTCCTAGCAATAAAGGAGCAATGCACAAGGCATTGCTTTATCATGTCAACAGAGGGTGCTGGAGAGTTTAAGATGACTCGGTCGCTGCTCCAGCTCTGAAGCTCAATCGTTTGTACAATAAGCCTTACACAACAAACGATCTTTCGGACTTTTTACATAACACCCCTGCAACTACAGTGTTAAATTCAATTTGCACCAAATAAGCTTTTAAAATGATTAAATGGAGCAAGCTCGAAGCAGTGTACAGAAACTGAAAATACTGCCTTCAGCTAAAGAATTAAGTGCACTGCACTTCTGATATTTATAAAATAATTATTAGGCTGGAAAGTTGAAGAACATTTCAGTCTGAGCAAGTTGTTGAAGTTTTCTGAAATAAATATGACGCAACTTTTTGGTGAGCAACATTTCAGGTACAAACCTGACTCTATCCCTTCCTTCAAATGCATTTAGCACCAGATACGTACTTTCAATGCACATGTTGCCTGGTACAGATTTCTTTGTAGCATTTCAGTTCCAACTACCGTGCCCTAAAATATCATATTTTGCCAGGAATTAAACAAAAAATGATAGTTAGCAGGCTGCGCAGATAATTCACTGTTAGACTCTACCATTAGAAGTAAAAGGTCTTACACAGGGTGAAACACTTCACTTGTTTATGCTTCAATATTAATATGAGAAAAATATACAAAGCATTAATGGTGTTTTTTTCCCCTCTAAGCTTATGCAAGTTAGGAGAGGAACACAAATGTAGAACACAATAGAGTACCCGCACATATGCTAATTTTGCAATAGTGAAAGCTGGTGACATTTGAAAGTAAGCAAGCAACGCTGACACAAAGGTGCAAAATCAAAGCCTGTTTTAGCCCTACAGAAAGGCGGCAGAACAGTCGAACAATATGATAGGCAGACACATTGGTCTGCAGTTAGGAACAAAAACTTCTGGAGATAATAAGAGTACCTTGTATTGCATGTTGCTCGAACCCAGTCAAATCCAGTGTCTTTTGGATTGCTGATTTATGACAATCAAGTGGCATCTTCTACGATCTTTGCATAAGAAATCACAATTGCATATGTGTATACGCATATATGAGTAAACTCTGCGTATTCTCCAGGCAAAATCTGTTTGAAATAATTTTATCTATGCACTTCAGTTTAAATTAAGGCACACAAAAATAAGAGAGTTTCCATTTCAAGTGAAACTGATTCCAAGTGTTCACGAATCTTAATACCAACTCTGTCATTAGGTTAGCCCGCACATCCACATGCCACTTTTCCACATGCAAATGTATGTGTGAAAAAGTGTGGATGGGAAAACATATATATAAGTCTAGGTGACTGATTTCAAAATTAGAATGTAGCATCAGTGTTTAAGATATATAGCCCCCTGCAGATGAATTTAAAATAAGATTTAATAATATATATATTCAAAACACTTATTTTTTATATTTTATTTCCTGATTAAGCTTCTGTGTTTACTAAAACAGGCTGAACTATATGTTTGACTGTACAATATTGTACTTTAAATCCAATAAAATACATAGAATAAGGAATTTTACTCTAGTACCACTGAACTAATGCATAGAAATGCTTGAGAAGAATTCTCAGGTGATTGCTATGTACTAATACCTTAAATAATTTACATCTGGAGGTGCTTTAATATAATGCGTTTGAGCATGATGGGATGGCCAAATTTATCTGTGGTGATATTAGTGATAAAAACTCTTCAGAAAAAGCATGTAACACAGAAAAATAGCTTACTTCCCATTCTGTAGAAACCATATAATACTAGCTTATATAAGCAAATGCAACTTCCACTGAAGTCGGTAAGCATATATATAGTCCAGTAATGCCTGTTTTGAATTTGTTATCAGCAGCAATAAGACTGGTAAAAGAAAAAAAATAATCCACAGGATAAGGTAAAAATGTGCTTCTTTTTTTTCAGTCTTTGTTTTCCCTAATGCACCTATGTTTTTTCCAAGTGTGTATTAGGCCTAATTCTGTTCATATGCTCAGTACTACAGTTTGTATCCGCTACTTAACATTGCTGATCATTTACATTATGTAACTTGAACAGCATCCTAGGTCATCATCGAATGTGACTCAGACTCCAGAATAATATATGAACATTTTAATGTAGTCTAGTCAAAGTGGATACTCTATACCTAATAAATAATATACTCTCTAACTTCAATAAATTCTTCAAGAGCATATGCTGGTAAAAAAAAAAAAATAAAAAAAAGGCAAATCAGCAAATCTAGCAAAACATAGAATTGAGTAATACATATAACTAGGGATGAGTACCACAATTAGACTTTGCACGGAAAGAAAAATCTTAGAAGTAGCCTGGAATCATCGCTAGGAACTTGTTTTCCATGATATAGAAATGCCGAGTGACTTATCACTTGCTTCCAGAAGAATTTAGCTAATTTTAACTTATAAACAGCCTAAAAAGGCATTTGAGCTATAAATTGCAATAATCTAAAGATGGCAAGAGGCAATAAACATAAGTTAATGACTCAGCATCCTCCTGAGATAGCACTGGTCATACAGCTTTGCTTAATCTTAGACATGCACAATCAGTGTAAAAAGGTGGTCTCCAGAGACCATTTACACTGAGAATAAGAAAAACGTACCACCTCTTTATATGTTTGAAGGCTACTATTGTCCTTTAATTTACTTCAGTTACATCCTATTTTTAACCACATTTGTATCTTATAGATAAATGCAATCCTTCTGTTTAGGATAATAAATTATATGTAAGCATGGTTTGATTTTCATATTCAAAAGCAGTAACGCATATTCCATTGAGTCTAGGAAAAAAATTGAGCCAAAAAAGATTGAGTAGAAGTTTTCTAACACTGCTGTTTTGCCAAGATTAAATGATAGTATAAGACAAACGAGAAGGGATTAAGTGCTCTTTTATTGAAACAGAATTGCCCTTTCAACACGAAGCTAGCTTTTCAGCTGAAAAGAACAGGTTTATCAGGACAAAGGCCAGCAGCCAGCCAGGAAGCCGCGTGGTAGTGACATGCAGCATCACCTCCTGCAGTGTGTTAGGTGGTCTCATGATAAACAGGACCAGAGGTTAAAACAGTGCAGTAGCACTTTTCTGGTTGCTTTCTTTGCTCTTTCTTATTAAAGGAAGCTACCATCGCAGGCTGGTGACTGGCAGCGCTATTGATGGATGCCAAAGGATTCTCCCGAAAGCAGGAAGTACTTTCTTGGACATGATTCCAAAGGGTAAATATATTTATAAACACCATAAAAAAATATCATACCGCTTCCCTCTGCCCAGCACATACATACAAAGGGGTATAGCATGAAATCAGAGCACCCACTTGGCTACTGTGCTGCCACACGTGTAACCAGTTACTTGCTCGCCTTCAGCGGAATAGCAGGCAGCGTTTATGGCTAGGAAGCAACCAGAAACAATAAAAGCAGCAGCAGCACTGCTGCAAATGGAAAACCTGGAAATTCAGGCACATGAGGAACTAAAAGCCAGTGGGGCTGCCTGGCATCCCGTGGTGGGGCTGGCACTGCCCCCCAGGAGCCGGCAACTCAGCTGTTGGCTTCAGCTCTGAGGAAGAGAAAACAGATCCGAAATCTGAAATCAGAAACTTGTGGGCAACGCCCAGACATCTATAAAAGTACACGATATGAGGTGAAGAAAGCCCCACGATGGGAAGCGGCCAGTTCCTGAACCACCCCGAGCTGTGTGGATGCACCTGGGCACCTGCAGCCTTCCCCGCCACCCCTAGAAGCTCTGCTGCGGTGCCTCCCGGCTGCAGCCTGCTCCCCCTGCTACCGCAGCTCCTCTCTGCGCTGCTGGAAGCAGCAGGAGGGCACCAGGATATTTATACCAGTTGCTGTACCCTCCTTGAGCCTCTCAGACAACTGCTTCCGTCACATCTGTAGGTCCAACAGGCTACTTCGGATTTATATCAACACAAACCACAGGATAATCTGTTAAACTAGTTAGAAATAGGATCCTGCTCTTACGTACTAAAAAGGCAAGTTTTTAATAATGTAACTACTTAACACATTTTAGCAGCACTAAACGCGCATAAAAGTAAGGAGATAGCCAATGGTTTATGAAAGTATGAACATAACACCTCAGAAATGTGTATGACTTTTACTTCCTCTATCTATCATTTGTAACACAATAGAAAGCACATTTTTTCATTCCTTAACAAATCTATTAAGCAAATGACTTTGAAGAAGCAACTTAGTGTCTGGGTAAAGTTTAAAGTTCTGTGGGTAAAATTTAAAATTTTTAAAAAATTTAAAGGAGATATTCCATCAATAACAAAGTCTAGGAGTAGGACAATTCTAGTGCATAGTTGTTTGTTTTAACGTTAGGATACCTTCACCCTGTGATAGCACCAGTACCTGACACACTTTAGCAAGATGGGCTGAAAAAATGCCAACAACCTAAAGGCAAGTAACACTGTTACAGTCTCAAGTATTCAACCTGGAAAGGGATGTCCCTGCTGCCAATGGGACAGCCCTTATCCCAATCAAACGAACTATACAGAAGGAACCTGCATCAAAAAAGGACACCTGAGCTTAAAGTTGCCTAGCTTTTTTGTCTAAGATGAATCCAGGAAGCTCCTGATCTGAGGATGTCTAATTTAAGGATGCTAATTCTTAGAATACCTTATGTTTCCAGCAAACCCATACCTCAAAATGGCCATGAAATGGAGCAAGACCCTATTTTTTTTTCTTTTAATATAAAACTTTTATAAAAAATATAAATTCTTTTAATATAAATTTTGCTGGTGGAAAAATGCCACTGCAAAGTATAAAAGAAGTACTGTGTTACAACTTTTAAAACTGTCGAATCAAAATACGCCGAAGCATAATAGAACCACTAGATTTTAATCAAAATTCTTTTAAATCAAGCCTTAGTTAATTGGAGAGCACCAACTATGCACTTTGCTCGTGCAAAAGCAGATGCATTTTGTAAATGACAGATCTGGAAAAATCTGAAGAGCAAAGGTATATATGCATTAGCAGTAAGCTCTAGATGTCTTAGAGATGAAAGTCCACAGCAATATCAGAATATAAAAATATATCGAAGTGACAACCAGAATGACAAAATGTTTCTATTCATTATAGTGTAACACAGTCTGTGGAACAATGGTCCCTCTGTTAAGAGATATTGAGAAAAAACGCCACAAAACTTTTCCATGAACAAGTATAAAATGCATCACAGGACAGATTTCTGTTCTCCACCCTTACCCTCCCGTGAGGACCATAACCAGTGGAAAGCCCTGGTGGTGCTTCAGGATGGAACTAAGGATGCCAGTAGAAAGCATTTGGAAATGTAAGCATTAAGAGACTTCAAAAATGTGAATTAGACAAGTATGCCTAGATTTTTCTTGCTGACAACAATTATATTGAAGTTTTCTAAAAGGCTGATGATTTAGCTTACACACTAATAGGATAAATGCTGAGGAGTAGTCAATTTTTCTAGACAGTTGCACCAGCTTCCTAAGACAGAAAATGCACAGTATCTTCTAGCCAGAGATAACAGTCTGGGTACAAGAAGAAAATGTCACTGAGCATCAGATCGCATCAATTTTTTCACATTGGATTTTATGTAGAAAAATAAGAAAAGGTGTGATTCATGTATGTGCTTCATACTAAATCACAAAACCAATCATTTGGAGAGCAACAGAACAGTCCCGATAGACGAGGAATTCTAAAAATAGCTTCTCTTTTTCTTCAGATTTCCCCTTCCAAATTAGGGATGTGGCTACGATCTGCGATGCCAGATAACAGGGTATATGGTACCTCTCTATCCAACCAGAGGAGAAAAAAGCTCTGATCCAGAAACTT
The DNA here is from genome assembly GCF_964034855.1 of Anser brachyrhynchus. NCBI lineage: Eukaryota > Metazoa > Chordata > Aves > Anseriformes > Anatidae > Anser > Anser brachyrhynchus. Next base: position 38,491,110 of record NC_137695.1, read on the forward strand.
TGACTTGCCAATAATAAAGCTCTACATTCTCAACAAGGTTGACACTGTTACCTCCAGCAGTGTACAGACAGCAGAGACGCCAAATGATAGGAAAGTAACAGGTCATTTAGACGTACCTACAATGTGATATTAAAGACTTGGAAGATTGGGTGCAGGATCTACATACACAGTGTGCATCAAATTCAAGACAGGAGTTGTCTTTCTTGAGCACAGACTTTATCTGAAAAAGTACCATATAATGTGACTGCGGGTTTTAAGACAGAGCAAGAAAGAACATATATGTCTGAATAAGTTTTCTGTTTCCTCTCATTGGAATGACAGTGAATAAAGACGAGGAAAATTACAGCATGTGAATACTAGTGTAATTACTGAATAGTTCCCCACATAATTATGCAAAACAGATCTATCCGTAAGTTAATGTAGCCATTTCCTTTTTTAAACAGAATTTTCATGCCATCCGTCAGTCACCCCAAAACACAAACCTTAGATGACTTTCAGTACACAAAATGTACTCATTTGGTCTGTAATACAAGCAACGCATGTGAGTAGAAATAAAGGTTTAATGAAACAAAATAACATTCTCCACTAGGGAAAACACATTTTGCCCAAAGAAAAACCTAATGTAAATAAGTGGAGACTTGACTATTTGATAAATATAGCCCCAAAGGTTATATGTTTACTGAAAGAATATAAATATTGTACGTGATGTAGATTTTTTTTTATTTGACTAGAAACATTAATTGCTTTCTAAATACAATAATATTCTTTCCTTTCAAGCTGTGAGGTCTCATTTCTTTTACTGCAACACGTAACCAATTACCTAACAAAAATGTTTACATTAATCACAATGACTCTATATTTTAGCTTTTATACCACCAATTTTATTTTTGCTTAGAACTGAACTCCCTCGGGCATTCTTTCATGCCAACTGTTAATTTCTATCAGTGATAAAGTTCCCTTAAGCTTCTTTTAACATCTACTGGACATGACCTCATAAAATTTAATGCCATTCATTAACCCTAAGCACTTAACTTTACACAGTAATGTCAGGCATCTGACTTTTCAGTGCATGAGAAATCCAAGGGGGAACTGTTTGAGAGATACAAATTACCAATCATTTTATTAGTAGAAAGGATGGCAATGAACAATATTAAAGGGTGAATCAAGACTTTAGGAAACGTAGGGTTCTTACAATGCCTTCTAATCTACAATTATAAAACTTTTGCAGTAAAAGTAAAAATTTTGCGGTAATTTTGCTTGTTTTTTGCATTTTTTTGCGGTAATTTTTTGCTTGTAATTTTGTAGTTTTGCGGTAATTTTGGCTTGCCAGGGGACTAAAATTCAAAGCTGAGGCTGAATGCCAGGTTTTTAACACCATCTGAAGTGGATATGACTTGCAGTCGTGTTTTCCTTGGGTGTCCAGTAGCCTTCAGGAATGTCAAAGGGGCCCAGCTGCCAGGACCACCTCACATTGCGAAAGGCAACACAGTAGGAAGACTGGGGTGGAACAGAAGAAGCAGTTTTTTCGAAGTGCTTCTCACTTTCTTCCTACAAGAGCCTTGCCTAGATTTAGTTTCAAATTGGTGGCTGTTCCTCTGATTTTGGTTATGTACCAAGAAAGATTTCCAAGGGACAGCACTGTTTTTATTTTCCCTAAGATGCACAGATGGGTGATGTCTGCTTAACTCATTTAACCATATTTCCCAGTGGCTTCACACATGTTGGATAAAATGTGGAAAATTCTAGAGGTGAATGAAAAATACTTAGTAACAATTTTCTGGCTTCTCTTGGGCCATTCAAGGACATTCCTTGTGGGGAGTGGAAACTGACTGACAGTCTGTCAAGGTCCTGAGTGCAAAAAGGGCACATTGTTAGGGGGAAAAAAAAAAGTGCTATATTTATTATTTCTGTTGGCTCAAGAGATATCTAGGCATCCTATGTGAAAAAGGACAGTGCTACACAGCTAGAAACATGGTCCATCGGAGCTCCAGATAGCAATCTGCTTATTCATCTCTGTTACAGAAAATCCCCTCCCTGCTGCCCCCCTTCCCATGGTTGTATGTAGGACTCATTTTTTCTTCATGTCACAGTCTGTTACCGTCTGGGTTAAGCAGTTTATGCTGTTGGAGCATTTCTATACAAATTATACAAGGTGGCAATAAATTGCTTCATGAGAACCCACGTGAGATTTGATGCTGATGTCTCTAAGTGCTACAATTTTATTTATTTATTTTTAAGCAGCAAAAAGAGCTGGTTTTCAGAACTAAGCAGTAGCTCCTGAATTTACTTATTGGAACTGGAAAATATATTCCCCGCTACTCTATAAATCTAAACAGATGGAAGTCATTTTGCTCAAGCTTTATTTCTGCAGAAAGGTATCCCTAAGCAAAAGGCAGGTATTACAGAACTGAGGTTTTGACACACGAACAATTGTAATCTCTGGTACCAGCCCTATCTCAAATTTCTCAGAATGACCATTTTAGCTATAAAACATACACAACAAAAATCTACAGTCAATACATACTTCATGCTATTGGAAATGTTTTTGCATCTTGCATGCCACTGGTCTAAGATTACTCTAGCATAATTATATCATGATGCAACATCAGTAAGCGTGCATCAGTTGGAAAAGTTTTTATTGCCTAATAGCAGGGAATGGCAATAAAGCAGATGTACACTAGGTCACATGACAATGGCAACCAATTGGCCTGTATTTGGCAAACCAAAGTATTAATGTTTTATAAACACCAAGTATGTTACATACTTTTCTAAGAATACAGATGTAAATCTCTGCACAGCATAAACACTTGTGCTGATCAACATAAAGATACTGCTGTGATAGGTACTTTGAAGTTGTAGATAAGAGCTCAAGCTGCAAGATGCCAACAAAAATGGAAGTTTATAAAGAATCACTGCCAGACTCTTAAATGTAGTAGCACTTGTGGGACTTTCTGTAATATAAATAGTAATTACCTTCAATGCAGAATGTATTTGCAAAAATAAATATACTGGTGCATATACCAAAACTCACAACTCATTTTTCTGCTTACAAAACAAACTTCAAAATCCGTAAGTTCTGAGTAAAACCAGCCCTCAGTAATCTTTTGCTTCACTCCACCTAATATGTAGTGTGCACATATGCATATATGTGCATGCATATACGCAGCCACTGCAATATACATACACAAACACTACAGTCTTAGCGTGAGGGCATCTATCCTGCAGACAATTCAATCAATCTCTCAAGTGACACCCACACGTGCCTGCACACACAAAAGCAGATGTGGCATTAAGATTTACAAAGTTATTGAAACTTTTAACAAGTAAAACGCATCTTTACTTAGCTACACCAGAATGAGGAATAAAGGGGTTTACATATGTTCCAATTCTAAACCTATCAATCAAACCCATGTTATTCCTTTGGGAGCTTATTTACATGCATATTTATCAGCCTCACATGCTAATTCCCTGCTGTTTTATGCCTGCGAGGCATGTTTATGAGTCATAATTGTTGATCTCATTTGATGTATTTCACTGAAGTAAGACATTATTCAGTTATGTGGCCTAATGTCAATGAATTACGATGACCTGATCTTCGAAATGCAACTTGCTCTTTAATTTTTATTAGAGCATAACTTATTCAGAAGAAGAAATACACTAAAATGGAAGATAACGTGCTTTTGTAGTCACTTTAACTAAACATCTCATTTCTGAAACACTCCTCCCTACCTCTAGGCAAAGTTTAAGAAGTGCAATTTGTAAACACCAAATGAAAAGAATTTTTGCCTGAAATTAGTAGATATTTCTCTGAATGGGATCTTTTAGAGGTGTTTTTATTTTGTCTGAACCAGCCAAAAGACAGGCCTTTGGAGCACTAGCATATGGTTTGAAAGAGGAAAAAAATAGACCCAACCTGAAGGCCTCAAATTGTTCTTTGCCTTAACTTCATTAAGATAATAATGAGATATGGACTTAGGAGCAAGTGGTAAATGAGAACTACTGAAATAACTCAACATGTCCCAAAACTGACTCACCACCTTTGATGCAAAATGGTGTCAATTCATAAACAGAAAATCACTTGAGGGCCAAAGACCTGATCAGTGGAATAATTAATAAGGTGGACAAACTTTCTTGGGTTGCTTGCCCACCAAGGGCAAACCAGGTGACAAGGCAGACGGGACACTGGCAGGTGTCTGAACACGGCCGTGGTACAATTCTGCTCCCTTTGCAAAGACTCATGCCAGTCCTCCAACGCCTCAAGTAATCTTTAAAGGATTAAATTACCTTTAAAAAATCAGATTAATAATATTTCTCAGTAATCATGCCTATTTTTCTAATGCAATTATAGCACGGAGGAATCAAATCAATAAAGTAATTGGCTATTTTTTTTTCTCTTGCAGCGAAGACTTGTTGTCATTATAATAAGTGCCCAAATTGGAAAACATCAAGTCTCAGGAAGTGTTGACACGATTTGTGTGGCTGTAGGATCCACAGTGTAAGCAGCCCCGTATGCTAGGCCAACAGATTACCATTGTACACATAATTTACTACATGATATTCAGATGTCACCACTTCCCATCTTAAGATTCAGTACTGTTTTAATGCATTTACTGTCATTTTGTTACATATAACAAATGTAACTATCAGTTGACAATTGACTTTAGCATCCCCAACGTTATAAGTATTTTACAATTAACAGATTGTCACAGTTAATACAATACAACCCAAATTCAACTTTATATAGTAATTAAAAAAAATGCTTAGGTATGTTCAACAGTTTCAAAGTCGCTGCTCTGAGCTACAGCTTTGGCAAGGAATGGAGTAATATGCAAAAAGAGAAAACTGTATTTAGACAAGTAATGCAAATGCAAATGCTTGAAAGGAAATGCAGGGTCATTTTTCCATAGAAATCTCAAATTTAAACTGACAGTTATGAGTAAGTGTCTTTGAAACGGCAGAAAACCTGCAAGCATCTTCTTAAATTTGTAGTATCTAGAAGACCTGTAGTATCAGAAAGATCATATTAATTCTGCACATGAAAAATCTGCAGCAGATTTTTCATTTGCAGAATTAAATCTATGGTTTTCATTTAAAGCTGCTTTTATGACAAAATTATCTTTCCTGCAAAAATTAAATAAATGAGAAAAAGCCACAGGCTTTATGTAGTATTTTTCCAAATCAGAAATTTACTTCTGATAGAAGTATGCCACAAAGCATCTTCTTTAAAAAAATTTACTCTCTTCAACAAGCAGTTATTCTAATAGCACAGTTACAAGGGTGTAACTTAAGTTCATGCAAATGTCAAAGCGAAAAACTATCATGTCTTCATGACAAATAAATATCATAAATATGAATTGATAAAATACATTATATTTAATCATGCAGAAAATCTTCAATTTTAATTCCAGAACACTTAAAACAAAAGTTTTGGCTGGTTACAGTCACAGAATCCCAAACAGAGCTAGACTCTTCCACAGTGTAAGCTCCAATTTACATCCCTTGTTTCTTTCAAATTCAAATAAGCAAAAGACAAACTAATCTGCAAGTGCATTATTTTTAGAATAGCGACAATTAATGCTACACAATTTTATGGCAATAAAATCTCAGTCTTAATGTAGCTGATAAAGTTGTGGCCACCTAGCTGTTGATAATTCAGAATGGGGCTTTGTATACATTTGCAAAACAGTATTTTGTTTTGTACTTCAGCAAAGAGTGAACAAACACTGGGTCACAGAAGTTTGGAGGTGGCCCTGTGGCTCAGTATCCTTCTCTCTTCCATTAAGATAGTATCTGCTCTGGCCACCAGTCATCAAATCAAATTTGATGAGAATTCATCGGAGAGCAAAGTAGAAATGCCCACTAATGGACAGATTTATGTTCCATTGCTCCACCCTTTAAATATTTCAAATGAAAAGTAAACAAAAGCAACAATGGTATCTCTGAATATTATGACTAAGATACAGAACTTATACCCCCACCATACTGAAACACAAATATTTTCTAATCGAAAATACACTTTCACGCATATTATATGAAAACTCTATTCCTTCAATTGTATTTAGCACTGGAACACTACACAGATAACTTTTCCTAAGGTTAAATTATTGATTCCATTACAAATCCAATTTCTCAGAAGAAAAAGAATTATCACCACCATAAAAGCTTTATCTGGATGAAGTTTGTGCCTTTTAACTTCTAGGAAGATCGGGAATAATAATTTGTAATGGGATATCAAAATTTTACTGGATAAATTTATCATACAGGGCTACTGGTAATATTTTGGTTACACAGTCCCATATGCACTGAAGTGACAGATTTGTTCAAAAATTTGAGTGCAGTCTTCCTATCTCAGATTATATATATTATATATATATATTTATATATTTTATATATTATTGCTTACCACTCTAGTATCCAATCAGAAGCATTTAACTGCCAGCAGATTGTGCAGATTTAAGATATTTAAAAGAAGAATATTAGAGCTGTTTTTTTTTTTTAACTGGCCATTATAGTTCACATGTATTAAATTTGATTTTTAACCTTCTCACTTTAATTTTTTTTTTATTTTAAAATTATTATTTTTTTTTAATTTGATTTTTAACCTTCTCACTTACATTCCATGAAATATCACAGAGACAGGTATTCTCTATGGGAGCTGCAGGGGAAAAGGGACGTAGCATTGCATTACCTGATTCACAGTTTCCATTGACCTATATGTCTAGCCAGTTAATGCCCATAACACCTACAGTGGCATAATGCAACTGTAAAAGCAGGATGCAGTGCTTACTTTAAAAATTCTCTTAAGAAGTTCCAGTATTTTGCCTTTTCTTAAGACAGGAGCTGGGAAAGCTGAGATACACAACAATGACAAACAAAAACAAATCAAATCAACTTTGATAACTACTTCATCAAGCTGGAGCAGCATTCATTCATCTTGTGGAAAAATCATATTTTAATAGTAACACACACATACAAATTTTATATATATATACTGTGCTATGGTTTACAGAAGTTTAGGGAATAGTTTAATGTATTAAAAAACTTTAACTTTATTTGATTACCCATAATAATGAAAAGATGACATTCATATCTCCATCTTCTAAAATATTTCCCATTTTACAGTTACCAAAACCACTTCTGGTTGCAATTCTTGAAGACTGACAAGTTCGTATTTATTACGAGTTTGTATATAAAACATGAAAAAGTTGTGGGCGTACTCTGACACTCTGACATGTACCAAAGTTACCGTCTCTCTCTTTTTTTTTTTTTTTTTTTACCCTGCCTCACAAATGGCTCAAAGGAAGCAAGAAACAAAGGATCACTAGGTCACTGAGGCGGCGCTCAATCTTGAATGATCTGGGTTCAATTCTTGGCCCTGCTGCAGACTTCTTGTATGAATTAGGCATACCATTTCACCTGCTTCAAATTTCTGCTTCTGTAAGAACATACAGTCCTATTACTATACGTATGGCAGCTACGAAAATTAATTTCTTAACGTCTTTGGTATATGATACCTTGAATAGGATGAGATAAGCACAGAGATGCAAAAGAAACATCCGAAGTCCTACTTCCCTTTATAAACAGATCAAATGACTGAGCACAAAGTGCATCATAAGCGTGTGTGATTGTCACAAATGGTAAAAATAAATCTTACTTGCTATATCCTTTTATGTCACTTGGGCTGCAGTTAAAACATTATAGTCACATGATTACCGATGAAGTGACCTAAACTTCTGACATAATGACAAAGCTAAATAGGGATATTTATGAATAGACAACTAAAAGATATTCCATACTCTGACAGAAGTGTTCAATCTTTTTTTCATGGAGTGTGTGTGTATAAATATTTAGAAACAAAAGCCAGCACTAGTTCACTTAGGCAAAAAGGTTTAAACATCAGCTCACCTAATGCATTTAAGACATCATGTGTCTTTATCCAGTATCATTTAGAGTTGGGTTGGTTTGCTATTTTGTTGACTGGAAAGAAAAACAGTTAAAGTAGAAATCCTATGCACGTTTCTCTCACTGCAACCATTTTAGCCTGTACTTTTGTTTAGAGGCAAAGGCATTCTCCAATTATCATGTATATTTAGCCTTTTTTCATTTACTGCATATCTGATGTGTAAAATGATGGCCAACACTTTAAAGGTCATATGCACACTGCCTCTGAGCACACAAAACCTGAGACCAAATGCTTGAAATCTGGACATTCCCAAAATTAAGGAACTCCAAGTAACTAATCCCAATTCAGTATCTTGGGTTAAATTATTGCTTCACCTAAACAATAAGGGCACTCAGGCTTGTTGCTTTTACAGTCAATTGGAACCTTGCCATTAATTTTAATAGGATCAGGATCAGGTCCCTGACTTTTTCTACATCAAAGAAAAATCTTTCACAGTCATTTTGTTATAAATAATTAAAGCTGATTAGTAATAATAAGGTACCTTAACTGAAAAGGTAAACAGAGGAGACATTTATTATCAAAGTAAGAAAGGAAAATTAAAATAACCTGCAACACTTTTTGTATGTGCAATTCATCAGGAAATGTTGTAGAAGAACAAAAACAAACGTTGGCTCATTCCAGAGGTTCTTTGTCATCATTAATGTATTCAGGTTTTCACAGCTGAATTGCTGTACTTTGAAAAGAGTTTCATGAAAGGAAACTCAAATTCAACGTTTAAACAAAGCTGTCAGGTTACCAAGATTCATATTTGTTTGTATGTCCAGAAAATGTTTTCTCCTTTTTAAAAACCCTCTGGGTTAGAAGTATTATTATTCCTTTGCTCTCAATTTGTAAACAACAGAAAATAAGCTTTTGTTAAACAACACATATTTATGTATTTGTTATTGTGAAGATGAAACCAGCAGTTAGAAATATCTGTTCCAACGTGGAGGTGAAAATACCTGCTACGGATATTTTACTTCATTACTAGTTCTGTTCCTCAAATTGATACAAATGGCCTCCTTCTGTTTCTGTCTGTCTGCTTGCCTGATCAGTAGAGCTAATTGTCAGAGCTGGGGAGATCTCCTATATCTAAATAGAAGATATGCAGTTTGTAACCTGCTTAATTTGCCTTATGTCCTGGATGGCCCTCAGTATGTTGTTCATTAAGGTATCAGCTGTTTCGTTTGTAGCAGTGGCAACCTAAGCGTAGGCCTATTTTTCTTTGTTAAAAGGCCAGACTGTCAATAAATAATACACATCTTACTTATTTTAAGTGGCAAGAAACTATCTAGTTTGACAGTACTTTATTCCTCTCCCCTTCCACACACCTTAGCTTTGCATGTACAAAGAGGACAATGACAGGTGTATCCAAGGTGGTTGAAGAATAAGGCTTATTAGTTAATAGGAACCCTAAAATTGAAACTTTGCAATATAATATGGAGGTATCACTTCAGTGAAAGTAGGTCAAACACTTCACTTTCTAAAAGAAGGAATTTCAGGTCTTTACAAGTGTCCACACCTATGATAGACAGGAAAGATTCTATCTATGCTGACATTTTTCTGTTATATAGAGTAATCAATTTCTAATACAATCGAATCTGTGGCAGTTAAAATCTTTCAAAATGTTTTAATGTACATTTAATCTCAGGTACAGGGGTCTGTAACATCAGCTAGCTGCATACATTTTACAGACTGCTTTGTAAATTACAGCCTTCTGTACATAAGGACAGAAGTGAACACACACATTTGATTATTATCCTGTACCAATCATGCTGGCCTCAGCTAGAATTCTGATTTACTAGTCTTTTATTATAAATACACAAGGAAAATCAAACTTGTACAGTTCAATTTTTTTAAATTAAGAGAGTCTTCCTTTTCCATATGTAGGAGATATAGCCATTTAACATGATTTGATCATTGCACAGAACACTTAATATGTGAGGTGTTTACATGTACTAACCTTCATTATATTTTTGTACCAAGTCTGAGTAAAATATTCAAAGAATTATTTAATTCTCATCACTGGCTTCTATATAACTTCTAATAACAAGGTAGTTTTCACGTTATATTTACAGAGTTCTTAATGAAAAGATTCTTCTGTTTTAATGCTGTTCGGGAGGTTACTATAGTTAAAATGGAAATTTCCACTTGGTATTTTAAGCTCCAATAGCCATAACAAATTTATTTATTTATTTTTAAATCTTCCTTTTTCATTCAACTTCCATCATTTGCTTTTATCACAAGTATATTATACTATAAGTATACTAGGAGTCAAGATGAGAGCCCACTAGTTGAGCTTTAACCTGGATTTGGGAGAAGCTAGGTAAAGAACAAAAAGAAAAACTGAAATCAGCATTTCCCATAGTAAGGTCACAAGGAATTACCAGAATGATGAGGCTGGCAAGTTATTTATGCCAGTATTTTGGGCAGGATTGTATTTGGAAAGAATTGGAAACTCCCAGCTGACGTGAGTGAGCAGAGGTAAAGTGCCAGTGTCATTAGTGAGTTAGGTCTTATCTTTGTGTACCAATTCTGAGTAGAATTTTCAAAAAGAGCAGTTCAGATTTCACTTAGATCATCAGACACCATCAATGAAAAGGTCTTTCTAATACCTAACAGCGAGGGCTACGAAGATGGTGAAGAGCCTGGAGGGGAAGACATATGAGGAGTGGCCTGTTCAGCCTGGAAAAGAGGAGGTTGAGGGGAGACCTCATCGTGGTCTACAGCTTCCTCACGAGGGGGAGCGGAGGGGAAGGCGCTGATCTGTTCTCTTTAGTGACCAGCGATAGGACCCGCGGGAATGGTGTCAAGCTGAGGCAGGGGAGGTTTAGGCTAGACATCAGGAAGAGGTTCTTCACCGAGAGGGTTGTCGCGCACTGGAACAGGCTGCCCAGGGAAGTAGTCACTGCACTAAGCCTGTTGGAGTTTAAGAAACATTTGGACTGTGCGCTTAGTCACATGGTCTAAAATTCTGGGTAGACCCATGTGGTGCCAGGAGTTGGACTCGATGATCCTTATGGGTCCCTTCCAGCTCGGGATTTTCTACGATTCTGTGATCTGCCTTATAAACCACTGAACCCTGATCCCTGCGCGATGCTTGTGCCAGTTACCCATGCCCCATTATAACCTCCAAACTGGAACTAATGTAGCGTGCAACTTCTGCAAAGCCACCCAAAAAAATGGAGCTACCAATTCTAGAGAGAAAAGTCAGACCCTGGATCCTCATAAGCCACAGAACTGTGCCAGCTACTCACATACACTGACATAGCTGATGTCATTTAAAACACTCCCCCGGCTCCTAAATACAAATTTACAGCAAGGCATTTGAACCAAAGGGCCCACATCTCACTACATTCTCTTACTTACCCAAGGACATGGTGACATTTGTTACTATCCCAGCTGAGCAGCCCAGCAGCCAGCAGAGCAACCTTGGGCTCGTCTATAAGACCTCTAGATCAATAGGCCCTGACAAAACTTGAGTTTGAGGCCTTCTACTTTAAAGCTGTTACTTGACTCACATCACTTAGGGCACACAATACAGTCTACGCCTGCCTAATAACAACTCTACAGTATAGTTAAATCCTTGAATACTACTATCTTTAAAGGAAAACGTATACTAAGTGCTAGATACTTTCAGCTAATTTTTAAATATATTTAAATATGCATCATTTCTCTGCTATCTGATTACTTAATATTTTTCTAGGACAAAAGAACAAAAGAGAAAATGAGGAGTCCTGTGGAAGAAGCTAGTGACAGGCTGAATTAGCTGAAGACATACTGTGTTGCTCCAATAGCCTTTGTCACTACAACCCTGTTGTTGCTCATTTGAAAGCAAGATAAACAGTAGTTATTATTAATAAATGAATATTAAAATGCTTGTTATGTTAGCATATGGTGCTTGAAGATGTAGAAAAAAAAAACAACACCACAAACCTTTCTTGTTTTTATTCTTGTAATACAAAGCAAACCAGAGTAAAGAAAGCTCTTCCCTCTCAAGCATACCTCCAATCTTTACACCTGTGCCTTTAATGGAAAAGCCAAGCCCAAAATAGCCTAACATGAATTACACTTAAGATTTGGGGAAACCATTTGACAGTATATGGGTCCTATTAGGTCCACAAAAGGTGAGCACTGTTATTTCATCCCTCTCTTGTTTTCTGTGTGACACTGATTTAAGCCAGGTTTCTCAAACTACCACATAAGGTATAGTTCTATATGGTAAGAATTTCTAGAAATCAGTGTCATGAGGTTAGTACCAAAATGGCATAATTCTCAAATGAGGACCAATGGAAACACACAGAATAAGGTCAAAACGGGAATATGAATGCTCTTTTACCAGTTTATATTTTTTCACGACAGCCTGAGAATCAAGAAGGATGCAATGGTAAGTAGGATATGGGCAACTGATCTATCTCAACTAGATTCATTTCAGTCAGACACTCCAGTAGTTACCTTTGTCCTTTCAGCTGTCAGCCAGTGTTCTCAACACTAGCTATACCTTTTAGACAAGAAATATATCCCCCAAATCTCCAAACCCCAAACGATCAGGCCCATTAAATGTTTCCCCTTTTCTTCTATAAAGAACAAAGAATACATTACATTTTTCTGTGTGAAGTATGCTATTAAATAATAGCTTGTACACTAATTAAAGCAAATGTAATTGTGAGAACACACTGACATTGTTAAAGTAAATTACCCAATTCGTTAATAGTTTCATTTCAAGTGACCTTAATTGTATTAATTGTGATATTGAGCAAATTAAATTGAAGAGTATTAAATGCATTGTTCCAGTCTGTCCTTAGAGGATCAACTTTCTCATTACATGAATGAAATGGGAATACTACCTACTACATTCTTCAAAACTTATGTCAGAATGTGGTGAGTCCCGTAACTTAGAGTAAAAAATTACTGCAGCTCAGAAACAGCTACCCTAGTTATCTTGTTTCAATGTAATATAAATCTTGAGCACTTGGAAATAAACAAAATACTTGTTAGATGCAGCACGCAGTGAGAAAGCAGAAATGCAAAGTTTCTGAAATTTCTCTTCATGTATTCAGTGTTTATAAAGTGCCTGCTGGAGACCAAAAAGATGTGATTCATGTCAGTCTGATAAAGAGCCCTATTTAAATGAGTCATTCAAAATTATTGTTAGAATAGAATGAACAATACCATGAACGCTTTTCGAACAGAAAAAGTAGTACAATAAAACCAACTTATAATTAAAAGAAGAAAAGGCATGTATACATACATGCATGTAAATGACAATACAACCAGATCCAAAAGTTATAATTGAAAGTAGAGTTTTCCTAAAAGAACTAAAATCTTACCTTTGAATTATGAGACTGCAGAAGTGTGAATTCCAGTCTTATAATTAGTACTAGTTGTTAAAAAAGCATGTATGAGTGCATATACACAAACAACATTCATTTTTCTATCTTGGAAAAAAAAATCAGACATAAAGAAAACAATATAAGCCAAATCAACCATTGGAAAAAGACTGAAATAATATCTTATCATTTTGTGTTTTTTTTTCTGAATACTTAAATATTAAAGGAGAAGAAGAAAGGTCTTGACTGTTAGTTAGTTACTAACAACCTATTCTGACATTGTAAAACTGCCAACAAGCACATTCTCGTGACTCCTCATAACTCAAGATTCAAAGATCCTCAGATGCACAAAATTTTGGACTGCTGTGACCACCCAGATCTTTCTCTATATGACACTTACCTCATCTGTAGTGCTTCAGTTTTATTTGTTCAGCTAGATAATTGTCTCCTGCCTAGTATTTGCAACATTAAACCTTACAGCTGCTCCTACTGAACCATGTCTTATTCCTCTCAGGCCACTTCTCAGAAATCTGAAGAATACTTTGAATTGTATGTCTGCCCTCCGTCAGGCTAACAACCCTGTCCTAAATAAAACACGTTTGATCTGTGTAACTTCACTGAGATTTTAATGAAAGCACTGAATACTACCAGACTCAAAAAACATCTTTCCGGAATTCCATCCAAAGTATCCTTTCAAGCTGACAGCCAACAAATAAAACCTAGTCTATATAGTTTCCCAACGAGCTTAACAACAATCCATGTACTTCCAAGATTTCTGAGAAAGCCGTGGGAGACGATTTCGAAACTCCAACGTGACATTGTATCTCACAATTCTCCATCAAGCTTTAATATCAGCTAAACATACTAAAAATACAGTCCTCCCTGTGCATTAGCAAATCTGACTAGCTCTATTATTAAATACTTATTTTCAACATACTTATCAGTGACATGTCTCATCTCAGTGAAGACTTCTGTAAGTTCACCTCCAAGGTAATCCTTTAAGCATTCAGCTCAGCTTCATAGAACAATTTGCATGTCCTGATATTCCACAATATTATACAGAACATCTCCAACTAATGGACCATCTCTCTTGAAAACATCTATGGTACATGATACGGAATGCTCGAAGATGGAACAAGATGTATCTTGCATTGTAATCGCTACAGATTTTCACCGAACAGATTCTGTATGTCACCTGAAACTTGAGTTGAAAAACATTCAGGCTTGAAATATTTTAGTGTAGACAATGACATTCAGGAACATCTATTCTAAAATGCTTCTTTGCCTACCTGTCCCAACAATGAATTTATCCTAACTAAAGCATTAGTGTGTTTGTTCACATACACCTTTCAAATACTGGAAACCTTTACTAAATTTAAGCAACTTCTACTCTGCAAGATCTTCTCTGTATTTAGGAAACGGTTGCATCTTCCCAATGCTTACAGCATCCTATGGTATTTTTAAGAGGTTTTTCAGATTTTTCTTCAATGAGATAAAGGACTCTCACAATTTTCTAGTATGCTGCAGATCTACTGATAGAAAATTGGATAGGTAGAAGGAATAAAGGCTACATATATATATATATAAAAATATGAATTATGTTAATTCTCCATCCAATTTATAGTTTGTTTCAAGAGTTAGATACTTCATTTGCAAAACAACGATTGCTTCTTTATTCTGAACTTCTAACCAGGCTGGATGGACAGGAATGACTGTATACTTTGACATCCAAAGACCTAACACTGCCTAAACATATCCTTTACATAAAATTAAATATTAAAAATTCAAAGACTTATTTTGGATATATAAAGTTTCAAATTAAAATGCAGTATGTGTCTCTCAGAAAAAAATTACGAAGATGAAATGGATGCTTTATATAAAATATTTACATAGATAGCACATAAAAAATGTACCATAGTTGGTAACCTTTATGACTTGGGGAACCATGTATTTACATATCTTTATCTTCGCATGTGCGTATGTGGTGTTGTGTATATATTTTTAACAGTTGACAGCTGTTTTAGAGCATACAGAGATGCCAAGCTGAATGAGGGTCTTGATTACTTCAAGATTAGCTATCTAAAGTTTCTATTCATTTTAAGTGTTGTTAGTGCGAAGAGTCATTAGTCACTTCCTTGTCTCATAGAACATCAGCATACATTTACATTGTTAATGAACATTTGGGGTAAATGAATTAATGGCACTTTTAAACATCAATTCAATACTAATAACTTTGTATGTCAGAAATGTTAAGGTTGGGATAAAAATGAGAAACCTTTTCAGTCAAGGTAACTAATTGCTTCTGGGCACAATAAACGGTAAAATTAATTTACTGTGCTTTTTAACAGGGTAAAAATCTTGATTTTCCTTGAAATAGAGTGGAGAGAATTACCAATATTTTTTAGGGAAAAAAATAGAAAAAGCTTATCGTTCTTGATTGGTGTAGACTAGAAGCAAGCTATATTTCCTCTGGAAAATGGTTATTTTCAGTTTCTAAAAATACATACAAAAATCCTTTTAGTTTATCAAACTAAAATGGCTCCGTATCATTAAGATGTCAAATATAATAGAGGAGGAACACTGACCTGGAAACGCTATTTCATCTAATCATCAGGTTTTTAAACACTTCCTCCTAGATGTTCATTCTCATTTTTAATATCAAAAAAGCTTTGTAAAGCAATGAAGAAAAAAATGAAGAAAATTAACTCAAAGGAACTATGAAGCTTTACTAATATATTTTGAAGTAAAATATCAGCTTCCCATAAACTGAAGTAATAAACCTGGCTAAGCAAAACTTGATGTAGCTTTATTAGTAAGCACTGGTAAACATAAGATTTATAGACAGATACACCCACACAGAATGGCTGATATGGGTGAGGGACTTAAGAAATGTGACAAAGTTGTTTCAACTCCGTAATTTAAAATAAATTTTTTATTTTGCCCTCCTGGTACATGTGCTCAATGACTGGAAAATTACAGGTAGTTAAGGTGCCATTGTGTATAACTGAGTACTTGAGGAACGTTTTCATGACAAGGATCTCAGCTTCTTGTTAAGCTTATCGCTTTCTTCGAACCAACTATACTGTCACTACTAGCAAATAAGTAGAGAAGACGAGCAACACAGACATCCATTGCATTATGCAAGCAGCTTGCTCTCACTGTTCATTAGAGTCTTCCAAATACTGCATTTAATTAATTTACCTAGGGTTATAAAGTAATTTCTACCTTTAGAGCCCATTCATACAGCTTACCTCGACTTCCAGTATTTTTTTTAATGAGAATATTTTCAGATTTTCTTATTTGAAGAAAGTGAGTTAAACAAGATTTGGAATTTTTGCCTTTTTATATTTATATAATCTTCTCTAAAATAATACTTTGAACTTTATCACAGTATTAAAGAAAAAAAAGTAAAATAGAAAAACTCTAAAAGCAAAGCAATGTAAAAAAGCCCATGTTTCAGAAAGTAACAAAGCCGTGCTGCATTTCAATATTCTTATGCTGAAGTCAGTGTTTGGTTTATGATTAAAAAAGGATGACAGCGCATTAAACATTTGGCTAATGTTTCTGTCTGTAATTGAAAGTTGACTTTTTGTGGTTTTCATTAGTGTCAGAGTGCTCTACACACACTCTGTGAAATGTTCTTTAAGTTGCCCTGTTCAACTTCCTTGAGAGAATTAAACAAATTATGACAGGTACAGTTACCATGACACACTTATGTAAGGTTTCTATGTATAAAGTTTAAAAAAAATTACAAAACTCACCTTCCTCTGGTTTGTTCAAATAACTCTGCAAGGGATCAATGCCTATTTCTTGTTCCTCTGTTTGCAAAGGGTGACTAGTTTCAGACACAGAATGATACATACTGGCAAGAGTAATTTCCACCGAAGGATATTTATCTGAGGAAAAACAGAAAAACAAACACTCAGTGTTTCTTTAGCTATTTTGCAATCACGCAAGTCAATATTGAAAATGCTTAAAACCTTTCCTTATTTTTCAGACAAAACATCACCATTAGATGTTGAATAGCAGAATAATGGTATTTCCATTCAAATGTTTTATTATTTGGAGTCCAAAAGAATTGTTATAGTACCTCCTGACAATCACACTGCAACTAAAATACACATATGGTTTTGAAGGACTATGAGAGCTGGGGTAGGAACGTCTTTCCTTCCTTTTCCAGCTTTTAGTCTGATTTTAGTTCCTTTTATTCTGACTCTAGGGAAAATTGATGCTAGTCCTTCGCAACAGTGAAAGTTATAAAGCAAAGCTGAGGTAAGACCCATCATCACCCTTCTGGACTCATGACACCTCACCCTAGAAAAAATTTCTCTTTTAACCCCTTATATTTCAGAAACCTTGGGTCAAATATGAGACAACAGGAAGAGGGATGCAAACATATGCAAAAAAGAATGAGACAACATTGATCAGTATGATGGGTGATTTCAGTTTTATTGAGATTCATGTCAAGTTTCTAGAAAGGTGGTGTTAAAGAAGCATTTGAAGAAACTTAATCAGCTGGTTAGTGAATATTTATAAAGAAGTTCTTCCAAAATTAAGGACAAAAGGAGAGAAAGTATATAAATGAAAGCCCAGCAAATGGGTGATACGGGTTCACCATTAAAGGCTGAATGGAATTCCAATCAGTATCACACAAGTGAACAAGAACGATGGTAGAAGTTCGTGTGAAGAATGTTTCAAGCTAATATTTGCTGCAATGAATAAGAAAATGCCAATAGAGGTAAAAAGCAGATGGTGTTATGGTCAGAGCAGCAAGACAGAGAAATGACCTTTCCAGTCCATTAACATAGCGCAAGAGTACATTTGTCAAGACTACATTTTGGTCACTGTACAGTGATTTATCAATAGGGTGAAAGAGATGGAGCAACACAGAACTATGGCAGCCAAATAGGTTTGATTTGCCCAAGCAAAGTAACTAGCAACCTATGTCTGCCATCTGAGTTTTAAGTATCACTTACTGTAACTGCTTACTTTACAGTATCTTAACTTTCTAACTCCAAGAAAATAGTATTTCCAAATAAATATATAAAGATAAACACAAAGAGGTATTTACCAATCAGGATTGGTATATTATCAATTCAGAAATCAATTATGCTCTTCTTTTGGTTGTTACAAGGCATTGGCCATGTATGCTTAGCACCTTCAGTTTATCACTAATAAATGGAAAGTGACTAGGATTCTTAAGACTCTTCTAGTTTTATATCCTATTCATCAGCTTCACTGTCCTACTACGTTATGTGAAAAATGCAATAAATAAGATACAAAGCTAGCTGGAGCACTGTTAGGCATTACCTTCAAACCAATGCACCGTGTGGGTTTTGTCCCTCATTTGCCGTGGCAGCCGTGCTAGCGTGGTGCTGAAATGATCACACCACCTCTCTCACTACTGCTTAGCTAGAACAGACCCTCTGAAGCTCTCAGGAACAAGCAGCCAGACACTGAGGGAAGGCAGGACTGCCTGCTTTTGCAGTGGTACAAGTTTATGTCAAATTATTACAATCAAATAATCACGGCCTCAGAGAAAATGCACCACAAACACAGCATGGCCTTGAATGATTCTTTGTACTAAGTCCAAAAAAAAAAATATTACGAGCGCAATTACACTTCGTGTGTTTATGTGATTTATTAACCATAATAATAGAAAACACATAAATGATAACTTGGAGAAAAACGTTTACAAACTTGCTAGCCACTTAAACATTTTGATGTTTAGCTGCAGTCTTGTGGCTACATATTATAGACAGATGTTTGTAACTACCTGATATTTTAAATAAATGAATAAATAAATTAAAAATGAATTTACTTTAAAAAACCTTGTAGAAAGGGGTGTTTACAATTTTCTCCTTTTGGAATTTTAGTTGCTGCTCCTGTTCTTTGTTGCTGTATCATTGTTACTAGCTTTCTTACTGACCTTTTGGCTTTGTCTTTGTAAGACTTACAAGTTTATTTATACTGTCCTGGCAGAGTTTAACTTTTTATTGTTATGATCCTTCAGACCATATCTGAACAAGGCACAACTTGGATAGCCTTTCAAATTGAGAACCAGGCTCAAAACCACATTGTTGGCCTTTGCAGTTTTAGCAGCCACCACTTCGTTAAAACACAATGTGCTTCGGACTAACATTTTCTTATATCAGTAACACCATAAGAAATTGGCACTAGTAAGTTTGTTCTACATTCTTTTCTCTTTCTACCTTCTCTCTCTCTCTTTTTTTTTAAATTCTCCCCAAATGCCATGCCTTTGCAACATATAAGAGCCACAATTTACTTTACAGACTGTTAGAACGGTTTTAGACATCTGAAGATATTTACTTTTGATACTCACACAGTGATTTAATCAGTTATTTGTGTTTGCTTATGGATACATTTGATTAGTTTTCCAAAAAAAAACATCACTATTAGTCTTGTCACTCCATAGTCCACACGATTTTCTTTATTGTTTTATACTTACGTTCTTTTCAACTCTCCTAACAAAGAACAAAGGAAACTATTAAATAATTACGATTACTCTTGGGATCTTACTCCAAGAAAGATTAATTCTTTACAGCTTTGTGGTTGATTTGTAATGGCCTATAACATATTGCTTGTATTAAATAAGATGCAAGTTAAAAGCTTTTTCAATAAGAAACAATAAAAATGTTATTAAAATCATCTAAGTTCAATTACTAGCCTCTAAGACTTGATACTGCCTACCTCGAACCTCAGTCAAGCTAGCAGTGATTCTGTTATCTATTCCTACCATTTTTCTCCAAAGATGAAGGGCTAAAAAAAAAAAAAACAGAGACCAGGCAACCTTCCCAGCGCTGGGAGTTCTACTATTCTTTAATATACATGCAAAAATAATTAGAGCTGCATATGAAACATTTATCTAGTTTAGGAGAATGAAAAGAGACACGAATCCACCCATGAGGCCAAGGCACGTAAGCTCAGAGTTTGGCAATGCTCCCTAAGAGTGAGAGCAGGGCAGGGCCTGGTGCTGTGTGACGCCTCCACTGAGGAGAGCTCCACAGGGCAGCTCCTCCTGGACCAACACCCCCAGTGAATGAACCCAGTGTGGTTGTCAGCACTAGAAAAGGCAGCCTGTCAGTACGTCTGTCATCTCTCAGCCCAGGTTCTCAATGGAGACATCAAAAATCCCACAAAAGATGGGCTTAAAAACACGAATTCAGAACTCCATTGGACGTGAAAAGGATGCTGCGGAGATACTGGCTTGTAACACATCATACTCTCTCCACATGGCCTCCTTCACAGTCATAGATGATAAAATATCCACCTTACTGGTTTCCACCTTGTAAAAACCTCCTTCTGCATACCAGAGATCAAGCACCTATTCTATTTATTATCTACTAGCTAGAAATACAAGACAAAGGCAAAAGACTACACGAAATCTGCTCTATCTTTAGCTGAAGCGCCAATGAAGTACCAGCCATCTGGACTGGAGCCGGGCAAAACCATGTATTACACGAACATAAAAGGACATCACTACAACCAGAAGAGTACAGAAGAGCAGAGTCATCTGTAATACGATTATAATAAATGCTCATGTAATAAACTGATTGTAATGAATGTTCAAATAGAAGTTGAAAAGTTGAAAATAAACCCAAACTTTGTGGAGTTCTTTTGGCAGTGAGACTGCTCACTACCACAAGAGCAAAATACAAGACTACCCTAATATGAAAAATTATTGTAAATTTAAAATCACTATTTCATAAACAACATATCACAATCTGAACACACTGTACTTCATTTCAAGCCATAAGACATCCATTTACCTCTTCATTTGCAACAGATATTGAAATGAGTATGGATAAGATGCATTGTTTCTAAAATAGTTACTAAATAATTTCATTTTTATTTTTTTTAAAAAACACCTCTAACATTTCCACTAACCATCAGTGTTTATATGGAACTTTAAAAATGATTTATTCAAACTATGAGCACAAAACACACCAAATCACACCTATATATTATTTAGTGAAGAACATTCATATTGTTTGGGCAAAATTAGAACATTTAATCAATCTCACAGAAAGTATTTAGAAGGTGCAACTGAATAGGTAAAACAGAAGTGGGAAATCCTGACCATTTATGATGACCATTTTCTCTGGAAAACCTGGTGGTGAACTGAAAGGAGAGGAACTGCAGGCTGGACAAAGTCCTTAAGACCAGGGCAGAACTGCACAAATTCCAACACAAGTCTCCAAACCAGTTTCCTCTGCAACTTGAAACCACTCCTAGGGAAACCAAGAAGGTATATGGCCAGGACTGCAGGATTATTTGAACAAACAAGGTACATTCCTGAAAACTTACCCCACTCTTGCTTTCTGACATCCTGTTATCCCCAATCAAGCAAAAAGGTAAAGCTTTTAATTCTTGAAAAAAGGAAGAAGGGCATGTCCTATCTTGGAGCAAGAAACCAAACAATACTTTTTAATATTGGATATGGTAGGAATGAAAATTGGTGTATATCAATACCAGCAGCGATACTGGAATACGACATTTCTGAAAACTACTGATGTGTAGCAAAGTATTTAAATAACACTTTGTATTCATTCTATTAGACTGTATCATCCACCTTCTCCACGTTATCTTTGGGCCTTTATTTTATGGCATATAGCAAAGTTTACCATTTTAATTACTTAAATTGATGACAAGTAGAGGAAATACTTGTTTAGCTAAGTGATAAATTAGCTGCCCTGTGAAGTCAAATTGATTAAAATGACCTGACTAAAAGCAAGTGTCTGATGTCGTAATGGTCTTATGCATGTTTTGTTAAGTTTGACAGCATCATGTTATGAGGGTTCACAATTCTGCCCCTCATTTGCAGCTTATGAAGTAATCAAGCATGTTAGCACGCAGAAGTGAGTACTCTCCAGAATGCAAAAAAACATTTTAAAGTAAATATGGAACTAAATATTAGAAGAATAAACATGCATTGTGTATATTTCAAACAATGAAATACATATGACTTGCAAATGATTTAGAAACAGTTCCAGATGCTAAGTTTGCTTTATTGGCCAAATCCTAGGTCTTAGATGAATCCTTCTAAATGAGGGGGGAGAGAAAAAAAAAAACAACGATCCTTTCTCTGAATAGAAGGCTGAGCAGGAGACAGTGCTGAGCACGAACTTTGAAATATGAGGACCATTTTACTAAAGTTGGATACTTTAATTAGAAGGACACATGCTAACAGGCATTTTGAAATTTCTGTTCCAACCTATAACATTCAGTGCTTTATTCTTTGCTTTAGGAGCGACTTAGGCCACATAAACCAACTATCTCACACCACCGAGCTCTTCTGTTCCCCTTCATTTGAGCCCACCTCTTACAGATCATACAACCCTTTACTACCACCATCTTTATTTAAATACAGAAGATCTACTGCCTGGGTTAAAAGTAGCTAGGATCAAGCCCAGCAGGGATGCTACTCAGCCACTTCCATAGGTTGTTACCACTTTCTGCAGAAACATGCTGAAGGAGGAACATTGACTAACTCTGAAGAAAGTGCACAACTTGACAAACTTTGACTAGCGTAAAGCAAGTCTGTTTTCTTTTATAAAATGCATCAGATTATGTATCATTAAAATAGAATGATGCAAACATAAAAATGGACTGACATGGAAAAGCAGATTAAAATTAACATCAGCTGGGGTCCAGAACAAAACAAACAAGATCAAGTCACTGATGGACAGGTTAACAGCCAGTGAGTCTGATGATCATGAAATCCAATTAATTTTGTCCCATTTAATAACATTTCCTGCATTTTAACTTCTGCCTGTCTAATCTTTAATACAAAAACAGAGTTACATTGGACTTTAAATAAGTTAATTAAGTATTAAAATCAATCATGTGAAAGTCTTAATATTTAATATTGTTAGATTGTATATCAAAGTGGTTTTATTATTTATTTACTCCAAACCTTTCCAGAATACTTCATGTGGCAACAGGGGGTCTGTATCTCACAAGATAAATGCATTTACAATGCCAAATAAATTATATATAAAAGCATTTGTCTTAATACATGTCATTCAATATTAAATATCACCCATTGGTACCACCCTGAAACCCTAATCCATTTTTACCAACCGCACATTTGTATTATTCAAATGTTGCCTATTAAATAGCTGTCTCAAGAGCCACAGTAAAGGAATACATACCTAAGAACAATTATCATAGGAGCTTTAAAGCACTGTCTACAGATTTAACCCTACAACTTTCATGTCTTAACAGTACTTAAACATGCAAAGTATGAATTCAGCAGTGAATTAAAATGTCAGGGAGAAGAAACAGTATAAATAGCCGGGGATCATGACAATGTATTCTCTTGGTAATTCATATGATAGTTAAAAACTTTTTAATGCTACGAGTTAAAAAATAAAACACAAAGCAAACCCACAAAACTATCCTAAGTAATATTCTCTTACTTTGGAAGGCATTAAATCTTCAACATATTTGTTACAAGCAGGGAACAAGTTCACACAGTTGCTAGCTTATGGTTTTCTTGAGGCTACATGACTTTGCAAGGTACCCTAGTTTCATTAAGGAAGAAATGCTCAGAGTAAATAAATTACAGAGGATTGAAAACCTTATGTAGTGTCAACCACCATACTCAATAACCATAGTCCTCTGCCAATCTCATCATTTCCTAAACTCTAAACCTATGAATAGTAACATTTGACATTTATTGAAAGGATGACAACTGAAGTACAGACAGCATCAACCAACATAAATTACCAATTTTACAGTTATGTGCTCAGGTTTGGCACTATGTATCTAATAATACTACTAATAATGAATGAATAGGAGAAAATATCCAAAACCACTTTCAATTTTACAGCAAGAACTTCCTAAATAAAACCCCACACCCTCAACACAAAACTACATGTACTTTTTATGCAGGTTTATGTGACAGCCCCACAATGAGGTTGTTACGAGAATGTAACTTTGTTCCAACTTTGATTTCAAACAAAAAATACCAAAAAAACACAAAGCCAACAGCTAAACACAGGCCCTAACACTGCACACTCCTCCTACCCCCAGGCTCGACCCATTCAGTAGCAGATGTGAAAATGTTGTATTGCTGTATTTTCAACAATTTAAATAAAGAAAGATTCCTCCTAGAGGTGACAGGGTGCGGGCATGGCAGGTTTTGTTCCTCTGATGGGAGCGGTACCCTGAGGAGCAGCACAGCAGTAACAGGAGCTCTGACATGAAGTGGAGCAGCATCTTTGAAAAGAGTTTTGTTGACAACTTGAGGAATTTTCTATGTCAGAATATTTAAGGGACTGATGAGTAAACCCCACAGAACGTACAAATAACAGTGCTTCTTACGAGGGCCTACAGCTATGAGTGATACAATTATTTATAAAAGAATCCTTGAAGGGTAAAGAAGAGGCAGCAGGCCAATCTTGTAATATAGCAGCAGTCTGTTTACTAACAATGGTAATACAGGGAATAAACAAGAAGAGCTGATAATCCTTACACATGATCAAAATTATAACTTAATTGGCATAACAACTAAGATTTAACGAAATAAATCACATTACTAGAATAGTAATAAAGAGGAGTATTATTTGCTCAGAAAGAATATGTCAGTCAAAAGAGTGAGAGCAGTGCCTTGTAAACAGAAGTTATCTGCATTTACTTGGAAATCAATCAAGTAGAAGGCTGAGAACAGCGATAATAAAAGATGGTGACAGGGAAGACTACAACACTTGTAGAAGACATAATGGAAAAGGAACCTAGTTGGACAATGGCTGTCCATTAGGTTTTGGGAATAAGCTGGTGAAAGGGAATTTTTATTTCACTTGTTTGTGTTTTGATTTGAAGTAGGAGGTGGAAAAAGCAGATAGGTAGGTTACTGGATTAAACTGAACTGGATTCTAAGACAGGTAAAAAAAATCATCTCAGAAATATGGGATGTTCTAATAAACAATCTTAGCAGCACAAAGTTCATGATTCTTACGAAAGGAATGAGGTGGAAAAAAACTTGATAATACAAGGAACAAAGCAAACTTCAATAAATTCATAGATTTTTTTTTTTTTTTAGGCAAAAAACAAAACCAAGGGAAGACAGCAATTCAGGTAAGTTAGCCAACTCTGTAAGAGACCTCTCATATTATATGTAGTCTATCCAATACAGAAGAAGGACACAAGATGGAATGACAGGAACTTGGCTAAACCGTAAGTGACCCAATGCTTAAGTAGAAAGCACTAGGTAAAAAAAAGTAAAAATAAAAATAAACAGGTCAAATAATCCAGGCTGAGTGTATACAAGCACCAAATCACATGGTCAAATCAGAATGGCAAAGAACAAATAAGGTGCAATTCACAAGGAACACAAAGAACAAGAACTAAACATTCTTTATCATGTAAACATATACATAGGCATACTTCAGTAGGAAAAAGAAAAAAAAAAAGATTTGATCTATTATTTAAAGGAAACGGACAGTTATCAAAGAAGTGTTTGCTAAATGATTCCACTGCAAATCAGATGGCTAACACAGCACCATTTAAAATATAAATGGTCTAGCTCAAAGAAAGAACAGATTAGAGCAGGTAAATCAGTTCTTTTCAAATCCTCAGATACAATTCAGTTTAAGGCAATTTCCTACAGTAGTTTTGACTAAATTGGCATTGTCCTCAAAGCGGGAAGTTCCATCCTCCTCCTCCTAAGTGACCGTTGGTACCCCTGTGCCACTTTCCCACTGCTGGCATAAGCATCTGCATTGAACCAGGTCAGTTACTTCATCTGGGTTGAAGCTATCCTGCCTAGAGTCAGTTTCAACCAAGACCAGTGAAGTCCTTGGACTTAGGTAGCATAACCAACTACACAAAAACAAGACGAGAAGAAACCAGTTAGGAATCAGTTGTGATGGAAAGGACATGAACAAGTAGATCACAATTTGAAAGTGAGTCAACAACATTGTATAACTTCAGAACAAACAAAATAAATTAATAAAAATGAGATGTAGCTTCATTTAGAGGTATATGAAGTAAAACTCCCATCAGCTGATGCTGTTAAGGCCAAAACTGCAGCAGTGTACCCGTCTTTAGACGGACAGCACAGGAAGGGCAACACCCAGCTGCTACAGGTCAAAGAGCAACAAGACTCATTAGGAGTGTAGAAAATATTATCTATGACATGATTGAAAAAATTGATGTTTTACTTTACTGAAAGAAAGATGGGAGAGAAGGAGAGGAATAATGCAGTAAGATTTCAAATCTTTACATCATTTAACTGTGAAGCTAGTTTCTTCTCTTACAGTAATCCAGAAGTGCTGAAAACCCTATTCATGTTAAAATGAATCATACAAAATTGGAAACGCATTATACCAAACAATCCCCTTGTTTATTTTACCTTAGAATGCATTTTATCTACCTGGTTGCAAAACAATTCAATATAATTTAAATTAAAGTGTTGTCCTTCCAAAGGTAGTTAACAGATTAAAGTAGTTTACTGCTGTTTATGGTATGGAAATGACTGCTTTTAAGTATTTAAGAGTTTTACTTTCAGGAACACACAGGCACCATGCTATGCTACACACTTTATGTTTTAGTAATACATATGTAACTCAAAGGGCCAAAGAATGTCAAGACTGAAACAAATCATCAAAACAGTGAACTGGAAAAAATGGCAGCTTAGCCTGCAGCCTTACCCAAAATGATAGTAACTAGCTTAGACACTAAAAGTGTATTCAACGAAATAAGTTTCTAGAATATCACAGCTTTAAAGTAGTAAGCAATTAATCTAGGATTCAGCCTTTATTCTTTCACTATTTTTAGAAAACAGTTTCCTACAGGGGTTGACAGAATTTTTATAGAAACACCAGCGTGTTCATGCACGTACAGAGGCATTTGCATCAAACATTTCTCTTCTAGTTTTCTCTTCTAGATATGCAGATGCTAAAGCTGCATGGCCTCACACTGAGGCACAAAGAAAGCTGGTCTAAGTCCTGCTAGCTAAGGAAAAAGGACACCATTTCATAGCCACCTTCAAAGGAGCAAAAAGAGCCACAATTTGTTTCATATCTTACAATGAAGTTACTACATAATGTGAAGAACCACAGCCCACGTTCACCTGTGCAACCCAATCTTTATGATTCAATGCAAGTGGGCACAACTGCAGAGGAAAACAGGGTGCAGGAGGAGAGCAAAGAGAAGGTGCTGCCATGTGCTTCCATTGCAACACAATTAATGCAAACACAAGGACTGCAAATGCAAGGCCTTCCAGTTACAGCCACTGCCAATGGGAGAGGGGCTTAACTTGAGCGCGTCTGAATGCCACACTCAAAGTGTCTAAGAGAAGAGCTTCAGAGTAGGGCTACCCCAGTAAAAACTATGCTGAAGTTTGTGAATGCTCTCTGTCACACCCAAATGCTCAGTCTCAAGACATACTCGACACAAGGCGCAGTACTCATTTCAATAACCTGCTCATATAATGCCTGCTCAGAGTGCTTCTCTTCAGCTTTGTCACATCAGGAGCAACAAAAGCAGGTTGGCTGCTTATAAGCCACTCCAGGGGCTCAGCATTTTTGTAGAATGCATACCTAGAATGCAGTGGGTTTCACAAGCAATTCCTACATAAAACAAAATGTTGAAAAACAGGCAACCCCTAAGTCTTGGAAACACAATGTATAGATGAAAGATGCTAACCTTAGCTGGTAGTTGACTGCATGAAAGCACTCTGTACCAAAGTATCACTACTGCTGTGATTAACATTTTACTCTTTTTTATTTTTTATTTTTTTTAGTATGCATGTGCCACTTTGTTCCATATTACTGCAAGTTTTTCTTCCTTTTTCAGGCAGAGAACTCTGCTGCTGCTGCATTTCTTGTGTTTCCGCTGTTCAGGAACTCAGCACTAATTCCTGCTAAGGTTAGGAATATAAATGGCAGAAAATTATTGTGCAACACCCTTCCTTCTTTAAAAGTTTGATCTCCTAATACAGTGCTATCCATTACCACTTATTTTCCTGTCCCTTCCCACTCTCATACTCTCCTTTCAAATTGTTGAGCAGCTGGATGACATGTTCTGTGCTTTCCTGTACATACACATCAAACTGTCACGGGAACATGTGGCAATGCTGAAGTCTTCGGCACAGAGAAGCTAGGCAGACAAGGTCACTGCAGCATAACGATGTCTATAATGCACTGTTACTTACAAGCATTTATTCCCCCTAAAATATTTGCTATGCAGTCTCCGCTTGTTGCCAGAACATGTAAAACACAGGCACAGAAGTCACCAGCATGAGCAGCATCGTACATCAAACATACCTTGGCAAAAATGCCTCAAAACCTGAAATACATGCAGGTCTTAAAAGGCAAGTATGAATGCAGTACTTCACAAGTCTACAGAAAAACAGAAATCTGGCTCTACAAAGAAATATTTAATTCTGCAGAATGTTAGAAATGTACTCCACAATTTACAGCAAGAATAAGAATTTGTAATATAAATTAATTCAGAAGTAAGGATAGAGTCTAAAGGGGAAAGTATTAATAAAATCAAGTTGCAATTTATTAGTTAAAAGGGCTTTTTGGTTTGGCAGTGAATTTTTTTTCACCAGAAACAGCTGTATGCATCGACTTCTACTCTCTTTACCCTAAGTCCTGGTTTTACTTTGCTTTAGAAGTGGGTCAGTACACGCTACGTAGTAAGAAGCAAAGCCTTACTTCACACAACTTTCTTTGACTACATGTAAGTAGGAGGGCAAGACCTTAGACAAGACCTCAAGTAGCAGCAGGCTAAGGGATTAGTTGCCCTGACAATTGTGCATTATGTTCTTCTCTGGACAATCAGAGCGGAACACCAGGTAGGATTCTCTGAAGCTTTTTGATTTTTAATAGGTAATACAATACACTGATGGCTTCTAACTATGTTAAGCTTAGTTGAGAGCTCTCTAATTCACCAACCACTATGACATGACAATGTCCCAGTATTGTCTGGATACCAAGTTACCTGTGTGTTACAGACAAAAAGGAAATGGAATTCCCACAAAACCGTAAACAGATTTGAAGAATTGTACTGGAACAACAGCTGTCATTATGTTTTACTGAAAGCTCGCAACACCTCTGAGGCTAAGCTTTTAAGCCGATTTTATTAAAAAAATATAACAGATGTAAACAAGATATGGTTAGATGCCTCTTTGATTAAATTTTTCCAATTGTTTTTAGAAAGCCTTCACAGACAGTTTTCCTCTCTGTGTCAGATAAACCACTGTGACTTTTTAAGAATATTTAATGTGCAAACCATGATAACATTAACAGTGGCAATCCTCCTGGACAAAACAGACATTTTCACATCTTTTGTTGCTCACCCCCCCCCCCAATTTGTCCTGACCAATTATTTTTTTTCTCTCAAAACAGAAGCAATTGCTTTCACATTTTTTTTATCCTGCTGCAGACTCTGTATGATCTCATACTTAAACTGGTGATGTGCAGAAACCTAGGATAATGTCGTTTTTGCTATGTTGTTGCATTTCTGTCAATAGTTAAGTAGAGAAGTGACCAAACAGTGGCCACACTGTGGATCACCTAGAGAACTGAAAAGACTGAAATCAGAATTTTGAACTGGATCCAGAAGGAAATGGAAAGAATCCAAGCATACAGAATACAGGTGTGATCAGTTCTCACTTGTCTTTTTTACTTAATAGCAAGGCTGTGCATCTTGGAGCACCTAAAATTAGTAGTTACTTCAGAAAATTTTGGTCTGTCATGTATTATTCACCTTTCTTTCTCTCATAAAAGGAAGACATAAGATGGCAGTAGCAAGTGCTCTTAGCTTCCTAATGGAAAAGGAGTAAAAACTTGACTGAGGGGACAGATCTTCAAAGAGAGGTGACAGACAGATATTGCCGAGCTGAGACGACTATTCTCTGTCAAACAAATACTGCAATTCCACTTGTTGCCAGGAAGCAACAAGCTTCTTGAAGCTTACAGACTTCACACGAAGGCACCAGATCCTCTGCATGCTTCTTCAAATACTTGTGCTTGGGAGGTTCTCGTTCTTTGCTGGCTGAGAAAATGGAAATCCTTTTCTGCTTTAGCAGCCACATTTATAAGCAAAGCACTGAATGCAACAAAACCAGTTAACTTTAACATTACCTGCCATTTTTGGCTTTAAGGTTTTGACAGGACCTCATCAGATATGAGAGCCAAAACATAGAAATAATTGAGATGAAATTATTTAGAAAGACAGAAAATCACTCCTTCACCACATTACTCCAACTCAGCTTTCTCCCCTCAAAGAACCCCACATAAGCCTCCTCTTATCCATTCAAATAACTGAACAATATGGTATTTTTAACAAAGTTTTCTAAAAAATGTCAGCTAGTATAACCTATATAAAGTTAGCCTTTCAAAAAATATTTTCTTGCCTCCTTTAAATTCAAGATTGCCTCTATTCAATGTGGCTTTTTCACTGCCCTGAGTTTGGAAATGGCAGATAAAAGAAGGCAGTCTCACCTTCCACAGAAATGCACAGTTTGGCTTTTAAAAGGCAAGGAAGAGGATTAATTTACATTCTTTTTCTCAAAGCCAGTAGGAATGATCATGAGAGATGTGCAGGGGACGAATGGATATTTTAGGAGGTTCTCTTGTGGTTCATTCTATCAGTGGTCTTAAAGACATCATCTGAAAGAACTACACTGGTTTTCATTCCCATGTAGTCCTTGTACAAACCAATATGGAAATACTTAAATTTTAATACAGCAATTATTTAATTTAAGACCAGTTTTCCTAATTAAAGGCATGCAGTCTGTCATTTCTGTCCCACAACTTACACTCATATAACACTTCTGTACAAATTAAAACCAATTTAATCATTTTGATTCTAGTTTATATTTAGACAGTCCATCATGAAAGAGCCCAGAGCCCAGCCTAACCTAGGTCCTCTGTATGCCATATGTATCTGCAATCTATTACATCAATCAAAGCAGCTCACAGTTCAGACTATGTATACATGAATAAATGTACTTTACCTAGAGGTCAAAATAATTTCTGTAAGAGCACAGTATATTTTCTTGTTTTTAGCTACCTCCCACAACCACGAAGTATAAAAATTTAACAAGCTGTAAAATAACAAATTGAACACCATACATCAAGTTTCTTTACTGTCACGCTAGGAATGCTATAATTATAATCAGGAATACACTTCAACTTTTAACTCTGTTTTTACTCTTTACTCTTTCTACATTGTGGCCCATCGTGGCCTATGCCAGTTATATTACAAAATATGAGTATGGGAAGGAAAGGTGAAAAAGCAATCAATTCTGCTACTCTGAGATCACATATGTAGGAACTAAGTAGTAGTTTGGGCTTTTTAAGATAGGAAAAAGAAAAAAAAGATGTAGACACCATCTCAGCTTTTGCAACCACATAATACAGTCTGAAGGATCACCATGACAGTGGATAAATTAGAATTTCACTACACCATGAAGTCTGAACTGTTTCTTAACAAGATATGAATCAGTGTAGTTCTGATTTGACAGAATTGTGGGACTTTCAAAGCTGCACTTTCAATACATTAAGCACAATAGCTAGGATTTTTCAAAAATGTTTTAGAAACGCTGAGAAATAAGGTAGGTTGAAATGTATATATATCACTACATTAGTCTCATGAAGAGAAAGCTGCAACATAAATGAACTGAAAAAGGCAGGAATACTTGTCTACATAGGGTTGGAAAAAAGAGATTGCTGAACTGTTGGTCTTCCACTTTAGTGCTTATTTCTTTTCCAACTGGACAGAAACTATTCCTTTCCTAGACACTGGACAATATTAAGCATATGAGCATGAAAGTTTAAAAAAAAAAAACTCTACAATTTATTATTCTTTCTTCAAAATAAATATTGATAGCTGAAATAAAAAGCCAATGAATGCATTATATTTCTGGTAAGGATTTGGGAATGTGATTTAAATATACTATTTGTTACTGTGACTCCCACTAGACAAGGTTGCCCAAAGCCCTATCCAACATGGCCTTGAACACCTCCAGGGATGGGGCATCCACAGCTTCTCTGGACAACCTCTTGCTGTGCCTTACCACTCTCACAATAAAGAATTTCTTCCTAATATCTAATCTAAGTCTACCCTCTTTTAGGTTAAAGCCCTTACTCCTTGTCCTATCGCTACAAGCCCCGATAAAGAATTCCTCCCCAGCTTTCCTGTAGGCCCCTTTTAGGTACTGGAAGGCCGCTGTAAGGTCTCCCCAGAACCTTCTCTTCTCCAGGGTGAACAGCCCCAAGTCCCTCAGCCCATCTTTGTAGAAGAGGTGCTCCAACCCTCGTGGCCCTCCTCTGGACTCCTAGTAAAGGAGAGGTCTGCACGTATACACCTTATCTTCATCTCTGAAAAATAATTAAGACATACCAGATGCTGTAAAATGACTTTCTGAAATATACAAATTAAAGTATCTAAAAGGCCGTCACAAAGCACCACTGAGGAACTCTAATTTTACAAGAATGAAATCTATAGCTGTGGTATTCCAAACAACCCAAATCTTAATTTTCTTGAGCGTACACATGTACAATGCAACACAATTAAAATTGTAACTCCTTTTAGAAGAGAACTAATTTTGAGTTATAAGTCTAGATGTCAGCCCTTAATGTTATAAAATTATAGAGAATAAGGAGGAAACGGAGCTGATAGTGCATATAAATACGACTGTGTATTAGGCTGCATTTAATTACCAGTTCAAACAACAACCTGATCTAACCTTTGACAAGTAAAATAAATGTTCTGAATAATTTAACCAAAGCAAACATTTGCTGTTAAATGCTGGCTAATTATAGTAAGAGTTGTACAGAGAGGAGGAAAAAATCCAAAAGAGATGGTAATTTATACACTTCTGCAATTGCTACAGCTATTCGTTGAAACCCTTGAATATTTGCCATACAGGATATCTTCTAAGTATCTAGTTTGGGAAACACTTGTCTATGTTTAAAAGAAGAAGCACTGTATTAAAATAACTACCCTTGATCTATGAGTATCAAATAAATAGTCCAAATACGTAAAGGAAGGTAACGTGAATTTCCAGAATATCTGCCTTTACTACTGTGGCTTTCTGGTACGAAAGGTCTCAGTTTTTAATGCTCTGTATCACAATGCAAGATAAGAAAAGGGCAGAATGAGGATTCGTCTTTTCAGAAGTCACAGCACAGAATCACAAAGTCTCACTGCGGGATAGGAGAGTACAGTTCAGTCATGTCCAATGCACTTTTGAATACAAGAGTAATAGATTATTTTAAATTCTTTCTTTACATAAACACTAGATCAACAGTTAAATGACGTAAATAATCCACCCAGAGTCTTTAAAAATCACCCCCCTCCCCCAAGAAAACCATGTAATGACGAAGTAAGTCCATCACTATTACTTTTTCGGATATACTATCTGTATGAAATATTGAGGTTTCAAAAAGAAGCTAAAAATCTATGAAAAATAAAATATATATGACAAGGACAAATACTTAAAGTCAGCATGATTCCAATAGCAGAACAGCAGTAACTATGAAATTGAAACCATTAGAAAAAAGGTGTTTTTTTTTTCCCGGCAGCATATGCGCCTTCCACTTGTAGACTATTTTTGAAGAATTGAATGGCTTTTGCTATCTTTGGGGCCAAGAATTTCACTTATTTATGTGATGAAAAGTTAGCGGTAGCATCAGCTGTCTCTCCGCATGCACAATAACTACGGTTCAGAAAAACCAGAAAACCATGAAAATTTCACGGACAAGCAATGTATGGTAAACGAAAGAAGCCTATAAATCCCTAATCTTGAATATATATTAATATTTGAAGGCTTTATATAATCTGCAAAGTACAAAGTGAAAACCATTAAAAATATTAAAACTGACTGTAAGTATGCTCCTCTCTTTTCCCAAAAGTAATTTGTGTGCGGATAAGTTCTGGCCACAAGTTTCCAAGACAAACATATTATTTTTAAGTTACCTTTTATATTTTCATAAATATTTAAACTCTCCCTGAAATTTTAAATATGTTTATAGAGACAAGAATGCTCACATTCTTAGCCCCTTATAATGAAAAAATATGAATTAAACTATTTCTTACTCACTGTAACAGAAACAATTTTTAAAAGAAAAAGACACATAATAAATTCACAAAAAAATTTACCACAGATTGTTTACTTGATAATGAGGCAGGTGGATTCGAGAAATTCAAGTGGATTTTCTAGCTTACAGTGTAAACTGAGTATTGGAAAATTGAGTTTGAAGGTCATTACTATTCTTGCTCCATAGCACAAGATAAAGTCTTTAAGCAAACAAAGTAGAAAAGAATTTGACAAGATCCATGCCTGACACTCTGGAGAAATTCAAGTACAGAATTAATTTTACACTGTATCTACTGCTTTATGCCAAACAGACAGTGAAATGCACTGTTTTTTCTTAGGCTCAGGCGTCCATAAAAACATACTCAGCTGTATTTGGACAGGACAGAGGGAAATCTTAGGCAGTGATTGGTAAATGCAATAAATCAACTCTTACCAGCTATTATCCTTCACATAAAACTGGAACAGATCTCTAGAGTTGTCATGCTTTTTGCATTCTGTACTTGAATTATTTTCAGGTTCAGCAAATTAAACTTAGCTAATAGATGATACCTTTATCTTTCTCTAAATTAAAAGATAGGAAGAAATACAGACAGCCACTCAATTCTATGATGTTATCTTCTCCAAGACACCTGTATTTTACACAAACAACAAAATAAACGAAACTAGCCCAGGTTGTGAGGGCTGGTGTGAAGATTGCTTTTTGATGGGGAGGCATGAGTCCCATACTTCCACAGTATTGTATGCTTTTAAGTGCAACATTAAATATCTAAACAAGAAATTAACACAATATTAAATAATTACATCTGATAGGAACATTGATGGAAGTCAGTGCTTATCAGGTAAATCATAAGAATGAATCACCACATTACGCAAAATTCAAAACTGAATGCTAGCATACTAAAAATATTCTCTTGGCCACAAGCTGCGAGGAATATTCACTGTTCCTGGATATCATCTTACATATCAATCTGATATAGCAGGTGGTGTACCTGGAAGAGTGATTATAACCACATAATTTAGGTACATATGTACGCATACTTCAGCATAAACCAGCCAGTATCGTTACCCAGTGTGGCACACCTGGTGGACAATTTGTCCGAGTCCCAATGGTATCTCCATGCAGACCACAAAGGAGAAGAGGAACATGATAATGTTGAAGTTAGGCAAGCTTCTCCCCTGACCTTCTGTACCAAATTTTAACACTGAAGTGTTAAAAAAAACCCTACAGTTAGCCCTTTAGATCCACATTTTTGTTTAACAGGTTACAGAAAAATCAGAATTAGCAACAAAATAAAAAGTAGAACAGATAAAGTAACATATTTTATAGCAAAACTGCTATTGCTGTAAATTGCTTGTGAATTAATCCCACCTTTCACCCTGGTCAGTCGGTTATTGTAAGGAACAATTAATTTAGTCTGTACTGGAAGATTCCTGCATATTTTAGTTTGCACGTACTTGTAAGGTCTTCCTGAAGAGAATTCACTTTTGTGTTGAACGGCTTTGTGATGTGGATTAGCCTCCACAAGGGATCTAAATTGACAATAATGAATTCATTTTATATAGTAGGCTAGACTTAAATGAGAAGTGAAAGGCCAGTGCCAACAGAGTTCAGTGATCAGCCACTGTTGTTCTCTATATAATTTACTGGTTGAATTTAATAATTACAGAGTTGCCTTGATAATCTCTAGCTGCAGCATACTGGAATGAGAGGAAGAGAAAACGTTTCTTGTGTTAATAGGAGAATTGATTTTTTTTTTATTTAAATGCAGACCCACATAAACTGAAAACAGAGTATTTATAACGAACATCTAAGAACACTGACACTGGTTTAAACTAAAATTAATTTATATCACTCAAATCCGGAAAAACATAATTTCAAGCCTTGATCTTATTAGGATACTTAATGTAATCTTATTAGAATGTGAGCTTCTATATATCAAAGTGTTTTATACATTGCAAATATATTTTAAAGAGCTCCAATAAACATTACTAAACAATTCACTGCTGATCTCCAAACGTAGCTTCACAGGGGCAGATTACTGGCTCTGTGAGCAGCGCAGCAGGCGCGGCAATGCCTTCGCACTGGCTGTACTCTTGTTGCTCCACAGCACCGAGAGTCACAGGGAAGTTGGGGAAGTTTCCACGATTTTCTCGTCTCTTAACTGCCTGGGATTTAGCACAGAGCAGCCTGTTTTCCAAAAGGACGGAGTACCTACAGCTTCAGCGGAAGCAAATGTGGAACATACATGCTTAAAATTTCAGAGACTCGGGCCTAGTGCCATCTCCACTGAAAACGCTGCCAGAAATGTCACTCAGAATCCACGCCTGCCACTCCGCAGAGCTTCGGAGAGGCTTAATGATGGCTAGCAAGTACAGAGAGCAGACCTAGCTCAGGAAAAACAACAGAGAAGCAGGCAGCAGGAAGGCGATGAGCGCTGTCTGCACTCGTACCCCCACTGGCACGGTGAAAGCAAAATGGTTAAGAAACTGGCAAGGCTGATGTCAAAAATGTAAATGTTTCTAAGGACTGGAGCAGACCTTAAGAGATACAGTTTTTAATCTCATTCCAAACAGTTTCAATACTCCAACATTAATGTATGCACATATATATTAATGAAGCAGACATGTTAATCCCCCTGATGTCGATGTCTATGAGGCATCTTAGCTCTTACTTCCTTCACCATCAGTCGCGTGTAAGTAACATACTGTGGCAACATATGAATAGTTTATAGCTCTGGCAATGAATGAATGAATGAACAGTGACCTAAACCCAAGCAGCAATTAAGGTTTCTGTTTCCTTACCCATCAGCTATTGCATATATTCACAGCAAACAAGTGTGTTTTTCTGACATGCACACTTGTCTGTTAATAAGTTAAAGAACTATTTCAGTCAAGAGCCTTTATGTTTTTCCCCTACACGCTTCGTTTCTTGCTACATGCATTGGAGTTTTGCTCTGATAGAGATGCTGATGACAAGCCAAGGAAATGGAGGTGATAGCTGCCAGGGACTAAGGTAAAGACTGCTACAGCACTTTGCAGAAGCACAAACCGCCTGCAGTTGTTTCCCTACGTAAGCTTTCTGAAAAGGGCACCGAGAGCTTCCAGTTAGCACTTTCATTTGATTTTAGTATACAGCTGAACACCCCTTGCATGACTTCCACAGACTACCGGGAACTATGAGGAAACAGGAAATTTCCAACATTTTAAACTGCAACACACATGAAATAATTAACTGGGGGAGAGGCTTGGGTGTTTTTGTTGGGTTTTGTTTTGTTTTTCCTCTATGGGTGATGAAGAGAAGAAAACACAATGGGCTTCACCTGTTACTCTTCACAGGCTGAGTTCAAAATAATTTTAATAAGGTACTGAACATTATCAATGCAGTATTGAACATTATCACACAGTGTGCAGAGATGAATTATGTTCAAATTCACTCCAGTGAAACTAAATTCCAGTTGCAGAATCTTCTTACAGGAATCTCTGAGAGCAACTGCTGGCTTTTCAGGGGACAGTGGGCATAATTTTAAGTAAAAGTAGTTAGAAAAAATATTTTCCATCTGTAAACAGAATCACTGACACAGTCTTACCTGTCAATGAACACTACAGAAACCCGTTTTTCAAATCTTTTCTCTCAGTTTAAAAACTGACCCCATTTTCCCTGTTGTCTATAATATACAGTTCTAAACTCTCAGCCCGTTAGTCTAGCGAAAAATGTCTCTGCAAAAGTAAGCTGACGAAAATGAAGACAAACCAGACCAAAGAAAAGAATCAGATAGCTGTTAGTACATTAAATGAGCATTGCACTAACACATTTGTCTTTGTGGAAAGTAGAGAAACAGAAGGAAAGCTATCTGCTTCTGAGATAAGTGCATTTCTTTCTCTTCTATACTAGGCTTTCTAGATATAACGGTGCAATTTTATTTTACTCTTTTTTTAATCAAATAATCAATATGGATAATTGGTCGAGGGAACTAAGAGTCTACTTAAGTGCAAAGTGGATGATTGGCTCCTTTATTCTTGAAGGTAGCATCTTGCTGTCTTGATTTTAAAGTCAGAATTTGTAGGGAATATGTATTTGATAACTAAAGTTTAATTCCCTACATTCCACGGACAGGATATGTTACAGAAATGACCAATCCTCATCATTCAGTACTGAGATTAGCTCTGCCCCTTCCAACATCAGTTCTGAATCTATGGTGTGTATGAGGTATGTATGAATAAATTATACACATAGAACCGCTTTTCTCTAGCGCCTATGTTCTTAGAATAACAAGGTATGACTTTTCAAACCTTTGCTTCCTCCCAGCTTTCAAGTAGTCAGAAACGTGTGTACCTGTGTATGGGGGTGGGTTAGTGGTTTATGTAATGCATACCATACTTTATAGGTAAAACACTATATTTGCAGGATAAAGGATATGAGAAAATTCTAATAAAAGAAGGAAGAATTCTAATATTCTATTGTAAGCAGGAAAACAAGAGAAGAGTTTACAAGATCATACTTCTCAGAACATAATTATTTTTTGCATTTGTGAAAGACTTTATCAGAAACAACCTGTTATGAATATTAGCTTAATTTACCCTAAAACAGTCAGCTAACAGCGAAGAAGCTGGTAAGTAAAAAGGCTTATAAACTGCCAGTATGTAATAGGGGCAAAACCAGAATTTGTTCCCATTGCCAGCGGCAGAAGCAACAAAAGAGTAAAATGTAAATTTAAAATGTAGGTAACACTGAGTAAGAGCTGACTGAGAAGAAACATTATGTGACAGTGACTATACAAAAAAGGCTAGCTGATGGCACTGACAAGAGCAGAACGATTTGGAAACCGAAGATTCTCCCGCTCCCTCTACTACTATTTTACCAAAATCACGAGTGGATCCTATCTATGTAGGGAGAAGAGCAAATCTAGCAAAACTGTGAAAAGAAATAGCGAGTTAATCACGAGTCCTAATGGTTAGAGACTTCTCTACTGTGTGTAATGCCCTCCTAGATATACGGGAGTCATTCTAGAGCTGCTCTGTAGCACTGTTTTCCAGACGCTCTGAATCTGATTATGAGATATACTGCAAATTTACAAGGCATTAAGATAGCTTTAGACTCCCTTCCTGTCTTCTTTCTCTGCCCATCCTCCCAGAATATTAATTTCACTTTTATTCTTGAGAATTATTTAATTAGAAATTAAAAATCATGTAACATTACAGGAGAGTTACCAATTCAATTTTTAGCTTTCATAAATAATGATCTGTTTTCATTTTTTCTCATTTTAGAACTTCCTTGTATGTATTCACATACCACATTTCAACTTTTCAGAGCTGAGAAGTTGAATGGATATTGGAGGAGACCACTAGAGGAGAATGGGTTTGTACATGATAAGCCAATATATTTCTAGACTAGTTTTGGACATTATCTGGAAAATATTGCTGTATTAAGGAATAAGTTTTTCAAGGGTCACATGCACCAAGTTCAGCATGTATTACACAGCTATTTAAAAAGCAGCATTAACATACTCCTGAATATATTTTGTTCATGTAATTATATGCTCAATTCAACATGCCCACACAACATTTACATACAACTAAAAATGTAAAAACTCACAGAAAGCAAAATCTTTCCTGTACGATGCTCCTGGATAGCTTATGTTCCCCCTTCTTTCTTAAAACCACATCCAGTAATATTATTCAATATTATTCAAAAAAGAAACTTGCACGTCACGTGCCCTCCAGGCTTAAGAGTATCATGTAAGTATCTACAAAAATTACAAACAGTAATAGGAAATTTCATGGACAGTATACACAGTTATTAATATTATCTGTTCTATTAGGTCCCAGTGAAAACATCTTATTAGTTCTACAATTAAATGATTCAGAAACCATCCACACTATCTTTGCCTTTTAACAGTTCCAATCAGTAGCAGATCTAGGTGTAATCAACAGCAGCAGGGGGCTTTAGGAAGCAAAACACAACAAAAACAGTAGGGATCTTTACTAGTTTACAGTAATTGATACAAGGAGATGTTGTATGTTACTGCAAGTTAGCCCAAGATATGGAAAAGCTATGTGAAAATTCCCTGTTATCTACAACTACTGTTTCATTATAGCAACAGCAATACTTTTAGATACTTTTAGATACTTTTAGAATACAAAAGCAATAGCTTTTAAGAAAAGCATTATTTAAAGATTTACTGAATTCCTCACTGGTCTAGAAGATTTTCTTTATCTCCTTTTTGCCCTTTCCATTTTATGTTTTCTGTAACAAGATCAATATTTGGGTTCCTATCTTCAGAATCCATAGATGTCACCCCTCAAACTTGTGAGTGGGCTGCACGAGTGATATAAAGTCCCTCTTCTGTAGGAGTTGAGCACATGGTCTGAACAGCACTTTTAGCCCCTGCTATGCATGGTAGCAAAACTATGTTTCCCATATGTTAGTGCTGACAGGCTGACTGATATAATTTCAACTCAAAGAAACTTACATACAAGTTATTTTTATGCTTTTTAATCCCTTCTCTCTATTAACAGTGTCCCAGATATAAGAAAGGAATACATTAAAGAGAAACTGATAAGTGGTGCAATAATTGATGCACCCTTTTGAGTGCTAGGACATCTGCATAAAACAAGGCCATTGCTTTTCTGATGTCAAGGATCTTGGGATAGTTCCAAACGGTAAGTATGTAAAACCTAAGCTTTTAAATTCCCATTGATTTTAAATACAAATGCAAAGAAATAAGCATTTAAGTATCTTTTTGGATCTACCCTTGCTACCAACTCTGAAAAAAGATTAGATCTAGCTGTGGCCACATTGCACTTATAAAGGACAACCGCTGAGCATTTGACAGTGAAAACCCACATCTTCACATCTGCAACATTCCTGACCTTGCAAAGTTGCAAGTTTGCATAAAAAGAGCAATCTCACTTTTGGACTGTGGCACTCACAGAGCCACAGAGTTCTATATGTACATCACCGCATCTCCTCTGTAGAAGCAGAGGAACCAGCAAACAGTCTGTGGGCCCCTTTCTTGGTGGGCAGGTGCAGACATGAAAAATTCAAAATCTGTTACCAACTAGTCACACAGTGATCACTGAGTATCAGAAAGTCTTGTACCCACTTAAGCCACCATAAGTAGCCTCTTAAAGTGCAGAAGTTCAGAATTACAAAAGTATATCCAATTAACTACCTACTACTTGGATGATTTTATTCTTTTTAATAGTTATCGTGTAAGTGTCAGCAAAACCTACTGTTTTAGCACACAGCTTAATGAGAAATGTAAGAGCAGAACATGTTGGAGTCAAGCCACAAGGGAAAAAGCATCAAGTGCAATCGCCTCCATACTTTTGCAAGAGTGCCACAGTTCTCATCCAGAAGCTGCCAGCAGTGGATGAAACACATCAACTATTTCACATCTGCCCACAGAAGAGGACATTTTCCAAATGAGATGTATATGATCTAGTGGGAAAGCAAGATGGAGTCACACAAGCACAATCAGTTCCAGGATCAGAATGCAGATTTCTGACGGCAGTGGATGAAAAGGGGTGGCAGCTTTAGAGGTAAAGAGAGCACTGTTTCACTAAAGCAGCTAGAGAAGAACAGGGAACTGTCAGAGACCAAAAATATTATCATGTTAGCATGGCAAAACATGTTACCCTTGCAGTTCATCTACGATGAGGTCAGGTGAGTCAGACCATGTACGAGGTAAATTCTCTCATTTACAGAGTTCTCCCCATCTTGCTGTCTTCCACGCTGCCTGGTTGAAAGCTGCTCACAGAAGTTTTTAAAGGATGGCTTTCAGACACCCATATTCAGTCAATAAATATTTAAGGATAGTTAAGAGAAAAGATTCAAAGCTGAGACATGGATGATCCATCCTCATTAGCTCACCTTCTCTAAAATAAATAATCTCCCAAACAATTAAAAAATATAATCGATATTTCTTTTGAACTAACTGTTTTTCACCACCAAAAGTGACTACCTCTCCATAAATCCCACAGCTCAGGTGGCCATCATGAAATAATGAAATGATAGAGTTTTGCTGTTAAGAAGCACCATCAAATTCATTGTCCCTACTTTGCTAATTAACCTGAGGATTTTAGACTTCCATATGTGAACGCTTTCTGCTATAACATGGACATAATCACATTGTGCCGTTATTAAGATCTTTAAAATACACTTGAAACCAAGAGCAGCACGGACAAGAACTTCTTCACTGTCTCTGTAACCCTCTGTTAACTGGCTTTCCACGTTACATGCTGGTTCTTACATCATACAGAGGCCTCCAGCCACTTCGCCGTACAACGTGGAGAGGTCTGGTATGTTTTAGGGCTGAATGAAAAACACCTTTTCCCCAGTATTCATCCAGATCTCCAAACCCAAATTCACACCCATTGGGCAGCTTAGGTTGATGTTTTCCAACGCTGTACTTTTGGTCTGAAAATTGATGAAAATAACAGCTGTTGCTCACCTCCAAGTCTGCAGTCAATACAACCCACGGAAAAGTGACTAATTA
This sequence comes from Anser brachyrhynchus, assembly GCF_964034855.1. Lineage (NCBI taxonomy): Eukaryota > Metazoa > Chordata > Aves > Anseriformes > Anatidae > Anser > Anser brachyrhynchus. The sequence continues at coordinate 38,533,962 of NC_137695.1, forward strand.
AGCAATGTTCACAGTTTGGGCACTAAAGGTGACTTTCTTGGGGGTATCAACTACCAGTGCTCTCCTGGAGAGTTTCTGTGGTGTGCTGGAGCAGCAGTGGGGGGTAAGGAAGGGGATCAGAGAGATGTTTTACATCAGCTCTAAGCACATCCTATATGGGTACTTCTAAGAGTTTTATGAAGAGGAAAGTGATTACATTAGTGTGTTTTTCTGAACACAGATATACACACACACATATATGCAC